>NC_091397.1:21973312-23223312 GCF_032191515.1 Phaenicophaeus curvirostris | reverse complement strand
ATCACATGTGAGAGAGCTGAGGTAAAAGGTATGGGCACTGTCTGTGTATCAACCACATGAGTATGAGGAAACTCCCCATCAAGTGAAAGATTTTCCCCAATGATGTACATCCTCTACCAAATAACCTGGAATGGTCTGGATTATAACTCAATTATATAAGGGCAAGTTATCCCCCTCAAAAGAAGGGAAAGTGAGGGAATCAGATTCATATAGGAGGTTATTGTAGGAGATGAGAAACTACCAGCATGTTGCTTTGAGAAAAATGTTGAGAGACTCTTTTTATTAACAGACTAGTAGAAACAGAAGGCGTGACATGGGGAGATAATATTTTCAGAACAGCCCATTTTGTACACCAGGGAAAAGAAGGCAGGTTGATTATTTTCATGAAACAAGGGTCAAGAAAATAGAAAACTAGATGTGAGGGTACAGAAGGGGTGTTTCTATCTGCCAGTCAGGAAAAGTACATGTGACAATTAGCATTACCTGGCATTATACGATGATCCTAAAACATTCTCAATATCATCTATAAGCTAACTAAAAATACAGCAAGATAAAAGCCACTTAGCTGGTAGATTTCTGTATCTGACTAGCTAGGACATTTTAATTCTCCTTTATCCTAATGCCTACCCAAACACCTTCTCTCTGCTCACACGTGAACTTTGCTTGCACTTCAGGGGGGATTAGCTGCCTCCAAACTCCATGAATCTATATGCTTTAATAGCTACAGCTCTGAAAATTTTATCCCCTTCTTCCCCTCAAAAGAACTGCTGAATTTCTTTTTACATGGATAGTTAATTTAATTACTGTACTGTTAAGTTGTCCATATGGACTAATTAATCGGAATTAGATAGCTACTTCTAAATACAGCAGCAGTTTTCACAGTGTCTACTTAGAAGAAAGAAAAAACAACTGAGAAAAAGAGCCAGCTCCTCTGCACAAATTGAAGCTTCTTCCCTTTTTAAAAATATTTTAACTGTGCTTTTCTGTTCTTGTTGCTGCTAATATGAAAGGAAACAAGGAGAAAGTAATTTCTTAATGCTTCTATTCCTACTGACTAGTAAAGATCTTCTCCAAAGGGAGTAATGAATGGGTTGTGATCTCAAGGGATTACATACAAATGCTGAGTCGTACCCAATCTCAGTCCTTTCCTGGAGCTTAGTTTCATATTTCAGTAACAGACAATGATAAATTACTGTAACCTCTGATGAAGTTTCTTCCAAATACTAACATTTTCTCAAACTCTTCCACTCCAGGACTTCTCTGTAAGATTCCTAATGACATCTGACTTGAAAATGTACTTAATCTCTTTATCCTTTAATAGCTAAAGTGCCTGCAGGACCTGACAGTAACTGCCCAGCACCCTACTGCAGACACCAAACTGCAGAGTAACTCTGCAGCCTTGCACAAAGCCTCCACCTCTGGCATCAGAGATGAAATCTAGAAGCTCTGGCTTACAGACAGCATGTACTTGATTTACTGGATTGGCTTCCAGTAAATTCTTCCCAGTATCCAGGGGGAGATACTGCTACTTAAGATGTCACAATGATAAACTAGAGACTTTAACAAGCATAAAGAATAGGCAGCAGCTGTTTGCAAGAATCTCGTCAGGTAGAAAGTTGAAGTAGGATTTTTTTAGCTTGAAACTTATGTTTTCACAACCAGAGTTGAAAGCAGTCTGGGCAAGGTTCACTTGCTCTGCTCCTTACCTACTTCTCCTACATCCTGACTCATGTTCTCTAAAAATGTATTCATTTTAGCTTGATGAAGTTAGATATATGGTTTCACAGCATTCACTACACTTTCTTTCCATCAAAAGTCTATGTTTCCACAGATTTACTACAGCCACCAAAATAGCCTAGGGCTATACTTTTACTGCTCTGCTCCTCATCTACTTTTCCTACATCCTGACTCATGGCAATGCAAGTGCAAATAAAACCTCTCTTTGCTTTTGCTGATGAGTAATTTACACCAGTATATCTTCAGAAGGAGTCCTATTAAAATAAGCAGGTATTTTGAGATCATGTTCATACCACTACTACAAAGCAGTTTCCTCAACAACATTCTGTTTGCACACTTGTTACTTTAAAGTCAGGATAGGTAATTTTAGTATTTGAAAAAATGGTAAAATAATAAAAAAGGAAAGAGGCAAGCACACAAGAGACACAGGCTACAAATTTTCCTGCAGAAATCTACTAGTGTGGTGTAATCCTAGCTTTTAATATGCCTCTTCATACAGTCAGGTTGGTTTACACTATATGGAAAATCACTTCCCAGGTAAACTAACTTTTTATTTCAAGCACATTTCAATCCAACTCTCGCTCATATTTGTGTATTGTATTAAAAAAGTGCAAAATTAAATGCTTAAGTATTATAAAATATCACCCATACCAATGTGCCCCAACATGACTTTATGCTATTAAACACAAGCTTATACATTTTGCACAGGACACTTGTAACATTTAGTGAATGGATGTTATTAAATATTTTTATTTGGTAGCTTCCTTCAAGATTTGCCCTCAAATTTTAGTCACTGTATACACCAGTTTGCCTTGGATCAAATATACAAATTATTCCTGTACTCATAGGCATTTCCATGATGCTCTCTCAAAGCATTTGCAAAGAAACAAATAATGAGTTCTCTACACATTGCCCTACAGGAGAGTAGGGGTTAGCGTTTTCCTCAATAGTAGAAAGCCATAAAGTATTTATTTGGTTTGGATGCCCAGTTTGAAACGCCACATTGTAGAAATACAATATACTTTTCATCATAACACATTTCAGATACATACTGCCCTGTGTTGCTGTTAGGACAACTCAGGAGCTCTTGGAGAGCCACAGAATGCACCACTGTCGGAGATGTTTTATTAGACCCACGCAGGAAATCCTTGTCAACGGGACCAGGCATCACCATTTGCTTTGCACATATGCACTTCCCACAGGAAAACTAGAACTATCCAGCAAACCACCTCATTCCCAGCACAGGCTTGCTTCACTCTCAGACTACCTTACATTGGCAACAAATAGCACCTGAATACACAAACAGAATAAAAAAAAAATTAAGCTGCATAAAATAGGCATATAAAGGAGGCAAATTTTGCTCTGTCCCAGCTTCTTCCTGTTTCATCATTTCCTTCCAAACTCCACATCACCATACTCACCTCCTCTGTCCTCAGGTCCCCTCTCACTGGCCACATTCCTACTCCTCCTCTATTCCCTAGCCCATCGCTACTTCTTACCAATCAGTATTTCCATGCCACTGCTTCCAACTTCTGCATGATGCCAAGACAGGCAAGCACAGGGGTCAGTATCTCTTCAAGGTTATGTTTACAGTTTGGCTCTAACACTGAACACATCTATCCTAAAATGTGTACCATTAATGACAGTAAAGCTTCCCCCCCGGACTGTGCTGTCGTTTCATTTTCTTTTCTTAGGATGAACACCTCCTTATGCTCATGGTTACCTGCTGTTAGAACTTGCATTTTATCCTGAAATTTGAAATAGTGCTCATGCCCCAAAAATTTCTTTTTGTAGTACTCACCAAGAAAAATGATTTCTTCTGAACAGTTCTCATTTTTTATATAATTAAAGAGCATTGGCATATATGGATTGAAAATTATGGAGATGTTTGTTTTAATTGTTAATATAATGAATGCATCAATTGTCCAAGTACCTGACATGTTTCAGAAATGAGATCAGAAAAAATGGTTACTACTACTTTTATTTTTGTTCACAAAACACGTAGACTTTAGAAAAGGGTGTACCTGAAAACAGCTTTAATTAAAAAACAGGAAGGCTTAAGTCTAGGAACTAATTAGTTTCTAGAAATTACTTTGATGGAGACAATCTGCTGGAATTTTAAGAAAACAGAAATGGGCTTGAAACTACAAAGACAATGAAAAAAGCCCACGATCAGCAGAGGGGCTAAGGAAAAATGAGTCATTATGTGAAAAATATCTACAATGCCAGGCATATCAAAGAGCAAGAAAATGAAACTACAGGTACCTGCTGCAGCACTGTAATCTCTCTTTTCTGATAAAGAAGGTGCATTTTAATACCACAGAACATTGTCCAGATCAGAAGTCAAAGGACTAATACTGCATTTGTGAGTGAGCCTGGGTTTTACTCTTAAACCATGCGAACAAATCCAAATGCACAGTTAAGGGAGACAAGACGACAAGTCTCTTGAAGAAGCAGCCTGCATTACCAGGAAAATCTCACAGAACATTCACAAATGACCAATGACACAAAGGTCTGTGAAATAAAATTCATGGATCATCTTAAAAATGAATGAATAGTGGGAAGACAAGAGTCCCTTAACCACCAAATCCTCAGGAGCCAATTCCGAGACAACACTTACCCACACAGTCCGAGGAATTATCATAGCTCCTCAAACTTGTAATCATCAATCTTCATTTAGCATATATAACTGCAATAAGACAGCTAGCTTCAGAAGACAAAAAAAATCCATTTACTAATGCTGTTCCAAGTCAGATTGTCTGGCCTGCCAGACAGCTCTGGCAGTTCTGACGACCCAGCAGGTTACTTTGCCTCCCTGTGTGTTACCTACCAGTAAATCATCCTCTCTGAACTCAAAATGCTCTTCAGTTTGGAGAAGAGAGGATGGGGTGAGGGTGGGGGCTCACAATATCATGTGGGCCACAGACAGAATCAATGCAAAACTGTTATTCACCTAATTCCACATCAGTAAAATAAGGAAGTACTTGGAGAAATGAGACCAATGTAAAACAGCTCAAGGAAAGCACTGTGTCACACTGTATTGGAGATGGAAAATCACGTGATCAATAGAGGTAAAGCAGTGTATTGTATTGTAAGTTTAAGCAAGTACCCAAGAAAGTGGTGAATTGTAGCAAGTTCAAGCAAACGCCTGACCACTAACTGATGTATCACAAGAAAAAGACTGTGTTGAGAACAGTGAAGAGCTGTATAGAAGAAGTGCTTGCTCAGCTGTGTTTTCCATCCGAGTTATAAAACTTGCATTTGTAAGAGACCTTCAGTGAGAGGGATGACAGCCAAAGGTGGCCAAAGGACAAGCTAGAAGACAAAGAAAAACAAAATAACGACCCTTAGGAGGAGGGAAAGACCCTCAACTAGGGTTTGCGCATCAGCAATAGGACCAGTAATTATATAACTTAAGGGCAGAGTTGAGCCTGTCTCCTGGCATGTAGTGGTACCTACATGGTAGGATGCAACCTGTATAAATAATCCTGAAACGTGTGGCAAGGTTCGGCAACAAACCGTGGCCTATGTTGCCGTCGCAGGGACGCCTTCTAAGCTTTGTGCCTAACCATGCTACAACAAAGGGACATGAAGGCCGCTTCATTATTCTCCCTGATGGTTATGATTACTGAAACTTGCTGTTTGTAAGTACATTATTACGCTTTACTAATAAATTGTCTGCTTTTTTAGTAGCCTGTTTGTAACTATGTTGCCGTACCCCACAAGAACCCATACTGACTGTGATACACACAACAATTTGTGAATCTCTGCAACATGTTGTTACAGGAAGCTGTACAGGCAGACAGCATCAGAAGGTATCCCAGAAAGAGGTCAAGGTCAACACATTCATAAACAGACACTAAAAGGTATCCACAGGCTTGTACCTCCTGGCATCTTTAATTAGCCAGCCATGAATGTTGTGCGGGGTGAACAGAATGGACCCTGAAAGTGGCCCATCCCATGTGCTCTTTCACAGTATCCCTTATTGCCCGTGCCAGGACAAACAGAACATTTGCATGATGCAGTTTCATTTCTTTTGTATTTAATCTCTGTCACTGCTCTGTAAGGTAAAATGAATACCGTTATTTGATATCTTAAAATGACCTTTCTATCCAGAGTCATTTCTTGACACTCTGAGAGAAAACATATTTGTCCTTATAGGATGCAAATTACTTTCCACATAGCAACACAGAATTTCTATTAAATACATGGTTTGTATCCATATGATGTAACCTACAATAGCTGTTGAGAGCAACAGTGGTCAGCAGCACCCTACTAGCTGCATCCATTGCAGAGACTGCTCTACATCTGTAACTGAAGATCTGTTTCTGAAAGTACAGTTTTGACAGTTTTCCACTTGCTGTTGCATCAATAAGATCATGATTTAACTCATACTACCAGTCCTACAGCAAAATGCCCACAGAGTTCAAATATTTCCCCCTTTTCTTGTCCTAGGTATCACTTCCCTCTTGCCCTAACAGTAGCTTCACTTCTCTGTATACAGAATTCCCCATTTTCACACTCTTCCTCAAAGGCAACCAAACTCTCCATTAAGGCCAGTTACACAGCTAGTTGACATAACTATGGTTGGGTTTTAAGTCATAAAAAAAGGAATAGGATTAAATCCCTGGCATTACTAATGGCATGCATATTATTAACTCAGTGCATTGATTGGTAGAAAAAGTTATGAACAAAATCCTGAGTTTTGTAGCTGGTTCACTCATACAGCATTGGTAGAAGTTCTCATCTGACTGACACTCTGTTGCCACCATCCATTTCTTACGTGCATATATATCCTATACATACACACACACAGATCCTCTTTATTCTATATATCCATATAATGTTGTATAGGATATATTCCATATCCCTGGGAGGCACCTGTAAACAATACACTATGTGTTATACACCCTACTTGCTTATTTGTCTTCTCTTGCTTTTTTCTGCACATTTATTCTCTTCTTTCATATCCATCTTCTCTTAAATCAGAGCCAATCCACTGCCTTATCTGCAGAATTGTCTTTTTGGAGAATTCTAGCTGAGAATTCTTATGATTAGAAAATAGCAGAATATACACACTCTCTCTTGCCTCAAAAAACAAAGCAAATTGCTTTATTCTGCATACCTACTAATGCACCTAATGCACCAACAAGCACTTTCAGAATTTGATACATTTTATTCAGCCATGCTCAAAAGCAACCCACCTGCATTTTCTTATGCTGCCACCTAAGCACTGGTTCAAATTTCAGAAGATACATATGCCAGGATGAAAAACTGGCAGGGTGAAAGCAGATCCAAGGTTACTGCATTCTTCACATAAGGCCTTAAATCTGAATCACCATCTCCTTACATGTCCACATTGCTTGCCACAATGATTTCTCTCAAACAAAAATTTTCTTTTTATCATAATGCAAATACTGATGAATATTTTATCCCTTCCTGTAGCCTTTGGTCTTTCAGCCTATAGACAGGAACATTATATACCCATTTATAAAACGAGAACAGATTTCTTAGAAGTACCTTGTTTATTACAACCTATTAATCTTGTCTATTTTTATCCTGAAATATTTTCAGGATGAAAAACTATCTTCACACTTGAGCACACCAACTCCAGTTACTACTTTTCAAAAGACTAACATCTTCATTCAGAGGTTACTTTCAGGGTGAGGTTCCAGAACTGTTATATTTTCTTTAGATCAGGCTCGGTGCCTGCCATCTCAGCTCTGTAGGACTCAAAGAATGGTATTCTTTCCAATTGGGCAACTACTGGCATTGAACAATTAAATTTCAAACACAGCGCAGCAAAGCATTACAGTAACAGTGCGAACTGCATCTTGCAGGAAAAGTTAAAAGTTGCAAGTATGTACACAACTTCAGCAGATGCAGAAGTGAGAAAATATGCCATTCCAGCATACGCCTTGCTTTCCTCCAAAAAGGGCTCCAAGTTAATACCTCTCCAAGCAGCTAAATATAACTGAGATGAAAAGGTAAGTCTGTTTAGAGTTATTTTTTTACAAAGCAGCTGCATAGCCAGATGCTTAGAATCATAGACATGTTTGGTTGGAAAAGACCTTTGTGATTACTAAGTCCAACCGTACCTGTCTACTACTAAATCTCATCCCTGAGCAACTTGTCTACCCATCTTTTAAATACCTCCAGGTATGCTGACTAAACCACCTCTCTGGGAAACTCATTCCAGTGCCTGAGGACGCTTTCAGTGAAGAAAGTTCTCCTGATGTCTAATCTGAACACATCCAGGCACAACCTAAGGCCATTTCTTCTTGTGCTATCACTTGTTACTTGGGAGAAGAGACCAAAACCCACCCCTCTACAACCTCCTTTCTGGTAGTTGTAGACAGTGATAAGGTCTCCCATTAGTCTCCTTTTCTCCAGGCTAAATAATCCCATTTCCCTCAGCTGCCTCTCATAAAGCTTGTTCTCCTGCCCCTTTACCAGCTTCATTGCCTTCCTCTGGACTCGCTCCAGTGCCTCAATGTCCTGTCTTGTAGTGAGGGGCCCAAAACTGAACAGTATTAAAGGTGCAGCCTCACCAGTGCTCAGTACAGAGGAAGGATGATTTCCCTGGTCCTGCTGGCCACACTGATTCTGATACAGGCCAGAATGCTGTCAACCTTCTTGACCACCTTGGCACACTGCTGGCTCATAGCCAGCCAGCCATCTACCAACACCCCTTAGTCCTTCTCTGCCAGGCAGCTTTCCAGCCACTCCTCCCCAAGCCTGTAGGATTGCACGGGGCTGTTGTGTTCCAAATGCAAGACCCAGCACTTGGCCTTGTTGAACTTCATCCTGCTGGCCTCAGCCCATCAGTCCAGCCTCTTCAGATCCCTTTGTAAAGCCTCCCAACCCTCAAGCAGATCAATACTTCCTCTCAGCTTAGTGTCATCCACAAACTTACTACGGGTAGATTCAATCTCCTCTTCCTGATCATTGATAAAGATATTGAACAGAACTGGACACAGCACTGAGACCTGGGGAACAGCACTTGTGACCGGCCTCCAACTCAATTTAACTCCATTTACAATCATCCTTTGGGTCCAGCCATATTTTTACCCAGCAGTGAGTATGGGCATCCATTTTTGTTCATAAAAGAAAGAATGTCTAAAGGTGCAGAACAGCTGCAGACCCTTTTAATTGCCATAGAGCAGTGTGGTAGAAAACCTTGAGAGAACAAAAGAACTGCACTAAAGAGCACACAGTATAACATAACCCCTCTCAGAGCCTTTGACCCAGGTACACTGAATGGCTTCTTCTGCACAGCACTTCATCTCAAGGCCTCTGATAGCCAGAAGTGCCACTGTTGCTAGGTAAAGGGAATAGAGAGCTCAGTACCACTTCTGTGTGCTGCCGTCCCTCTTGCACTCCTCTCCCTTTGCCCACCCACAGATCCACTCACTCATCCAGAACTGAGATACAGTCAGTTGATAGGGTCTGTGGCTGGGAGCACACCCAGCATCTTTAAAACCACCCCATTGGTCAGGGACACAGTCTCACCAATTGCTCTAGCTGTGATCTGCATCCGAACGTGGAGATGCCTCTAATTAAAATTTTCATTCTGTGAATGATGAGTTTGAATTTGACCAGGCATTTATACAAGAAACCTACTTTCAAATTTCCTGTCATCTTTGCTTGGCATCACAGTGATGTGCTGACGTTGTTTTAACAGGAGAACTGCTCCAGCTCCTCACTTGTCCTCATCCTGAGTTAACCGGGTGTCCTAAGGGAACCTCTGCAGCTGAGCGAAGACATAGAAAGACATTTTAAAGAGAAAGGAAATCACCCCTTCATTCGCTCTGTTGAGCCATGGGGAAACAGTACACCCAGCTGTGAGGCTGGTCCTTATGGGATCCCTCCCTGCACCATCAGTGGAGAAAGCAAACAGTTGCTCATGAAGGCATCACCTGCCTGCCAGTATCCTGCCCTGACCATCCTCTCCAGGAGCCCATGCTCTCCCTCCTGGCTACACCTCTTGGGAGATGAGCCTCATAACTAAGGTACCTCTGCTCACTGTGCCTGAAAATGAGGTGGATAACCACCCCAGGGAATACAAAGCAGCGCCTCAGTAGAGGATTCAAGAACCTCTCACTCACACAGCTCTCAAGCAGTTCTTAAGGAACATTAGGTGCGGTTTTGCAAGCATTAATTTAGATAAATGGCACTACTGTTTATACCTACAGCTCACACTGACTAGTACACGTTTAAAACTATTCTCTCCAGTACAAAAATGCATAAGAATATCTTATTATTCTCTCTACTACATGTCTCTAGAGTCTTGCTCAGTACTTTAAATTATTTATGTTTCTAAAAATAATCCTTCTAACATGTCATGTGTTACTTATAATAAAAACTGGATTTAAGATTCTAGTTCTACAGTGCAATGGATTTGACAAGCAATCATCAGGGAGGGTAAGGTGGCTGGCAGAAAAATAAGAAGTCTTCCAAAAGCTCCACACAGTATTACAGAATTTAATACTGAGCTAAACTATAAATTAAAGCTAGCAAACCTCCAAGTATACTGATGATTTTTAAATTAGAAGACGTCTGGGGTGTTATAAATATGAGGGGCTATATATTTATATCCCAGATGTTTTTTTCCCCCCTCACAAAAAGAGACAGACCTACTTGCAATAATACTAGCAATTAATCAATCCTGTAATGTTTTTTCCACAGGAATAGTTTCAGCTCATCTGCTAAACACTACTAGTGTTACTGAAATCTGCAGCACCCTATCTTAATATTTGGAGATGAGTATTAAACTGAAAGTTAGAAAAATAAATATAGCTTTCCTTAAATCACAAAGACATATGCATTGATGCCTATTTCTTTATAAGTTAATTGTTGCTGCATACAGCTATCAGAGTTTGGGGACAGAACCTCAAATACTTTATGATATAATCAGAAATACATATATCCTTACAGAAAGATAATTCAAAAGGAAAGTGCCTAAGTTTAAGGAATGTTTTAATAGGAATAAATGTATCTTCCATTTACCTTTATTTTGCTTACAGTGTTGTGTGTAGGTGGAAATTACTATTCTCTACAACAGTTAGAGAATTAGAGTATAAGAACAGATAGCAAGAAGTCTGAGATACTTCAGATTCCCTGGAAACAAATTTATTTAGTGCTACTGAGGAATTTTCAACAAATGGCTTTTCACTAAAATAATTCCTCCAACTTTTCTGAAGCAAAACTTTAATCAGCATTGTAATAGTTCAAACAAAATACTTTTTTCAAAATACATCTCCATATAGCCAAAGACTGGCACAACCCTGTTCACTTGCATTTAAAGCCCTGATTTGCTTGATAATTAGAGTATCTATAGTAAGATATGTACTCCAATCATTGCTCTAAAGACTATTATTGGGTTGGCATCAATTCCATCATCTCCACTGTGCCACACAATGGATTCATTGGCCCAAAGGCAGCAAAAAGTCAAGCCTAACTGAAAAATGATGAAATATCTGAGACATGAGTTCTTTCTGCCAAAAGAACTGATAGCGCATCCAGGAGACTTAAAGTGAGGTTCGTTATGCCTCACTTTAAGTCTCCTGGACGTTCTATCAATTCTTTTCCCTCTTTGTTCCCAAATTGACATTTATCTCAAGAACCTACATGAGATAGTTTGAGCTGCTGAGCATTCATTATAGAATCATAGAATCATAGAATAACCAGGTTGGAAGAGACCCACTGGATCATCGAGTCCAACCATTCCTATCAAACACTAAACCATGCCCCTTAGCACCTCGTCCACCCATCTTTTAAACAGCTCTAGGGAAGGTGAATCAACCACCTCCCTGGGTAGCGTGTTCCTGTGCCCAATGACCCTTTCTGTGAAGAATTTTTTCCTAATGTCCAGCCTGAACCTCCCCTGGCAGAGCTTGAGGCCATTCCCTCTTACCCTGTCCCCTGTCACTTGGGAGAAGAGGCCAGCACCCTCCTCTCTACAACCTCCTTTCAGGTAGTTGTAGAGAGCAATGAGGTCTCTCCTCAGCCTCCTCTTCTCCAGGCTAAACAACCCCAGCTCTCTCAGCTGCTCCTCATAAGACCTGCTCTCCAGCCCCCTCACCAGCTTTGCTGCTCTTCTCTGGACTCGCTCCAGAGCCTCAACATCCTTCTTGTGGTGAGGGGCCCAGAACTGAACACAGGATTCAAGGATCGGTCTCACCAGTGCCAAGTACAGAGGGAGAATAACCTCCCTGGACCTGCTGGTCACACCGTTTCTGATTCAAGCCAAGATGCCATTGGCCTTCTTGGCCACCTGGGCACACTGCTGGCTCATGTTCAGTCGGCTGTCAACCAACACCCCCAGGTCCCTCTCCTCCAGGCAGCTTTCTAGACAGACTTCTCCTAGCCTGTAGCACTGCATAGGGTTGTTGGGTCCGGAGTGCAGGACCCGGCATTTGGCCTTGTCAAACCTCATGCCACTGGACTCTGCCCAGTGGTCCAGCCTGGGTTGTGTGTTACCAAAGCAGAAGGTATTAATCCACAGCACTTCTGAAAATCAATCTATTTATATTTAAACAACAGACTACTGATCAAACATTTGAGATTGATATTTCTGGCCAAAAAATATGTAAGTGTTAAAACATTCAAAACAAGAGAATAAAAATGTGGAAGGGAGTTCTAGCAATACACCAACATTTCATGGAAACTTACTTTGTGGGAAAATACAGTTAAACCAAATAGCGGATGGGTGATTCACTGCAGAACAGGTGAATTCCAGCTCTTCCAGCATCGGTATCATCACTTTACACAGAGCTCATGCTTCGCACTACAGCTTAGTATTTTGTGTTACAATAATAAAGCAAAGACCTGCTACCATTTCTGCATTACAAGAAGCAGCTATCATCATTAAAATCTACTAACCTTACCTTTTCTTATGAAATATTATAATGGAAACAAAATTTAACAGAGCAGAACTCTTTTCCAAGTACAACCAGATTTCTCGTGATTGAGGTGTATAGTCTCCAGGGTACAGCCAAATTTCTTACAGAGAATTTCACCATTTGCAAAGCTCATTTCATTTTTGTACAATACACACTACAGTTTATCACTGTGGAAGGCACAAAATGTAACACAGAAACTATCCAAATATATATGGGTTTGTATTTCTGATCAACTATTTGCATTCTCACATCAAAGTCAATTTAACATCAGAAACACTAGCAAACTCTTGAAAGAGACAAATTCTCTACAAAGTCTTAAACCATATCTACACATAATATAAAATTAACATTCATTTAAACAAATTTAAAATAGAGTAGGTGTGTTCTCCCCTATCTCAAGCCTCCTTTCATATTCTATGACAGCTGGTGACCTAAAATGCTTTTCAGAGTTAAATAATGCATTTGCAGAATTAATATATAATATCAGCAGGAAGTACACATTAAGGACAAGGTGAAGAAAGGAAACATTTTCAACTCTGAATGATGTAATAAAAAAGCAGGAGCTGATGAAGTGCTATTCTAGATATTGCAGGTTACTAAAGAAATTTCCTTTATACAGAGGATGATGATACTGTTCTGAGACAAAGTTCATACTTCAACCCTTATAACCTAAGCATGCACAAGCGCATGTGCCCAATTCACACTTAAATGAGCAGGAGCCAAGGGCACTTAGCCCCTCAAAGAACTAAGTCCTCTGAGGTGAGATACCACTCATGCCAGCTTAAATTCAGATTACAAGAATGGGTCTGTAAGCATAGATAGGTATGCATGCCTGAAACAATGTATGTGCTTAAGCTTCATTCACAGAAAATGAAATGGAAGGTGACACTTATTCAGAATATGTAGACTTAGATTCGCTACTCAAAAGCACTGGTGTGCAGTAGAGCATGGGAACTGCTCCCACAGCACCAAGGCAGAACCCCAGCCTTACACTCTATAGAACTGATAGTGAAAGAACTCAGTATTTACACTATCGCCACCACCTCAGAAAGGTGTCAAGAAGTGTAGAACTGCAAACAGACTAAAACTGCAAAAGATAGGAGCAGAAGGCAAACTTATTAGGCATCCCAGGGGTCACCCCATTCCCAGCTCCTCCAACCGTCACCCTGACCCAGGTATGCTCCGATGCCAAAGGCAGCCTTCTAGGCTATTTAATTGTCATTATCCCTCCCTGCTACCTAAGCACAGTCTAAGTATTCAAAGGCTTTTGTTCACAGTATGTTGACATTGTTCTGTCCAGGTCATATTTCTAAGTATCATCATTTTGCACCCTTGAAATCCTTTCATTTCTTTTCCCAGTGTATTTTAAAACACAGAAAGTACCACATAGTGAAAGCTCAGAAAATTCTACTTCATTACCATTTTTATCATGCCATAAATGGACCATAAATAGTACACATGCTTTACACTTTTTAAGGACAGCTTCCGTTCACTAGTGGTAACTCAACACACAAATACCAGATCCCTTAGTCTAATGAGAAATAGTGTATTAACGGTTTTTCCACATGCATTTCTTCCCCCAAGCAATTCTTTTTTAATCTTCAAAGATACTTAAATAAGAGCAACACACCAAAATAGAATCTTATTCATCTTTCCTGAATGAGCAACTTGTTGGAAAGCAGTGGAAAATAATTCAAAATAAGCAATTATTCTTAGCTACTTGGCCACTTGAGTTCTAGCAACGTACTGAGGATACAAATAAGTATTTTAGCAGTACTTTATAAAAGGACATGGAAAAAAATAATGAGTTACTATCCCAGACTTGTAAAATATCATTTCTAAAAGCGGAATTACACTCTTGTCTCGAATTCAAGTTTTTCAGAGCTTTCAGGAAAGAGCCCTACGCTATGACTGAAGAAAAGTCAATGACAGGGTAACAGCAACACACCAGATAATGAATAAAACACAGAACGAAATGTTTTGCCCAGGGAGGAAAAGGAAAGCTTACAGAAAAATAATACAACCAAAATAATAAGAAGCACAAATGTACATCTGTTTGTTAAAACAATAAATCTTCGAAATTATGTTAGGTTTCTTTAAGCCAAGATTTCAAAAGCTTTTACAATATTTTCAATGAATTTTTGGGGCTTTTCTCCTACCTCTGTTAATGTTTCCCACCTTTCAAGAAAAAAAGAAAGTAAACTATTGCAAAAAAAAAAAAAATCCTAAACTTCTTTTTGTTTTCAGTTGTCAGAAAAGCTAATAAATTAGATAAGACTTTGGCAAACATATACTTTTTTTTTTCCTAATAGGAAATCATCTTATCTTTAAAGGAATTATTTATTTTACTTTTGATGAGAACATGGGTTATCACTGGCAAGCATACTTTATTAGTTCATATTACAGTGCACAAAATTCTAAAAAACTATTAGATAGAATTTCAATGTAAATTACTGAGAGTATTAAACATTTGTCTTGCAGATGGAAGAGAATTTCTACCAAGACCTGACCACTGCTGGACAGGACTCTTGGGTGGATCAGAAACACTGAGATCTTCAAGAACCAGGATGCTTTCCATTTAAAAAAAAAATAAATTATCAGTAGGATTTAATCTAAATTAGAATAATTAGGTTTTTTAATCATGTGCCATAAACACAAAGGAATGGCTACACAAGACAGTCTACGTATACACAGAAAGGACATGTAAAAGAAATCCCCCAGCTCACCGAGTCATTAAAAGTCAGCACCAATGAAGCAGCCAGAAGCAGTAGGCGTTAAGTCCCACATTGAGTCTCTCCTACCAGAATAAGCTCGGCTAGGGCACAGGCTCAACCATGGGCATATGATCATCCACGGCACTGTCTGCTCAAATATGTAGTTTTGTTCCATTTACCATGCCCTGAGGAAGAAGCTTCCTGAAAATGGACATTGCTGCCATGAGGCTGCAAGGTGTATGAGCCTGGAAAATGAGAAAAGAGTGTAGAAAGCCTTCCAAAAGACACTGGGGACAGTTTTCTTTTTTGGGTAACATTCTCAAAGAAAAAAAGAACCTCTCCAAGCATGAAAGGATCCATGCTCTTCTGACTTTCATGCAGTCACAGACTAGAGAACGAGGGCACGCATTTCTCCTCAGGGTAAACTTAGACTTTGGTCTAAAGCATCTTTTGAGAAAATGAATAGATTTACAAATAACACACAGCCTGGAGGTGCCTTTATTGCTCCACTTGAAGAGAGGCAACCTAGAAAAGCCAAATATGAGTGTCACATCTGTGTACAGGCCATAGGGTGGAGGACAGAAGACTGTTATGTCTCACTTCATCTGTAATGACAAAATTGAAGGTGGAGTAAAGGACAGTGCAACTCTCTGAAGGACTCTAACATAAGAAGAAAATGGTCAGGGGAGAGGGAGGGAAAGAAGTAGTTCTGGAAACAGCTGCAGACCACATGAGCATTTAAAAACACGGTACTAAGCCAATGCTGGATGAGAGGCATAGCGGGGAACATGCATCATCTTTCATGTCCTCAGGCCTGCAACATAAGGAAAGATAAGACGTGCACCCTGTAAGACTCCAAAAGGCAAAACCTATCTACACTGACTGTTGGAAGTGCCAGGCACAGACATTAGCACATACAGCTAAATAGTCAATGGATGTGCAATACTGCAATACTGCAAAAGTACAGAGCACTATATACTTTACAGGATGACTAGTATATACTACACAGGTCACTTCATGTTTAATTTTTGTAAATTAAACAGATATCACAAAATTTCACCACTTCCAATCAACTACCCCAAAACCCTGTAAAAATTTACTGCAGGGACACAAAAAGGTATTACAAATACCATCCTTAAAAGCATTTTCTGTGTTGGGATAAGCTAGATGATTATTTTTATGTCTTGCATCAGTTACTGAACTATACCCAGCATATTGATAGAATTTTTATTTCTTTAAACCCTATAACACATTAATGTCTTAATAACAGACATTCATTAGTAATGCTTCTGAGGAAAATCAATAGTAAACATCTGTCTATTACAGGCACTTGCAAATCTAAAGACAGAGAGAAAAGAGAATTCTTACAATGGAACAGTTCCAATTATCTAACCATTTCACCCAAAATGTCTCACAAAGTATTAAATAATGTGTCTGAAAACCAGCACAGAACTGTAGTTTTTCAGACAGTGGAAATTATTTCCAAATGTATTTGAAAAAAAAATAAATAAAGTGCTATCTTTCCACCTACATGAATATTTATTACTGTCTACATGATGGTGTAAAAGCATTTGATACAAGTGAAAGTGAATAAAATTATATGATTGATATTGGACTTATAAATACTCTGTGCTTCTCTCTCTTTTCCCCTTTAAGACCATTACAGTTTATTTTTTCAGAAATAAAGGCAACCGATTACTGAAAACAGACATTCTCCCTTTCCTTCAGTTAAAGGTCTCATTAGCAGAACTAGATCTAGATGACACACAAAATGCAGCAGATCCAAATCCCCAGGCACGTTCTTAATTTCCTAGTCTTGCTCCATCTCTAAATTCACTGCTTACGTCCCTGCCAAGCTGAGCAGAGCAGAGGGCTGCAGTCCTCCAGCTCAGACCCAGCAACACTTTCGAGGTTAACATGTAAGAAGAAACTAAATCAGTTCTGCAGTTTCTGCTTGGTAGCACGGTTCACATGCAAGCACAGGTTTCTGTGGCTTACACCATACTCGTGACCACAGAGGTTACAAACTGCAAGCTGCCAGGATAATTAATCTGCCCAGCGGCTCAGTCCCTGCAACCTCTTTTTTCTTGGAGCAATCAGGGCCAGATAAATTGGTCCGGCAGGGGCAATATTCCCAGCCACCATGTTTCCTTGATCCTTCTCCATGGACAAGTGCCAGCTGCAGAGACAGAGCATGGCTACTGGAAATAGGCTGCAAAAGGTATTTGGAGGTAACCACCCCCACTAACCATCTTTCCTGGGGCAGCCATTTAGTGCATCAGGTCTTAGAGGCTCACATGCAGACATGAGCTGTGGGGGCTTGGCTGCCTGTGCATGGGACAGTCATGGAGTACACAGACCCAGATCTGGCACTGCTTGGAAAAACAACATTAGTTGCAGTTGCACAGCTCAGCTGAACCATTCATGCATACTATTCTCAGAGGAGAAGGGTTTTTCTGACACTTCTCCTGTCATGCAGAGGTGCTAAGGTGGTAAGCACAGCCCAATCTGGCTGTGCCATGTCAAAACGCATGGCCTGCAAAGTGATGTACGTCTCTCAGCATAGCATTTATTCAATTGTTTCGATTCCGAAAGCACTTCATAAATGAAAAATCTCCATTCAAAGGCAGGAACTTTGCTCTAAAAAAAGAACTTTGCAAAAAATGCCTGGAAACTGAACAGACAAATGTGCTCTGTTCCTCCCAGAAACCCTCCTGGAAGCAGCCTGGGTAGGATTTTCTGGTTTATTTAAGCTCATCTGTTTATTTAAGCTCATCTTTTTTTTCCAGTACTATAAGTCTCTATTGTTAACTTATGCATTATTTAAAAGATACTGAGTTTAAAAATAGCTCTAACTCACCAAGGGAAAATGGGAAAAGCAGTGAGTTGAAAGCCACATTGCTTCTCACAGATTGTTTCAGCATGCAAGACATCACAGCCTTCTCCCATTTTCATTTCAATTTAGTCACTCCCTTTGACGTATGCCCACCCATTTTCACTATTAAAGTATCTGAGGACAGTGCATTCCTGAGGGTGCTTATTACAAGTCTCTGTGCACCACTCAGCAAACTACTACCAGTGTAGGTCCTGGGATAGACATAGTTAAAGCCTTGAGGTTTGGAAGTTCGGCAATCAACCCCCATGATCTGAGTTAATATTTTAAAGCCCACAACATCCTTTGAAGTTACAGATTGTCTATTATCCTGCTTGACAGGCAGGAGCTGAGTTAAGGTGGGATGAAGTGATTTGCACAAGACTGTAAGTGAGGGACTTGGTAGACCAGGGACTGCCTAGCTGCACGGGTGTTTCCAGCAACTGGATCACCTTTGCTCTTCCTTCAACTGCAAATAACCACAAGACATGCAGCGTGGGTGGTCTACCAAGGTAGCTCAAGCAGAGAGGAAGCTCTCACACTCACTAAATGTACAGTATACAAGCAACTATCTGGGGTAAGCACCAAGACTTCCTCAGGCACTTGAGACAAAAAAAAACATATATGGGACCAGAATATGAACAACCTGAGGCATCAGGAAGAAATTAGAAGTATCTGAGGCCAATCTAAAATCAACAATGATCCTGACTATTTCATCTGTAAACTGAAGTCCAGAAGAAGACAGGCCTGGAAGTACTTAACATTATTTTCTCTTTATAAAAGTAGTGGCACTGAGCTGCACAACAGCCATCCTCATGTAAAAACTATGTACACATCAGAACTAGAAGATTGTTCCACACTGCAAAAGAAACTAACTTGAGCACACGTGTGTTAATTTTAGTCCAAACACTTTTCCAGACTTTAGCCACATACTGGTTTTAGACACTATATTAAATGGTGTTTGTGAATGTGCATTCCCAAGAAAAGAGAAAACAACGTGGGATGCGCGGGGGGATTGAGAGGGAGTTTTTCTCCTGTTTTAGACATAGCAGGTTGTCCACATATCTCAAAATTCAACATGGGATAGGTAGTCCTTCTCCAGGTATAGACTAATAGGTAGAACTTGTATGGGCAATACTCTGTAGGGTAAAGGTGTAACAAAACAAAGCCATCACTGTACAATTAAACCTGTGGATCAATAACAAGAGTGTTCAAACAGGTTGGAAACATAAAAATAACCCTAAAAGGATCCAAGACTGCTGAGGAAGAAATCCCCACTATGAACATCAAGTTCCTGACACAGACTCTGGGACAATTCAAGAGGATAATGAGGGTTAAACTGCTGGGGCTCCTGTTAAGATAATTACTTGATTTTATGCATTGAGGAGAGTCCTAGAGAGTCCTTTCCTTACACTAGTTTGCAAGCATGGAGACTGTTCCCTGAAAGTGATAGGTGATCTGTTATACATCATGCCCTCCTCATTACAGAGGCAACACCTCTGTAGAGAAGCACGCCTCAAGTTTTGGGAGGCAACAGAAGTCAGTGTAAGAGTGCACAGTGAAAACGCTGTTGGGCTTCTAAACTTAACAGTGGCTAAGGACACAAGAGCATAGAAAAAACAATGTTTATGTATAAATATACCTGTATGGTCACCTTGAAATCTCCACTTTTTGAATGAAGAAAAATGATCTGCAGTATTTTAGCAGAAATAGGACTAACATCTGCACAGAGTGCAATAACCCTGTAGTGCAACAGATGCCTCATAGTAACTGCTAATTGATTTTGGGTAGCTGAAGAAAGGTACTGTTGATAAATCTCTGCGGTGGAGACACCCATCAAGAGTTGCATAGTTCTAAGAGCTAAGAAACAGTATTATTCTTGTTTAGAGAAGACAGAGACAACAGTCCTATAAAACACACCAAGAAAACACTGTAAATATGTGTACATAAATACAACAAACAATAAATTAAAACAAATTTATTAACCACATTGGCAATTGGTGGAAGAGAGAAGACTTAAAAAGGGGGCAGAAAAAGCAGATGAGAAAGTCACTGGGAGAGAAGGGATGTGCCTGGAAGAGTAGCTCTATGAGTTAATGCCAGGAAGAGTCGCAAAACATTAAAAATAAAAGAGGGAAAGGTACAAATTAGGAGAACCACATTAAAACTTTCAGCAAAGGTTTAGGGAAGACAAAAAAAACCTTTAGTTACTCAGATTCTTGTGTCTGCAGCATGGAGAGAGTTCATTCTTTCCAAGTGCAAATGCAATTTAAGATTAATGTGCTATAAAGAAGCTGAAGGACACAAATGTCCTCTGCCTGATGTCCTGGGCAAAACCAACCACATGTGAGAAGAGGCAATGCAACACAGAAGGTAAGAAACAGCCAGGCAAAGTCCCTATGAAAGAAGGGGGACTATTGTGGAAAAAATCACTTGTGAGACCACTAGAGCAATGTCACGCTGCTTCTGATTTCAAGCCAAGTAATTGTGGTACTCACACTGGAAGAGTTCCAAGGAGCACCTCAGTAAAGATCATACTTTCCCGCAACAAGTATTCTCCCTAAAGTTGAAAAGTGTCTAATCCTAGAGACCCATCACATACACTATCATGGAGCTGAAGAAAAAAAAACACTGAAACCTAAAGCTTCTCCAGCTATACGCTCAAAGCATTGCATGTGACTGCTGACAAGGAGAAAACAGTGCCCAGGTTAACAGCAAACAGCCAGGCTCAGAGTGATACCAGGAGAAGAACATGAATGTATTCTTCCACCCTCTCAAAAAAAAAAAAAAAAAAAAAAGGTTAGACTGAATAATGAAAAATCCAATCAATGGGAGTAATATAAGGATAGAAGAAATGCTTGCACCAAGTTACAGCAAGGACAGAAAAAGCAGGCAACCATGTTCTAAGTTTTCTGAGATCTAGCAATACTAGTGTGAGAAGATGATGTAGATGTCAACACTGCAGCAACAGCTGCCTCCTCTGTAACCTAGGTGCTCTGATGCTGAAAGAAATCAAAAGCTGTGTGATATTTTGGCAACTAAACTTCCCTAAAGGATAAGGGAATAGTCAGTTGACAATGAGCAGATCCTGCTCATTCTATAAATATATAAATAATATATTATAATATATAAAATTATAATATATAATATTATAACAATATATTATAATACCTATAAATATATAAATAATAAAAGGAGGACTAGGGAGACCATACAGTCCCTACTGGACGCAGAAGGAACAACAGTGACAGGGAATGAGGAAAAGGCTGAGGCACTTAATGCCTTCTTTGCCTCAGTCTTTAATTGTAAAGAAAGTCGTTCCGTCTGTGTACAAACCCAGGAGCTAGAGGAGCAAAATGAGGCTCCCGTGATCCAAGAGGAAGTGGTCAGAGCCTTGCTAGCCCAACTGGACACCCACAAGTCTATGGGGCCAGATGAGATTCATCCAAGGGTATTGAAGGAGCTGGCGGATGTGCTGGCCAAACCCCTTTCCATCATCTTCCAACAGTCCTGGAAGACTGGGGAAGTTCCACTGGACTGGAGGCTGGCTGATGTTGTGCCCATCTACAAGAAGGGTCGCAGGGAGGATCCAGGAAACTACAGGCCTGTCAGTCTGACCTCAGTGCCAGGGAAAGTCATGGAGCAGGTGATCTTGAGTGCTATCATGAAGCACATGCAAGAGAACTGGGTGATCAGGCCCAGTCAACAGGGGTTCACAAAAGGCAGGTCTTGCCAAACTAACCTGATCGCCTTCTACGACAAAGTGACTCTGCTGCTGGACGAAGGAAAGGCTGTGGATGTGGTCTTCCTGGACTTCAGTAAAGCCTTTGACACAGTTTCTCACAGCATTCTGCTTGGGGAACTGTCAGCCTCTGGCCCGGAGAGGCGCACACTCTCCTGGGTGGAAAACTGGTTGGCTGGCCGGGCCCAGAGAGTGGTGGTAAATGGAGTTAAATCCAGCTGGAGGCCAGTGACAAGTGGGGTTCCCCAGGGCTCAGTGCTGCATCCAGCCCTGTTCAATGTCTTTATCAATCACCTGGATGAAGGCATTGAGTGCACCCTTAGCAAGTTTGCAGACGACACTAAGCTGGGTGGAAGTGTCGATCTGCTGGAGGGTAGGGAGGCTCTGCAAAGGGATCTGAACAGGCTGGACCGCTGGGCTGAGACCAACGGCATGAGGTTTAACAAGGCCAAATGCCGGGTCCTGCACTTGGGGCACAACAACCCTATGCAGTGCTACAGACTAGGAGAGGTCTGTCTAGAAAGCTGCCTGGAGGAGAGGGACCTGGGGGTGTTGGTTGACAGCCGACTGAACATGAGCCAGCAGTGTGCCCAGGTGGCCAAGAAGGCAAATGGCATCTTGGCTTGGATCAGAAACGGCGTGACCAGCAGGTCCAGGGAGGTTATTCTCCCTCTGTACTCGGCACTGGTGAGACTGCTCCTCGAATCCTGTGTTCACTTCTGGGCCCCTCACCACAAGAAGGATGTTGAGGCTCTGGAGCGAGTCCAGAGAAGAGCAATGAAGCTGGTGAGGGGGCTGGAGAGCAGGTCTTATGAGGAACGGCTGAGAGAGCTGGGGTTGTTTAGCCTGGAGAAGAGGAGGCTGAGGGGTGACCTCAGTGCTCTCTACAACTACCTGAAAGGAGGTTGTAGAGAGGAGGGTGCTGGCCTCTTCTCCCAAGTGACAGGGGACAGGGCAAGAGGGAATGGCCTCAAGCTCCGCCAGGGGAGGTTCAGGCTGGACATCAGGAAAAAATTCTTCACAGAAAGGGTCATTGGGCACTGGAACAGGCTGCCCAGGGAGGTGGTTGATTCACCTTCCCTGGAGGTGTTTAAGGCACAGGTGGACGAGGTGCTAAGGGGCATGGTTTAGTGTTTGATAGGAACGGTTGGACTCAATGATCCGGTGGGTCTCTTCCAACCTGGTTATTCTATGATTCTATGATTCTGAACTGGCCACTGGCTGAAAAGTGAAGATGACATTTTTCAGAAGTGGTTAAAACTCTCCTGTTTTTTTACTGGATGTTCAACTTGACACTCTGAGGGTGCTGACAATACTTTATTGCTGTTTTTTCATATCTAAATTTTGCACTTAAATTTTTTTTTTAAAAAACCCTCTTAAAATTCTAAAAACCTAAAAAAAAACCTTTTAAAAAATATTTTGCAGTTAAAAGAAAATAAACCTGAAGACTTTAAGTTTGCGCTAAGGGAGAAAACTACCTTTATACAAAAGAAATTGGACAGGAGCACTCAATCTTGCATTAGAGAGATGGCTTCTATGGATCCTTACCAATAAAATAAACTTTATCTGAATACATTTGTTATCAGACAAATTGTCCTAAGACAATCCTTAATATCTCACTGATGTTTATACCAAGGCTAATTGAATGTATGAAGTATGGCATTCCTGCATGCCACTAAAGCCAACCCTCATATTACATTAAAAATAATCTTGTTACCCACTGATTATACAGATTGGGAATATGACCATTTATTTGCAAATTACTGAAAAGGATCACGGATTGAATAATAACAATTATTTCAACACATATCTGAAGTATCTGTAACGAGAAGCAAAGAAGGTAAAAAAACAGCAATTCATAAATGTAGGTTTACCTGTTCACACCCACTAATTTAATGCAATTTTTCTTAGCCACTACACCAGCAAATCCTTGTTCTTCACACTGATGCTGACACCAGCCTCATCCCTGAACAGCTGCCACAGATTACTAAGCATTTCTCTATCTCAGTTTAGAATCTACATGACATCAACTCTCATATACTAATGGATGCCTAAGGAAACAAGGCAGCTAGCAGACCCATTTTAAAAATCCCTACTTAGGCTGATTTGCAGAAGAAACTTCAAATCAGGTTTCACACATCCCAGGATGATGCTTTAAACACTGCAGTTTTGGAAAGCTTTTGATTTGCTATACATACTAAACAACTGTCACGCCCGAAAGGCAAATTCTGCAGCCAACCACTCTTGTGCCAGCTGGTGTGGCAAATTTGGTCCAAGCCGTTACATCAGGTATTGGGAATTTCACTTCACATTATACTGGGAAATAGAAATGTTTCTTACACCACCTTCAGTTTACTGACAGCAGTGTTCCCAGTTTACCAGCAAGAAGGCAATCCTGCTTTACCTATTTACAATAGCATAAAATTAGTCTCTGTTGGGAAATACCAAATGCAGCTTGAGCCTTTTAGCTTCTCCAGGTGGTTTCTCTGTACAATGATTATTCCCTACTCTGGTCTACTCTGACTGGCAATTTAAATTCCTTTGTCTCATGACTCATTTGTAGTGAACTGGAAGATTTTGGTTGCCATATGGTCTTAGAGAAGGGGAAAGGATTCTTGATTTCTGATACACTCCTCTGCTGGCTCCACAGCTGGCAGCTGAAAGGTGTATTCTGCCTCTTCCCTCAAGTAAGGACAGTATTCCACAGCAGAGATTGTCAGCTACATTCAGAAACCCCAGGGAAAATGCGACTACATAGTTACTACACATTAATAATGCATAGAAATGCAGCTTAAAATTATTATTCAAACCACTTTACTATCCCAGTAAGCCTGTGTATAGCAGTTTCTACAGGTGGCTGGTGTTTAAGATCACTCTGCTCTGGTTAAGGTATTAATTGCCCATGCACACTTACAAAATTCTAAATGTTTTGGTTAGGTGGCAGCTGAGAAAGCAGGATCTGAGATCTCAAAGGTGCTCAAACATTGGCCTCTTAGTTCCATACAGGTTTTAGCTCCTTATGTTTGGTTCTCCAGGACAGCTGAAAGAGTCTTGTTAACAATGCTGATAACTGCTGGACTTCGAAAACAGGGAGATGCACATTCCTGGAATATAGGATGCAGTAAAAGGGATTTTAGATCCGAGGCCAAGTTCTTTTTTTAGGATGCTTGCCTGCAGCTCCTGCTGAAGTCAACCAGAACTACTGATGTTCATCCAAGGGCAAAATTTGACATATAACATTCATTTTATGCTATACACAAGCCTAAATAGGGAAAAGATGAAATGCATAACTGAAAATTAGCTGTTAGGTTTGGATAAAGCAGAACTGAAAAGCAGCAGCTGTCCAAGTGCAGGAGCATAATTTAGTTTGCCATAGCCTATGTGCAATTCCATTAGCATCATCTCCTTTTTCTGTTGTGGCAACTCAGCTGACACAACACAGGAGTATTAATACATCTTTAAGCTGTCTGAATTCACAAGCAGATTTCTGCCCAGAAATATTGAAGGGCTACTGGATCTACAGTATGGAGAAGAACTCATTGTTTGCTCATACTCCAGCCATTCCCCAAAGTCCCACACTGTCACTTAGGTAACACCATGGTGGTTTGCCTTCTCCTAGCGCACATAAGAAGGAACATGTGCTATCAGCAACACACAGTGAAGGGATTATGTGCACAGTGACCTGCAAACAAGTCTGAAAACAGCTTAAAGCTTCTTTCTGTATACCCAAACAACCAAAACTGTCCATATTTTCCCCTCGTTGAAGGTTAGCTTGAATACTTTTCTTATATCTGCTGGCACAGTAAAATGTCAGCATATTATCTGCATGTTGCTGCTTTAATTTCTCCGTGACAGAAGAGGTACAGAGATGATAATGATAATAATAATAATAAAAAAAAAAAAAACCTCATTCATATTGCCCTGAACCAATGTAGTTAAAGCAAACTCCTTTCCCCTGACAGGCTTTGCAAGGACCAAGCAGTAACTGCCTTGTTTTCCTCATGTTCTTTTCATGAGAAATGTGAGTTGCACTCAGGAATTATCTGCATGATTATCAAGGTGAAAGCACTGAAACCAAAAAAAAAAAAAAAAGCAACCACCCTTTAAAATTTATCTGCAAAAGAAATAAAAGCAGTGAAGATCTCACTTCTCTGAAGTGCCAAAGCGCTTCTCGTTCAATCTGCTCATTTGGGGTGGAGAGTGGGACAGAAATTGAAAATCCTGCTAGGAGGTAGGCGTTCAAGTACATCTCCCACATGAGAAGCCAAGTCCAAAATTTCCAATACCTGCATTTCTCTATTGTCCATGCACTCAGACAATGTCTAGACAATTAGATTGTAAATAGAAGTCTTTCTGGGCTGCTATTAGGAACAGGAGCCATGTAAGAATTACATAAAGTCTTAAGTGCAGATCTACCATATAAAGAGAGAGGGAGAGCAGAAATGCCCCTCCTTGTGTATGTGTATACACATATTTAAAAAAAAGCACAGAGGAAGTTACTAAAGTTAGGAATACAATTCATTGTGGTGTTTGCAAAGAACTCTCAGACAATACATGTTTCTTTGGATTCTCTGACAGCTTCAACCTATTCCAACTGAATTATACAATTAACTAATTGTGGAACTAATACATTGGCATTACAGCATGGATCAACATAAAGGCCATCACAATGACTCAAAGATAAATATATATCAATAAACTATCTAAATTTTGCTCTGTTTTCTTTTCTTTGAAGATCATTTTCTGCACAAAACCCAAGAAGTCAATAGAAGCAGTGAGTGCTCAGTATCCCTCAAATTTAGCTTACCCTGCAGCTTAAGGAGACATTCAGCAAAGCTTTCTCCCATGTTTATACTACCATGAAACCTTGTTTTAGTGAACATTATATAACAGTCTAAGGAAGGAGGCAAAGGAAAAAAAACTTTTCAAACTCTTGTTACTGCATTTCAATGATGAGTCCATCCAGGAATAAGAGCCTGAGTAAGATTACAATGAAAAAAATTATATTTAATAAGTTAACAAGTCACTTAAGAAGACATGCAATAATGTCTCAGTGAAATCTCATTTTAAAGCATATAAGGTATCACACAGCATTCAGCCTCACACAAGTACAGGGATACTTATACAGTGGGCTATAAGAAACTTCCTTAATAAAGATGACTCCTCTATGCTATATGCTGGCATGTACCTGCAAGGGAACTAAGATTTCTTGGAACAATTTCTGAAATGCAAAATAAATATTAAAATGTAAGTCCTAGAAAAATTAACCATTCCAAAGGCTAAAGTTACACCTCTGCACTTTGTTTCCCACTGTTCCCACCACTGTTACAGGCAGTATCTCAATTCTCAACATACATGATAGCAAAGTCACTGGGTGTCAGTACAAAGAAGTTGTCCAAGACACTAGTTTTGTGCTGCTGTGTGTATGACAAATCTCTCCAGTCTAATCAACCCATCTCTAGCCAAACCGCACATCTGCTTCTGCATGGACAAGAGGTTCAGAAGTGGGGCCAAGAATACCTGCTTCCAGAGCCAAACAGCATGGATATGGGTCAGGCTCTCCTTTTCTTCTGAGTACTCCCTTCTCACCCCAGCAAAGACCAAAAGCAAAGTATTTGTAGATCAACAGACATGGACATGAGGAAAAAAAAAAAAAAGGCTGACGTGATCCAACACTCCTCATGTAGAGAAGAGGAGGAATCTATCTCAGTATTGACTTCTATTCTGTCTGCACATTCAATAAGAAGTGATGAACTGCATATTTCCCACAGTCTATCTAAGGAGACAAGCAAAGGGAAAGACAAAGCATGGATACAGCACAACTGCCTAATTCAAGTGGACATTATTCTATCTGATCCTATTGCAGAAATTCCAGTACACCAGAAATCCATTAGCAGTGATGTTCTGGCAAACCACCAATACATCCTCTTATAGCAAAAAAGAAATGAAGATCAAAGAATGATTATGGATAAGTAAAGGCTAAAGATCAGCAAGCTCACCCAGAAAATACATTGTAATGTATGATTTAATGATTCTTGCAAAAAGAGAAAGACAAAAGAAACTCTCTGACTTTGTACCAAAGCAAAGGCTCCAGCCACCATTTTTCATTAACACTGGAAATGTTTTTATGTTAATCTCCTTAGCCAGACTTGGCAGTGTCTTTGCAGTATCCTATTCAGACTGATCTTTGCTGTTTCTCTGCAGCTTCAAGTTTCACGAATTCCACTTAGCGATGAGCAACTTACAGAAGTGAAATACAATAAGCTAAATTTATTCCTTAGCTAATTTCTAGGAAGTTTCCTCTGTAATCAAACTGGCTGCTTTATATGGACAGAAATGCATTGATAATTTGATGCCTTTGGATGGATTCCCATCTCTGTAGTCAGTG
Organism: Phaenicophaeus curvirostris; assembly: GCF_032191515.1. NCBI lineage: Eukaryota > Metazoa > Chordata > Aves > Cuculiformes > Cuculidae > Phaenicophaeus > Phaenicophaeus curvirostris. The sequence goes on along the minus strand of NC_091397.1, from coordinate 23,194,955 downwards.
AGAGAACTACTTTGCTTCTTACGAATAAGTAAAAACAGAGGTGATGCTAAAACACATGGCAATATTATATAAAGCTCTTTATCCCTTCAATGATATGTAGAAATAGCTGTTGCTTTAAGAAGGAAAGATATATCTCTGAAAAAAAGCGTAACTCCATTACAGAAACATTGCACCAAGCTCATTTCTTCTTTTCTCTCAGCATAACTTCACTGAATACTACCAAGATTTGACAGACCAAGTGGAAAGTGATTCATTATAAGAGCAATGATAATCAGAGAAACATTAGTAATTTTACTGTTGCCACCAAAGTTGTCTCTGTGCAAGGAAGCACCACACTTACAGGAAGAAAAGGCACAGTTTTGCTCTAACTGAACTCTTTAGTAAAGGAAAAATCTTCAAGATGTGCTTTTTTAGCTAGCTGGCCAAAAGATACCCAAAATTCAGTCTTCAAAAAGACAGGGTAATTTTATTTTTCTTTCAAAATTATGCATGAAAGTAATCTCTACAATGATCTGGAGCCTCAAACTGTCACTACAATATATTTGATAACACATAAACAGGGACTTAAAATTTGTCATGCCCTTTGGACATGAATGCCTTTGATTGCTCTTCCGAGGCAAATCTCAAATCTTTGATATTTATGCCAATGTCCCATATATCATGAGGGGGTGGTTTACTTTAGGGGATAAGTACATCCTGTACAATTGTAACTCTTCCTATACATTTATACCCTCCCCAATAGATTCTTCAGCAAGAACAAGGAGATCAGAAATGAAGTAAACAACACAGGGTAAAAATAAACTTAGCTATTAAAAAGTTGGATTTTAAGTAGTTTTATTTCTTTGGAGAAAGAAGGCAAGAAAAATCAAGAAAGAAAAAATGTATTGTTTTGAATTGACATTTTACGTCTCAAAAAAGGGCAGAAGGCCATTTTAGAGGGAATAACTTTCGTAGGTCATCTTTAATAAAAGTAAAAGATGATTCTTCTCCTTCATCTCACTGTGTATCACACTAAATGACAGCATTTTATTTCCTTTGGGATGGTAGAAATAAAGTAAATGGAACAGAATGAGGACACAATAAATACTCTTTAACATATTTTTTTTATTTTTTTTAAAAGAAATAGAAATATTGTATGTCCTTCAGTCAGTTGATAAAGGGCTCTTTTCTGATCTTCATTAATTTATTTGTATTTCATGGTATAACAAGGCGATTCCACACTCCTTGGTTAAAACAGTTGAAACAGAAAAGACATTTAAAAAAAGAAGAGTTATTTCCAATAATACACCATAAAACACGGCTCAGTGCTTCCACTAGGATTATATGACAGCACATTTCATTAAAGAACTTACTATATTTGTGCAATGCAAATTGTTCCTTATTTGTGTAAATAACAGATTTTAATGCTCTATGTGATGAACAGTATAAATTAGGTAACCTTCATTGCTTGATCAATCTACTGTTATTTCACAATGGAACTTGGATAATAAAGAACTAAAACTGAGTAGGAAACAATCAGGCATTTGAAGAATTTTAAAGATATACTGAGTTCTGTGCAAATCAGAAGATTATTTAAAAGGAAAATTATCATATAACTGAAAAAAACCCCAGGCAATTAGATGAGGCATTATAGAAGCATCACAGGAACAGTGAATCACAGACAGTTCCAAGGCTAGGAAAGTATCAAGAGTCCAGCTGTCTGAATTGAGAGAGGATCAGGTTATAGCCAAGCCAACCCTGACCTACAGTACATCAACAGAATAAGAGTATCTTTGCATTATATGCAAGAAGTAAAAGGTTTACCAGTAGGATACTTGTCTAGTAAGTCTTTTAACGTATTTGTCTATAATTCAGAAGCATTCTCTGCAGAGAATACCTCTGTCAAAAGGCAACAAGCCTGATTCAGCACAAGGTGCCACCAGCAGGACAGGACACAAACCCCAACAAGTAGCCAGCACATCTGTCTTCCTTGGTCACAGCAGCCCCAAGAAAAGGGAAAGAAGACCACGGGGAGGATCAGTAGTTTCCTACCAGATTGGCATTTGCTAATTGGTGCTCTGGGGTTTGGAAACCTGATTTTTACACATGCTTTGGAAGAAGAAAGAAGAGTCCCCATAGGGAGGGGTCATTACGCTGGGTGCACTTGTCATGCTGATACAGCTGAGAAAAGAATTTTCAAACAAGATTACTGAATTTGTTTTGTTTGTGGCTTTCTTCAAGGTAACAAACTTACTGCACTAAGATGACACAACTGTCGGTAAATGAGGTTTTACCTACCAGCAGGTTCCAAGCAAATGGAAACAATTATATTAAAGACTACACACCACACAAAGTCTGTCAAAAGGAGCCTGTTTTCCAGCCACTAACTGAGGGAACGTGAGCACACTTGTCTTGAATCTTCCTAGCAAAAAGCACCAAAAATGCTACCTAAATCTCATGAAGTCACAGAAACAAATGGCTGCAGACTTCATAGGTTAGCACCTTCCCCCTGTAATAGATAATGTAAGGAAAGAAAACAAGCCTACTGCTTTGATACAACACAGTTTTTGTGCACAAGTCCAGCACTGTTATTTGGTGGGTAAGATGCTGTGTATGTTAACAACATATTGTTTTAACACTGCCTGTCGATTCAGTCTCTGGACTCAAAACACATTTCCTGAGTAGAACTGCTATCCTGAGTAAAAGAGGGTTAAATAATCTATTCCTCATGTAGAGATCTTGCAGAATTAAAGACCGTGAGTTTGTACACTGATGGCTATTCAGCCATCCACTAAGTCCTTCAATTCCCCTTGGAAAGCCTAATAATTTTTACTATTTTCATTCTCCTCGTCATCATTCCTAGCTCCATGCATCACTTGACTCCTTGTCTAGAAAAAGGGCTTCCAATTCATTTCACTGCTTAGCTGAGGGAAGTATTTGAGCCCCAAGCTAAAAAGCCCACAGCACTTCCTCTGTTTCTTTAAGTTCTATTTTTAATGCACACATATAGAAGGTTATGATGTCAAAGGATTTCTCAAGGAGAGAGTAAGAAACAAGGCAGAGCAGCTGGACAACACAAGAAAAAGCATACGAAGGGAACAGTATCAGCAGAAAGGCTGCTGACTCACAGCAGAGATGCCCTATAAATGACAGCACAGAAAATACCCACTATTCACATCCCAGTCCATGCATTTGCCTGTCTACCACCCTCTTCATATGTCTTAGTCTGAACGGTATTTATATGTCACAATTCATAGGACAATAACAGTGTTGTAACCACAGTGATCTGAGAATCTAAGTGACCGAAAGTAAGACAAGATAATCGCTTTTATTAGACTGACTTGTGTAGCTGTTGCTTGATTCTGTAAACACAAATCCTATTCTAGCTCTTAAGGCATAACTAAATACAGTAATAGTTGGAAAGGTCAGTGATCTGTTTTGTGTTATTTACAAAAGTATCGGCAATGTATATACAATCCAAACACAAGTAAAAAATCTGATGCCCAAACTAATGTTAGTATGTGAGGACAGAATTCCATTTCAACAGTAAATCCAGAAATTGCACTTTGACTGCCATGGTCACTTTGTAAAGGCTAAATCAAAAATACAACTAATTTTGCAGTCTTTCATAATGGCTAGATGTCATTTGATCGTTAAAGTTACCATCACTTGGAGATACTCAGCACTGTGAAGATAAATTTATAGGCCCTGAAACATATTAAGCAATTTGATTCTTTCCCTAGTTTAAGCCATTTTACTTTAAAGAATATGCTAAATATAGCACATGATAGATCTGTACATAGAGGCATCTCTGTATATGTGTGTGAGATATATAGCTCCTAAATGATCTGGTTATCTAAGAAAAATCATCAAAAAATAAAAACATTACAGTTATAGAATGACAATACCTCTCCAGAATAATTTATCATTTTCATCCTAAACACACACGCTCACAAATACACAGCAATACCTTTTCTATAATTATTTTTGTGTCAAAAAAATTCAGACCATGGAAAGGCCATTTACTCAGTGCTGATAATCCCATATGTTTTAATTACTCTACCATAAACCAGCAAATATTGCTTCCTAAAAGAAGCAAAAGAAGGAAAATATTCTTTTTCACATTCGTTGAGAAAAAAGCAAAGGACTGACCTTTTCATAACTCTTTTTAATGGCCAACGAAAGTATCTTAGGAGGGGATGTGCAGGTTTTGTAGATACATAAATGTTTTCATATGCTATTTTCCTTAGAAGTCCCAATGCTTTAAGCTTTAAATGGTGTTTCAGGAACATCAAGGGGAGTTCTTTCACACAGAACTACCTCACAGTGACAACTCTTGGAAAAAACAGATGAATGAAATTCACCTTTCTGTCATTTTAACCAGAATGCAAATTAAGCACTTACATGCATTTCACAGACATCACTTAAACTTCCCATATCCCCATCCAACTGAAGACACTAGCAAACTTGTGTTGATTTCAACATCCTTTACCAGTAGCTGGACCTTAATCAACAAAAATCTATAAAAATAATAAAAAATAATAATCGTAACAGAAATTTATTAACCTAAACCTAAATTAGAATATTAATAGATAAAACATTAATTTATTAATAAATAAAAGTTAATGGAGTTATCAAAAGTAAGTTACCCTTTCCAAAAGAAGTCTTAAGCACAAAGGAGCATTATACAAAACAAATTAAAGGAAGGTGATAAGCCTACTGATAATCAGCATGCATTTATGGAAAATCTTCTTGTCAAAGAAAACCTGATATTTTTCTTGTACAGGATTACAAATTCAACAATAGTAACAGTGGCGATATAATAAGATCAAAGAATATAGTTCACATTTACTAAACAATCAATTCTAAGCTTGAAAGAAGGAAGTGTTTAAAAAATAAAAGAAAAAAGAAAAATTAGAAAAAAAGAAAGAAAAAGAAAGAAAAAGAACAAAATCTTGGGAGAATCTTGAGAACAACATAAAAAGTGATATAGATATATCAATTATAAATGGGAAAGTTGTGCTAGCTTTCTACGTGATACTACCAAAAAACTCTACAATTTGGTAAGGATACTGACAAACTGGGGAGGTCAGCAAAAAGACACGGAAATTATTAAAGACCTTTTTATCAAAGATCCAGAAACTCAAACTATTTTATAACAAAAAGGTGGCTGATATGCTATATGAACCAAGATGGGAGGAAAACTCAATGCCACAGGACGTTTTCAGTCTAAAACTACTGTTCAAACTTCCATCAGTGAGGGTACTTATACTATTCAAACAATTTCTATTTTGACAAATTCTTAATTCTCCTACTTCTTGAACACAAAACTGAAAAAAAAAAATCCACAGAAGGCAGGAAAGCTTAGTGATGACAGCTACACAGGTCTAACTGCATAATCCCAGATATTCACCCTAGCCTTAGGATGAGTTTAGTGATATACTACTAAAACCTTGAGTTCTTGGTTTATCTTAGTTTATCTTTTAGCCCAAATAGAATTAGCTGGCAGAAATCTCTGCAGAACTGACATTTTTCACTAAAGTTTTTTAAAAAAATATAAGCCATTCAAAAATAGTTTGTACAAAATACTTGTTAGCAAAGTGTGCTAACACAAATGCAGATGCAGAGTAATTGTGTCCCAGAGAACAAAATCAACGACTAAAATTAAGCAGCAGTATCAGGGAGAAAGAATTTCTCCAGTGTGGCTTGCAATTATGACCATACTATTTTTTCTATCACATTCTGGGAGGGTGAAAGAATGACTTTGCAAAATGGGGTTGTGAAAGAATAATCGTCTTGGGTCAGTTGGGGTTCTCATCACAGAACACATGATAAACATCACTCAACAACTAACTCAGCACCTCATTCAGAAGACCCGAACCCAGTCTATACTGTGATACCTGTAAACTGGTATTAAATTTTACAATTAAATTTTCAAAGCACCCTCATATAGTTGAAAAAAAAAAAAAGAAAAAAGGCACTATTTTAAGTAAGAATCAATTACCGAAATGGGATTGTACTCAAGTGGGGCTCCTCTCCCTGCATGCACAGGACACGAATAAGGAAAGCAAACAGAGCTTGAATTCCCTCAATCTAAATAAATTCCAGCTGCCAGTAAGAAAAATTGGCACTGTGTGCAGCGAAGACATTCATTAAAATAACTAGTAATGAACTGAGTTTGACTTCAGCAGGACCCAAAACAGCTTAAATGAAAAGCTGCTCCTCCCTAGGTTTGCTCTGACCATCACTTACTACGTGCAGTTACCAGAAGTCATTACAAGAGTAATGAAGATCATAAAGCACAGAGTAGTTTTAGAGGAGGAATGGCAGATGGGTCCTCTCACACCCAGCAGCACAACCCAGCAGGGCACATCACTTCACATGGAGCCCCTTAACCCCATGCCCAACCTGCAGATGACCAGGAGAAGCTCAAGACTCACAGGGACAACGTGAGAGAAAGACGTACTAGAAATTATAATAGTCAGAAACAGTGTAATTGCATTTTTTAAATCATGTCAAAAAGCTAATATTTTTTAATTCCATACAGCCAAATGTTTACAATTTAGAGCAATTTTAGGGATATGTTTTTCATTTACAGCTTACATGACACATTGATATTAGTGTTGGAGACAATTTGCCAAGAGAAATTACAGACAAGGTTTCAGCAGTTTGTCTCATGGAAAAGCTGGCACTTGTCTGTCAAGTTGCCTTTTATTTTGCTTCCATTTTCAGGATTTTTTGATGAAGTTTATGATCTGATTCTGTAAGGTTCACAAAACTCTAGTTAAGCCATTCCTACCAAATGTTCCCCACAAGGCATGGGGAATGCCTCCACCCTTTTCAGCAGAAACTGCAAAAAACATTCAGAGGCATGGAATAATTGTTAATTCCTGGAGTGCCAGGAACCTTCCAGTATCACCAACCAGAAGTAATTTCACTTAACACTGAAATATACAAAATACATACCAATATTTTCTGAAGAACTTCTTTGATTTGCCTGCCTTTTGATAAACTAAGTGAAAGAAGCATTTATTTTCCACATAGAGAATAGTGACTGCAGAGTTCATAAAATTTAACTCATTTAAAATATTTCAGCCTTCTGAATGTCATGGCCATCAATTTATACAGTGTTAGAATTCCTCCAGGACAGTCAGGCCCTCAACAGGAACAGAAGATGTGCGAGCTTCCTGAAGGAGCAGGGTTTCTGAGTATATCTTGCCCAGCCTACTACTTCTTTATAGATCATTCTCCCCTAACAGATGGACCAGAGAAATTGAATTTGTGTTGCAAGAAGAGAAAGCAGGTGGCAATTATGCCCCATCCAAGTGACTGTCATGAGGAAGGCGAGAGAGCAGTCCTCAAGTGCCAGATATAAACTTGAAATCCTTATTTATGCTCATCACCCTTTAGAGCACATCCCCATCACCATAAATCTGAGGATTTCAGGCTACCAATGCATTCACTTTCACAAAAAAAAAGCCATGATCAGGAATGGCTCTTCTAGTTACAGCGTAGAGAGTCAGGACATGCACAGGTGGCCAGACACTCCAGGGAGCTTTCTGAAGGCCAAGAGTCTCCTCAACGGGGCACCTGGTGCCCAAATTACACCTCTGAAGTGACCACAATTCAAACTCAGGCTCAAGAAACACTGTCTGCTTGTTTCTGCGACAGGAGACACCAGAGCCCTTGCACAAAGAATTGTGCTGTAGCTAGGAAGTGTCTTGATCATCTTTCTTGCCTGTTGCGGCTATTGCCAAGTGAACGTGGGGTGGTCACAACGTGCCAAGACCTGTCCATACTCCAGACAAGCACAAATGCTATAGTTTTTCTGATTAACCAACTTGCAGCACGCTCTTTCTGACTCCCACCCCGTGATCATACCTCACTTTGGGACATTATGCTATTAGGTCTCTGCTGCTTCACATGCAGACAAACACGCTCTAGCCCAGGTCTGCAGGACCAAAAGGGCCTCTAAGAGGCTTTTGGAATCATGTTCTGTTTCCTGGTGAGCTCTGCTGTTTAATCACATAATTGCAACCCAAGGTGACAGTGTAAATAATCACATGGCTACATTTAAGAAGAAATACACTGCATGAAAAAAGAAACAGCCATGTACTGAGCCACAGATTCCTTCACAGCATTAAAAAGTTCAAGGGGAAGGACTTAAATAAATAGATATCATACTTAATTGCTCTGCAACTCCTGCACAGTTCAGGGTTGACAGCCAGAGCTGGACACTTGCTGAAGGAGGGAAGGCAATGAGCAGCCCAGCAGTCAGGCCCCAGGTTTGCTAATGCTGAAGGCGGCATTAATGAAGATGGCCAGAGAAAACAGCTCTATTAGACGCAGTCCTGAACGCATAAGGACACCCAGGCAATGGATTGATAAACACACTGATGCAGCTAATGCATTCCTAACCTTTGCTGAAGGGATTGAACCTTTTAAAAACACAGCTGACTTGATCTGAAAGCTCCTTTGTAAATACTTCAGCCAGTTGAGGAGGCAAAAAAAAGTCAAAAAAGGAAACACTGTATCTTTTAAAAGTTCATTGCAGAGATATTAGGGCCACTCAAGGGAAAAAAGGAAGAGAGAAAGAACGATTATGTATGTGGACAAAATACCACAACAGCAAAAAAGAAAGCTACATTGTAAATACACCAGCTTTTTATTACCTTTTTTATACTGTTATTATTATTCAAGGTAATGCTTCAGTGTATCTCACATTTGCATTAATTGTGAACAAATACACATTCAAAACTGGTTAAGATCCAAAGAGAACATGGAAAAAGCATGCAGATTTCAATCTTAAATTTAACTGCCACACTGTAATGCCCAGCTGGAAAATTATTTTTCCTTCCTCTCACTTGCATCCAGGACCAGCAGAACACGCCCATCCTGGGCCTTAGTTTTCCTCAAGTCTGAAATGTCAGCATAAGCTCTGCTCTTTTATTTCCCTGACCACTTCCTGCATCTTCCCAGCTTGTTCCTTCTGTTCCAGGCCTGTGTTGCTAGAGGTGACAGAGGAAGGGACTAGGAAAGGAAAGTTTCTTCAACTAACACCCAGATTCAATAGTAGCAACTTCTTTAGTGAAGTGAAGAGATAAAACAGAGAGTATCAGGCAGCGGAAGAAGAGAGAGGAAAGCAAGAGCTCATGAACATTTCCACCAGCCTTAATTACCAGGGTACAAAAAGTTGTCAAGAAAAAGACTGCTACAAAAGCAAGACAGATTTGTGGTATCTATGACAAGGCCAGAGGGGACAATGATTCCCGATGGAAAAAAAGAAGAGAAAGAAATGTGTGACTTACCAGAGAAATTAGTACATAGGTGGAAAACATACAAACACAATGGAATACGTCATAATAATGAATGCCCCTCCTCCTTCTCCTTTCTCTTAGTTTTTATTGCTAAGTAGATGTCATACAGCCTGGAATATCCTTTCAGTCAGTTTGGGTCAGCTGTCCAGGCTATGTCCCTACCCAAGATCTTGCCCACTCCCAGCGCACCGGTGAGGGGGGAATGTTAAGAGAGACAGCAGTAGCCAAAACACTGATATATTATCACACCCTTCTAGCTACCAACACAAAGCACAGCACTACGAGGGCTGCTATGGGGAAAATGAACTCCATCTCAGCCAGATCCAATACGCTTACTCATACAAATATTGGTCTAATATCATTAGAGACAACAAAAGAATGATGTAAGACTAGGATCCAGCTCAAATCAAATTTTAAATATACATATTTGTGTGTGTTTATGTACATGTGTATAAACAAAATTCCACCTAGAGATCTGTTGCAGTTCATAAAATCACATCCTTAATTTGTCTTTTCATATACCATTAGTAAATGTGCTTATTTTTATAAAAATGACCAGAAGTTAATACTACAATGTAAATCTTGGGCTTTTGGAAACTAACTGGGACCACAAATTTAATCTACCACTGAAAATAAAAATAGGTTACTGCAACCTACTCTCAGTAAGGTATAAATAAGTATACAAATCTGCTGTTTCCAACAAACACTTCAGTGTTGTGGACTTCATGCTTTTAAGCAGGAAGCACTTCCTCCAGAATTCTTTTTAAAAGCATTTATTATACAATTGTCCTTTTAAACCAGCTTCTTTCCTTCTCCTTCTTGAAGCACGGTGCCTCTGCCATCTGTAACCAGCAAGGATTCTGTGATTTTTAATTCATGTCAGTGCACGTAAAGAAAGCATAAAACATACAAAATGAGATTACAAGTGAAAAAAAACCTGATATACGAGTGATTCCCATTGCAGCCAGAATGGTTCACCTTTATAGCAGAAGAACTTGTAGCAGTTGAGCACAAACTCTTACACCGAACCACACAACATTGTGTTCAATTATTAGCAGATGAATTACTTAACAAAGCATATCTATTTACTATATTATTTACTCTTTTTTCACTTCAGAGCACAAAAGCAAAGCAACTCCTATTTTAAAACAGCTGTGCTAAAAGGCTACTGCAAAAACTTATTAGTGAAAGCCACACACCAGATTTCACTTTAAGTTTACTATCGTTCTATCTTTCCTCATAGCCTGAAGTTCACAGTGTGCTACTGTCTCATAATGCTTCTCTGTTCCCACAAGACTGTAAATGCATCCAGAGGAACTTCATTCCCAACTATCTATCTCATTCTTTTTTGAGGATTAACTGCAGTGCAATTGCTGCACCTCCAGAACTCAACGCTTTGTTACTAAAATACTAACAGCTACCAGGTTTTAACAAATCCATCTTTTACCATGCAGGGAAGTTCTGCAACATCAGTTACACTGCAATAGCTGCTAAGTAGTAACAATCAGCATATTAAAACCTACAATGGTACTTGAGAAAAAATAACAGAAGAACTTAACAAATACTACAAATGAACTCAATATTATAGAAACAGCATTTGTGCTATAAATAAATACAGCCTCTAAAACCTGCACTGAGAAATAGTATTTCACTGGCACCAGGTCTTGAACAAATGTAGAGTAAGATATAGTCATTACTTACTGGTTTAGCATCACATCTAGGATGAATGATGATCCAAAAGCATCAACCTGGAAGCTGGCTCGAGCAATGTGGGTAGACTGCAACATTGAAAAGACTAGAATTAATATTCAGTCAAAACAAAGCATATATTACAAGTCTGTGAGTGCAGAAACTAAATATATTTACTAAGTAACAATATGCCATTAATCAATAAAATTGCATTAAAATGGACAAAGAAGTCTACGATAATGAATATAAGATCTGCTTTCCGAAACTATGAGGCTTATTCAAGAATTTCCAACAACAGAACCTGTGACTAGGAGGCTCTACCTTAGTAACCCCTCATCTTAACTCAACCACATAGTAGGAAATAGTTCTTCTGTTTGAACTTCCCTCCTGGGCAAAACTTGGAGCAAAGAGAAGTGAAAGACTTCCCCTGGCTAATGTATTACTCTGGACACAGACCAGTGGAGAACAGCTAAGGTAGTACTGGTTTGGTCAGACCTGGCAGGATACACTCACAAATCTTGCCGTCGTTACCTGAAAGAAACTGTTCATTCAGACAGACTCTCATTTAAGTCCATATAGAGAGGTGAAAGCAACAGGCTAGAATCTGATTAGTCGCATTTTCTGTAAAGCTCTGACTCACCACACTGTAACCCATCTCCTCCAGAGGCTCCCAAAACTCCAAGCCCTAGAGCAGTCACTAAAATCAAAGAAAAATGAGTGCTTTCTTTCTTTCTTTCTCTCTCTCTCTCTGTCCTTCTTTCTCTCTTTGCCGTAAATTTTCCCCAAATTGCTCTCATTCAGTCCTATAGAGAACAAACATGGGAATACTTTGTAACTCACTATCTGCCAGAAATAGAACATCTATTCTAGCTGCAGTGGAAGAAAATACTCAGCTATCCAAGGGAAATGCAACGGTTGTTTCTAGACGTGAAAACTCTCAAGAAACAGAACAACCATGTTATTTAACTAATTAATATGAAAAGCTAGTTTCAGACATTTTGGAGCAGTTTCAATTTGTTTTTATTTTCTTTCCATTGAAACCTGCACATTAAGATTTGAAACATGTAGACAGAGGAATCTACAAAGAAACACTTAAGAGCCACTTAGAACTCTAAACTACACTTCTGTAAACAAATACAGGACAGTACAGCTGTAACAAATGATTTATTGAAAGCTCTGGGAAACACCAGGCAGAATAGGATACTGTGAATCATCAAGTTCACTCTCTAAATCTACTAGCAGACTTTCAATAAGCATTAAACCCAGAAAAGCTGAGAACACCAGTTTCCCTCGAAACAAACAGCAACAAGGAAATGGGAAGTTGAAGGAATCATGCTTTTTTATTTATTACATTTTTTCAGTTGCCCTGCAATGGAATGGGGTTTTTATGTCAAAAAAGAAAAACCTGATATAGACAGCAAGATTGAGTGCACCCTCAGCAAATTTTCAGATGACACCAAGAAGCTGAGTGGTGCAGTTGCCATACCAGGACAGGATGTCAACCAGAGGAACAAGCTGGAGAAGCAGGCCTGTGTGAATCTCTTGAGGTTCAACAGGGCCAAGTGCAAGGTCCTACACCTGGGTCAGGGCAATCCATGGTTTCAATACAGGATGGGAGACAATGTGATTGCGAGCAGCCCTGCAGAGAAAGATTTGGGGGTGCTGACTGGTGAGAAGCTTGACGTGAGCCGGCAATGTGCGCTCACAGCCCAGAATGCCAATGTTATCCTGGGCTGCATCAAAAGAAATGTGGCCGGCAGGTCAAGGGAGGCGATTCCTCTCTTGTGAGACCCCACGTGGAGTACTGTGTCCGGTTCTGGAACTGTTGGAATGAGTCCAGGAGGGTCACAAAGATCATCAGAGGTCTGGAGCACCTCTGCTATAAGGACAGGCTGAGAGAGTTGTGGTTGTTCAGCCTGGAAAAGAGAAGGCTCTGAAACCTTACAGCAACATTCCAGTACTGAAAGGAGGTGTACAGGAAAGCTGAGGAGGGACTTTATATAAGGGCATGTAGTGACAGAACGAGGCGAAATGGCTTTAAATTGGCGGCATGGGAAGGGAAGAATTAGATTAGACATTAAGAAGAAACTCTTCACGATGAGGGCAGTGAAGCACTGGAACAGGTTGCCCAGGGAAGTTGTGGATGCCCCCTCTCTGGAAATGTTCAAGGCCAGGTTGGATGGGGCCTTGGGCAGCCTGGTCTGATGGGAGGTGTCCCTGCCCATGGCAGGGGGGTTGGAATTAGATGATCTTTAAGGCCCCTTCCAATCCAAACCATTTTATGATTCTAATACATATTTATAAACAGCTGATTCCGTTAATTAAAAAAAAAAGTCAATTTCTCTTACTAGAGGACGCTCAGGATGTGTGCCCTCCATAAAAATGCCTCGCTGTGCCACCACAGTGAATGTGCATGCAAAATGGCTTGATAGAAATTCCAGATATTTAAATTACTTTTTAGAAGTATTGCAGTACTAACTGGAAAGCTTCTTAGAAGGCCAAAAGATGCAATTTACAGAGTCATTTATCCTTTCAGCTATCCTCATTACATCTAACCCACTTTGTAACGCAAGCCACACATCTTCATGAAGTGGTTCATACAATTTCTGGATGATCAAAGAGCACTTCTTTTGAACAAATGTATAATCCTTGACTAACTGAATAGAACATACCTAATGAATTACCATGTATATTAAAATCCTACTTCCAATCCCCAAAGGCCCCTAAAAAACCCCAAACCTGCAGTTATTTCCTCACATCACTCATTTTGATCCCTGTTTGAAATGATGGGCTTCAAGCCTGCCCAAAATGAACCGTGACATAGCAAGCTGGTACATGCAAGGGAACAATGGACACACACAGCATGTACAGACTCCCACAGCACGTATGGCCACTCACACACAGGTCCACCATTTAGCTGCTTCTGGCCTGCAGCATTTAGCACATCCACAAATACAGCATAAACAACCATCAACAAACTATCATGTTCGCATCTGCACTTCTTTTCCAACTCTCAGGCAGCAGAGTTTGCTTTCAATGATTTTAGAATTCTATGTTCTCTGGCTAGATGCGAATTTTTAGGCTGCTGCTCCTAGAGAGGACATGACAGGCCAAGAATAGATTAAGGTACTAGAGGTCAATGCTAGTTTTGTCATTTCCTTATTGCACTGCAGCATGTTTGCTAACCTTAACTTATCTTCATTCACCTATCTGCACTATGACAGCTCTGCTGTTTGTTTTTCATCATTATATTATTAAATGCAAGGAAGATTCTACAGTGCTTTATTATTTCTGGTTTTTAATAACATAGCTACATATGCCTTCACTTAGCTCTGTGTACAGAATATAACCAATTCTCCTATAACCATATGCTGGTACAAAAAGAAACTTTGCCAGTAAGGAAGAATATAAAAAGTCTAACTTAAATCTGGAAACATGCATGTACTAAATGAAGCATTTGTCATTAAAATGTATTCAACTCATTCACTATAAGATCAAAAATGAGTAGAGTTTTTTGGTTCAGTTTGTTTTTTACCTGCTAGGTATATTGCATCATATTGATTTGGTCTGGGAAATTTCCTCCCTTGAACATGTCTCCAAGATAAACAATTACAAGGTTAATGTATTTCTGAGGTGACCCTGGACCACAGTTATTCCCTGACAGAAGCTGTTAATGTGAATTTAAGAGAGAAAATGCCTACTAATAAATTAAGATGAAAAACGTTACACAGATGTAGCTATCCCAACACAATCGGTGCAAATGCAGGAAACTCACCATTAAGCTTAAGCTCACATGTAACGAAGTGTATCTCAAGCGTATCTCAAACCCACTGAGATGCCAAGAGGTACAATTGGGATAGCCAGACAAACTCAGCCCTTCTAGATTCAAAGAAACCTTGAACCCTGGTATGTGGTTGTAATGCACTGCAACACTGTGCACAGTAGGCTGCTGCCAAAACCAGAAAGTTCTGCCCCATTCTGGCCATGTGTTTCCACCTGCTCTCCCTTGCCAGCTCGTGTGACTACCAGAAAGTCAGATCAGGATCAGAAAATTAATGATGACTTGGAGTGGATCCATTTTTTGTTGGACAAAATAAACTATATAGTCACACCATGACTAGATGCGATGGAAAGAAGCAGTAGAGGATGTGCAAAGGAGAATGAAGAGAAAGACAGATTCCCCCTTTCAGTGACAGCTAACAAATGTCATTCAATGTAACAAAAAACTGCACCCTAAGAGTGCCAGCTAGTGCCCATGCCTCTGAAACAATCAAAAAGAACTGCAAAATAAAGAAATGGATTTTAAAAAGTCTTGGCTTTACCTTATTTTTAAGTACACCTCCCTGACTACTCAGTGAATAGATAAAATGGCCAGCTGCAAAGGAAGCTTGCAGTCATAGACATACATCAATGAAAGAACCAAGAAAGAAAGGAAGTATGTACCTTTATGCCATCTCGTTCAAGCAGAAGTAACAAGAAAGACACCAACCACTGAAGCAAGACAATCAATTATGTCATTCAGCTCTCAAACCAAGGAATTTTTTCAAAAAATTGGAGGCTTTTTCAAAAACACACATCGATGGTTGACAGCTGAGTTGTAAAACAGGAGCTCTTTGAGAGCAGGGGAGATACACTCAATGTGCGATATGGACAAGAGCCAGGAAAGGAGGATGTAACAACTTAATGGAAAAGCACAGTTCCCATGTCTCTGAAACAATCAAAAAGTTCTGAAATTTTTATGTCATGCAACTGAAGAAGGAAAATATTGATAACAACTCTGAAACTAGCTGCAGTGATTTCAGATGCAATTTCTGGTGGCATATAAAGCATACTACCTTGCAAGCCCTCCTACAGAAAATACTAAGCATACCATGCATGTAATGCAACTATGGGAAGACAGAGCTTTTGACAAGGATTTCCAAGTTTAAGTATCTCAGTGAATGTCTGAAAGGAACCAAACGTAAACAGAGTGGAAAGGATTATTTCAAATCACTAAGCACAGACATTTTATCTAAAACAAATATTAAAAGTTTGAATCCTAGAAAAACAGAAGTGGTAAGTAAACCTTCCTGCGAAACCAAGCAGGATGTGATCCCAACTTATTTAAACCACCTGCTCCATGCTTCAGAGATCACTTCGGTAACAGTATGACTCTTCATTATTATAACAAAACACAACAAAATAATGATGTTTCTGATACAATCCCTTCAGTAACCCCTACTGGGGATCAGTTTTCTCCAAAAACTGGCCCTGAAGAATAATTATCTCCAATGGGAATACACGTACATAGAATAATAGATTGGTTTGTGTTAGAAGGGACCTTAAAGATAATCTAGTTCTAACCCTCACCTGCCACAGGGTAGCATAAACTACAACCAATGTATATAACATACCAACTCTACTGATGTAACATTAAATACGTTTGCAAGATTTTGATTTCAAATAGATCAAAAGTTTTAACTGCCAGTGAAACATTTACAAGCTACGTACTTTCATAATAAATGAACTAATAAAAATTTCGAAAGGAAATATTTTAGAATTTTTCCTTACACTGTATATAATTAGTTGGGTGTTGAAAGCAGCATAGTAACATGATGACTAATATTTTTCCCCATCAAAAGTAAAGAAAAAGAGAATTTAAAATGTATTTTGATGTAATGTGTAAAACCTCATAATATCTTTTTTACTTCAGAAATATCATGCATAAAGCACTCAGATGCTTTTTAATAAATTTTGCTGAAGAGAAAACAATTTCTGTCAAAAGAGAAGAATGTCTTTTTATATAAAAAGACGAGAAAATCCTATTTATATGCTTGCCCTTTGATACAAGAAATTTTTATATTTACTGCTATTTATAGCATTGTGGTTTCTAATGAAAAGATTCTGATCAAATTTGTAGACTAGAAAGAAAAGCATCAAGAGAATCAAGAAAAGAATAATACAGAATGTCACAGCAAGAAAGAACTTAAAAGCTGTGCTTCAGAGCTTGTAAGAACAGCAAGGTTTTATAGCAGGTATTCTGTGAGACAGTCACATTTACAAAATAAGATTCCTTAGATATTAATTCCCCTCCCCTGTTTAATAGGAGAATAAAATCCTCAACTCGTTAACAAACCTGTAAGCGTATATGAAATGACTGTTCCTTACATTCAGTAAGGACACAGGTAAGTCCATGGGAAATTCAAACAAATACCCAATGAAATAAAATTAAAACTACTAAATATTTTATGTAGATTCCCCTACAAAGAATTTTAACCATGGTTTTGAAAATAATCATTACACTTACATTTATGCTACAGTAGAGGAATACAGTGCTAATTAGCATATATATACACTACAGAAGGACAATTTTGCTCTGAGACAAAATTCAGAAATAAGCCTAGTTCTAAAACCAAAAATAAGTATCTCCAAGCCCAAGAATCTTTTAAAAATAAAAAACCACAATAAAATACAAATGCAACGTGATTTCTTCAGTCTCTCTCTACTGCCATTTGCCAACGCCTTCATCAGGAGTTCAGAGTCTAATAAATAATAAAGGACTGCAAAATCTCTTTCTTACTTTCCATAGCATTCTCAAAATATTTATATGCACTCATTTACTATTTAACAGTCAGTATTTGCCATTCTTAATGCAATCTCTCCTTTTATCTATTGTATAAATCTAAATATCTATTGGGCTTTCTCTGGGGGCAGAAGTTTTTTCATGAAAATACTGCAGAATAGAATCATGGTTTGATAAAATGGCTTTTACAGCTGCCTCTTCAGGGTGCATTTAGTAAATAAGTCATTTATTCTTATAAAAAGCTAGAAATAAGGAAAGAATTCGAGGTCCACATTAATTTTTGAATCCTAGATGACATATCTGTTCCCTGTGCCAAATGTGGGTGAGGCAGAGGGATTGCTAAATACCATCAGCCAGAGCACTGTGCCATCACCCAATTCACTTTGGTGGGGTTTTGCCAGCTCTCTGCCAATTAATATCTTGACAAAGTCATAAACATGACCTAAAATAGCTTTTCTCCAAACAAACATGATAGTATCAATGAAATCAGTCAGAAACAAGGACTACTTGTACCTCTAAAATGCCAGTAATTATTTTCAATAGTGAAAAAAAAACCACAAAAACACCAAATATTTTATTATTTACTTGAAGGTTTGAAATCAACTTGAAGGTTGTTTTGGATTTACTGAATATAGTAAAGTAAAAGGGGTCCCCAGAAATATGGATGACAGCAGCAAGACCAGAAGAAAGGAAACTTGACCATAAACCGATGAAGTATATTAATGCAGGTGTCACTACTGCAGATTCAATACCTGGGTAACAGCAGGGATACTTCTGAGATCCTACAGAGGCGAGATGCAGGGCTCTGTTGGACTCAGCTGTCTTTCTCATGCATCTCACACTAGACCTTCACCCAACATTCCAAAACCGTGGGCATTTTTGCATAGTTACAACAAACTGGCTAAGAAAAAAAGCCCTATTTTCCCCTGAAAAATTCTTGCTCTCCTTCCTCACCTTGACTTCATCTTTCTCAAAAATGCACCCAAGGTCAAATGATGCAGCAATGAAGACAGGAAAATTATTGAGCTGTCACTGCTAGCAAATTTAAGCATGAACTACCATTTGATTTCACAGATCTAAACAGAGAAATTTAATTAACTGAATGGGAAAGATGCTGCTTCCCAAAAGGCAATCCAACACTTGCTTCCAGCACTAGAAAAAAAAACATAAAACTGCATCTTACAGTCACTGTGCTTTTCTGCATAGAGGATGATGTTAATTTGACTTTAAGAAAATTTTAGTTCTAACTTTATTTTCTTTGAGACTAATTACTGTAACTTCTGTGGTTGTGAAAATCTTCATATCCTGGCAAAAGGAAGAACTTCAAGATCTTTTGTGAAGCCACATTCTTTTTGTGTATGTGTGTGTTTATGTGAAAGGGGGAGCAGCAAAGGTTCACGTAGAAAAGACTACACTTAACTAATGTACAAGAGTTCTTAAATGTATCACTTCTGGAGCAAAACCAGAAAAATTGGTGACTGCCCAGCCTCTTACTTTTAAAATGCAGTTAACAAGGTTCTTCATCAAAGACTAATGGCTAGGAAAAGTATGACAAAATAGTATATCAGAGACAATAAATAACGGTCCGTTGTGGGACACGATACATAGACAAATTATATATATATATAGTTAAAGTATCGTATACTCAAATTTTATGTTAGATAAGTTTAGACTAAAGTAGTGAGTGAATTAGCTTAAGTAATAACTCTTAGCCAGCTTGTGGTGAGAAAGCATGCAACTGTTCGTACTGAACTAAGCAGGTAACAGGCATGGAATCAGATAAAAAGTAAAACAGAAAAGTGGTTGAACTGTCTGGTATTTACAAAACCTTGAAGCAGAGCCCAAGGAGCATGCATAACAAGGAAAGGTGAAAAGTATAAATACTTTTGTAGTTGTTATGGAGACAGGGCATGGTGTCATAATCCCTGTTAGCATGGGAAAAACAACAAGCTGGCACTCAGCTGCTCACACACCAGCCATGGGAGGGGCTGGTGATGTTGCTGACCCTTTTCCTGTCCCCAAGAGAAAGATAAAAGGATCTGAGCTGAATGGGTAGGAGCTGAGAAGGACTACACGCACACCTTTTACTAGAGGACCTATCAACTGATCGTCCAAGCACCATGCTCCATCTTCTTTTCCTGCTCAGTAAATGACACCAATCCATAGGTCGGTAAGCTTATAAGTTTTTTTATGTAGCCAGGTGTAGTAAGTTATTTGAACAAATAAACATAGTTGATTTAACCTTGATTTAGCGGTCTTGTCTTTGCACACTGGGATCTATAGATGAACCAAATACAAATAGTTTATTATAAGGCTGAGTTACAAATGGAAAGTCGTAACTGAAAACTTGGAAAGTTAAGAATGTTTTCCTGCCACAATTCATACAAAAACTTTGATTACCATTGAAGATCACACTTCTAAAACCAAGACTGGAGAGCTGAGAAGAGACTCACCTCATTACACAGGGACATGGCAGTATCCACTGCTCCCCACAGCCACTGTAGACTTCAGAGGATCACATATAACATGAAGAAAATGCCAGATTTAATAGTGGTAGAGCAACATCTTCTGTCTATCTCACTAGATGCTATAAGATTCGGCTACGTAACCAGATGGTCAACCTACTTCCTTGTGAAGAAATATGTCAGAGGGCAAGGACTCAAACCAGGAAAATCTCTCTTCAATGAAAGATCCTCTATCCCAACGACATCTGGCAGTTTCAAATGGGTAGAACCGAAATGAGCCATCACTCATGTACAGCTGCAGCCTGAGAAGCAAATAACCAATGTACAATGCATCTGCAAGGGGACAGAACACAAAACAAGTGCAGCAGTGCACACACCATAGGCAGCACTTGAAGACAAACCCATCTGGATCACTGTGTCATTCAGCTGTAGAAAGGACTATTGTCTCAAGGACACCATTTAGGCAAGAAGGAAAGTTAAATGAATATAACAGTCCAGAAGAGTGAAGGCATTTCCCTCGCAAAACAGATGGCACCTTGAGGTCATTTTTAGCTGTATGTTTTCCAAATATTTAGAGAAAGGCTCCCTTTTCAGCATCTCTTGTTGGCTTCAGAAACAAAGGAACAGAGTTCCACTGCTAGGGGAATCTGCAAAACTCCTCTATTTGCATTGCATTTACATCAAAACCAAAGCATTCAAACATAATAAAAATAGTCCACACTTACTTTGCTCCTTTATGCAACATGTATATGTGACCAAAACACTTTTAAGCAACACAATAACATATTAAAAAAAAATTCAAATGGTCTTACATATCAAAAGATTAGCTCTTCCCACTGCAAGTACAAGCACTCTTTGATATACAAAGCTTATTAACATGGATAACTCTTCCTATAAACGGTTCTTGGGCAACAGCAGAAAGTTTACAAACATTCTGTCAGCACCACAGGCTAAGAAGAGCTTGATGAAACTTGCAGACTTTTAGGCCTGCCAATACATTGCTCAATCAACTCCACAGATAATACTCTTTAAATATGACTCACCCTCTACATACAAGTATCAAAGCCCTGTAAAGTTGGAAAGTGGGAGAAAAGCACACTTCAAAACTCCTTTTCCTCTTGATGCAGCCTGGGAGATCAAAATGAATCAACATTTTCACTGTATACATTTTCCAAAACAGCTGACGGATTTTTTCATTCCCACAGAATTTCAGGGGCTGAAATACTCTAAGGAGACATTTCTGGAACAGAGTGTGTTCCTACATACTGCTATTCAGCCCTTTCGAGCTGTATGTCAGGGCTATAGTCTCCATGTCCAAATATACAACACTTACAGAATTAAGGCACCACTAAAAGGCATTTATCCACACAAACTTTTCCTGAACTTTGTATAAATATTCTTAAATATGCATTTTCTTCACTTGCTACAGTCTTCTGGTCTGGGAACACTCATTCAAAAAAAAAAAAAGAAAAAAAAGAGAGAGAGAGAGATTGTAGACCGAATTTGGTAAAGGTACACGCATTAGAGCTGCTCAAATTACCAAAGCAGTTGCTAAATTTCACTGTCTGATGGCAAATGCCCAGCAGCAACACCATGCTTTTTAACTTTCTTTAACTGAACCCAGTTTTCAAGTTGGACTCCTACTGACTCAACAGTTAAACAACTCTACATCATTTGCCACTTTCTTTAAGTTCTACAGAATCATGTCTTTAATTTCAGATGACACTTGCTTTCCACTTGAACTTACCCAACCAGGCAACCCCCATCGTGTAAGTGCATATCACAGCCTGGCAGAATGCATCCTGTCCACGTGCTCAGCACTCCCATGCAGCTTTCCATACACCTTTGCAGCTGAACGCTCGCACAACAAGGTTTTGCACAACCATACCACTAGAGTATCAAAAAGTTTTCACAGATGAAACCTCCTGGGTGTAAACTTCTCCTCTGCACCAAATGTACCTCCATCTGAGGAGCAAGATGTGGCTCCACGCTTGGCTCAGCACAGCTGCCACTGCATGGTTCATCCCTGCAGCAACGTTTTCTCCTACTTAGATTAACGCAAATATTGCAACAGCTTCCGAGGAGTACTATCAGGGAGTATCTGTGGCTATGAAGAACAAAACTTCACCTGACAGGCTTCTGTGATCTTTTATGCACTCCAAAAGACATCTCAGAACAGTATTCCCATGCACTACCCAGGAGGCCACTGGAAAGCCAAAGGGAAGAAGATGACTAGAATGCTTCCTTTTCTGAAAGTTTTCCCACAGACAACCACAGCAAATTTGACATATTTTAAAATACAGAAGTCAAAACTTGAGAGAAGAGCCAGGATGGGTGTCACAGTGATTTCTGGAGATGTAAAATATAGCACTTACAGTTAACATGCAAGAAGCCAACAATTATGTTGTTTCTAGAATGTACAATACTAAAAAGATTATTTAGAGACCAAAAACTGAACCACATCAGTAGATGAATGAGGAAGAGATACTGCAAGAATACACTACAACCCTGTGTCCAAGAGGGGTGGGCTTGGTCCTCTGATAGCACTGCTCTTTACCCTCCACATCCAGACTCAGGGAACAGCCATGGGCCTGGACAAGAAAAGGTCATTGGGCACTGAAACAGGCTGCCCAGGGAGGTGGTTGAGTCACCTTCCTTGGAGGTGTTTAAAGGACGAGTGGATGAGGCACTGAGGGGCATGGTTTAGTGATTGATAGGAATGGTCGGACTCAATGATCCAGTGGGTCTTTTCCAACCTAGTGATTCTATGATTCTAATAAGCAGCTTTGGCTCAAACCTATAGAAGCTGAAGACAAGGGTCCCCATCCTCTCAAAGCAAAGAAACCTGGCAGGAGGTGGCCACACTGAGTGGAAGGATCACAAACCTCAGCAGGGCTGATCTGAAAGGGAAAAGCGCTGTGATAGCACTAGCCAAAAGGACATACAATTTAGAGAGCTGAACATTACCAACTCTTGAAGGTTTTTAAAAGAGTTTGATTGACCTTTAAGTAGTGTTTGACAAGGTAACTGCAACAATGTTTTAACAAGCAGAGCCCTAAGAAAAGTTGTTAGTCTTGAGTCACTTAACGACTGGTATATTTATCAAGAAGGCTACAAAGGGGACCTGAAGTACCAGAAGAATACTACAATATCAGATCTACTATGACAGTGCTACACACACATCCATAATGCTCTTGTTGCAAACATTTTACAGTGAATATTAACTTCCTATATGGTTTCTCTGTCATAACAAATCTCATTGTTAAGTCAGCAAAGATTTTCCGTGAAATGAGCTTGTGAAGAAGGATAAATTAGAAATTGAAACATTCTTTCCCTATAATACCAAAACACAATATGGATATATATGTTTTATAAAAAGGTGTATCTGAATGTCCCTCTACATCAGAAATCAAAAAGCACTCTCAATGCCCTTGCAGCATGAGGCAATCTACAGCAAAGTTTAGATTTCAGCAATTTTTTTTCCACTTCAGGAGGCAGGACCTGCATCAAGAGTACTGATATTTAACTGCAGTACACATATTTGTGAAACAGAATATCGCTAGGTTGGTAAAGTATCTTACCCTGACACAAATATTGCAGAATCGAACATACAATAAAGCATCACACACAGAACTCCATATATTGAACATATAGTAAAGTCTCACATACGTTTTGTCAAATGCCTACAAACCTTAAAAGAAGAGGAAGAAGCAACAAGGCAGGAAGAAAATCAAATCTGGCAGTACAATAAATGCATGTTCTTTCTGCTCGCTACAGCCTCAGTCCCAGTTTAGCCTCTTCCTCTTTTGTTTCTTTTGATAGGTTTATCAAAACCTGTGCCTAAGTTTCTCAAAGAGACTGCAGTCATTTGATTACATAGTCAGGAAAATTTTTAAAATTGAGCAATTTCTCATGACACTTCTCTTGCCAACAGTCATCATCCATCACTCCCAAAATCTAGAGCTGTTTTATAAGCCCATCAGCAGTCAGAACTCATTTTTTAACCAAAATAATTACTAATTGTTTGAGCTGCCCAACAAAGGAGCTTATCACAGAATCACAGAATCACAGAATAACCAGGTTGGAAGAGACCCACCGGATCACCGAGTCCAACCGTTCCTACCAAACACTAAACCATATCCCTCAGCACCTCGTCCACCCGTGCCTTAAACACCTCCAGGGAAGGTGACTCAACCACCTCCCTGGGCAGCCTGTTCCAGTGCCCAATGACCCTTTCTGTAAAGAATTTTTTCCTAACGTCTAGCCTAAACCTCCCCTGGCGGAGCTTGAGGCCATTCCCTCTTGTCCTGTCCCCTGTCACTTGGGAGAAGAGGCCAGCACCCTCCTCTCTACAACGTCCTTTCAGGTAGTTGTAGAGAGCAATGAGGTCACCCCTCAGCCTCCTCTTCTCCAGGCTAAACAACCCCAGCTCTCTCAGCCGCTCCTCATAAGGCCTGTTCTCCAGCCCTTTCACCAGCTTTGTTTGCTTATAATACTAACAGAAGTTGACAACATCAGAACAGAAAGCAATAATGTTTTAAACAAAGTCAGCAGTTTTGGAAGCACCCCCAAAGGATAGGGATACCCTGTTAGAAGACTAGAGCAAGAAGACAAGAAGACAGAGAATCCAATAGCAAAGACTGGGCAACACCTGAATAACTAATGATGATTTCAACTCTAAGTGCACGCAGAGCTCTGCAAGCTCAGCATGACAAAGCAGAGCAGCACAGCTTTGCAATCAATTATTAGCAATAAGAAGTTATTTAAGAAATTTGTAAGCCAGGCTTCCAAATCGATGTATGAAATTCTATCATTTCATCACAAACAAATCAGGAATGCAGACAGC
This sequence comes from Phaenicophaeus curvirostris, assembly GCF_032191515.1. NCBI lineage: Eukaryota > Metazoa > Chordata > Aves > Cuculiformes > Cuculidae > Phaenicophaeus > Phaenicophaeus curvirostris. The sequence continues at coordinate 23,170,097 of NC_091397.1, read as the reverse complement.
AGAAGACAAATAAACAAATGTGCTGAAAACTGCTGAGTCCCTCTGGACTACAAACAATATGTACCTTTACTTCCAAGCACAGTTCAGTCCTGGAGCACCTTCACATCAGGCTCATTACGACCAGGTCAGCCCTTTTACTCACTCGGAAAGAGTCCACCATATCTTCACAACAAATGGCAAAAAGCAAGTGAAAAACAGGTTGAGAAACAGAAGCCGCCATACTATGACAGCAGAGATGAGTGAATCTATGTCCATAGAGGGTCATTGAGGCAGGACCTTGTTCACACTGAAAGTAACAGCAAATCTTCACGATTTCAACATCAACACCTAGATATATCAAAAGCAACTAACTGTAACGAAAGCAACCAAGTGAACGAGGTGCTGTCTCTCCAACTGCATGTGCAGATGCATTAGCATAACCACAAAGCGCTGGCCTCAAGGAGAACTGGGACCCTTCTTCACTCTAGTGAGTTGCAAGGTATGTGCAGACACCTTCCAGCATTTAGGCACCATCATGAGGGAGGCTGCCACCTCCAGCCAAGTGCAACATCACTGTTAAGTTAGACTTGTGATTAAGGGAAGGCACCTGTTGGGTGAAGGGATATACAGGTCTGGTTCTCCAGAAGGACAAATACAGGCAGTGGGAAGGAATGCTTACACATACCAACATTTTAATGGAGAACATGTCTGCAGAGAATTGACTACAGGAAAGTACTAAGGAACCTCTGATTTCCCATGTGCTTCTTACAATACCAAAATATGGTTCAAGGCATGGGGTAGAAAGGTTCCTTATAAACATTCACGGTAGGAACTTAACTCTTTTAAATACAAAAATTTTAGCTTAGCTTCACTGAACGCCACTGATATACAGGACATTAATCTCCTAATTGACTTACTTATGCAACAGTAAATAAGGTGTCCATTGCTAGGATCCTGGATTGAATCAATGATATATGAATAATTAGCATACTCTCAGATATATCTTATCTTGACTACTCTTTAGATTAAGTGCTGTGCACCTGCTAATAGGCCTCCACTGCGAAACAGAGAAACTGAAACATGGGAGTGCCACAGATACTGGTAGTGACTCTATTCTGTTGGTAAAATTGAAAGCCACGTGAATTCTCCCATGTCCACTATACACTGTACATTAAAACATTAATGACATGACTATATAACAGCCTACAATATTTGCCTTTTGCTTGACTTCAGAGTGAAGTATGACAATCTTAGACAACCACAACGTGATCACATTGATATTTGTTTAGGAATAACATTCTGGCTTTCTAGGATGAGTACACAGACTATTCCTTTTACTATTTACTAGTAAAGCATGCATGTTGATAAGTCACTCAATAGTTATAGTGATGGCAAAGGACCAAAATATCCAAAACAAACAAACAAACCAAAGAAGGTTGCTAGTCAAAAACCTCAACAAATGCTGAAAAAAATCCCATACACTTTTAGAAATCTGCCATCACTTCCCAGTCACTTCTGCCTTCAATTGTCTTCTTCTACCTCTTTCTCTCATATTACATTCTTTTGGCTCAATGTGATTACAGGGCTGTTCTGAAACTCCTGATCTGTAAAGACCAAGATTTGCTTCTGCTTCCCCTGAACAATCATCTTCCTTTCCCTTTGTGCAATAACCAAACGCAGGCTTGCATCCCTCTTGTATGACTTCTGCCCTTTCAGAAGCTAAAGCTTTCATCCAGGAATTAAAGGAATCCAATCCAATTTAATACAACTTCCTTCTCTCCAGCTTTTCTCTCTCTCTCCTTTTATCTCTATCCAATTCAAAACATAATTATATGGTTTTACATTAATTCAACAGCCACAGCCTCATTGCCTAGTCCTCTGACTGCACCATCCCAGTCAGGTATCCTTGCTTTTCTAGCCACAGCTGCTTATCCTTCAGCTACTGGAGATTCTTCTTGAATGCTTCAAACCCCCTCCAAGAAGCATCGTCTCTAAACTAATCCACAAAGCCATTAGCTCTGTTTTGAAATCTCTATTCGAGACCAGTTTTTCTAACTCTGACACACAGCTGTCCAAACACTACTAGCAATGGACAGAACAAGGCAGGGAGACAGGTCAGAGCACATTTAATCATAAAACAAATACTTATGAAAATATTATTGATGTCCTCTGTTCCCCTACGCTTTATATGCCACTGATCTTAGCATGTTAACTCTTCAGAGGAGACATGAGAGCCTCTTCATGTGGGAGCAGAATCCATCACTCTGCATCTTTACACTTTGTGACTTTTACCAGCCACCCAAAAGCAACCATAAAAGTTAATTCAGTTAGTCCACGACTTTGATAAGCATTCTGGCAGAGACAGAGGCATTGGGATTTTCATGACATGCTAGACTTTAAGAGTTACGATATTAAATTACTCAACTGCAACAGCTGATACTATTATTGCAACAATACTTTCCTAAATGCAGCTTCTACAAAACTTCAGTTAAGCAAAGGCAGCCAAGCTGCTGGCCCATTACTGCTGAGCTGACTCAGACCTCCAGGCGAGGGATGCAGTATCCTGTGCAATTAGGATGTGACCGTGCCCTGTGCGAGAAGCACAGAAAACTGGTACTGCTCCGCTCCCTTCAGCCTGCTTTCGCTTCATCATTTTCTTCCTCCAAATCACTGCAAGCTACTGCATCCTTCACTGGGTAAAAACCATCAGATGGTAAAAACCAACCATGGGAGAAGCTGTGGATGTTTTAAGCAGCAGAGGGAACCTTCTTCATCTGGAGGAAAAGCTGTCATTGCGTGCTGAACTTCACATGCGTAGGTTCTATTTAGGTAGAGAATGTTGTAAAAGAAATGCATTTAACACTTTTTAACCCACTAGTGATACTTCTTTTCTGGTTGGTGTAATGTTAATACTAGCAATTTAGCTGAATGAGGATGACTTGAAAAATTTTAAGGAGCATAAGATTTGGTAAATAAAAGTTGAGACATTCAGAAAACCAAAACACATTCATTAACATTCTGTTCTTTAAGACCATCATCTGAATCCTAATCCAAGATGCAAATGCAACCATTACTACTTTATAAACAGATGCGTCACAACATGTTTGAACTTGTGAGTGTCCAAGGGTCTACAATGAATCCTGAAATGCTGAGAGTATTTTTGTTTTTCTTCAAGTAAAGCACCCATTTCGGAACTTAAAGAGTTCTATGATGTTGTTGTCCAAGTGCAGCCTTCAGAACTCAAAAATTTTTACAAGGAATAAATTACATTCAGGGGCAAATAAAAAGGCTCTGATGAGACAGTTGATTATCTAACTACACGGAAAGAATGCAAGCTGTCACTGGTTATACTTTAAGGATTATAAACAAGAAATTGGAGACAATCACTTCAGCTATTTTGTTTCTTAAACAGACAGCAGTCAACTGGAAAAGGAAGAAACGGAGGCCTGTGACCCGTCCTGGCTGTCCGCAGTTACCTCAAATGCACATTTTTTATGTCTGTAACAGCGTAGACGCAATGTCTTCCCTTTAGATCCAACAGCCATTTACTGCCTCAGATACGAGGCTCGCTAATCAAGATGAAAATCAGTGTACTTCTGTACAACCTGGGGTAGCTATTTGTTAGAAACTATAGGGGTTGGTCTTCATATGCCAGAAATCTGAAAACTACCCTGGGTGGGGTAGTAACACCTAAGTTCAATTGGAACGCTAAGTTCACACGTCACACTCCAAGCAATTCCCTTCCGATTCCCAATTTCTGTTTTTCAGAACGCACCCGAGCGCACAGAACTCAACGCCCCCCCCGCTAGAAGCCGAGCCCGAGGTCCGCAGCGCTCGCTCGCAGCCGCCGCAGCCCGCGGCCTCGGAGCCACCGGGGCAGGGAACCCCCGGCCGGCGGGGCCGGTTCAGCCGCCCCGGGGGCCGCTGCGGTCCGAACACCGTTCCCAGCGCCCCTCCGGGAGCGTCTCACCGGGCAACGCGTTATCCTTCAGCGGAGAAAACGCACCCGGGGGAGGGGGGCGGGCGAGACGCCGCCTGCGCCGCGTTCGGGGAGGGAGCCCCTCGCCGCCACAGCCGGGGCCGCCCGCGACCCACCCCGCCCGCTGCGGCAGAGCCGGCTCGGGCCGCCTCCTCCACCCGCCGGTACCGGGGCTGCTCCCCCACCACACAGCCGCCGGTACCGGGGCTACCGCCCCCCACCTCCACACACACACACACCCGCCGGTGCCGTGTCCCCAACCCCGCTCCCCCCGCCGGCGCCGTGTCCCCCCCCCGCCGCGCCTACCTGTGTCCGCGGGGCTCCGCTCCGCACCCGCGTGCTGAGCGCCGGCCGCCTGGCCCCGCCGCCACCGCCGCCGAGCAGCCGCAGGGGCCTGATGCTCTGTCGCTCCGAGAAGCCGCTCTCGCCCCGCCGCCCCTCTGTCGCCGCCGCGGCGCCTCCTGCGCGGGGAGAGGCACCGTCACCCCGCTGCGCCCCCGGCGCGGCGCCCCCCGCCGCCCCCCACCCCGAGCGCAGCCCCGCGACTCACCTGGGGCGGCGGGCAGGACGCAGAGCGCCAGGGCGAGGAGGCAGGCGGCCGCCCGCATCGCGCAGCCCGCCGCCCCGCCGGCTCCGCGGTGTTGGGGGGGGGGCGGGGGGGCGGGGGGGAGCTGCAGAGGGGCCGCCGAGCTCCGCCCCGCCGCCGCGCCGAGCCCCCCCGCCGGCGGAGGCGATGCGAGGCGCCCCGCGGAGCCCGCCTGGAAGTGCTGGGAAATGTAGTCGTTTGGCGATGCGGGAGGGACCGGGGCGAGAGCGGAGGGGAAAGCGCGGGCGGCGGCCCCGGCTGTGGCGGCGAGGGGCTCCCTCCCCGAACGCGGCGCAGGCGGCGTCTCGCCCGCCCCCCTCCCCCGGGTGCGTTTTCTCCGCTGAAGGATAACGCGTTGCCCGGTGAGACGCTCCCGGAGGGGCGCTGGGAACGGCGTTCGGACCGCAGCGGCCCCCGGGGCGGCTGAACCGGCCCCGCCGGCCGGGGGTTCCCTGCCCCGGTGGCTCCGAGGCCGCGGGCTGCGGCGGCTGCGAGCGAGCGCTGCGGACCTCGGGCTCGGCTTCTAGCGGGGGGGGCGTTGAGTTCTGTGCGCTCGGGTGCGTTCTGAAAAACAGAAATTGGGAATCGGAAGGGAATTGCTTGGAGTGTGACGTGTGAACTTAGCGTTCCAATTGGACTCAGACGTTACTACCCTACTCGCGCTGTCCCTGCCGCCCCCCGCTCTGCGGGGCTCCCGCTCCCTCCCGCCCGTGTGTCTCGCCAGAGCATCCTCCGGTTCCTTCTCTGTAACCTCCCCGCCCCCCCCCCCCCCCCCCCAAATTTCCACTCCCTCCCCATTTTTTCCACTGCACAAACGCTTTGAAGTGCGTTGAAAAGGATTAGAGCGCAGAATTGTTCATGTCACGGTACAACGCGCTCTCCTGGACGAAGCGAGGGGCAAGAAGTACCGGGGGGTCCCCGCGAGCTCCTCTCCCGGCGGTGGCCGCCTGAACCCCCAGCTCCCGGGGGGCCGCGCTGCTGCCTGGCAGCAGGCTCCATCCCACCTTTCGGCTACGTTTCTCTTTGAAAACGGGACAGGAGCGGCAATTGGTTGAGGTGCCCCCTTCCCCGTTGTTTTGCGAAGCGGCGATGGGAAGGAGCGCCCCGGCACACGGAGCAGGTGAGCCGGGAGAGGAGGAGGATGGCGAGCAGCGCAGGGGCAGATGCGGCTCGAGAAGGGCTCGGGCTAAAGAATACGAGGTCAGACTAACCGCAGCGAGGTTTTACACCGGTTACAAGCACTTAATGAAGAGGCGGCATCACAGTTACCGCCACTGAAAGCTTCTGCTCATTATAGTATGGAAGATTAAAAGAACAACAACAACAAAAAATCATTGTTTTTGTAGTCCTAAAATCATTATGTAGATCAATATTAATTGCATTGCTTGTGCTGGCATTAGTCAGGGGGCCTGATGCTTCCATTTCTGCTTTTGGGAGCTTCCCAGGCTACTGGTTGCCTTCTGTGGGCTTCCCACGGGAGGGACCATACTCCCGGGACAGCTTGCCCCTCACCGACAGAGAAGGCCAGGGGTCCTGGACTGATCCTTCTGAACATGTTCTCCTGCTTACATCAATCGTCTAATCAAGGGAAACCATTAGAGGGTAGGTGGAGGAAATTAAGTTTCTCACAGTTTGTTTCTATGATGTAAAACACAGTCAAAATGATGGTTCAGCCAGCTGAAGGTGGCTGCAAGATGTTGCATGTAGAAGCGTGAATGAACTTCGGGGAGAAAGTGGCTAGTAAGTTTTGCTGTGTCCTGCTTATGCTGCAGCATTACACTACTGACAAGGTAGAATATTACTTTAAGGTGTCCATTAAATCCTGGAGCAGTTGCTGAAACAGTGCACAACTAGCTGCCAGAACTCTGTTGCAGGGTATCCAATGGGGTATCAAATGGACCACAGGTGGAGTGGGTAAAGAAAAACAGAAAGTGCTGTTTATTAAGAGAGAAATCAGTACTATAATGTGATGTTTCAAAACATTTTTCAGAAGCCGTAAATCCTTACATTTCAGGCTGCGTCCAGCCCCTACAGTTATTTCAGGTACACCAAACTGTCCCCGCTGTCACACGATTTCACAGCTTTTTGTGTCGGTATTTCTGTGAGAATTCATGACATTGGATACATATTACACCTGTTATCCAGCAGATATGTGGTACAGTTACAGACTCATTTCCTGGATCAGTACATCATATATATTTTTTTTCTCTTGCCATTACCATTGTCCAGATTTGGCGTAGATATCACACGTGGAAAGTTCACCGAAACAGCACTGCTCAAGGCAAGGCTGCTTTAAGCTAACAATTAATGCAGAGTTCTATCCAGTCTGTTGGCTCAGGGGATGTTGTGAAATATGATGAAAGCAATTTCATAAATAAAGGGCTTTTTTAGCATGCCAACTCTATTTTGGTTAAACCCTTAACCAATTTAAAGAGTAATTTTCAAAACTGCTTTTAGAAATAGAGCCAACTAATACAAAAATAAATGCATTTTAAAAATACGTGTGCTAGAAGTGAGTAGTCAAAACAGAGCTGAAAAAAATTATGTTCCCTCTCCTTGCAAACCTCTGTTGTTTACAAATGGTCCTTCTACCATTTGCCTAGGAAAGCACTTGCATGATAAATATTGAAGATTAATTCAAAACCAAAGGCTTAAATACGTTGTAGAAGTTTTCTCTATCACACTGAAGGATATGAATCATGATGAATGAAATTCTGATCTGCGTGTCTGTAGTCCCTTTTTATTGTACACATTGATTTGAAATGGGTGATTAGGAATGGAGAATTTGTCAGAGAAATAATATTATAATTTATTGATGGATTTTCCAGGTTTGTTTGGGAAATCAGGCAGAGAACACTGATATTCACTTCTTAGTCTTACATCACTGGAAGCTCCTTGACATTCATCAGGCCTGTGAGAGATAGCCCACTTCTGAGCATCAACGCTCTTTCATATCAGGGGCAGATTTTTTTCTTCTTCCAGCATAGCACAGCATCATGGAATATCTTGTGTGGGAAGGGACCCATGAGGATCATCAAGTCCAACTCCCTGCTTGCTGCAGGATCACCTAAACCGAAGCAATATTACTAAGAGCATCATCCAGATGCTCCTTGAGCTCTGACAGGCTAAACAGCACTGTTGACACTATACTTCTAATTTATTTGGGGTATTCATAAAAATTTCCTCCCAATGTCCAACTTAAGCTTTGGTATAATGACTACAGTACGCAGTAACTAATCTGCAATCATGATTTAGACTTTTAAACTGCCTAATTTTCTGAAGCAATTAGCCTACTTTAAAATGCTGAAAGATTGTCACATTTCTAAATTCTAGAAAACATACAGATATTGCTTTGTGTTTTTCCAATTTTGATAAAATCTGCATTTTCTGCTTTGAGGAATACAAAATGGAGCCTTGTGTATGCACAGAGATGATGGAAAAGTAACACTGACTCAAATTACAGAACATTACAGTATCTTCATACCACGTAAAGTATAACACTTCACACACACAGCAACTTTTGTGTATAGACTGTAGCTGAAATCTAGGGCACTTTTTACCAAACACATTCTCAGTGATTGATATTCAGTCATGATTTATTAAGTTTTAAAAAGCATATTAAGACTTTTCTTTGATAAAAGGCAGATCTGTGAATATTTTGTAGTTGCCTCTATTTATCTGGCCATCTCTTACCATAAATGCACTACCCCAAATGTTCTCATGTGAGAAACACATTTATGTTCTGAATACATGGTAACTGAATTTTCTTGAATCAGTTACATGTCCAATTACAGTCAACAGTGCATTTTGACTGCATGATTGTACATTTACAGCAGTGACTTTTCGCCTAGTGTACAAAAAAAAATCTGAACTTGCTGGTTATTTAGTTCAGAGGATAAATATTGCCTCGAAACAGGAAACATGCAATTGTAATCTAAACATAGAGCACATCACATGGAATCTGTTTTACTATTAAATTGAAAGAATGGTCTGATCGAGAGCGCGGCAGCAGCCATTCCCAGCGAGGACATTGCAAAGTTCAGAGAAAGACAGTGACAGAAACCAGAAAGATTAGGATTGTTCAGGACAGCAATGAACAGACAGGAACACCATAAAATGATAGATAGGTGGTATAAGGAAAGTAAACTTGTGCTTTCTTTTTCCCCAGCAGCATGGTGTGAATAAGAGGACAGTCAGTGGAATTAAAACCTAGTAAATGAAAAGCTGATTAGAAGAAATATGTGTTAATTCAAAACTGAAGGCTTTACTTAGGTTGTTGATGAAATCTTTCAAAATTCTCAGCGTCAAGGACAGGATTTTGTTAGAGAATGAGAGAACATCCAGACCTGCAGCAATGAACAGCCAGTTTTGGAGAAAAGTGCATCAACTTTGTTCAGTCTTTTATATAAAGTTCACAAATAGGATTTTTTGGTTGTGAGTTTTACCCCATATCTAGTCATTGCATGGGATCCTTCTTGCCATTCTTGTGACTATTGCTTGCCACTCCTGGAACTGGGAGACAGGGCTGCCTAACTACAAGCATGATCTAGGACTGGCAGTTTCTCAGAAAAGCCAGTGACAAAGACAGCTAAGATTTTTATTTCTCATATAAAAAAAAATCATTTGGCTCAGCAGCAAGTGGTTCAGAAGGGAGGGCACCAGTAAAATAAAACATATTCATAGATCTCATACATGTTTTACAATACACAAAACATGCATTCTCTTAGGAGCTTCCAGATTAGATCTCTTGTAGTAGTAACTCCTAAAGTATGTCAGCGAAGTTAGGTGTTAACATTATCCTCAGAAACAAGCTACATAGCTACTCAGCTAAGCCATCCCAAATGCAGGATACAGAATGAGATTCATGCATCTTTCTGTGGCTAGAAGACTCTTACCTTTTCCAAGGACCATGAACCTTCTAAAGATCAGTTATCCTGCTTCCAGATTGTGCACCTGGAAGGTGAACCCCACGTGACACTTGCTGGTGTGCCTGCACCTGAAGTGTGTGAGACCCAGTTCCCACTCTCCCCAGTGGTTTGAACCACAGAAGGGACTGCCACCATTTGGCAACTGACTTCCACTACATGGTACTTCTCCACTATTCCACTGGAGTACCGCATTGTAAAACTCTTCTGAAGGTCAGAGAAAGCCTGCATTTTAAAGCCTAGCTATTTACATACATAGAATAGTGGAGACACAGAATCTTGAACTGAGATCAATAATAATAATAATAATAATAATAATAATAATAATAATAATACCTGATAGCCATCTTAATCTACAGCTGCTTTATCTCAAATGAAATTGGACTCATTCAAACAACTCCCTTGCAACCCAAATCTTTTAATGGTGCTATATCTGGGATGCTCAGCACTTTTTTTGGATAGCTGCATTCTCTACAGTGAATACACCACTGAATACCAGAAGCCAAATAGTAACATTTAGAGAATGCACAGTAAAAACCCCAAGTATTTATCTCCCATCGCCTTCAGAGATGTTAATCTAGTTAATGAACTCAGTTTATACTTCTCTTCAGTCTGCTACAGGAATCAGTGGTATCAAGCATCAGCTAGATCAAAAAGCCCAGCATGGGCAACCTTTACCAGCCCTTAGTGCTCATCAGCTAGTGGCCCAGAGATCACAGGCACCATACAGCCCATAATGGTTCTCCAATGAGGGAACACAAGAGGATTCATATTTTCATCCCATGTCCACATACCTTACCATAACTACATCAGTTAGAACAGCTACCATTTTTTCATCATTCCTGCACTCAGAGACTAAAAGATCTCCAGAGACACCATCACTGGTTACATTTGCTGAGTCCTTCAGACCAGTCTTCAGACTGCAAGGTGATGGCACAGCCACCCTCTCCTCCCCACTCAGGGTGTATCAAAGGAGTCATACAGGCTAGGAGATAACACAGAACAGCGATAGTATGAATGGATAACTGAAGCCTGCCCTTCTGTTGCAAACCTGAGGTGGAACATGGATTCAACCACCTTGATGCACAACAGCAACACCTGAATGACAGAATGGATGTCATGTTCAGGCTCCTCAGGCTGTAACTACTTTTCCCTCAACTCCAAGGGGAAAGCCAGATTTTCAGTCACCTACCTGTTGCTTTCTGTTATATGCTCTGTAGTTGGATCTTGAGCAAGATACTACAGCTCGACAATCCTGCTGCTGAGTGCAGGGCTTACCTGTGCGCATGAAACTCAGAAATTATGGCAGAAATTCCTCATACACGTAGGGTTTTGGAGTCACTAATCCCCACTATCACCATATACCCACCTGAGTAGTTGTATGTACACCCATATGCATATGCACACACCCACACAGAAGCACTCCCAACCTTTGGGAACTCTATTCTCTCAGCCACACTACAGAGTTACCGGAAAAGAACCAACATTTCTGTTCCAGATAAAATACATACTGTGGAGCAAAGCCACATGAAGTGGTTGGGCATCCACCACAGAAATACCAAACCAAACTTGGCATAAGTATAATTAAAGTAAAACATTACTTCTAATGCTTTATTTCTGAAAGCAAATTTTAACACCTTTACTTCTTTGGATGGTGTTGCTACCATCCAAGTTTTACATTGTATAGCTATGGTTTCCATTTGAAGTCTCTACTGAAAATCATTTTGCTCTCTCCGCTGGCAGCAAAACAAGGTAGGTCTGATCAGTTGCAACTCACCCTCACACTGAAGTACCAGACCAATATGGTGCCTGCACAGGCTTTCAGTAGTAGTACGTGTGTATGCATATATATGCCTTCTATTTTAACATTCTAAAGACTACGCTAGACTGTTTTGCATCCCTAGAAATGTGCTTGCTGCACCTATGAAAAAGAAACAGTAATGGTCACTGGGCTACAGGATAATCACTTAAATGAGCACTTTCATAATGTAAAAGTTTAGGGGATTTTTTTTTTTCTAATCAGAGTTTAAGCTGAAGTAGTGTCTGTTTTCCTTTTTTGTAACAGTAAAGATTTGGGTGCTTCATTAAAATTTTGGATCCCACACTGTGTATAGGTGTGCTGCAGACACCATGGGAATATAGCTCCAGGTTTCTCTAACCACCACAAAAAGGAGGCAACAATTCATATATTAGAAACTGGTTTGAACAGAGTATCACCTATACCAGCATCTCAAATTCACAGAAAGCAAGCAAATAGAAAAATGAAGTGCATTTAAAGAAATTCATCTACCTGTGAAAAAGGAGGTCAAGCTGTAATTATATAATCTGTAATTATTACAAAGATGTATTTACAGATAAAATGCACTTCTCATGCTAAACCAAGTTTGAAAGATAATAAATGCTTGAAAACCACACACAACATGCTGAATAAAATTGTTTTAGAAGCAGTTAACAGGCTTACTGTGGATCGTGATGCTATCAGAACATACTACACAGAGAGGACTTCTGGCACACACTAATGGGACCAGTCAGGTACACAAAATCTTCAACATGCTTTTCACAACCAGAAGCAGGGACTCTCCTATCTTGTTCTGCATTACAATGAGTAGTCTTCATGTTTTAATGAGAAACCCATTTTATTTTTTTGTCCTTAAGACTCTAAAGCCAGATTCCAGTGTGTTTAAATCGTCTCTCTGCAGCGCCCATTGAGTTAAAATGTTGTAATATTGCATCTAATAATGTAATAATATACAAGACACACACTGGTTACCTGATGAGCAGATTTAGTAACACTGAATACCTCTACCTCAGTAATCTTTATGAATATAAGTAACCAAGCATATACATTCCAATCAGATGGAGGCTACTACACAGTCTAGAGTATGTGTCGTGGGGATGTGAGAAGGGAGATGCCACAAGAGATGCTCACTGACAGATCACTGCAATGTGTTAGGGTAAAAATGTGAGGTTTTTTAGACTTTACTACTGAACTAAAAGCTAAAAAGTCCCAAGAAAACCAACCAACCAACAAAAATTCTCAAGAAAAATGAACAAACGCTTATTCCTGAGACTGACTGCATTCATCGAATCAGACAGCAATCATTCTGTCATTAAAGTGTCACTCACAATGAAGAACAAAGTAATTGCTTCAATGCTCCACTTTAAAAACTCATCTCTAAACCACTATATATTGGTAAATTCTAGGCAAAGTATATACAGACATACATATTCAAGATAAACTTTTTTTTTTAAAAATGTTAATTGTGCTCATTTCTGCAATAGCTTTCCACATAGTTTTCTTGATGTGAATCTGAGTCAGGAGAAACTTTAAATCAAACTAGAAGTAACCAGTAATATGAAGATCCCATAAGCAGTTCTTCCCAGACTGTGCAGGCAGTATGAACTGTGGAAGAAGAAATGCTGCCTTTAAGGTGACAGCAACACACTAAGCAGCTACGTTCACCATTAAGCCTCCAACTTACACGCTCTTTAAAGGAAACTATTTCTATGTGATTTTCCTCACCCATTCCTCCCCACCAAGAAGCTTTACCTCCCCGCCTTGTAGAAAACATCCTAGAAAGGACAGACAATAGGATGCAATGACTGAAGGCACTCTAACCATAAGAACACTGACACAGTAGGTTTGAAAATATTAAATGGGCAAGAGATTAAAATGCAAACAAGTAATCTATGCAAAAATTAACAAGAATAATTTCTTTATATCTCTTATATGACCTCAAGACACTTACATTTATTAAGAAAGCTTTGCAATTACCTCCACTGTAATTATATACTCATGCCTTGCACTGATTTACAGATACGGAAATTCCAAAAGAGATTGGCTCTGTCAAAGATTTGAAGTCTTCCCAATTCTCACTTGTGCCTTTCCCTTTGCTTCCCAGTACAGTAGTTAGACACGCTGGCTACTCTGAAAGAAAAATCAGACAAATGACCGGAGTCAATCAGAAACCAACTGGCTGTTTTGTTGTCATCATTGTTGCTGCCCTGTTGTTGTTGTGTCTGGTTTTTTTAAAAGAAAAATTAAAGAATACATCTACTGCTTTCCCATTGGCTGAAATATACAACACAGCCAGTTTTAGTCTAAAAAAAAAAATTAAGTCGGAGAAGCCAAAAAAAAACCACTAATGCTTTCCTAATCTCATTTCTTTGTGATTACATAGGTTCCCTGAGACAATTTCAGCAGAAGAAATATTAGGAGAGCAAGTGACATTTTCTCTTCGGCATTCTCTGATAAAGCAGCAGTAGAAGGACTAGGAAGGGAAGCAGCAAAGTCTCCCAGCCACATCTCCACAAAATATCAGCAGTCTACATGAAACGGACCACCTCGTTTACCATGGACCACCTAGTTACTATAATGTAGTTACTCAGAATGTACCATAATCAGGGGCCTTAGAAAATTATTCTATCTAAATTCAGCTACACCATGCTTATTGGTTGCCTAGCAATCAATGTAACCCAATTTTGGTGTCAGAGCCTGTTACCAGCTAGGATAAAGCAATACCTTCTATGAAAAAAACCCAAAACATCACCTTAATTTTTCATATTTACATATACATAAGTTTTTGCATAAAAAAACCTGAAAACCAAACCATCTGTACATATACCACATCAATTCAAGTTTCCATGAATAAAATCTTAAATTTGAAAGTTTATTTGGAAGTCATTATATTAAATAAAACAGCATCAAAATTCAACAAAAGAGGATGAGGAAGGAGAGGAAAACAGTGACCGCATAATATCTGCATTCTGCCCTTCCCATATATCTTTCATACTGGTCAAACCTTTGCTCTCAGTGTAACCTGAAAAACCTCCAAATTCTGAGTTTATTTCACTTGTCTGAAATAATTCCAGTAGGGCCTGCACTGGTGAGCTACAAGAACTCTTCTCTTCAGGAACAGACAGTCCATCTGTATGCTTTACACTTAACTCTATACTCTGTTTGCAGTTTTCTCTTTTACTCTTTCCCAAGTACATCTTCACTTTTCTGTGAAGCTTTCCAGGCGGAGAACTGTGCACAGTGCTGTCAGCCAATTCATTAAGTTCTTTGTTTATAGCAGTATCAGATACCTCAGCCTCCAGAATCACATTCTGCTGCTTCTGTTGATGATTATCACATAAATCGCGTTTCTTGACAAATGTAGGATTGGCATCTGTGTTTTTCAAACACTTTGCTGGTAGAACTACTGCATTGTTTAATTTTCGTTTTGGCTGTGATAGGCCTTTGTCTTTTTCAGTACGATCTGTAAGTTGTGTATGAGAATATAAAGTACACACGTCTTCCTGAAAACACTGTATATTCTTTTTATTTACTTCTGGTTCCCGTAGTTCTTTATTAAATGGCTCAAGACCTCGAGACAAGTTCTCTGTGTATGCTTTGTCATCTTTTTGAGGGAGTGGTTGTATGAAATTTGATGATAGATCAGTCTCTCTTGAGTTTTCAGCACAGGAGCAATCACTTTTAATATTTTCATTGTTATTTCTGAACTTATTTTTTAGTTCTGTAGGTTGTGACAGGTGATGATACAGAACCGAGCAGACAGATCCAGAAATAGAGTTAGGTATTCGCACAGAATTCGATTGTACTTCTGCAGGCCGGTGATCCAGTTTGAGTGCCCGCATTGCAGTATCCTTCCACAAGTAGCTTTTCAATGAAATACGTTGCTTTTTTAGTCGTTCGTTCAGCTCCTCTGGTCTAGTTATCTTTCCAATAATAGGAGAAAAATGTCCTGTACTGCATTTTGTCCTACAATGTAATTTTTTAAAATAATTAATGAACACTTGAAAGAGACATGTATAATGTAATTACACACAACTAATTCTAGAAAAACAACCAAGCTGACAAAGCAATTTTTAGTTTTACATTTAAAGAAAAGATGTGTTTAGGTTAGCAACACACTCTTTCTAGAGGAAAAGAGACACTTATATTTTAATTTGATGTTTTCTTTTTGATTTCATCAGCTTGTAAAATTGTTTTAAAAATACATGAAGTAAGTAGTCTAGTATTTCAGTAAATCTCAATTCACAGTGGTATTATAAACAAAAGAAGTTAATGAATGTAATGCAATGATTATAAATACTTACAAATATTCTATTATATATACATACAAAATTAGCATAATAATATATGCTTTTCTTGACATAGTATTTCAAATCTAATCACACGAGTATTTTTAAATCACAAAAGGAATAAAGGCTTGCCTTCATTAGGCTATCTGTTGTCTGACTATTTGCATTTCCTTTGATTTCACTAAGAATATCTTTATTTCTTCAGTGTTTTAAAAGAAATAAGGAATAAGAACTCATTTGAAAACAAATCGGTGCAATCATGAATTGAGTTACTGTTCTGACTAATTAAGAAAATGTTGCTTACAGACCACAACACAAAAGTCCTCCTCACACTTAAGCTTTTGAGCTAAGAAGAAAGAAAAACCTGCTTTCTTTGTCCAGCACAGACAGTACAGAAGCTAAGAGGCTTAGAGTGTAGATAGGAAGATCTAGATTAGACTAGGAAAAGTTTTGCCACTGGTAAGGAGATCAGATTGACCAAGAAGGCTATCATTTACTGTCCTAAGAATGTCAGAAAGCTTTTAGCAAAAGACATCCAGACATTGCTGTCCTTCTGTCAATCTTTTAGTTTAGCAGATCTTGCTTTTCTGAAGATGGAGAATGGATAGGACACCTTTTGGCAAATACTTTCAGTCTCATTTTCCAGTGACACCATCAGCACTTTTAATGGTTGGTTGGTTTTAGTTTTTTTTTTAATTTCTGCTTTATAGACCTGATTTACAGGTACAATTTCATTGCAAATTTCAGTGACTTATTTCAGACTGAAAAATATGAATTAATACTATACCAGATCCAGAATTTCAGAATTAAAGTATCTTTGTGTTCGACGTCTCAACTCACAGGGTTTTTTAAAACTTCAAACATATAGCTTACCTTTTTATTTTCTTTGCATCGTCTTTGTATTCGATGAATTCACAAACAAACTTTGAGATTATATCATCAACAACTTGGTAGTGTGTGCTTTGTGCAAAATTTCGGTGCTGTTCACTTTCAAGATGCTGGAATTAAAGAAAAAACATGAAGCAAATCTAATACTATGGGTATGAATATACAAGTCAACCGTATGATATGGAGCAGCAATCAAATATCATTAATTTATTACTAGTATCTCTGAGACATGAACTATTAGTGCCTTCAGTGCTCAGCCAGGCAGCAATCAAGAACCAAAACCTGTAAAGGAAAAAAATACCCACTGGCTGTTTTTTAGGAGATATATGCAGAAAATTTTCTGAGATAAAAAATACATGAAACTAGCAAGTAGAAACCGTTATTGATACTACATGTAAGAGAGACGACTGCGTCAAAGCATATACTTGACATTTCACATACTGCTTGCAGATCTTCGTATTTCTTCCCACAACATTCACAATATCCTCTCTTTTTTTTGTCCTTCTGAGGGAGCTGAACAAGAATCCCACAGTCCTTGTCAGTATTTATTTTGTTTCTGTTAACAGAAAAGATAAATCAATGAGTCTCAAAGACGAAGCTGAGCTTTACTTTTTACTTGCTTTTCACAGTATATTCATTCTTATTCAATTGCAAAAAAAATCCCATAACTTTATTTTCCCCTCAAACTATTCACATCATTAGTCAATGCACAGAAGAGGGAAAAAAAAAGAGAAAATATATGCATTAATTAAAAAAATTACTGCAAGAAGACATGCAGGTTCAGTGGAACTATAAGTAAACATAAAACATGCAGGTTAGTACAGATGTACTACTATCGCTGACTCAGAATAAAACAATGTAATATTGCTAAACAAAAAAAATCTCACTTGACAAAACAAGGGACATACTGAAATCTCTGTGCATAGAAGAAACAAAGGTTTGATAAAATCAAAACTAGAAAAAAAAGGAAAAAAATAGTCTCCTAAACACCTCAACTGTCAGCATTTTTGATGCCAAAAAAACACACAGCAAAAACACTGGATCTAACAGATGACCTCTCATTCTGTGGTATAAGTAAAAAACAGTCATATTAGTTGGTTATACATAGCTTTTGAATACGCTGACCAAATGCCATTTTGTTCTGTTTTTTTAGGTACAGGCTAAGTGGAAATAAGAGGAAATGAACCTCAAGCTCTTCATGGAGATTAAAACACAAAGAGATTTTCAATAGCTGCTCCATGACCTTCAGAGTCCTGTTCTGGGGAGAGCTATTGCTTGCTGCAATTCACTATTAAACCACCTAAGGACAATATGCTAGTGATAAAGCAAACCCATCAAGCTCTACTTCCCTCTTACTTCAGAGGAATAGCGCCATCTCCCTGTCGAGCCAAAAATCATTCTGACAGACTTGACCAAGTATTTACATAGATGCAAGCACAGGACTTAACATCAAAACTCACAAAATGTATGGCTGAGCATAAGTGTACACTGCTTTAAACATTTGTTTTCTGTCAACAAGTCTAAACTGGTAACACCTGCTCCAGCATTCGTTTGATTCCAGAGGACAGGCTCCATCTAACTGTGACTCTTACTATTACGCTAGCCTTTTGCACCTTCCCTCTTTAGAACTGTAAAAAGCACAGAGAACCAGTAAAGCAGAGTGTCAGCAACAAAATATATCATCTGAAGACTGAATAATGTCTGCAGGTCTTGCCTGATGCAGAAGCAAGTAGAACTGACAACTTAGCTTCAACGAGATTTCCTCCCAGATAAGGGTGAAACTGGGAAGTACTCCCCTTTCTCCCTCCTGTAACCAACATGTCACATTTATCTGCTGAGTACGAAATAATCCCCACCTAAATATCTCTTTGGCATGTACCAAGCCGAAAGATTAAATACAAATATTCATTCAAGCAAAACTCTTGAATTTTTCAATGTATAATATTCCTTATTGCATCTAAATGAAAAGAATATTCTTTCTATCTTTTTTAATGCTCTGAAAAGAATGGGCCTAACTCCCTCTGAAGAGAAGCATCAAAAACTGCATTATTATTGCAAGGGTTACTGCTGTATTATAGTTCCTTTGCTTTTTCATACTGCTACATTTACCATAATTTTTTTTAAAAAAACCACACAAATAACAAAATAAAATCCATCGTGGCAACACAAGCTGAAAATCTCCATAAATATAATGATAGTGAAGAGAGAGATGAACCTTAACAGTGGAGAAGCTATTTTGTAACAAAACAAGTATCACATCTAAATAAATTTTAGACCTTGAAGACAGAAAAGCATCAAAAGTTACTAGATACAGAGAGTTCCACATATAGCAAAACTACCTTTCACCTAAGTATCTTTGGTCTCTCATGCAAATAGATTTTAGAATTAATGAAAGAATCATTAATACTCCAGATATGCTAGGCATTAGAAGTTCAAGACAATAGTTCAACTCAGAAAAAACCCCAGATAACTGAAGACTGCTAAGTCATTTAAAATCACAAAATTGATTTAGTAAAAGTCATAACCTCATCTGGAGTGCTCAAATACAGCCCAAATTGCTCTAAGACCAACTGCTATTCTACTGGGCATTCGGCATCCACTTTTCATATCTGAAGAGTTGAAGGAGTAATTGCAGAGCCTAGCTTTTAATTAAGACTTTTATCAACAATGTGCACTCTTTATCAACAATTATTTAACACTATGACCAAATATCAATGTCTGAAATAAATTAGCTGCCTACTTCAGCATTATACTGACAAATATCAAAAGAAGTCTTAGGAAATCCACTTCCTATAAAATACTTACTGGACAGCATCCAAGATGAGGACAAAGAAGAAATCAGTGGCAGAAAGGGAAAAAGATCTTATGCTGACCCACAGCGATAGGAGAAGGCCGCATTTTTGGATGTATGCATCTGTACGTCCAAAAAAAGGACTAAGGATAGGACAAAGAGGGTATAGAAAGATAGACAGACACCAACAGTTACAGTGCAGTGAATACATCGGATGAGACATGGCTATTAGTATTAAATATTACACAAAAATAGAAGTAGAGCAATTATTTTGGAAAACAATTACTTCAGAATTTTTTTAAAGAATCACTCTCTCCTCTATCCACACCTCAATAACGAGTTTTCAACACACCTTTGCTTAGACTGAGTTTGCTTTTGACCAGAAGGATATTTCTTATCCACCTCAAATGGACTATATGGCTTTGGAACACAGTAGTTCAGAAGCGGAAAACTGGGAAACTGCAGATAAAACGGTCGGTATTGGCTGTATTAGACAAAACAAGTGCATTAGAACCATCAGAAAAGGAAAAAGAAGTTTATAGCACAAATTACCATACAATCAAGTAATAAATTCAGAAAAAGTGTCGCTTTCACATGTAAAGTACACTGAACACTAAGCAGATAAATATCCTCAAATAAGTCATTCCTTCCCTCCTACCTATAAACTTCATGTTTTCTCAAAACAGATCAGCTATGAGTTTCCATAGCAGTCTCACACATTCCCTGGGGTATGGCTTTCATGCCTATTTATTGTTGAGAGCAATGTTGGGTAAGCAATAAAAATAAGAACAATTTGGATGATGTTGCATCTATGTTCCAGAGAAGTAGCTGTAACAGTTCCTAGCAACCAAGGCACTAATTTTTTGACTTTTCCATTTCCTTTTCTTTTTATAATATTTTAATCAATTTACGATCCAAAACATAAAAAAACTGACCTTTTAATTTTCCAGAAAGATAATTTTCCTCTAATGTATTGTACTTGTATCAGAACTAGGAACTGTACCAGTGCTCTGATTATATTAAAAATGTTTTAAATAGGGCATGCTAGAAGTTTACATAATGAATCATTTGACTGAAATGCTGATTGGCGCCAGAGTTCATTCTGATCTTTTTTTCTTCATGTTAATATTATAAAAGCTACTCAGGCAGAAGAAAAAGAACAAGTCTGGAAAACATAACACAGATAGCTAATTATCTTGTTCCATTTCTGAACTGTTACTTATGTATAAGCAATTAAAAAACATTGTTTATGATGCATATACATTTAGAATTGTTTCCAGAGTTTAGTACACAACTACATTCAGAAGTCAAATTCACGCATATTTACATAGAAATTTCTTGTACGGACAATGGTGCTTGTATGATTCTTCCCATTATCCTCACATCCCTCATTCCCATTATGCCAACTCATGATGTAAAACCAGGCTTAGATCTTTTTTAATGCAGGAAAATATCAAAGAAATTAAGTCAAAGAATTTGGAGTTCATAAGCATCATCACAAAGCAAAAGTTAGTTAAGAATATAAAGGTGCAGAACATGCTGTGCAGAATTGCACTTCTTTTATAATTTGAGTTCTTTCAACTTCTGGCAAACTGGTATTTCTTTACACAATCAGATGTGATCTATTACAGGACCAGAAAGATAAAATTTTAAAGGCTGCAAGTATCAGATTTCATGCTACTGTGGATACTGAAATCAGATGATTTTTTTTTTTCCCCTTTAAAAAAAAGTGATTGAACAGGAAATTAAACCAAATTTCAAGGGACTATTTTAACTAGGACACTTCCCTTTCCTTACATCTAAACAGTCTTCGCAGGAAATTAGTGTTATTGAGTTGGGACTATAGGACTGGAATTTAGCATATAAAGCTTTACTGGCCTTTTGGGTTACAGGTTTTGGATCCAAGAAAAGATGTCAAGGTGCAAAGCTTCCAGGTCTCCTTTCCACTGATACAGCCCTCGGCAGAAAGTTACCCAAAGAACTCACTCTCACAACTTACAAACTGGAGCTACACATTAACCTTCCTCTTCCATTACCTATTGCAAGTATTCTCTATTAAAGTCCTACCTGTTCAGTCTCATTCAATGGCTAAACACAGATGCCTACTCAGAGTACAATGAGATGAAAACTCTGAGTTTTATTATAAAAGGAGAGCGTGCCTGGCATCTACAGTCAGGAAGTCGAAGGAAATTGAAATCTGTAGGCCACTTCCTACAGGCATACTAAATGTTTATGAATTACTCAGTTTCAGAACCCCATAATGGAATGTACAAAGAGAACACTTACCAACTTCTATCCTCCACCTTGAGAAATGGATTTTTCAGTTTACCTGTTCAAGGAGGGACAAAAGGAAATTAAGGAACAAATACTTTTCTCCATTCACTAAGTTAGTCCAGTAGCTGAATAAGCAGATGTTATTTTAGAACTCATTACACACACATTTTGACAAAATTGATTTCCATAGTTGTACATGCTTTTCTTAGACATGGAAATCAGAATAAAGCAGCACACCTGACCAGATGAGAACTATAGTACATTCTTAAGCATTCGGAAAGTAAGGCAAAACAAAACCCCAGACAAATATTGAAATACTTACTTCTTGACTTTTGAGCAGTAACGTGTTTTACCTGTTGAAAACAGAAGAGGTAGAAAACCCCTGTGAGTATTATTCTGCATTTTACTTGAAGCTTTAACTTTTGCTAATTTCAAGTTTTGAGGATCTCCCTGTGTTAATCATGACTTCATACACAGTCACAATAAATTCTGCAGGAAACTAAGCTCATTAGTACTTCCGAAATATGCTATGTTTCTCAAAGAATTTTTTTTTTCTACATTGCAAAAAAAAAGGTGTTCTCCTTCAGATGTTTCCATTTATTTTTCCTAAGAAGAAAATCAAACAAGAAAACCCACGCAGGTAAATTTATTCACTTACCTCTCTTCTCCCTCAAAACACCCTACCATAGCTTAAAGTTCATTTGTAAATATGGACAAGATTTTTACAACACTTTATAAATGCTAATTAACAATAAGCTGTAAAATGACACAAAAAAGTACATATAGCAAAAAAATTCTTCACATTTGAATGGATAGTGGGGTTTTTTTAGCAATGAAGATTAAAATTAAAAGAAATATCTTTTTCTTCGGAAAAGAGTAGTCTACATTTAAGCATCAGCTGTTGGTTTATACCTTTACAAGAATCAGTTACAGCTAATATTTTATACTACTTGGAAAAAAACCCGCCCTGCTATCCGTGAAGACTAATACATTGATGATTTAGCAGAGGACTTCCATGGCCTCAATAATTAGCCGATATTGCATTCCAAAGCAACATAACATACACTACACAGTATGTTTCCATTTACTTATCACTGAGTCCTGCCTAGACTAGCCATAACTGTACAACTTCACGTTTCATTTATACTACAGAGTAACTGCAGATGCAGTGCACAAGCTAGAACAGTTTCAATGTCTCACTGTATCATACACTACAATCTGGAGAAATCAGGATTTTCACATGCCAACTGCAAAATACTGGCAGAATAGCTCAAAGGTGCTTTATCCTAGCCATTTGTAAGACTAGGAAGGAAAAGATGCAGAGTTAAGCTACTGACACAGATTCCCTAGAGAGCATTTCTTCAGAAAATATAACTACGAATCTTCAAAATGGCCCATCAAAAGGAAAAGGTTTCTAATCACTGTCTTACAGGGAAAATTATACAAAACAACTTAACCACAATCTACGTCATACTAAACCCAAACTACTATTTTTTTTAATTACTTATTATTTTTGAGGCAAGCAGAACGGAAATTTCAGACAGTTCAGTACTTCTGATTCTTACATATCCTTTGCAAGAGCAAAAGTCTATATGTTATTTAACTGATACTACTATGGAACTTATTTTTTAATATTGTTGAAATGTATAGCTAATATTTTCTGTTTTTCAGAGATGTTATTTA
Source organism: Phaenicophaeus curvirostris (assembly GCF_032191515.1). NCBI lineage: Eukaryota > Metazoa > Chordata > Aves > Cuculiformes > Cuculidae > Phaenicophaeus > Phaenicophaeus curvirostris. The sequence goes on along the minus strand of NC_091397.1, from coordinate 23,146,905 downwards.
AATGAATTAATAACATAAAAAATAAAAATTTCATAAAATTAATACTGGTCTGAAAAATTGAACATGAGCAAGACTTCATTAAAATAACATCTATAAGCTTCACAGTAGGTAGTATTTACCACACCCATGTTTTCTCAGTTAATGAAACAAATAGTATTTTCACAAATGGCAAAGAGCCACTTACCCCATCTTTAAAAGAACTCTCTGCTCTTTTGATTATGTAGAGCTCCTTTTTCTTTTGCTCAATGTAGTTCTTCACATCTGGTAAAAAGAGGGAGAATTAATTCAGCTAAGTTTATTTTTGCCTGTTTGAAGTAATTTGTTAGTTTTAGTATTTTTAATCCAACAGAAAAATAATTAAATTAATGTTACAAGTTCACGTTAGGCTTCATCGAATAAATAATACTTACCATCAATATGAAGTATCTTCACTCCCCAACTCAAAGCATTGGATAGTATACTGCCAGAGGGGACTAAATCCTGCACACAGTAAATTGTATTAATAATTTTAAGCAATATACAGTAGATTATGTGAAATAATTACAAATACATTACAGCATATAATACAAGAACAGATCAAAGCACAGATGCTTTACTTCTCGCCAAAAGACTACCACGCTCCCCAAGTGACTTTTCCACCTCTGTATCACAGTGCTTCACCATCAAAGATTATACTTAACCTTTCGTAAAGCCAAACTTGTATTCTACTGTCACATCTCATAGTAACCGAGATTTGAAGACAGTGAATTTATACATGCACTTTAACTCCACGAGCACCAGTCAAATGCTAGTATATTAGCAATCCTGATAAATTACAGTACCAGTCACAAAACTCTTCAAACTTTCAAGAAGCACCCAGAAAGTACAAAACAACAGTTTTACTCAAGACAATCCCTTGACATCTGTCCAAGCATTCCATGAGGGACTTCTGCCTTAAACAACTAATAACACTCCTACTGCAGCTTGTTTCCTAGAGAGCAAACCCAAAGCTTCTCAAGTATGAGTCAGTAGATTACTTGGCTTACCTGCTCTTTGATTGCTTTTTCAACTAAGGATTTTCCTCTGCTCATACGTACCTTTAATAAAATAGAAAAACATTTGTAGCAAGTTTGAATTAATTTAAAAAACACAAAAGGTACAGCAATTTCCACCGTTGCTAACAAAAACATATTTTAGTGATGATAGTCTTGTTTACTGTACTGCTGTTTTTCATTAATTCACATCTTCCCCACAAGGTTAGGGTTAATGCAGCCTGGGGAAAACACCCAAACAACCCAACCCCAAACCAGTCACCTTCAGCTAAAGCAGGTCACTGCATGGCCTAAGAGATTTTAGTACTGGAAAAACACAGACAGTGGGAATAAGCAGCCACAGTGGCACACATCAAAATAAGAGGTTTCATCAGCTGGACTACAGCCAAAGTAAGCTAACAGTCATGAACATAATCACAGCCTATGTCATATCCCCATCTTTTCTATCACTCCTTTTGTACTGTATGCTGTTTGCTCATAATGAGCATGCCTTTACCTACCCAGGTTATTTTGCAAAATGAGGTGATCGCACCTATGTGACACAAAGACCAGCCCACTGACTGGCTCACAGTCACTTTTCTAATTAAATGCCATGTATATCCTACAGCTATTGTTTCCAATCGTATTTTGACAGGATGCAAGACTTGCCCATGTAAGAAACTTGACGTAAATCCGCACAAATTCATACACTAACTGTCGCAATTAACAGGATCCTCTAAGAAAGAGCTCAGAAATACTTAATATTCATAATGTTTGATTTTAATTATTTCCTTGTACTACTATCTAAGAGTGCTTCTGCAGATATTCGGATTAACAACACCACAGCAGCCAGGTATTTGTAGGCTGTATTGCTAAAGAGACAGGAACCACTGGATGCCATCACAAGCCTATCCATATTGAGCCTGGTGTCAAAGATAACAAGGTCAAGGTTTAATTATAATTCAGGCTTACTATATTAGGACAGACTTTAGCGTAGCCTGTTTATTTGAACAAAAGGCTCCTTTTTTTAAATCCTTTTTTAAAATTAGTTTTTGAAACTTTGCTTAATTACTTTGAGTTAGTTAAGTGTAACAAGTTAGCCTAAGCTACTTTAAAAGCACATCTGACCTAATTTAGAAGAAAAACCAAAACAAACCACAGCATGAAAAAAAGAACCTTATTCACCTCAGGAACTGTTGCCATCTTTAAGAAACAAAGTAGGAGAAAAATTATAAGAGGACATCCCATGGGTTATGCCTAATTGGCAGTATTATTATTTACAAACTTACAGTATCTACTCTCTTAAATGAACTTCCGTCATGTCGATCCTTTCGGTTGCTAGGATGAGGTGAACTATGTCCTCCATTCTGGGCAAATTCTGGGCTAGGAACAGGAGAAATCTGACCAAGAGCTGGTGCAAATTTTGCCTCCTTTTTATTAGACACCAGATAGCTGATATCTTTACTAAGAAAACTCTCCACTCTCTAGATACAAAGACATAAAACAAGCAAATTACCTCAGGACAATGAATCTGTAACTCAATTTTACATTGCATGCTTTAAAGGTGACAAAAGTCTAGAACAATTAAATTCAAAACCACTTAATTCATAAGGTGGTATTTTCTAAAGATCTAGATGACAATTACAGATCAGCCATAGTAGCACCTTACCAGTCAGAAATTCTAATTTCAGTTTCTTAATACCTTAACTTTAGTTGCAACAAGTAAATGTGCCAATATAATCAGAAGCAACAGAAAAAAAATCACCTCAAACAACAAACCTTTTTAAAGCTGGATAAAATTTAAAGTAAATTAATAAACGAAAGCAAATCTTTGTAAACCACTTGTTACAAGTAGCAAAGCAGCTTCTAGCAGAAAAACACAAAATAATTAATTAATAAGCTAATTGTTTGTATTAAACATTACAACAACAACAAAAAAATCTTGTCACATACAAAATACAAGTAACAACAAAATGCATTCACAAACAACACGGAAAAGGCATTTCATATGCACAGATTGTCTTCTAGTTTCACAAAGGTTTCTGCTCGTTAACTTACCCCCCCTAGCTCTTTGAGGTCCTTGCCTATTTTTTCAGAGATCACGTTTGATGTAATATCAAGGTAAAACACCTTCCCAGTGAGTGGCTTATATTTAAGTTTCTCTGGTTTTCCCAAGTCTTTTTTCACATTCTTCAGAGAAGATTTTATCTTTTCTGGTTTTGCTTGCATTCCATCTGCTGTAAAAAGAAAAGTGAATTTAAACAGGTCTCTGTCTCGTGGACTTGTTTATTTTTTCTTTTCTAAAGGGAAAACTCCTAAAACATGAAAATGGGCAAGACAAGCTTCCATGCGATACAGGATTTCTAAAAAATAGTTATCCGTTAAACATGTAAAAAGAAGACATTAATAATAATACTACATATAGCCCTTATAAGTATCTTCTTAAAATCATACCCTAAAATGGCCTATTTATTTCAGTTGCTATACAAGGCCATCAGTTTTCTAACCCAGTTGGGCAAATATTTGCTACCTCTGTACCACAGTATATGCACTACTTGCACAGTCACCAATAATCACAAGAATATTGTTTTAGAACAGAATCTGTCTCTTATTCACCTGAAACAAAAAAGATTCATGTAGACCCATTAGAACAAAAAACAGCCACAAGTAACCGAAACACCAAAAAAATACAAGACTGAGATCCTACTATTTATTTATTTAAATTTTGAGTGCTCATCTGAGATGCATGTGAAAACTAAGCTTAAAGTTCAGAACCATTCTGGTAACAAACCCCCTATCTGTCCCAGTGAATTTTACTTAAAACTAAGAAACCACATACAGCAATTAAATTGTGCTGATGAACATTTCTGATGCTCAACACAGAGCTATCTACACAGGTTAGACTCAACATATAAATACACCTCATTTCTCAAAGGAAATCTTGTAGTGTGGTAGAGTTTCACAGGAACATCACCTCAATACTGAGTAGCGATCAAAGAAGAAAAAATTAAAAACTGCTAAGAAACAGAAAATAATACAGGTAATTTTACTATGCCACTTTATAAAGGCAGGACCCAGCTACACCTCAAGAGTAACAAGGCTGATCAAAGGCATGAAGAATGACTTTGTAGAATGAGACTTTGTCAGTCTGTAAAGTAAATTTCTTAGGAGAAAAAGAATAGCTACAATAAAAAAAATCAAGAGGAACATAATGTCACTAAACAGCCTATTCTAGTAGATCTAAAGAGCACAAAACAAAACTACAAGTCAAGATGCTATTTCTAGGGGAGGCTGGACAAGTACAAGGAGGAGGAATACTCTGAGGGGCCTCAGAAGCACAGAAGTGACATGCAACTCACAAAGTCCCTGTAGCTAAACACAGCTGGAAAACAGAATATCAAGTAATTACACCTTCTCTGTTCTTATATATTTCCACAGGAATCCATTTACAACCAGTGACAGAGACAGAATCATCCAAAACTTGCATATTGTTAGTCCTACGTTATCTTTTCTTCCTCACCAACTGACACCTAGTTGCTTCTCTTCTGGAGAAGCTCAAAACAGAGGATGCAAGCTGCTGCAGGAAGTGAGTAGGCCTCTTCTGGAAACAAGAAGCCAACATGGAAACCAGTCCCTCTGTTATGTATCCTCTCTGTAAGGGTCAGTTAAAGGACCGATTTCTGCCTCAACACCTTCTCATCAGAAATTTTCTCATAATAAGCCTCAGAACTTGACTGTATAAATCACAGATGCAGGCCTTATGAAAGCGGCCAAAGCTGGTACGGAATGAATGCTTTGTACCTATCTACCTGTACCTACCTCCTTATCTCAAAAATGTTTTGTACTTGTCTCCAAGCCTCCCTGCTCCCTACCACTGTGGAAGATCCATGAACCAAGGAGGAAAAAGACAGGAAAATTAATGACGGGACTTAGCACAGACTCATACCCCAACAGAGCACGTGCACAAAGTGATGACGACTACTGGCCTTCATCGGGAGACCCCAGGTCGACCACTGCTGCCAGGAGGAGCGCATGCACAAGGAGAGACCTGCCTCCAAAGCCTACCACGCCTCAGACTCTCCTCTCTTGGCATGTGTGGCCTGCTAGGTGGAGATTGGCACATCTCCACAGGCAAAGGCGGGTCGCAGGTGTATTGACTAGCATAAAAAACTGCTCTGGAGCAGCTGAATTTCTGAAGATCTTCCTCATTGTGAGATCACCTTGATCAAAGACAGAGGCAGTGGAATGACTTCTGGACTGGGACCCCCAGAGACGTTGGATACCTGTGGACCCGTGGTGGTAGCTGTTTTCTCCCCATCTTTCTCCTTATTCTCTCTCTCTCTTTCTATCGCAAACCGCTTTATGGGCACAATTAATAAAGTTCCAGTTTGGATTGAAATTTAACTCCCTTGACTTGTTGAATTATTGCTTTCTCCTTTGCGCTCTGAGATCATAAATGAAACAAACCATCACGCACCCGCTTATCTGTGGACCGTGACATGCTCCCTCCCCAAAACAGTCATAGATGGGAGACAGAGTAGAACCGTCACCCATGCTGCAACGTAACATAATGGTTATGAACACACATAAATGAAACAGGAACAACAGTCAGCTTTGTAGAATCTAGAGACCAAAAGAACTAGAGAAATAGGAAAATGGGGAGGCTTAAGACAGTGTGACTGATTCAGAATCTAAACAGAAAAGATGAATGATAAGCAGGTGTGCAAGTGAAATTCTGCAGACGACTAGGGATCAAATATGGTGCTATATTCAGCACACGCATGCAATGGCCTGGGCAGCTGAAAAACTAACAATTACAGAATCACAGAATCATTTAGATTGGAAAAGACCTTAAGGATAATCGAGTCCAACCTCAAGTTCCAGTGTGAACTGCCTTGTGAACACTTTAATTCCAATGGAAAAGTGACTTTTTCTGACTTAATGTGGCACAAATCTAGTATATTCAAACATTTAGAAAAGCAAAATCTCTTTCTAGAAAAGACTTCACATGTGAGCTCACATACAACTTTCTAGTAAGAATCGTTTTGGTAATGATACAAGTATAAATTTTGCTTGAGTTGATTAATAACATCAAATAATAAGTTATGATACGTCCACAAAATTAAAAGAAATTAATACTATTTAACATCAAGACTCCCTGTTTTACTCTAATCTGCTGACTTCGCTACTGTTGCTTTATTGTCTGGCTCTCTCCAGTCTATAGCTACAGATCATCTAGAACGGTCTGGTTCTGCAGAAAACTAGTACCAAGGAAGAATCAATGCTTGCCTCCCACACAAACTTCTCTAAGTAAAATAATATGAAGTACTATATGGTGAAGAGATGAAGACAGGAGCGTGACAACCACCGTGAAGAGAGTTGTTTTGAGGATTAAACAAGATTAAACCAACATCACTTCTAAACACATTTTACGGGTGGTGAGGGGACAGCTGTGGCACCTGCAGAGCTATAAGAAAGCTAGGGAGCGACTTTTTACAGGGGCATGCAGGGACAGGATGAGGGGGAATAGCTTTCAAATGAAGATTTAGATTGGACATAAGGAAGAAATTCTTCACCACGAGGGTGGTGAGGGCCCAGGCAGATAAGCTGTGGCTGCCCCATCCCTGGAGGTGTCCAGGGCCAGGCTGGATGGGGCTTTGAGCGGCCCGGTCTGGGGGGAATGTCCCTGCCCATCGCAGGGGGACTGGAACTGGATGGGCTTTAAGGTCCCTTCCAACCCAAACCTTTCTATGATTCTACGATCTGACTTTTAATACACTTTCAATCAAAACAAAAGTATTCCGTGGTACTTATTAAAGCGCAGAAATTATTAAACACCGGAATCAACATTGGGGAAGACCTATTAGGCTCCCGGGGGACGGGAAGCTCAGCTGGCAGCAGCAGCAGCGGGGCCTCTCCCTCGCCGGGCTCGCTCAGCGCCCTGAGGCCCGGCCGCAGCGGAGCCCGCCCGGCGCCCCGGCCCCGCGCCATAGCGAACAAAGCCCGCCCGCGCCCCGCCGCCGCTTACGGGGACGCGCTCCTTTCTCCGCGCCGCTCGGTTTCATCTTCCCGCGGGGTCACATCCTCCTCGCCTCTCCGCCCGGCGCGGAGACGCGGGGGGGAGCGGAGCGGGGAGCGGTAGCGCAGCCGCCGGCTCCGAGGCCGACCCGCCCGCCTCGCGCTTTCCCGCCTCCGCCGGCGCCAACGGCCGGGCTCGCGCCGGGAGGGAGGAGCGCGGGGCGGGGCGGGGCGGGAAGGAGGCACTCGGAGCTACGGGGGCGCCCCCGCAGCACAGACCACAGGGAGGAGCCGCGCCGGCCGCTTGGGGCGCTGTGGAGTTCTGTGGGGAGGGCTCTGCTTTGCGAGGTTGCTGCTTGTAAACGGGTTGTAGTTGCTCCTCTGGAAGGAAGGTTAGTAGCTGTTACCATCAGAGCGGTGAAGCAGAGTGGTTTGGGTTGGAAGGGACCTTAAAGATCATCCAGTATCATAGAATCATAGAATAACCAGGTTGGAAGAGACCCACCGGATCATCGAGTCCAACCATTCCTATCAAACACTAAACCATGCCCCTTAGCACCTCGTCCACCCGTGCCTTAAACGTTCCTATAGAGCAAATAAAAAGCTTAGATCAATGTAAACTAACAAAATTACAACTGCACTTATGCACAATGTGCATTTTGAAATATACCTTTATTTGAGGATTTTATGTTCTGAATTGATTTTGGTTTTATTTTTGGTTCTGCTATCCTGGCTATTGCAGCAAGAGGTGATATGTACTAAATATTGAAAGTGGTTTAGAAAAAATATAAATATTTTAATTCATGTAAGAAGGAATTGGAAAGTTGTCATTTAGACAACATTATTTATAAAACATGGCACAAATACTTTAACTTCAGAAAATTACAGAGGTGCTTGTATACAAGTAGAAAAGGAATATTTACATTATTGCTGCTTATACATAATGTGTTAATGAAAATTTAAAATATTTTTTCCTTTGATTTTTCTGCAGATTTTAAATGTATTACAATATGTTTTTCTGTTCCTTAACAGGTTTTCCTTCTCCAGGAAAAAAGCCATGGCTGAAATGAGTGATGGCTACTTGAATAAAGCAACCATTTTTCAGCAAGCAGTATCCTCTTGTTGTGGAGCTATAATTATGTCATTGTTGGGTAAGGCAAACTACCAGGCTTGCCACAGAGAGAATCTCTGCAAAGTTGTTGCTATTTCAGTTAGATTCAGCATGATGCATATATATGGTTTATTAATTTCCACTAATAAGTTCAATGAGGTTGTTTCAGAATAGTTTCCTCATATTTTTTTCTATTTTAATAAATGTGATTAATAGAAATTGTTCCTATACCTGTTAATCTTTAACCATTCCTGAAAATAAGATTAATTTTTATTAGCTTTTCATTTCTTGATTTTTTTTTCCTCTTGGTGTAGTAATGCATTGCTTTCTTTCTGCAGGAAACAAAATTAATAATAATTAATTTCTGTACTTCCTGCTTCTTAAAGATAAATTTTAAATAAAATGTACTTTACAGTAGAAGACACAAATACTGGAAGGGTGACCCTTGTGAGATGTTCTGTTTGTGTTGCCACTTCAGTAGTAACTTTAATTTATTCTGCTGTGATGTCTTATGCTGTCAAAGCCTTTTCTTGGGGGTCATAGAGAGCTTTTTGTTAGGCTTTTAAAGTTCTGTATAGTCTCTGAAAATCATCTTCTGCTTCATACTCAATCGTCTTGCCCAGGACCTCCTTCCTCATGCATACTCAAAGAGGCATTGGTTGGTTAGATTTAATACTTCTCATCCCTTGGAGCTCTCCAAGCTTATTAGCTTATACTTCTTATTTCAGATACTCTTTGGCCTAAGCTAGCCTTTGGTTCTGACTTTTAATGCTTATTATGCTGCAGGAAAATGTGCAATTTTCTATGCATGATTTTTCCTGCACAAAATTTCCAAATTTTTAGAAAATAGGATCTTACCAGGAGTCTGTCGTATTCATAGTCTTTTTTAGTCTGTCTTTATACCATGTATCCTGTGATGTTAAAGTAGCAAGCAAAGCTGCATCAGACCTGTGGAATTCCCAAGATGGATTCCAGCTGTGTGTACATAAGATTCTAGTACAGTGTAAGATGTTGGTATTTGAGACCTTGAGAGGTGTAGGATACTGTCTCCCTTCTGAAGTGGCCGCTGGGAGATGAGATAGAATATATGTGAGTGGCCAAAATGCTACTAGAAGCCAAATGTTAGATAACTGAATTGAGCTACAAGAGTAACATTTAGGTCCCTATGTTTAGACATCGAAATGTGAGCCAAGTATTCAACCTACTGTTAGTCACCTGAGCGGTATCAGTAGACTGCTAAGGTGTGAGTCAGTTGCCTGTGCATAGAATCATAGAATAACCAGGTTGGAAAAGACCTCTTGGCTCGTTGAGTCCAACCATTGCTATCTGCCACTAAACCATGTCCCCGAGCACCTCGCCTACCCATCTTTTAAACACCTCCAGGGATGGTGACTTAACCACCTCCCTGGGCACCTGTTCCCATGCCCAATGACCCTTTCTGTGAAAAATTTCTTTCTGATATCTAGTCTGAACTTCTATAGGAATGTGATCAGTGACACACAAGCTGGAGTATTAGACTTAGTTTCCAACTGCTGCTTGGTAAGTAAGGTTGGAGGTCCTACGTGCTATCTGTCAACTGTGTAGGTATTTTGGATACCTTAGAGACTTACATGGCACTAGCTGCTTGTACGTAGGCAACTGAATCAAGCCCTCAGTCAATCTCATCAGTGAGAGGTGGGGTTCAGCATGTCTGGGCCTGTAATAATTCGAAGTGCTGAAGTGAAAGCAATGAAATCTTTATTAAACCATTTACTTTTCAACGACTCTAAAGTTTTAGTTTTTCTGCACACAGTGAAGAAGGAAAATATACCATGAGTTTAATGTTTCTCTTTTCAATATTGATTGTATGGTAATTTTCTTGAAAAAGAATGAACACACAATAAATGCTGTAAAGTTTTACATGCTGGAGGCCAAAATCTGATCTTGTTTGCCTTGTGGTATGGCACTTGTAAAGGTTAGCAGCAGAGCATAATAGCACAAGTCTTATCCCTTTCAAACAAGACGATGCAATGGTTTTTAGATGAGCTTTGTGTATCTCTAGTATTTGTTGTTGGTACAACCGTTAGTATATTAGAAGAGATACATACGGTCACCTGCAGACCATACGGGATTTGTAGTTCTTTTTCGTCTCTGATTACATTGTAAAACAGGTCTGTCTTTTGCCTCCAGGAAAAAAAAGTTGTAGAAGCTTAAGGTAAGGCATCTGTACACTTGTTCATTTTAAGGGCATGCAGAGTGTTTCTAAATGAGATCTTTGTTTCATTTTAGTAACTCCTCTTGATGTTATCAAAACTTCGTCTTCAAGCGCAAAGCAATCCAGTCCCCAAAGATAAATAAATGTGTAGTGTAATAGAGGACGCAGGGGCAACACAGCAATATTTTAATTGCTAAAGAATGAATGTGCCAGTGAATAGACACAGTGAAAAACATTTTAAACAAGGGGCTTATGTGTTCAGAATGCTATAAGTTTATTTGGTTTTAAGGTCTAGTAGAGTCTTTTATCAGTAGAGTGGTATTCCTGTGGTTATACTGTGTAATTTGTGTGGTGATTAATGATAATTTATACTTTTTATAAGAAAAATTATGTTCTTTCCTTAAGACAAACAAGGGGGCAGCTGCCCCCCTTTTATTTTCCCCCAATTGAGCTATATTGTCAGTAGTTGGTGATTGCAGGTACTGATTTTCTGTACCTGATTACAGTATTAAAATAATATTGTAGTGGATCATTTTGGGAAAGTTTCCACAAGTTGCTGCTGTGCTGCATTAGTTCTGAAAATAACTTATTCATGGAGCTGTCAGTTAATGATAAAAACGTAATACTTTGGTATTTCAAAGGTGAAAGCAAATTAATTTCAATCCCACTCTGTCTTCAGCTCAGTGCAACTATTTGTGTGATTAAATTGATAGGTAGCATAAACAATTACAAAATCTTACAATTATAAACCATTTTAGAAACATACTTTTTAATACATTAATTTTGTTCTGCCAGCTAAAATATATTACTGAGTGCAAAAGTTTGTAACTAATTATTGCCCTTTGCCTGGCTGTATTTTTAGGATGCATTTGTGAAAAGTATTCAAAGAGAAGGAATTAAATCACTGTGGAGTGGACTTCCCCCAGCATTGTAAGTGGAATGTTCTGGTTTTGGTAATGTTGATTTTTATCATCAAAGAAGTTACTTCATTATTTAGACAAATTAGTATGCTTATTTCTAAGTGATTTTAAAGATTAGGTAAATTCTGAAGTTACAGATGATGTAATCAGTTTGATCAGAAACATCTAGAGAGTATAATTTTTGGTAGATCTTCAGATTTCTCCTTGTAATCTCTTTGATACAGCCTCTGTAGCTAAGCAGGAATATCAGACCTTTCATTCTGCCTTTTAGAGGTGGTGTCCTTACTGTAACCCCTAGACAGCATTATCGAATCATAGGATCAAACATGGTTGTTGGAGAATGCTAGTCTTTGAGAGATAATTGCTGTCCTAGGTTGTTACTCATGACTTACAATAAGCGACATGGCAGTTTCCATAGATGCTGTAGTGTTACATGTGATTGCCTTTACTTATTTTTTTTTTAAAAATATCCAGCTAGCATATTCTTCAAAGAACTTCATTGGGTTTTACGCTATCCAACTTTGTCATGGAAAGTAGATCGTTCATTTTCTCTCAACAAGAGCAATGTATGTATTTAAACAGTGTTATCAGATCTTCTGGTCCACTCTTTAGGCTAAACAGCACCAACATCTTTCGTCTTTTTATTCATATTAGCCTGGTACAGATAGTAATTAAGACCTCTGCAATTACGTTCTCCTCCATAAACAATAAAGCAAGTGGTCAAACCTAATATGCATTTTAAAGTTGTGTCTTGTAAGACATGAAGTGTTGCCCAGTGGGAAAGCACTAGTACACTTTTGATTTGCACACAGTGCTCAGTATATAGGCACAACAATATAAAGTGTGGTGGAGCTCAGGCTTTGTTATTTATCCTATACCATGTGGCAGTTTCAACATATAAACCCTTAGGACCTAACTGAACTGAAAGTTCTGCATTTTAGCTGTGCTGGAATGGAAAAAGCTTGTATTTATTCATCACACATTGTCTTTGTGACAATGCAGTGCGAATGTAAGTGTTGATTAAAATAGAGAAAATACTCACCAATTGTTCAATGAATAAAAAATTAAGGTTACTAGCTATTTCCATTACGTTTTGTTTGGTTGCTTCATATTCAGACCTTTCAGTTCTATTCCTTTATCAAAATACTTTAAAGCTGTTGTGAAATATTGACTGAGATAATCCACCATCATTTCACTTACAGTTTTTCCTAGTGAAATGAAAAAAAAATAGAAAACTGGGAAATCTATGGACTTGAAAGTCTGAACTAGAGGCAGGGAGCCACAGCCATGGGATTAATGCTTTGTCTTCATCCATAACATAAAGCTGGAGATTTAACTCTTTTTTTTTTTTGTTATTTAAGCAAAATATCCTTGCAAGATGTTTGATTTTATGCTTCTGCTTTCCTTTTACTAATCTAGATTCCCTCTCATATTTTAGAATAAGGGCACTTCCTACCGCAGTAATCTATTTTACCTGCTGTGACCAATTGAGTGAAGCTCTGAAATCTAGGCTAGGAAAGGAATGTGAACGCATTCCAGTCCTTGCAGGTTCCTTAAGCAGATGTATGTTGCCAACTGTTTAAAGAGAAAATACCTGTATGCTGGTATTTGCCCTGATTTTGTTTGTGGATACCAACAAAAGTTCTGTTTTACATTCCCTTTTCCTCTATTCTTAGACTGTTTCTTCTCATCTTTAGCTTATGCAATAACTGTTGTTCTTTTGTTTTACTGACTTTCAGTAGGACGTTTTCCCTATGATAGTAGCTATTTCCTTAGAAAGAAACATGCTGTATGCAAGTGTTCTAATGCTTAATTTTGAAAATATGGACAAAGAGAGAGTGACACAATAGTGTCTTCAGGAATTTTTGTTGGCAAGAGGAATTAGTTTTCATGACTGCTCCAAAACCCATGAAGCTAGCTTTGCTCATTCAGCTATCGAGTTGAAAGTCTAGAAGTAAGTCTGATATAGCATAGCTAGTGCTAGGTCTGTTCATTAAGATAACTGGGATACAGGTGATCACATTCTCCCTTTTTCTCACAGCTCTGCTATATCATGAGGAGACAGCTAAAGAACTTGTTAACAGAAGAGGTGAAAGGCCCTGATTTCAAGTAGAAACTCTTGTTGTCTTAGTGTTTTTTGTCTGTAGCATTATGGCAGAGGCTAGTGATCTTCCTTCCCTCTGCCGCTTTTACAGAGTGGGAAGATAAGAGGACTGCGAGGAAGAGCGCACTAAGTTGATGTGTGTGCATTCTTCTCAGCCTTTTTCAGATTCTTGGGTCCATGCCTGCTGTTCCTCCATTGGTCCAAAACATCCTTGCTGATTTTAAGTTCATCTCCACACTGCTGTGCCATTCAGGTCACAGCCAGTGAGCACTTGGCTGAGTCACACTAGCCCAAGTGTGAATGATAAGCTTCGAGCATGTTCCTTGGGAGGCCAGCTAGACTGAATAAAACTGAAGCTGTGAATGTTTATAAGCGCAAGAACTGGGTTAATGCTAACACTTGAGTCACTCTTTAAGTAGCGTTGGCAGAAAATGTAGATGTAAAAGATATACAGGGAAGGGAGTCCTGCAGGTGCTTAAGCAAATTTTGGATTCATCAGTTTATATTAAATTAGGGTTTTGTACATTTCAGTAGTAGGTTTTCCTCAGACCCTGAGAATACCTTCTGAGATACTCCCTACCTTTAGTTTTGCAAATGGTTGGAGGCCAGGTGTGTGTGTTGGCAGTCTCCACGGTGAGAAAATACTTTGATACTTCTCTGCTGGCACAGCCTGCAGAAATCGGTGCTGAATGCAGCACAGGTATCTTTCGGGACATGCAACCACCTTTTGCAGTATTTATTTGACCAGCTGTCCAAGGATCATCTTAGAGAACACTTTTATTTTGCTTTCACCTCTTGTTTCTTTTTGCCTCTGTTGTGGCACTAGAATTCTTATATCTGTACTTGATAAAGCAATTTCTGTATTTGACATACAAATGTGTTATAATATAAGTTTACTTTTTTATATCCATAGTGATGTACTGGTATAATTATGACTATTTCAAGAGGATGATGTGCAAGGAAGCTGGTGTGCATGAACCAACATTTCTTATTGCTTTTGCTTCTTATTGCTTTTGCTATATATTTTTGTTTCTAGTACTACTCTTTATTATTATCCCAAATAGAGTATTTAGAAGAGGTATGATTTTATACTATTCTTTCAGAAATGGTGTATGTTGTGGGGTTCATCTACTTTAAACACACATGGTACAGCATTCAAGCTAATTATGTATATCTGGATAAATTACAGTGTTTTGAAACACAAGACACTGTAATATTAGGTGCTTGGAACATAATATGTAGTTTTAAATTGTGTGCACTTTAATTTAAAATTTTTAATTAAATTTTATTTGTTTGTCTAACATTAAAAAGGATTTCTTTTCCTGATAGATCGCTGCTGTCATAACTCTGCCATTTGAAGTGGTGAAAACATGTATGCAGACTCGACTTTGGGAGAGTGAGACCTTAAAAGGTAAGTTGCTGGTGAGGAGAAAATAATCCTACAATGTTTGGAAAAGTAAAATTTAGTGAATCGTAGACTGTGTTAGGAATTGTAAATATTTGTCTCCTCTTCTAAAGTTTATCTAAAAATTTTATCGCTAAAGCCTTTTTTCTTCTACAAGTTGTAACATGTCACAGGACAATTTTTATGTCCTAGGATAAATACAGGATTTCAATAATGACAACGAGGAGGGAAAAGGTGTGAGTCAGTACCATTTAGGTTAATAAGATGGTATAAAATATAAACAAAACAATCTAGAGCTATTGCATTTAGGCAGACCAATTTCAGATTTGTATACATTTAAGTAAATTATATTTAAATGGACAAAAAATTAATTTCTTACAAAATATTCAGGTGAACAGTGATCTATTGAAAAAGACTTTTGAGTTGATAAAAATAAAATAAAATGTTAGCACATTCGCTACCATTTGCTTCTTCATGATGGTATTCTTTTGGTAAATATTAGGCTAGAGAGAGAAAGCAGTGTGCTCAGGTTGTGGGGTTTTTACCTTCTTGTGTGATTTGAAAGAAATTATTTTTGAGGCATATTACTGAATGTCCTAACAGCTTTGAAGGATGAAAGAAGAAAGTTTCTTTTTTATTCTGTGTTCAGTAGAGCACCAGTGTGTTTTATAAGATTCAAGTTGTATACAAGACCTTTTTTTTCTTCCATTGTTTGGGACCTGGACCACTTAGGGATTAAATAAAAGTTAGGTTATGGCTTTAAGATTACAGACAAGTAGAAAGGCTAAGTACCCAAACAATTTCTGCCTAGAAACTAATTTGAAGGCCCTAGCTGAGAAAGATACTATGAAAGCTTAGTACTTGTTTTTTTTGCATGAGGCTTCATTCTCTCAGGTAAATGACTTTCTTCTGGTATAATTCTTGAAAAAAAACATATGTGTTTCATTGCAGAATAGACAAAGATCAAAAAAGCTTTAAATATTGGTTGTTACTGTGTTTCAACGCTTCCCTTGTACTGATGAAGGTGAGAATTCATTGCTAACACTAGATGAAATCACAGGTAGCTGCCATATATTTGTTAGGCTGATTTTGACTAGATTAATATATATTTAAAATTTCATTATGGTTATCTATAATTTACACTAGTTTAATTCTTTCCAAATCCATTTGCTGGTGGATTTTCATGCTGACTATATATATACATATTGTCTCTCTGTGGCTTTAAAAATATTTTGCAGCTTCTAGATGCTGTGGGATGTTCCTGCTGAATGTAGTCTGTGAAACTGTTTCAACTTTCATCTAGAAAAAAATTTTTATCTGCTTTCATATTACTGATCGATGAAAACAGCATGCGCAGAGTGAAACAGCACAAAAAAATCCTCTGTTTAAAACAGCTGCGTATGTTTGCAATGCAGATTGCTTCTTGATGCTGCTGCACTTAGGTTGCTTATGGTGTGTGATTTAGTCCACAGGTTACTGCATTCCACATCTCATACACCTATAGTTTCCTAAACTAACTTATTTATTTGGCAGGGAGTTGATTTTGTAAACTTAGCCGTAAGGTGTAGTCTCCTAGCTTAATTATTATAGTAATTCTTACAGTATCGGTTATCAAAACTTATCTTTAGATTCAGTTTACCATAATGGAAAATTCTTATTTAAAAATATGAATTGCGGTGATCTCTTAGCTGCATATATAAAGTGATGTGGAGAGAGCCTGGCTCTTTGGAAGCCAGTTGAATTTTTTCAAATATATCAGTTACTTCAGTAAGGAATATTGTCTCTGTTCATGTATCTTATTTGCATTGTTACTACAGGGTTTTCCATGTTATTTATATTAATTTAAAAACTCTATGATTTTATAATCCTGTGTAAATAGTATTGATAAAATGAACTTAAAGTTAATTAAACCTAATAATTGCATCTGAAGTGGCTGCCTCTGACTTCTAAAATATTTTTCTGTGGCCTTGTGTATATTGCTTAATTCACCTGTACATGTACTGTATTGAGTTCCACAGAGGGAGTGTCCATCAACCTGGGTGGTCATGAGGAAAATTGTTGCCAAAAATGGGATTTCTGGATTATTTACTGGTAAATGTTTTGATATCTTTATAAAAAACCCCTAAGATTAGAAAGAAAGTTTTTGATCAGTAGGATGTGATTATAGGTGCTATCACACATAAATTATATAATATTTTGGCCTCTATTAACACTCTCAGTTATGGAATCATTTACCTATATAAAGCAACAGATGTGTGCACCCGGAGAGAATTTTGCTAATCTCTTCACAAGTTACTTCCCAAGATGGACATTGTTTATTTTAAAAAAACAGAAGGATTGGACTCAACAGATATTTCTGTGCTGGCAATTAAAAATGGTGGGGAAAGGTTCAATTCAGGAAACATTTTTTTTTTAAAATTTAAATAGTTTGTTTATTTCTTAAACTGTAATGCTTGGGTTTTTCAGAAAATGTTACAAAGGAAATTAAATGGATTGTAGGTTTGGAAGTTACAGTGTGGAGGTGTTTCTAGACTGAGAAGGTTACATCCAGTTTTCAGTCCAGTGCTAAAAATTTCCAAACTGTCAGCAATCTTGTAGCACCTATATTTAGGAATAGCCACCCTGGTTTTTGTTCTTCATCTCATACTAGCTTCTATACTGAACTTTTTGGTTCTTTCTATCTCAGAAGCAGAGCTTAAACTTTAGTGGTATTTTCCTGTGTCCCTTCTTAGTCTTTCAAGAAGATACATTATTGAGAACCCAAGAAGTCTGAGTATGAAATAGAAATTTTGAAGTAGAAGTCACATAATAAAATACCATTACTGGCTTGTGGAATAGAAAGGCCAGCATAGATTCCATCTATCCTATGATGCAGTCATTTTAATTTGGACTTTGATGCAGATTTTTCAGAGGACTGGAAGATACGGCCTTCCTCTAATCCTCCTTACCCATAAACACTTAACCCTGTCATCACCATCATTAACCTTTAGACAGTCTAAACACTCCATAACATACAGAACTACCCCACCACCTCTCCTTCCTTTCCTATCACTTTTGAAGAGTTTGTAGCCATCCATCGCAGCACTCCAGTTGTGCGAGTCATCCCACCATGTTTCAGTTCCCTCCACAAGTGCACTCACTATCTACCTTCTTTTCCTTTCCTTTATTGTGGCTGAGTGGGAATTAAATGGAAACTCTGGTGGTGCAAGACATTTCCCACTCCGTGTACCTGAGTACACACAAAGATGATCTTGGATTGTCACCACATGACAGGAACTGAGAGAATAAGAGTTTCCACCACATGACAGGAACTGAGAGAACAAGAGTTTCCAGCCTCACATGACAGTGCAAATGGATATTCACGGTGTGAATGTCCAAGCTGATTACTCATCTTTGAAGAATTCTAATTACTGGTTCATATCATTTTGTGCAGAACTGCTATCATTCATTAAACAAAAGCAAATGTTTACCTGGGGGTGAAACTTTGCCTTTGTTGAATAAGTACATTTAGGTAGTTCTATCAGTAATTTACTAGCCCGAGTATCGCCAGACTATGGCATTGTTATGTTATGACCACTAAATGGTACTAGAGTGCTTCACTCTGAAGACAAATGATAGTGAATACTTTCCTTTCTTTTCCGGGCAGGTATTATTCCATGGCTGTGTAGAGTTGCTCCTGCATGTGCCATAATGATCAGCACATATGAATATGGGAAGTCCTTCTTTTCTCATGTAAATGAAAAAATAAACCAACGTCCTTAATTTTCCTTCATCAGATGGTGTGAAGTCAAAATATATGGTGAAATATCTTGTCCCAAATTTGAAGCTGTAAAGGCATTTTCTAGATTTCCCAGTGAATTTCTGCTATTATATTTAGTAATGAAATACAGCTTCCTTTTTAACTGTTCCATAAATGATAAATTTACACTTTTCTTAAGACTAAGAAAATCATGTAACCATTAAAATATCACTAGGATTCTGACTTCTTTTGAGGCTAGAGAGAAAAAAAGAGAGAGGAGAAGGGGTGGGAGGAAACAGGTGCTGACTGTTCTTCAGTGGTGGTTAAAAGAGCAAAATAATGAGGCTAGATAAAGCAATGAAGAATAACCACTGCCACTGTGTTAATTTTCAGTTTGAACATTTTTGGGGGGGTATTTAAAATGATTATTAGAAAATGTTGTGGGCTTCCAGTTGTTTGATGTGATCATTCCTCCATAAGGACATTGATGCAGAATGAATCCAATAAACATTTATTCTTGCTTGACATTTTTAATTCTGTGCATGTTTATTATTTGCAGTTCTATATTTTGTTTAAATGTGTATTCTAAAATAGTCTTTGGCTTTTTCTTAGTTTGACTTAAAGCATTTTTCATTTTAAACAAACCTGGAAAAAGTACATCATGCTCAGTAGAAACCCAGAGAGCATGGAGAATACATTGAGAGGTGCTGCAGCACCTTTTTTAGTTTAAGAAATTTACTCTAAGAAATTAAAGCACACCCAGGCACTGAAGACGACTGCCTGAACAGGTGTTGTGGAGGACGCTCCCTTACATGTTTTTGGAAGGTGCTGTCACTGTCAGAAAGTTCCAAGGAAGGACCAGCCTTTCTGCCAGGGAGCATTCCTCGTACGCTGTTTGTATGGGATCACCTGGTTTAGAGGGCCAAGTTTGCTGGCTGGTGGTTCCGTGCCAGTTTGACTCAGCCAAGCATGTATCTGAAGGGAAGAGCACATTTAGTTTACTTCTATAGACTCAGTCTGCTATGGTGTGCTGCACACATGTTGCAGCATTTCCCTTGCCCATAGGCACCTGACTTATGGAATCAGAGCTTTCTTTGTACAACTACTTTTTAAAAATTATCTTTTAACTATACTCCCTACACCCTTCTTTCATGCATGTTCAATAAAGTGGTTGAATTTTATTCTTTGCTTCTTTTAATGAGGGAGTGTGTTGGTGCAAAAGCAATTTAGTATTCAGGTCATTAAGACACCAACTTTCAAGTGTGCTTAACCCACAGAAAGGACTTCAGTCCTATCCTACTATGAAGAAGGTACCTTATTGCTCTCTACAACTACCTGAAAGGAGGTTGTGGAGAGGAGGGTGCTGGCCTCTTCTCCCAAGTGACAGGGGACAGGACAAGAGGGAATGGCCTCAAGCTCCGCCAGGGGAGGTTTAGGCTGGACATTAGGAAAAAATTCTTCACAGAAAGGGTCATTGGGCACTGGAACAGGCTGCCCAGGGAGGTGGTTGAGTCACCTTCCCTGAAGGTGTTTAAGGCACGGGTGGACGAGGTGCTAAGGGGCATGGTTTAGTGTTTGATAGGAATGGTTGGACTCGATGATCCGGTGGGTCTCTTCCAACCTGGTTATTCTATAATTCTATGATTCTATGTGTTTGGCCATCATGAACATTCATCACACTGAAAAATGCTGTAGTTATGAAGATGTTCGGCGCTAAGTTACAGCATATGGTGCAGCAAGAGGTGCTGCCATGGGAGATACTTGACTGTTCCCCCGTTGTGATTTTTCAAAGTAATTCTGCACTAGAAACTCAAAATAAGGCCTAAGAGAAAGAAAGGAGTAACAGCAGATTTTGGACAAGATTGAATTAAATATAGCAACAAAACCAAATTCTCCCTGTTTTGCAAGAAAAGAATTTGCTATAAGCTATAAGCTTGGTAATACTGTAATTCACCAAACGGACTTATTTTATCCTGTATGATTAAAACAGAAGACAAAAACTAGAAATTAGCGATGATACAAAATGTTTATTTTACATGCAATGTTTATGGAACGTCAAGGCAACAAAACATACAGTTTTGGCATTTTTTCATTTTTTTTTTAAATTATTAATGTTTAGAACAGAGAAAGACACACAGAACTGATTTCCCATGCACAAAATGACACCAGAAACTCAATAGTGTCAGACTACATAAAAGACTTCCATTAAACGACACATGAATTTTATGCCAGTAGCTCCAAGAAAAGAGCCATCAGTGAACATGACAAGATCATGATTATAGCCCCCTCCAAAACACGTATGTAGTGGGAGAAGTGTTTAACAGCAAACAAGACCAATTAAATTACTGTACCTTGATGTGGAACATTAACTTGTGGAATCTGGATTCCCTCACGGTATTTGCAGTAAAAATGCATCTCCATCTTACAAATCAGTATTTAATAACGTGACTCAACTGCCATGAGAGAACAGGTGCTTAATATGATAACAAAAAGCTACATTGAAGTAATGGGCATTCTGACAGTGTGTGAAAGGATTTAATGGTCAGAGTTTATTACAGAGAAATTAACTGGGTGGGCAGATGAGGGCTTGAAAGACAAGGTCTGGTTGTGGATTTTGCTAAGCTATTTTAAAAGCCTGCATTAAAATGGCATCAATAGTTGTTTACTCTGCCGTGCACGCAGTAACTTCCAGCACTGTGGACTACAGAGTTGAGGAGATGTGTGTGAACCTCCACCAGCTAAATCCAGCAGCGCATTGAGTTCCAGAGAAGCGTAGCCTTATACTTAAAGCCTTAAAGACTTCCTGTAGTTTTTAGTAAAGAAAGAATGATTCCTTTTTTCTTTCAAGCCCATACTAAGATGACCAGATTATAGTAGTAGTGCCAAGGTACCATTACAAGAGACAAATCAACTAAAACCTTACAGAGTGTAGTGACATACTGTAAACATCTAAGAGAAAGCAATAATTAAAAATCTGTCTTGTATTGCAGCTACTCATGTAAACAATTTATGAAACTTCTTTGGCACAAAAAAGCATTTTCCCTAGCACGTATAAATACAACATACTTACATGCATTTAAGTTTCGTTTAAAAAGTTACTAATCATACTGATAAGCATTACCTTGATTAGCAAAATTCATAGATAAAGGATTCATTGTATCTTACAAACAATTAAGAATATAGTTTGCAATTCAAAAATCAATTTGCAAACTCTGAAAATGTAGGGAAATCTGGAAAGTTGGTTTCATTTAAAAAACTTTTTTTTTCTATCAGCAATTTAAATCAATGGCAAATAATTTGAGGAAATGGACTTAATTAAGTTCTGCTGCACTACCTAATCAAGAAAAATACCTATTGCACTACTACAGGAATAAGAAAAATCTTTACCATGAGAATACTGTCATTGCATTGTCTTTGTTTCCCCTTTTCACTCTTCTTGTGATCTTCCCAATAAACACACAATCCAAATTTCCCAAGATGCTAACTCCACCATCCCTGGTCCCCATCTTTCCAGCAAGGCAAATAAAACAAGACATTTCTTGTGTAATGTCTGATTATCTGTAAGCCAGGTCCCTCAAAAGTTTCCTGACAGTTACAAATTGCTAAGTACGCTTGATTTAGATGATAGCTTAGGCTTGCTATTCACATGCAACTTCAAGAACTAGTAAGAGTGTTACAGTGTGATTCTTCAGTGCGATTCAGACATCTAAGTGCCATGATACTAACAGGAACACAAAATAGAACATTCAGCCAATTTGAGAAGAGCTGTTGATAGGTTAAATAGGCTATTTGAGGTCCTACGCAACATATACAGATGAAAAGCTGGATTCTTAGATAAAATATTTATTTGCCTACAAAGACTGGCATTAGGAATTCCCTGTTCTGCAAGAGCTGATAGATATTTAAAGCACTGCAGAGAAGCACCGTGGCTTGAGTAGGGCCAGGCTATTGCAAAGAGAAACAAAGGTCATGGCAGTTAAGTAGGGGGCTGATTTCCAACTGTTTTATTTTAAAAATCAGTCATAAGCGTCAGATTATATGCCCTATACCTGATGAATTGCTTTAAGTAAGCCAAGACTAAAATAGAAAATCTGAGAAATCCTCTGGGGGAAAAAAGTTTGAATGAAAATTGACAGAATTTGTGAATTACATAGGTAACCATGAAAAGAAAAAATAAAGCAGCTTATTTTTAACTTAAAACTAGCAGTCTTCATTGCAGGTCATTTCATGGAATATAAACCAAATGCATACAACACAAAGATCTTCCTTCTTTTTATTTCAAGATGGTGTTAAGCCTGGACTTGTCATCTCTGTTGTGGGACTTGCAAGATATTCACTCGATTTCAGACTTGTGAGAGATTTGTAGCTTGCTACTGAAGTAAGGGAGCCACAAAGACCAAGCAACGATGGAGTGTCTTCCTTGCCTGTTACGAAAAACGAGAATTAAGCTAATCATTGTTACAGCACAAAATGATCTGATGAAAAGAAAAAAAAAAAAAGAATAGAAAATAACATTTCCTTTGCAGTACTATGAATTAAGTCTTACTGCTTCAGCAATCAGGAAGACACGCAATATACTCCATACCTTCCCTGTACAGGTGGTAAAGCGATTTCTACTTGTGCACTACAGGCTGGGCTGTAGTCAGTCTCCTATGGAGGAAGATTTAGAAACTCCACTGGCTACACAGTTATCAGAAATTACTAAATTCAAGCACTGGTTTTAGTTGAGTACATTATATATTAATGGAAGTGATGTTACTAATACATCAGTACCAGAGATCTAATTTTGTATCCCTCAGAAAAAAAGGCAGAATGAACTGGAATCAGGATACATTTCTTTAAAACTAAAGACATTTTGGCTTTTTAAACCTTGGTAATTTGAAGTATCTTAGGCTCTGACCACTAGAAAAATCCTACAGTGCAAGTATCTGCCCTGTCATCCAAATACACTTGACAGTTAACATGAAACATCCCTGTAGGTATAAGACTCCATTGGACAATTTTAAAATTTATTTTATGAGTTCCCTTCTCAAAATATCTGTTAAAGTCATTTTCTGCCAACTCTGCTAATAAATTACATTATAAAGAATTTGATCTACCAACATCACCCTATTTCATCCTCGTGGCTCACCTGCAGAACAGAAAAAATTACCTTTAACTAGAGATGAAAATCAACTTAGAAATGTCACTGGCACAAGATTTTATTGAGAAGCCAATGTAACAGATTTTTTTAAAAATCACATCTATAAAGCAGCATTGCTTAAAATTGTCTCCTTTCCTGGCAGAAGAATTTTATTCTCATGATTAGGATGCAGGAAAAAACTGAACAACCCAAACCGTGCCCTGTCCAGCAATTCATTGGGGAAAAAAACATAAATTAAAGGTAGTTCTCTTGCATAATTTATGGTTCTTATTAGCAATTTCCAGTAGATTTTTAGGTCTCTCCTCTAATGAGCTTTTTTTCAAGTGACCAAATATCTTGCCCTAAAGAATGAACTAGATTAGCTCTTGTAAAGTCTGCATTTTTAGGAAAACATTTAATCCTATAAAAATACCCTTTAAAGACTACATTCCATTTGAGGATAGAATATACACAAAGAGCACTAAAACACTGTTTGGGCATAGCTCTTGATTTCAACAAGAGTGAAGCTAAAAACTTGGGCTTAATAGTAGTGTGGAAGTTAGTACTTCTAATCTTTTAATTAAACCTGCCATACTCTGAGTTAGATCAGAGGTATTTGAACCGCAGGTTCACATGCTGTGTTTTATGAAATTATATTAAAGCTTTGGTACTCATGAACCTCAGTAATTTAGAAGTGAGATATTAGGCTACCTTTAAAGACAGTCTTGAAATCAAAACCTAAACTACTATTATCAGTGTTTTTCCCACACCTGAATTTACAGAGGATAAAACAAAACATAACGTCAAAAAAATAATATTGCAAAACACCCAGCTGAAAGTAGATCTGCACAAGAACTCTTCATAACAGCCATGGTGATTCTCTTTCACTTTCTCTAAGCTAACTTGAAGTAATTTATATTTTTAGACTGTTTACAGTTTTAAAAGAAGTTCTGAACTCTACATTCTTGGAATTTAAGCTCAAGAAATTTTACAATTATGATCTAGTAAGGCTCTGTATTGTCAAGTCTATTTAGAGCTAACACTTGATCAGATAAGGAGTATTTATAGCAATTTATGTTCTGTACCCAAAATGCTATTTCAGAACTCTTCCAGTATTTTTCTGTTTTTCACAATTGCCCACAAGATGGAGCAGCTCAACTTTGCTAAGTGTACAGATTTCAAAGGAGCGTGTGTGCATGTATTACATTTACATACTAGCATGGCTTCATATCATGTTCATCTTTGTTTTCACAAAAACAGTGTCAGGCTGCATCGTCACAGATACATGTTGAATGCAAGATAGAAGCATGATGGTGGTAGTTGCAAATCCAGTGCCTCTAATCTTTCTTTTAGGAAACAAAAAGTGGAAACTCAAGAACTCAAAAGACTTGAGTTAGTTGGGACAGAAAGATGACAGAAGATCCTCCTTGTAGCTGAGTTGTCTCTGGTTCAGTGATAGAGAAGGAAGATATGCAACATATTTGAAAATCAGCTTTAAATACAGCGTGAAGTCTTATAAATATTGGTGGGGGGCGGGGAATTCTTCATAAATCCAAAGTTATTTGAAGTATAGCCCTTTGGGAAACCAAAACAATTTGCATAATAAGGAAAAATATGCTGTTCAATACATATTTTGTTCACAATGAAAATTTGTTTGACAAGGACTGATGATCAGAGCTATGAAGAACAAAATAAAATTAAGCCACTAGACTGTTTCTGTACCTTCATTTAACAAGTTCATTCCATCCTGCTTCCCATCCTGTGAGTGACCTGGATCCAGAGAGGACTGAGAAAGACTAACTTCTGCTGAAAGCTGGTCCAGACTTTGAAAACTTTTCCTGCAAAGCAAGCAATATTTAATACTAACACATCTAAAATATTTAACACGTATTAACAAATTTATGAATATTTAAACTAGAAATCTTTGATTCTCCTTAAAAAGTTCTCTAAAAAAACCCATAGCAGTTAATCTTTCTTCTCTTGAACACTATCTTTTTGTTTGTTTCCAAACCACTGTTTTTTCCTAAAGCAATTATTTCCTTTTCTTAAAAAAAAAAATCCAAAGGAAGAAAAGTTTTATGGCAGGCAAGAGAAACCAATTTATTCTGCCAGCTGATTCTTGTACATTGAAATGGGTAATTCCAATAGGATACATTTACGAGTGTGCTAAGGGAAATGTATAATTTTGAGTTTACTTGTTCCACTGAAGGTGAATCGATTATTCAACTTACTCATCCCATTGTTGATTGTGCTTTCTATAGAGTAGAGTGTCCAAGGCAACAGCATTGACATCCAGAGCTCCTGGGGAAGGCCACTGATTGGTGAGGTGAGTAGTTAATTCTTGTCTTGATCTCAAGTCATTATTCTTTAACACAGTCCTGTGAATATAAAAAGCAGTAAATCTCAGTCTATTAAATACTATTCCTTAAGGTACAGAAAGAAAAATAGGACACGTAGCCCTGACCAAGCTGATGTTCTACTTCGAGTGACCAATAGATTGCAATTTTCATAGAGGATATTAAACTTCTCATTTCTCCTAAGGGAAGCAACTTAGAAATCTACTGAGACAGTATTTAGGACAAAAAAAAAGTTGAAATTAGAATCTTTCTGCAAAAGCAATAAAAAGGCAATGGTGTTCTAAAGATTCTTTATGCCAGCATGATGGTGATTAACAGTCCAACTATTTTGCAAAGCAGCTATGGGTATGTGATGTCTTTTTTTCTCCTCCATTTTTTTTTTTTAAGTTTGAATGCCCCTCCCTTCAATAGTTTTGCAGAATTAACTAAAACCCAGTTGTGTTAATTCCATTATATGCTTCTGGGTAAATATAACATATAGTTATTCTGTTTTCTTCCACCTTATAGTTTCCAGTAATTTATGTTTTTAAATTACAGAAAATGTCTTAACTGAATTAGTTTTGCCTCATAGTCCCAATGAAACAGATCAGTTTTCTACAATTCTGTATACAAGGAAGCTAATATGCCAACACTGGAAATTATCTGCCAAAAGTCATACAGAATTAAGAAAAGTACATGGTTCTTCAGGATCTAAGACAACATCAGGCTTTTTCCAATAGTACAATGCAACCCACAACCTGCCCTGTAGAATAACTCTAGACAGAAGTAGTATTGCCTGTTAACCCCCAAATACTCCAGTCCATTAAATACTAAGCAACAATAAAATGCTGCTTCACAAGAAATTTGACTGTCTATGGCCTGAAGGAAAGGCTAATGTTACGTGTCTCCATACTGGATGCACATGGGTGTTCAAAGCCAAATGCCATGTTGAAATGCCAAACTGCATAGCAAATTAAGTAACTAGTCATAGCACACATACATTTATGTGAATTCACAAATAACACTGTCAACAGGTCTACTTTTATAATGCAGTTTTGATTATGATGGTATTGGAACTGTTCAGAAATAAAAAACCTCATTAAGGGCACATAACACCACCCAAACCCCCCAAAATTTGCCACAAAACAAGGTAAGACAAAAGCAAGTTGACTAAGGAGTTTTTAGTTGCTGAGTTTGAGAGAGGAGACAGATGCAGAGCAATTTTGCAAGAGAAGGTGGTGAAGCACCACAGCGAACAAAACTACTTTCAAGAAACTTTTCTCAAGATGAGTTCCCCCAGCATTTACGCAAGCAAACAATCAACTTTTCTACCCTGGGATCTCATCCCTTACCCTCCTCTCTAAGGGCCTATAAGAATAACCGTTTTGATAAGCCAAAGCTCTCAATAATTTCAAATATGCTGTATGGTATTCATTTCCCCATATAACTCCCCTAATCCTATAAGGTACATCGAGCATTAAGAAGGCTTGTTGATTCAAGGAAACAGAAATAGTGACCTAGTAAGCTGTTATGAGGTTAGCCAGTGAAATTACATCACCTCCTTATTCAGAAGGACTTCATGTACGCTTTCACAGAAGTTTCATAATAAGACAGTTTATATTAGTAACTACGCACACAGTAATTAAATGCAAATTCAACATATAACATTTATGTATGAATTCCCATTCAGACAACTCCTGTATGTTACCACCACACAACTCAGCAGCAGTGTTATTATTAAATAAACATGCCGAGCAAAGACAACAAAACCACACCTCTGTAGATAAGTTGCTAGTACAGGAATTGGGCATTTTACGTTGATAACTATTGACGCATCTTCCAGAAAGCTTTATGCTGATTTACTTTATGGTGCTTTTTACTAAAAACTGAAATTTCACTTTTTCTGTGTGGACAAAAGTTCTGAAACAAAGCCTAACCAAACTCCTCCAGGGATTTTAGCATAACAACATTTAAAGACGGTTCTAGCAGAACATTAATTAAACTACTCCACCATGCTCAAGAAGAAAACCAAGCATCAAGCAGGATGCAGAAGCAACTATTTTCCTCTTAATTCTTTTATGCTTTTATTTTGAATCTTTAAAAATATGTAAGAATAACTTTGAGTATGTAAAATCAGTCCAAACACAGTATTCAGTATATATAAAATAGTAGTATAGAGAACAGAAGGCTAGCCAAAATATTCACAGCAGTTACTGATAGCTACCACCTACTTTTTTAGCCTTGTGCTGTTTGCTCTCTTGAAGTTATTTTTAAAGCATCATGAGATTCCACTGCAGCAAAGACCTACAAAAGGCATTCCTTACAAATAGCAATTCTCTCAAGATAAGCAAAGGCAGTGTCAATTTATGCAATTTAACCAGACTTATTTTAAGAGATAAAGTATTAAACTGCATTTAGGTTGGAAAAGACTCCTAAGATCATCGAGTCCAACTGTATATCTAACACTGCCAAGTCCAGCACTAAACCATGTCCTTACGTGCCACATCTACACATCATTGTCAAACATTCAACCACCATGAGGTGAAAGTGGTTCTGCTAAAAATATTCAAAAAACAGGAAGAGGAAAAGAAATGGAAACAAAAGAGTTTACTATAGAAAGGAGATAAAAAAAGAAGGAAACATGATCAAGTATTAATGAAAGAATCATATAAATCTCAAAACACCAAATGTAAAAAAATGCTGCACAAGACTGAGTGTTGTCATACTCCTGGTCAGACAAGAGGAGCTCTTTTCTAGGAAGTAAGAGCTCTCAAAGGAAAACAATTAATTTTGTCCAAGGCAGATTGAAGCAGTACTCTTGTTCCTGAGAATACAAACATTGTAACTAGTGCTGTGACACTGCAGGGTTTGAAGCAGGACTTTTCTTAATGATTAGGAGTGCAACAAAAATTACAAGCTTTCCTATATGTTTACTGTCGAAGTGTTTAATCAAAAGAAGAATATCGCTATCAAAACTTATTTATCTACTAGTAGAGTAAAATAAGTTTGGCATATAAAAACTTTCAGTGGAAAAATCAGAATGAAGTCTTCATAGAGCAAACGTAGATATGAAGAATGGATGGGAAATAGGGATATTAGTGAAATTTACAATTTTCACAAATTGTTCAAGAATAAAAGGTATAATAGCATTTTCTGTTATTTACACAAACATAAAAAAGGAACTACTGTAGTCTTCGGGCCATGACTGGAAAATATTTCAAAACTACCAGAAGTTTACATAAAAATAATGTAATGCAATGTAACATAATACATAAGTTTCTATATAAAATACTGGTCTGTTGTAAAACTGGAATAACCTACATACAAAGAGCTTTTATTTTATTGCTTCTGTTACCAAGAAAAAACTGCTGGTAAGAAACACCAACTGAAAACCAAAATGACCTGAACTCCTGTAGACCAAAAGAGCCAAGGTTTTATGAAGGATATTACCTCATAACTTAAAAGCATGACTTACATGGAACAAAGTCCCTAATATGTCATAAGAATTACACTGACAATCACAAGTATGCAGTTCTGTTTTCAAATAAAAATCAATAAAATATTGTTCTATTGGTTTTGTAGCTGTGATGCTTTAAGGATGATGCAAGATGAGGTGTGTAGGCAATACGTTAAGCCATTTAGTACAGGAGTAAAAGCAAGGACATTCCAAAAAGGGAAGAGGAAAAGAGAGACAAAAAGAGTTACTACAGAAAAAAAGGTGTTGGGTTTTTTTTAAAAAAGAATCACAATCAAGCGTTTGTGAAAACAAGCTTGTACAGGCTTCAGCCTATACAACAAGCTGTTAACTGCTTTTCTTCAGACTGGAAATGTAAAACTTGAAAGCCAAAACTAAGATAAGAACAATAGCTTCTAAATGTAATAATCTCAGGAAGGTAGTTGGTACATGGAAAATTCAGTGGATCTTAAGAGATTGTATGGTTATCTTTTGAATGAAAGAAAGGCAGTGTGTGAATATGGCTGAACAGGGTATCCTGGACTAAAACAGCGATGCTAGAAAACACAGAAAGTTTTGTGCAGAGTAGGAAGAATATATAAGAATTTATTATGAAAGCAAGGTGGGCATTAAACTGATTGAACCTAGGCACAAAAAAATTCTTGGTTCTCTAAGAGCCTGTGAAATTTTTCCCCCCATCCATTAACTCATATCTTCTCTACCTACAACCATTTCCATCCATTTATAATCATACTGGCAAAAAGTAGCAGAAGCCCTCTTTTCTGATCTGCAGAGAGAAAACAATTATTTTTCTCCTGCTCTCAACATTTGTGCCCTGAGCGGTTTTCACCCCAACAAATATTTTCATAAGGTAAGTTCAAATCCTGTTTAAAGTTCTGAAAAAAACTGCAAAAGTTCAAAAATACCAAAGACATGTCAGTCAGAGTGAGAAGATTTCTAATTCCTTCAGAAGTAATTGCTGAATTGCTGTTCTCATACTGAAAAATGGTGAGGCAAACCCAACAAAATGCTTGTTGGGATTTATTACAGGAGAGAGACATTGGTGATGCTAGAGACAGTATTTTCAAATTTTTTAAAATTATTGAATATCAAATATTATCAAATATTATTTTTTAAAATTATCAAATATCTTTTGTATTGCTTCACAGCATAGATTTTTCCATAATACAAGTATATAAGAGAAGTATAACATACACAGTCTCACCATGTTAGCTGAGGATACCCTGTTTAAGTTTTGACATTTAAACTGTGGTGGCTCTTCTTTAATGTTTAAAAAAAAAAAAGAAAAACTCTATACAAAGTCAAAATAGTGCTACAACGAATAACTTGTTAGGAAAAACAAGCAGTAAAAGAGATGAGAACATCATCTTAACACTAGAACACATAATTAAAAACTAATATATATTTGTTTCCATTTATATTTTTTGTTCTCTGCATCAGGAACTGCTATTTAAATTAAGCTTCTTTTAAAAAAACAATGAAAAGTATTAATTAAAAGAAAAGCATTCTGCTAATGAACTACTGCCTGTTACAAAAGAATACCGATGATTCATTAACTAATCGATACTAACATACACCCAAGTTAAGAATAAATGTCTGCTTTACGTGCAGATACATATGTTCCCTCCAGGTTTGTAAATTTATTTACTTTTACTCAAGAATAACAGCAACAGCCACTGCATTAAAATCAGATTTATACAGGTATTCCCAGAATCCTCTCTGCATGCTTTTAAATTTCTGATTTCAGTCCTTTACTCATGTGCTTAAGAAGTAGGGAAAAGTGAGATTAGTGAAGTCTTCTGATAAACATCCCTCTCCACTATTGTTCACTGGCCCTGTCTCTGTCAGGTACTCTCCAGAACATTCACTTGCTGATTTCCTCAACTTTTATTATTTTATTGAAGATCTTTATTAGATGTTTTAATATTTTGAGATTATTTATTAAGCACAAGCAGAATACCATTAGGTATGGTACACATTTAATAATAAAAGGATAAATTACGCCTTTGAATTAACATATCAAAGACTTCTGCATCTTGAAACTGTGGCTCAGATTGATTTGCTCATCTATAGTTGGGGGATGAGGACAAAAGACAGCTTGTACGTGGGGTTCCCGCACGCAGAATGGAAATTATATAAAGAGGTGATTAGCTTTGTCACTTTCTATAGTGTAACTATATTACATCTGGGAATTTAAAAATAAGTAAGTAAACAAAAATTAATCTCCAGTTTAGTCCAAGCTAATATAGAAAGGCCTTATCTTGGAACCACATAAAATTTGTGGTCTCATTCCAGCTAGACTGGATTTCCAAATTCTCCTGGATCAAATCCAGATTCACATAATTAGAACCCTATTCTGAAAGACCCATTTACACAGGTTTTTTGTTTAATAAACGAAAAGTTAGTTCTCTTTCCAATTATGCCTTTGAAAAAATAATAATTTCTTACCTGCAACTTTAATTTCTCCAAATCCAGAAAATGCCAGTCCAGTTGGCAAATTGCCTTCCTACCAGCAGATGAAGACAGGAAATAAACCAAACAGACTAATTCCCTAAGAAAGGGAATTATATCAGATGAGTGTTCCAGTTCAAGAACTACCTGATAGTGAAAAGTAAAAGTGAAAATAAAAGCTTAAAAAAAAATAAAAACATTAGAATAAGAAAGAACAAGCTTTAAAAACCTTTATTTAGGGCAGGAAACATGGAATGCAAACTCAAGTTGATAGCATACATGAGTATAACTGAAATCTGTAAGAGCAACTCTAAACCAAAAGGAACTCTCAAGCTGTCAGCACAGCGAGCTGCCTGGACTGGTATGTCATTGGACTTTGAGAAATTAGATCAGCAGGTATGAAAATGAGATACTTACCAGTAGATTTTGATGCTGCAATATATCCCCTCTCTCTGTGCCCTGTGCACAGGCATAGTATTCCCCAAATTAGATGCCAAAGTAAAGTAGTTAGTTCCCAGCAGACTTTCTAATGGCAACCGCTGCAGTGAAAGAAAAGCAGGCATGTCCTACCACACCACATCTTCTTGCTCTTCCTGACTGGCCAACAGATCTTCATGAGTAACAGCAACAGTACTAGTTGTCCCACAAAACAGATCCCCTTGAAGCTTCTTCAGCAATGTTTTTAGTCCTCCTTTACGATCTCACACAGATCTTGAAATATATCCTCTAGTAATAAAATTACTGTCATCAATTTTATACAACCTTTGATATCCTTGACCTTTGGAGTAACTTAAGCTAATATTGGCAGAAATATCAGCAGCTTGACCCTTCAGTTCTAGTCCAGTTAAGGTGGAGATTTTATTTCAGGATACAGACATCCAGAGTGGATCAAAACACACTACAGCATGTTAACCTTGTGTGTGCTCATTAAAATACTACCGCAGCATGTGACTGACACTCTTCGTGTCCTTGGAAGAATACCCAGGCCAGATTCCCCTGGAGGAGGATAACAGGCACAACACAGTTTCCTCAGATCCCACATTTACACTGAAAAATACTGAACTTGACTAGCAAACAAACTATTAAAAAATTAATGAGCAGCTTTTAATTCTGTTCTTCAACTATCAGATCCTTTCTGCTGAAAAATGGAGGACCCAGGGCAGACAGCTTTTTTTTGATAGATTATGATGCTTGCCTTTAATAAACATCCTCTCAAACAGAGCTTGTCATTCAAGGATTTTTTTTTTCCTTATCAGTCAGATAACTACGAGTTATCTGCCAATAGTTGAACCAATTAAAAAAAAACCAAACCACAAAACAAACGTTTCCATAGGGGCAGGTGAAGAAAATCAAGATCTTCCTTCAGAACAGATCAGGAAAACTTCACCAAAACCAGGGGTCTTCTCAATATTTTTATGACATTTTAACATGCTGCCCTTGGATTCAGTAAAAACAGCAGTATCAACCCCCAAATGGTCAGATAAACACTGGATTGACAAAATCACCACTTTTTTTCTAACTTCTATTCATCTATTAAGCCAGCAAGAGCTGCAGCAGAGATACCCAGCAGAGATGTTATAACTGTAAGATGGATATTCTATATAGACAAATATTTGCCATAGCTAGCATATAAGGTCCTTCGGTATGTTGTGTTTCTAATTACAAAAAAGTGAATACAGGAATGTTGACTTACCATGACTACTGTTAAGTTCTTCCCTGAACAGGAATTATTATAACTCTCAAACTATGCAAACAATAAGTCAGAGCTTCAAAATCAAAGGCAACTGCAGAATGAATAAAAATGCAGGACAAAAAATACGATCCAAGAGGAAAGGGGGGGAAAAAAAACCCAAACAAAAAAACACATGCAGAGAAAAGAACAGTAGAAATGGAGAAATGGAAAGAGAAAATAGGCAGCAAATAGAAATCTTTGCCAAGTGTAATTTGAGTTATAATTTGGATAATAAAATACTGAAAATTTTGTTTTGTTAAGTGGCTGCATAATAACATTTCAATGACAAACATAAAAACCATCAATCTAAATCTCAGCCACTTGCTATGCAAATAGAAAGGCAGCTAATAAAAAATTCTCGCTTAAGAAATCAGGTAACACATTACCCTGTATTTCCTTGGTTATAACTTCAAATATTCAAATTTTCTATTTTAAGCCTTTTCAGATAAATTATGGTTTTAATTTTTTTTAAGCTTTTTAAAATTATGTTTTAGTTTAACAAAACATTGAGAAAATCCAAGACACAAAAACTGGATTTCAAAGAAAGAAAACCAAGTTATAACCTAAGTTTACAAATATAATTCATAACTTTGAAAAAACCAACTACCAAACTTTTCTGTGACTGCCTCTGTACAGACACTGACCCTAACTCATCTTTCTTTTGGTCCAACTATTACTTTGGAGAAGCTTACATTTTATTTTGAAAGAATAAAATTACTTTTTCTATTCCTTTTTACTGAATGATGCTTAATTCTCTATCTGATTTATTTAAACCAATAAATATAGCCAAATAAAAAAAAGTTTTAGAATAATTTCAGTAAAAATTTCTTTTATCTAAAGAAACTTAGAGAGGCTGATGCAGTGTATCAATGATAAACTAATGTCTCTGCAAATATAAAACCAGCTTCTCCTCACCATTTTATCCTGAGGCTATTCTTCCACAGTCACAAAAAAAATCAAAATATTTTTACTGTTTTAAAGTCCACTTAGTTTGGCATTGAGCTTCATGTAACTTGCATTAAATATATTAGAAGAATGTAAAAATAATTTTTGTTGAACTCTTCTCACTTATGTATAAGGACTTTCAAACACTAGCTTTTCCCATCAGTATCTTCCAGAATACAGTAGAAAATCTGCAGTAAACATATGCAAGGGTTAAGAAATGAAGCAAGAAAAATAGGGACACTCTGAAGCAAATGGTAATGCAAGTTGATTTACCTAAATGGGTAAAGCACAAAGAAATCAAATTCAGTCTCTATTGTTGGACTCCGGGAGTTAATGATTATACATCATGATTGTCTTACCCCATTTTTTTTTTAGCTTATGTTCTCTATCCCCTCCATTTGCAGCGAATATCAAGTTATTCAAACCCTTTTATGAAACCAAAGCCTGAGGTTCATACATTCCAGACATGAGACAATTAACTTTGTGGAATTAAAACAGGAAAATATTGATATTTGTCATATAGGCCCTTAAGCACTACTATGCCTAAAAGCATGTGTTCTCTTTCTGCCACAGATCGGGTAAGTTCAGGTAATATTAACAGAAGATGAAACTCCACAATCCACACAATATGCTTTCCTACTGGGGATGCACATCGTTTGCAACTGCAATGCGCTAAGGCCCTCGAAGGTTCAGTTCTTGTCATTATTATTTTGAAAAGCCTTCCTGCTGTTCCTGATCTTAGAATTCTACATTGGATAAAAATTCTGGAATTTGGAATGCACAAAGCACTAATGTCGAAGTAATTTAAAGCCCTCTTGCTTGCTACTTTTATGCAATGTCTTTTTCCATAGAAGTGTAGCTATGGAAGGAAAGAGAAAGGATGCCAGCATAGAAATAGATTTTAGTATTACACATTAGAGACTCAGAGAAAGGGACAGATTGCCATACTAATCTCATTACATATATGAAATAGTCAAAGGAAAGGCACTATGGTTCTCTAATCCAGTAAGGAAAAAACCCTGCCTCCTTACAAAAATGAGCATTTTTCTCTTTGGTGTCAGACAGCATTTGCTGTAAATATACCAACACATCTTGTCCTTGAAAACACCAAATAACTTCAAAAGCTTTTAGCTTGTTTAAAATTAAAGGTTTATTTTAATATAAAACTTTAAAATCCTCTTTTAAAAAGTTCAGAATGAGAAATTAAAATAAGATGGTTTAAAATAAATACTTCCCCATGCACTGCATCTTGCAGAGTAAGTTCTTTTCTTTGGGCTGCTGTGTATCCAGAAACTTCCGGCTTTTGTTATGAAATAAACCCATACAATCCTTCCAAATTCCAAAAATAGCACGGCCTCCGTTATGTCAGAGGTTTGGCTACAATGTTGTTTAATTCTGCATATCTCTCCGCTGTGCCTCACTCTATACGCTCCAGTCTGAATGGCAGGAATCTGTCTATCCAGGTACCATGCCCAGCTGAACTTTTCCTAGTTATACTCTTAAGAACAAAGGAAACTCCCATGTCTTCACAGGTTTCCACCTCACTGAAAACAGAACATTCCTTCTTGCTGTCTATCCACACCCTCATGAAACAGAACAGGCACACAATACTGCAGGAATCTCTAAAAAAAGAATTCCACAAAAATAAAATCCAAAACACTGCTTAAAAAAACAGCTTTAATGTCTGTCAAAATAAGTATTTTTTCCAATGTTGTTTAATTAAAAAAAATAACAGACAAGCTGAGAAAAGGAGGCACTGAAAACAAAAAATGCTGTGATGCTAAGGCTTTAAAACTGCTCCTGCAAACTTGAGAGAGTCAGAGGACACGGAGGAAGCATTACAAATAAAAGCGTGGCTAATGTGAATTATGGTTTGATAGGAAGGATCTATGAAAGCTTTAAAAGGAAAGAAGGATTAGGATTCTCAGTTTTGACATTCTAAGGAAGGAAAATTGCTAAGAAGATCAAACATTAAATCTCCCAGTTCCTTTCAGTAAGAAAATAAAGTAGCTATAACAAATCGGATTTACTGTACTTATGCAGCTGAGGAATTCGGTTTCTTAAAAAAAAAAAAAATCTTACAAAAGGACTATTTGAAAATGAAGGTAAGAATGCTAAAAAGTGATCCAGCTTTCCTATTTCTCCAGATATTTTAGTGAGTATTACAAAGCCAGACAACCCACATTTAAAGTTTTACTTGCCAGGAGATACAAAACACAGGCTAACTTTCAAAGCCTTTGCTTAGACCTGTCTGCTTCCATTTCCTTGGCCAAGCTTTTCTCTGCTTTTCCCTGGCAGCACAGGTATAGCCTACATCCTCTAAACCTTTGTGCCTTCATCTGTGACTTTCCCCTGTCTGCTCTCAGGCAGAATATTTGTGGCAGCACTCTGAAGGCTCAAGAGCATTTATAAACAGAACTTTGACAAAACGAGAGGAAGCACAGATACTATTTTCATAAGCATGTTTTTAACCAAATGGGGCGTGATCGGTCTTTGGAAAGGAATCATCTTTACTACAAAGAATATAGCAAATCTTCCTTTAAGAACTCCATAACATATCTGATAGGGTGTGGTGTACTTGAAACAGAGAAGCTCATTTTCCTGGACTTAAAACATGTATGAACTTACTCCGGCATGCTGCTCTCACAGAACTATTGTGGCTATGTTCAGATGCTGCTGAGAATGAGCTGATGGACTTCTCTGAAAGGCAGGAGGCATTAGCCTGAGCTCAGTGCAGTGCTAACACAGGGAAAAATACGTGTGTGGACAGAGTACTCCAACAGTCAATGCCTGGAAAAGAGTGAAGTGTAAGTGACAGGCTGTGTATAGCTCAGGAGTGGAAACATACACAGAATATTTACTGTAATTAAAAGCGTGTCACTGTAACAAATGTTCTCTCAGGATTGCAACTAAACTGCCATTTCCTCTCTTCACAAAGACATTTGTATTATCTAGATAGGAACTTCAGTACTACTGGATCTACCAGACAGCTATGTTAAAATATTAGGAATGGAGTATAAGCACTGTTGGGACCTTGAAAAGCCTGATCAGTTCCGAAATAACAGCCAATTTAAATAAAACAACATTTAGAATTTGCTGAAACATACAAAACATTCTTAATTCTACAGACAAACTTAACAGTGTAAGACATGAGTGTCCCTCCAATTTATTTTGAGTCTCATTTGAGCCACAGGATTCCAAACACGGAAGAGTTTTCTTGACTTTCCTTCCTTCCACAAAACAGCAGAACAAGACAGGGATATAGGAATATATATTTCATCTTTATCTCATCCTTTTTAATTTCTATTTTTGTATGTTTTATAATCTACATCAGTACATGTATATAATTTATAAATACATAAATAAATATACGTACATTAGGGGGGTTGCTCAGATTTTTTTTACTAATAGAGTGCACAATTAAATGCCTCTGCTCCAAGAGACATTCAAAACTTTTTTGCAAGAGCTTAGAGGATGAAGAAATGCCTGCCTCTGACTTTTGAATACTTCAGGATACAAGTTCCTTGATGAACTGGGATACCTCTTCCATCCATCACATTTTGAATGTTATGGAATTTAAACAGTTTTCTTCTGTTAGACATGCCATGGACCACAGGCTTCTCTTGGCAGTTCTCCTGTGAGCTTTTATTTTTAAGCATTTAAGAGTTATTAATTTTAAGTGCTTCAAGGCCTTAAGAACTGCCCCATATTCACTGTAAAAATACATTATTTCCACAGAAGAGTGGAGCCAAAAGCACTGTTTTCTTGTGTTCGACTACAAATCTCAGGCAAACACATGTGCCAGTGACAGCAAACACCTCTGAAGAAAGCAAATGAAAGCCAGAATATGTCTGATCATTATTATAATAGACACACATCACAAGGCAATCACTTCATCTGGAGATGCTGAAAACATAGTAAAAGAGCAGGGTGTTTGTAGAATAGAACAAAATAGTTCCAGTCGGAAGAGACTTAAAATAAGGACCCTAATCCAACTGCCTGATCATTTCAGGGCTGACCAAAAGTTAAAGCATGTTGTTAAGGGCATTGTCCTCTTAAACACTGTCAGGCTTGAGGCATCGATGACCTCTCTAGGAAGCCTCTGCAAGGTATTCGACCACTCTCTTCCTAATGTCGAGTCTAGACCTTCTTCTTGATCAGTTGTGCTTTAGTTTAAATGTGTCCAACTGATGAACAGGTAATCTACTGCAGTTTCATTTTTCTAACCTGGCTGGCCATCAGCCTCCTGCTAGCAAAGTGAGATGTCCAATCCCCAGATGGGTGGGCATATTACAAAGAAATCCAATTAAGTTGAAAGAGAAAAAAATGTTACCCTCTTCTGAAGAACTAATTTGAAAAAAAATTCAGCATCACTGTTTTCCAGATATTTTTGTTTATGAGATCTATGAAATGGCTTTTATCTAAATTGAAAACTATGTTGTTCATTGTAGTTCGGATACTCAAATGTGTGAGATAGTTTAGAATACTGAAATTAGTAGAACATCGAGTTTTGCATAGCAGCTGTTTGCAAATTTCTCCAATCTCCTTATTTATTTCATACTTTACAGCAAACTGCCTTATTAGAAGTGAATATGGAAAAGTTTCTTTGTCAGTAATCTAATTCATAACCAAAAGTCCTTGTTGATCACTAGTGTTACCCTGGGGACAGGAGGCAGATGAGGCAGACAGATTCAGATTCTCCAAAAACCCGCGGAGAATATACCTAAATCTTTTTTACCTGCATTCCTGTGAAATACCATTTTTTGAAATATCAACAAATACTAACTCAAGAGAAGACTGAAGCAGTAGAATTGCTACCTTAACAACAGCCACCAGTGGACTAGAAAAGCATCATTAGAAGGAAAATATAGAATGTTTATTTATAGTAGTTTCCATTACACAGCAAATGATCCTAAATTAGATCTCAAAATGTTTTACAAACAGTAATGTAGAATGCCTCAAGCAGAATTACAATCCCAAACTTGCTCTTACCTGCTGATTAAGAATTCAAAAAGATTACAGCATACATTCACTGCTTCAAAATGCTGCTAATGGTAGGGGAGCAAAACACCAAGACTTGGGATCACATGAACACCATTCTAAAATGATTTTATCAGAAAAAGCAATTGGTCAAAACTCATGCCTCTTTACAGAAACATTAGAGATGCAACTGATACTCCACTGCCAGGCCACCCTTAGTCAGAATGAAAAAAAACAAAAAGGAAAGGGGAAAAAAAAAAAGGAAAAAAGGTACAGAAGAATGATTAAAAGATATTAATTATGACTGATATTGACCATCAGAAACCTGCTAGGAATATTTCTTCCCTTTGCTCTCCCCAATTAGGAGCCATGAGTTCCTGGCACACTTTAAGAAGAGTTTATCTGACAGGCACACTACTCTTGAAGTAATAACATTATAAAATTACACTTGTCTTTCCAAATACCTCGTGTACTCCAGGCTTCTGACTGCGGTCTCTCATAAACACCTACACAAGAACACGCTGTCAAGGTACAACAGAAACTCCTCCACAATTTGAACCTTTGTGTAAGAGTGTCAGCAAATAAAATCAAGTCCCAAAGACTGTTATGTTTACAACAGTTTGATTGCGTATAGCTCAGCTAAAAAATTAACAACAGGTCTGCACATTCAAAATTTCCAGAGTGAGTTTAACTCCCACAATAATCAGGGAGGTGAAAGAAATATAACGTGAATCATTAGCTATCTCAGTAAGTTTGGAATAGATCTCAAGAACAGGTATCTCTCAAAACCGTAATCAGAAAAAATCAGGTAATCAGAAAAAAAGAGGGGGGAAAAAAAGAGGGGGGAAAAAAAGGACTCAAACCCCCATCTTTTTTCTTCCTCAGCTCTGAAACTGGCATAAATAAAATGCAAATGCTGTATTCTTGAGGATTTTCATAAAATCCATTTCAAGCATTGGCAATCAAACTATCTACCAATCTACTATCTACCACAAGACAGAGAGCAGAAGGAAAAAAAAAAGCTAGAAGTATTTTAACTGCATTGAAAAGGTCCTTCTGGGTGGTGTCTCTGAAAAGTTAGGCAAAGGGAACTAAAGTACCCCAAAGCCATCTTTATATTCTCTTCATCTTGGTTTCTTTCAAAGGCCACAGATGATTTCCATTTCACTTAAGGGCTCAGACACATGTAAATTACTCCAGATATAAGGTAAAATATTTATCTTGTGTTTGTTATGAACAGAATGGAACAGATAATTACTGCAGATGCTCACTATAGCAGTCTTGTGGCAATTCACCACCCCACAATTCTTTATCTGTCTGGGTCTTAAACATCACCAGGGAGTGTCTCTGCGAAAGGACAACAACTTTCTACCCAACAGACAGGGCTGGGAGGATAAACTGTGTAAGGATCTCATGATACTCGAATATTTACCATGTTAGGAGTTACATAGGCTATTAAAAATTAAACCTCTTGTTGTTTAAGGATTTTTCTTTTCATTGAAGAAAGAGTGAGTAGCAAACTGTTTCATCAGTTGGAATATTTTTAGGCCTACCAGATGAACTACTACTGTGTCTGAGCTACCTGCAAATAAAATAGAATCTATACAAAGAAAATAAATATTTATTTATCCTTTCCTGCCCAGTGTTTTAAAAATAGTGTTGCAAAGGAAGCTGTTCCCAATATGTTTTAAAGGGTAGCCTTAAAGCTGGAAGCAATAAAATACAAAGAACATTTCATTAAAAAAAGGTTAAAATTTAAGCAAGTTTACTGTAAGCTATTTCAGACCTAGACAAGAAATAATTTCAGAATTATTCTGTTTTACACTACTGCAGTTTTCAGGAGAGACATTTCTGAATATAAAACATGTCAGGGGAATAAAAGAGAAAAGCTAAAATGAATGCATTTCCTTGAAAAGCCTGACTTGTTTTCATAAGAACATAAGTTTTTAATATATTACAGTTAAATAAGTTAAATAATTTAAGTAATACTGCACTAACAATGTTTCCCTATTATACTGACTTACAACTGGTCTTGCAGTTCCACAATGATATATTCCAGCTGTTCTTTCTCCATTTTATGGGCTAGATCCATATCTTCAATTCTTTGTAACAGTAGTTTATTCTGTGAGACAGATTCAGATAGCTGGTTTTCTCTGAGTCGTACCAATTCTTCAAGGTAACCCTGGAAATATAAGTGTTAGAAAGCTTTAAAGAACACACTGTCAAAAATTCTTTTCATAATGCATGTTCACATTTTTCTGGTTTAAGATGTATACAGTTCTACTTTGGTTTTGTTGTAGGCTTTTTTATTCTTTTTTTTTAAGACTAGTAAATTGACCTAAGGTTAACATGATGTTTCCTAACAGGTAGCAAAAAAATTATGTACTTATGTGTATTGGTGCAGAGGAGTAAAATAATGGATGAAACAATGAGACAGGAATGCCACCAGCATGAAAATGACACAGAACAGTCACTAGCAGAAGAAAAAGATCAGAACCCTGCAACTTAACAGATGCAGGATGTTAGATTTGCGTAAGAGGACAAGAGTATAATGGATCTATATGGATCTGTATGGTTACTGAAACGGATCCAGATGTATTATAGAAAATATCTCACATTATTTTAAAGTTTATTTGAAAACTGCAATACCACATCACACACTAAAAGGACAAAGAAAAAGTTACTGAAATAAATATTAATCTACAGTAAAGCACAAGGTAGGGCAACTGGTGAAGGGCACTTCTTTCAGTAACACTGGACAAGAACAGCTGGAATCTGCATGTGCATTTATGTAATCATTTTTCCAGCTGATACTATAAAATATATGCAGCAGTCCTAATCAGACTTCAACTACTTAGTCGTTTACAAAAATTCACAATGTGAGTATTTAACAGCAGCTGTGATGGCAGGCCGGTCACAGAGTCTGTGCATAAATTACGCACCTAGTCACAATACTATGCAGCTATTTCTTTTTCTTCTCAGGCAGAGTCCCAGCAAGTCAGATACCAGTAACTTCTTATCAATTCTTATTTAAAACTGGATTTAATAAGTTTAGTGCTGCCCAGATGAATGTGGCTGTTATCTTGACTGCTGAGGTACTCCTTGGAGCTCTAAGCAGTGTTTTCAAAGTACTAAATAATGCATTAGGAAATATATAAATTTCCTGCCTCCCAGAAACATCAAACAAACATTTCACAAAAAGGTTTTGGGTATGAAGCATCAGTATCAGAAACAGAATATTATGAATAGTATATACCTGCATCTATAACAATGTGGAGATGCATAATCCTTCTAACGAAAGCACATAAAACTCCGGTATAAACAGTACACAAAGAATTTAGCAGTTTACTATACAAAAGTGAACAGTTTACACCATTCAAAAACTTCTACATTAGTAACAAATGTGTAACTATGACTCATTAATCTGGACAGAACACAACTTGGAAAAGGCAAACTCATCCTATTTCCAGAATGGCCTGGAGAGGACAGGAAGGAAGTGACTGTTCATAATTTTTCAAAATACAAGAGCTAGGCACCATGAAATCAAGCTTGTAGGAGCCAGATTCAAAAGACAGAAAAGGAGGTGGTGTTCCACACAACAGATGGTACATATGCAGAATGCTTTGCTAAAAAATGGTTTGGATGCCTAAAATTTACATGAGGTCACGGGGATATTTGACAGATATTGGGAAGAGAGATCCATCACAGGTCACTGAACAGACAAACCTTATCAGCTTCAGGAAGTCCTTCAGCTGATATGCACTGGCCAAGAAAGTATTAGAGGAAAAACAGTGCATATACATTGGCTTTGTTTTTATTCTTCCCTCCACATCTGCTTTGGGCAAGTATCCAAGATAGGATAGCAAGATAATTGAAGACTCTTGGCCTAAACCAGCATATCACTGTTGATCCAATAAACAATGCTGGGATCTACCTTGCTAAAATAATACCTGACCCTATTCTACTATTCAAACAACTCAGAAGATACAGATACCTTTATCCTAGCTTCAATGCAATTACTTGTCATGTTGTGACCATAGCAAACATTATTTACCTATGCTATTAACTGCAGTACACATCCTTGCTTAGGAAGCACAAAAAGAATTTATCATTGTTTCTGCAACAGAGCAAAAGAAGGATCTATCAGACCCACTATATCAGTTACTAAAAATACATTATTTTCAACTTGGTCTTCCTGTCACAAACATCCGGTTTTCCAACACGCAAAATGTCAGGAAGACCCTTTGAAAGGAAACACTCTGTGTCTGATTAACTGGAGTCTACTGCACTGTGTGTAACTTGATTGTTATTGCAACTTATTGCCATGAAAAAGGTACCAAAAAGGGAAGGAGAGAAACATTCAGGAA
Organism: Phaenicophaeus curvirostris; assembly: GCF_032191515.1. Taxonomy (NCBI): domain Eukaryota; kingdom Metazoa; phylum Chordata; class Aves; order Cuculiformes; family Cuculidae; genus Phaenicophaeus; species Phaenicophaeus curvirostris. The sequence continues at coordinate 23,102,996 of NC_091397.1, read as the reverse complement.
AGAAGCTCTATTAAATAGTCCATCTAACCTGTTAATGGTCATTTGTTCAAGTTATAACAGAACAGATGTAGTCTGTTGAAGCAAATAATGTAAAAATTCAGCAGGCGCACCCCAACTGAAAATCAGACAATGAAAAGTTTTCTGTCTCTGGGAATAAAATGTTATTTTGCCACTGCAGTTGTCAAGTAGGTATTCTAAATGTAGAAAATTATGAAAGAGTCAATGGCTGTCAGAGTACCTATCATTTTGAAAACTGTATTATGTGCACCGCAGTTTTCAAAGAATTAACATAATTACATAATTACGTAACTATGTAAGTAGGCAGTTCATTAAGAGAACACAACAAGGAATAATGTGATTCACTGAAACTGTAATGCTCAAAAATTTTAAATACTAATTATCACAACAGTGGATGCCTTCTCATGGAATAGGATGTTTCCAGATCTTAGACTTATGAATAAACCAAACCTTCCATTTGCTGCTACAGCCACTGAAGATCTTTGTGCTTTTGCAGCCATAAAGCTTCCCAGTGACTCTGGCAAGAAGATCTGGACATCATGTTTCAATACAGTTTCTATAGATGTCTGTCACAACTTTGATGGCGTATCCTTCATGGGATGTCCTCGAATATAAACCACCTGGATGTGCCAAGAAAAATAAACATCCACCTATTTTGTTCTTTTCAATGCTTCTTCACAGCTGATGACACTTTCCTCATTAAACCCCAGAATATTTTTACAATCTTAAGGGCCGAGTGTGGAAGAGCAGAGTTCAAACCGTTACTATGCTTTTGTCTAGATATGAGGATGAAATGCTGTCTTGAATACACTCCTGTGCTTCAAGGACTGCTGGAGTGAGGAGGGAAAGGTTTTCATTTTGTTTATCTATTTGAAAAGATTACTTTTGAATGGCACATTTTGTTTACAAAAGCAGGGAATATATCCTCTGTACTAGAGAGAGGCCCAGGGAACACAAGTTCTTTCCATGTGGAAGGCAGTATCACACTGGCTTAGAAGATCATACCAGTAACCTGGATGCCAACATTTAAGGTCATATTTCAAAAACAAGAAGTCTAAGGGACTCAAAATAGAAAATAAATGTGTACATATTTTTAAACCATACATTTCCTATCTATCATCCCACAGCATGTCTGACTTTTTCACTGTTACTTAGAAAAAAATTAAACCAGGTTTAAAAGTAAACCATCTTTGATTCCACCCATTTCATATTAAGACTGATGTTTATCAATCCATACCTACATTTACCCTAATGAACTGAGCATTGCCAGGACTCCTTCTCAGGTATATTCTCTCAGTCTTCCTATATCTATACTAAAACTCAACTTCCAAAGGACCATATGTGCAGTCATACTAGTTATTTGAAATGGTCACTGACAAACACTAATTCACAGAGTGTGACCTGAAATAGTTGGGGACAGTGCTAGTTATCCCAGGCCAAACCCATGCCAACAACCATTCTTAGAATTTAAATATGTATGTGACTGAGTTGGCACCAGGACCTGGGTCACAGTGAATGTACTGAGCCTCAACTGGCAGAATATCTGTTCTAGATCCCATCTGCACCTCTCTTTTTTTCTTTTTAAAAAATATGTATTTTTTTTCTCCTTACCACAGTGAAAACTAGAAAGGCAGAGAGATAATCTAGGGACTCTAATGCCCTAAACTAGGGGAAATAATTGCACCTCCAAGCACCCTTACGTAGTCCCAGCCTTTCAATATGGTTTACTGTGTTCAGAGTTTCATCAAATCACATTCTGACACTAGGAAAAAAGAATACTAAAAATACTAATAAAGCTCTTTGAAAACATTAACCATTTCTCTTCTTTCATCTGTCTTCCATTTCATTTTTCCTGTGCACTATTTCTTCCGTGTTTATGAACAGTCTTCCCCTTTTTTCTGCCCCTCAGACACTATGTGGTGCTGTCTCTGTAGTTGTAACATGCTGTTACGAAAAACCAACAAGCACTTTGGTTTTAAAAATACTAAAAGGTTGGATGTATATATCACTTCACTTTTAACTAACAGTATTTTGGGTGGTAAAGGACCTGCCTTTGGTTTTTATAATGTTCAGTATGCCACCTAAATTACTAAAATCAAATGCAAACACCCTCTTTCTTTTTTCCTTTCTCATTCTAGCAGGTCTGAAAACTATATATTTTATAAAAATCCATACATTTTTTATAAAAATCCAACTATCAGAGGAGGTAGTTTTGCTTTTCATTCCTAGATCATTTTTGTTTACTGTAAGAATAAATGTTAAAATTTAACATCACTATCATTTCAAAAAGCCTTCAACTATGAGTCTACCTACATCAATAAAATTCTAGGGCTTCTACAGCAGTTTTCACTTCAAACTCGCAGCCTAGCAGCTTCAGAGACAGACTGCCTGTAACTCTGAGATTGGAAAAAGGAGCCAAAGCTTCCTCATTAGATTATGAAATCTGACCTCTGAATTCTTATTATTATTCTCTTTCCTTCCTCTCCAAACCTCTTTTCCCTCAAATCAATTACCAAAGATACTTAGATACTTAATCAAAAATTTTAAGACCACTTACATGAAGATAAATAATATTTAATATATTTTTCTGACTTTACTTAAATGCATATGTCACCAGTTGGCTGGTGATGAGCTTTGGCTTCATCAGCGACCCTCCCCCCAAACTAATATTTCACCTTCTGTTCCAATGCCAGACGGTACTTCTGTTCTACCCTTTTGCATTTGTTGTACCAACTGTTTTCATCCGTGATGATAGGAGGACCAATGTTCTCTGGAGTACTGCCTTCACTGCCACTACTGCCCAGTGTTCTTAGTTCTTCTTCATCACTGCTGATGCTGTCAGAACTGAAAGATCATTTTTATTAGCCAAGTGAAAAACTGTGTTTATTAAAATGCAAATACCCCTTGAAATTAAAGCACCACAGTTCATATAGACATCTAAAGCTCTGTAAACAAAAAGAATAGAAATGATAGACCAAACACAACTTAATTTTCAAGCTTTTATTTGTAGAATCACCTAAAGAATGGGCGAAAATTTGATTATTATCTAGGCAAGTTGTCTTAGGAAAGTCAGACTACTGCACGTGGGATACTGTCCTAAAACACAAAGGCCCAATGTATTACAACATACTATCTAAGGAAATGTGACTTAATCTATCCTTCAGAAATTCAAAGTAAAAGTAGTAGCTGGAAATAGATTTTATTTATTTCTTAAAAAAAACCCAGAAAAATAAAAAAAAGTAATAAAGTGATAGTTGTTACATTAAATCATAATAAATTTAAGTGGGAATATTATGGTTATAGTTACTTCACAGAACATGAGTATCTCCCCATACAGCATGCATATTCGTTGTTAAAATATCTCCATATCATGCAGAATCAATGTACGCCAGAGAATTCAGACATCTGTCTCAAAACCAAGAATTTGAATTTATCCCAATTCCCATTCGAAATCTTCCCTTGCAGCTATGCTCTCCACTACATTAACAGCATTTACTAGTTTTTTTAAGTAGTGATTCTTGCAATTCCATGATCCTGCCTTAACTGAACTATGCAATTTGTCATTAATATGCAACCTAATAAGGACTTCAAAAGAGTAGCTAGGATGCTTCACATTCAACTGTACATCTCCAAGACTACTCCTAACTCCCAACTGCTTCCTTCATTTTGGCAAACCTAACAATAGAACACATCCCATTAATTTCCATGCTTTTTGGAGATGCCAGATTGCTATCTGATCTGTTCAATAGTGATCATTCTTTTTATCATTAATCATATGGTTACCAAAGGAGCAAAATGTAGCCGGTAGGTCACGGTTTTCTATTACATGCTAACTGCTCACATTGCATACTGCTTTTATCTGTCTTACCTTACCATTTACCAGGGCATATATAACTTTTATTTACAAAATAACTACTTTAAAGTTTATAGCCACACAAAAAAGGCCCAAGGTCAACTTGGTCTGGAGATCTTCAGAAGAAATAAAAAATTTGTTTCCCGATGAACTGTGATTCTAATCCACGTAAACAAAGTTAGCATGACTCACTCTGATGAGTCATGTAATAATTTCACCATTCTGAAAGAGCAAGTAGTTGAGTGCGCAGTTTTGTATTTAGATATGGATTTTATTTTGAATGTGAAATGAAAAGTATGAGGCCCAGTATGAAGTAAAATTTCACCAATGAGATAAAAAAATCAGTGTAAAGATAAAAAGTACCTTTGCGTGAACTTCAAGTATGGTGTATAATCTATGACAGCTGGAAAACTGCCATCCAATCCCTCACCCTTCAGACAAAAACTGACAAAATAGAGAAACAATGATGAAGTTGTAACAAGAAAATTAAATGACAATTACAGTTGAATCTTAATGTTAAATTTGATTTTTCTAGTAATGAAAAAGGCCTAGATTGTTTACTATTAAATAAGAGTCAGTGAACATTTCATAGGATAATGAAAACTCCAACAAACAAATTCCACATAATCAGGAAATAGATCAGGGCAAGTGGTATCAACTCTTATTTTTAAACATTCCCTTCTCTGAAAATAGAGACGGGTTGCAAGTGAATAACAGTAAAAGGAAAGTTAGCTGAAGCAAGAAAAACAGAAAGGCTATCAATGAGCTTGGAATCTTCAGTATTTAAGCTCATTTAAAATGTTTGTAGAGTTCATATGTAGCCATTCTACTAACTTGAAGTGAAAAATCAGTTCTCAAAAATATTCAAGAGTCTTTCTCCTTTCAGATAATTTCTGGTATTGGGCTGCAGTTCTTAAATGGCTGTAGCTTTATAAACCTCTCATCTACACTGTACTCATTTTGCACTGGACATAAAAGATTGTATTTGAATCATGTTTAGCCATCACAGAAGTGGCAAAATTAATTATGCTTCCACAAGACTCATACTCCTCACTCCTATATCTGTCTTCAAAAACCAGATTCTAAAAAGACACAGCGTTTGCTAACTCAAATGCAAAGTGCCATTTTTGACAATGCAGTCACTTAAGTGGTATTTGGGAAGCACATCTGAAAGGGCTTTTTTTTTTCCCTAAGAAAAGAAGAGCAAAGACAACAACAAAAAATACCACTGCAGCAAACCCACAATTATTTTAAGTAGGTGCATAATTCCACATAGCTGTGAAGGGGGAAAAAGGTATTTAGATTCTGTTCTCACCTGGGTTCCCCCATCTCCACCCCAAAGTCTTATCTACAGTTCCACATAGATAGGCTAGACAGCATTTATAAGAGACTGTTTGAACTGAGAAAAAATATCTGAAATACAAAATGCAAAGAATGGCTACAGCTTCTCAGCCACTTAAACCACAAGACTATGAATTATAAGTGGCAAAATAAAAACGGTCATGTAGCACTGTGTTCCTACTATGCCCAGATAATTTCTAGGCTCTTAAAAGCTGCATTGACAAAAACTGAAATGTCTCCAAGAAGAAACAATCATTACTCTGAATACTATTAAGATAGTATAAGTATACTTATATTAGAAATTAGAGGGCAAAGGAAGAACAAAGGCACTCATACAATTAAGCTTTTGTGCCAGTAGTATGTACCACTAAGGCTTGTGTGAGACAAACACAGTCAATTGGTTATTTATCGTAGGATTTACATAGTGCAGACCTACTCTTGCTATGCTTCTTATTCATGTACAGCTATAGTTCTTCCAAGTAAAATGCTAATACAGAAGCAGTTTCGTTTCACATAGCATAAAGCTTCAACTAATAAAATCTGGTAAGGTTTGGATTTGCTGTACAAAAGGCTAGCTCTCTTATCATCCTGCAGCACACTTCCACTCCCTCAGAACACATGCTGCAGATGCAGTTAAACCACTCTAATGACTAAATGCTGGCAAGAGAAACTATCTTGCCTTTTCAACCTCTCGCTCCCTTTTGTTTCTCCAACCAGACACCCTTTCCCCTCCTAACAACGGTACTAGCGCTCATCTGACTCCATGATGAGCTAGTTCAGCCATCAAGACCAGAATTTTTAGCTTTTATCCCCTTTAGCAGTTGCAGTTCCACAGGCAGGTGAACTAAACACCCACTGCCATCAGAAAGGGAAAACTTCACTCAATTCTTTTTATTCCTTTTCTTCTTTAAGCCAAATGGTCCCACCACCTCTGCCACTAATAGGATGCTTCCATGAACCAAAGCAGCTAACAGCAAAAGAACTATCCTGTCTTCTTATTGTCTGTGTTTTTTTTATCTATAACATAGAATCATAGAATCCCTAGTTTGGAAAACACCTTTGAGATCATCAAGTCCAAACATAACTGTCCCCTAATAAATCATATCTCTAAGCACTTCATCTACCCTTCTTTTAAATACCTCCAGGGATGGTGACTCAACCACCATCCTGGGCAGCCTGTTCCAGTGCCCAATAACCTTTTCAGTGAAGAACTTTATCCTAATGTCCAATCTGAACCTCCTCAGGCTCACCTTGAGGCCATTACCTCTCATTCTATCACCTGTCATCTGGGAGAAGAGACCAACCCCGACCCCGCCACAACCTCCTTTCAGATAGTTATGGATAGTGATAAGATTTCCCCTCAGCCTCCTCTTCTCTAGGCTAAACAATCCCAGTTCCCTTGGCCACTCCTCAAAACAAATTAATGTGGCTCACAGAAGGGTCCAACAAGCCTCAAAACTGGTATAAGGATATAAAAGCAGGAGTAAATCTCCACAGGCCTTTGGCAACAGTCTATTACTCAGTGCATCCAGTGAGACTATGTGATGCTTTCCATCAGTTAATCTCCTAAACTGGTTTGTGACAAGCATCAGTGTTGCTGCAGGGTAAAAGTATTAACTGCCAGGAGACTGGAGAAAAACATGAATTCTTCCATTTTCCTTATGCTGTATTATGAAACCCTTCTGCAGTGATTCGGTATGAAGTGAAGGGGGGACAACCAGGCATATTAACAGGGCCTTACACCAGCCAGCTTTGATCTTTCCATAGACACGGTAGGCTTCACGCCTGGCTGTGGCAAGTGCCACTGCCCTGACAAAGAACAGATAAAGATCATGGCCTGCTAAGGACTTGAGAAACACCAGGCTTGCCAAGACACAAAGACTAAGGCTTTCTGGCTGTTGAACCCCTCATTCCACCCGCCCCTGCCACTGCATGGGAAGGCAGAGAACTGCTGCCAGGCAGAGTCCCAGAAGACAGAATCCCCAGCAGATTTGAATTGATCAGGCTCAACTGGGTATTAAGGGGGTCCCGCAGGAAAGCTGATTTGAGGTGGTTCCTCCTCAAAGCAGTGGCACTTCAGGGAGGACTCTCAGGACTCTCTCTTTGGCATTGGGATTCTACTTACTGGAACTGAGTGCCCTCACCCTTGTTTTGGTGAAGGAGTATTTCTTCTGGATGCGTCCTTTAGTGAGCCCTTGCCACTTTGGGTGAGCCTTTCTGTCTTCTGGGTACCGTTGAGTGAGACGTTTCCTTTCCCAAGTGAATGATTGCACATGTTTGGGTCATCCTTCTAGCCGATTGTTCATGTAACTTAAGCAGCGGATTTCCAACTGATATCTGAACTTGTGGTTTAGTTTTGTTTGTTGGAGTCTTAAGTAAATCCTCATTATTTTCAGTAACTGGATGTCTGCTTTGCAGGTGCTTCCACAGTACTTCATGATATTTTATATATACACATAGACACATATATTAATACAAAACCCATTTTGGTGTATATATATAATCTAAGGTATTCTTGCACCTTCATTACCCCAAAACACAGAATTCATCATACAACAAAGCACACAAAAATCTAGCTAGAGATTCCAAAGGTAAATCCATGTAATCTGATGATACTTTACAGTTTGTCTGCAGTTAATTACAACATAAATTAATATTAAATGGTCATTTGTAGGTTCAGTTTTTAAAATCTAGAAGTGCTGAAGTTAAAAGATACCTACACCTTCTACACATGTAGTTACAATGCTGTCCTTGAGTAACAGGGCATAGCCATGTACATAATGACAATTTTCGTTATAGCGCTTTAAAAGATAGATAAGCAATTTAAAAGAAGGTAACTTTAAAAGCTTCAATTGTCTGTAAGCTTCACTTAGTACGTTTGATATATCTTCTGCAAATAAACTCCTGATTGCTTTTAGGATTTTGATACCTGAAAGACAGTGTAATCATGTAGCTATTTAAACTATGGCATAATCTTGTTCTTACATAGAACAGCCGTTCAAGATCTCTCTTTCCCTCACCCTTCTTCCCCTTCACCTAAGTTTGGTCTCTCAAACTATCAAGGGAATCTAACAATGTTTTCCATATTGCATTGATTTATAAGTACTTTCCCCAAGCATTTTGTTATGAAGCATGCAAATGTAATACCTGAAATCAATTGCATTGAGTCCCAACAGCATACCAGCAAGCATATTTGCTTCTTCACCAAGAACAATTGCTCCTTCGTCATAAAATCTCCTTCAATAAAAAAAAAAAAATCGGTTTCTCTCAAATAATAATAATGTTTTTCGTAGTTAACAGAAAACCGAAGAAATCCAGTTTAAATAAAATGCTTATGAACCCCAGGGGCATTCATAATCTATTTCAAATGAAGGAAAACAATAGACTGCACAGCAAAAACCACCACAATCTTAAGAGCACATAAAAATTCAGACAGAAGCAAAAAGAATTTCCAATATTAGCCCGAGGAAACAGTATAAAGGATGGACGAAATGCAAAGAAAATTATGAAGGTATCTTGCACTTTACTGCTGTAAGGAAGAATGTGTCACATATACTAAAAAAATAATTATTCCATCATATGAAAAAAAATTCCCTCTCACAATAGTACTTGCAGGCTCTTTTAAAGTTCAACATTGCTGTTTCATTCTTACTTTGAATCATAGAATCATAGAATAGTTAGGGCTGGAAGGGACCTTAAAGATCACCTAGTTCCAACCCCCCCTGCCACGGGCAGGGACATCTCCCACTAGATCAGGCTGCTCACAATCCCATTCAACCTGGCCTTGAACACTTCCAGGGATGGGGCAGCCACAGCTTCCCTGGGCAACCTGGGCCAGTGTCTCACCACTCTCATGGTGAAGAAATTCCTCATTACATCGAGCCTAAATCTGCCCCTCTCCAGGTTATAGCTATTCCCCCTCTTCCTATCACCACAAGCCTTTATGAACAGTCCCTCTCCAGCTTTACTATAAGCCCCTTTCAGGTACTGGAAGGTCGCTGTAAGGTCTCCCCAGAGCCTTCTCTTCTCCAGGCTGAACAACCCCAACTCTCTCAGCCTGTCCTCATATGGGAGGTGCTCCAGCCCTCTGATCATCTTTGTAGCCCTCCTCTGGACCCATTACAACAATTGAATACCCTTCTTATGTTGAGGATTCCAGAACTGGACACAGTACTCCAGGTGGAGTCTCACAAGAGAGGTATAGAGGGGCAGAATCACCTCCCTTGCCCTGCTGGCCGCGCTTCTTTTGATGCAGCCCAGGATACGGTTGGCCTTCTGGGCTGCAAGCACACACTGTCAGTTCATGTCAAGCCCGTAGTAGTACCATAGTATCGTAAAGGTTGGAAAACACCTCTAAGGTCACCCAGTCCAATTGTTAGCCCAACACCACTCTGCTGACCAAACCATGTCCAGAGATTTAATTGGCCCCTGGTTGACTAAGCTAGATGGACTTCTCAGTCTGATTCGGTACAGTTTCTCTTTTTTGTGAACTAATAGCTATGATCCCGGTACAAGCTGATTACCAAGCCATTTCACTGGCATTTGTAAGTCACTGCTAGGTACCAATCTGTACTGTGTTCAGTTTATCTTTTAAAATGCTGCCTAGGAAGTAATCACACAAAAAATACAGCACATACTTGTAACAGTGAGATGCAGATGTCAGCCTGACAGTAGACATATTTCTTAAATCAGCTACAATAATCAAGCCAAAACAACAGTCCCCTTGGAAAACTCACAACTCTTTTAGTGCTGTGCGGTTGACATCTCACAACAGAACAGTCTAGTTAAGAGTCTGCGCTGACCAATTTGTTAGAAAAATAATTGTGTGCCCATGCTTAATCCACCACCCTTCCAAGTGTAATATGCAGATCCAGTGCTGATAACGTGCTACTTCATTAAAAGATTAGCCCTAAGATCACCAAACACAACAGTGGGGTTTAAAAAGAGCTAGCAGTACAGTAGATGAATCTCATATTCAAAATACACACGTAACCTATGATGTACTTCATATAGATAATTACTAGATAAACATAGAGCACAATCCATAATTTAACGGATTAAATCAGTGGTGCAAAGCATCACCAAAAAATTCAAGCCACTTACTAAATATCCAATATCCTACACAGGAAAAGAGAATGAGTCCATTATTGCTAGGGGATTTGAAATCCACATTACCAAGATCTGAAACTGTAACTTTTATTTCCACTAGAAGAATTTAAACTATTACTTCAAAACAAACTTTGCATTTAGTGTATTTGGAATACAAGAGAGGTTGTTTCCAAAAGGTATGCCAGTGAAAGAACATTAAAATATATTAAATATTAACATGTTCAAATAAATTATTTTGAAGCTGCTAATAAAATAATACCACTGTTATCCACTAGCTAGCAAACAAACTGCACTACCAAACAGGGACAAAGAAATACAATACTCGACCACAGAGTTTGTCACCTTCCTTTTCTTCCTCATCTCCCTCTCAAAACCAGAAATGACTTTTCAGTCTGAGGCAGTGTGAGTAAATCTATTCCAGAAATCTTTGTTTTATAAGCTTCTTGTCTACTGTAAATGCAAGCAAGTCTAGGTAAAATAAAGACAGGTCCGGAAACTTCAATGGTTATGTTTCAAAGTCACCTTAATATTGGCAAAATACATTAAAATCTGTAGGCAAATAGTGTTACAAACAGAAATTATATTCTAAATTAATAGAAGTCCTTACAGAGAAAATTCTCATTGTTTAACTAGTCCATTCAGTATGTCTAGAATGTTTAAGAGTTCTGCATAAGGTACACACATGTTACAGGCTCACTCAGATGACTTCATCATAAATCTTCAAGACATACTTGTTACAAGATAAAGCATCATATAATACACATTATCTAAAACCAGTTCAAAACCACCAGGGTTTTTCCTATCACAAAGCATATTCTTGTCCATAACAGCTTTTACCTTTAGAAGGCACAACAAAAATCTGTTATACATTTTTCATATTACATCAAGAATCCTAGCTATGCCTGATCAATAATTTTGTTCCTCTGTATTTCTCGACAGGTTCCTGGAATTCTCTTCCTTTTTTCTTCCAGAGAAGTTCCTATAAAAATTATTTTTTAATGAGTGTCTAGGGCTTTCTGTCAACCATATCTGATTTTGAAAGGAACATTACATATTCTAGCCTTATCACGCTATGATTTCAGAATTAGTTCCTTCTTTAGAGAAGTTTCTCTTCTTTGGACCTTACAACAATTCCAGACTTACTCCACATTTGTTGTATCACAAACGGATTTTCAGTTTTGCAGCTTTTCCTATGCTAAAATCCAATAAGTTGATACCAAGTCTAGGTATCTTTTACTAGGTTACACAGCTCTGTTACTAGTGACATCTTTTTCTATACAAATCAAGTGGAACATTAATTTCCAAATGTAACTCCTTCACTGAAGCAACATTTGTCAAAATATTGCAAAAATAAAAGTCTTAGACACCTGGTTGTTTTGAAGTCTCTGAGGGCTGTGGAAATATATTCAGACAAATGCTTTTCCATTAATGCTACTCTGATCCAGGCTCGACCCTGCAAGAAGAAACAGATAGCAAATGTTTAAGTATTATAGAACTGAATACTTAATTTCACATCTGAGAAGTAATAGTCAACTTACCCGAGTAAAATGAACAATTAATAAAATTACCACTAAACAGAAACTGTTGCCGAGATGTACTTCATCACAGCAGTAACAAAAAAAAAGAAAACACATTCCTACAAAAAAACTTTATTGTGAAATACAGTTCTCCAAAATTTGAAGGACAAAAAAGGGGGGATTTTGCTTTTATTATATACTCCAGCTTTTTAAAACTCTCATGTGCATAAACACTAGCAAATCAGGGCAGAAAGCTTTTAATTCTAAAGACAATTGTATTGGAATCATCCTATTGGTTCCACTGCAAAGTGGTGGTAACCCACCCTCAAGGCAATTTTTTCAAGTAAGAACTAATTCTCTGTGTTTATTCAAATATACAATTTTTAATTGATTCCACAAATAACTCAGTGACATAATTTTATTGTGTAATTTGCGTAAATTATTTTTCCCCTCAGTAAGGGCATTATTAAAAAAAGCGCACATAATATACAGGAACTAAATCAAATCTAAGAGGCCTAAAACTTGTAGTCTGACAGCAATACATTAAAAAATAACCTTTAGGAATGCCTGTTGCACTATGTTTACAGATCTGGCACACAGGACTGTAGCTTAAAAGAAAGAGACATTTCAAATGGCTGCCATAATTGTGATTGTTCATTTGAGAACACCAGGAACATTTCTTGTAACCCATATAAACTTACAAATATTTGTATAAGTAGTAAAACACCTTTCTGCCTCATATATTTGCTGCGTGCTGACATATAGCTGAATATCACTACAAACACTCTACTAAAACTATCTTCAGCAGATTACAATCCTACTTTTAGTTTATACAGACCTAAATCAAACTACACTTATAATAAGCTAGGCAGATGCTAAGTAACAAAAAAAAAAAGAAGCATTCATAAATACCAACAACAGGGCAAAAAATTTGACATAGAGACAAAGAGGGCACTAAAGTTAGAAGGGTGTTTATCTGGAGAGCTGCCTTTACACTGCAGTCGTTTAGAACATGAGTGAAACAGTCAAACCCTGGTGCTGCTGCTTAGCTAACAACTAAAGCCTATGCAGCCCCAGTGAAAACAAAGGTAACTAGTGCTCGCAAAACCCTTACTAACAGCTTCCACGCTGAAGCAGACACCCATTTGGACTACCAGTAAAACTGATGCATACCCCTGCTATTAGCGTTGACATGCCTCCAGCCTTTTCGGATAGGGACATCCAAAATACTTCCACATGCACTTTTAGAAATTCTGCACCAGTCTCCATACTTGCTGCACGAATTAGCTTATTTTTTTACTATTTGGTATAGAGTTTTGCACAGAGAAAAAGAAAATATTAATTTATTCATAAAAGTATTTCTGAATATAGTTTTGCATCTTATTATCTACTGATTTTAAATATGAGTATCTATTAAAATCTTGGAATTCAGAAATATCTTTAAAATAACCTCAACTATAAGCAGTATAATCATCAGATTGTAGAAAACGAATCTCTCCAGAAAGTATTTGGAGGTAAGTTATCAAAATCATCTGAATTTCCACATCTCAACATAAGCAAGAAAAGCTACATGACTTAAATCATCAGTCTATTACTCCTGTACATTGAGTACTAGGATAGCATGTAATGTTCTAGAAAAGTAAACCAGACAAGAGCTTTTTGTCACAGAACCTCAAGTGTTTCAAAGCTTTAATGCAAATTACATATATGTTTACTATATAAAATTTAAAACTGAGTCTGTACAAAAGAAGAAATGACCAACAGCAGACACAGTAAACAAGCTGCCCTACAATACTATACACCATCAGAATAGTAGCTCAAAGATCTACTAGATCCATGGTGCCGCATGATCCAAGCACTGTCCTTTATTGAAGAAAATTATGGTTCTGTAAATACATATAATTTAAATCGCATTAACCACAGCCATGCTTCTGAAAAAAAACCAAAACAAACAACAAACCTACAAAATATTTGTATATAACAACGTAAATATTTCCACCTTACTACTGACACCAGCTATGAATGACTATGGGATTTTTAAAATAGCCATTGTGGATACTTGTTCAAACAATTGATTCCAGTTAGCTGAGTAATAAAAAGAATTAAGAATTTGTGCATTGTTTTAAACTACTTATCCTTTCAGTTAGAAGGTTCTCAGTTATCAATCAAGGCTGACTTACACAGAAATACAAGCTATCGAAAAGCATTTCAACCTAGTAAAAAGAACTTGTAATCTCTGTCCAAAGATATTTTTTAAAGATGTTAGTGTATACTGTCTCAAACTATTAAGATTTAATGACAGATCAGTTTAAAGCTTATTCAGGTTACATGCACATGAACACATTAAATCATTACTTCCTTAACATTTCCATTGTACCTACTTTCAGAAATTTTAATGTCATGTCAATACAAATACTTTAAAATGATGGATCTTTAGCAAACAAATATATTAAAGGCTTCCTGCACAATCACACTGACAAACTCGAGAGCTGATGACTCCTTTTCTATTAGCGCATAAATTATATAAAAAATAAAATGATACTTAGGGGAAAAAAATTACATTCCTACAATTTAAAAATAGTATTTGTTAGGCATGTCCATGTGAACCTAATTTCCCTTAACGTGCTGAATTTTCAAAAAATTGTGTAAGTTTGAAACTGTAAAGGCAATCATGTAATAATGCAATATGCCATTGAACAGAGAATTTGAGATTTATTGTACTGAGTAACAAATTTAAAAGGAGACACCGTCAGATTTAGAAGTGGTTTTTTTTTAAAGAAAATAATTACTAGGTATACACAAAAAATACTTATTTTAAACGACGAAAAATTTTGTGGGACAAGCTCAGTAATATGTTTTTCTTCTGGGTACAGAAATGTCAGCTATATTTTACACAGAAGAAACAAAAAAGTCAATATGACCTTTTTCTTCCCTACCTTAGCTCTAGAAGAACCGACATTCTCCATGTTCTCAATACTGCAGATGCAATTGTGAGAGACTTTTCGGCAAGCTACTCGAATGTAGTCCCAGAAACTACGAGGACTTTCGTAGCCAAACCAGGTGATCTGACCTTAAATCAAAATACAAGATACATAAAGATTTATTAACCACCCTCTCTGCCTATTGGATATAAACATAATTAAAATGCTTTCCTCTACGCTGCCCACACTGACAAGATTTTACACTAGCAAGTCCATAAATTCCTACTGCAAACTGGCTTACAGGTGTAGAAAAAAATTTTGGTTTGAAACTGATGCACAAAGGCAAGTTTGAGGCATTTCCATACATATGTGTTGGGGTTTCTTTGTTCTTTTCCTTGTTAGTATGCTATAATAATACTCAAGATTTCTTCAAGGACTTTTAAATCACAATAGAGCACACAGTGTTGTGACTTAAAATATGATGCAAGGAGTTTTCTACTGTTTGCTTTAGGTAGAACTACATGTTTCATTAATACAGGTAAGAAAAGAGAGTTTTGATCTTAAAACCGTAAATTATATATATAAACACACACATATATAGAGAGAGACCACTGTTTGCTGTGATAATGTTATCTTTAATATAGGAGCAGACTGCATTTTTTCAAAATGTACTTTCATAGAAGGAGAAGTTGATGCATGATCAAAAATGTTTTGCAGTCACAATTTATTTTAAGTATCCATAGAACATTCCTTGAGAAGCTGACCATAATGAATTGAGCAAAACAATACCTCGTCTGGAGCTTTAACCAAAATTTTTCAAGGGTTTTTTTTCAGTTTGGAATGTATCACATTTAGAAAACAAATGGAAAAGTTACATACTACTTGCAGCTGCTCCACACAAAATAAACAATTGCAACAGTCTTTTATTTCAGACTTAACATACAACTGCATCAAGTGTGTAAAAAGTAAGATGAACGTTGCCCTCTGGTGACTGCCACTATTATGTACGGGCAAAACCTTTTCTCTATATAAAATGAGATCTTATTATTAAGCTAATTTTATTTTATTTGAAGTCTTGAGTTGCACTTCTGAAACTTTTCTTATTTATTATAAAGACTAATTAGTTTGCTGTTATAAAGCTCAGATTTCAGGTAGGAACCTATTAAACTGATACTGCAAATCATACATACCATAAAACGCCAAAATATGATGACAGGGATATTTTTACTTAGCATGTCTTATCTCAGTGTTAAGCACAGCCAGAGTAGTGTCAAAGATCTATCGTCTATGATCTTAAGGAAGTCAAGTGGTGGCCCTCTTTTCATACAAGATACGTGTAACTTAACTTTGTGGTCCATCTGATTGCTTTCCCACCTGGATTTATTTATTAAATTCAAAGCTTGATAAAAGACATTTAAAAAAAAAGCAGGAAGAATCAATATATACTACTCAATATGCCAAAGGAAAAAGAAAATCCCAAGGTGCTTCATTTACTGCAGATTCAAACCTTTTCAGCTCTAAGGACTAAGCTAAAAGAAATTCTGAGTTGAGTGCTCTTATGCAGTTTAGTATTTTTGAAATGCCAAATGTAGTGGACAGCAACAATAATTCAATGGCATTTTAACAATACGAAAAGCTACAGATTCTTTTCATATTCTTTACTATATCAGAAACACTTCTGCCCTGGAGATTACACCTGCAAAATTAAATGCAAAATGTAAAAATTACTCCGCATCACCTTTTCCACTGCCAACTAATAAAGGCAAGGATATCATACAATAACTTTTGGGGCTTTTTCAACCTATCTAAAGAATAGAAGATATTCTGCAAAAATTGGACAGTTTCACTCCACAGTTTTCTGAAGTCACTAGTTCAAAACAATTCCTTTTACCCACAAACGCCTGAGAAACACATAATTTAAAAACAAAAATACCTTTATAACAGAAATACATACCAATACCCAGCACTTACTTGGCTTACAGCGATCAACATAGCAAGCTGGCTGTAATGACAATATCCACTGACATAACAGTGGGCTCTCATCTCGCAGCCAGCTCTATGAGAAGGTAAGATGGGTTTCAGACTTCAGTAAGAATTGCCTTCACTTGAAACTCAGGACCTTTTGTGAACCAAAGACTTCTATATTTTACCTGTTTCCCCCTACAGCTTCAGACCTTGCCCCCCTCTAGTAATTAACACCATCCAAAGAAAGACTTCCTTAATCATTCTATACACAGAAAAATGTTGGAAAAGACTAGGGAAAATAATAGAGAGAATGTATTGTAAGAACTACTAAACTAGATATCAAGCCTTATATTCCCTATGATTTTAAAAGTTTTCAGCGTATTAAATTCTATTTGGCCCTCAATCTGCTCAAGGTACACAGACGCAACAACTCTAAGAACAAGGAATGAAATAGCTTAGTGCTTGTCAGACTGCCCCTAGAGTAACGTGTTCAGTTCTGGTCCCTACAATTCAAGGAACACATGGACAGATGGGAGAGGGTCCAGAGGAGGGCTATGAAGATGTTCAAGGGTCTGGAGAAACTGCTCCTCGAGGAAAGACTGAAAGTATTAAGTCTTTTCTCCCTAGGGAAGAGAAGGCTCAGCGGGGAACTCATGACTACTTCAGTACTTAAAAGCCGGCTACAAAAAGGATAAAGGCTTTATCTTTACAAAGAGTCACACGGAGAAGACAAAAGGCAATGGGTCCAAATTACACAAGGAGAGGTTTCATCTCAACTTCAGAAAGGAATTTTTTACAGTAATAACAATCATTCACTGCAACAATCTTCCCAGGGTTGCGATAAGAGTCCCCATTGCTGGAGGTTTTCAAGATGCAGTTGGACAGAGTGCTCAGTAATCTACCTGGGCTACTTTCCCACTAATAGCTGGACCTGATGATCTTTTGAGATCCCTTCCAATCTGGGCCATTCTAGAATTCTATAATCGTATCTAGATTTTAAAGAGCCCTACTAAACTTTAAAGCTAACTTATATTCTTTCAAAGGGCTTCTTAAAGAACAAGTAGGTTTCCTGTGAGGTCCAAAGGACAAAAAGTACGTAGTCTTTTCCATTAACTTTATATGTCATCAGAAGACACAGAAGTTGACAGCTCTTCCAACAAGAACGATGTCCTTGTTTTTGTCAAACAGAATTGTTAGGTAAGCATGGAAGCTGCTTGTTTAACATTAAACATTGTTGAAATTAATTCTCTTCTTGTCTACAGAACTGCAAATAGAAACGATACTGTCAATTTTATTTATTTCACCAATACTGCTGCACACTTATTTGTATCAATCCATTTTCGCTCCACCAGTCTGACAACTAGATAGAAACACCCACAACACTAGTTCTTGTGCATCCTTTTCCATGCCCAAGAAATTCTTCAAAAATAGGACATTAAACAGTTTGATTGCTACTCAATCACAGTCCAATTATATCTCTACATAGTTCCATGGTTGCACAGTAACATCTAGGATGTTTCAAGTTACACACAGGTTTTCTCCAGACTTCCCTATATTCTTTAGTAAATTGTTGCGAGGAGAACAGCCGTAGTCAAGACCACACCCAATGTGAGTTTAGATCTTGCTCAGTTTATTACAAACCCGCCACCAACTTTTATACAACGCGTTACAGTCTACGCGTAAAGTGCTTATTGGTCTGTGTCCACTACTCACACACTGATTGTTCAGCAGTTACTACGTGCTACGTGCCTATTGGTAGTGATTGCCAAGCATGCTCTGTTCTTGTTCCGCCTTGCGTTCAGCTGTATTACTTACTACATTACCCACTTCGACTTGCTACAAACCAACTTCCTCTAAATGTCAAGGTTATTCTGAGATCGAGGCACTGCCAAAATATCAAACCTTAAAGAGCCAGTGTCCTGATGCCCCTTCCTTCTTAACCAATCCTCTACAGTAAATTATTTAGCAATTTTTTCTATCCCACAAAAAAAAAAAAAGTTTAATACAACTTGTTGCTCATAAACTGGCATGCTATTCCTTTGAGGAATTTCTGTGATAGCTACTCTTTTATTATGGGACTACAGAATGGGTCATTAAAAACTAAAAATTTAGTCTCTCATAAACCAAATCCTCCAAGACAATTATAAATTCATTCAAGATACTTCTCCACACAGGAGAAAGGAGAATGAGTTAAACTACAAATTACACAAGAGCTCTACTATTTCTTTTTAGCCAAAGCCAGTAATAGCGTCACTATGTGTCTATAAATATTAAATCCATTAACAAAAGCTATTCTTCCAATAGCATTATTGCACCAAATAAATGGCCACTGCAGCTATATCCCTAGACTTTGTCTTTTTCATGACAGTAGTGTCTTCAGCTCTTATTTCCCTAACCCACTTTTTTCACCTCCATTACAGCTCCATTACCTCAACTATCTTACATAGCAGACTTGTCTCTCTCAGGATGAGCAGAATTACAAGCTGCATCTTACTCAAAGAACTCTTCTTCCTCATCTCTGACCTAGACGTACAAGCACAAATTGTCTTCTGCAGACCTGGTTCATATCCTTTCCCTTTGTAACTAGTATTTGTGCCTGAGTTATTAGAATTCAGTGAATTTTGATTATATTAATATTCATTGTTTAAAAAGAAAGATTCCATGAAATTGCAGGTAGCAGCAAGTACTTTATTTTTCCCTCCTAAAAACAGGTAACTAAAACAAAAACCATATGGGAAAGGATAAACTGTATTGCAGACATAAAAAAAGTCTTTCACTGCTTCAGAAATGAATTATTTAATAATTCACCTTACTATCAAAAAGTACAAAATCTGAACATTTACAAGTCACACCACTACTACAGACATTTAGAATTACTACCCCTAGACTACCAGAACATTTTATAGAATGAGAAAGAGAATTATTACATTTATCCTTCTGCTCCAGCAGCACTGATCACTACTCATGGTCACTAACAATTAGGAACAACATAGGTCAGATAGAGACAAGCAGGCAACTCTAGCAGAAACTTTTGCTGTGTTTATGATACCTTCTAAAAGTATGTACAGGAAAAAAAGGCACACAAAGTTGTGAAAGTGTTGAGATAGCACAGCACAGCATACTGGTTTCTGTCATTATGGTGACAAAAGCAAATAAGCATATAGGTGAGAAGTACGCTTACAGTATCCTTGACGTGCAAAAATTATAGAAATTTCAAGCAAGATGCACTATATAGATTGTCAGTGGCAGATCTTAATTTATACACCAAAACTACTTCTAAGCATGCATACTGGCTAGCAGTTTGGATATAAACACATTTTGCTGTAAAGGATAGTACAGTGAAAATCTGGTAGGTCAACAAATACCAATGACAATAGTTTTCATAAAGATTTTTGAGATGTTGGTCATAAAAGTAGTTTTTGAAGTTCCTCAGTACTAACTCAGTTAAAACTAATTTAAAGGGAGAGAAAAGGGCAGAAAATTATAAAACATTGTGATATAGTAAAGTCAATATATACACCACCTTGAATGGACTTCAGGTTTTAAATTGGCCAGGACACACCTGTGATCAAACCCCCCGTACTGTTGCTGAACACTTTTTGATGCCTCTACCATTTTTGCACTGTTTACTTATCTGATCTGATAAAAAGGACACTTGCAGGAAATAGACCTGAAAAATCTGTGGCCAGCAGTGAAAACAAGTAAACACCAGGACAATGACAAGAAGCAGCTTAATCTCCACAGTACAGAACTGTTAAGAAAGGAACAAATTTCAAACAACTATCTGGGGAAAAGAAAGGCTCATGAGATTACAGAGCTTGCTTTAAAGATTACCGAACACACATACATTTCTATACAAATCTGTAAAATCCCTTTCAGGGCTTTAGGTCTTATCTGGTCCAGAGACCTTCAAATACATTGCCTCTGTATCCACTCAGAATACAACTTACTCTTTGCCATATTATAAATCCATGCAAATTCTTATTCCTAAGGAGGTATTGAAGAGTAATTAGCCACTCATCTTTTTTTTCTGGCACTCCTTCTCTCCTATCTTTTCAAGATCTTCAGTTGTCCTGTCTAGTAGTATTATACTTTGCCAGCAGTCATGCCACACAACTTATTTTAACTACAGGAAATACACATGCTTTATATCGTCCTCATTGCAGTATTTGGTCTACTCCACACTCACAATAAATCCAGTGTTTCTAGGGAGTGCCAACTATATCACACATACAGTTATTATACAGTACAGAGATAAGGATAACTCCACTTTATAGTGCAGAAGGCAGCCAATGGCTTGCAATCCCTGAAAAGACAGTTAATACAGCTTACTCTAATTCTCTCTTCTTTAGGGCAACCGAAAAATACGCTGTGACCCAGACTGTTTTTTCTAACAACAGTGGCCTGTTCCTGACTGCTACTTATTGGCATTGGCATATACATAACTGTAACACAACAGATGTGGCCTTTCGGCCAGGGCATATTATGCTACCTTTTCTGGAACTATTTTGGTGCAATATATGCTAAGTCTTCTGTATCACATGAACCGACACCTGCAATCAACCAACGCTCACAGATCTCTGTTGTGTGAGCTGATAAATTTATGCTGACCTCATTTTATTACTAAGCAAACACCCACATTTAAACCACTCTTAGGATAATGAACAGCTGGGTTAAAGAAGTGCATCCATGGGGAAAGTAATTAGTTTTCTGCCTGTTTGACTTCCCGGTCAGGCTTACCACAGGAACCGGTGAGGACCATGTCCAATACTAAGGAAAGGTAAGCACAAAGTGGGGGGTGGG
This sequence comes from Phaenicophaeus curvirostris, assembly GCF_032191515.1. Taxonomy (NCBI): domain Eukaryota; kingdom Metazoa; phylum Chordata; class Aves; order Cuculiformes; family Cuculidae; genus Phaenicophaeus; species Phaenicophaeus curvirostris. The sequence continues at coordinate 23,081,469 of NC_091397.1, read as the reverse complement.
GATAAAATTCAGTAGCAAACTGCACTGAGCCTAAGAAACGTCATGGAAATTTTCAACGCTCAGCTGGAAAATTCCATGAGCTATCTGAGACAGCGCTGCTTTCAGCAAGAGGTTGGACGGCATGGCCTTCTAAGGTACTTCGCAAACTAAATTCTTCAATGATTCTGAAAAGAAAAAACAAACCAACAAAACCACTATGAGTGCTGTCCCTTGACCTTTTTGCTATTTGGAACTGGCAACATCAGATCAGTTACCTATAAAAAATTAATTTTAAAATGGTGTTCATACTGCTGCAACTGGTATTTTTAGGAGAACAGCCAGGAGAATCACAGAATCACAGAATCATTTAGATTGGAAAAGACCTTAAGGATCATCAAGTCCAACCTCAAGTTTCAGTGCGAACTGCCTTGTGAACACTTTAATTCCAATGGAAAAGTGACTTTTTCTGACTTAATGTGGTACAAATCTAGTATATTCAAACATTTAGAAAAGCAAAATCTCTTTCTAGAAAAGACTTCACATGTGAGCTCACATACAACTTTCTAGAAAGAAATGTTTTGGTAATGATACAAATATAAATTTTGCTTGAGTTGATTAATAACATCAAATAATAAGCTCTGATACGTCCACAAAATTAAAAGAAATTAATACTATTTAACATCAGGACTCTCTGTTTTACTCTAACCTGCTATGAGGACTAAAGAATTATTATTTCAGAATAAATAATTGCAATGGTTTCAGGAAAAGCATAAAAGTCTACCCCCCTTAAGCTGAACATTTTTTTTCTCCTTAAAATGTCTAACCTTCTTCCTCCCATTTTGTTTTGTCTGGATCCTGTCTGAATACAAAACCAATGAGCAGCAACAGTCACTATATTCCATCACGACTATGCTTCACTTCTTAAAAACATATTTTATTTAGTGCCATAAAAAGACACTTGCCATTATTAGATACTATCTAATAAAAGTAAACTTAGTCCTTGGAAATGTAAATTAAATGTTTTGAATTTTGGGTTTTTTTTTAATTCTTCCTTCCTCACCCAATTCCTCTGAAAAGAAGTTAAAGATTAAGAAATGTTATTTGCCATGGTCTTAAGAAAGTTAAGTGTCTATATACTCAAATAAACTTAAGTGTCTATATACTCAAATAAACTCCCAAATCTGGATCATCTGCTCAACTACACTATCTGACAACTGACAACTTTAATAAAAAGAAGCTATTTATCTTACCATAGACAAACAGACCAGGTATGTTCTGCCTGCTTCAAAACATTTTGTACCGCCCTGCAGTCACCAATCTGCTTTTAGTGTGCTCCTACTGACACAAAGTATGCATTCAGAATATATTAGTTATTTCCATCAATAAAATGCCATCTCTTTCAAGTCCTGTGTTGGATAATATATACCCTCTTAAAACTTCAATTGTTGTGGTACAATTATTATCTCAATTTCCCCTTCAAGTTTGTAGATAATAAAACAATTACTCACAGTGATGGACCAAAGTATTCCCATTTTGCAATAGTATGCACAAGTTGCTGTCTTTTTCCACATTTTATTTAACTCTGCAAACTTAGAAAATCATAGTGGTAATTACAATAGGAAGACCAAAATATCAATTTAGCTTTTTGTTTTTCTCTATTTTGTATTTGAAACAATTTTTTACTTGCAAATTCTATTTGCCTGTAATGCATTTGCCAACGTATCAGGGCTTCTTCTCTGTACTACCTGGCCTGAATAATAGACTGTGATGCAAAAGAATGTTGAGGGAAAAAATATCAATAAAATTCAAAATTATTTTTGCTCAAACATCACTGAAGCTGGGGCAAAGGAGAAAACAGAACAATTTTGCTGGAGTGTCAAGTTGCTAAGTACCCATAATCACTCCATCAATCTTTGTCAAAATGTGACAAACACTATGTTCCTACCCCACTGAGAGATTATTTTTTTTCCTTCTCTGACAGAATGACAGCAGGTAGTAATTGTGCTACTCAAATGTCAGCCTACACACAATGTTGTTCACAAAGCTTAGTTATGAATATTAAAAAGCAAGTATGGAAGGGAGTAGATTGTCATATTACATGTCTATATTTAGATGATTATGATGTCCTTCATAATCCTCAAATAATTTCAGAAACCATACACAGAACTGAGAAATGAGAAGAAGCTTTCAAAGTCCTTTTCTAGTGCTTGTTACTGCTAAGGCACACTCTGTTCTTTTAGCAAAGCAGTTTCCTCTAGAACAATTAGAAGATCCAAACAGACGTTTTCTTTAATTAGAACAAAATCTGACTCCAAAACCAGAGGAAAAACAGCAACTGACCTTTCTCAAAAGCAATCTAATCCAGATCCATTATATTTCAATAGCAAAAACCAGCTGCACTGGGGAGTGAGGGGACAGGAATGAAAGGACCTAAATGCAGTATCTGGAAAAGAAGGCAACAAAAGCAGGCATGGGGGAAAGAAAAGGGAGTAGCACCATAGACATGATCTCTTTAGCTTCAAAGCGGAAAACACTACAATTGTCTTTCAGATTCAGACTCTTAGGACACAGCCTTATCATAAAGCAGAAAAGCAGACAGAGCTCAGCACCATGGCAACATCCACTTGCTTAATTACCAGCCGAGAAGGCTTACAACAAGAACATTGGAACCATGTTCCACAAAAACTGTTCCATTGACTTTTCCACAGCAATGCAAACAATCAGGAAGCCAACAGCAAAGACACAGGCACACAAAGGAAGACAACACTTCCATTCAGCATCAAGGAGTTTCTACAGGGGTATGCTGGTTTCATATAAACAAATTCTCATGGTGAAAACATCACCAGAAAGGAAGTTATTTAACTTACCTTTCAGTCGATGACTTAGAATCTGCTCTAGAATGGCTGCAAAATTATTAAATTCAGGGGAAGTATCATCTATAGTCTCAAAACAGGAACGGTCAATCAGTGTCTTGACTGAAAACCTAGAGCAAAAGTAAAGGACAATCATAAATTATATGGATAGCTATTAGTCCTCTGTAGCAGGACAGTAGTTTGCATAAACCAAACCAGCAAAAAACCAGAAAATCACCTTGATGTTTTCAAGTTCAGTCAGAGCAACACACATACCACATTGAAAAATTGCCTGGAAATACAGGCATTATTGTTCATCTTAGGTATGAAGCCTTAAAGACAAAAAGAAAAAAATATCCCCACATGCTCTATATAGAAGTAAGCTAATTATTTTCTAATTATTTTCCTCTTCTCTAAACTATTTTAATAAAGCTGTAGAAAAACAAGCACTCAAAAGCATCCAACAACAATTGCTCTTTGTAATCCCAAATATCATTATTTTCGCTTGACATTTCAAGTGAAAATGCTTCTTTATTCATCAATGCTCCTTTTATTCCAAACTTCATGTCCAAGAATCATAAGTATAAACTTTATCCTATTATGAGAACACTGTACTTTCATTATAATGCAGGAATAATCTAAATATATTATAAAACAATGAATTCTTATGCACTGTTAACTCTGTGCATTAAAGGGACAGGCTAATTTCCCTGTGAATCAGGATAACCCCTATTCAACACCATATTGCTTCATTATTATGCCAGACAAGCTATCAATTTAAATGATCTAACATTTGAAAATGGAAAGGCTGAATTAAGCCATCGTGAAAAGCAGCCAAGATGTAACTAGTCAATTAGCCAGTTAGCTGTGTTTAGTTACACCTACACATACACAATTTCATTCTTGTTCAAAGATGGTAGTTTAAACCTCAAGAAACAAGACTGATATTTCTCATGCCTTCACCATTTTAATTATAATCCATTTTTATTTCTTTTTCTGCCCCTTGTTCCTCAGTTTTCAGTTTCAAGGCAAGTTTCATATGCCCTCAGCCTTGAAAGTAACACTTATTTTGAGGCATTTATCATGTTTTTTTGCAAAAATCCTTATTTGTATTAATGGAGCCACACTAGAGCCTGAGGCGACAGTTTTCAGAACACCCAAACTTCAACACTATTCCCTCAATTCTACTGGTTTTTGGGGACTCACTATGAACTGATCTAGATTTTCAGTACTTGAGAGGAGGGTGGAGTGGCTATTAAACATGGATACATTCATAATAGATATGATTCACAGCATCTCAAGACAAACAGTTCTACAGCACATACTGAAGCAGCATACTACATAGGCATGGGCAAGAATTAAGACACCTTAAAACAGCAGTACTACTTCCAAATGCTCCATACTGTAGATTAGGTAACCCCTCAGTGGAGTCAGCACAGCCTCCTGATGCTCATTTACTAAATGCAACTAATTACACTCAAACTGAATTGACATGTATATTTCAAGAGTTCAACTCAATTGTGTCAAATTAAGTATACTTCTGGTAAAAAGTCCCATTCTACCTTTCCTGCAGGCTTCTATTGTTGTAGTGTTTTTGGCAGGATAGGAATTTGGAATGAGAAGGGTGGGGGAGGAAGCTGCTTCTGCAGTGCCAAGCTATGACTCAGTTTTCAACTCCTCCACATTTTTAACCATTTTTCAGTGAGAGACATGCATGCCCACCAGCATATTTCTACCTAGTCGGTATCATTGCTATTGACTATTCTAATGGCAGTAGCGATTGTTTCCTTTATACCAGAGCTCTGAAATTACCTATAGAAAAATAAAAATCTTAATTTTGAAAAACAAATGCATATAGCAATGCCATGACTAAGTATTAGCTGTAACAAGAGGACTTGGCCCACATTCTGCAGGTCTGAAAAAGAGAAAGTGCAGCTTATCACTCATTCACAGGTACTACACAAGAGAGACATTGAGTCAGAAAATGTACTCTATTATACGTATAGGAATATAATCTTAAAAGTCAGAGACATGATCATGATTCGAACATCCATAAATTGGAAAACAGAATAACATAAAATAGGAAGCTATGCCTATTTCTCCTTTGTTCGGTGTCCTGCTTAAAAGTTCACTAGTTAATATTGTATGGGTTGCACATTCAGAAATGGAGATATACTAAAGTAAAACACTCAAAAAGCAATTAAAAAAATCACAGGTAAGTATTTTTTGTTTAATTTTAAAGCATTCTGCAATTCAACTGAAGAAAAAAAACATAGCTAGTTTTTAAGGACAACAACTTTTAAGTATCTAGGATTTGATTAGAAAGGACAGTCTAACAGCTCATCGTCATCAATACTGGGGTTTCTAAGTGCTCATCCTACTGCCACTACCCTCTCTGTAGAAATATTAATTTCAATCTCTCTACTCTGCACTTTCACCAAAAAACTAAACAACCTTTATTGCTATGTCAAGTTTGGCTGAAATTGGCTTTTAGGAGATCTGACAGGGAGTGCGAGTAAGTACACCTTACTTCCATAGACCGGGAAGGTAACAGTGCTACCAGGCAAAAACTGATTGTCGGGAAATATTTTGTGGAAGATTTAAAAAAAAAAAAAATCTTAGGCAAATATTTCTGTGTTGGGGTTTTTTTTTTTCTCCAGTACTACAGAGAGGCAAACATAGCTCTAAGTGTAAGATAAAAGTCACAAAAACATTTTGCATGTTAGATATTCATGCTTTACCATGCTTACTATGCAGATTAGAAAAAGGATTTAAGGTACACAGACGTGATGTATTTGAAAAAATGTTACACTGTAAGCATTGGGTAAGCAATTTACTCAGTTATTAAAGATGCCTCATACGTTGTTTCCAGTGTACAGCTCACCAGAAAAAAAGTCCTATGCTCTTGCATAATTATGTGGAAGCACTAGGGGACTGAAAGTCGAGAAAGAAAAGGTCAAGTCTGAAGTACACAACAGCCGTAAAGGAGAAAGGTCCAACTAAGTACAGTTAGAGCAGCTCTCGTTTCCCTTTGCTGCTTCCAGCTTCATCTTCTCTCACTAGACTGGCACAGAACCCTTGCACTCAAAAGCAACAGTCACAGAATAGTTTTGGTTGGAAAGGACCTTTAAGATCATCGATTCCAACCATCAGTCTAGCCCTGCTAAGTCTGCCACTAGGCCATGTCCCCAGGTACAACATCTACTTGTCTTTTAAACACCTCCAGGGATGGTGACTCCACCACCTCCCTGGGCAGCCTATTCCAATGCTTGACAACCTTTTCAGTAAAGAAATTCCTCCTAATATCCAACCTAAATCTCCCTGGTACATCTTGAGTCCATTTCCTCATGTCCTGTCACAGGCTAGCAGGGAGAAGAGACCAACCTCCACCTCACTACAGCCTCCCCTTAGGTAGCTGTAGAGAGCAATATGGTCTCCCCTCAGTCTCATTTTCTCCAGACTAAACAACCCCACCTCCCTCAGCTGCTCCTCATAAGGTTTATACTCTAAACCCCTCACCAGCTTTGTTGCCCCTTCTCTGGACACGCTCCAGCATCTTGATGTCCTTCTTGTGGTGAGGGGCCCAAAACTAAACACAGTATTCAAGGTGTGGCCTCATCAGAGCCAAGTACAGGGGAAGGACCACTTCCCTAGTCCTGCTGGCCTCACTATTCCTGGTGCAGGGTGGGATGCCACTGGCGTTCTTGGCCACCTGGGCAAAACCAGCTAGTGAAGGAGCCCATGAGGGAAAGCACCCTGCTGGACCTGCTCTTTGTGAACAGAGCAGGTCTTGTGGGGGATGTCATGGTTTGAGGTCAGCTAGGGCACAGTGATCATGAAATGATAGAGTTTTCAAGAATTAGAGAAGAGAGGGGTTAACAGAACTGCCACCTTGGACTTCTGGCAGGCAGACTTCAGCCTGTTTAGGGACTTGGTTGGCAGAGTCCGTTCGGAGTCCTGAAGGGCAAAGGAGCCCAGGAAAGCCGCACACTTGCCAAGAAGGAAATCTTAAAGGAGTAAGAACAGGCCACCCCTGTGAGCTGAAAAACAAGCCGGCGCGGAAGACAACCAGTCTGGCTGAACTAGGTTAATGTGGGGCTGTGCAGGGAAAAAAATAAAGGCCAGAGCCCAGCTGGAACTTAATCTTGTTACTGCTGTTAGGACAATAAGAAAAAACAACATTACTATAAATACATTAGCAACAAAAGGAGGACCAAGGAGAATATCCATCCTTTATTGGATGTGAGGGGAAACACTGTGACCAAGTCTACCTACACTTCAGAGGTTAACAGAAAAGCTGTAGCAAAGGGGCTTGAGAAAGTAGAGCGGCTTAAAAAAAAAAACAACCCTAGAAGTTTCTAAAATGAACTTTTTGGTGGTCTGTGGGAGAACAGGAGTAATATAGTGCCAGCACCTGTTTCTTCAAGACTCTTTAAAAGAAATTGTCTTTTATCCAATTCTTTCCCATTGTGTCACTGCAACAATAGTGGGGTTTGTTGTTTTGGTTTTGGGGTTTTGGTTTGTTGTTTCTTTTTTCATATTGTAACTGCTATTGGAGAGATTCCAATATCTGTGTTCCTAAATGACCTTTGTAAGCTCGTATGTTTTCTGGTTCTTGCATATTCTTCTCTGTCATGAACCTAGTCTTGCTTGAACCAAAAAAAAGATGTAGAAACAGTACCATTCCTCAACCTTAAAAATACCTGAATTATGTAAGACTGAAACATTGTTGAATTAGATAAATCTACAGCAATCTTTTTAGGGTAAGTTCTTCCACTGTTTTGCAAGACACACAAGAAGGTCTCGCAAGTTTCTTCAGTAATTCCAAACCAAAGCCTCAACTTTTGTGGATGTATCTCAGGCCATAGGCTTATTTCCCAAGCAGCACCAAGCCTCTAATCGAAAAGCATACAGGTAGAGAACTTCATGGCTATAGGAATTTGTCACTTTCCACTGTCAGATTCTGCTCCTCTTGGTTTACAAATGATTGGAAGGATTCTGTCAAATTTATTTAGCTTGCAATTTGAGAAATGTCATTAAAATGCCATTTTAAGGGATGTAAACTATTAGAATCATAGAATCATAGAATCATACAATAACCAGGTTGGAAGAGACCCACCGGATCACCGAGTCCAACCATTCCTATCAAACACTAAACCATGCCCCTTAGCACCTCGTCCACCCATGCCTTAAACACCTCCTGGGAAGGTGACTCGACCACCTCCCTGGGCAGCCTGTTCCAGTGCCCAATGACCCTTTCTGTGAAGAATTTTTTCCTAATGTCCAGCCTAAATCTCCCCTGGTGGAGCTTGAGGCCATTCCCTCTTGTCCTGTCCCCTGTCACTTGGGAGAAGAGGCCAGCACCCTCCTCTCTACAACCTCCTTTCAGGTAGTTGTAGAGAGCAATGAGGTCTCCCCTCAGCCTCCTCTTCTCAAGGCTAAACAACCCCAGCTCTCTCAGCCATTCCTCATAAGGCCTGTTCTCCAGCCCCTTCACCAGCTTTGTTGCTCTTCTCTGGACTCGTTCCAGAGCCTCAACATCCTTCTTGTGGTGAGGGGCCCAGAACTGAACACAGTATTTGAGGAGCGGTCTCACCAGTGCCGAGTACAGAGGGAGAATAACCTCCCTGGACCTGCTAGTCACGCCGTTTCTGATACAAGCCAAGATGCCGTTGGCCTTCTTGGCCACCTGGGCACACTGCTGGCTCATGTTCAGTTGGCTGTCAACCAACACCCCCAGATTCCTCTCCTCCAGGCAGCTTTCTAGACAGACTTCTCCTAGTCTGTAGCACTGCATAGGGTCTCTCTGTATTTAAGCTATGACTCACTTCCAAGTCTCCACTTTTTTGGTGGTTCTGTATCTATGTGGATCTCTGATCTATGAATCTTAAGGAAAACTAGATGAAAACAAGGTGAACAACCCAGAGCAACCTCAAAATACCAGCACCACTTCTCAGAAAATGGAAGGCATCATACTTCAGGGAAGAAAGGTACAGAGAGAGACAGAGCTTAGAATATGTAATACCTATTCAAACAAAAAGAAAGTCCTAAAAAGTATTGCAATTTAAATCATGGCTGTGAAGTTACACAAACCTAACCATGCGGTTTTACATGCTATTTGTTTATGGAACTCAAGGAACTATGTTACTTCCCATGGGCCACTCAACACCTTACTGGAAACAAACTGTTCCTTCCAAAGCTGTGAATATAAGAAATTATCCAACTCCATGTGGAGTTAGATATCATCACTGTGAGAAAATACTGAAACTTCAAAGCGTTTAACCATTAAGTAAAAATCTGTGAAGTTGAAGCTTTGACAAAAATAGTTCATTAAATTATCAGAGACTGTTAACATATTGGTAATTCAGAAGAATATCTTCCTTGTGATCTCTATGGTAGCAAGCCATATAATCTTAATCTAATTGAATCAATTCATTGGAGCTATTTTTACCAGAAATATATCATATTCTCATAGGATTATGATTGGAAAGGACTGGTTTTGATAGTAATCTGGCTATTCTTAACAAATAACAGAAAATGTGTAATAACTACAGTAAAGCACAGAAATCTTTTAAACATTTACTCCTACACAAGCAGAACAGTAAAAACATAAAAAATGTATGAACATTATAATAATGCAAAGCCTCTTTCCTCATCATCCTTTCCAAATTCTAACATGTATCCACAAAGAAACTCAGCTTTTGTGAACAGACAGCAAAACTGAACTGTTTTACTGAAAATAATTAAAATACACTAATTTCAGTAGTTTCAGCAATAGGTCTTTATTTCACATGCATTTTACTTCCCTCATATTTCTTAGCATCTTTAAACATGTTACAACATTATTTCCACTTACAGGACAAGGACATGAAATTCACAAGCCCCACAATAAACTGTAATAGCGTAGAGTACAGAATTGTTCCTTTCCAATGAGAAAGCAGAAAAAAACCCAAGCTCTGCAGAATATAATATAATGATATAAAAAGAACTGTATATACCCTGTACAATAATGTCATTACTTGACAAAAGCAGTGTTCTCTCAAGTCTGCAGATTGGTGATCTGTAACCCTGTAACAATTGTGAAACCGAAAACTTCCATTCTTTCTACTTGATCTGCTTCAGCAAATTTGATAAAAATATTCTTTTTCTGGTTTTGTCACGTATCTTTTTCACAGGTAAGAGTACAGGTAAACATAAAAGCCAGGGAAGAGACAGAATAGCATTGATGCTACTCTGAAACCCAGATACTACGATTTGAAGGAACATTGAAGCAAATTCCTTTCAGTAGCCAGATGATACAGTTACACTTTGTAAAATCTATTAACCATGTAAAATAACAGTTAAAAAAAAAAAATTAGGAGGGAAGGATATGGGGTCTTGAACTGTTTTAAAAAATCCTGCGGCAGCATTAAAGGGTGAGGGCACAAAATTGTCCAATAGTTGTCCTGATATATTATTAAATATTGTGAGAATTAAAATTATATAGTAGCTCATGTGACTCTATTGAAGACTTTCTCCGGGTAATATTCAAATTTGATAACTCAAAAATTTCGCAGCCGAAACGAACGAAATAACGGAGCCTTTTGCTACCGGCACATTCACGTATTTAAAAGTTTGCCATGATGTAATGGGTCAGCGCCGCACGCCTGGAAACGCCGCATGGATCCAACAATGCCAGCGCCGGGAAGGCTCACGAAGAAAACCACGGGAAGCACTACGAAGCCTCCCTGAGCTCAGCACGAGGAGCTAAAGCAAAACGCGAATGCGCTGCCTCCAGCCCGTACTGCGCATCCCCTGCTCTAGATTTCGGAGATACAAACACCCCGCAGGCAGACTCGGGAGCGCACGGAGGCTCGGGGAGGGGGGGAACGGGCTGCGGTTCTGCTTCACACCCGGTACGCGGAGATGAAAGGCTCGGTTCAGCCTCGCGGGAAGCTCAGCCCGCCCTGCCCGGCGCTCAGGAACGCAACCACGCTGCGAAAATAACACACACACCCTGAAAAAGACCCTTTAACGCCTCGGTGTCCGCCCCCCCCCCCCCACCGCGGGAGCTGAGTCAGGATGGGGTGGGGGGGCGGTCCCCCGGGCAGCGGGAGCGGCGGGGTCTCACCTGCAGACCGTGATCAGGTTCCGCCTCTCCACGGCGGCGTTGCGGGTCGGGGCGCTCTTCCTGCGGGCGGAGACGTTGATTCCCCCCAAGCCGAGGGTCGCCATCCCCGCCGGGCGCAGGTGGAGCCGCCGCGGAGCCTTTTGTTCCCGGCCTCCCTTATCCGGAGGATGCCGCGCCCGCCGCCGCGTTCCAAGGAGGAGGAGGAGGAGGGCCCCGTGCTTTCCGCGCCGCTCCTCCTCCCTCCGAGCGCCCCGAGCCCGGGGTCCCCGCGGCGGGGGCGGCTCGGGCCCCCGCAACCCCCCTGCGGCCGCCGCGCCGCAGCGCCACCGCCAATCAGCGAGCGGGGGGGCGCCGCGGCCGGGGATGCTGCGGGGGAGCGGGGGGAGCGGGGATGCTGCGGGGGGAGAGGGGGTGCTGCGGGAGAGTGGGTGCTGCGGGAGGAGCGGTGATGCTGCGGGAGCTGGAATGCTGCGGGGCGAGAGAGGATGCAGGGGGAGAGGGGGTGCTGCAGGGAGAAAGAGGATGCGGGAGGAGAGAGGATGCGGAGGGAGCAGGGATGCAGAAGCAGCGGGGATGCTGCGGGAGTGGGAATGCGGGGGGAGCAGGGATGCTGCAGGGGAGCAGGGATGCTGCGGAGGGGGAGCGGGGGTGCGGTAGGAGAGGGGATGCTGCGGGAGCAGGGATGCTGTGGGGGAGTGGGGATGCGTGGGGGAGCGGGGTTTCCGAGGGAGCAGGGATGCTGCACGGGGGGAGTGGGGATGCTGCAGAAGCAGGGGTGCTGCGGACGAGAGCGGGGATGCTGCGGGAGCAGGGATTTTGCGGGGGCTCCAGAGAGTGAAAGGGGGAGCACGTCCTTGGGAGATGCTCCTGCAGTGCCAAACGTCCCTTTCCAGAAAAGATGCTGTAGCCATGTGGGTGCTGGTATCTTCTCCCAGCTGACAGGACAAGAGGAGATGGACTCAGGTTGTGTCAGAGGAACTTTAGATTGGATATTAGGAAAAAAACCCACCCCATTACTGAAAGACTGATGTAGCAGTGGAACAGGCTGCCCAGGGAAGTGGTGGAGTCACCCAGAAAATGTGTAGATGTGGCACTTCAGGGCATGGTTTGGTAGGCACAGTGATGTTGGGCTGACAATTGGACTGCGTGACCTTAGAAGTGTTTGCAGACCTTTACGATACTATGTTACTAATACTGGCTTGACATGAGCCCGCAATGTCCAATCACAGCCCAGAAGGCCAACCATGTCCTGGGCTGCACCAGAAGAAGCCTGGTCAGCAGGGCAAGGTGGGTGATTCTACCCCTCTATTCCTCCCTTGTGAGACCTCATCTGGAGTACTGTGTCTAGTTCTGGAATCCTCAACATAAGAAGGATATGGAACTGTTGGAATATGTCCAGAGGAGGGCTACAAAGATGATCAAAGGGCTGGAGCACCTCCCATATGAGGGCAAGCTGAGAGGGTTGGGGTTGTTCAGCTTGGAGAAGAGAAGGCTCTGAAGAGACCTTATAGTGACCTTCCAGTGCCTGAAGCGGGGCACAAGAAAGCTGGGGAGGGACTTTTGACAAGGGCCTGTAGTGATGGGGCAAGGGGGGAATGGCTATAAATTGCAGATTTAGACTAGACATAAGGAGGAATTTCTTCACTCAGAGTGGTGAGGCCCTGGCCCAGATTGCACAGGGAAGCTGTGGCTGCCCCATCCCTGGAGGTGTTCAGGGCCAGGCTGGCTGGGGCCTTGGGCAGCCGGGTCTGGTGGAATGTCCCCGCCCGTGGCAGGGGGGTTGGAGCTAGATGATCTTTAAAGTCCCTTCCAACCCTAACTGTACAATGATTCCCCTCATTCACCTTCAATTGAGTCTGCGGGTTGAGTGAGTCCTGCAGCCCTCTGAGCATCTGTGAAATTGTGGGTTTCTGGTATTTGTCTTCAATTCTCTCTTCTTAGCAAGCTGCTATCTGGGATGTAGGAACTTACCTGGTTGTAGGCTGTGGTGGTGTTGGGCTTGAGTCAAAGGGTTAAAGCTGCTCTGAAATGCTCAGTTAGACACTGCTTTATGGAATAAGTAAACCTTTAGAGGCCGCAACACTTGTGTGAATTAAGTATCAATCCACTCTGCAATCAAAATGCAGCCATTTGTCCTTGCTCTAAAGAAAGATGTGATTTCTGAGCCTGCTTAGAACAACTCTGGGTACAGGACTTTGCCTTGGTGTCAAGTTGTAAAAAAGACACAGGATGAAAGGAAATTCAAGTAAGCGGAAGATTGGGTGATTCAACACTTCTGAAAAAAAACTAACAGTAAATTAATTGTGTTTTGTGGGGTGTGAAGGAGTGGATTTCACTGGATATTTGGGGAGATGGATTAATTTGGTTCCTATCCTTTCTGGGAGGAAGTTCCATTTCTGTTTAAGAAAATGAATTTATTTGTTTGCAGCAAGGATGAATGGTGACATAAATTGTGGTATAACTCATTATTCTACTGAGTTATGCATATGATATTCCTAAGGTATACGTTAAAGTCTAAGCTATTCATTTCTATTCATGAAATACAAAACATTCTACTTATTGACGTGCACATCCCCACTGGACTATGGTTTCCTCAGAGAATGTAACTTTGTAGGTATGAAGCTATTTCTTAGAAATGCTGTCAAACAGAGAAGTGTGTCCAGTTATTGGCTGCTAATTGCATTCTCTGAAGAGGAATTGTGTTGATGTAGGAATTTTAAAAAGTAGATCTCCATATAGAAGATCATGTTTTCATACGTAGTGATATGTAAAAGTCTCTTCTCTTTCATTAGAAGATATTTTATAAATTGTTTTGAGTGTTGTTACCACTTACCAAAACTTCCAAGACAATCATATATTACTTTATGTGCTCTATTCTCACCCCACTCAGTATATAGATGAATAAGGTTGAATTAATCTTTATATTCATTGAACTTTATATTAAATGGTAAATAAAATGTTCTGCCTTCCCTAAGGTGAAGGTTAATCTTTGCTTGGATGGATTTTTTTCCCAAACACATGATAATTCAAATTCACTATGAGGTGGTTCGTCTTCCTGTTTCCTGCCTCTCTTCCTCCCAGCGTAAAAGAAGTGGAGGCAAAGCTGCACCTGAAGGAGGATAGACTTCCTCTATCTACTCTGAAAGCAAGAGTAACATTTTTTTTTGATTAAATGGCTCTACTAGAACTGGATTGTCTGATTCTTTCAGACAGTCAAAGGAAAACATTGACTGCGCTGCTTGTTGACCCAGAAATGAAGAACCTGCCTTCAAGTTTCCTTCAGCTTCTCAGTCTTCATTGAGGCCCATTGTCTCCATAGCTTCTATTAAGAGATTCTTGCAGCTTGAGTAATCTTTTGATTAAGTTCAAGCTGAGGCTGAAGTAGATTTAATCTCTGCATATAAGCAATTTCAGCTGCAGATTGTGTTGTTCTTGAACTTATGATAAGCATACTTGATATTTACCAATACTTTATGTGGCAGCTGCAACTGCCTTGCGAAGGACTTGACAAGTACCGGGCTGCCAAAGACACAAAGACTGGGGTTTTCTGGCTGTTGAAAATGCCCATCAAGTGGGATCCAGGTGGCAATATAAAGCACCAGCATTGGAAATTTTTGCTGGGAAAATGATTACCGAAGGGTGGGCAGGTTGTGCACAGGTAGGAGAATTGCACACCCTCCTGCTGCCAGCAGAGAATGGCACCACCATAATTTACCCTGATCCCTATGCAATCTATAAGGGTGCCACAGAGTGGATATGCCAGTAGGAAACAGGCCCTATAATAGTCTGGAGAGCTGGGGACTGTCAGGTTTGTTAGAAATAGGCAGATCGTGGCCCCTAAAGTTGGGATGGGTAAAAGGTCATGCAAGGAGTAGAACTCCTACTGCAAAATGGAATCAGCAGGTAGAGCACTTTGATTGCAAGAAGTAGTTATTATTGCAAAAATTGGAATGTTCTGGTTTCAGCTAAAGCAGAATCATTTTCTACCTTCAGTTAAGTCTCATTTAATTAACTGTATTTTTGAAAGTTACAGACAGATCGTGACCCTCCGATAGCATGTTCCTTTCAAAGTGTTTTTTCAGACACTATTCTCTTGAGAAATGATAACATCTTTTGTTAGGTATGATGTGTGCTGAACAGATGTGTCTTCTTCTGTAATCATCTTTGTTTATAGTCTCTCTCTCTATCTAAAGAATGCCAAGTCAGAGAACTGGTAGTATCCCAATTAGTGGAGATTTGGGTGTTGTAAAGTTCATAACATTAAAATTAGTCCTTGGAAAGTAATAGAATATGTGTAAGATTTCTGGGAATAGATGGAAAATATATTCTGTAACCAGGTCTTGTCTTGTTACACATGATTGATGGAATTATTCCTGCATGCATCCGGTGCTGTAATAAAGGATGCTTGCTTTCTAAAACTTCAGTGAGACTTAAAAGAGTTTATTTGCTGGCATTTTTTGCTATCAACCTAACCCAAATTCAGGCAGTAAGTAGCAAAGAGGAAGATTTGGAACAGTTGGCTGAATGACTGCACATTAAGTGAGGTCACTCAGGGAAAAAACCAACTCTGTTATGAGTGTCAGACTCAGGGATGTCCAGTGTCTATGGGAATACTGAAGCAATTCTTACAGCTTGTCCACAGTGTCGGATAAGGCTTAAGGCTAACCACCTGAACCAAGCCCAGCCCAGCATATCAAACAAGACAAGGCTCTTTGCAGCACCCAGCAGATTGATTGTACTGGTCCTTTAAAACCATCCCATGGGAAGAGATGTATTTTGGTAGGAGTAAAGGTGGTTGCAGCTGACAGCTGTTCGCACTGCCATTGGAGTTCAGATGGTTCAGGAGCTGAAAGAATGGTTTAGAATGGTCCAGTTCCCACTACGAACACATGTGGGCCAACCTTTAATCGCTAAGCTACACTCCACTGGTGGTGTGCCCATAACCTGGCAAAACCCAGAGGCTTATACGCCTGGGAAGCCGTGGATGGGAGTGGAAAAACTCACTGTATTAATGCTTGGTGGATAACCCCTGACTTCTAACCCAGAAGCCTAGTTTCTAAGCCGAGGCCAGCTCTGTTCTTTCTTACAGGACAATGGAAAAATGCACTCCTTGGTGCTCTTATTGGCAGTGGGGACAACCAGGACCTGAACAACAATGTGGTGGCAAGAATGATAGCAGGATTCACCCAAATGATGAATTCTCATTGTTCCTGCCTGCGGCGTGGAGTGGTGATGTTCCATGGGGTGGTGCTGAATGCAGTGCTTGGTGAAACACTAATGCTGGATGTTGCTAAAGGAGAAAATTATTTGTGGAATATTAAACCTCTTGATAGACGAATGCTGCATCCACATCCCGAATGCGTCAATGCTGCTTCAGGATCAGAGCAACAAAATGAAGAAAGTGGCATGAAACTCAGAAGCAGTTATTACTGTACTGGGGACTAATGGGTTGGGGGAAATTCTGATATGTTTGGATTTTCTTTAGTGAAGATTGTAGTTATGATTACTGTAATTTGTATTGTAATAAGCTGTATTAGGCACGCAGTAGTGAAATCTGTGATTAATGGTGGAGTATACCCCCTTGACACCTGGTTGTGAATGGGATATCATAATAATTAAGGAGTGGTGATCCACAGTGACCATTAAACCATACCAGGACTGTGCTCCCTTTTACCTTTGGAGACAAGAGTTGGCTGTGTCACTGTGCCAGGAAACCAGTCCAGTTGTGACTGGTCATGAGGTGTCTTGTGGGAGGTGCAATCACCTTGATGAGGATTCAACAAAGAGCTTGCCAAGGACCTGACCAAGTTCATGGTCTGCTAAGGACCTGGGAAATACTGGGCTTGCCAAATACACCAAGACCAGGGCTTTTTAGCTGTTGAAACCCCCATTCCTCCCTCCCATGCAGCTGCTGTGGAGGAGGTAGAGAACAGCTGCTAGGCACACAGTCCCAGAAGATGGGGTCCCCAGCAAATTAGAATTGACCACAGCTCAGGCTCAACTATGATATACAATGGAGTCCTGCCAGAGAGCCAATTTGAGCCAGTTCCTTCTCAAAGCAGTGGGCGTACACTCAGGGAGCCTCCACTTGGATCTGGATGCCAACCAAGGTAACTTCCCTGGGACTGAGAGCCCTCATCTTATAGATGAGTGATTATGCACATTTTGGATCATCCTCCTGTGGGATAGTTTGCAAAACTTAGGAATTGTTAAGTCAGTCTTATGGTTTATTTTGGTTTGTTTGAGTCCTAAGTAAATCCTCATTTTCAGTGATGAGTTGTCTGTTTTGTGGGTGCCTCCATGACACTTTACAAAAAATAAACAACAAATCCAAGCAATGTAAGAACTTCCTATATATGTTCAAAGCAAAAGCATCTTCTCTGTTCTCTTCTCTTTTGTTTCCAGAAACTTCAACTTTTAATTCTTATGTTTGAAAGAGATTTAAGATGAAATCAGGCGTATCTCTTGGACCAAGCTTTAGGTTCGATATTGCTAGGTTTTAGCTCTCAAGTAAGTGAATTTTGTCAAAGACAATTTCTTATAAAATATAATCTTATACTACTGTAAGCAGGAACTGTAAAAATGTTCCAGAAGTCTTCAAAAGAATATATATATAAAAAATTAATATAATCCACTGCCTTAGACTTTGGAAAGCTCAATAAATTTATCAGGAAATTTGACGTGGTAACTTTTGCATTTTTAATGCCACTCTGTGAGAAAATATGCTAAGGGAAAATCTTGTTGTCTTCAACTACCTAATGGGAGGGTGGAGGGACCAGTCAGGCTCTTGTGAGGAGTGCACAGTGAATGAACAATGGGCAATTGTCCTAAGCTGCTAGATATTACGAAAAAAAAAGATATTAGGAGGAAATTCTTGACTGCTAAGATGTTCAAACACTGGAAGGGATTGCTGAGAGCATGTGTAGCATGTCACAGGGATACTAAAAACTTAACTGGATGAAGAATCAAAATGCTGTGACCTAACTTCAAATTTCATCCTGCTTTGAGCGGGTAGAAAAATGACTTGTAACTGTCACTCGCAGGCTAAACTATTTTGATTCACATTTGAGAGATGTCTCATAGAATTGTTCCTATAATTAATTTCATAAGAAAAAGTACTTTTGGCTCTAGTATTTCTGAACATATAATACATAATATGGATGCACTGGACCGATGACAACACTGTGTCTGTGTGAGTTGATGCACAGACTTCAACTGATTCCTTCTATCAATGTTAACTTTAAACTTTAATAAGATACCAATAGCTGTGTGTATCAGGGTATACAGCTTTACTGAGATGTCAGTCTCCGTAAAACACTGGCATGAGTAATGCGTGATTCTAAAAATAGTATACAAAAAGCCCCAACCTACTGGGAACTCACTCCTGTTTGATTTCAGCCCTATGAAGCTGGAATGGATTACTTTGAATACTCAGAAACAGCATTAATGAAGCAGGAATTTGAAGTGTCACTGTATGAACAAATACAGGAGCTATGGCTGGAATAGCATCAATGAGGAATATTGGTTAAAATAATTTTGGATTTATGGATAGCAATGGCTTTATGAAAATAAATACATCTCAAAGAAAATGGCTCGTGTTTCTGCAGATTTACTGGCATTCAGTCAATAATAAGATGCCTTTTAAACAGATCATTTACATAACTGAAATGGCAAAAACATCATTAAGGATATTCTTAATTAAAAAATCAGTGACGTTCTCCCCTTAGAAATTTGACATAATTCATTCACTAGAATTATTTTCTAAAGATACTGGAGAAGAAAATCTAGAAGTCAGACTTTTTATTTCATTCTCGGTGACTTTGTGTCTCAGCACAGTTTGCAACTTCAAAACTTCGCTTCTGAACAGTTTAAATATTTATAAGGTTTTGTTCCATTTGGACAGATTTCCCATGCAAGATGCGCACTGTATCTGGCAAGGATGGAGTTAATTTTCTTCATAGCAGCTAGTTTGGTTCTGTGTTTGGTTTCTTACCAAACAACACTGGTGATACACCAATATTTTAACTATTGCTGAACAGTGTTTATACAGTGTCAGGGCTTTCTGTTTCTCATACTGCCTTGCTAGCAGGTATGCTGGGGGTGCATAAGAAGATGGGAGGGGACACGGCCAGCACAGCTGACCCCGTTTCACCAAAGGGATATTCCGCACCATGTGACGTTGTGCTCAGTGGTAATTGCTCAGAGAGAGAAGGAGGAAGCGAGGACATCTGAGTGTCTGCTTTACAGAGTATCTGTAACCAATAACGAAGCTCTGCTTTCCTGGAAATGGCTAGACATCTGCCTGTTGATGGGAAGTATTGAATGCATTGCTTATTTTGCTTTGCTTGCACGCAATGCTTTGCTCACTTATTAAATTGCTTTTAACGCAACCCACATTCTTTTTTCACTTTTACCCTTGCAATTCTCTCTCCCTTCAAATTTGCAGGAGTGAGTTTGTGGCTGCGTAGGGCTTGGTGGCGGGCAGGGGTTAACCCATGACAAGTTGACACTGTATTGTGATTTGCAGTAGGAGAAAATTACTTGATATAAATTAGGAGAAAACCACAAATTGGTTACAGTGCATTTTACCATTGCACTTTTGGATAGTTTTGAGTGTGCTAATAATTTGGAACACATCTCATGGATTTCCTTCAGTTGCTTAGCTTTATGTATATGTAGGAGGCATACTTGCTTGCTGTTTTAAAAGTTTGTGTTTTGAAGGGTTTTGGGCTTTTTAAAAAATTTGTTGTGCTTTTTTCCCTTTTTTCTTTTTTGTGGCAATATCCTCTGGATATCTGTGAATATTTGATTTACCAATATCTTTGTACTGAAACCTGCTAGCTACTATTTGGAGTTCTAGTCACACTTTTGCAAATCACTTTCCCACATGAATTCTCAGAATCAGTAAATTTGCCAGGTTATTTGTAGACCTTGCACTTCAGCGTTCTTGCTTATCCTTGTGTCTTACAAGAGATTTGTACAGGATCCTTCAAAAGAAAGGTTTGAGGATGTTTTACAAGATGTAATTCCACCCACTATCTTTTCTTGGCAACCAGCTGATACTTGATTCTGTGAAAGGAGTGGAAGGAATTGTGGAAAGCAGAGTACCACATGCCTTTTTAAAACATATTTGGGTGACAATCATGAACAGAAGGACAATAAGAATAAGACCTGAATTCTACAAAATGACATCATCATAGTAGTATTGGCCAAGAAAAAGTAGACACTGAAGCATATTTGTGGTTTAGGACAAGGAGGATGTAAATTTCAGTCTAGTAGTTTTAAAACTTGTGGCAAATCTGTTTAAAGGTTGCTTGCCTGGAATGAATGGGAAAGCAATATTTGAAGGCATTGTAACTGAAACACTGGAAAACAGCTTTTGAAAGCTATGCTTGTGAACCATAAATTATATTATTGCTTTATGTCAGGGTGCATAAAGTTCAATCTGTATTCATTTCTCTTGTTTATTCTTTTTGCATATTTTAATGTTGTTATGGTGTTAAATATTATTGCACTTTTCCTTTGTGAGTTTAAATATTTACATTGCCACTTGGTGGCCTCATTTGATCAGGTAATAGATGATAAAAATATATGTTAAGATCCTTTTTCTTCTCAGGTATGAAATTCAAATCTTGATTTATAATCTTCCTATACATCCAGGAACAGTATATATCTTTTTGCAACTGAATATATGTATCCTGTGTCGTTCATTATGAGTCTTGTGGGCCTGAATCGCTGTTATAGAGGTGGTCAGATTTGAGAGCTGTTCAGTAAGGACAGGACTGAAGTGGATGGCTTTTTATCTCCATTCTTCCTTGCTCATCCTTGATGTTTTAATGTTCCTCACACCTTCTGAATCACAAAAAGCAGAAGATGTCATCTCCTACCAACATAGTTTATTTTTTTTAAGACTAGAACTTGTTCTGATTTTGTCAAGATTCTTTTTTGCTTATTCTGCACCCTTAGTTCTTCTTTTCTAGATGTTATTACTTGCGGATGTTTTTCTATATCCCTTTTATGAAACTATATCCCAAGTCTCTGTTCCTTTGTGGCTCTGTATTATTTGTATAATTAGCTGTGTTAGAAAAGGTTTCTATGTTTTTGCTGAGTTTGCTCAATATTGCAAGCAAATATTGATTATATTGTGCTTAGTATTTTTCTGCTCCTAGAAGTCTTCTGTCTTGGTATGCTTCCTGTCAATGATGGGATGGGAACTCAGTTCCCTATGCCTTGATTCTGAGCCCACAGTGTCAAGCTCTGATCATTCAAGGCTGGATACTGCCTCAGAGCAAGAAGGTGGAGTGTCATCCTGCTCCAGTCTTGCCTCATGGTTTTCCTACAAAATCCATGTAGTTCTTCTGCAGTTGCATAGCTCCAGAGAGCTTCAGGATCTCCTGTCACACGCTGTAAGACTTACTGTAAGCTATATCAGTAAGACAGCTTGTTAATACACGGGTAATAATTAATGGTTAAAATAACACATGGTTCTTGTACCAGTGCTTGACTATCCTCTAAAAATATCATGGTAGAATTAGGGTTTCTGCATCCATTCCTGATCTTAGTGACTGTTGATTCTCTAAAATATTATGTCCTTTCGCGTCTTGGTGCCTATTCAGTAATTTTTTTAGCCACTTGCTTTATTTGCTGTGATTCCTTAATGTTTTTTGTTTTTTTTTTAAATAAAGATTCCAAATTAACTCCAGGCTGGTGGTATTCTGGCTATTATAATTCTGGTGATATGAGTGAACATTGGAGATGCCCACCCTAATTTAGATAGATGAGGAATTTTGCGGACTTACGTCTCTACACGGAATGCAGTTTTCTGGCAGTTCCTACTGAAATGGATACAGATACAGTAACATGTATCCATATCTGGTGCCATAGATCCTAGAATCATTAACTACTAGTTGGCGCCACTACAAATAATTACTGCTGTTGTGGGAGTAATATCCTGTTTCCATTCTGAGGGCTTATTTAGACTCCATTCCAGTAGGCTACAACCCCATTTCTCACAGAATCTTTTCAAATCTGTTAATGCACCATCAGTAATGCTACTTAGCTTCCGTGCAGTTACTGGTAGATATTTTCAGGCAGTAGCAAAGCAGGTTGTGTGTGTGCTGTTTTGCAATCATGTCTATGCTTCCTGTATGCTATTGTAGCCCTCATGTCTCCTAAAATCACAATTCTATCCCATTTCAGTTGTTGAAACTTAGGCCATCCAAAACACTGACAGTCCCGTGACTTCTGTGTTGATGATAATTACTTATAGAATCTTCTATGCAATATTAGTAGCTTAACAAGGTTAATACCACTTTCCAGTTCCAGTACTTTTCTTTCTATAAAACTAATATTTTTGCTACTTCTGTCCATATTTTGATTCCCATATGACATTGTTAAATCTTGTATAAATAATATTTGAAGGTGTATTTTTAGCATATTTACTTCCTGTGTTTTCAATGTTGCAAGTAGTATGCCCCAATTTTGATAATTTACTAGTTAAAGTTTCTGCATAAATGATGTCCAAAATCCCAGCTGCAGCTCCTGCTCCCTCTATAATGGTATCCCTAAACCCTCTTTGTGTGTTGTACTCCATCACAGGGAATTAATTTCTAGATCAATGGTACAAATGTCTCTTCAATAGAAGGAGTTTATCTGTTCTGCCTTGGAAAAGTCAAAGTAAGTGCATTGTTAACAGTAATATGCACTCATTTGCTGCCACTGAGCAATATCTTGTGTTCCCCAAATTGTGAGAGGTTTCTCAAATGCAATCCTTGGTTTAAAATGTTAAACAACCTCAACAACACAACTCTCTGAACTAACCATGTTTGACCTTTTCTTTCTTGTTTCAGTTTCTACTTCACTTCTGGTTCTCACGCTTGGTTTAACTGACTCTGATGTTTTCCACTCGCATTTCAATTGGTGTGGTTGTTCAGGTTCCATTACAATTGTTGTAGTTAGTTTGATTTTTAGCCAAGTAAGTAGAAATAAAATATCCAAGCCAAATATTTATGCTGCTTAAATTCCCATCATACATCCCCTTAAAATCAGGGTAATTTGTTAAAATAGTAAGATTACTTCTGGCATCATGGAATGTAGATTCTATTGTTTAGCCTTCACACTTGTCTCCCATAGTTTTAAAGAAGTGGAGGTCTACATCAAATGTTTTTGTGATCTTTGGTACAAAAGAGCTTTCCTTTACCAGAAAAGGTAGAGTCTATTGTCAGTAAAAGAGCAAGGAGCTTGCTACCCCCTAGTAACACAAATAAATGTTCACAATTTTTAACCTAACCTAATTATTAATATACATTTATTAATAAAAATAAAAATTACGCACGTTTCACTCAGAGCCTAACAATTAATTTATGATTCTTCTTTTAACAGCCTTTCCACTGGTGCTGGTTCTGGTGAGACCTCCCATATGGCTTACTGTTAAATGGCAACATCTATAACATAACATTCTTGCTTTTTGATAACTTATTTACTTTCCCTTAATTAATATTGAAACTAGAACTACTTAGGCATTTTTCCATTCTGCAGTTTTACTTGATATGTATAAGTTCCTGCTTTATTTATAACTGGAGCTAGTCCATCCCATTTGCAGTTGAGACTGTGTAGAAAACATGGAACATTACTTTCCATCCTTCTTGCAATTCTGCAGACTAGTGGTTTGTTCTTGTTTGTTTAACCATGCATTGAGCATTCCTTCCTAGTTGAGTTGCCATAACAACGTTTATCTCTTTCAAGTGTTTAGATAGGGTCTGTATCATTCTGCAGTTAAAACACTAGGCAGTCTTTTTCTCCCAGGCATAGCTCTAAATCACGTGAACTTGAACTTTGTGGTTTATAGGTCATTAAAATGGCAAGTTGATGTAACATCTCAAACTCTTCTGTAATTTTTCACCATTGTCATTAGTGCTATTTTTATAGTCCCTTCAGGTTATTCAATTTTCCTTGGAATGACAGTCCCAGAAATATGCAACCTTTCTTTTCTTCCCAGACCTTCACATAATTCCTTGATGATTTGACGTAGAAAATATGTTCCTTGCTCCAAATGAATTTATTGTTTTAAACTCCATCTGGAAAATACAACATTAAATGCCTGCACTGTGGTAGACTTGACTATATCTTTCTTCACTGGATCTATCTCAAAGCATTTTGTCAGCAGTTCTAATATAATCAAACAATATTTAATCCCACTTTGTATGGTAGGTGAAAATATGGTGGGACTACATGTTGTCTAGTGTTGTTTTTTTGTATCCTAGCCTGTGGTTCATAAATTCTCTAACATTTTAATGTTATTTTTGTCTTAGTAGGAGTGTTCACCACAGCACAAGTTAAGCAATAATGTACCCGTCTGTCTTTTGGCCAACTAGCTGTTTTCTAATACTTCCTTTTGCATTCATGCAACCTCTACACAATCTTGTTCATGCACTTATTGAAACAAATCTACTTGAAAGGTTTATAGTGCTCTCCATCTACAAATTTTTGTTATCTGGCTTCATTATGATTTCTGTGCTTTGCCTTGTCTACTGGCTTTTATAGTAATCAACCCTCAATTTCTAAGTTTCCAAGTTGTAAAGTGGCTAGGTCATTGATACCTTGCTTTGTATGATTTTATTTGTTTTGTCTTCAAATTTTGTATTTCTTCAAATTTTACGTCTACTCGGACCACCACAACCTTGGCAAGGGCATCTGCTTGGCTATTCCAATACTGCTGCTTCTGGTTTTGATTTTTGGTATGCTTTTAGATGACCTGCATATTTTTTCCTCTTTGAATTTTCTTAAACTACTTTCAGGATTTCTTTTCCATGATTGATAGGCTGCTAGATTTCCATTCTGTGTTTGTAGATCATCTTTATTTCATGTTGGTAGCCAAATAGTTAAAGCTTGATATATCCGGTCTGAAACGATGTACAAAGCCAGATCATTTCCTTCAGGTTCCTCTTTTAACTTTGTTAGAAGAGCCTGTAGCTCTGCTGCTTGTGCAGAATGAAGGCAGACAGTTCTTTTTATTTTTCACAGGGGTTGCAGCGTATCTAATAGAGGACTGATTTCTCATCTTTTTTATGAACAACTGGACCCATTTATGAACCACATTGAATATCCTGTGGCACACAGTCAGCAACGGCGCTTTTCTCTGATGAGAGACACGTAAACAGGTAAAGGGCGCTTATGATCTGCCCCAGTGGTTAAAAACCATATAGGTGGTAAAATCTTGTTGTCTGCTACAGAAAGTATATAAAAGCCAATGTCTATGCAGCTAACCTAGGGTTTGATATGTATCCAGTCTGTACTTTTCCACTGACAATGTATTTTAGTGGAGTACGTGTGATATGTGCTACTGCAAAACAACCTCTACTGATTTATTCCCAAAGCTTATTGCCTATGCCAATGCTAAACCTGGTTTTTAACATAGAATAGAGTTCTTTCCCCTAATCTTAAGACTTGCAAAGGCTGTAACTTGTATCTTATTTCTGTGTTCTTCAAACAGCAGTCTCAAAATCTAGATTGGTAGTGGCTAGTTGAATATGAGACAGCTTAAAGAATCTGGATGTCTAAAAATGCCAGGGTTTGAAGTTTTGCTTCTTTATGTCCTTTCTGTTCTTCTTTGTGAGATTTCTTCACTAATTTCATTAGCAGTTTACTGATTTCTGCAAATTTAAGAATATTCTCACAAAAATGTCAGCAATTCCAAAAGCATATCTTAGATTTATAATTATTAGTGGGGATATAAACCCTCATACTTAGTTCTACTCTTTGATAATCCCCACATCACCCTCCCTTCCTGATCTAAAACTGAATATTTCACTTCAGATTGCACCAACTGAATTTTGTCATGATTAGCTTTAAAGCTTGTGATTTGAATAATCCCAATTAATTCTTGGGTGAATTCCTAGACTTTCAATTCAGTTTTTCCATGTACCAACACATCATTCACATGTAATATGACATAACACATTTTGATGGTAATTTCATCCGCATTTGATACATTTGATCTGAAAGTCTTAAGGTATGTAGATAAAACAATATTTCTTTCCCTCATAGGTAAAGGCTGTTTTTTCTTAAACAACTTTGCTCTTCTAGTGGAATTGCAAAGAAAACATTGGCTATGTCAATAACAAAAAATTGGTGAGATGTTCTGCTTAGTGCTACAAAAATTCCAGGAATCTTTCCACCACAAAAAACCTGAGAGGTGGCTACCTTATTTAAGTATTAAAAATCTTCTTTTAGGCTTTTTTTTCTTTGCTTTTAACATGGGGAAAAAAAATTGGATGTTTAAACTATAGATCTCTGTCCTCAACTTAACTTTCCAGTGACCTTGTTGATGGTATGTTGGAGTCCTTCCTCTAATTCTTGTGCGTGTTGATATTGTTTTTTGGGAAGGAGGAGCTGGACTTCAATTAATACTCAACTTCTATTTTTCCACACTTAAACTTACAGATGCACAAAACCTCAGGAAATTCTGTTACCCAAATAGGCACTGTTTTTACTTCCTCCGGATTCTTAATAACAAAGCATCAATGACTTGCAGGAATCACTCCACCCTCACCTCCTACTGGTCAGCCCCAATTCCACAAACTTCTGTAGCAAAATGTGCAGCTCATGCATTTTCTTTTAGCAAGACTGTGCCAATAATCCCTTGATGTTTATAAGACAGATCCTCCCATTGCTACACTCAGAAGGAGCTCCTGAACTTGGCATTTATTTAACTGCAGACAGAGATCTTAATGCATGTGCCCGAACTTCCTTTCATGCATATAATACAAGTTTTATCATTTTTCTGATTTCTTTAGTGCCAACTGGAACTGTGTTTATTGACACTACAGTATCAATTAACATCGTAGCACTAGTGGCTGTTAATGTTCTTTCCCTGACCACCCAGCACCAATATTGTTACTGGCCATTTGCGCTGGTTATACTGTAATTTTACCACTATACCAGGGGCAGGGTGTCCTTACTTTTTATTATTGAGGAGGGGAGATGGTGCCTGAGAGCTTCACTGAGAGGAACCTGTTATGTTCTGCAGTTCTCGTTCATCATCATTATCTTTTTTGTTAGCTTGACAAGAGAAGTCAGTAGAAAATCTGTGGATTCTATCCAATTTTCTCATACCTTTGCCTCTTTTTTCTCAGCCTGTACCATGTTGCTTTCCTGCAGTCCCATTGATGTTCCCTAAAAGAAGTTTTTAACCAAGTTTTCCAAGGATCTTTTGCAGTTACTGTTACCATCTCTTTTTACACAATGAGCTAAACCCACAGCAGGGACTGTTTTTCCTTCTCTGTTCCTTTTAAAAGGTATCTCTGAGTGCACAGAAATCTGTCTGTACAGTATAGCTTTCAGAATTTGTCTTCAAGTTAGTGAATGGTTCATTGCAAAAACTATAAGGTAAACCTAGCAATCGGAAACTGAGAACATACACTTAAACACTATTAGACTAGTATTATATCCCCAAATCAAGGCAGAGACAAAGCTCTCATCTTTTTATCATCATCTAGATCAAAGTTGATGCACAACAGAGAGTTTTGGTAAGATTTGCAATTATTTCTGCTCATATCTTGCTGGTACAGAAGATACTTGTTTTATTTTCTGTGTTGTTCACCCCTTTCTTTTTCCATATATGTTCATAAACATACATCAAGAAGAAAGGAAATTTTCATTAGTGAATGGTGGCATTATTGCTTTCTCCTACTTCCTGTCATGATTTAACACTAATCTATGACTCATCTGATATGATGTGACAATCTAGTACTTATCTTTATCCATGTGATCCATTGGGAGGAGATCTGTTTATTCAATTTACCATTTTCAGACTAGGCCACTACTATTCATAATGTTCTAGCACAAAAGATGTTTTGATCACTACCTTAGTAGTGGTATGTAAAAAGAAACAATATAATAACTTCTACTCATTCTTGGGTTTAAATTATTTGTGGGTCACGTCTTACTATGAAATTGTAGAGTAAGCATTATTCTGCCTGTCTTCACTCTCTTGTGAACCAGATGAAATTGATCGAGTTCACTAGAACAAGGCGAACACACTAAGTAATTGTGATCACCCAGTCTAATACCTATTATGGAAAAAGACCATACATGCACTCTTGATGCTGTAAACTTATCTTCATTTTTAGGCCTTACAGAAACAGGTGCATATACTTCCCCTGAGAGACCTACCAATCTTAAATAGTTCAGTCTAGTAGAAATATGAATATAGGCAGAAATCAATTAGGAAAGTAGGTGGTAATTTAGTCCTGTGAAGTAACCCACCACACCCCTATTTAGAAAGAGTATTTGTTATGGTTATTTTTTGGGACAATATGAAGTTCTATATTTCAAATATTTTTTTTCTTGTAAACAAGTGATTCCGACATACGCATTAGATTTGGACTATACAATTGGTGCATGAGAAATTCTTTCTCATCCTGTCACACACTGTAATAGGCATCTTTTGTGCTAATGTGTTGGCAAGATGTTCCATAAACAACCTAGGCAGATATGTTCTCCCTCGTGGGCACCATACCATGGAATCAGTTTTGATTATAGAACTTGGACTTGTTCCAGTCACACCTGCTTCTAACTGCCAACTCAATGGATCTCTTAATGAACTGATTGCCAGCCATGAGGATTAATTAGAGAAATCTGTCTTCTTTGGATGTGGGAGAATCTAGCAATATCTCTGTCCCACAGACACCATGGAACATGCTATAATGTCTTCTGCAAATGGCCCATGACATGGAATCATTGTCAGATAATTTCCTCTAGTGGTAGATAAAAGGCTTGGTTTTCCTGCCACCAAGTCCCAAGATACTCACTAGAGGTAGTTTAAAACAGATCCATTATTTACATTCAGTTCTGCTTCATAGTATTGACTATACAAGGAACTCCAGACGGTGCTCCTGCTCTCATTGAGGAATCCCTGTAGTATTTAATAAGCACACGTTGCCCACAGGGGGAACCTGAGGATCCTTAGGATGTGGGCTTTAGGATCTCTAATTTATGCTGGAACATTCCTAGTGTGTCAAGTGCAGACACTGAACACAAGGCATACAGGCCTTTTCTCACGGTAGCAGGTATCTCAGTCTGAATAAGTGCTCAAATGAGCTTATGAGAGTTTCTTGAACATCGTTCCGTACAAACAAAAGCATTTGCTCTCAGAGAATGGTGACATGGAAAACAGCTGCTCTGAACGCTTCGGTTAGAATGAGCTGTTAATAATTCATTATTTGTTGCTAACTATAAAAGGAAATAAAGAAATTACATTTAGTGTCATGACCCTTGTACAAGGTCATGTGTCATTTTGTGCAATCAGAAAGTAGACTAGGTAGAGGTAGAGACTCAGGGTTGAGTAAGAAAGGAGGAAGTCTTAGAGTGCAAAGTGTGAGGAAATTGGAATACAGGCATATGCCGGAGATATTGTGGGTTTGGTGTCAGACTGCCACAACAAAGCAAATATAGCAGTAAAGTGAGTCACATGGGTTTTTTTGGTTTCTCAGTGCATATAAAAATTATGCTTGCTATTATGCTTGCTCTGTACTGTAGTCTATTCAGTGTGCAATAGCATTGTGTCTAAAAAAACAAGGCATGCAGCTTAATTAAAAAATACTTTATTGCTAAAAAACAATGCAATAAAGAATACAGTATCTACAAAGTGCAATAAAGTGAAGTGTAATAAAATGACATATTCCTGTATGAGCAGAGATCACTTCATTTCTTCAGTTGTCTCTGATGGTGCCGGAACACTGTCCTAAGCCTCACCGTTCAAGGATCCCTGTGAACATTAGCTTTTCCAGTACCTGTAGTGGGAGTACAAAAAAGCTGAGGGTGGGGAGACTTTCTACAAAGGCTTGTAGTAATAGCAGTAGGGGGAATAGATATAAATTGGAGAGGGGTAGATTTAGACTAGACAATAGGAGGGAATTCTTTACAATGAGGATGATGAGGCACTGGAACGGGTCGTCCAGCAAAGCTGTGGATGCCCCATCCCTGAAAGTGTTCAAGGCCAGGTTGGATGGGGCTTTGGTCACCCTGGTCTAGTGGGAGGTGTCCCTGCCAATGGCAGGGAGACTTAAATTAGATAATCTTTAAGATCCCTTCCAATTCAAACCATTCTATGATTCTATAGATGGCTCAGATCTGCAAGCAAACCAATAGTTTGTGCCTAGAAGTATTGGGAAAGAGTTCTGATTCGACATTGTGTAGGACGTCAGGAAATGAAGATTAGTGAACCATTCTGGCCTGAAGGAAATTGGTAGTTACGAGAAGATACAGATAGGTTAATGAAATAGTAGAGCATCTAGTCTGGGTCAATAGGATGGCTATAGGTAATTATCTTTTCAGTGACTCTAGCCATAGTGTATCTGGTTGGCACAATATACAGAAATCTGATGTTCTAGTTGCTAAATCCTGCATGGTGAGAGAGTTAATTACTCCAGTGTCTTTAGGACTATTTCATGCAGTGATCACATGCAGGCACGTCTTGATACCATAACTGGAATCCTCCTGGTAGATCTACCGGGATGGTTGTTAGGGATGTGTTGGCATTGTGACACGTAAAGCAGGCAGATCTGTGGCATATGACAGTGTGTTTCTGGAAGCAGAAGTGGTTGGTAAGAGGAAGCCTTACCTCTAGTGTCTATGGGCATGGCCATTTAAAAGGTTTGAAGCTCATGAACAAGTTTGTATCTGTCTGAATACAATTATTTGTAGAACCGCATTTACCTGACAGTATGCAAACCTTTGTTTTACAGTAAACATCAAAAAAGAAACAAAGCAATTTGACCCTTCTCAAAGACAGATGCAGAACATGGTTGTATTGCCATAATATATCTCTTACGAGATTAACTGAGTAAAATTATTAGATCTTGTCATTTTACTACAGTAACAAAAGTCGAATATACAAGATTAGATATAAGTGAACTTCCATACTGTTAAAACACAAGTAAGTTGAGTTAGTTTGTGGTGGTTTAACCCCAGCCAGCAACTAAGTACCACCCAGCCACTCACTCACTCTCCTCTGGTGGGATGGGGAAGAAAAAATGGAAAACTAGAATTAAGAAAACTTATGGATTGAGATAAAGAGAGTTTAATAGGTAAAGCAAAAGCCACGCACATTAGCAAAGCCAGCCAAGGAAATAATTCACTACTGCCCATTGGCAGGTAGGTATTCAGTCATCTTTAGGAAAGCAGGGTTCCATCACATGTAACCGTAACTTAGGAAGACAAATGCCATCACTCAGAATGTCCCTCACTTACTCCTTCTTCGCCTGGCTTTATATGCTGAACACGGCATCATATGGTATGGGATATCCCTTTGGTCAGTTGGGGTCAGCTGCCCTGCTGTGTACCTTCTCAACTTCCTGTACACTCCCAGCCCCCTTGCTGGTGTGGTTCTGTGAGGGAAAAAAGGGTGTTGACTCTGCATAAGCACTGCTCATCAGTAATTAAACCATCCCTGTCTTATCAACATAGTTTTCAGCACAAATTCCAAACTTAGCCCCATACTAGCTACTACGAAGAAAACTAACTTTATCCCAGCCAAAACCAGCACACAGAGATAAAAAATACTTGTCTGTTTTTAAAATAAACTCCAGTTTGGGGCTACTTTCCACAAAAAAAACCCAAAAAACCCAACAGAAAAGTGATTAAACACTTTGAGTCCAGAGGATAGTGATGGCAAAGTCAGTAGCACAAACTCTATCCAGATGGGTTATAGGAACTGGGTTGCTGGTTTTTTTTGTTTAAAAAGGACAGATAGTACTTGTGAAAGCAGTATTAAAATTTCGAAAGTACTGCAAGGTAGAAAAGAAGTAGTTCTTCATATTTGCTGTGGATAGCAAAGGGGTATCAGGTCTAGCCTATCTCAAAGGCAATTCAGGTTAGACATCAGAAAAATTTCCTAACAGTTAAGATAGGCTAAAAGTCTCCATCTTTATTTTTGGAAACTAACAATGTAGTGACAGGACTCAAACATCTGTCAAGAATGACAGATGGAATAGCTGGTCTGATTTGAAGGATGGGGGATGGATGGGGTGACATTCTGAAGTCTCTTCCACTTCTCATTTTTGTGATTTGTAAGGGATATGATGAACTGTATTTTAGAATAAAACTTCAGAATTCAATATTAATAGGCTGAAGCTGAAAAAACAGGTTTTTATTTTCATAATTTCCTCGGTAATCTAGACATTTCACAATTGTATGGAATAGAGTGCAAATAGTCATAAAATAAAATTTAAATAGTATTATAGAAAGTAATAAGTCAATATGAATAGGTTTGATTTCTGTAGAGGATATGATACTAATTCTGTTATATATTTAATGTAAAATTACTTGAGTTTGTAAACTCCTTCCCCTTCTCCTCAGGGGCTCATCTGTCTTTGATTCAAAGCACAGCTGGATAATGCTCTCAGACTTATGAGGTAATCATGAAATTCTGAGCAAGAGCTCCAAAAAGGCTGATAGGGTGGACTTCCGCAAATTAAGAGAGGTACAATTGCAGACAGAGGTAAGTCTCTTAAGACAGAGCCAGGCCACAGTTCAAGGCATACTAATACTCAGTTTATTATTTCATTAATTCAAGTTAGCTTTGTGTATGGTAAGTAACTGTTGAATACTTTTAAGTGGTGTATATTCAGCTTATAGAGGCTCTTTGTGCATGGCAAAATGTGTCTAATTAAAGTGATTTGGTGAAGGAACTACCTTTCAAGTTCCTTGATTACTTGTACTGTTACAGTGTTACCAGGCATATTACTGGCTAGAAGGATTGTCTGGAAAAAAAATTGCATATATCTGTAGTAATATATGCTTTATTCATCTTCAACAAGGAAAAATGGTGCTTTGTAATATCATTAAAACATTCTTTTCAGTATAAATTTTCTCTTAAACACAAACAGAAGCTTCATGCTTACAAGAACTTACTTTGGCCTCACACCTAGCCCAGGCGGTATCTTGTGGCTGATCAAGGAACAAAAATGTGTCATTTTCTGACTGTATGATAATTCTCTTTGCACAGGACAATACTCATTGATAGAATAACTAAGCTTGTAAAATTCCTGTACAAAGTTGTATTCTTTTCCAGCATTTATTAACAGGAAAGAGGCTGCTGAAATGGAATATGAGTTCCTCGAGTACCAAAAATCGGAGCTTGTTCGAACCTATGCTAGGGCTGAATATCACTGAGGAATCATTACAGGATTCCTGAGACCCTGTCCACCATCTCACCTACCTGGACCTTACTGAAAAATCCAATTCTCCATCTTTAAAGGAAATAGAGAAAAAAATAGTTTGTGTCCTTTTCTCTGGTTACAGTATATAAAGGCTTTGAAGTATTTCCTTCAGCTTCTTGTCTTGTAATTTTTATTGATAAGCTTAATAAAATGGTAAATTCTGAAGGTATCATGCCATCATTTCACAATGTTTTGGTTCTGACGTCAAAGGTAGATTAAAGTTTCTGTGTCAGTTGTTTGTTTGCATATCGTGTGTCAGTTAGTCAACCCCTTTGATGGCCTGCATTAGACAAAAAAATATACATGGAATCAGTGTGTGATGAGATTGTGTGGGATGAGATTGCCTCAGCATGAATTAGTTAAATCAGTATCGTGCCTCCAGCTTTAACCAGTCTTAAATGTCATCAAAGGAGATTTCTTTTTAATTCTGTCGGCTGAAGCCCTGAAGCATGAAATATTGTATTTACATTGTTGGTATCAAATGGTCAATGACTTAGTACAAAGATGATCTGAATATCTTGAAAGTAGTGTCCTGTTAGCTTATAAATCCAAGAAGAAAGAAAACCTTTCTTTTTCTATTTACTAGTCAGAAAATTTCCCACAGAAGACAGATTTAAACAGAGGTGACCAATCTATGACCTTTGAGCTATTTTAAGGCTCGTAAACTATACAAAATTCACTCCCAAACCAGTTTGTTATCCTATGATCAGAAGAAGCAGGGATTTGCTGATATGGGAACTGCTGGACAATTCAAATCCCTTGTTATACAAGCAAGTGAAAAACGGCTGATAAGTTTCATGCACCTGGGCTGTCCAAAACTCTGCTACGTGTCCATCTCAGCCCTATCCCATAAGGGATCACTGGGACTCTATGAAGAAATGACACATGCAGCTTGAAAAACTGCCACTATTGATAAATGTTTTAAGAGATTTTAGCCAGCTGAAAGTTTTGGAAAGTTACTCATAGGATCAGGAGAGTTGACCTTGTCTAAATTAAAGCCTATATGTGAGGAAATCATCTAGTTTCATTTAAAAAACTGCAATTGCTCACAAGTTCTTTGTACCTATTGGGTAGCTGTTTCTGTGATGCATTTCCCTTCATGGAAATTGTTTGATTTAAGGCAGAACAATACCTCCTGGATATTATTACTTTGTGAAGACTTGAACTGTCAGATATCTTTTCTATTTGAAAATACTTTTAAATATTCATAAGGTTTACTGAACCCTCTCTTTATTAAATCAGTAGCCAATTTACTTTTACTTGACATGGCTCCTGGATTATATTCACACATCTCTTTTAGAAGTTTGAGCATAAGAACTTCTTGCATTTTTGAAAGATGACCAGTAGGTCCCTTGAAATTCTGGAGAGATTGTAATGCTGTAGACTAAGACACAATTCCTTTCTCCTAGCTGATATAAATGCATGATTTGAATCCTCTCTCTGACACTTTACTGCATGAGAGATTGTACTGAAACAATAAAATAAGACAAATCTCAAATCCTTCTCTAAGTCATGGCTCTTACTGACCATTCATCCATGTTGTCAGTGCAGCTTTCTTCACAGAATTGTTTAAGTTGTATATTGCATGATTATAACATAATTTTTGGACTGCAGATAAGTTAGGTAACACTGATAATTCTGTATTTTAACTCACTGCTAAACATTTCAGACTCTTTCCATGTGTATATTTATCTAAATTTACTTATCCAACCCTTTCCTATATAAGAAAATGTTGTAATATTTTATGAACAAACTGATCGTAATTCAGTTTCTGGAATGGCAGAAAAAAGCATTTGAAAAATAGAGTGCTCAAGTTTTGTGCTGAAGTTTCTACTAGTTACGCTTCTAAAGGTGAGGGTAAGCTATTGTTCTAACCAAATAACTGATCTGAGGGACAACAGAAAGTATTTTTCAAACCCTGGGTTTATGAATACTGCATATATATTTAGGGAAAAACTGTTTGCCAAACTTTGAATGAGAAAATGTTTCTCCTCAGGTTACATTGACTGGAACCTACATTATTTCTGGGTCTTTTTGTACATCTTGAATTGTGAACCAGTTGTAGCCTACTAAGTAGATGCAAAATACTGTTCTGTTCCAATTTTCCTACTTTTCCTACTTTTGTAGTACCAATTTAATTGTTTCAGCTCCTAATGTGGTAAGATCAGCTGTAAAACAGTCTTTTATTTTCTTGGCACTACTGTATGTAGGCAATAGAAACTCCAGTACAAATTGCTATTCTGATTTATTTCTATTTCACTTTCTTACCATGGTTGTACTGCTATAGCATTGAGATATTGGAATTAAATAATGTAACATTATGACAGATTTTGTAGTTTTGTCCATTTTCCCTGTAAGGTGAAACAGTTGTAAAAGACCTGCATATACAGTGTCATTTGTTTAAATTTATTGGCTTTTCTCTAGAGTCTTCCATTCAACTTTATTCAGTTCCCTCTGAAATATATTGACAAACAGACTTTGCCAGAAAATGGACCAGTCCATTAAGATCAAGTCAAGCACTTAGGAACACTAGTTAGAACCCAAAAGTGGGTAGAAATCTCAGGATGACTTTTCATAAACAAATACTAGTTACATTTACTAATCCTTTATATTTTGCTTGACTGACAATGTTAAACCACCCTTTCTAAAGCAATCCTCACTCTGATATGACTTTTTGTATTCCAGAACATTTTAATCTACTAATTTTCATCTAAATTTTGAAATTACAGGTAAGCATGACTAAAAGGAACAAAAATTATCTCTTGTGGTTAATTAAAGAATTAAGTAAACTTTGTCTGAATAAAGTGATAGGTGCCTTCCAGAGAAATGCCTATAAATCTACTTGTCTTCTAGGTCAAGGATTTTTATTTAATTTTTCATAAATTTTGCTTCTGTGAAGATGTTGAGCATATCTAGCTTACTATGTATGTGGAAATAACAGTTAAGAAGTGCAATAATTCCTTTTAAATGTTTAAAACACTTGTTATTATTTTCATTGAAGTAATGCCTACTGATAAAAAGCAAATGATCAATTTTGAACAGTTTAAAATCTGAACATACATTCAAAATTCAGGATACTAATTGAGCAGATTTCTGCTAAACATAGCTATTTCCAAACCATTTCTAAACTGAGTTTGAAACTCATCTTGCTGTTCTGCAGTTACTCAAATGAGAAATGATATGCACGGTAGTAAAATCCTGTTTCCTTTCAGGCTAGATGGGTCGTGTTTTTCTGGATTAGACTTAGAAGAAGGCAAAGGAAGCAAAAGAATAAAACACTCTTCTTGTACTATTTGGTTTCATTCTCACTACTTATTCAAGAATGGATTCATGTTTAAGTGTAACAGTTACTTGGAGCATTCAGCACCATCCCTAATAAGGTAAAGGAGGATTCCTGGGAGTGTTAAGGGGCGTAATTACGTCAATAGTAGATAAGGGGAACTTCTCCTGTTGGAAGAATAGAACATTCAGGTTTGTTTTCTGGAGTAACAATGAAATAAGTGTTTATTTAAGGACTTGGTTTGCTAAATATTCCCTTTAGGAAAAGGGAGGGAGAGTTCAAAGTGCATACACTTTACTCTCCAAAGCAGGTGAGGCAACAGGGGGGAGGGAGAAGAGAAAGCTGTTCATCATCTCTGTTTTACATAAGAAGATCAAAGTCCAATCAAGCTGCATGTCCTTAACCATACAAATTCTGCTGATTTTTGAATAATCTTTCAGAGAACTAGACGCAAACCAAGAACAATCTTCACGGTAAGTCGATATTTTTTTAAATCAGAGATGTTTTGTAAAAGTTACTTGTAACTAAAATTGGGAAAATTAAAAATAACTGCATATTCTTTTAAATAAACATATACTTTCTCATTTATTTTGTATATCTGTGCTGAATTTCAGAAAATACAAATTAAATGAAGAACCCACAGTTCTCAAACAAGTACAAATATGAAATGTAGACGTTTGCAAGATGTCTCCAAACATCTGACTTTGTTTCAATACTTGCCCATTACAAGGATTCACTTCCAATGTATGACATTAGTAACTTCATTGATTCTATAAGTATCTATAGTTTTGTTTCAAACAAATGGCTGTTGAGATTACTGTCTTTTGCTTAAGAGTTGTATATTTCTCAGTCAAATGTTATCTTACAGGTAGCTATCTTAAATAAATTAAAAATGCATTCTGAAGATGAAAAGGGGCAGAAGGGTACTGCAGATGGAAATAGTCACGAGATGACTGCATCCAGCCAGGGAAATGAATCTGAAGACAAACAGTGAGTATCCTTAAACATTGCAAACACGTTATGCATTGCAGCTTATAAGATTTTATTAAATTATTTTAGATTTTATTTTATATTTTACTTAAATTTAGGTGTTTTTTTTTTTAAATTTTACTTTATCCGGAAAGCCTAATAATAGAAAGCTTTGTATCAACCTGAAAGTAGCATTGATTGATATATTCGTCTGGTGCTAAAGGACCATTTAGCTTTCTCTTCTAAGAAATAAGTGTCCACAGTATCACCTACAATTTTTTCAAAACCTACTCCAAAATATGACAGAAATTATGTTGGAGTGGACATCTTTGGTACAATTGTATCATCAGCTAAATATTATGTTGAACTGTTTAGTATGCCGGGGAATAAGTATTTTACATACCTTGAACATTTTATTTATTCTCCATCCCCCGTGAACGAAAATTTGATTGTATAGGTTGTCTTCCTCTTTCCCATTTTATAAGCTGTACTTCTTCATTTCACAATTTATCTGGGCAGACAGTGGAACAAGCAGCCCTTGGTGGTGGTGTTGCACCCTTGAGAGAGGTGAACTAGGAAGAGCTTGCCTTAAATTTAAGCAGTCAGGATGCTCTTTCTGTAGTCGGAGGTATAAACAAAGTCATCTCAAGAATGCTCAATAATAATCATATTCATTTTACATACAATTATTTCCTGTAGAAATACTTCATAATTAAATTTTAACTTAATTAGTGCATCGCTTTAGTATTTCTGTGTTGCTTTTTAAATGCACTATGTCTATCATACCTTTTAAGCAAGAAAAAGAAGAAAGCGGAAAAGGCTAAGATGGTCAGCCCGCTTACACTGGTAAGATTTTTCTCTCTGTATGTGTATATATAGACACACACATGTACATCTCAAACTATAAACAAAATTTTCTAAAATTATATTAGAGTACTGCATATGTGGTCTTGCTTCTACAAAATACTTTGATACTACAGAATATTGGATAAAGTGTAGCAGTCAAACAGTTCTTTTTGTGGATGTAATTTTATTCAAGAAGCTGTCTTAGTACAGGTATGGAGTCTTAGGACTCTTCCCTTACTAAGTTCTCATGCAAAACACATCTGCATTAGATTTTTGTTTGTGAAAGGTAGGGATTTCCACATTCAGATATCTATTTCTACTCAGTGGAAAGGGCATCTGTATACCTTAGAGTATATGTGGTCTTGTCCTCTAAATTATCTGACTTAGGTGCTGATCATGATAATCAGCCCCATTAATCATTATACAGTCACCTGAGTTAGCAGTGAAGGGCAACTCTATGGCACTGATGAAATTTACAATTAAAATTGGTGTACTAAAAAGTAATTTAAATTCCAGAAAGCTAAAGTTTGCTGTATATTTTAAAATAAGCTAATCTGTTAATATTTAATTAAAGTAAATCCTGGGTCTTTGTTTGGTAATACTGACATGTTTTCTATTTTGTAGATTTAGTGTGAATAAAGTGCAACAATGATATGGCAAATAACAGAAATAAAACTACAGCCCATGATGCTGGCCAATGCCTAATTTTTCTGCTCTTCTATGCCAGCTTGCACATGTACAATTACATCATACCACTATGATTTACAGCAGTAAATTTAGTATTTTATGCTACAAAATAAAGCCATTGATTTTGTGACAGCTGAGCTCAAACTTTAACAAATTCAATGGCAAGAGATATTTAAGATTTCAGTAAATTTTGATAATGTTGTTGGTACATTAGGAACAGTTTTTTCTGACTGTGTATACATTAGGAACATTTCTTTCTGACTGCATAACAATGAATTTACAGTATAAGTAATTATTGCCTTAATTATTAAAATACTGTTACAATTTCTTATAATTTGAACTTCAAGTAGCAAACTTAAAAGGACAAATTTCTTACACCTTGTTTTCACATCCTTTCTTACCTAGGTGCAGATGTTCATGCATTAAAATAGTACATTTCTCTGGCTTTCAGAGTTTATAGTACAAAAGTGCTTATATTAGAATGATTTGTTCCAGTACATTTAAATTGTTTTGAAAATTGATTTTCTAATCAGATAAATTTGTGCTTTTGTGACACTAGGCATACAATTGATAACTTTTCCTTTATTGTCTTGCCTTTGTAGACATAACGTTGTGTTAGCATTCTAATACCACAGTTAGAAAGAATTTCCCTTCTCACTTACAGTTTCGATACTCTAGTTGGTCAGATAAATTACTAATGATACTGGGCACTATCCTGTCAATAGCCCATGGAAGCAGTCTGCCAATTACGATGATAATTTTCGGTGATATGACTGATAGCTTTGTTACTTCTGGAACCACAAATAATACAGGTAAGAATATATCTGATACAAAAAGAATATTTTGAAAACAGCCAGGGATATTCAAGCATCTTGATATGAGATATTGATGTAAAAAAAAATCAACTTGCTACTTTATTATGATGCCAATTAGTAACTCTTTATGTTTGCTGCAATAGAGATATCTTACGGAATTCTTTTGTTCCTAATTCTTAGTTTTTGTAGAAAGTAGTACATTTTATTTTTATCTTTCTTTCAAATTATCTACCACAATGCGCATTCAACATATCATATTTAACTGTGGGTATGATAAATAGGAAAGGGCTGGTATTCCATCTCCTCAGCGTGAGTTCCTGTTGATTCCCTTGTATGAAATCTGACAATCATATTTCACAAAGTGAAAAAAATCAGTAAGTAGATTAAACAAAATAAAAACAAAAAAACCCAAAAATAAACAAAAATAAAATTACTTATTTTCTCTTGGAATAATTTGTTGAACAGCCTCATTTGCTAAATCAGAAGTGCAAAATTAAAAGCAAAGGAAGGCAAGTGTGTGCTGCTGGATACAAGAGGGAAAACTAGTACTGTCAGTTGGGTATCAACTCACAGTTGAACCAGATTACCCTGTCCTCAGAATTAACATGTTAGATGTTGCACTTGTGAACAGGTTTCTTGCCTGAAATATCTGATAAAACTTTATTAAACATTTTAATAAATGTCTATGGTAATACAGAAAACATTATGGATATTACTATCTACTAGCCTGCATCCTTTTTTTCTCTTACAATGCTGCCATAAGACAGAAACACAGGCACAATGCTTATATCAGAAGAAGTAATTTAATATTTACTCCTTCCCAAGTACAATAAATTGATTAGATTTTTATGATGCAAATGCAAAATGCTACAGCTGTAGCTTTCTCAAAACATTTGTCACTAAGTTCCTGCATAGGGGAGTAATATTTTAGGGTCAACACCAACATTATGGCCAATATGTTCATAATAGTTTAAGCTATCTACAGTTACTGAGTTGATGTCAGTTTCTAGGCCTGTATTTTAAATGGGTTTTGGCATTATACAAGTGCTCTATGTTTTCAGAAAGAAAAAAAAACAACCAAGCATTTAATGAATGCTAGAAAAGACCTTTTAATTTCAAGTTACATTGATGTAGTTTTGTAATCAGTGGAATTAGGACTTATATTAATATATTCATTGGTTTTGAATAGGTAGAAACCTGAAATTGTTGCACTCCTCCTTTAATTAAAATCAACTTGATTCAAAAGGAAATGTAACAATTCATTGCTGAACAGAATGCAGGAAAAATGTCGTTAAAACTTCACCTATTAAATGTATATACTATTTTCTTCCTTTCTAAGGAAACTTTTCTACAGCAAATATAACTGAATATTTTCTTGGCAAGCTGGAAGAAGATATGACAAGGTAATTATTTTCTAATGTTGGTGCATATTTCTAGTCAAGTCATTCTTCTCCCACAGATGTTTTTCGTACTTTAAATAACAAAAGCAATGTTTAACAGAATAATGTATGTAACTTAAGATTTGCACATGAGATTACTGGGGTCACTGGGAAGATTTGAACATCCCCAGCCATCCTAACAATTTCCCTGTAATCTCTTGCTCTCATCCACCTGATTCCTTTTCAGAGATGTTCTGTGTTCCAATGCCATCCGCATTTCCTTCCATCTTCCTTCTCTTCCTCTGAATTTATAAATGGTAGTTCTTATGCTAAAAAGATTATGTTGATTATCATCCATCCATTCCTTGAGCTATTGAGCTATTCACTGATAAAAAAGCAGAATTAAAATTTCCAACTAATACCTACCTTGCTGCCAAAGCATCAAGTTCAAGCAAATTATCTGAACTACAGAAAATTCAGAATTAGATTATATGCAGCCTTAAATCTAGCATTCTAGAGGTGGCAATAGTAGAAGACAATAATCAGTGGGTGCTTCTGCTACAAAGGTTCATAAAGAAAAGGGAAAATAAGCAGAAACATCAGCTTCCAATAGATGTGATTCATTAAGAGGCTTTATTAACCACTGTCCACCGACTTGGTTTATGCGGGATGTTTAAAGTTCATATACATTTTCTTGTACTACTTCAGCTTCGTATCTTCAGGTTGAAGTCTGTTCCTCATTAAATGTTGAAAAATATCAGTGACATCTCAGGAATGCAGATGTGGTCTCCAAGGCATTTGTCTTTCCTGAAGAGAAGGAGGAGATAAGGCATTTGCTATAGCATCTCATGCTGTTTTATACTGAAGTGCGCCATCATTTTTGCTAACAGTGAACTGTAAACTTAGAGATCATTTAGATTAATGTTGTTGTTCAACCCCAGCTGGCAACTAAGCACCACCCAGCCACCCACTCACTGTCCCCCAGTAGGATGAGGAATTAAAAATTGAAAGCTATACGTGAGAAAACTTGTGGATTGAGATAGAGATAGTTTAATAGGTAAAGCAAAAACCACATGTGCAAGCAAAGCAAAATAAAGAATTAATTCAGTACTTCTCAGGGGAGGCAATTGTTCAGCTATCTCTAGGAAAGCAGGGTTCCATCACATGTGCCCATAACATGGGAAGACGAACACTATCACTCCAAATGTCCCCCTCTTCCTTCTTCCACTGACTTTAATATGCTGAATGTAGTGTCATATGGTGTGGGATATACCTTTGGTCAGTTGGAGCCAGCTGTCCCATCTGTGGCCTCTCCCAACTTCTTGTGCACTCCCAGACTCCTCACTCATGGGGAAGCAGAAAGGGCCTTGACTGTGCAAGTACTGCTCAGCAATAACTAAAATAGCTCTATGTTATCAACAGTGTTTTCAGCCCAAATCCAGAACATAGACCCATACCAGCTACTATGAAGATAGGTAACTATTCTAGCCAAAACCAAAACAATGAAGTAGCTAAGTTTCTAATTAAAAAGAATCTATTTACCTCAAAAAAAGTTCTTTACCCTAAGATAAATGAGTAAGAGCTAGTTAAGAAAAGGCTGTTACTTGGAAATGAAGAGCTCTCATGTAATGAGAAGGAACTGGCAGGGAATTGGCAGTTATATTTTACGAGAGGATGTGCACACAGTTTCTTGCTCCCACAATGTATCTGTCAGTGGTGAATGCAAGTAATGCATCCGTACCTTCAGCAGAATATACTTGTGCCCGGTGATTTGAAAGCAAATTTGGAGGCAAAATTGCAGAGCGACATAATTTGTGCATGGTTGAAGTTATACAGCTTTAAAATCATCACATTTTCATTTTTACTTTTCCTACTTGAGCATAGGTATCCTGTATTTTAAAAGCAGAATGTACTAGAGTTACACAAGGTATTAATTGACCCTTATAGCATAAGGGTAGTGTGTAAATCAGTGTGTCATTTATGTCATTTAGTCTAACAATCAATCAGAACTGGTTTTGATTAATGGTTTGGGATTCTTTTAATCTCTGAACTCATCTCAACTAAAATCTACTAATAACTAATAAAATCATCTCAACTAAAATGAATGGGAATCCTCCAATTGTCCTAAATGGGCTGTTGTCCAGCAGTCACTACTGCTTAAAGAACAAAGAGTACAGGAAAACACGCAGGCTGACACAAAGAAAGTGTAAATGTAGATATAGATCTCCATCCACATCTAAATACTGAGAACTACCTGTTCTCACAACCCTAAGAGATAATTTGTTTGAAGGAGGTCTTCTATTAACATTGTGCGTGCCACCTTGTCTTTTAAACATTAACTCTGAAAGTAAAAGTATGAATAAAAATCTGCTTGAGTTTCTCTAGAAACAAATTGTTGAATGAGGAATGTTTTACTTGCTAGCAGCACAGGAATATGTTGTCTTTTCTAAAGTTTCTAGGTAGAGCCTTGAATTAGTACGTTCAATGGTTTGCAGAAGCTGTTTATACCCACCCCGTGTTTTTCTAAAAACACCTGCCAGCAGGTCAAATAATAGTAAAAACAGTTTACGAGGAGAAAGTTCTTACAAAAGTGTGTTGAAGTACAGAACTATGCAGTTGGACGTGGTT
Source organism: Phaenicophaeus curvirostris (assembly GCF_032191515.1). NCBI lineage: Eukaryota > Metazoa > Chordata > Aves > Cuculiformes > Cuculidae > Phaenicophaeus > Phaenicophaeus curvirostris. The sequence goes on along the minus strand of NC_091397.1, from coordinate 23,037,704 downwards.
TGCCTAAACCCCAATGATTTCGCAGGAGAAAAAGAACAATTATTTTACAATGCAGTGAGCGTTTACTCTTTGTTGCATTTCAGCAGTGAATTTACAAAATATATTTCATCAGCATGGAATCTGGCAAAGATATAAATCCCCTTTGATAGAATTTGTCATGAAACAAAGTCCAAACAGAAGAATTTTTTGAAGGGAGGTAGCATCATTAAGTAATTGTCTAAAGTAATTACTACTGAGTTTTGAAGCAGTGTTCTTGGGTTTAGTTTGGTAGCTTCTGTGCAGAGTTTTAGTGGAGCAGAAGATGATCAAGGTCAATGTTCAACTAATCAACATTCAGTTAGGCATTATGCTGTTTTTATTAAACAGTTTAGATAAAGTTCATTTAAGAACGAGCATAGTTCCAAAGTCCCCGTATCAATGGCATGCTATCTTAGCTACAAAAAAGACTGGATTAAATTTTGAAAAGTTTTATCTATAAAGCCACACTCTCCTTTTACTGAGCAGAGCATTTGCGCACAGATTTCCACAATTTGCTCCTGCTCAGTTTCATGATACAGTTCAAAGAATCTGTATGCATTACTTACTGTAATATCTATTGAGGAAAGTAAAAAAATTTTTAAAGCTTATTTCTAATTATTTAATTTTCTATAGATGCGGTAGTTTTATAATCATATGTAACGTTCACCATCAATACTTAGCCATTGGTTTTGGTCATGTTTTACAAAGAGGGAATCAGTTCAATTATATTTTTCTGGTTTAAAAGTTCACCTGTAATCTATTATGATGTCAATTCTGAATCAAATAAAGTCTGATTTGATTCTGATTGAATAGTTGTCTTGATTTCAGCTGGAATACAGTCAGTTTTCTTCTCAATAGCTGCACTTTTCAGTAGCTGCAGCGTTTTAGTTTTAGAGTGAGAATAAGGTTGATAACATAATGGTTTTGGTTGTAGCTAGGCAAAGTTTATGCTTGTCTGGTATAGAATTAATTTCTTTCTTGTCAGCTGATGTTCCTCTAGATTTTGATATGAGGAGAATGCTGAAAAATACTGATGTTTATAGTTGTTGCTTGTGAAATCCAGGACTTTTATCAGTTTCTCATGTTGTAAATGTAAGTAGGTGTATTAAGCTGGGAGAAGCAGAACCAGGACAGCTGACCCAAACTGTGCCTGGGTGTGTTTATATCAAAAAGATCCTATGTGCATATCTGATCCGCTATGTCACTTAGCTAAGATTTCAAAATTTCATCATGTGTATCCTCAATTCACTCACCTTCCATCTGGGTATTTGCACCGAAGTTCAAATCTGTGGTTTTGGGAAGCAGACTCAGGCACTGGATTTTATAAAATAAATAATTTAACAGTGTAGTACATCAGCATAGTCAACTCCACAGAGAGAGGGCTGACACAAAGAAATCCTCAGGTAATTATACCCTTAAAGACTATTTACTCATCCCAGACTTGATGACTCCATCCAGTAGTAGTATTTAGGTCTGGGATCTTCCTGTTCCTCGTTAGATTCCTTTGCTGTCTTTCAGACAGGTTGTTATCTTGTCTTAGTTGCAGCTGTTGGTGGTGGTTTGTATCCTTGAAGCCTCAGTATCTTCCGGTTTTTTTTTACTCTGGAGGCCCTGTTTTGACTAAGGTGGTTACACATGTTGGAAAAGTTTTAATTGGTAATTTACAGCTTACAGGCTAGTTCTCACAAGCAAGTCTGCCTACTAATGCTAAGAAAGCTAAGCAAACAGTATACTATATCACACAATATTATAACTCTAAATGTTTCATTCTATTTATAATATCACTTATTTAGGCTAAACAAATCATCCTTTCTAAAGAGGAGAGTTGCCTGGTGTGCACTCCAGCTACTGTCCAGGGAGGATTTCAGTGGGGCTCACTAGTGATCTGTCATTGATCAAAGGTCTCATTGCTTTGAGGAGCACCCTTGAGAGCTGTACTGGCAGCCGCACTGCCCAGCAGGGAGAACTTAAAGAAGGAACACTTATGCTGTCATATTTATTGGATAAAAGTTGTTCGCTTACAGTCAAATTACATACAATAGGAGAGGTGTGCATGAGACTCCTTATATCCATACCTTATTGGTGTTCACTGTGTTGCTGTTCTTCTTGGATGTTATGGGAGACAGTATAAAAATCTTGCTGAAGTCAAAGTAGACAACATCCACTGCTCTCCCCTCGTCTACCCAGTCAGTCATGACATCGTAGAAGGCTATTGAATTGGTCAAGCATGATTCCCCTTTGGAGAATCCATGTGGAACACTCCCAATAAACTAATTTTTCTCCAGATTCTTGGAGTTAACATCTAGAATGAGCTGTTCCATCACATTTCCAGGGATGGAGGTGAGGCTGACTGGCCTGTAGTTACCCAGATCCTCCTTCTTTCCCTTTTTGAAGGTTGGAGTGACATTAACTTTTCTCCAGTTCTCAGGCACCTCTCCTGTTCCCCATGATTTTTCAAAGATAAGCAATAACATTTGACAGCTGTCTTGACACTCATGGTTACATCCCATCAGGGCCCATGGATTTGTGAGTGTCTAGTTTGCCTAAATGATTTGTAACCAGATCCTCCTTGACCGAGGTACAATCTTTCTTTTTCCAGACTTCTATTTCCTCCAAAGTCTGGGATACCCTCAGGCCAGTCTTAGAAGTAAAGAATGAAGCAGAGCATGCATTCAGTAGCTCCACCATTCAGTAGCTCCACCTTCTCTATATCCTCCATCATCAGGGCACCAACATCATTCAGAAGCAGGCTCACATTTTCCCTAGTCATCCTCTTGCTACTGATGTACTTGAAGAAGCCTTTCTTGTTGTCCTTGACATCCCTTGCCAGATTTAATTGCAAGTGGGTCTTAGCCTTCCTCCTTGCATCTCTGCATACTCTGACAGTGTTTTTATACTCCTCCCAGATGGCCAGTCCCTTTTTCCACATTCTGTAACTTTATTTCTTCCATTTGACATTTTCCAGGAGCTCCTTGCTCATTCATGCTAGTCTTCTGCCTCCTTCACTTGATTTCTTACTTACAGGGATGCACTGATCTTAAGCTCAGAGGAAGAACAGCTTGAATATTGACCAACTCTCTTGAGCCCCACTACATTCCAGACCCCTAACCAATGGGATTCCTCCAAGTATATCTTTGAAGAGCCTTCCTGAATTCCAAGGTTGTAATGACACTCATTGCCTTCATTTTTGCACATAAGATCCTGAACTCTACCATCTCATAGTCACTGCAGCCAAGGCTGCCCTCAACTTTCACATCCTAAACCAGATCTTCTTCTTTGTTTATTAATACAAGGTCCAGCAACACAGCTCTTCCCATTGGCTCCTTCACCACCTGTTTCAGAAAGTTATCATCTGTGCTCGGCGGGAATCTCTTGGACTGTGCATGCCTAACTGTGTTGCCTTTCCAGCAAATACCCAGGTGGCTGAAGTTCCCTATGAGGACCAGGGCCTGTGATCATGAGGCTACCTCCAGCTGTCTGTAGAAGGTCTTATCAACCTCCGGTTCCTGATCAAGTGTCTGTAGTAAACACAACAGAGTCACCCATGTTAGCCTGCCCCTCCATTCTTCCTATAAGCTCTCAACTCATTCTTCATTCACCCCAGACAGAACTCAATACATTCCAGTTGCTCCCTCATCTAAAGAGCAACTCCACCACCTTGCCTTGCTGGCCTGTGTTTTCTAAAAAGCACGTAGCTATCCATGACAGCATTCCAGTCATGCGAGCTATCACACCATGTCCCTGTAATTGCAATTAGATCATAGCCCTGCGGCTGCACACAGGTTTCTAGTTCTTTCTGATTATTTCGTGTGCTGCATGCCTTGGTGTACAGGTATATTAGAGATGTAATTGTGCATGCAGGTTTCCCTGGAAGCCCACAAGAGGATCCACCATAGTTGTGCATACCCCTGAGATAGTTGACCATCTGCTTCTTGTCATGAGAGGAAGCTAAGGAACATTTGCTGCTGCTCTGGTTGGCCTGGTTTATTCCCCAGTTGGATGTGAAGGCATAAGCTTCACCATTTGGGACCCCACACCCCAAATCCTTCAGTTTAAAGCCTACCTCACCAAGTTGGCCAGCCTACTGCCAAAGGTTCCCTTGCCTCTCCTAGACAGGTGGATTCCATCCCTTCCTAACAGCTTATTGGTATCAAAGAATGTTCCGTTGTCATAGAACCCAAACCCCTCGTGATGGCACCAGCCACATAGCCAGGAGTTGATATTATGGGCTTTCCTTTTGCATTTCATTTTCCTAAGCATTGGATGCTTTCCTGTTTTGATTCTTCTGCCTGGATTGGGAGGAGGTGATAGAGTGGCTGCCTATAGTTTAGCTGATGACTAAGGGCTAAACTGGGACAATAGTTTAAAACTACGTCTCAAATTCAGTTCCAACCTGAGAAATATAGAGGTCTGCACACTTGATGGCATAGAGCTGAACGAATCTAAAAGGAAAATATCAGTTATGAATAAAATCGAGAGCAAAAGATTTTTTTTCATCTAATGACATTTGCTTGCAACAGATTTATATATAGTAATGTTGTATTCTCACATCGAGATGTGTGCATATATATTCTTACATACACAGGCACATTGTATGATGTAAGTTCATGTGTGAATATAGGTATATATGATTAGGTCTGTCTATACATGTTAAAACAAAAATGTTATGAAGTTTTGAAAGTTATATATTTAAGAGAAAAGGATATTCTATCTAAACCGGTTCTAAAATAATCTTACAAGAAAATATTTACTATAGTGGCAAAAAGAAAAGTTTCATTTAGATCATTTAGTTTATTATTAAATGCTACTCACAGAAAACTTGGGAAATTTTACAGCGAAGTATAAACTCCAGTATAAACATGTAAACTCTAATTCAGGTCAGAAAGAGAGGAAGTGAGCGTCAAGCTAAATACAGACTAGTTAATTAAAACTAATTTCAGAGAATCTTGCATGTTTGTTTTTTCTTTCAGATATGCATATTACTATTCTGCAATAGCAGCTGGTGTTCTTCTTGCTGCTTATATCCAAACTTCATTTTGGACCCTATCAGCAGGCCGGCAAGTAAAAAAAATTAGAGAAAAATTTTTTCATGCAATTATGAGACAGGACATTGGATGGTTTGATGTAAATGATGTGGGAGAACTTAACACCCGTCTTATAGAGTAAGTATACTATACCTTTCTAGATATATTTTATCTTATTAAGCATGTATAAATTACAATTTTTTTCATTTTTTAAATGTCATTATTTCATTGTAAAATAAAATTGCTCTGTGAAATGAAATGGAATTATTTCATTGTGAAATTAAGTTTTCAGGTTTTCTCACGGCGAGTCTCAGAGACTGAATGACTTCTGGTACTAGACTGTGACAGAGATATTAGAAAAGTATTTTGATAAGTGCCCCTGATCTCTGAGGATAACTAAAGCGCAGTCTGTGATATTACCCCCACAAAGAGAAAAAACAGTTAATTTCTATGCACACTGGGGACTGAACAAAGTGCTGACTGACCCAGAGGTGTGAACAGCTTTAATGGCATGACAAGCTTTTCCCTTCTCTTTGCCTGCATGAAAGGCTTTATCTTTTCTTTCTAGGTAACCCAAAGCTTCCAAACAGATCAAATACTTGGAATTAAGAAAGTGAGAGTAACTTTGTACTGTAGGCAGAGTTTCAACATTTCCAGACAAAACCAGGTTTATAGGACTGCGTTTTCACAAGAAATATGAAATTTTCTCTGACCATACTATATAGTGCTCTATCTTGAAGCAAAGTGTTGTTTGGTGGTAACTGAATAGTAAAGATTGTCCTCTACACAGATCCCCATGTAACAAAATGGAAAATCTTTCTTGTGCTTTCTACATTTTGCTTCCTGTCTGGATGTAATTTGTTTTTCAGTGATGTCTCCAAGATTAATGAAGGAATAGGTGACAAAATTGGATTGCTTTTTCAATCACTAACAACATTTATAGCAGGATTTGCTGTTGGTCTAGTAAGAGGATGGAAATTAACCCTTGTAATACTAGCAGTCAGTCCTCTCCTGGGACTTTCAGCAGCTCTCTGGGCAAAGGTAGGTTAACATACATTCAGTGTCAGGTATAATACTAATGAAAAATAATATATAAATCTACATTCTCTAGTTCTTACTGTTAGAATGCATTGCTTAGAATAATTATAGCTTTAGACAACACCTAGGTACATAAGCTCTTAGACAAATTGTGTCAGTACCTCCAAGCAGTTTAAATATTATAATTCCAGTAGATTGGACAAACTTGTTTGATTTGATGTTGTTTCTGCAAATATGACATCTATAACTGTTAAACTTCTTCCACATAAGTACTTGTTCTGTTGAAAGGAATAATTGCAACTCCCGAAACGTAAGTGAATAAATTAGACCTAGCCTTGGTCTCAGACATAGAGTTTCTTTTCAGAGTTGTTGAAAGCTTTGGTGAGAAACTATAGACAGACTTAGATGTGAGCAGTACTGATTTAACATGGTTTGAAGTAGCTTATATTTGTAGTTTGGAGGCTTGCTGAGTTTTACAGTATTTTATTTCCCTCACATTTAAAAGATTATATAAGCCTTCTCTGTCTTGAGTGAGCATATTGTGGAAGAGGTACGAGTAAAGAATCGTACATTACATGTGTCTACTCATGGACTGTGGCAAATTAATGTAAGCTATAGAGCCCTCTGGCTAAGGTAGCCAGAGACGAGAGTGAGCTGAGGAGATCTGCCTGAGGAGAACCACACTAGCTCAGTATGAGTACTCATCTAATTTCTTGCAGTGGATGAAAGCAGAGTGGAAAACACAGCCCTTAACTGTTGAGAATGGATAGTGTTGAATTATTTGGTTCATTTAATAATGTGCTTAAGGATTTTTACATTGAACATTCTGCATTGATGCATATATATAATCAAAAGGCTTCATACTGAAAGAACGAAACTGTTACAAATGCCATTATGAAGTGCTTGAGCTCATTCTATTTTTCTTAAAGTCAAAATATTTGATCCTGTATTAGGTTCTCTCTGCTTTCACTGACAAAGAGCAAGCTGCATATGCAAAAGCAGGTGCCGTTGCAGAGGAAGTTCTGGCAGCAGTCCGTACAGTGATAGCTTTTGGAGGACAGGAAAAAGAAATCAGAAGGTAAGAACAACATTTGCTTTCATCAGCTGATATTAAAGTACTTGCTTCAGATATTTTGAAATGTTCTTGTATCTTTGCTGTTAGAAGTCTGTCAAAAAAAGTAAGTCTTGTGCTTCCTGCATTTTTAGGTAAGGTGAAATTGACTGTTAAAGGCTGTTATGTTTCTCTACATGTTGGAAGAGGATTAGTTATTTTTCTATAAAAATATGTACTATGTTGATACATTGCCAGTAGAGAGTGTACAAACTCCTTTGAACATCACAGTGAGAGCTTTAGATAAAAAAAAGGCTCTGCCATGAGAAGAGATCTTGGCATCTTTGGTAATCTGATTACTTAGTAGTTGTTCTGAAGGAACTAATAAACAGTATCTATTTCCACTGTACTGTAAAACATCATTCTTGCGGTATATTTTAAACTTTTATCTTAAGCTAACAACTATGATCTCAAAACCTGTCATGACTAGTTCACGATCAAAGTTCACTGACCTGTATTTTATTTAAGGATCTTGAATGCCAGTCCCTGAACTGCAATGCCCTCCTTTTTTTTTTTTTTTTTGTATACAGATTGAGTCATGTTTGCCTTTTTAGGAGTTACCTTAAAGCCCCTGTGTCTGACTACCAGGCTTACTGTTGTGCGGTCTTAGGGTTATATGTCTTATGTATATTTTATGTATGTTCTCTTACTTTGTGAGTGTTCTTTTTCAAATTAAACCATAGAGTTTTTGGTGCTGTGGGCCACGGTATAAATCTGAACCTATTTTGATATTCTATCTTTCTTCTAGATACCATAAAAATTTAGAAGATGCTAAAAGAATTGGAATAAAAAAGTCTATTACATCAAATATTTCTATGGGTGCTGCTTTTTTGCTGATATATGCATCATATGCATTGGCCTTCTGGTATGGAACTACCTTGATCTTAAATGATGATTACACGATTGGCAATGTTCTTACAGTAAGTACTAATGGGTAAATTCCCATTATTAGTGAGAAATACTAAAGAAAATACATTAAAGTGATATTGGGAACTTATTTGAGTATAATAAGAATTATGCACTAAAATCATCAAAATAGCATCCTTTCTTCTTAACTAAAAGATTTGCACCAAAATGTGTGCATGTTGTTTCTATTTAGATACTTGCAGATTTCTAACTAAAGAAAGAAAACCATAATGCATAGGTCGTAACTTAAACGGTTTTGTTGATGTGGCAACCTTTCTAATTTTGTATGAGATATCGAGGAAATATGGTAAGAAGAATAACTTTGTTAAACATGATGAAATGTAGATTCTTATTTATATGTATTTTCAACTACTGATTTTAGTTTATTTATGAATCACACAGGCTTGTGAAAAATAACTCTGATATGTTTCATTTGGTCTTTTGAGCCTGCCTGTTTCTTTTTAAAGGCAGGCTGCCACACAGAACATCTCAGTGGGGTTCATGTGCTTGCGTGTAATTTTTGATTTTTGAAGTACTTGCAATTTCTCTTGTCTAGGTTGCAGTTCATTGGAATGGTGTTCTTATCACATGAACAGCAGGGTGTTGCCTTATTAGGCATCACATAGGTGAATGATCACTCTCAGAGAAAAGATGTGCGAGATGGACCTTTGCTCTGATATACTATGGCAGTTATTATGGTTTCTATTTGAACAGCATGTTTTTATTACTTTTGTTTGGATATTAGCTGAAAGCAGTAAACGATGCTTCTCTGAGGAAAAAAATGTATTTTTTCTTTCTCTGTTTTTTTCTTGTTTGCTTGCACTCACTCTCTTTCATTCTAGCAGAGGGATTAGTTACTTTGTGGTGAAGAAGTTGGATTTTATACTATTCCACAGTCACTTTGGAAGCAGAAATGTAGTGCTTTACATGTCTTTGTTCTTTGGAATGCATGCAATATACTTTCTAGTCTTTGGAATTCTTTTGTCAAGGAATGAATTAGTACAATAAATCCTGAGATGTCAAGTGTAATTATACATCTTCTTGGCATAGATTTTGCAGGTCTCACTCACTTTTTCACTTCTTAACAATATGTTTGCAACATTCACTTTCTGCAGGAACTCAGTTCTCGGAAGAATTTTCAAAAGCCTTTTTCTTATTGCTACTCTCTGCTTAAGAGGGGCTCTCTCATTTTTTCATTGATTCTAGATTCTTAGACTTCCATTAACAGGCATGGAGCCTCCTGACCCAAAGACATCTAATGTAAATAAATAAATAAATGTAATTCTTTGCTTAAATAAAAATTTTGTATATGTCACTGTAAACATCTCTTTCAGGTCTTTTTTTCTGTATTGATTGGAGCTTTCAGTATTGGACAAACTGCTCCAAGCATAGAGGCGTTTGCTAGTGCAAGAGGAGCTGCCTATGCAGTCTTTAATATCATAGATAATGTGAGTATCTTTGCCCTCTTTCACTTCAGGACTGAGAGACCTTTTAAAAAGACTTAGAGTACAGGCACCGTTTATGGATATGAAATTAGTAATAGATAACAATGTGTAAAATACGCAGAAATAAAAACATAAAAACGGATGGAATGTGTAATTATTAAGTCCTCTTTGACTTCTAGAGTCATCAGTTCTTGCTTCAAAGGTAAAAGTACTGGATCTCTGAATCACGTGGTGTTGGAGGTGTCCTCTAGTGTTTTTATCATGAACGACACATCCATGTTGCTATATAGACATGTGATTACAGCCAACGTCAGTGTATAAGTGTATCTTTCAAGATATCAGTGTCACCACCAGCACTGTGAACACTGGCAAATCAATAAGGACAACCTAGTAACCTGGATATGTATTTCAATTGCCAAGAGTCTGAAACAAGGGAAACTGTGAACTTATTAGCTAATGAAGCTCTATGAAATGCAATTACATGTTTTGGGTTATTGTTAAGACTTGCTTCAAGTTCTAGTCCCACCCTGCACTGGAAAAAAAAAGTGATAATTAAAAACTATTATTATTACTATTATTATTATTATTAAGATATTTTTAATAATAATAATTAAGATAAATATGTTTCTACTTAATGATCAGTGGAATGGTTCTTTCTCCCACAAAATATTTCAGGACAAACACAAAGCTATTTTAAACACATACACAACACAACACAAACACAACACAAACACAACAGCTCATTAGAGGTCATGTGTTCAGGTTAATCATCAGGCAGTGAATTGAATCTCAAATTGTGGCTGGCTATGGGTACAGCCTTAAAGACAGTGTACTAAATTCACACAAAAGCTTAAATGGAGAAATTGTAATAGCATTCTTGTGTGAGCAGATCATCAATGTAGTAGTGAGGCAAAAAAAGCATACAATTTACATGTTTCAGCAATCTCACCTAAATTACACCTAAATTACATTTACTGTGTCTGCAGAATAATGGTTTATTTGAGGACTTCTTTATGAAAAAAAAGGGGAAATAAGGTTTTAATTATTCTATTTTACTTTGCACAGGAGCCTCAAATTGACAGTTTTTCAGAGACAGGTCACAAACCTGACCACATTAAAGGGAACCTGGAATTCGAGAATGTTTATTTCAATTATCCATCTAGACCAGATATTGAGGTATTGTAAATGAAACTTTCTACATATTACAGTTACACATGTGGATAATTTGTTAGGAAAAAGTGGTATAAAAGAATTTGGTTTTGAAAATACAACCATTCCAAATTCATTCTCTAATTTATATAAAACTACTTTGCCATCACATTGATTTTAGTTAGAATTATGTACACCTTCACTAAACGTGTTAAGTTTTCTGAATAATTTTTCTGTGTGCAGGTATAGTCAGTATGGCTATGCAATAAAACTTAAACATTTATTGGTATCAGAATCTTAATCTATACATCTAACCCAAGTGTTTTTGTATGGTAATAATAATGAGTGGGTTTCCAAAGTACCTTTGATGCAGCTCTGTTAAGACTGTATCTCAACCAGTTAAAGAAAGCAGATAAAGCAAGGACTTGTTATCTATGGATCAGAGATCAGAATCTGTATTTTCTCTGTCTAGATAGAGGAAAAGTTAGCTTTTTAAAGCACTATTGTAAATCCAAAATCTTAATGCAGTGGAGGTGGAAGATGTTTGAAGGATTTCTGAAAATGTTTTCACAAAGATTGTCCTTGCACTATGTAACTTTTTCCTTTCCTACTTTGAAGGAAAGTCATGGATATGGGTAAAAGGATCTTTTTTAATTTCGCTAGGCACAAAGGAAATATACAAAGCTTTCTTTTAAGCCATTTTTACTCATAAATACACTGAATATTTAATCTTTTCATTCTATCAAGAAAGACAATAAAGTGACTATGCTTGATTTTTCTTTATAGAGAAATGTAAAGTAAAAGACAACTATCAATCTCAGTGCATTAGTTTATAAATTTATAGAGGTATGATATGAATAGAGATTTCTCCCTCATGGTTTCAGAGATAATAATCGTAGGAAGTTAAGGCTGCACCAAACATTTAGCAATTACATCCTAAATTATAATAAAGAGAAAAATGAGGAGGTCGGATAACTCAGAGTAGTTCATTTATGCCTAAATTTAATCTACCAGACTTTTCAAGTTAACGCCCCAAAAGGATTAAGTGTAGCAAATTAACAGACAGGCAGGATGAAGGCTGCACGTTACTTCCTCTCTCACATGACTGACTAATTTATTCTCCTTACTCTGTCTTCTCTGTTTGCTTTAAGTTGCTAGAAAAAGCTTAAATTGATTTAATTAGGGATTTTGTTTTTATATAAAAATGTTCTAATCAGTAGTCCATCGAAATCAGTGGTAATCTACAGCTTTTAGTCAACTTCTATTTGCTACCTTATTTAAGTTAGATTTGTTTGAGCTGTTTTATAGAAGATCTATAAGATCTAGAGACTAAATGATCGATAGTGTTATGACTAGAAGATTAAATAAGGCTGCTTCATAAATTTTCAGTTGTTATTACTTAAGTTGGTCTCCCTGTTTTGATCTAAAAAAATATCATGACAAAATGAGGCATACTAAAAGTTATGATTTGTCTGATTCTTGTTCCTAAAGAGTGAGACAGATATATTGATCTTTAAAGTACACAAATGTTGGTACTTAGGATGAAAAGGTATCAGTAGGGCTGAGGGCAGAAATTTAGGAAGAAAGAAACAGTAACAAGCACACAGAGCTGCAAGGTATTGATAAGTACATTGGGAGAGTATTGGAATATATTGGTGCACAGCTATATATCCGGAAAAATGCACTTAGTTCTGATGCTGACACTCAGCCTAGTCCTCCAGAAGGTTAATTACTGAAAAAATATGCTTTTCTCCATTTCAATATACATTTCCAGTCACAAAGGTTGTACAAAGTAGTATGGGCTCTATGGACTCCTATACATGATTTGTCTGTGTAAAGCAGAAAAAAACCCCACTTTATTCCTTTTTGCCTATTGTTGCATCTTCTTCCTACTTAAATGAGCTGGATAAGCTGAAAGTTGGGGAAAATGTAGTATACGTGACACAGACATGCTGTGTGTCTGTTCTACAGCTGCACTACGCAGCACAACACAGTTTGTATTCTTGAATATTAAATGATAAAGCAATTGCATGGCACCAAAAAGCTACATTTACCTCATGTAAGAGCCCCAGGGAAGGCAAAACTTTCATCTTTTATGGTTGTGAAATGCTACATTTTATGCTGACTAGTATTGAAAGGTTATATATTGTGCAAAGAAATGTCACTGTTGTCAATAAACCCCACCAGCAATTCCAAATAGAAGTGGAAAACCTAAGGGTACTTCAAGGCTGCTAAAATTACTTTCCCTCCAAAACAATGTAGGGTATATTCTGTCGCATTGAAGTTTGACTTTTATTGTACAATAGTTTCCCTATAGTTTGCATGGTGAATTAAAGAAAAAAGTGAGGCAACATAATACAGAAGTATTATATCATATCGTTTCAATATGGTATTTTAGTTATGGCTAGTAATCATATTATTGTTATTTTGTCATATGAACTTGTTCATGATATGAGTAATTCTGAAGTGTGTTGTATAATACATTTATATTGGGCCAAATGCGATGTAGTCAAGCTGAAGTAGTTACTTACTTCAAATTTAAGCTTACATGTTTATAGATTTGATTTTGTAGCAGATTTTGCTATAAATATGAAGAATATTTTATTGTTGACTTTAGAGTTTCTTAAAACACTGCACTGAAGTTTTTACATACCTTTCCTATACGCACAGATACTGAAGGGCTTGAATCTCAAGATTAATTGTGGCCAGACAGTGGCCCTGGTTGGTGGCAGTGGCTGTGGGAAAAGTACAACTGTTCAGCTTATCCAGAGATTTTATGATCCCAAGGAAGGCACGGTAAGATACCTCAAGTGACATGACTGCTCTGTGTATAACCGTTGTTGGAAGTATAGTTCTGGCCTCACTGCCCATGTTCCAATGCCATAGCAAAGTCTCCCCTAAAAAGGCATGTGCCAGCATAGGGAGAGAGGTTCCTTGATCAAAACCCTTAGTAAACAGTTTTTCTCTGCATCCTTTTGTTTAGGTTACCATTGATGGGCAGGATATTAAGACCCTAAATGTAAGATATCTGCGGGAAATTATTGGTGTGGTGAATCAGGAGCCCGTGCTCTTTGCTACTACCATTGCAGAAAACATTCGTTATGGCCGTGAGGATGTCACCATGGAAGAGATTGAAAAAGCTACCAAGGAAGCGAATGCTTATGACTTCATCATGAAGCTACCCAATGTAAGCAAACTAGCTACTCTGCAGAAATCATTTCTCCTAAACCATCTTGTGACAAATAGCTCCTTAGAAGGGATTACTGTAAACAGAGAGAGTTACCCCTAGAGCTGTAAATAAACAGAGCTATACAGAGCTTCCTCATAACTTTTGAGAATAAAGTTAATTTTAAATCTTTAGATCATGACTTGGTGAGCATTTGAAGAACTGTTAGAATTCAAGGGACTCAAATGATTAGGCAAGTACCTCCATCAAGTAGGTGTTTATCCTGTAGTGCTTTAGAGGGAAGGAGAAGGTGCTGTCAAGGTTAATAACACTGACGTACCTTTGCTTTACACTGCTGTTTATAGTGAAAGGACTGTGTTACTCAGTTTTGGAGATGTGTGTGGTTGTCTTGTAGAAGTTTGAAACTGTGGTTGGAGAAAGAGGGGCACAGCTGAGCGGAGGTCAGAAGCAACGAATAGCAATTGCCCGAGCTCTAGTTCGCAATCCTAAAATTCTTCTGCTGGATGAGGCAACGTCAGCTTTGGATACTGAGAGTGAATCAATTGTGCAGGCAGCACTGGACAAGGTCAGTTGTATTCTAAAATGAAGCAGGTAAGCAGGAGCCTAATATTTACCTTTTCCCTGTCTTATTTTGAAAGAGTTGCAAAGAATAGAGAGAGACTCTTGAAACACAGAAGGTAAACTTGTATTTGGGAAGTATTCTCTGTACTGAGAATTTTTGAGAACCTGCAGATATTACAGAGAGGATTCTTGTTTGAGCTGAGAAGATGGAATTACATTTTCTGCATTATTAAGTTTAAATCAATATTTTCTCGGTGTAAATACCATCCCCTGCAATTATCTATCTTGCAGACGTGCATATTGTTGTCAGTCACCTACTTAATTAACTTTTATTGAAGCCTAACGGATAAGGTAAGCGCTATCAGCATGTCCTAAGTGATCAATGACTTGGCAGGAAACACTCCAAAGGAAACGTTCACTTCAGTTAATATGAATGCTTCTTGGTGCTTGCTTTGTTCTCAGCGTAGAGTTGTCTCACTAAGGGACAGCTGATCCCCAGTGCAACTCAGTAGTCTTGATGAATATAGAGCTGTATCCCCAAATGATATTCTGAATTGACACAGTCAGATTCTGCTGGAACACTGTAATGCTTCCTGCTGCTGTTAGATAAATAAAGACAGTTTGAGGAGAGTTCTTAATGGAAATACATTTAATAGAGAAGGTATTTGCCCAGATTTTTTGATCACACAATCTTATAAATTTGGTTCCTCATAAACACTTGCAGGAGACCTAGGAAATCATATAATCATAGAATGGTTTATATTGGAAAGGACGTTTAAGGATCACCGAGTCAAAACCCTCTGCCATGAACAGGGATGTCCTTCATTAGACCAGGTGGCTCAAAGTCCTGTCCATCCTGACATCCAGTGGTGGAAAATCCGCAAACTCTCTGGGCAACCTCTCCCAGTAAAATGTCTCTCTCCACCTATCCTACAGACCCCGTAGGGCCACCACACTGTCTCACTAGAGCCTTTGCTACTCCAGGCTGAACAACCCCAGCTCTCTCAGTCTGTCCTTAGCAGAGGTGTTCCATCCTTCTGAGCATTTTTGTGGTTCTCCTCTGTATGCACTCCAACATGTCCATGTCTTTCCTTCCACTGGGGACTCCAGAGCTGGATGCAGTACTCTAGGTGGGGTGTCATCAGAGCAGAGGGGCAGGATCACCTCTCTTGACCTACTTGTCATGCTTCTTTTGACACACTCCAGGATACAATTGACTTTTGGGGCTGCAAATGTACATTGTTGGCTCATATCTAGCTTTTAATCTAACAGTATTTTCAAGTCCTTCTCTGCGGGGCTGCTCTTAATCCCTTCATCCTCCAGTCTATTTTGTTGTTGAGGATTCCCCTGACCCAGGTGCAGGCCCTTGGGCTTGTCGAACTTTATGAGGTTCACATGTGCCTATTCCTTGGGCCGGTCAAAGTCCCTCTGGATACCATTTCTTCCCTCAAGCAAATTAACCTCACCACACATCTTGGTGCCATCTGCAAACTTACTGAGTGTGCACTAAACCAGATTTAATTAGTTCTATGATGAAGATAGTAAGTAGCATAAGTCCCAGTATGGACCTTTGAGGTGCATCTCTGAAGATAAACTCTATCCAGGTTCCAACAAAATTCCACTGTTTGGGTTCACTACTTTTATTATTTAAGCTAAACGTTGCTTGATCATTTTCATACAGCCTAATAATTAAACCAGCAAGCTGTGACATTTAATACATTATGCATGATAGGCTTATAAGTATCCAAAGATAGGTAGTCAGATGAAATGTATTTCACATGTAATTGTATAGAATTTTATTTTCGGTGAAGCTTCTTAAATCACCAATGACTTTGAGTTTAAAACTGCAATTTTTTTAAATATTGGTGTGAAATATTTCCCAGTGTTTCTGAGTGTAAACTATCCTTCACAGATTTTAAGGTTTAAATGAAAAGCTATGGGCTTAAATATAAACTCATTTAATACTTTTAAAATGTTAAAGTTTGTAACATTGTAACATTCTAAAATTTCAAATATTGAGAGCTTAATTTAGATACTTGTGATCAAAATTTGATGGTTTTATGTGCTGCAGTGAAAGATTGTCTCTAGTACTAATTTTCAAGCTAAAGATGAAATTTCTGTATTAAGGTACTAATTGAAATCTCTTTTAAATTTTTTTTTTTGGAAGTTATATTGTTCTGTGAACCATTTTAGTGTTTACCTTAGGTCTGCTAATATGAAGATGAACAATCTCTGAATATACTTAATAATACTCATATTAAATATTGTTATTTGTAGGCCAGGGAAGGACGCACCACGGTTATAGTAGCTCATCGACTATCAACAGTCCGAAATGCAGATCTTATAGCTGTGTTCAAAGATGGAGTTATCACAGAACAAGGGAATCATTTTAAATTGCTTGAGAGAAAGGGAATCTACTACAAACTTGTTAACATGCAGGTACTTTTTTCTTTCTAGCATTTGCTCTTTTGTATTCCATGCTCAGAGTTATTGTATGCTATCAGGAATATGGGAAAATCTGCACCACATTTCGTTAACAGAAAAAAAAAAGTACTTTGAAAGCAGAGCGGTAGTTTGAAAGAGTAGGACACTAGTTTTGATACCAGCCCCGTTTAAACCCAGGATAGTACACTTATAATCTTCTAGGGATTTAAACTTAAAAGATTGCTAATATTTTCCTTTTTTGCAGTTAATGTAGAGCATCTGACTACAGAAGTTTGCTATTTCATTGCTTGTTCTTAGACTATGATAAAAGGTAAAATACAGTAGATGATAGTAGAGGAACAGAGCATGCACACTTTAAGCTGTTTAATTATAATCCTTCATACTGAATTTATTTCTAAAGAAAAAAATGTGGAGGAATAGGAGAAAAATAAAAATAACACAGCTATGCTGACTGAAAAAATATGTACACTTTTAAAGTATGTAGAGAGAAACATAGAGATTGGAAAATGATATAAATGTAAAAATGTGTTAGTTATTAAGTAAAAAAAAAAATACTTTGGTCCATGTCCGATGTGACGTGCTGTAGCTGAGCTTCACTATAGCCTTCTGTGTCACCGGTGTTTTCCTGCATAACCACCGCACCCATTAAAGAAACTGAAACTGCTATGTCAACGTGTTAGACTGGAAAGAATAAACTAGGTCAATTAAAACATTTCTTCATAGAACAGCTGTGAGAATGCATTTGGCCACCTTAGATTCAAAGTACTTTTGCATTCAAGCAAATGGGATAATGAGAAAAATTAAGAAACACAAAGTGGAAAGTTAATAAAAAATAATGGAAAATGACAAAAAATGGAAAGAAAACCAAAAAGTTCCTTTTATTAGTAGTTCAAAAAGCAGTAAGAAATAAAAAATTTCTGGGAAAAAAGAAATAATATTTTAAGGCAACTTTGAGTCAGGTTATTATTAAATACCTCAGTGGAGGGTAGACATTTATTTATTCTGTCAAAGAGCCTGGCAAAACTACCACTAAAAGTAGGACTCTTTTCCAGATTTTTCATATTTTTCAGTCAAAATCTCTTTGTGATATGTTCCATCCTGAACTTCCTTATTGTATCTAAAGTTAAAAGTTCTTAAGTGTTCTGCTCTAAGAAGGGTAAATTTTTTTTTGTTTCCTGATTAAACAGTGTATCCACTGAGAACTCATTCAAAAAGATTCCAAAGTGAGTGCAAATTGTTTACACTCAATTTAAATCTCTGATAGAAGTTTATTCATAAAAAAAGAGAAGCTACTTCCATTCCCCTCCCCTCCACTCAGTATTTTCTTCAGAAATGGGATACTCGCGTATTAATGAAATTATGAAGACAGAGCTCTGCTCACGTAGAAAAGAGATATTTGTGTCTGCTTTATGGCATTATGTATTGTTTTCCCCATATTTCTTTCCACTGAAACAAAGTTACTTTTACTTTGATTACCTCATACTTTTGAAAGTTCAAAGTAATACATGCATAATTAATCTTAGCATCATGTTCTTCCCTCTTTTAGGCAATAGAAGCTGAAGCTCCATCATCAGAAGAAGATGAGAATGCACTTAGTGTCAAAAAAAGTGGATTTGAACCAGAATTTGAAGAGTCCTTAACAAGAGGATTGAACAGACGATCAACTCGACGAAGTATGAGAAAGCCAGGAGCACAGATTGATGATTCTGATGAGAAAACCAGTTCACCTGTAAGTATATTTGCAGAGCTGTTAGTAAACCTTAATGTTTTTCAATAAATTGTGTTAAAATTAAATTAATTCCTCTGGAGAGGTACAAAAAGAAGGAGACATTTGATAAGGGTGAAAGAAACATGAGAATTTTCTAATCCTAAATAGCCTTTTACAGCTGATGTTCGTAAGGTTTTTGTTATTCTCACCATAAATTATTATAACAATAAAACACGACTTTAAAAAACTATAACAAGGGTCAGTTTGTTCTTGAAAATAAATTTGCTATAAAACAAATATACTTACATATATTTGCATACCATACTAACATAGTCAATACAGGATAAATATTAATTTTTGGATCAGAAACAGAATTTTTGGCCCCACATACTATTCTTACAACAAACCTTAAAAAAGCCCATACAAGAAATATAATTTTGTTTGTATTTGCATCAAATACATTGCTGTTAGAAATTGCTTAATGAACAATTACTTGCATTAATCTAGTAATGGATTACACTTAACAATATCCCCAGAGGGAATACTTCAGTCACCACTGACCAATACCATGACTACTGATCAATGAAAATTATTTAGATAAATTAAAATATGATAAGAATTGTAGGTATATTCTCACAGCTTGCTCTTCCTTGTATTAAAATAGCAAAAGGAAATGTACAATTAGTTAATTATTCATTATATTAAAAAATATATATATTGACTTCACCCTGAGTAGATTCCGGGAGTAGGAAGCCAACTATTAAACAGTCTTTTTCATCATATTTCTCCAAATGCATACATGTTTGTCCTAATAGAATTCCCATTTTTTAAGGATGAAGAACTACCTCCAGCTTCATTTCTGAAAATTATGAAGTTGAACAAACCCGAATGGGTATACTTTGTATTTGGAACTTTATGTGCAACTATCAATGGAGCTTTACAACCTGCATTTGCAATCATATTTTCAGAAATTATAGGGGTAAGTTAGAATAAGTTATGCAAAAAAAAAAAAAAAAGCCGACAAAATTTATTTCTAACATAACCAGGTCTTAAACGATCACTGCATAATGAAGTTGAGGGGTGGATGAAGTACTATTACAAAAATACAAAGAATTAAATGAGATTTACAAAATCCGAAAGTTTTAATACAACCTGAAATTTGCTTGTTATACGTGACATATGCTCAAATTTTATACAAATGCAAATGACTACTAAACATAGTTATTGAGAAATATGAGAGTATTTTAGATTATTAGTTGATTTAAACAAAACCCCTATTTTTTTAAATATCTTATAGACTTTTTCAGAAACCGACAAAAGTGTTTTAAGACAAAAGGGTGACTTATATTCACTGCTGTTTTTGGTACTTGGGATCATATACTTTTTTACATTCTTTATGCAGGTATGTCTTATTATTTTACCTTTATTATAATTGCTCGTCATATTTTAAAAAACAGATCTGAAATATACTAAAAATTTGTATCTTCTTAATACATGTCTCCAAGTTAAACCAGAAATCACAATCATACTTCTAGATGTGTCTTGTGCTGAACTGAATCTTTTTTGACCTAGACCTTCTCATATGTTATAGATCTCCCAACCTATTCTAGCCTCTTAACTTCAAAACTTCCTCACTTCTTCAGCAAACACTGTATTGCTGTGGTCTACATTTTTTTTTTTTTTGAGAAATATTATTTGAATGTCTGTACTGTGAACCTACTAGAATTTATGAATATTAAACCAGTTTTTACATTTGCTGTGAGCAATCAGGACTGTAGTATTTTGTACTTTGACTACTTTGTATATTGTAGAGACAATATATCTAAAATATTTCTTGAATAAACACAAAAGACGTAATAATATGCTAAGGATTGTACTTTTTCTCAAATAGGGTTTCACATTTGGCAAAGCTGGTGAAATTCTTACAATGAGGCTTCGATTCATGGCATTTAAAGCAATGCTTAGACAGGTAAAGAGAGTAAATATTTTGATTTCCAGGGTTTTAATAATAATTAATTGTAAAGACATAATATTCTCCCATATTATGACTTGTCTATAGAAAAGATTCATTAAATAAGTCTAGAAACCAATTTGGTTATTTACATGTGGTTAAGCAGAGTATCCTTGGAGGCAGGGTCTTAAATCAATAAAAGTACAAGAGCTTTTTCTGTACTCCTTGCAAGCAGTTAGATTTACAGCCAAGTTACTATAGCCTGACAAACTGATATTCATGAGCAGTATCCCATTATTATTTGCCTGTTTTGCTTCCTTGGTGCCCTTTCTCCCTTAAAGAAATGCAATGCAATTAAGCTTACATTGTAATTCTTACTTCAAATGTCTGATTTAACAGAAATGGGGGTTTTTAAATTTCTTGAAGGTCTCTTTCAAACAGTTCCCAAATCTGTTATTGTTCTTTGTTAATACAGTAGTGAGATTGTATACTTAAATCTAATGCCATTTTCAGAGATTTATAATAGAAATATTTCATAGTGGTTTTAAGTTATTCATGTAGTTATCTAAAGGGACCTTAACCTAATATGATTTCAGGATCAGTGTTTTAGATTTTCAAATATACAATACAATATTTCTGGGGGTTTATGTCTTGCACTTAAAGCTACATATAGACACAGAGTTTGAGTCATGTGAACATGAGGTTTTGCAATGCAAACAGAAAGGTTTTGTAGTCTTAAAAACTATGATTTATAAATCAGCCTTACTGAGGACCTAATGAAAGAGCAATCTTACAATTGAGTCTTGAGGTCACAAATGCCTGTGCTACATCAGCAAGTCTTCATTCAATGCATATTACACATAAAAGTTTAATCAGGTATTTGGTCGCATGTTGAATAAAACTTAAACTATGTACCTGACATCAACAATTGACTTTGATTAGATAAACCAGTTTGGTTTGGGCTCTTTTTTGTCCAAAGAAGCCTCATCAGTCTGGGGATAAACAAAGTAATAAATCAGGTGTTTTCAGCTTGGAATGTTTTACACTTAATTCATTCCCAAACAATATTGCATTTGTGCAGGAGTATGACCAAAGAGTCAGTTCCTCCAAGGAGATTCAGATTGAGCCGTGGCAGGGGAGGGCAGATTTTGGTTTTGTGAATTACACAGACTGCTTTCCTTCCTTCTCAGCAGTGTTAGTGCACACATCAGATTAGCCACATTTTTCTAAAATTATTCATTGTGCACTGAAGGAGTTAGTCTTAATTAAATACGCAGAACTCATGCACTGACACACACATAGTCTTTTGACATTGAACTCAGTTATTCTAGGTAGACCTCAGTCTTATTTTGTGGCTTATATGAAATGTCAAAAAACTGGTGCCAAGAAAAATGTTTCTTATTGTAGGACATGAGCTGGTTTGATAATACTAAAACCACCACTGGAGCATTAACTACAAGACTTGCTAATGATGCGTCACAAGTGAAAGGAGTAAGTAAAATTTTGTTTGGAATTTTTTCATATTTGGTTTAGTTTGTGGTAAACTTCCAGCTTTGGTTTGACTGGTTGGATAACAGTCTTGACTTTGACAATTAAAAATTACTGTAACGAAATACTTGGTATAACACTGGTGTGTTTTAAACCAATGATAGTAGTATATGTTTACAAAATAATTTCCAGGTAAACTTTATTGGAGTTTTACTACTGTGCTGTATTGTGTTCCTCATTATTAGACACATTCATTGGGAATCTCCATCTAAGAAGTCTGCTGGAGATATCTTACTTACCTAAGGGTGCGCATCTAAATTTGCTCACTTTATTACCTCTGATTATTTTTATGATTGTTCAGATTCTGTATTTGAAAAAGTATAGCAACAGACGTCCTTTTCTTTGTTACCTTTAGAAGTAATTTTTGAACTTCCAGGAGTCTGTAATACTAGGCTAAAGAACACTGAATGTTATTATGTGTATGCTTAAGTAAATTTTTACTGCCAAGTGAAGTTATGTGCTTTTTTCTCAGAACTGAGGAATTCTGTAATATCTTCAGATTTATAGGTTAAACATCTAATTTTCTGCTTCATTGGGCTCTGAGTGATGACTTACAAAGGTAGCTGCATGGTCTACATGATGTGACAGATTTTAATGTTTACCTGTAAGTGTAAGCTTAGTCTGTTCATCTTCAAGAGTAGAATTCAGAAACTGCGGTGCAAAGCTAAGTAATCAGAATATGGGGAAATAATAATTAAATTGATCTAGATAATTTTTTTTGCTAAACCATTTAAGAAAATCTCATTTTGAAAAATAACAAAACTGATTTAAGACTCTATAAAGTATTTTCAGAATCAGGAACATTATATGTGAAAATGTCTTCCTTATTTAAGATACAGTAACTTCATCAAGAAATGTCTTCTTTCTTCCTCCAGGCAACTGGTGTCAGACTGGCATTGATTGCCCAAAACATAGCCAACCTGGGGACTGGAATTATTATATCATTAGTTTATGGCTGGCAGCTGACCCTGCTACTTTTAGCTGTTGTTCCAATCATTGCAGTGGCAGGAATGATTGAAATGAAGATGTTGGCTGGGCATGCTAAAAAGGATAAAGTAGAGCTGGAAGCTGCAGGAAAGGTGGGGTTAGAAAATTTTATCTGCATTTGCGTAATGTATAAAATCATGTTTACCAAAGCATTGCTGATGGATGTATTACTTCCAAGTACAGAATGTGTAATTTTATTTAACTTCCGGAGCCAGCCAGGCTGTGTGGTTTTTGGCTAGTAGATCTGTAGAGTATTGCACTTCTTTGATAATAATTAAAGAATTCTGTTAGTAACCAATATTTATTTTTATAATTGATAAGCCCCAGAATGTGCTAAGCACTATTTACGCCCATTCTGAGTCATAAACAGACTTATTATTGTGCATTTGTACAGTATCTATGCTCATAAGTGAGTTCTCCTGCTAGATATTCATCCTTAGAAATTAGACTGGTTGGCAATTGAATAGATCCTAGATATAAGTGTTCAGTTGTATCCGAGATGCATTAGGAAATTGAAAATACTCATTCCTGTGGTATCATCAGGTATACTATAGTATGTGTGGGCACCTCTGCCCTCCCAGAGCAACAACAGTTGCAGCCAACTGGAATACCCTATGTACCACACATTGCACTGGAAGTAATGTGTAAGTCATGGACTCATGCCCAGTGTTTCAACCAGAGGTGAACAGAGGGATACAGTACTAGTCCTGATGTCTAAACAGATGTGATTGTTCCAGATGTTTTCTCTTAGCCATTTCTAAGCATCATCCTCTTCTACATGCATATGGGCTGAATTGACCATACTGGCGCCTAGCCACACTGTGTGGTCATTGAGGAAGACTTTATGACCACTTAACAGGCTACACAAAATCCTTGAATCAGTTGCTCCCACATAGGCATGCATCTGCTGTCTTCTGATGTTACTAGGTACCTTTGTGTATGCAAACAACTCAAATCTAAGGAATCTACAAGCTTAAAGAAAGCATTATGGATCAGATCAATTATTTACTGCTGAGATCTAAGTTAGGCTCTCAGCATGTAAGTAACCCGGACATCCTGATTATAGCCCAAGCCCAGTGGACTAGAAGTTGAATACTAAATTGCCATTTTTCTTATAAAGTATCTCCATAATAGTCACTGCTGTCTAATATTTTTTAACTACTTATTTGGAGGGCATTAGAGGTCTTACCAGAGAATTCTGAGCATCAGCAGAAAATCTTGCTGTCATAAAGAGAAAAATGTAAAATGCTTAGTTTTGATATCAAAAGTCCATGATTTTAATAACAATTATAAAAAATATAGAATTATGTATCAACAGACTCTTTTTATTAGTTTAGAATAAGGAATTGCAACCTAATCTTAACTTTGGATTAAAGCATTTGTGTTTCTATTGCAGATTGCTACAGAAGCCATAGAAAATATTAGAACTGTTGTTAGCTTGACCCGAGAAAGAAAATTTGAGTCGATGTATGGAGAACATTTGCTTGGACCATACAGGTATAATAAAAATAACGAAGCTAGAAAAAAAAATCTGTATTTGAATTACAGAATAAATTACACATATTACTTGGGCTAACATTGCTTTTTTTGTTAGTGTGTATAATTTAATGTATAATTTAATTACCTCAGAATTAATGTAAATATTCTGCATTTTCTTTATTAATAAATGCAACCACCAGCCAATATTTTTTGTTCTTTGATTTAATTAGTTTTCCTGTGATAATATAGGTATCTTCTATTGCAATTGCACTTGGTTTTGTAAAAATATTAATTTTAAGTGAGCTTTGAAAGTCATATAATCTCCTGCCTGAAGTAGAAACTTTTAAGTCTAAATTGAATGCTGCTTAAGCCGTAGAACATAGAACAGAAAGCATTTGAATAATTATTTTTTGTTTTGTGATTGAAAAAAAGGAATATAAATCTGCCTTTACTAAATCAAAATTAAGAAGTCTTAAAGTAAAAAAATTAAAAAAAAAATCTGTCAATTAAGGTTTTATTTGTTCTATAGTGAAATATTTCATTTTCAGACATCCATGACAGCATATGTACACAGATATGCTGGGAGACAAGTACAGTTGCTGCTAATACACCCACTATAATTGAGAGATTAGAGCACAGTGTTATATATAAAAGATATTATTTTAGACTTTTTCTCAGGCTGCTAGGGTTTGAGTCCAAATCAAACAACTTGCAGGTTGGTGCCTAATCATTCTGAGGGCTGACATTGATGGGATTGGTCCAAGACCTTCACATCAATATTGTTCTAGTCTAAATAAGAACTTATTACCCTACAGGTCAATTTGCCTAGAAGATATAGGACAAATGTTTTGCAGTTAATGTTTCAGTGCTTGTTAAGCCACTGATTAGACAAAGAGTTTCTATTTTATAGAAATTGAGTATAGGCCTTTTGTTATACTACATTAATGTACAAATCTGCTGTGTAAAACAGAAGTTACAATAGCCTGTTAATCAATAAAAGCACACTTGTGTATCTAGTTCCTGTTAGTTTTGGTTCAATTCTTTTCCAGAAGGATCCATATAGAGTTGTGACTTAGTAACAGCATAAATAAAATTTAAATATTTTCTTTCTTCATTTTCTGGTAGAATTCATAGTAAGAGATTTTTTTTTTGTCTGCTTTGCTTTTAGTTATAGGCATAGTTTTATAAACCAAAATCTAATTTCTGCATCATGTATTCAGGGTTAATCTTGAAAGAGGAATTTTGACTGATTCAATTGAAAAGAAACAGTGTCTCGAATGTATAATATTGAATTCTTTAATAACTTTTTTGTTTGATGAACACAAAATCACAGGTACAGAAAAAATTACACAAAAATTTGGCTTTGATTGAAGGTGGGTTAATGGTTCAGCTCTTTCTTTTTCCCCTCTTGTGCAGTAGTACAATTTCAAACATGTTATTTCTATCTTCAAAGTGATAATCATGGATTGAATTATAAAATGTTTTCACTCTCAAACTATGAGATGGTAAGACATTAATTACACATAGCAGCAAAGGTGTCACTTTTTTCTGCACCCATATTCCAAACTGTTCATGGAAGTAAATAAAATTCTGGAAACAAAACTAACTCTCTTGGACACAGACTAATAGGAGAT
This sequence comes from Phaenicophaeus curvirostris, assembly GCF_032191515.1. Classification (NCBI taxonomy): domain Eukaryota; kingdom Metazoa; phylum Chordata; class Aves; order Cuculiformes; family Cuculidae; genus Phaenicophaeus; species Phaenicophaeus curvirostris. The sequence continues at coordinate 23,011,513 of NC_091397.1, read as the reverse complement.
AAGGGACTGTGTTGTTCTACTTATAAGAGTGTCATCTGAAGTCAATTAACTGTTTTTTGCATACACAGACTTAAGCCTGCTTGCACATTTTTATGAAAATATACATTCTTTCTTACAGAAATTCTGTCAAGAAGGCGCATATATTTGGAATTTGTTTTGCCCTTTCACAAGCAATGATGTTCTTTACCTACGCTGGCTGTTTCCGGTTTGGTGCATATCTAGTGGTAAATGATCAGATGAGATATAAAGATGTGTTTTTGTAAGTATTTCTTTTGCAATCTTTTTTTTTTTTTTAAAGTCCAGGCAAAGGTCTTTGTTTACTGCTAGACATATTAGGAAACCATTGGCTAAGCTATGAGAAGACAGGCAAGGTCTACTTCTGTACTTAAATATAATGAAAGCATATTACAAAGTGGATACTCTAGGCTACTACAGAGTCTGAGATGTTCAAGCAGGCCTGATTTTGGATTTCCTTTTCTGTATTTGTTTGGGACTACTATGTTTTCCAGATGTTGAAAGACTACCCTACTTACATACTTTGTTTATCCTCATCAATCTTATTGCTTATGCAGCTGTGAGGTCCTCTGTATATTCTACGAAAACCATAGCTGTACCTGTTTAAGGAAGAATAATGATATTGTAAAATGTTTTTTTAAAATGGATCATCATTGTCTTTGTTATTTCTATGTCAGGTTTATTCGTTGTGAGTTGAAATCTTCTCTTTAATGAGAAGATAAATGTTTAATGATTGGAGCATGGGATTTGACAAGGTAGACGCTGTTCAGTATAAGGGAAGGATAGCTGAGTTATTGTAGACAATGCTCTGATAAGAAGCTTGCTCACCTAAATGAATGAATTTTTTGTGGGAAATGAAAGTATAGACCATGAATGTAAGAACAGTACATAGAACGTTGTACAAACCCATAGTCAAATACAGCATTTTTTTTTAATTCAGACAGGTGCTGCAAATGAAATATTGTTCCAATTTGCAGTAATCTTACAAGGAATATCCATTGCAATACAAAATTGTACAAGGAATAGCACAATTATTTGTCCTTAAGGGCACTTTATAGACTTTTAAGGGCAGAAACTGTGCAAAAATTAAAGGAATGACTTTCAAATTCTAGCTTGTCCTTAGCTTCTTACCTTTATATTTTGAGTTTGTAATCACACTTTAACCAATCATTTAACATCATACCTGAGAGCCCCTATCATAACCAAAGCACTGTTCTTCTAGATCTCTATAAACTCAGAAGAATTATAATTTCTAATTTAAGAGGCAATAGCTCAATATAGGACTATGGAAACAAGTATTAAAAGAACGAGATTATACCAGTACAGATATCAGTGACCTCAATATCTAAGAACGGCAAATCACACCGTTTTTTTGTTGGCAACCTGCTTAAAGACAGTTGACAGATCACTTTGGCTTGAAGACATTGGGAAGCGTCTGCATCCCATATGCTAAATGAACATCTCTAGCCAGTGAACTTCCAGTAGCTCAGTTAAATTTGGAAGGGACTGTCTGACCTGAAACTGTGTGAGCCCTTCTAGGCTGTTCAAATGTAGAATAAAACAGACTAGTTCATGTAGTTCTGAAGATAAAAATTCAAATAAATTATTTTACTTTGCCTTAAAACCATCTAAGAGGTCTCGTGTCAGTTACCATTTCTCAGTAATGCGCAATCCTACATTGTATGGCAGTAATTAATATCTGAGGACCGCAGGTTCTTAAACCATTCTAATGTAGCCTGTAATGATACATCTACATTCACCGTAAAACTAAGAGTCTAGTTTTCAACCTTTTGGGGAGGTTGTGCACTTTTCAAATTTTTCTGCAAAGCTATGACAGCAAATTAAATCTTTATTGTTACCTTGTTACAGGCTTAATTCCTTGCTTTCATTGATGACTTAAAAATGAATCAGTAACTCCTAGAGGTCACTGAACCATGGGGAGGAAACCATGTCAATAGTAGAACAGAATTAGTGCAACATCCATTGACCACATTCCTCCTAGCCTCAGTTGGGACTTAATATAGTTAAGCAGTATTAATAATTAAAGGAATTTGTGCTAATAAGTAATGAAAACATTTAATTTGGAAGGGACCTTTGTTTATTTCATTTCATTAAAAGAGGATCAAACCAAATTTCTGGAGCTAAATGTGTAATTAAGCAATAATAATTGGTTACTACTTTATTAATTCAAAATTTAGTCCCCTTTTACCTCTCTGTAAAAAAAAAAAAAATTACTGTAGCCCCATTTCCTTTGTCCTTTTCTGCATCATTTATTTATTAATGTGCTTTTTTCCTGATTTATTTTATAGAGTGTTTTCAGCTATTGTATTTGGTGCAATGGCATTAGGACAAAGCAGCTCTTTTGCTCCAGACTATGCCAAAGCCAAGGTATCAGCAGCCCACTTGTTTCTGCTGTTTGAAACAGTACCCACCATAGATAGTTACAGTGAGGAAGGAGAGAAACTTGTAAGTAAGCCATGTATAACGGGCAATATTACTCATTGACAATATGGACAGTACCCTTCTCACTTCCTTCAAACTGATTCTTCCTTTCCTTCTGATTACTTCCTTATCTCAACATGTTCTCAACACTTTATCTAAACACAACGTGGACCAACTTCTCAATTGTGAGTTCAGCTACTGCCTACAATACATAAAGGATATGTGTTTTAAAAATCTGGTAAAGGCGCAACTTGTGTAGAAATCAACCAGCAGAATTAAGAGCATTTTCAAAATGGTTCATTGCTGCACTTTCATTTTATAGCTTCATTGATTTCAGTGGGGGAAGAAAAGAAAGTCTGCAATTATATTTGAATTATCTGTTGAATTGTCTTAAAGGTGTAACAGTGATACTATTTCAATTATAGGATACATTTGGGGGAAACATAACCATCAGAAATGTGTCATTTAACTACCCAAACCGACCACAGGTCAAAATCCTCCAAGGTTTGAATCTAAAAGTAGAAAAGGGGCAAACTCTGGCTCTTGTTGGTAGCAGCGGCTGTGGAAAGAGCACTGTTATTCAGCTGCTGGAGAGATTTTATGATCCACTCGATGGAGAAATTGTAAGTATTTTTCTAAGAACATGTCAAAATGTGAAGTGAGAGTGCTTATTTGGTTTTATGTGATGTGATAACATATAACAGGTACTTCTAGGGGTTTAAAAAATATTTGTACTATTAAAGGCAAGCAATGGGCTCATCAGTGTTCTTTATTTAAATACAATGAAATAATAGGAAGGAAAAAGTCTAGGTTTCACACATTACAATGAATTAATTAAACAAGGTCTGTGTGGTAAAAATATGCCTGATGTGTAGTCCAACAATGGCTTTGAATTCAGAGCAAATTTCCTGAAATTTTTATGTTAAGAACACTTTAAATGTTATTAAATCTACATATCTACTTCTATATAAAGTAGTCATAGAAGTTGCCATCTATTTTCTTTTCTAAAACATTGAATATCATTGACAAAAATAATTTTTATCATAACTTTTACTTGTCAGAAACATCTTTCAGAGTATACCCACTTACCAAGCAATACACTGTAAATACTTTCAGTAATTTCATTTTTAGGGTTGTCTCTAAGGAAATAGCTTTGATTGGACAACTACTGTGTATGAATTTACAGTAAGCCTCAAATAAAACATATCCATGTGACCGAAATTTAAAATGCTTATTTTCTCAGCTTTTTGATGACAAAAATGCAAAGACTTTAAATATCCAGTGGTTGAGAGCTCAGATTGGTATTGTCTCACAAGAACCAATGCTGTTCGACTGCACTGTTGCTGAAAATATTGCATATGGAGATAATAGTCGGGAGGTGTCATATGAGGAAATTGTTAATGCAGCAAAAGAAGCCAACGTTCATTCCTTCATTGACTCTTTGCCAGATGTAAGTTATTCCTTTTGTCTTTTTCTCAGAACTGGAGGTAACCTGCTGTGGCAGGGAAGAATTGTGCCTATTTATGATTCCCTGGGATACAATAATTCCCTGAGATGCAAATAGATCTGAAACTGATTTTTAAATCTTATCCTTTCTTATTTGTGTTCACCATATTTATTTTTACTGGGGGACTCCATTGTCAGATGGAGAGCTGAACATTTGAGATATCAGGGAAGAAAATCCACTTAAATTAAAATTGAGAGCTGGAAGTGTTGGGTGTTTTAAAGTGAGTTAAAAAATTCTTTTTAATCTCCTATTTGTCTCAAGCATATGTAAAAGACTCCACTAGACTGACAAGTTTCTTATGAATTTCTTCCAGTTATACCTTGTCATAATTTAAATTTCTAGTATTCATACAGTTAAAAAATTGCTAAGAAAGTCTTTCATATATATATCTGACCAACCCATAATAATGTAAGCATGAACATCTTGGCTCAGATGAAAGTTCTGCCATACACAAATCTCCTCCTAGGCAGTGACCAGCAAGGTATATTTATGATTTGCATAATTTCTGACTCAGGAACTTCCTAAGGTAGAAATCATGTTTTATTACTTAATAGTTCTGGACTGCTTCTTCTTCCCTGAGTCTGACAAATCAATTTCTAGCCACTGTCAACTTGTATCCAAAACTTCTTGAAGCCAGGAAGTTATTCGCTTAGTTGTATGTTCTAAGTATTCAGCTTGATTTTAGACTGTTAAGCTGCTTTTTGGGTTTCTTGAAAAAATGCCAAGTCCAAAGCTTGTGATTTTTGCAGATCATGATTAGTTTCTAACGGCTTATCAAGATCTGCTCTTTCTAAAACTTTTTAGAGAGATCTTGTGATATGTAATGATGTCTCATTAAACTTCGGTGCATTTTGCAACCAAATATATAATACCTCCAAGGCTACGGCGACCTACATGTGAATTAGTCCAGAGACCTTACTGGTTCACCTTAACCGACATAATTAAATTTGAAACATAATTATCTAAAAATTCTGTGTTTACATATAGATATAGTATGTAATTTGGCCTGAAACTGATACATCTTATACACTGTTATTTTTTCCTTTGGGATGAATAAATGTGTTTTAAAATAACTGATTGGTTAGGATACTAGCTTGGAGTGTTTAAGGTCAGGGTTTGATCCCCAGTATTGACATAGAAATTCACTGAGTTTGGTGTTCTAACACCTGACTGAGAATAATATTGCCTTCTAACCCCAGAGGGGTTGTTGCTTTGAGTTTATGAAATGCTTGATGCTACAAAGTCCCCTAATGAAAGATCTATAGATCTGTGGCACATAGCAATTTTGGTCATCTGTTTTCAGAGAGCTACTGGCATGGAATATGAAGTTTATGGATGGCTGGTGTCAGGGTCAATATGCTTACATATATTTCAAAACAGATTTGCATTCATAATCTGAATATATTGTTTCTAGAAATACAATACCCGTGTAGGAGACAAGGGAACTCAGCTGTCTGGTGGCCAGAAGCAACGTATTGCTATTGCCCGAGCTCTCGTACGTCAGCCCCAAATTCTGCTACTGGATGAAGCTACATCTGCCTTAGATACCGAAAGTGAAAAGGTAACTTGATTGTGAGCCAGGAGTCTGAGATCTAAATCTGTGTTCATTTGTATTGTGATTATTGTTTTCACTCCCACAGACTAAAGGCCAAAGCTTGAAATATGGTGGATTATGCAAATTACATACTTGTGGTAATGACAGACTAATATAAAGGTCTTACTCCTTTCATCTGTGTGGCAGTAGGCAGATTGAAGTAACAATGAGGAAAGCAGTTCTTTGCCTGAAATTCTTCAGGCCTCAATTGGACAAGTACTTTCAAAATTGAATTGAAAGCCACAGACTTCAGAAGCGGGAATTGAGGAGGCTGCTGAAGAACTTTTTTTTTCTGGGAAATGGCCAAACCCTGCTTTAGTAATTTTTCTTGTGTAATATTAATGAGGCAAATACACAAATGTTATATCCTGAAAAGCCCTATGGACTAAGTTTTGTTCAATTGTAGGCATAAACCCCAAAAGTTTAATTGGAAAATGGCATTAAATACTTCCAGGAGTCTTTGTTTTCTTAATTACATGCCAGTTATGTACAGAAATTTCATCTCTTGTTTTATTCTGCATTAATAAACGTACAGAATAAAGAAAAGAAAACAGAGATTCTTATTAGTATTTTTCTGCCAATGCTAGCTTTAAGAAAAGCATCATTCATGAGACTCCCTGTGAAATCATGAGAACTGGTATGATAGTAGTTGACCCAAGATGACTGACTTACAGTCATGGACGGAACTTTTGGAGGACTCATCAAGACTCCTCTTCAAATCAGGGCCAGTACTGAGTTCAAGCTAGGCTGCTTAGTGCTGTGTCCAGTAGGGTCATTGAAAATCTCAGAGGAGATTCAACAAGCTCTCTTTTTAACCCATTCCAATGCTTAATTATCCTGGCAGTTAATATTTTTCTTACATCTGGTCTGAACCTCCTCTATTACAATCTATAACCATTTCCTCTTGTTCTCCTACCATGCACCTCAGTACTGAGTCTGGTCCCATTTCATCCTCTTAGCTATCACAGCATCATCCACTATGACAGTTTTGACTCCATGCCAGCACAGGCTAGTTCTAAAAAAAGGAAGTTAAAGCCACAGATATTCCCTTTCCCACACTGTCATAATACAGTGTATTTCACAGATGGCAGTTGAGGTATATCTCACTACAGCTAACCAGAATAGTTCACCTTTTGGTTTGTTCCTTGTGCAGGTTGTCCAGGAAGCACTGGATAAAGCCAGAGAAGGTCGCACCTGCATTGTGATAGCTCACCGCCTCTCCACCATCCAAAATGCTGACAAGATTGCGGTGATTCAGAATGGCAAAGTTGTAGAACAAGGGACCCATCAGCAGCTGCTGGCTGAAAAGGGCATCTACTATTCTCTGGTCAATGTTCAAAGTGGGTCATGCACCATGTAAATTAAAGACAGTACTTATTTCTGAATTGTCACTATAATTATTTCAATACTGCTATTTTTTGCCACTGTAATTATTTTGATATCAATAGTCAGTCTTGATACTTCTGGATTTCCTCCTTCCTCTCATAAGTCCTACAAACCCAGGAAAAACTGAGTAAATATGTACCAGTTTCTCACTACTAGTTTTCATTATACAAACCATTCTACTATATGGCCAAAGCATACGCCTTGTGTAAGGCACAGTCAGTCCTGGCATGTTAAGCTTGTTATCAACTTGTTATGAGAATTTGCAGGTCAGCTGGAGCTTGATACTAGATCTTTCTAGTTATGATGTGTAGTTTTAGCCTGAGATGACGGCAAATGTCTTGAAAATATGGTCACAGGCTGAAAACAAATGTCCCAGAAGTTTAAGTATTTCAGTGACAGTCTGTTACTGATCATCGAAGAGGTGCAACCTTAAGACCTGGAAAAAACTGTTTGAAGCGTAACACAGAAAAGAAGCAGCAGATAAGAAAAAATAAACCCATAACCGTTGGGCAAGGCAAGGTACCTGCTGCAGCCTGGAAAAGTACTCTTGACAAGTTTCTCGAAGTCCTAGGAGTCAGAGGTCAATGGCTAAGAACTCTCTAAAGACTACAGTATTTTATAAAAGGTGAAAACCTTGTCTTTGGGCAAAGGAAGGACACTCTTTTCAGTGTTAGCTTCCTTCATTGAAGAGCTCTTGAACCTAATCACCGTGATGACTAAGACTCTCAAGGACTGTAAGCATCGGAGCTGATCACACAGCACCAGCTCTGAGGTATTGTGTGTGAGTTGCTAATTTAGGATGACTGTTAAAGACTAACTGCTTTTAATATGTAGTCATAATGATTATTAATTAATTAATAATTATGATGAACTAACCATTAGTAATGTATATTGTTAATTAATATCTATGCAGTAAAGATATTCTTTTTTCAAGTTTAAAATTGGCCTGGTTAATCAGTCTTCCACAATTCCATTATAGCAATTTCTGATTCCCCAAGATTTATACATATGAGCTATTCTATCTACATGTAGGTGCTTATACACACAGCCTAACTGATAGGCACTTAGGCTCATCAATGTACTAATAACACTCCCCAGAATGTTGATTGATGCAGTCGTATTGTATTCGTCTTGAATCTCTTACCTGTTTTCTTCTGTTCCTGACTTAAATGAAAATATCTATGCTGGTTCTTACAGTTGCTTTGCTTTCAGAACTTCTTTTTGGAAGACAAACACCATATTAGAGCTATTGTACTACAACCAGTTGTCTCATCATGTAATTTTTAGTCACAAAGCCAAAAGGACAGGTAGGGGCCTCCAAAAATGTGCTCTTCACCATATATATATATATATATATACACACACATATACACCATATATATATACAGAATATGTATAACCATGTTCTGTTAATACACTTTTACATTATAATGCTTGACCCAAATAAATGGTTGACTGACCTAGGACAATTCTGCACAGTGCATTGCTCCATTCTGCTTTAAGGATCATTATTCAACCGTGTCCTTCTACGGGGCATAAGAGATCTTACTTCCTACCTCTGCTTTTCCAGTTAGGTTCTGAGGCATTTTGGTTCACCTTTATATCATAAGACACTTATCTGAACTCTGAGTTCTACTCATAAGAATAGTCAGCACTTTTCTTCAACTGTAAGCAGCCTAAACACATGATGATAGGTATTTGTTATTTTAAAGTTTTTTTGGCCTTTTACTTCTTTTGAGAGCTTGCAGCATTTTTAGGCAGACCTTACTTTTCTGGAGGAAGGTAATCTAGCAGTGTTTTTCACGCATTTCTTGTGCGTCTTGCCCCATTACTTTTGGAATGAGTCTTCAGAGAGATGTCAGCATTAATATCACTTCAGCAATCCAAATCAATGCCCAAGCATACACCACTGAGTGTGGGAAAAAGGAAGCAAGAACTACTTAAGTTCAACAGTGTGCTAGCCCTTCTGCTGAAAGAACTAATCAAAGGAGAGCTTTTAGAAGAAAAATGGGGTTTAGATCTAGAAAGCCTTACTTACTGCAGTTTCTTATCAGGGTATTGAATACTAGTGTCCAGTTGCCCACCATTCTCCAACATACTTGCCCCTACAAGGGCAATTTCCTGTTCCTTATGCAACAAATATTTCACTATGATTTCTGACATAGAATGAAGGCATAAATAAATTCCAGAATTTTCCCTCCCCTCAAATGATTCTGAAGGAGTATTTCTCACCAATGCCATTGGTCATGTACCATCTTCAAACAAAAACTGTAAATTAGTTCTAGACCTCCACTAGCCTCTTCTTCGGGCATTCCCTCAAAGCTCTTCCCAAACTATCCCATATGCTGGGAGATGTTCAACAATCTTGCACCCTTATACTGACTCCCCATCAATCTTGCTTTAATGGAATCTCCTTCATAGAATCATAGAATAACCAGGTTGGAAGAGACCCACTGGATCATCGAGTCCGAGTAAATTCTTTGAACCTGTTTTCTCTTTCTTGCTGATATGCTTGTCTGTGAAAGAAGCTTTTCCTGGTAGCATTCATTTCTGCAAGACGCTAAAGATCTCCTTGTAACATTTGTTAATGGGTAATTATTGTAATCATTCATAGTACAAATAGACATACAGTTAATCTCTTCCTGAAGATGTATTGTCTATTCATACATTTATAACTCTTCCTCCTATTCCTCTCCTTAAAAATCCAATCTACCTTGTAGACTTGGTCATCGGAAGGAAATAAGACAGCAGCTTGAAGGAGAAGAGAGGCATGACACATTGCCTCTGAATACAGCGTAAAAACACTCAACTAGCAAGTCTTGTGCAGAAAAAGCCACTTTATAAATGTATCTATAGACTGTCTAAAGAACTGTTATTTTCAAGTACCTAGTATTTCTTCTAGATAAATTATCTAGAAAAACGTAGGTTAGTCATACATTCCTTTTATATTTCTCAGATAGGACAGTATCTGTTATTGTAGTTATTTTAATGCAGTGAATTGTAAGCAAAAAGTAAGAGACAGAACTAGCAGCCACTTCAAGTACTTTGCTGTGAATTCCAAGGACTGAAGAGATATCAAAAGTAGAGAATAGGAAGGAAAAGAGCAGAACGCACAAGGACAACTATATTTAGCAAACCCTGTTATTGTAAGATGATAACGTTTTCTTTTGTCTTTGCTCCTGTGTACATTTCATTCTAGCTGTACTCTGTTAACAGTGGAGATCAGTATACTAACATTGCTGCTGTAGAGATCTAGGACACGACTGCATCTAACTCAAAGTGAACATTCATGCCTAAACTAAATTCTCTAGGCAGGCCCATCTTCTGCAGGGTTAAAAAAGGCCTGACCAATGGCATCTAGGGCATTTATCCCATTCTGGAGTTGCTGTCACTAGCAGGTCAGATTAATAACCTTGTATGGTATCTCTTTGTAAAAGGATATGAACACGATTGTCATAAATGCTCACATTGTCAATGCCTTAGTGTAGAGAGAATGAGTCATAGCTTGAATGACTGCTAAATTAAAATCCAGATCTTAGATCCCACACTACATAATGTCTCAAAAAGTAGATCTGTAAATACTAGCTGCAGCTTTGTATTCACCAAGACAGAGACATTTTTTACTTAAATAAAAGAAACTGTATGGAGCTGTTCTAAAATGCTTAAACTTATATGAACTCTTCAGTGATTCCTTGACATGCACATCAGAAACATAGTTGCTCATTTCACTCTCATCTGAAGACGTTTGAAATCTTTCCTTTGAAGATACGGTTGTTCTTTCTGACTCTCATTCTTCCCCTATTACCTATAAGACTTTAAAGACAGAAAAAATGCATATGCTTTCTATCTAAGAATCTTTCATTGACAAAGAATTTCTAGATTACGCATCAAAATTTCCTCAAGAATTCCTCATGAAAAAATGAAAATCTTTGAGAAATTTTTGTGTCTCAACTTTCACATCAGTTTCCTTTGAGTTCACAATGGAAAGTGTGAATTTTCAACATTTTCACCAATAATACTAATCAATTCTTTTTCTTTCTGTGGCCATGTCTTTAATTTGCCACATGATGGCCTCATTTGTTCAGACAACAGATAAATTAATATGGATTTTCTTTTACAAATTAAATTTTCTTCTCTTCTCCATGTCTATTTTGCTCAGCTCAGTATATAGTGTCATGTCTTGTTTATCTTGGCATTTAAATCAGAGACTTTTCAGTTATTTCTTCCTAATTTAATCTTATTTGTCATAAAATATATTAAGATAAATGATAAGGTTAAAGAAAAGTCCTCTTATGTATTAAAAATATTTCTGAGTATTACAAGAGCAAAGGTATTTTCATGTAGTCTGGGTAATTTGATTCCAGATCTAGAGTTTGAGTGCCATTTTCCTGAGTGAATGACTTCTTGAAGAGCTATTACACCTACAAATTCTACATTGAATTTCATGTGTCCTATAATTTATAAAGAACAGAGATGGTAATTTACAAAATAGGGTATTAAAATGCTGTAGTTATGTTAAAGTGAAACTTTCCACCTGCAAGACTACAGCCATTTTACCACTGGCATCAGTATTTATTACTAGATGAATTTAGTATTTCCTGCTAACAGAAGATAAAAGCATTACTTAATTACATAATTGCTTGAGTTTTCAGCTGTGAACAAGAAATTCAATGTTTGATTCAATTTAATATACCACAATAGATGTACAATGCACTTCTATGTCACCTAAATAAAAACACTAATCTTAAAGTAATTTAATTATACAATTGGTAAAACCCACTGTCGTGAGGATACAGACATGGTTTATCATTCTACACTGAGGAAAAATCTGTTTTTAGGAAGAGATTTCTTCACAAAAAAAAACGTCGGGTGAGTATATTCGTGGGTATCATAAAGGATAACTGTTCTGAGAATATGCTTTCATTCAAAGAAAAATTAAAATGACTACACAATTTAAAACTTTCGTCTCCCAGCTATAGAGAAATCGTACATCCATTCAGTCTGTAAACAGTTTGGTGCTTGAGACACAAAGCCATCATTGATATTTCTGAGAAGCCTCATGGAGAACTGACACAGCCTTCTCTGGCTGCTCCTGCTCATCCAGCTTTAAGACTTTCTCTGTGTGTGTCTGCTCATGCAGTTGAGTGCTAGCCATGATTATAGTTCTTGTGCCATGATCTACAAACATCAGAATAACAGCTGCAGTCCACCTGCTCGTAACATCCTATCTGTCTGCTCTTGTGACAGAGTAAATTCCTCTTTTAGATATTTGCCTCAGGACTCACAGATCATTACCAAAAGCAAGGTATCAGAATATTCATGCAAATAAAAGAAAATTCTATGTCAGACTAAGTCATCAAAAGTTCGGGAGTATTGTTTTCACCCACAGCTTTTGTTTCTAAATACTCAAAGCATATTACAAATGTTAAGCTTTGGAATACTCACATATCAGTAAGAAATATTATGCCTGGTTCAGGGAAATAATTTCAACATTTTCAAGTGGTTTTGTCCACTGACTTCAGTTTCAGAGATGATAAATAACTGACAAACTGCTCAACCACGTGCATTCCAGCCTACAGATTTGGGCTACATTATCTTAGACATATGAAAATAATTTTTCATTCATTTACCACCATACACAGTAAATCTTTCATCTTAAGAGGTTAGTATTAGGGCATTTACATATGAAACAGATACTTGAACACTGTTATGTCTATTTATTCTCAAATTATGTTTTCTGGTTTTAGACATCGCTATGTTACACTATCTGATCATAGCAAGTTCCTTTGTTTCCTTAGCAAAATCCAACCTCACTGCTTGGTTCTAACCATCCTAGTCCTACTGACTGTTGAATGACCTTCCAGAACAGGTGAAAATGGATTCAGATCACCCCTGTGGTAAGTCAGCACATTTATTTTTTCTAAGACAGATTATCGGTGTTCAATAGTGAATGCTAAAAACATGCAAAAATATCCAGTGAAATTACATTCTTCTTTAAAATACGTTTTACTACTTATTTTGTATTAATTCAGGTAAACTGCAGCAATTCACATGCTTTGAAATGACATATTAGCAGGGATTGTGCAGGGGACACCACTTTAAATCCTGCTTAAAAGCTGAAAACAAGCTGGTTTCAAACAGTACAACAGGATACAGGTCTTCAGACTATTAGCTTTGCATTATTGATAGTTTTTGCTGAAGCACTTTGTTTCTCAAACAGATTAAAATGCATTCTGAAGATGAAACAATGTTTTACTTAAATGGAAAGGCTGATGATACTGCTGTATCATATCAGGGTTACAGATCAAAAGACAAATGGTAAGTATAGCAGTTGATTTCAAAATATTCCCATTATAGCCTGAACCAAATGATCTTTGGAGGTCCCTTCCAGTCTGGGCTGTTCTATGATTCTATTCTACTAACGCTTTACTTCTAAATACATAGGCTTAAATTTTACTGATAAACAATACAAGAATAATCATATAGTATTCCTTTTTTGGAAATGTCCTTGATACCCACTATTCTCTTAAGGCAATATACACAAACACAGTTATAAAAATGTACCAGTATCTCTATCTAAACATGGATAAATAAATTTAAATATAGATGAATTGTTAACAGATAAATCCAGTTGAACCCGAAGAGGAAGCCTGTCTGAGGAGCTGAATGCTTTTCTTGTATCTTGATGATATAATTGAGAATTTCTGTTGTGGTTATTGAAGATTTGGCAGCTTCGTTCATTCTTTTGCAAGAAGACAGTGACATCTGTATCCATCCTTTTTTGTTAAAAGGCTAATCCAAAGTACTGGGAAAATGAAGCCAGAGTAGAATCATAGAATCATAGAATAACCAGGTTGGAAGAGACCCACCGGATCATCGAGTCCAACCATTCCTATCAAACAATAAACTATGCCCCTTAGCACCTCATCCACCCATGCCTTAAAAACCTCCAGGGAAGGGGACTCAACCACCTCCCTGGGCAGCCTGTTCCAGTGCCCAATGACCCTTTCTGTGAAGAATTTTTTCCTAATGTCCAGCCTAAATCTCCCCTGGCGGAGCTTGAGGCCATTCCCTCTTGTCCTGTCCCCTGTCACTTGGGAGAAGAGGCCAGCACCCTCCTTTCTACAACCTCCTTTCAGGTAGTTATAGAGAGCAATGAGGTTTCCCCTCAGCCTCCTCTTCTCCAGGCTAAACAACCTCAGCTCTCTCAGCCGTTCCTCATAAGGCCTGTTCTCCAGACCCCTCACCAGCTTCCTTGCTCTTCTCTGGACTCGCTCCAGAGCCTCAACATCCTTCTTGTGGTGAGGGGCCCAGAACTGAACACAGAATTTGAGGTGCGGTCTCACCAGTGCCAAGTACAGAGGGAGAATAACCTCCCTGGACCTGCTGGTCACGCCATTTCTGATCCAAGCCAAGATGCCATTGGCCTTCTTGGCCACCTGGGCACACTGCTGGCTCATATTCAGTTGGCTGCCAACCAACACCTCCAGGTCTTTCTCCTCCAGGCAGCTTTCTAGACAGACTTCTCCTAGTCTGTAGCACTGCATACGGTTGTTGTGCCACAAGTGCAGGACCCGGCATTTGGCCTTGTTAAGCCTCATGCCACTGGACTCTGCCCAGCGGTCCAGCCTGTTCAGATCCCTTTGCAGAGCCTCCCTACCCTCCAGCAGATCAACACTTCCACCCAGCTTAGTGTCGTCCCCAAACTTGCTAAGGGTGCACTCAATGCCTTCATCCAGGTCATTGATAAAGACATTGAACAGGGCTGGACCCAGCATTGAGCCCTGGGGAACCCCACTTGTCACTGGCCTCCAGCTGGATTTCACACCATTTACCACCACTCTCTGGGCCCGGCCATCCAACCAGTTTTCCACCCAGGAGAGTGTGCGCCCGTCCAGGCCAGAGGCTGACAGTTTCCCAAGCAGAATGCTGTGAGAAACTGTGTCAAAGGCTTTACTGAAGTCCAGGAAGACCACATCCACAGCCTTTCCCTCATCCAGCAGCCGAGTCACTTTGTCATAGAAAGCGATCAGGTTAGTTTGGCAAGACCTGCCTTTTGTGAACCCCTGTTGACTGGGCCTGATCACCTGGTTCTCTTGCATGTGCTTCATGATAGCACTCAAGATCACCTGCTCCATGACTTTCCCTGGCACTGAGGTCAGACTGACAGGCCTGTAGTTTCCTGGGTCCTCCCTGCAACCCTTCTTGTAGATGGGCACAACATCAGCCAGCCTCCAGTCCAGTGGGACTTCCCCAGTCTTCCAGGACTGTTGGAAGATGATGGAAAGGGGTTCAGCCAGCACATCCGCCAGCTCCTTCAATACCCTTGGATGAATCCCATCCGGCCCCATAGACTTGTGGGTGTCTAGTCGGGCTAGCAAGGCTCTGACCACCTCCTCTTGGATCACGGGAGCCTCATTTTGCTCCTCTAGCTCCTGGGTTTGTACACAGACGGAACGACTTTCTTTACAATTAAAGACTGAGGCAAAGAAGGCATTAAGTGCCTCAGCCTTTTCCTCATTCCCTGTCACTGTTGTTCCTTCTGTGTCCAATAGGGACTGTACGGTCTCCCTAGTCCTCCTTTTATTATTTATATATTTATAGAAGGATGTTTTGTTATCTTTCACAGACTTTGCCAATCTGATTTCTAGCTGAGCCTTAGCCCTTCTGATTTTTTCTCTACACAGTCTCACTTCCCTCCTGTAGTCCACCCAAGAGGCCTGTCCCCTCTTCCAGAGCCCATAAACATTTCTCTTCTTGATATCACTCAAGATCTCTCTGTTCAACCAAGCTGGCTTTCTCCCCTGCCGGCTTTTTTTCCGGAACGTGGGGATGGCTTTCTCCGGAGCTGCTAGGATTTCCTTGTTGAAGAGCTCCCAGCCCTCATGGGCTCCCTTGCCCTTAAGTACTGTCTCCCATGAGACTTTGCCAACCAGCCTTCTGAAGAGTTCAAAGTCTGCCCTCTGGAAATTTTATGCTACTGCCCTACTAACCACCCTCTTCACTTCACCTAGAACAGAAAACTCTATCATCTCATGATCACTTTGTCCTAGGCGTCCCCCTACTGCCACATCCCCCACAAGGCCTTCTCTGTTCACAAACAGCAGGTCCAGGAGGGCACCCTCCCTTGTTGGTTCATTCACCAGCTGTGCAAGGACGTTGTCTTCCACGCACTCCAGGAACCTCCTAGACTGCTTCCTTTCTGCTCTATTGTACTTCCAGCAGATATCAGGAAGATTGAAGTCTCCCACAAGAACAAGAGGCATTGATCTAGAGATTAACCCCAGCTGTTTATAGAAGAGCTCATCAGCTGCTTCTCCTTGGCTGGGTGGTCTGTAACAGACTCCCATCACAAAATTTACCTTCTGGTGGGCTCCTCTGATTTTAACCCACAGGCACTCAATCTCCTCATCACCACAATCCATCTCAATGGAGTCCAAGTCCTCCCTTACAAAGAGGGCTACCCCGCCTCCTCTCCTACCCTTCCTATCCCGCCTGAAGAGTTTGTACCCCACCATAGCTGTACTCCAGTTACATGAGTCGTCCCACCACGTTTCCATGATGGCAACGACATCATAGGCTCCTTGCCCTACGACAGCTTCCAGCTCTTCCTTCTTATTCCCCATGCTGCGTGCATTGGTGTAAATGCACTTCAGCTGAGCTGGCGAGCCTTCAGCCCTCTTAGAGGGAACAGAGTTCGTTCCCAATTGCCTGGTCACTGCAGTAGCTAGCACCAGAGTGCCCGTATGTCCCTTAGCACCTGTAGGAGCAGAATACTATTTGTGTATCCTTCATCATTTTCCCAATGGCCCTGAGGTCATTCTTGATGGTTTTGGTCTTTTTGTTTACTTGACCATCGTTATGAGTTTGGACTACTGTCAGAGGATAGTAGTCTGTCTCGTGGACCAGGGAAGGAAGTTTTCTAGCTACCTCCTTCACTGATGCACCTGGTAAGCAGCAGACCTCTCTGTGGAGCGGGTCCGGTCTGCAAATGGGTGCCTCCGTTCCTTTTAGGAGGGAGTCCCCTACAACAATCACCCTCCTCTTCTTCTTGATGGAGGATGTTTTTATCTTTTTCTGAGGATGGTGCGGCCTAGGGAAGGATTCTAGGCTGTGGGAGCCATCATCCTCATCCTCAGGGTTAGATTCCACCTGCAGCACCTGGTACTTGTTCACCAGGGGGATCTGGGGTTTTGCTGTCTGGTTGAGGGGAGCAGGTTTCCTTCATCTGGCAGGAACTTGCTGCCATTCCCCATCTCTTGTAACCCCTGCAGTTTGCAGGTGGATGGTGTTTGGACACACCAGCTCCAGCAGGCTGCTGAGTTAGTGAGAGGGCACTGCTCCACTGGTCTATCTGCCCCTCACACTCCCTGATGGTCCTCAGCCTCTTTACTTCCTCCCTTAACTCCTGCACCACGTGAAGGAGTTCCCCAACTCGAGAGCAGCTTTCACAAGTGGAGCGAGTACCAGAGGCATGAGCTGGTGTGGGAGGGGGTCACTGCCTGCAGCCCAGGATCTGGGTAGCTGCATGCACCCACTGTGGCTCTGTCTGAGTGGCAGCATCCACCCTGCCTGCTGCAGCACACGGAGCAGCTTTAATCTTCTGCCGGGTGGCCACCATCATCCTCGGTGCCTTCTGTCTAGTCTCTAGGTCCTCTCTGCGCACTGCCCGCTCAAACTGCCACACTCCTCTTCGCGGTGCTCCCAAGGGACCGTTTAAATCTCCCGCGGCAGCCACCGGGACCGCCCCCTCCCGTCAGGCACCGCGCGGGACCAGCCTGTGGGGCCGGCAGGATCCCCGCCCCCGCCTGGGTTTTTCTGGGATTTTCCCGGCTCCGGGAAGCTCCCACCGCCTCAAAAAGTCCACCCCACCACAGAACTCACCGTCCTGCTGCCGGGGGCTGCCGAAGAAGCAGTTAAAGGAAGTCGTTAAAGGACAGCTAAGTTACATTCTTCTCCAAGTTCTCTGAAGGAAGTGTAACTTACGAGAATGGAGGGCCAGCTGGGTTCAGATGTACTGCACACTCTACCTTACTACCACTTTCATGTTTCCAAAAAAAGAAATGGATCTCGGTGGAATATAGATTCCATAATTTGAAGGACTGCATAATATTGTCAGAATAAAGCTTACTGCTGTCATTGCTAGTTTTACTGTACCAAAAATTTGTGAAAAATGTGAGGTGAAAATAAAATATCTCGTGTTTTCTCTTTGAATTTATTAAAAAAAAAAAAAACAACAAAACACAAACCACAATCAAAAACCTTATTTCCCTCTGCAAACAAAGCAGACGTTAATAACATTCTCAGAGCCTGGCATATTTCTGAAAAAGGTGAATTAATACAAAATTGTATCATATTTGAGAGTATCAAGTGGAAGTCTGATGCACTACTGATTGAATGAGATGCCTGTTTTTATTGAAGAAAAACACTCCCCATTTTGCTAAGCATGTTGCCTTCCATTCATTGCTGGGGGAGCTCAAGACAGGGAAATACAGTTTAATCCCAAAATGGCAGCTGTGAGCAGAAGTTTATTTTACTTCTGTGTAGTCAAAGGTGCTTATTGTCACTTTTCAGTCTGAAACTGCCACTGCTCATAATGTCAATGCAATGAATACAGGTTTAGTCCCACAAAAAAACCCAAACCCAGAGCCTCAAGGTTTTCGCTATAATAGATACAGCTAAATATTAGTGCTTTAAAATTTTTTCAAGTGGAAACCTTCAGTATGAACCTTCAAATCTTTCAAGCGGAGGCAAAACTCATGCATGATTTTGACAATGTCTGTTTGACACAGATCATCTTTCAGCCCCATAAGCCATGTTAATAACTCACATAGTATCCTGTGTTAGGACAGGACACTGACCTGTGAACTCCCAGTGATTTTTCTAAAATCACATCTTCTCATTTTTTCTTTCTGGTAGCAGCCCACTAACCATCACAAAGCTTTGCATCCTTTCCACGACCACCTCCATCTTCACCAGCTTTGTTTAATTTTCCCCTCTTTACAGTCCACTTCTTATTTTAATAGCCTAATTTCTTCCAAGTTCAGTTCTATAGGTTGAACCTCTTGATTAGAGGCACTAGTCTAACTGACTGCAGTCTAATGATCTGAAATCAAAATACTGATCTATGAGAGGTCTATGACACACAATTGTCAGTAATGTTACATCAGCCAGCCCACCTAGTTTTCCAAATCTACTTAAAAAGCATGGCAAATAGCTACCACTGGACTCTAACCTAGTCTAGACAAACATAGAAAGAAAGAAATAAAAGGAAAATTTCCAGCATGAGAATAGCCTATGCCAGAAAATTTATCTCCCACACAAGCTATGCTTTCATAAGCTCTTGGCATCACTGCCTAGTGAATTACTCTTTTAAAGGCATTGCCAGGAACAAGGAAATCCTTGCTTCTATTTCAATTAATTCTTTTGCAATTGAGTCTAACTTATCAATACTATACTTATTGCTAACTAGTCTCTTTTCTGCCACTCTCTCACCCAAATCCATATCCAGAAAAAAAGGAGAGAGTCACAGCAAATTTTACAATACAACTGCATCAATTTTTAAACAGGTTATTTGGAAGCACACAATTTTAATTATCATCTTTTCTATGCAGGCCACAATATTTTTGCGTTTTACATAATTAGAGCAATCCTAGATAAAGAGAAGGTCATCTGGCCCAGTCCTTCTCAAAGTTAGGCTAAACAACAAAGTTAGAGCAGTTTCTCAGAGCCCTCTCCAGGCGAGTTTGGAAAATCTCCAGCAGCTGCAGTCCTACAGCCTCTCTAGGTACCTGTTCCAGGGCTGGAGAGCAACCATCTGAAGCTGGTTTTGTAACACAACTGAAAAATGTCTCATGTTACATCTTTAGTTACCTGCCCTCTTGAGGTCTTCAACTGAAACTGCCTATGAGCCGTGTGAGTTAACCTGACAAGGAAATAGTGGCAACTTCTGTACAATTTCAGTCTCATGAATAACTGTACTAAGATTTAACAGATTAGTTAAATATCACCTGTAGCTGGCAGCAGATTTGGGATTTATGGAGGTTCAACTCAAGTACGTTTTAGCATAATCTAAGGTAGCTTTAAGGGAGTTTTTCCTTCGTGAAAGTCCCCCAAACACCTATGAAAAACTAATGCCCTTTTATCTCCTGATGGATAATTCTAGCATTTAAAACAAAACTTCCTTCTGCAGAGGGAGCAAAAAAAAAACCCGAACCCCACTATTGTACTTTACAGGAGTGATGGCAATGAGCATCACACTCTTTGCATTCCTAGCGCTAGCACTGTATTCAGCAGAGCTCCCATCTTCCTCCCCATTTTCTGAAAACCTGCAGGAAACTATTTGTTTAATTGTGGTCACGAATAAAGATCTTTGGCACTCATTTTTAGCAAAAGTACTTAGGATAACCATCCTTATTGCTTTTGCTTTTGCTTTGTATGCGTGGAACCTTATTTTGTTGTAATTACATTAACAGTACCTAGACTTTAATATTTTTTGGTTTTCCCTGGGATTGTACACATTTTTAAAAAACAAACTATCATTTCTCAAAGACTATTAAACAAAACAGTTAAATGATGATAGCGCACAAAAAAATAAAATTCAATGGCTCTATTTTCATCAAACTAAAGTGTAAAATTTAGCTTACTTTTGCTTTTACATCACTTAAGTACTTTTAAAATTTCTATCTTTAATTTCATCAATTGTAGAAAGTATTTCTATGAGTAAATATGTCATTATAAGCCTGGTTTTTAATATGTCTTCATGCATTTCAAGGCATTATTTTTTTAATCAGAAGTTTTGTGGAAGTTGTCTAAGTTAGCAAAAGATAAAAACTGAAATTTCATTCTGGAAGAAGGTTTAAAACACTCATTATACTGAAGAAAGAAAAACAGCAGCCAGCCCTGTTTGTAGTAGAATTCATTCAGGTTCCGATTCTTTTGTTTCCTTCCAGACATGCATATCACTATTCTCAAATAGGAGCTGATGCTCTTTTTGCTGCCTACGTTCAACTATTTTTGCTGCCTACATTCAGCCATTTCAGACACTGGCTACTGGCCAGCAAATAAAAAGAATGAATGAGACAGAAGAGCATGTGATTTGATGTAAATGATGTGGATGAACTCAACACTAGACTTGTAGAATAAGTATTAAATATCAGTTAATTGCAAACTGAATGTTAATCCTAATTATTGAAAATAATTTGTGATGCTTCCCTCAGAGCAATGTTCTATTATCTTATTAAACTCCTCTGTAAGCTATGCTATTGTAATATTGATCCGGATCCTTAAATGCATTTGGATTATTTAAATAGAGCCTGAGGAACAGAGATGTTGGAGAATGCTGCTGTATGCTGCGTGTGGCTGCAAACTTGTAGTTGAATTGAACTGCAGGTGTTAGAAACGTGACAGAACACTGAGAAATTGTACTGTATCTAGCAAGTTAATTTCTGTGTTTTCCATGCTTTCTTGTTTATTTGGATATAGTTTGGGTTTTTTCTTTAACTGAGATTTCTAAGAATAATAAAGGAATAGGTGAAAAGTGGCAATGTTCTTTCAGGCAGTGGCTACTCTTTTCACTGAATGGCTCTACAAAAGGTTGAAAATTACCATCTGCGATCCTGGCACTCAGTCCAGTTCTGGGATTCTCATCAGCTCTTTGGGTAAAGATAAGCAAAAAAGTTTTCAGTAAACTGGTGAGCTATACGTTCTAGCTTGAAAAGATAGTCATGCTATTACTGAATTTAGCCCTTACTCAAACGCAGAAAGGTGTGAATAGGTGCATGATAACATTGGTACAGCTGAAGAAGTGCAGTGCCTCCAACACAGACACAACTATCCTGCAGCAAAGTTCATCCAAGTATAACATATGGTCATACAAAAGGGTAAATAAGCAGTATCTTTGCCTTCTTCACTGGACTCCATGAGTCATGCTGTCAGTAAAAATAAATAAATGCAGAAATGAAGTAAAATGGCATAGCTGAGATTATCACAAAAAACTGACAGTAAGTTCTGGAAAAGTTCTAAAAATATAACTGCTTTTGACTAGGACTTGCAAAGGGGCATCAGGGTGTCAAGTACCAACTGGCTACACAAGATTAAAATCCCAACCCTATTTAACATGGGCAGTCCATAATACTTCACAGCATCAATGTTTTTCTATAGCTTCATCTGCAGCCATGCGTGTGTCACAGGCATGAATGATTCCATGTTTGTCAGGCAATTGTTTGTCCTGACACAAACCACGACTGCCTGGTAGTAGTGATGTAAGTTTTTTTTAAGCTTAAAGAAAATTAGTCATCTCCAGATTTCTGTAATGATTAAAGAACAGAAGAACTGAAAAGTCAGGATTTTTTGGCAGCAGATAACATGTTTTTCTAGTTAATATATTTTTTGCAGTGCAAGCATTGTCAATACCAGCATCCTGTGCAGGAGAATGATCACTTCCCATTCATCCCCAAGACGGTAGTGTTGCATGGAGTTGTTATGACTGAAGTGCAGGACCCAGCCCTTGGCCTTGTTAAACCTCATAGAATTGACTTCAAGCTACTGATCCAGCCTGTCCAAATCCCTCTGTAGACCCTTCCCTCCCTCAAACAGATCAACACTCCCACCTAACTTGGTTTTTGAAAACTTACTGATGGTGCACTCAATGTCCTCATCCAAATCATTGGTAAAGATATTAAACAGAATCTTCCCCAACACTGAGCCCTGGGGAACACCACTTGTGACCAGCCGCCAATGTGACTGAGCTCTAGTTACCAAAACTCTTTGGGCATAGACATCCAGCCAGTTTTTCCAGTAAAAGCTAAAAGTTTGGAGATCCTTGTAAGTCACAAATATAGTGAAAAACACTAACTGTAATAATGTTTGCGTTAACCCAGTAAAAATGTTATAGCAGTGTACTAATCTGACTGATTGTCAACACTGTAAATCTGGTAGTATTTCTCTGAAACTGGTGGCAGACCAACACCTAGTTTATTGCATTTACAATGCAAAACCCGCCCCTTTGAAGGAACAGATTATTTTGTTTGAGACCTTTAAGATATGTATTGATGCAGTTAACTGGGAAAGACATTTGAATGATTTCTGGAAATATGTTCACTATGCATGTCTTGGAAAATTGACAATTTCCAATGTGAAGGGAGTCCACATTCTCTAATCTGTAAAAAGGAATCTATTTCCATTTGTTCAGGTAGAATATGAAGACAGAATATGTTGAGTCTTTCTTAAGTCACCTTTTAAAAAATATTCCAGCTCACCGGTTTCTAAAGACATCGGTTGAAATAATCTGATATTTATATTCTCTACCATAAGAACCGATAGGAAGACTAAGTTTACCACTATCAGTGAATTCTGTGTCGAGTTTCTAAGAAGTTTGTATCTGGTACGAGGGAAGGTCTTTTTTTTTTTCACTTCTTGCTTTATCTGTTACAGAGGTCATCTTTTTAGCATGTAATCTTGGTAAGAAAGGGCAAAAGATGTTGTATAACAGATGAAAACAAGGATGATCAAACCAGCAGATGCAAAGAAACATTATACATTAGTGGAAACACCATTGCATGCTTTGTGTATTGACAACTGTAAGATCTAAGAGATGTGAAGACGTCACACTGCATTCCTAAGCCTGTGCAGATATTTGTAACATCAATGCCTAGGAATTCATCCTGTGTGATAGATGCAGGAACGATTCCTCTGTAAGGGCTGTAAGATCTGCCCAAGTCACAGAGTAGTTCTTCCCCTTCACTAGCTAGATTTATCTTGCAAGATTTTTTTGTAGTCTTTAAAATTTGTGGATGACACTAAGATAGGAGGAAATGTCAATCTGCTTGAGGGTAGGGAGGCTCTGCAAAGGGATCTGAACAGGCTGGATCGATGGGCTGAGATCAACAGGGTGAAATTCAACAAGGCCAAGTGTGGAGTCCTGCACCTGGGACACAACAGCTGCCATGCAGCGCTACAGGCTTGGCAAAGAGTGGCTGGAAATCTGCCTGGCAGAGAAGGGCCTGGGGATTTTGGTTGACAGCCAGCTGAACATCAGCCAGGAGTGTGACCAATGGCCAAGAAGGCCACTAGCATCTTGGCTTGTAACAGAAACAGTGTGGCCAGGAGAGAACCAGTGAAGTGATTGTACCCCTGTACTCGGCAATGGTGAGGCTGCACTTTGAATACTGTGTTCAGTTTTGGGTTCCTCACTACAAGAAAGACATTGAGGTCTGGAGTGTGTCCAGAGAAGGACAACAAAGCTGGTGAAGGGGCTGGAGAACAAGTGTTATGAGGAATGGCTGAGGGAACTGGGATTGTTTAGCCTAGAGAAAAGGAGGCTGAAGTGAGACCCTATCACTGTCTACAACTGCCTGAAAGGTGGTTGTAGAGAGGTGGGCACTGGTTTCTTCGCCCAAGTGATACGTGATAGGACAAGAGGGAATGGCCTCAAGTTGAGCCTGAGGAGGTTCAGATTGGACATTAGGAAAAACTTCTTCACCAAAAGGTTTATCAAGCACTGGAACAGGCTGCCCAGGGAGGTGGTTGAGGTATTTAAAAGACAGGTAGATGAAGTGCTTAGGGATACAATTTAGTAGTAGACAGGTATGATTGGACTTAATGATCTCAAACTTCTTTTCCAACCTAGGGATTCTATGATTCTACTTCCACTGCATAAACATTTTCAGTAATGATCGCAGTTTACCTATGGAAAGTATCTTCAGAAAGCATTTTGCCTTCATATGCTAGTCTGCCTCAGGAGAAGTACCTTACTCTATTCACCATCTGCAAGAATCGGGCAACAGAATCTAAATCCTCATCTACAAAGTCGTTTTAGATCCTAATTTCGACTTGGACATCCCATTACTACTAATTTCAGTGAGAGTTAGAATTTCTGTCCTCTGAATTACCTGGTCCTAGTTCCTGGTAATTCACACTACTCTCTGAAACTGCTGGCTCACTTAGAGATCTTTCTCCCAACTAGTGCCCTATAAAGTGAATCCCAGAAAGAGGAGGGCAGAGAACTCCTAATTGAGATATACTTGCTACAATCCCAACTAAGTGCCGCAACATAAAACTTATACAGCTAGTTCAAACAAGTTACTTAGCCTCTTACCTTCCCCACCTATCTATAAAATGTCATATGGTGAGATGAATCTCCCTGCTGACATTTCTGGCAGAGCATGCCCGAAAGAGTTGCTCAGACTCGACTAGCTTTGATTGCTGATGTTAAGCAAGACAAGGCTAAGCTGTTCTCTGCCAAGCGTTCATTTGTCCTCCTCTTGCCTATTTCTTATTTTGCTTGCTGTGCTGAGCATGTACCTCTGTAGAAGGTTTACACCAGATAGAGCAGACCGCTTGTCCCTGCAGGCTTCTCGAAACCTCTGCTGAATTCTTTGCTTTCATAATGAAGGACCTTAATTTGATTTTCATCTACATTTCGATGTGATATTAAATTTTTAAGATAATCTCAGACATAGTGAAGGTTTCAGACTACCAAGAAAATACATACAATTTTTTATCAGGTGGGTTGAATGGCTGTTATTTCCAGTTCTTAAAATTATGTGACAGTGTTAAGATAAGAGATTTGACTAGAAATTTATTGAGACTATTTCACAAATTGAAGTTTTCTTTTTTATTTTTTAATTGTAAAACACTTATTAAGCCATTATTCTAGCAGTTCAAAATGTTAAGTGAAGATGTTTAAACTGAATTATATAAAGCTTGGATTCACTTTTTGGGTCATTAGATATTAATACCAACTTATCACAGCACACACTGTTACAATGTCCCTGTACAAACATCTTTGTCATGTCACACTACATACTTACAGGTTTTATTGTATTTGTGATTAACTGAAAAGATTAAAAAACAACATGAGTACTAGAAGTATGATTTTTAGTACAATTTCAGACAAATATTTTCAGCTAAGTCAAACGACTAATTCAGAGCAAATAATTTATGCGCTTACTTAATATGTGGTTATTTTTTTATATTTGTGAAGTGCTCTGAAATAGAATTGTCACTAACATGCTTAGTGGTACATAGTCGTCTTTTTCAGTGGAAACCAGAGACATAACCTGGGAGGATATTGAAGGGGCAGTTTCAAAAAAAAACCAAAAAAACTTTTTGATATTTGTGTTTAGAAATAATAGTCTGACATGATAAAAGAACAGGGTCCCTTAATTTATATTTTCAAATAAA
This sequence comes from Phaenicophaeus curvirostris, assembly GCF_032191515.1. Classification (NCBI taxonomy): domain Eukaryota; kingdom Metazoa; phylum Chordata; class Aves; order Cuculiformes; family Cuculidae; genus Phaenicophaeus; species Phaenicophaeus curvirostris. Next base: position 22,985,384 of record NC_091397.1, on the reverse strand, counting down.
ATATATTTTGCAGTATTTAAGTTACATTTTTGCTTTAGTTTATCTTGGAGGAACTGAAAAATATTGTGAAATTCAAAATTTCTCAGTTAACACTGTTTGTCTTCAGTAAGAAAAAAATTTCCATTACGATATTTTCTTCAACTCGAATATGAAGATGGGAAATATTATACATTTCTGACAATTCTAACAGGGAGCCATCATTACACTGTTTCCAGATCAGGAAAGGACACACTATACTTGCAATTACTCATTGTTTCTTAATGTTTCGAAACACAAATACTACAGCTGTACTTGAAAATGGTGTCATCATAGAAGAAGGGACCGTAATGAATTAATAGAACAGAATGAAATTTACTACAAGCTTGTTAATATGCAGGTAGCTTTTCCACAATTTTTTAATAGTTTTTATGATATTGCCTGCCATTGACTTAACAGAATTGAATTGTTCCCAAAGGTACCTCCAGCTTTGCAGTGTTTTCTCAGTTAAGAAATTATAGGGGAAAAAAGCTTTCCTAAAGAGTTCTAAATTTTCTGTTAGGAAAACTTCATATTGAGTAAAATGTGCAAATGTAGTTCAAAGTTGTGAATTACAGGAATTCAAAAAAAAGATAATTTCTTTAGAAGTATGACTTTAAAAATAAAATATACAAGAAGGTAAAAATTAAGGTCATGGCTATGAAGTTTTGGAGTTGATCAGTTCTCAGACTACTTTTCCAAATCATAGAATTAAAAAATAGCTCAGGTTGGAGAGGACTTTGGTGACTTATTGAGCCCCACCCTTGCTGAACACAGGGCAGAGTCTGAGGTCAGAGCGGATTGCTCAAGGCCATATCTTGTTGAGTTTGGAATACCTCCAAGGATGGATACTCCACACTCTCCTCAAGTCACCTGCTCCAGCTCTAATTTTGAAAACAAACTCTTTTACGCAAGTACTTTTGTGAATCACCAGCACCTTAGTGACTCAGGTTCCTGGAGTTTTGTCATTCAGATGTGGTCTGTCTGCTATCAGTCCACTCATTGCCCAGCCTATATCCATGTTAGATTGCCACAACCCAGGTGCAGGACCTTGCACTTGACCTTGTTGAACTTCATGAGAATCACACAGGCCCACCTCTCTACCCTGTCGAGGTCCCTCTGGACAGCTGTAAACAATATTTAGCATCATACTGTCTGTCATTTCAGTCATCAGGAACTGGGGATCAGTTACAGGGAGAATATAATGCATCAGCTGTCTCAGAGGAAGCACAAGAACTGATCAATACTGACCGAACAGAAAAGACAATCCACTCAGAAAAGCACATGAAGCTTCAGAGTATAGACTGATGAAAATGATATAAAAGCTGTTCAGCTTATGAGTGTCTTTTTATTCTCACCTGTATGTGTTTTCTATAACTAACAGAATAACAAAGAAATGTGATCCCGTTCAAGAGCAAGTAACTTTTTAAGAAAGTATGCAAAGGCAGCCGACACGTCTGGTTAATTTAATTTTTTTAAGTTCTGGGGTTGAATAAAACTGAATGGACATACTCTGTTGTAGGAACTGTAGGACAATTATTATTGAGGCCTTGCAACCCATGTTTTCAGACACCATTTCAAACATTATAGGGGTGCATATAAAACAAATAAAAAATCTTCATTGTGTGCCTCATCTTTGTCATTATTTCCTAATTATTTTTGTTATAAACCAATGAATGATACCCTTTTTTTTCAGTTTGAACTGCAAGTGTGAGGAACAGCCAAAGCTTCTTGCTGCTGGAAATGCAAAATGTCTGCTCAGTGTCTCACAGAGTAGTGATGCAAGTTACACATCCTCAAGCAGATTGGCCCATTGATGCTGAATTTGGAGAGGTTATCCTGTGACCATTCTGAATCTGACTCACCCTTGCCTTTTGAGAGAAGGCAGTGTGTCAGCAGGGCACTAAAGGTGATCCTTGTGCTGTCTTGCTCACATAGCCTTTCAGAAGATATAATGTGGCACAAAGCAATGTAAAAGCAAAAGTGTATGTATTTACGTGCACTTTTGTACCCTTATGCCATACACTACTCACATGCTGTACCAAAAAAGAACGTATGGTCATGTTACTTGCATGTGTTGAAGAAGATAAATTCTATTTTATCTGTCTGCTACAGAAATCTTAATCAGTCTAGAAACAAATACGGCCCTGGAAGATGAACCTCAGATTCATGTTTTGACTGTTTCGGGATGAGGCTCTCAGTCTTTGCATGTTTACTAATGATTTTCACAGTTTCGGAAAAAAAAAAACCAAGAAAAAGGAAAAAAATGAAAACACAGAAATATCTACATTTACTGGAACATTTTTTACAGCCTGTCAAACTGTAGTATATAACTTGAAAGACACTGAAAGAGCCTATCTTAGTTTTTCTGTAATTGCACATGAGGTGTTGCATCCAAAGAACTGTATGGGAAAGATTATTATGTTGTTATACTTAGGCTTTTAATGCAAAAAACAACAGGAAACATCCCCTAGGAAAGGAGAGCATGCTAGGCAGTCTGCTAGTTGCAGTCTTTCAGCGGTTGTTCCCAAATCAGTCCAGCATGGAAAATAATCTCACAAAAAGCTGAAGATACACACTGGGAAAAAAAACAGAATGAAGGTCCTTCCTTTCTAAAATGTTAATTTACTCTAAAACCTTAAAAAATGTTTTCAGGTGTGGTAGGATTTATAACAAACAGATACTAGAAAATTTAAATAAGTGCATTGTAAATATTATTGCTATGGACCAAGGTGTAAAACAAGGTAAACTGCAATTACTCTGAGTCAACTAGATAAATATTTACTAATACAAATTACGTTTCATTAAAAAAATTAAAACCACATAATGACTGTTACTTAACATCCAAAATATGCAAATACAATAAAACAACAAAGAACATATAACACTGTCAAATATCTCTCTGAAAGACCTGGAGACCCTGAAGACCTCAGACCTTGTAAAACATATTTATGTTATCCAAACTTAGGAGAATTGCCGCGGCAGGAGGAACCATGCGGTCCAATCAATATGATTGATAAAGCAAGGTCAACTTTATTCAAAAGAAGTTAGGTTATATACTTTCCTTATACTCGATTACATCATCGTATTACAATTTCATTGGTTAGTAACAGCATGCAAATACATATTCATTGGCTATATTCATATTGCCCCCATGTTAATATTCATTAACTACTACGTGTTATTTTGCTTCTAACATCCTGCTATAGTTTCTGTGTTCAAGGTCACAACGTCCTGTTTTAATTACAATGTTCTAAACTACGTGCTGACTTATCTTAGAGTAAGGCTTAATGTTATCAAAAAGAATTGCTTGTACAGCCACCTGCTCTTAGCTCATCATTTAACAGCGAGATTGTTTATACAGCTCCTTCAAGGGCCTTGTTCACTTAACCATTTCCCAACAGAGAATTATCTTTATTGCTCTATGAACCTGATGAAACCAAAGCTTTATTAACTCCTTGCTTCATGAACTATGATTTTTTTTACCATATATAAAAGTATACAATGTCTTGTTTGCTGTTGCAATGTGTTTGCGTATCATAGAAGCTGAGTAACATCATCTATAATATTCATTTATCCACTGTTGAGATAAACTGTTGCATAGAAGCTTTAAATGGAAAATTATTTCTGTAACAAAGCAAACTCTCTGTAAAATTTCAGTTGTTTTGTCTTGGTTTAGTTTTCATTTTGATTTTTTTGTTAACATATAGAAACCAAGCAATAGAAGTCTGTTTATCACTGAGTCTTAGTCTAAAACAATAATGTGTCCTTAAAACATAATGCATCATAACAATATTAGACCAATTCTGAGACAGCTAAAAGTGTTACATATTTGGCTCTCTAAAGCTTTAGAAATAAAGATACCACACTGATTGCTTTAGCTAAGTTTAGAAACTGGATAGACTAAATCTTTGACAGGTTCAGGCAGATATTTTAAATTATTTTAAAACCTTTATATTGATATAACTACAGCTGAATTGTAAGAAAGCTCAAGGATAACAGTGGTCTTTATTTAGCTCATTTAATAAAATCAAACGCCTTTGGACTGAGCATCAGAGGATTTAGGTTGTATTGTAAGAGTCTGAATCTGAAATTCAGATCTACCTTCAAGGTCAACTAACTCCATTTATAGCCTAGGATCCACAAACACTTACTAGTGAAGGTTATAGACCTGGATATCTGACTAGCAGCGCTTACTAAATGATGGCTACTCCTGCATAGCAGGCACAGGAACAGCCACAGTAGGATCTTGGGGTAAGAACAGGGCTTTTCTGCTATTAAGAGTACATTCACCAGCAGAATGAATACTTTTTAAAATAATCAGACAGAAATCCAAGCAGAGCGGTGTCTAGTTGCTAAGCAGTGAGAAGAATGGCAAGGATCCTAACTGCATGCGTAACCAGCCTTAACACCATCATTTGATGATACGCACTAGCTGCTTCATGGAGCTGGTGCAGTGGCGAGGTACTTAGCATCCCTACTCTGCTGCAGTGTGTGTGATGTACCTGTGCAAACTGGAAAGCCCTACCTGGGAGGCACAGCCTTCACTGGTACTTGCCCTGAAGGCTTGCCAACATTTTCAGTTAGGTTTTCTGCACAGCTAGAACTGACTCGGGTATTTTTTCCCTTCTTTGGCTGCTGTTCCTACTGTTATTAGTTGATTTTTCACTATTATTTTTTTGTTCATCAAGCGCTTGAAGGAAATGCGGATATTCAGTACCTTATTATCAATCCACAGCATAAATTCAATCCTACCCTGAATTTTGATTAAATTTTATTCATAGCTAACAGAGCTGTAGGTGTGTATGTGACCCCTGATGTAGAAGAAAGCAGAGCAATGTGAGACTAGACACATCCCACCTTTCCTTTTCACTCACTACAGGCAGTAGTCTATCCCAACCACACTAGTCTGATATGTTGGCAAGTCTGGGAACAAAGAGGACACTTCCAAACAGGCACAACCCCCAACTTCTTCAGCCCATACAACTGAGTGAAATCTACCTGATCTCCACAGAAGAAGTGCCAAGAACCAATCTGATCTACATCAGCTTCCCTTTCCCTAATCCATTTCACTAGGGGGCTAAATTCCCCTTCTTTCTGGTTTTTATACAAAGGGATTATATGTCACCTGCTTCGAAAGTAAGTCCCATGAGACTTTTTTGACTAGCCCAGGGTGCAAGTGAAGTCTCTAAGACCCTACTGAATCTCAACAGATCACTGGAGGAAGGGAATGAAAGACCTTGAAGATAACAGAGATATTTTCATGCTGTAAGGAATCAAGTATGTCATTATACTCACTTTTCTCACTCTGGACTGAAAATAGTGTCCACTCAGCATCATGTTCAAGTATCAGTCAGTACGGCAGTGGGGTCTGGGAGGGTTTTGTGTATTACCACCCACACATGTGGTGTGTTTTCTGTACTGTGACACCAAAGCAGCCATCTGGCTATGTGAGCATGCAACCACATTGAAACTGTTTGTTTTACATCTTTTTCTCTCGCTATAGTTAAGAATACAGTACTCTACTGGACTTAAAAATAACCTCTCACTCTCAATAAAGCTCTAATAAATCAAAACATAACACCTTTGTTAATATCTAAAATTCTGCATTTAAGCACTAATGGTAGGAATTATAAAAGCTCTTTCAGTAACCTTATAAACACAAAAGTACTGTATTATTATAGAATCATAGAATCATAAAATCACCAGATTGGAAAAGACCCACCGAATCATCGAGTCCAACCATTCCTATCAAATACTAAACCATTTATTGTCTGTAAGAAATATGTATGTAATGCAAATACTTACATAATAATGATATTTTGGTATTGATATGTGGCAAATCTGGGGAAAAGATAGAATGAATATTTTATCCTTATTTCCTGTGTTTGTATACGACAAATGTGTTGGATTTAATTCAGATAATTTAGTGATCCTTCTGACCACTTAATCTGAATTGCTAATGAGATGCAGAAGCATATGATTGACAAGCTTTTTCCCCTAAAAATAGTGTCTTCCAGATGAGGAAGAGATAGTCTTGAGTGATGTCCCAGCACTGCATATCATTTTACATATGTCTTCTCAGACACCACAGAAATTTTGCAGCAACACTCAGGCTTTCAAAACACTTCACAGCAGACTTACAGATTTCACAGTACTTGTAACTTGCAGAGAATTGAGATGTATTTTTAGCTTTGTAACAGGAGAAAGTATGTTATTTAGTTAGTAGTCTTTGCAGATGCATGTTATACATCCAAGTAATTGTTCCTAAATGGCAAAATCCTTGGTACTGCTAATTAGTGAGCACCTTGTAATAAAAAACCATTCTGTTTTCACAAGGAAAAAGGTCTTGTAAAGCTACATTTAGTATGAAATAATGTGGTAGTGTTTGAGCTATTGAAAAAGGATATACAGATTGTTAACACAACTGAGGTTTGAGCTTTGTGTTCCCATATCTTTATTAAACCTTTAGATCTATCGTATTCAGGGTTACATATTGTGTGTGTCATCCCATTGTAATCTGAAGCGATTAACTTACCTTACGTAGCCTAATTAGACAATGTGATGTCTAAAGTTTACAAGATTATAACAATCCTATTTCATGTTGTAAGAGAAGAGCTGGTTTGATGATCCTAAAAATAGCACTGGAACATTACTTACAAATCTTGCTAGTGATGCCTTGCAAGTGAAAGGAGTAACAACCACAAGCCTTTCTTCAGCTCTGTTACAGACTGGATTCAATAGGTAGAAACCTTGCACACACATGCTCATCTGGAAGCTGTTATTATTTATAACGCAACATAATGTAACGTAGCATAACACAATTTGACAAATATTTGTTTATTAAATAATATTTCTTTTGGTGTCACATTAAAGTTTAATGTCACTATAGTAGGTAGGATATGTATTTTATATAGTTATATATCTCTGCTTTTAGTTCATCCTAATGTTCAGACCTGTTAGCACTAGTACAAATGAGTCATCCAAGGAGATAATTTGTTTATTTATCCAATCTGCTTAAAAATCTAGATAGCATTGTGTTTACCTGCTAAGTGTTACAAATATTAACAAAATGCTTAAAAGTATGTCTCAATATGAAAATTGCTCTCATTGCAGCACTGCGTTTGTTCACATGCTTATGGTCAGAAAGAAAAAGTAGTCATCTCAGATTCAAAGTTAGGAAATGGCATATTTCAGGAGACCTGGCAAGTTTGGCATCGCAGTTTTAGATACAAAAAAATATGAGACTTATGAAATGTCATTGTGTTTTCTTGGGCAATATCTGAAAACAGGGACTACATGTCCAAGTAAACAGATGGAAACAGAGGAGTAAAACTAGATAAGATACAGAAGACTTGAAGAAATGTCTGTACAATACAATTTTTTAAAAGATAAAGCATCCAATTCTGCAGAATATTTAGACCAAATTAAGCATTTTCAGACATCCTCTGGTGAATAAAACTAAGTCATCTTGGTAACAAATATTTCCTATTTAGTTTTCAAATAAAACAGGATAATCTGCAATAGTTTCACTCTTTGCCAGGCTACAGGTTCTAGACTGGCACTAATTGTGCAAAATGTAGCTGATTTGGGGACTGGGATTCTTTTGCCATTGCTCTATGGCTGGCAACTGACTCTTCTGCTTGCAGCCGTTGTTCCAATTATCGCTGTAACAGGAGTGGATGGAATTGGAGACAACAGGAAAAGTGTGTTCAGTGATGTTTTTCATGTTGTTCATTTTGTTGCTTAATAGATGGCTACTTTGATGATGGATCAAGAATATACTCCTCAAAGAAGACAATCTCTGCCTTGTATTGTTCTGGCAAGTTGGGATAGGGCAAAGATGAAGCTGAAAATTTAAAAGATAAGTTATAAATTTATGTTCTCAAATACTCTGTAGCATTCAGAGCATACTAAGCTTTTTAAAAGTCTTGGGTACCTCACACCCGTCCCAAGCCTGAATACATGTTCCCTTTCCCAGCATTCTGTTTTTATTTCCTTTCCTTCATTTCTCTCCAGCTCATTTATTGCAGAGCTCCTCTCTTCTACCTGTCATGTCTCTCTCACTTCACAGTTGTCTGTGGAGGTAGTATTAAAAGGCAAAATACAGACACCACCAGTAGGAAAGGTGGGTGAAAACATCACAGTGACAGTGCAGCTGTGTTCTGCCATGTCTTGCTCTGATTTTCATTCCATTCCCTCTCAATTGGGAAGGGAAGCAGAAGCCTGGGAATCTGTGTCAAAGGGAAATGTGAATGCATGAACAAAGACAGAGAGTGTTACTTCATTTCATAACTTTGAGGACAACTCTTTTCTCATTCACCAAGATGTGCTGTCTCAGGACAGACTGTGCTTCATGGGGGCTGTGTTTTCACACACCCCAAGCAGCCCAGGACCTCTGCAATCTTCTCTTCTGCCCTTTCCCTCCCTCATATTATACCACAGTCAGTCCTGCAGAGGAGTCTGAGCACAGCAAATCTTATCTTCTTTCCATAATCTGTATCAGGAAAGTTTGTTAGAGGCATTTCTGTGCCTTCAGGATGATTAGAAAATGTTTTGGGGTGTTATTCCTCATGCTCTTCACACTAAAATAAAAAGGAAATTCCTCTTGGTTTTGCCTGCCAGGCAATTTGGTATAAAATTACATAGCAATGACTCCTTGTAAGGTCAAATCAAAAGGCATCTGTAGAATGTTGTTCCCTGACAGATGTAAATGAGTATTCTTTAGCGATATTTAATCCCAGTATAAGTGTGAAAAACAGTCAAGAGAATTTAAGTGAATTAATTAACTAATCTTTAACTTACCATGAATTCTACAATACTTTTCAGCTGAGGCTTATAATGCAACTTGAACATAACAAACAAGGCCTCACAATGCTGCAATCATTGTAGGTTCTGGTAAAAATTGTTATCTATTTTCTCAGTGTCTTTCCAGAGCGTGCAGTGGAGACTTACAAGCCTCAGCTGATACTTACAGTGTACAGTGGCTGGGAAAAGGTAAGAGATGGTAATGCAGGGAACAGAAGTTGAACTGGGAACAATCTGAAACAATTCTGCATGTTCTTCCTTCTCAGAAGAAAATACAATATAGGTTCTTAGTGAGAAAACTATAAAGCTTGGCCTCAAAGCATGTGTAAATTTACTGTGCAGAGAAAATTTTCAATTCACCTGACTCTATTCTTACCAGTAATACAGACATAAAGAAAATATGGTGTTTGCTTTATAGGGAAGCCAGATGATACTTATAAGCAGTTATGTTGTCTAAATATTTCAATATCTTATTCCTTATGTTTCTTTATCTGTTGTGTTTCTTCCCTGCAGATTGTTTAAGCAATTGTTCTACTTCTTGTGCGGAAAGTGTAGAAAGGAAGTTCTGCTAAGTACACAGGTACAGTTAAGGTTTTGGAGGTTAGTTCTTGTGTTTGGTGCTGCTAGGCTTCTCATTTTTCTTATTGACTTGAAAGCTGAAAGTCAAGTTTGCTGCCAAGTACCAAAACAGTAAAGACTACTGTTTCACAAGCCTAGGAGTGTTCTGTTACAAACTAATATAAGAAGATAAAAGAGGATTATTTTTAAAAGAATATATGTGTTGGAAAAAAAGAAACTTGTTCATCTTTACATGATAGAGTAACCAAGAAATTATTCAAAATACTGTTACTGATTATTCATAAATCTTTGCCAAATAAGTAACCCTGTAGAGTGCATTCTTATCACTGACATATTTGAAGTTATCTCATAGTCGTTCATTATCATTATCTCACGCCAACTTCCTTGGAGACTATTTGTAAGAACAGTTACATGATTGTTAGGCAATGACCTGAACATCTGGTTTTGGCAGACTGTATTAATCAAGGCAATTTTTTTGCAGATCCCCAGTTTCTGGCAAAATTTAAAATACTTGTATTTCCATAGCAATTCAGCAAAATGTCTGACTCACATCGTATCAAACAATACTGAAGGAAAACAAGAATCAAGCACCTATTTTTAGCGTTAGGTAAAAAATCTATACTTCTCTTTAAAAGAGGGGTTATTCTGGAAAAAAAATAAATGAGCAGCAGAATTAGTCATACATTCACCTGATGGAATCAATTAGCACCTGGTACAGTCCATGAACGCACAATACGCAGTGGAGCAGAGGCTGCGTGGGGGTGGTCCGTGAAGGCAGTGGGACTCTGCAATGTACAGGTCTTACATGGATGACAATACACGAGAAAGAATTGAACTCAAGCTCCAGGCCCTGGCTGACTTTGTAGACAGCAGACAATTTTTAATTTTCTTTTTCCATAAAATGAGCACATCACGACTAAATTATGAGCTGGAATGAGTACAGTGCTCCATGAATATGCTTTACAAAATCACTTTCCAAGATGCTTTACATTTTGAGTTTTGATTTGCCTGATTCTTGACCACAGCTAAGTCAATTGTTGTTGCCAGAATATTTGCTGATTATATTAATTAACTACAAATAAAATCCCTTAATGTTTGCGGAACATTAAGAAAATTAAGGCCTGAGCTTCCATTAGTGTTCAATCAAAACTTTGGAAAACTTCTGCGCACTATTTTTTCTTCAGTGACGAACCAGAGAGATTTTCAAAGATATAAAATTAATAGGAATTAGTTGCCAAGTGGCCATCATGACCCAGGAAAATCTGTGTCTTCATTTTTAGGAATGGTCAGTGGTTTTGAGTTTCTTCATTATGAGCTTTGAAAGACTCTTGATTTTCCAGAAATTCAGAGAATTCACCCTGCAAAAGATCATTTCTTTAAGGATGAGCTCAAAATCACTAGCTATGTTTACCCTACAGTTCCAAACGCATTTGCAGGTGATGTAGACTTGTTCAGTTTATCCTGACTGTGTCCCACAGAGGTGAAAGCTGCGTGACATCATTCTCATGACAGGTTACACAAGCCCACTGGAAAATAAACTCCCATTGCTGACTCTGCTAAAATCTGTACTGTCTCAACTTCACTGCTACAGCCCATGCTAACTGGATACATTTAACAGCAGCGTATCGACAAATGTTGTAATCATGCTTTCAACAGTATTGCAGACATACATCTACTGCAGTTATTCATTTATCACATTATGTTTAAAAATATCCATATAATCTTGTTTTTCTACTGATGAATATCTATTCTCCAATACAGATTGTTCAGAAGCCATAAAAATTATTTGAACCGTTGTTACTTTGACTCAAGAGAGAAAGTTTGAACTTATGTGTTGATAAATCTTGCAAGCGTCATATAAAAAGTTTTTGAAATATTCCTTTTTGAAATGAACAGAAATTAACACCAATAAACTGAATCACCATTTATCTGTCAGTGCATCATCGAATCTTTCATTCCAAACTCAGCTTTTAAATTAAAAAATATAGACGATCACCTTTCCCTTAAAGTTGATGTTATTGACATTTAAGATGATGTTCTAAAAGCAATGTTCTAAATCAATTTTTTCTTTTTTTTCCCCCCGAAGTCGACATGATGGTGATGTTGGCAGCTGTAATGCTGCAATAGGAGTCTTTATTATTTCTTATAATCATGAGTCCATTCTTCTGAGAGAATGTATCATTTTACAAACTGGAAGTCAGTTTTTACCTGCATGTTTAGGTAAAAAAAATCAGTGGGACTTTCCTGAGGAAGGAACTAAAAGGGTGGGTCTGCATGGCAGCTTCTATATTTGTTCACTCTCCTACTTTATCAAAGTAATTTCACAGATCATGTGAAACTTCATGAATTGTCACTTGCTTTCATTCAAATGTAAAATAAAGCACAAAGATTTGCTCTACTGAAGTAATTTAACTTTGTAGAAATTCTAAAGTTCTTGATCATTTTCATTATTTGTCAGTTAGTTGAAACTTTTAATTACAACTGTATTGTAATTTTGGAAGTAAATTTAATGAATGATTGAGGTCAAGGCAGTACAAATTGTATATGCTTAAAATAATTAGAGTTAGAGCAATTCCTTCTTCTGCCCCAATGTTCTCACCAGGTTTTGCAGACAGAGAGGAAACTCAAATGTACAGGACTGATGATGCTTTAGATTAGGATCTTATGAAGAGCTGGAGATTATTTTACTTTAAAATACTAAAGACTTCTGGATTCCTTTGAATTATACGATACTCTTCATATTCTTGATTGCTGCAAATAAATGTACAATACGATTATGATTATATGTTATTTCTGTTATAGAAATTCTGTAAAGAAGGCACATATCTTTGGATTTACTTTTGCCTTTACACAGGCTATTATGTACTTTACTTACACTGGGTGTTTTAGTTTTTGTCCCTATCTAGTGAGAAATGAACATACGCAGTTCAGAGATGTGCTTTTCTAATTGCCTCTTTAAGTTCTTTTTTGCCTATGTGGGAGAATATGTTTGATTTTTCTAGAGGTATCATGAAATCTAGGAGTATAGAGCTGAAAAAAAAAAATCAGTAAATACTTTTGTCTTCCAGTCTTCACCCTTATATTCCTTCTTTCCTTCCTTACATTATCACAAATCCAAAATAAGTGATGCTTTTAGGTTGTATTTAGCTATCTACAGACAAGTTCTCTTGTATTCAGGTTGCCCAGGATAAAAAGAAGGCAATGTGAAGTCAGGCAAAGCAAAGCCATTCCTTGTTTTCACGGCCATCAAGGTTTCTTTAGCAACAGAATTACATAGCTTAGCTGTAGGGAGCGTAGGTGTACAAGATTAAAAGGTAAGTGGAGTAAGCAACAAGTGAAACTGAAGTGAGGAAATTATAAGCACTGAGTCAAGACAAGTGGAAAGCAGGAGAAAATTTCAACAAACACCCAAGCTGGATAATGCCCAGCCAGAGATGAAGAAGTTTCTCTGAGTGTTTCCAGTGAGTTATTCCCTCTGACCAACACCTTTCCAACCTTCTCTAACCAAATATTTTGCTTTTCTCCCCTCAGCTGAAATATCTGCTTGTATTTTTCAACAGCCACCTTGTCTCCCATGCACATCCAATGTTTGCTTTCAGCACAGGCCACGCTCCCGTCTGGCAAAAATTGCAGCCAAAGCTGAAGCTGCTCATTGCCCTGATTACACCAGCTCCTTCTCAAATCCCAGCATTATGTCCCCTTCCCCTATGTATTCAAGTGGATCTCTTCTCGTGCATCTCTCCCCATATGCCCTTTGCTCAGCCCAAGTTTCATTCCTCTTTTTCATCTCTCTTTTGCCTTTTCCTGCTGAACTCAGGTTTTTCAGGAACATAATGAAGTTCAACAGCGTAGAGTGGAGGGCTCTGCAGTTTGTGAGGAATATCCCCCTGCACCAATACAGGTTAAGGGTTGACTGGCTGGCAAGCAGCTCTGCGGAGGAGGATACGGAAGTCCTGGTAGACAAGTAGACAACGAGCAAGCAATGTGCCCTCATGGCCAAGAAGATCAGTGGCATCCTGGGGTGCATTAAGAAGAATGTGGCTAGCATGTTGAGGGAGGCTATACTCCCCCTCTACTTTGCCTCAGTAAGGTCATAACTGGAGTATTGTATCCAGTTCTGGACTCCCCAGCTCAAGAAAAGAACTACCAGAAGTCCAGTGGAGTGCCATAAAGGGCCCTGGAACATTTCTCTTAATGAGGAGAGGCTGAGTGAGCTTGGTCTATTTAGCCTGAAAAAAGAGAAAACCGAGAGGGGATCTTATCAATATCTATGAATATCTAAGGGGCATGTGTCAAGATGACGGGGCCAGACTCTCTCAACAGTGCCCAGCAATAGGACAAGGGGCAACAAATGCACTGGAACACAGGAAACTCCACCTTAACATGAGGAAAAGCTCCCTTACTCTGAGAGTGACAGAGTACTGGAACAGGCTGCTGAGGCGGGTTATGGAGTCTCTTTCTCTAGAGATATTGAAAACCCACCTGGACATGTTCCTGTGCCACTTGCTCCAGGTGAGCCTGCTTTAGCTGGGCGGTTGGACTAGATGATCTCGAGGTCTCTCCCAATTCCAACTATTCTGTGATTCCATGATTCTGTGATTTGATTGTGCCTGGAAGACTGGGTTATTCAAAGGAAATATGGGACGGCAAATTTCTTCATAATCCTCAGACTGCTCTACAACAAATACCTTCAATTTTCTAGATGAAGAAACAGAGCTGCAAGGAACTATATATGCTACAATACCTCACACAGTAAGAACAGAAACAGAAATCAACATATCCATTTCTAATAAAGTCAGAAAAGTGAGAAAGGAAGGGATTCTTAGCACACTATCCTCCTCCCTACAAGCAAATTATGGATTTTCTCAGTAAGGAAAAAAGTCACAGAGTTTGCAGTAGACAGCTCTTGCCCTACCTCAGCCTTATTAACATGTGTTTATCTGAAGCCCCTAATCTGCCCATAAAAATTATTCTTGCCTTTGCCACATCAGTGTCTATGTATTTTTCTTCTTTTTATCTTGACAGTGTTTCTTCAGCTATTGTATTCAGTGCAATGGCATTAAGGACAAAGCACTTGTACATCAGATTATACCAAAGCCAAAATGTTGTCTGCCCACTTGGTCATGGTATTTGAAAGAATACGCTCCATAAGTAGCTCATGAGGAAGGAGAGAAGTCTGTAAGTAAGCATGGTATTATACAGAGTATACCATACTCCTCTAATTTATTTCCAGCTCATTTTTCTTTTTATTCCTCCCATCCACATCAGAACTACTGAGAACAATTATTGTGTAAGCCAATTCACAACTGACTCATCCAACCAAACGGGGGTTAAGCTTTGCTTTGTGTCTCCTCCTGCCAAAACCTCACCTGTCTCTGGGTGAAATATCTTTAAGAGTCAGTGGGGAGAAAGTTAATGCAGCAGAGATTATTTTTCAAGACTTTCTTCTGTGTGTTCCTCAGCTCAGCTACCATATGTAGGCTCCTCACCCACACTTGCCCCAGTGGCTGGGAAAAGGGATGACCATGACACATCACTCAGTAGAAACACAGCTCAAATGTCTCACTCCACAGGATAAGGTCCAAATCCAGGTTTACACTTGTGCTTATTTTCTGTACTTAGAAGTACAGAACACAAGTAGGAGACAAGGGAATTCAGAGATGAGATGAGAGGGAGATGACCACTGCTCCCTGTCTCAGACCCAACAGGCAGGCATGCCTCGTGTGAGCAGTTTTCCATGTTGCTGAAAGTGCATGAGAAAATGCATGGCTTATCAGAGGAGCCAGGCCAATTTCTTGGGAACAATTTCCAGATATGACTGCCTAAGACCTGTCTGCAGGACTAAGGAAGGGCCAGACTGCAACCCTGGAGAAATCTGCTTACCCTGACTCGTGGGGCATGTTAAAGCATGAATGCGTGCACACCAGCAAGCACAATCTGTCCCCAGTCTCTCACTCCAGGTGTACAAACAAGGATCTCACCCAGTCATTCAAGGATTAACAGTGTTTAACCTTTGAGGACACAAAAATATCACCTCTGTCATTGCTCTATCACAGATAATTTAACAGATGACAGACTCGAGGCACCACCTGAGGAAACAGCTGTTGCATTTTAGTTCACGTTTTGGTTTGATCACAGTAGAAATTGCCTAGGAAGGGATGGATAAAACCAAAGAAGATTTCTCTCTTCTCTGGTCAGTGTTTAAAGTGGCCATGTAACATGTGATAGGGGGTGGTACCTGGTGCTGAAGTGCAGCTGGTTCAGTCCCTTGTATGAGATCATTGAAGACATTTCACGACTTCTGTTTCTGGTAAAATTTTGTAAATAGTTTTCTCAAACCTCATAACTAATAAATAACCAAGGTACATGTGTTTTAAGAACCCAACCTTCTTCCACCAGCACCAAACTGCAGAACAGAGGACTCTTGGTGTAGAGGACCCCTCTCGTCCTCTAGGCGCTGAGAAGATTGTGCTTACAGTGAAGGGATGTGTCTACAAATCCAGGGAGAAGATTTGAGGGCAGAGGCCTAAAGTCCAGTGAGTGGTGAGGTTTAAAGATGGTGAGATGTACACCAGCAAGAGGCCTGTCCCCTTTTTCCATTTCTGCCAGGATTTCTGTGCTCCCAGAAATTACCACAGAGGCAGGGACAGGTTTGTGGAAAATAAATGCAAAGTTACACCCTTCACCAGACTTCCTGCTGTTTCAAATGAGTGTTCAAAGCAACCTCTCCTTGTCACTGTTGCAATCCCAATTGAGGGTGAAAGATTGTAAGACAGAACTTACAAAAGAAAAAAAAAACCCAAAACAAAAAAGAAACCCAAACAAACAAAAACCAACATCAGGCACAGCTTGATTCAAAACTCTCAGAAATCACAGCATCATACAGACTCATGCTTCATTAACAGATTTCAGAAAGCCATTTACTTTCAAGTAACTTTCAGTGGGTTATTATAAGCACTGCAGAACAGGAACAGATTCTTACTCTGTATGAATCTGTAAGACCCTAAATCAACCATTAAACAATGAATTGTTGTCAGATATAATTGAGACAGGACATACAAGTAGTCCAGTAAAGGCAGGGGAGACAAAGGCTGCAATAATGAAATTGTTTTAGGAGGCAACAAGAATGTCTGACACACCCTGGCCTGGTACTCAGAGAACTCATCACACTTTGAAGAGGGAAATGAAAAGGGAAACTCTGTTCTTGCTATGCAACAGATCTTCCAGAGGGCAAAGAGACTGGTTCAGCGTTAGCTGAGGATGCAGTTCTTCCTGTAAAACAAATCATCATCTCTGGTCTCTCTCAAAACTCCAAAAACTAAAGAAAACAAACCAATGGGTACCTCTTTCAAATTAATCTGTTCCCAAGATCATCTCTCACAAAGTTCAGGTGCTACACATTAAACAATCCACCCACAAATCAATCAATACAAAGCTGATTTTTAGAACAATTTTATTTCTATGACAGGAAAATACAAAGCTGCTCAAACAGAGGAATCAAGTCTTAAAATCCTGAGACTCGTAAACTGCATTCAGTGCTTACTTTTATCATGTATTATTAGTGTAAAGCAGCAGACATTCACAGTTCGCTACCAGATGAAAACTCTGGAATCTGGAACTCTCATGCTGCTGTCTTTATTATCGAGAGCTCCTTTTTCAAAATACTTGAGATGGTAGTGCTTTCATACTACAACTGTAGTGGGACCATCCCCATTCACAGATACAACGTTTATTTGGTATAATCCCAACAGCAAAAATTGAAGATAAAGTTATAAAATAACACAGCCTGATGGAAGCAGTCCTTCTACATCATAACAGGGAGTATTAATCACTCATGAGGACACTGTGGTTACTCTTAAGTATGCAGTTAAGCGCTCTGCTGGCATAAACAATATCAGAAGACTACAAAGTATTCTAAGTGTTACTGCTAAGATAATAAATACAAATCTCCCATAAATTCTCCACTTCCAACACCCTGTCTCTCAAGTATGTTTGCATTGTTGAGGCGTATTTCAATATTGCATAGTTCTACATGGATAAGGTACTACTGCTTGCATTGTTGTTGCAAATGGCTACATTACTTTTAAAGGGGTACCGTTACCATGGTAAATCCCATAAAAATGGTAGACTTCACACAGCTCATTACATGTCCTAACTTGAATATAACAGTATTCTTGAGCAGCATTTCATTTATAAGTACTACACATAACTTTGTGAGCTGGCAAAGGCTTTTGCATCATTATAAACCTTACAGGTGAGCTGCAACTGTTAATTGTAGCATGTCCTGAAAACACTGGAACACAGTTCTACACAGCACTTCTGCATCAGTCTCTGGACATGAGTTCCAAGAACAACAGACAGCAAGAATCCTAAAAGCAATAAGAAAAACAATGAAGTTACCACTCTTAATTATCATGGTCTAGGATAAAAGTCACACTTAAATTTCTGACACATTTAAATTACTGACATAAATCCTGAAGCAAAACTTGTCACATAAACATACTGTCTCAACACTTAAGAAGTACTAGGATCCCTAGTGCATTCAGTAAGCAATAATGTTAACAGATCTTGAAACCAGATGCTTTGATCTAAATATCCATTACTACATACAGTGACATAACTTTGTTGCTTATATTTGAAAACATTGGTTTAAGGTTTAAAGTACTTAATAAAGAGTAAACTTTTGCCTAGTTTTATTTATCTTAGTAGAGCCATAGACCAAATTACTAGTGGTTTGTATTCTCAAATTGAATCAAATCTGCACACAATCTATATTTAGCTTTATGAAGAAGTCATCCAAATTACATGATATATCAAAATAGCAAGTTAATACACTATAATCGAAGTAGTTTAAGAGATTTGACAAAGAAGCAATAACTTTTATCAATAAGACCAATAAGCCCAAGTCAGCTCTTTTCAAATCCTAGCATTTTACGAGAAGTGAAGCAAAATGTTTTCACTTCTCCTTGTTACACAAAGAGGTCTAGTTTGAGTCAAAAAATGTGTGTCACTGCCAAGAATGATGGACAGTTTGTTCACCTGTACTCTATCTGGTCCATCTCAGTCAATTGCTACTTTTTAAAAAGCATCTCTGATTGGTACATTTAAATGACCTCTAAACCAAAACCTTATTTTAAACTAAGTTAACTTCTTTTGTTCCTCCCTTCTTCCACCTTTCCTGCTCTCTTCTTTCTGCTCATTGTCAGTATCTTGGTGCACACTTCACCTCTGTCATTCATCCTTCCTCCCACACATGCTTCCCCATAACGTTAATGCCTCCATTCTCATGTACCTCACCTCTCAATCTTCTCTGTCACATTCAGCCTTGTTTCTCCTGTCTTTTCCTTTCCACATTCTAATTGTTAATCACCTTTCCCTTTGTGATAGAGACAGAACTATGCCCAAAATGAAATTGTATCCTTACCTGTCATCTCTGATGTTATAAAAAAAGCCATAACCATGATGCACCATGGGAAGTGCACATCCATTAAACCTATAGTAGCCAGTCAGACTGGTCGAAAGAACAAAATTCCCACCTCCTCCACTGTAAAAGAAAACAAAGAAAACCCACTATTTTTAAAGATAATCTAAAACAAAGTGAGTTTTACAAAAAAGTTATTTCACCCTAGAGATCAAGAAAGCAGCATGCATGAGGCCAGTGTAACACTGCCCTCAGTATCAAGGGATACAACCTCCCCTCAGTACAAGAATATGAATTACCTAGCTGTGAAGGCCTTATCCAAATAAAGCTCTGGCACTGGCAGTCCTTGCTCTTGTGCTATTATTTGAAGACCCAGAAGATGACGATCAAAGCCTGTCAAATAAATGCAAATACTGCATCATTAACAGCAGCATTTCCCGCTTTTCTGCTTGTCCTGGTCTGGATAGCTGGAAGCTCAAATAGCAGTAGAAGGATAGACAAATGACAGAGTCAACTAAACCCCAAGATTCGTACTGTAGTGTACAAAACCATTTCCCAAATAGTTGATTTAAGAGGGCTTCATCACTCTCAGCTTGCAACACTGAGCCCAAATGCACATGAACTAAGTAATACAAACCCAGCAGAATTCCTGTGGAAAACAAAAACCAAGCAAACTTCCATCTCAGCCAGGGAGGAGGAGTTCCACATAGTGAAACTGGCCTACTGGCAATTACACAGACAAGGTGAAAAGGCTTTTAGGGCCACAACTACCTAGCCAACTCACCAAGTAGGGTGGAGAGAAAATGAAGGTTTATCAGGTGATTATTTCCCAGCTACTCTCTCTCATTCATAGAATAACTTCCCATGCTAACACAGGTGGGGCTAGAATTTCACCCAAACCTCTCCTCTGCCTTAAAAGACTGAATTTCCTACTTTCCAGCCAATCATGTATTTAATCAGAAGGTATTCTGAAATAATGTTTAGCTGGGAAGAAAAAGTGAATTAATATTCAAGGTGAATGTATTTGGGGCACAAGGAATGATGCAAGGACTAGGTTTCAGTTCTTCTCCCTGAAATGTTGAGGGGCAGTTTTTCCTCAGGTTGAAAACAAGGAGACAGAGACAATGTATTAGCATTCAGCAATATTCCCTTTTCACCCACATGAAAAAAATAAAACGAATTTTTGATCCCAGAATACCTTTTCCATTCTCACATTCTTTTCTCATTTTATTGTGCTTTGCAAATGCCTTATGCATCAGCTGTAGTCGCTGATAATTCTGTATAAAGTAAGGGAGACAGGATTAAAAACAACATACATCAACTAAAAAGCAACCCAGATGAGTAAAATCAGGAATCGCAGATCAGCAAGTTCATCCCTTTCACAGTTTCTAGCAATTTTAGACAGAAAAAAAATTGAAGTACATTAGAACTGCTCTCAAACCTCCTCCCAGTTCCAACTCCTTTTTACAAGAGAACTTGCTCATTTGTTTCCTGTATCTCTGTGTTGCTAGATTGCTTTTGAGCTGAATAATATTCTACGCTTTGTGTTTTTTCCCAAAAAAGCTGAAAGAACAGCAAGTAGCCAGTGTGAACTAGAGTAATCAAACCCAAGTATGTCCTACAGTACCATTTATTTAGAAGCATGCTGGCATTCCAAACTTTTCTCTGCTCATTGAAACATTACTTCCATGGGAGTAACTCTGCCCAACATGATGTGTCTTTTTGATTTTATATTGAAGCTTACATATTAAAAACAGAGACAAGAAAATACAAATACATGCTTTGGTAAAGAAGGCCTAGAGAAACATCTCCACATACCCAAGATCTTGGCTTGTATGATCTAAGATCTTAATAGATTCTTAA
This sequence comes from Phaenicophaeus curvirostris, assembly GCF_032191515.1. NCBI lineage: Eukaryota > Metazoa > Chordata > Aves > Cuculiformes > Cuculidae > Phaenicophaeus > Phaenicophaeus curvirostris. The sequence continues at coordinate 22,964,698 of NC_091397.1, read as the reverse complement.
CTGCTTAAGAAACAGTCATTATACTTTCATGCATTACATGAGAGGCTGCAGCGCAGAATGAGTAACAAGGATAGTAACTACTCATTTTGAGTAAAAATCAAGTTGCTAAGCTCACAAGGGGAAAATGAACAGTTCAGACAAAAGGATTTTTTCTGAAACACCTAACTTTAGGTAATCTCTAGTACCTTAAAAGTAGATTTTTAAGCGCTATCAGATTCAACGCTTTTTTAAGCCTCAAGAGTTCTTCTTAAAAAACCAGCAATAGCAAGACATTTGGAGATACTTTTTAAAATGACAAAGAGAAAAAGAAAGAGGCTACAGCTAGTGTTGCAAGTAACAAACCTCTATCGGTATAGACATAATATCCTGATAACTGGTTAGAAGGCAAGTGAAGAGCAGAGAAATAAAGAGGAAAACATATTTGCAATAGGAAAATAGATCTGAATAATAGCACAAAAACTGAGTTTTAAAGCTGCAGCATATGCCAAGACAAGCCAGTGAAGACCAGGAAAATACATTCTTGAAGACTATAATTACCAATTATGCATAATTCCTGACAGCCATATTCCTGTATGTTTCTAAGATGCATTAACAATATTGAACCTTTGAATTTCCTAAATATATGTAGCCCTTTATCTCAAAAATCTCCTTGCTTCATTTCTCAGGATCTGAGAAATGTGCAGCGAGGACAACAGAAAGAGCTTTAGTACAACACTCATTTGGCAAGAAAGGCATGATATTCTTTGCCAGCCAAGCATCAGAGGGTAGCTCCTGGGAAAAGAAAGGGTCACCGGTTCAGCTATTCAGAGACAAACTCTGGAATACATCTCTGTGGCCACCAGGACACAAACAGATTTCAACCGTGTTCTTGGACTCAACGATTAGATTATCATTTCCTGATTTCACTTGCAAATTAAACCAACAGATCACTCCACAGCAGAATACACTGATTTCAATCCTCTTACTTTTTGAGGTGTGAAAAAAAGTGTGAATGCTAGTCAAGAAACTTACATTCTTGAAACCAAAAGGTTAATAGGATAGAAAACCAAACAAGCCCACACATGACAGCTCACCTCAGTCACCATGATCAGAGCCAGACTTCAAGCAACTCAACATGTGAAATCTGTCTCACTGGAAACAAGGCCAAGTCCCATTAATGTGATAATAGGAAAACGAGTTTTAAGCTGTTCGAATGACAGGCCTTCTAAATACATGATGATTAAAGTAGGATTTCAGTATTTACACTGTCAGAAGGATCCAGCATGGATTTGCACCACTCCACTGCTTCCACAGTACACGGTCTCATGGTCTCTGTGCGGCCATGATAGAAACGCCTGGTCATGGCAGTTTCATAACAGCAGCCTGGACTAAGAAGGAAAATGAGGAAAGAGTATCGCATTAAATTAACAAAACTATATGCTCTCTCACATTAAAAATAAGCACTGCCAAGTATCCTACACTTCTAGCCTAGTTACAAGTATCAGTAAGCCACTAATTTTCTTCAAATCTTGTGCCTGAAAAAAAACAAAAAAGAGTTCTGCAAGCTCTTATGAGACAGATGACTGAAAAATCAGTCAGCCAGTCAGCCAGTGCTGCCAAGACTGCATTGTCATGGATATTTTCTACGGACTACAGATCTACCAACCTCTAGCATAAATAAGCTGAAATCATGCAGGCTTCAGTTTCTGTATATGTTTCCATTAAATAAGCCATCTACACTATCCAAACCCCCTAAAATTAAGAGAAATACTAGAAATAAGCAGCATTTCCCAATACTTTTATAAGGAAAAGAATCAAATCCTTCTCTGTTGCATACTTACGCTCATCCAGCTTGTAACCTGGAGCACCCGCAGCTCTATGACAGTCTACCACTCAATATATAACTTACATGGAACACACAACTATGTTTAGAATAGATTTCACAGGCTATTTTAGTCAGATAATTTATTCCAATATTCAGCAAACTGAGATCTAGTGACCTTTCTTATGAGATGACAGGCATCTCTGGTGACTAAGCATTATACTCACATGACAAAACTCCTTTTTTAAAGCAATACTTGTCAAGTCAGTAATGACTTATACAAGCCATAACAGTGCAATGTAGCAAAAAGAAATTCGGGATCACCAATATCAGCAAGAATGCTGTCTTTTACCAATAATACAAAAAAATTACACACACAAAAATGCAGAGGCAGACATTCAGAGGGTCAGTATGTATAGCTTTTATTCTGCCCAGAAGTTCATATCTAATGGTGCTAAAGAAAGGGAGACAATGAGGTTTGCAAGGCTTTTTTATGGACTTGGAAGACTAAACATTTTCTTGATGGCTGTCACTTGCTACAGATAAGCAGAATCCTAACCCAGTGAGTGTTTGGCATTTGCCTAATTGTTTACTTTGTACAGCCCAAACCCACATTTTCATGCATTGTCTTCTGCCCTCCTTTCCATAATAGGTACACATATTATCCCTGTGGCCACAAGGACACAATTCTTCTGAAGCCAAGAGCATAAACCTCACGGATTTCAATGGTGCAAAATACACTCCTCTTCAATCTTTACAGTAAAGAAACTTTAATTCTTCATTCTTATGTCAGCATAACAAATTACACAGTGGCATTGCAGCTCCAGATCCATCTCTTTATTCAAGAATCTAATTTTTTTATTCCTAATCTGGGTAATGAGTTTTTCTTACCGTCCATGTTTTTTATAATAAGCCAGCTGAAGGGCAAGCTGCACAAACGTATCAGGATGAAGTTCCTTCTTCTTAATTAATGCTTTGCCAAAGGATGTGAAGGCATAATTCACCAGCTGTAAGTCAGACACCTGTCATACCAAAGAATGAGAAGCCACAGAATTCAAGAAATATCACAACTTGGTTCACCTCAAGTAAAATACACTCAGCCTAAACCAACAATTCAACAAATTTAACCATGGCGTTAAGTCCCCTGATTCATCAATTTATCGGTTACATATTCATTCCTGTTCTCCAGCATGGAGACAGACCAGCTAAAAACATGCAAATAGGACAAGAAAAAAAACAAACCCACAAAAACCCACAAACCCCAAACTATCAATGACAATTAAGAGAAGCAGCAAGAAAATCCACCTTGTTGTAATACAATTCTTTAGCATGTCTAATTCCACTTAGTATTTTTTGATCCACTGTGAATACAAGTTCCTCTGGCCACGGAAGATCTCTCACTTTATCTGATCCCTGGGAGTATGCAGGCAGAAAGAAAGAAGAGAAAACAGAAAATGTTATCCAAAAGAAAAGACACACTAGCTAATGCACTTTAAAGTTTAAAGGACAGATACCTTCCATTTTGCCTCACTTTCAAACATCTTCTTTTCAACATGAGTAAACATACTAATCAAAGCCATGCCATCCAAAGCAGAATGCTAGAATCATATAAGACAAGATATTAGGTTATTTGGATAATTGCAAGAGGATCAAATCGCTTTCTTTCCCTCTTCCACTCTTCTCTATGCAGATTAACAATTTTACTGCACAGTGCAATACCTGTTTTTTTAGTTCTACAACACATACAGAACTATTGTTAAGTTCACCCACTGTTTGACTGCTCTACAGCCGCCTGTGGAGGCACAATATAGCACTGCTGTGAAGAAGCAGGTTTCAAGCAGGATGTAGTCTCATCTGGCCATTCAGAAATGAATTTTAAAAAATCCTAACTTAAAAATACAGCTGCTCAAATAGCTACATAATACAAAGAGTTAACTTTAGGCCTTCTTGTGCAATGTATTTGTTTGTCTTTGGATGAAATACCTGTTAAAAAAGATTATTATTTCAGAACTCGTGACTCATGTTCTTAATTAAAGTACAGTGCAATAGCAAACATCATGAAGGCAGATTGCTTTTGGAAACTTGCCAGACAAAGCTACACTAAAAAGGAGCAAACTAACTTTCAAAATAATACTCTAAAAGGGGAAACTTAGTAAATAAGCACTTAAAAGATTTACAAGGAGAGGGCAGGATTTTTCAACTTACATCAGAGAGCAAGCTAAAGGTTCCATTGGAAAAGACTATTGCATCGTAGGATTTATCTCCCCAGCGTATAGTCGGGTCACCTGTTAGCCCCAGCTTTGTAACCTAAAGCAGAAGTTACACATAGTGGATTTTCAAAAATACTGAGTACCCTGTCAACCCGTCAGCTAAACCAAGCCTATATGAAGATAGTAGTCTTCCCTGAGACACATGACATTTTCATTCATTTGAAAATGAAACACAATTACAATTCTAAGTTTTTGAATTAAGAGTTGTAACAAGTTGATGACAGTTTCTGAGGACCTTGAAGGCATAGAAGGCTAAAAGATTATGAAGACAGATTTCAGCCATTCCCACTTCCAATATCCTAACCATTCAAATTGTTTAAGTAATCCTGTGGATCAACAAGAAGCATTTTTTGCACATTTATCTGCTTCATTTTCTTTGTTCCAAAAGAGTAAGAAGTGCTGCTTCTTTACAGAAAGACATGCACATATGCAGAAGATATTTTTATATATACAAGACAAGATATGAATTATCAAAAAAAACATAGCTACCTCAGTGTAGTCTTCAGGAGTTGCATGGGGACTAGCATCATCCAGGGAGACTACAAACAAACTTCTCTGAATTTTTTCCAGAAGAGCCAAGTTCTTTGGATCAAGATCAATCAAATATTCACGTAACTAGAAAGCATAAAAGACAAAGCTAAGTGAAATTATTTATTTCCAGTGATCACAATGCTTTTCTAAGGAATCAACTGTTACCGTATTCCCACCTTTGCCCATACTGTCCTTTCGCTGCTTGTTAGTGCTGCCAGTCCTGGTCCATCTGGTTCACTATGACATATTTTCTGGATATATGCAAGTTGCCTTTAGAAAGATTTCAAAAACTGAAGTTAAAGAACATACGGAAAGAAGATAAAAGTCACCTTTTCTAGCTCTCTTTTTTGCCACACTTGAATTTCAGTTCCACATTCACAAGTTAATGTCAATTTTCAGGAAGCACGAATCAGCTCCCTCAGACCCTAAGATGCAGCTGAACACCTGCTCTATTTTCAGTCACTAATGGTTGATTCAATTGCAGCTACCAGGCCTTACAAACTTAAATGTAAACAATCATGCTCCTAAGTGTGATGTATGCACTTAATTTCAATTTTAAACTAGATTTAAGACTTCAGCTGTGCAGACCAGACTTTCCTGAGCAGCAGACATCTGCAATACTGCAATTTTGCAGCTCCTATAGCAACTAATTAGACAGAAGGTGAAAACTTCCACTCAAGATAAACCTTGAAATTTAAAGCAGAAAAGTAGCTACAAGACTGCTTAAACAGAGACAGAACTACATAAGAATACTTCCCTTCCCATCTTTGCTTTGCATTTTATCTTTGAAGAGTCATTAACAAAGAACTAAGTTTTAGTTTGCAAATTCAGCTTTTCACATGTTGTGAAAAAAACTAAACAAAGAAAGACCCCACAAATCAAAAAAATCATCACCGCCGCTTAACAAAAACTAAACCAAAACCAACCTACCCTTTCTATAGATCATGGAAAGCTTTAGGGATTTTTGTCTGTATTCCAGGAATTCATTTATTGCTTGATCTAACAGCTACAACTACAGAAACTAAAAATAAATATATTGAAATACCATAAGCATTAAAGTACCAGACCTTCAAAACTAGTGTTTGTCTTGCCTAAGGAATTTAGCCATCCACCTTTTGCTAATTTTAACTATGAAAGTCTTCTGTTGTGCTCTATAAACAGCACTTTGGCAAATGCAGTTATTCCTAGATGAAATGCACAACATCTCTTCAGTAAGTAGATGGATATAGATCCCAAATCAATCACAAGAGATTTATGCTGAAAGATCCTCTGTTTGTGACATAAGAGTTCAACCAAGAGAGCAGAAAACCTTGTGGCCACAACTGTACTACCAATTTGAAAAGCCAGCACCTCTGCATGCTACTGAGAGATAAGAGAGGTACAGCATGAAAAAGCTTTAACTCATTGCCAGTTGCACTAGTACTGAAATTCACCATTTAAAGAACCAAATTCTTTCTCTCTGTTCCTTTGCAGCAGCTCAGGAATATGAAGAGCCACAAACATGGCTGGTTGTCACAGATTTGGTGCAAAGAAAAGAAATGCAAGTGATGTGCTGCTGTATTACTCTGTAGCTAACAAAGTCAACCAGTGTACACTGTGATTTTGGACCCTGCTGCACCCATTAACAGGAACTTCAACCCCTCCATTCCTGAGAAAATTGACCACAAGCATATTAGATTTGAATCAACACAACAGTGGTGCTTCATCTTTGATAATGACTAGGTAGCAATGAGATAATTATCAGCGTGGATTGGTCCTGAGAGGCGTGATGTAACTTACAATCCTAATAATTCCATGTCAAGAATCCTTACACATAAACAATGTTTCCTGTTGAAACATATTCATTCAGCCCTTCTGCATGATGTTCTTTGGGTGTATTACAACAGCAGATGATCATCATGCTTCATGGCAAGATGCCATCAAGAATTTACTCAAATCTGAACCCTCAGCTAGAGGAGAAGCTGTGGCCTCTCTCATACCTAATTCTTTGGGGTGAAGGGGATATAAAAAGAAAGACTCTTTTTGGTAGGCAGCTTAAATAGGACAGCTTATTTGAAACAAGGTAGTTTGAAAACCTGAAAATCTCCGGAGGAGTCATCATATTGCCTTCATGTATAGTATCAAACGAAAACACTCGACCTCGACACAGGACTATTAAGTGAGTTGGGCATTCACCTTCAGCCTCTGAAATGAAACAAAAAATGAAAATCCAACCGTGTGGACAGATAAAGGAAAAACACTCAGCAAGTCCTATAGACCCATTTTTTGTCCAAAATGAGGCAGACTTCACACAGTCAAAAACAAGAAAGAAGAAAAAAGAATAACTTTTTCAGTCAAATTGTATGATCTTACTGCAATTGAAGGAATTTTTACAACTGTCAGAAGATATACAGAACTACAGAAGTGTTATTTGGTACTTCAAGTCATTGTCATTACCTAGTAGCAAATTTTATTTATATTGTATCTTGCAGTTGGGCGCACACTCTGCTGAAACAATTGTTGCCTGATGAAAGTTATCTAGCAACATTTCTCTGTCCCATGAGGTTTTTTTTCCATAAAGGGATGAATATAACACAGCAAACCTCTTCCTAAGACTCTTTGTAGGTGATCTAGTCCTTCAATCGTGTTTATGCAACCAGTTTCAGTTACACAGCTCAAGATCGGAGATGCACTACCACATCAATCAGGCCCAAACCGTAATCTGCAAATCTATAAAAAGGGAGCAGTGACATCCATCTGGCCTCCATACAGAAACTCACATAATACTGGCCCACACCAGGTCAGGTACACTTGCACAGTATTACCTTATTGAAGCAATCTATCTGCAAATAAGACTAAATAAAGATGGAAAAATATTCTGATGAAACACAAACGTTAAAACCACAAGAAACATGGTTATAACTTTCGAAAAGTGAGTCACTGTGCTGTATCTCTTCTAGTTCAGTACTATGCCCTGAGGAAAAAAAATAAATGTACACCTCTTTACCCAGAACATGCATCTATAGAAGTAAGCTATAAGGTTTTTACATCTATCTTTACGGTCCTACTTTCTAAATCAGACAACACAATTCAATAATTACCTGATTAAAGACATACTAGAGTGGGGAATTTGTCATTTAATGTAAACCTCTCCTTCATAAATCACAAAATTAATTTCCAACATAACAAAAATCAGAAGGGATGACATCAAATTCTGTTACTTTATGTAGCAACTGTAGCTGTCTAAAGCAATGAGTAGAATTGAGTTTGGAAGTTAACACACATAGAATTACATGTCTGAAATCTCACTAGTTGGTAATGATTTACCCAATACATTTATGGCATCTAATGAACTCTTCACCTGTTCTCACTAAGATCTCTGCTGCAGGCTGAATAAATAGCTCTTCAGGTTCCACTAATCAGGCTCTGTTAGCATGTAGTGTGGTCTTCGACTCCAAGCTGACATTACCTGTCAAATTTTAGGTGCCTTTCCCTGCAGTCTGGACGCTACTTCAAGTGTTTAGACTATGTCAGTTCCCTCAACAGCCAAAGGAGATAAACAATATCCCCCTCCAGAGGGCAATCTCTTTTGCCTGTCTTAGATACCTACATATTTTGATGGCCCAAATCCCTCTCTGGAGTTGTTCATATTTCTCCATGTATCACAGAGCACCAAGACAACTAACTGGACTAAATACACCATCTGAGGGCAGACAGTCTATATGGAAATGGGTATCACCTACCATGTACAACATGAAAAGTGATATAAGCAAGACTGTTTATTAAAGTTCTTGCCATATTTTAAGGAAGAAAAGGAACATGGATGACAAATTGCATTTCCACAGGACAGTAGTTTTATTTATTGTGATCGAAATAGAACATTTAGTTTCCACCCTTTTAATGTTTCTTCTATGTTTTGGTACTTAAACTGACTCTTCAATTGCAACACCAAGATAAAATCCTTGAAACTTGTCTTCAACTTTGTATTTTCTTTCATCCTGTGGTATGGAGACTTCCTTATAAATCTCCTATGAAGCAAAGCAATACACCCTTCTTGAACTGCCAAGTCTTACAGAAATTCACACCTCCCATGATCACCTAGAGTGACACTGCTGAACAACTCTGGAAGCATCAAAATGTATGTGGGAGAGGTGTTATGATTTCAGTTAGCTGATTACTAATATTACAGTATTTGCTAGTGGAGGATTAGTAAGAACATCACACTTCTACCCTAGCTCTTGATCCTGCACCCCAGAAAACTTTTGGGAGTTTAAGAGAATGGCTTTAAGAAGCACTATGGAGTACTTCAAGACCGAAAATAGAAGCAGTGGACCAAACCCAGAAATGGCACAATGAAAGGAAGGAAGAATTACCCCATCAGAATGCATTGGAGCACACTTGAGAAATGCATTCTGTGGAAAGAGTTACGATGCTGAAATTCTGTCCTTAAAATACACAGAATCTACACATATTTGTAACACACAGAATTTGTACTTTTTTGATTCTTAATGCTGGCACACTTAGAGGCATTAGGACAGTAACACAATTTGAAGCAGAGTGTTCTTTTAATCTTATTTAGAAAGGACTACGTATTGGACAAAAAGGGGCATTTGTAGATCAAATATCTTATTTGCTTCCTTATATAAGCACTCAATAACAAGTTATCTGATTTAGTGCTTGAGGAAACAAGTATTTTAGGGTTAAAATGACCACTCCATTAGCCCATTAATACAAAATCGCCTCCTTGTATTAACCCATAATTTGCATTTGTTTACCAGTTTTAAAATAACTGCCGATAGAGTCTCTGTTAACTCCAGGAATTCTGCAAGTGCAGAAGAGCATTCGAAATTGGTTCATATCCAGAACAGCATTCCCAGCTCTCTCTACAGGCATCTTCTCTCTGTAGTAAGTAAACACATCAAAATTAAACGAGAGAGATGATAATCACACAATTAAATCAAGGTAAGACAAACCCATCTTTTACTGCACAGAACACATATCAGTGAACATAAACACATTTTTGTGACTAAATTACAGATAGACCATTCATATTTAGAATAAAATATTTTTTCTTAAAGTCTTACATTCGTAATAGCTCCCACAATTTCAGGTTGTGCCATATATTCAGACATGCTCTTTCTATCTGAGTGCCCTCTTTTGGTGGCCAGTAGTGTTCAATAAAGGGAGCAGCACCTCCCATATTACAGTATATTTGTGTTGATACGCGAAGATCAAGATAAGCCACATTCAGCCACCAGTCCTCCAGCTGCAAATGAAAAATGTTTAGCATTAGAATTAAGCTTTGGTCATTAGTTATTTAATAATCACCTGATTGTTCAACTGCCTCGGTGTTTTTTTTTTTTTTACTATGTTTTTAAAAGAAAAATATTTTGCATATTAGCTCCTATGTAAAAGGCAGAAAGACAGTGGTTAAAAACTAAGTGCTGAGGGTAAAATACATCTAGTTCTTCTATTTTCAAGCTTGAAATAAAATTCAATAGTGTATAAGATTATTAAACTGTAAATTATGATGAGTTCTTCCCTGATACTCATCATCATAAACTCTTACAGATGTCAGCTGCAGCTGCTGCGATTACCAGACAGATTACTCCACAAGGAATGAAAGGAAAGGAGATTTGTGCTACAGAGGATCTGAGAGGGACATTTCATAATGTATTTTCTGAAAATCTTCACTCTTGAGTGTGTCATGTTGAGATTTAAGAAGGTCTCATGAATTCCACTTGGTGATAACCCCCTTTGTATCCCTTTCTCTGCTGAAAGACCAAAATGCTATAGCTCTATTCAGGAAAGAAAGAGATAGAGACTAAATGCTAAATTCTACTTTCTCTTTTTTGGGAGGGGGCAGGGAAGCAGGGTGGAGAGAGAGGGAATGGGTGGTGATAGAAGTGGAGACTGACAGACAAAGCATTCAAAAGCTGTTAAGGTAAATTAAGATCTCAGTGAACTCTTAGTCACCCAACTTTGAATAGAACAAATCAAAGGTAAATGGCCAAGTGGCAGATAGAAGGAAGATCCTAACCTCAAAAAAAGCTAGGTGGTTCTAAAGAACAAGCTTTCTATCAGTTCAGTTATGCTTTCTTACATATCTAAATACGTACCCAATTCCTTCTTGTTTTAGCTCTTTCCAGTAGCTTCTGATGTAACTCTTTCCCAATTCCATTTTCAAATTTTTTAACTATATCCTCAGTTCTTTTATATTCTTCTTGATTTAGAAATGGCTTCACTGTAAAAAGGAAACATTTTTATTTTAAAGACAACTGCATACAGAGATTTATTCCAGACACTCACAGGCAAAGCAGTGGATGAAAATACTCAAAACTTATTTTTCTAAAGCAAATATTTGAAGGGAAACACCTTTTAAAAATCTGTAAATATTTCCTAGTGTGTTCTAATAAAACACAAATACATACTGTTAAATAAATGCAGATGTTAGCAGATTAAGCAGTTGCTGAAAACCTGAAATATCTAACAGATAACTAAATCCAATATATTTAAAACTGTTGCTGGAAATACTATGAAGTTCTGCAATTCCATCAGCTGCCCAAGCCATAAGCTACCTGCCACTCTTTTCAGAGATTCGGTCATGGTTTACAAACACCCTGTCCATCAATTCTCATTCCCTGTCCCCATGTTGTGCCTACCTTTGAATAACACTTACGGCAACTATTCTTCTATTTTAAAATACTTTTGGATTTCTCTCAGATCACGTACCATACAAGCCAAAGTTCTCTGTACATATTTGCAAAATTAGTCATTATTTTAATCTAAAACCCCTCTTAAAGCTTTTTTACCATGCAATCTACGGTCAGTTTCCATACAGGTACATCTCACTGTCTTCTTATCCTCGCTCTGTGTATGAGGTATTTTCTGTTACCTTTATACTCTGCGCAAGTCAGTGGCAAACAGAAGGGGAGGGAGTGGGTGTTTCTGCTTGATTCAATGCCCACACAATGAGGTCAGATTAATTTTTTGAGGCTGCTGGACACTACAATCCAACAATTTCTTGCCTGCCTTGCTAGTGCTAACCCTGCATTTGCTTACAGCTGTTAAGAAACAAGGAAGGATACTTGTTTAACTTTTCATAATAGTGTATCTGTATCACCTCTAATCTAGCTTTTGTAACAATGGAGATTCAGCTTGGCAAGCTCTCAAATACTTACCTATCCTTACAGAAGTAAAATCTTACTTTGTCACAACTGTGTCTTGCTGCAATTATAACTGCTTGCCTGCAACAACTACTTTTTTTCTTCTTCACATATCTAGAGATTATCAAGTCCAACACCTCATCTCAGCAGGGTCAGATACAGCAGGCCGCTTAGGACTGTGTTTAGTTTCAAACATCTCAAAGGATGGAGACTCTACAACCTCCCTGGCAGCAACCTGTTGCAGTGCTTAATCACTCTCAAAATAAGAAGTTTTCTTATGCCTAAAAGGAATTTCTTGTATTGCACTTGTTCTGTTACTGGATACCACTGTGATGTCTGGCTCAATCTCCTTAACTCCTTCCCATCAAACCTTTACACACATCACAAAGATCATCCCTAGAGCCTTTTCTTCCCTGGTCCCAGCTCTCTCAGCGCTTTCTCATATGTCAGATAACCCAAGCCCTTAATCACCTTCATGGCCCTCCACTGGGCTCACCTCAGGATGCTCATGTCTTGCTTGTACTGGAGAACCCAGAAACAGCCACAGCACTCAGATGTGACCTCCTCAGCACTGAGCAGAGCGGAAGGATCACTGCTCTTTACCTGCTGGCAACACTCCTTCTGGCAGAGCCTTGAAGACTGCTGGTCTACCTTTCTGCTAGTGCAAATTGCTGGCCCATGTTCAACTTCACATCCACCAGCACCTCAGGGGCTTTTCTGCAAAGCTGCTTTCCAGCCAGTGGGCCACAGCTTCTGCTGATGTGGGGGGTTATTCCTCCCTGGGTGCATGATGGCATTTCCCATTGTTGAACTTCATGAAGTTCCTGTCAGCCTGTTCCTCCAGCCTGGCAAGCTTCCTCTGATGGCAGTACAACCATCTGGAGCACCAGCCACTCCTTCCAGCTTTGCATCATTTGCAAATCCAGAGTGCACCCTGTGTCATCATCCAGGTCTTTAATGAAGATGCCAAACAATGCTGAACTCCTAGGGCACACCATCAGAGACTGGAATACGTGCTGCTGACCACAAACCTTTGAGCCTAGCAGATGAGACAGTTTTCAGTCCACCTGACTGTCCACTACCTAACTGATACTTCATCAGTTCATCTGCAAGGAAGTTTAAAAACAAATAAGCAAACAAACACAAACAACCTTTTTATGTGCCAAAAGGCCTTGTTAAAGTCAATATAAACAATATCTACATGGAGCTTGAACTGCACCACCATCAGTTGTGAACACAGATAAAAAAACGAAATAGAGACAGAGTTATCCACCTACACCATTTAGCAGTCTACAGTATCCACCCAGGAAACCTGGAGCTGAAAGTGTCCCCAGACTGAGAGCAGCCCAACACTCAGGTTCCTCCAAGTGACCTTACTACCACACAATATTGTAAGAGAGAGTGATTGTCCTCTCTTATTCAAGTTAAAGTCATTACAGAACAATATACACATCCACACAAGATAAAATATTAAACAAAATTGTTGAGTTGTGGTCTCTATTTCAGGAGGGACCAAGACTGCTAGGGTACTGCAGCACACGATTATGAGACAAGGCTAAGAATGGAGTTTTTTTCACCTTCAGAAGAGAATGCAAAGAGAAGACCTTGCTGCTCTCTCTAACTTTTCTAATGGAAAAGCAAACTGAAGATAAAGCACAAGAATAGCACAAGAGAAAACGGATTAGAGCTGAAATAAATGAAATTTCTGACAAGAAAAATGTGAAGGGTTTTTATTGTTGTTGCTGGTTTGGGTATTGTTCCCTCTCCCACAATCATGAGAGTGATCAAACAGCATCACAAGCCATCCAGAAAGGCTGTGGAATCTTTACCCTAGCATGTATACAAAATTCAGCTAAGCAAGCCTGAGCAACCTGCTGTAGTTGGACCAAGTTTGAGCAGGAAACTGGTCTAGATGAACCCTCCCCAACCCACGTGGTTCTGTGATGACAGAGCCTCTTTCCATTTAGGATCTACCACGAAGGGGCAGAACTCATTTCTCACTAGAGACCTGTGAATCCTGACACATTCTCTGGGCCCACAGACCTTGTCTTCCTTTCTACACAGATGAGCTCCATCCATAAAACAAGAACTACCCCATGAAAGAATTCCTCAGTTGCATAGTTAAGGAACACTCTGGAAGCTGGAGCTTTGGGTCTTCATGCTCTCAGGCTGAGTGCACGCTCCTGAGTCTCAACCTCTGGAGTGAGCTGAAAGGCTAAGTAACATGACTACAACCATTCTCTCTGCACAAGGCCTACTTTCAAAACAAGATTAGTCATCCTGAAATCAAAGCAGGGGCAGCTACTGCAAAAGCCCTGAGAAGGTGCCTTATTTGGACATACTCTGTCCAGCCCTTCTGGCTGACTGGCTTCAAACAGACAAGCGATTGATCAACAGGCACACTAACTAATGTTAAGTGCCGGGATCCTCCTCCAACCAATAAAACACAGAGGAAAAAAATAACAGCATCTATGAAGGGGCATTTGGAGCTTCCAAACTGTTCTTCAGAAGCACCTCCTTTCATTCACAGACTAAACAAATGAAGAGCTTAAGCAATGAGAATCACTGAGCTAGCATCTAGAACTGTGCACTCCACATTCTAGCTTTAAGTGATTAGAACAAGGGAAGACTGTGGCAGAACAAACAATACTGGACTAAGTTTCCTCCAATCTCCAGTGAGACTAAAGGAGATCAACAATGATGATTAAAGTTATAGAATGACTTATGAACAAGGAACAGTACACAGGAAGTAACTTCAGTATGAAAAAAAAAAAAAGGGACACGTCATAAGGTATTTATGGAATCACAAATCAGAGACAGAAAACAAGAGTAAACAAATTCACTGTCAGATTGTGTTGCTCCATAAGAGTTATTTACTAACTTGGAAAGCCAGCTGGGTTTACAAAACGAAGTTCTAAAGGGCAACCCTGCTATTGCAGGTTCACTGCTATGGCAGCACAACTTTAATCTGCATTACAACAAAAAGAAAACTTTTTCTGACATGCACATACACAACATTTCTTCACTAAAACCACCACTTCAATATTCTGTATCAGAATGTGATGACATAAGGAACAACAAAGAAAACCCATTACCATCTACCTGGCCATCTACACTCAGAACAAAAGGGAACTCTGAGTGAACTTAAGGATTTCTATTTTGGGAAAGGAAAATTTTGATGTAATAGGTTTCTGCTGAGGATAGAAGTCTAGGTCTGTTAGCATTCCTGTATTACAGGTAAGATGGTAAGACACAAAGCAGATGTTCCAGAAAAAAAGCTCAGTGTCTCAGAGTTCCAGAAATTATTAAAGAAACTTTGGAAACTAATCTCAAGATACTAAGTAATGTATCTCCGTCACCCCCAACATATCAAATCCTGATATGATAATAAAGAACTAGTCAGTGTCTCTGCTTTATAAACTAAGCCAGACACACGTTCATTGATGTTCTTTTGAAAACTTTGCTCTCTAAAGTAGATCATATAAGAAAATGCATTTCAGGGGAGAAATTATGCAAAAATGCCCAACACTGTTTTTTCCTACTGCTGGATATTTAATAGAATTGGTGAGAAAGTATAAAGAACCCAGGGCAAACACAGTCACACACAAGCAAAGCAGTCATCATGCAAAACAAAATTTGTAGATGGAAAAAGATCTTTCATTAGACCAGCTAATATAAGGTCTGACACCACAAAAAAAAAACCAAAAACTTGTGCCTCTAATTTTTTATTTCACAAATTAAGAAAATAACTATGATCACCTTCACAACAGGTTCCTTCTGAGCTGACACACAGCTGCACATGATGCTGCCAAAATTCAAAGCAATTCCACAAATCATTGTCTGAGAAGCTGTTCATGAAATCTGTTAGTTTTGCTAACATTTTTGACAAAAAAATGGGTTCCTTTGAGCACTGACTTGATCTTCGGGAAGAGGGAACAGTGTGGGTGCTCAAGCACAGCAATGTTATTAGCTAAAAATTGCCTCACAAACTGTAGCAAAGAATATTGCAGATGTGCCTATGAAGGTGTCCTGCAACTTGGTCAGGGCAACTCCTGGCATCAATACAGGCTGGACAGAGAACGGATTGAGAACAACCCAGCCAAGGAGGACTTGGGGATACTGATGGATGAAAGTTGAGCATGAGACAGCAACATGCTCTCACAGCCCAGAAAGCCAAATGAATACTGGCTGCACCAAGAGAAACATGGCCAGCAGGGTGAGGGAGGGGATTCTGCCCCTCTACTGCACTATATTGAGACCTCACCTGGAATATTGCGTCTAGGTCTGGAGCCCTCAGCACAAGGAAGACCTGTTGGAGTGGATCCAGAGGAGGGTCACAAAAAATGATCAGAGGGATAGAACAACTGTCCTGTGAGGAAAGGCTGAAAGAGTTGGGGTTGTTCAGCCTGGAGAAGAGAAGGCTCCACGGAGCCCTTCTGGACAAAACATCCAGCATACAGCTAGAGAAGTGCATAATACATTGGGTGAACAACAGGGTGACAGGTCTGGCTGAAGGAGTTATGGTAAATGGCATTACATCAGCCTAGCAGCCAGGGCTCAGTTAATGATCAAAGGATGGAACCCTCTCTGTAGAGGAAAGAGCAAGAGAGTTGTTCAGTCGGGAGAACAGAAGGCTCTGGGAAAACCTTCTTTTGGCCTTTCAGTACTTAAAGGGGGGTTATAAGGAATATAGGGAGAGATTTTTTAGCAGGGCCTGTTGTGATAATACAAGGAGTAATGTCTTTAAACTAAGATGGTGGATTTAGACTAAGCATAAGGAAGAAATTTTTTACAATGAGGGTGATGAAACACTGGCACAGGTTGCCCAGAGCGGTGGTAGAAGCTCCAACCCAGAAACATTCAAGGTCAGGTTTGACAGGGCTCCAAGTAACCTGATCTAGAAGATGTCCCTACTCCTCACAGGGAGGTTGATCCTTTAAAGATTCCTTTCAACCCAAACCACACTATGATTCTATACCATAATTCTATGATTTTCTAACCAAGGGTAAGAAAACGCCTATATTCAAACATGTGCCCACTTGTACTGAGTAAAGTGATTGAGTTGTTCTAACCTGTCACAGTGAGACAAGGCTCACATTCTATAACTGTCTCATTGTCCCTCCACTCCCACTCTTGGTTCCTGAGCTATAGGATTAATCTCAGGTGGTTTTTTGTGTTGGACTTCACATCACTGAAAAACAAACACTAAACCTTAGAGGAGGGAAAAACCACAAACCAAAAAGATAACCCTCTCGCCCCATTCCCTTTCACGCTGAAGAAAGCCACACACAGATAAAATAGAAACTCTTTCTCGGGTTGCTCTGGGCACTTAGCTTGCCATTTTGAACTTGAAAAAGACTTTTTGCTCTCTGAACTTGTCTGGATCCCCCATCCCAATTATATCAGTTCATACAAGCCATCTCCACAAATCAATTCACAAACATCTTCAGATTAGCCCCATTACAACACACAGCGCTATTCATAGAATCATAGACTCACTAGGTTGGAAAGGACCCACTGGATCATCAAGTCCAACCATTCCTATCAAACACTAAACCATGTCCCTTAGCACCTCATCCACCCATCCCTTAAACACCTCCAGGGAAGGTGAATCAACCACCTCCTTGGACAGCCTGTTCCAGTGCCCAATGACCCTTGCCCTAAAAATTTTTTTCCTGATGTCCTACCTGAACCTCCTCTGGTGGAGCTTGAGGCCATTCCCTCTTGTCCTGTTCCCTGTCACTTGGGAGAAGAGGCCAGCACCCTCCTCTCTACAACCTCCTTTCAGGTAGTTGTAGAGAGCAATGAGGTCTCCCCTCAGCCTCCTCTTCTCCAGGCTAAACAACCCCCCAGCTCTCTCAGCCGCTCCTCATAAGGCCTGTTCTCCAGCCCCTTCACCAGCTTCGTTGCTCTTCTCTGGACTCACTCCAGAGCCTCAACATCCTTCTTGTGGTGAGGGGCCCAGAACTGAACACAGGATTTGAGGA
The DNA here is from genome assembly GCF_032191515.1 of Phaenicophaeus curvirostris. Lineage (NCBI taxonomy): Eukaryota > Metazoa > Chordata > Aves > Cuculiformes > Cuculidae > Phaenicophaeus > Phaenicophaeus curvirostris. The sequence goes on along the minus strand of NC_091397.1, from coordinate 22,946,964 downwards.
TCGGTCTCACCAGTGCCGAGTACAGAGGGAGAATCACCTCCCTGGACCTGCCGGTCCAGGTACATATATTAATAATAATATATTATATTAAGTCATTACCTGAATCGAGGTATTTACTTAAAGATTCCTCAAGAGGAGGCACGGGCAGGGAAGGCAGCGAGTCCTGGTACTGGAAGGTCCTCTCCTCGGAGGATGCGATCACCTGCTTCTCCATGGCGCAGCCCTGCGGCACAACGTTCACCGCCTATGAAAACCCCACCGAGACAGGCGACGCTCCCCCCGCCCACTCCCAGGGGCACAGACAGCGATCCGGGAACCATCCGGGACGGAGGCCGCTGCCCTCCTCCCCGCGGAGGAGCCGCGGCCGCTCCCGGGGCCCGAGGGCCCTCGGGCCCCGGGAGCGGCCGCGGCTCCTCCGCGGGGAGGAGGGAGCCGAGCCCGGCGGCACAAGGGGGACGGGATGAGGGGTCACCCGAGCCGAACCGAGCAGCAAACCAAACGAGCCGATCCAGTGCCGCGACGCCGCCCGCCCCGCTTCACCTCTGCCCTACTTCAAGGCGCGCGGGCGGGGCAGCCCCGGCAGGGCGGGAGCGGCGGCTGCGCAGGAGCCGCGGGGCGAGGGAGGCGCTGGGGGATCGTTGAAATATTAAAAAGGACAATAGGCGTGGAAGCGAAGGCGGTAGTGTTTTTATTTTACTATTCAGCGCGGAAAAGGATGCCCTTCTAAACGGGGCAGCCCGTCTTAGGGAAGCGGTGGGCATCTAGACCAGTTTTAGAGCCATGTAAGTCCTCAAAGACTTTTTTTATTATTTTTATTTAGGTTATCCAGCCGCGTCTGGAGACTCCCTTCGGGTTATCTCTTGACCTAAGACAACTAGAATCACAGAATCACTAGGTTGGAAAGGACCCACTGGATCATCAAGTCCAACCATTCCTATCGATCACTAAACCATGCCCCTCAGCACCTCATCCACTCGTCCTTTAAACATCTCCAGGGAAGGTGACTCAACCACCTCCCTGGGCAGCCTCTGCCAGTGCCCAATGACCCTTTCTATGAAAATTTTTTTCCTGATGTCCAGCCCAAACCTCCCCTGGTGGAGCTTGAGGCCATTCCCTCTTGTCCTGTCCCCTGTCACCTGGGAGAAGAGGCCAGCACCCTCCTCTCTACAACCTCCTTCCAGGTAGTTGTAGAGAGCAATGAGGTCTCCCCTCAGCCTCCTCTTCTCCAGGCTAAATACCCCCAGCTCTCTCAGCCGCTCCTCATAAGACGTGTTCTCCAGCCCCTTCACCAGCTTCCTCGCTCTTCTCCGGACTCGTTCCAGAGCCTCAACATCCTTCTTGTGGTGAGGGGCCCAGAACTGAACACAGGATTTGAGGATCGGTCTCACCAGTGCCGAGTACAGAGGGAGAATAACCTCCCTGGACCTGCTGGTCACGCCATTTCTGATACAAGCCAAGATGCCATCTTACAAGACGATCGAGCACAACGCCTCAGGTCGTTTACTCTTCTGGGTTATTCATCCATGTCTGGAGATTGTCTGCATATTATCTCTCAATACAACACGGATTTATATTACAAGATAATTAAACATACAAACCAGCTGCAGAAAACTTATCAATTCTCACACTGAGCAAAGGCTTTGCCCTGTGGTTAAGCAGAGCTGGTATGGAGAAAGAGGTGAGCAGGCCCACCCAGCCTCACTTGCCATGGTTAATGAGGTCTTTGCTTTCAGAGATGCCTGCCAGTGCTGCCCTTCAGCACGCTGAGGAGGTCTCTGGCACCTGTGGGTGATGTGTGATGAAGAGCTATGGCTCAGCCTAGAGATGTCCCCCTTTCCTGCAGTCCTGGCTGCTCTGAAGAGCTCCCAAGCCATTCCTGGCAGCTCAGATAGGTCTTGGAGCAGTAAAGGAGGCAATCTGACATGACACAGCTATGAGGGCAGGAAAGGGAGGTGCATGTCAGGCTATCTGCATCATGCAAGGGTCACTACATGAGGTAGAAGGTTTGGACCAGGCTGAGGATATAGCCTGATGCCTGCCATCACTGCCTCCAGGCAGAGACTCAGGGACCTCTAGAGAGACCCTCTGTAACCCTGACCAGACTGCAGACCCTATTACTCACTTCCATCCCTGCGAGGCTCCAGATGTATTTGCTACTATTGGCCACAGCAAGTTTTTTAAATGTTGCATTACAGTCTTTAGTTGTAGCTATGGGAATTGTTGTGATGTTATCTAAGTTATCTAAGGGCTGTAGCCAAAAATTTTTATCCACACATTTTAGATAACACTAAGACATTCTAATACTCTGTTCAGATTGTAGAGATAGAAAAGGGAGCAAAGCTACCACAGGTGCTGTGAAAGCAAAGTGGATAAAATAAACTGTTCATCTGCTGAATTGCTACTTAATCCTACTCTTCTGCTGTTCTTAAACCCAAAGATTATTATCCTAAATTGATACTTTTTTAAGCAGGAAGATTAAAGACAGAAGATGGTGTAACTAAGGGAATTGCCCAATGTGGTTGCCAAGCCACTCTCCATGATATCTGAAAAGTCATAGCAATCAGGAGAACACCCTGGTGACTAGAAGAATGGTAATATTGTCTCAATTTTTAAAAAGGGAGAAAAGATGACCCTGTGAACTACCAACCTGTCAGCCTCACCTCTGTGACTGGGAAGATCTTGGAGCAGATCTCCTAGAAGCTATGGTCAAGCACATGGAGCACAGGGAGGTGATTAATGGCAGCCAGCATGGCTTCACCAAGGGCAAATCCTGTATAACCAACCTACTGCTTTTCTATGATGTGCTAACTGCAGCAGTGGACAGAGGTATACCAACGGATGTGATCTATCTAGATTTCTGTAAAGCCTTTATCACGGTCCCCCACAATATCCTTCTCTCTAAATTGGAGAGAGATGGATTTGATGGGTGGACTGTTTGGTGTATAAGAAACTGGTTGGATGGTCATATTCAAAGAGTAGTGGTCAATGGCTCAAACTCCAGATGGAGATCCATGACTAGTGGTGTCCCTCAGGGGTCCGTACTGGGACCAGTGCTGTTTAATATCTTCATCAACGATATAGACAGTGAGATCAAGTGCACCCTCAGCAAGTTTGCAGATGACACCAAGCTGAGTGATACAGTTGCCACACCAGAAGGACAGGATGTCATCCGGAAGGATCTGTACAGGCTGGAGAAATGGGCCTGTGAGAACCTCATGAGGTTCCACAGGGCCAAGTGTAAGGTCCTGCACCCGGGTTGGGGCAATCCCCGATTTCAATACACGATGAGGGATGACGTGATTGAGAGCTGCCCTGCAGAGAAGGACTTCGGCTGCTGGTCAATGAGAAGCTCAACATGAGACAGCAATGCATGCTCAGAGCCCAGAAGGCCAACCATATCCTGGGCTACATCAAAAGAAGCGCGGCCAGCAGGTTGAGGGAGGTGATTCTGCCCCACTATTCCTCTCTTGTGAGACCTCATCTGGAGTACTGTGTCCAGTTCTGGAATCCTCAACATAAGAAGGATATGGAGCTGTTGGAATAGGTCCAAGGTAGGGCTACAAGGGTGATCAGAGGGCTGGAGCACCTCCCATATGAGGACAGGCTGAGAGAGTTGGGCTTTTTCAGCCTGGAGAAGAGAAGGCTCTAAGGTGATCTTATTGTGACCTTCCAGTACCTGAAGGGGCTACAGGAAGGCTGGTGAGGGACTATTCATAAAGGCTTGTGGTGATAGGATGAGGGGGAATGGGTATAAACTGGGGAGGGGCAAATTTAGGCCAGACATAAGGAGGAATTTCTTCACTACGAGAGCAGTGAGGCACTGGCTCTGGTTGCCCAGAGAAGCTGTGGCTGCCCCATCCCTGGAGGTGTTCAAGTCCAGGTTGGATGGGGCCTTGGACAGCCTGGTCTGGTGGGAGGTGTCCCTGCCCATGGCAGGGGAGCTGGAACTGGGTGATCTTTAAGGTCCCTTCCAACCCAAACTATTCTATGTTTCCATGATAACAGAGATCACCTTGTTTCCTTTCTTCACTTTCTTCATGACTTTGGTATCAATTTTTAAATATCTTCTAGGAGATAACTTGCCACGCTCAGAGCAAAATGTTGGCATGGCTATACTGCATTATCAGTCATAACAAACGCGGGCAGGGCTTTGTTCCTTGACTTCTTTCCTCTTTCTTTCTGCAGCAGTGGCACCTTCTGGTTGCTTCCCTGTTACTACATGCCTTTCATGCCAGAATGGCTCCCCATTAACCGTCTCATTGTCTTTTCCTCTCTGGACCACTGAGTTCAGTCACCTTTTGCTATATGAAGTTCTATGTAAAACAGTTACTTTTGGTTAGCACACAAAATATATCGCGATTTAATGACCTGCTAAATTAGTATTTAGCCTATAGAGTCTCTGCTAGTCAGATGGAAAAGAGTCAGCTTTCACTGCTCCCAGTGGAAGAAGTATGATAATCTTCACCTCTTGTTTTTCCCTTGGACAGAATCGTAGAATAGTTTGGGTTGGAAGTGATCCTTAAAGGTCACCTAGTCCACCCCCCATACAATAAGTCCTAAAAAAACCTGCAAAGGATATTATGATGCATGTTACAGACGTTCATTCTCTCTAACTGGGCACCTCTTTCTATGACCCTATTATTTTCTAAAAAGCCTAAGTACCTACCCTGGAAAATACATATTTTTTAACATATTAATGATAATGTGAATGATGAATGTGTACAAGTATATATGTGATGTGGTAATGTGTAAAGTGCTGGTACAGCTGCAGAAACATGTAATTCCAATAGGATTACCATGCTTAGGACACTGAGACATGCTAGTATCCATTGGCTGCCCAAATCACATTTCTGTTGTGAAGATAAGATAAAATCAGTAATGAATGACATTGCCTAACTGTCCTACAGCCTACCAGCTCTGTTATTACAGATTTGCAGATAGCAAGTTTTCAATGCCCTGACTTGTCAAGGCTTCCATGTTCCTAGCCAGATAGCTCAGATTCCTGCCTGGTTGTAAGGAATCCAGCAGCTTAATAGCAGATTCTGACCTACAGTGAAGTTTGACTCTCAGACTCGTCCACATCAGCACTTATTGGTAGGCTGGTGAACGGCCTACCTTAAATCTAAATTCAGTGAGTAGACAGGACAGGGTTGCTTTTTGCCTGGCTTCCAGAATCTGCAGGCAGACAGTTAACTGATGGATACATTTCATAGAATCATAGAATCCCCAGGCTGGAAAAGAATTTTGAGATCATCAAGTCCAACCATACCTGTCCGCTACTAAATGATATCCCTAAGCACTTCATCTACCTGTCTTTTAAATACCTCCAGGGACGGCGACTCAATCACCTCCCTGGACAGCCTGTTCCAGTGCTTGATAACGCTTTCGGTGAAGAATTTTTTCCTGATGTCCAATCTGAACCTCCCCTGGCGCAGCATAAGAACATTCCCTCTCCTCCTATCACCTATCACTTGGGTGAAGAGACCAACACCCACCTTGCTACAACCTCCTTTCAGGTAGTTGCAGACAGTGCTAAGGTCTCACTTCAGCCTCTTTTTCTCTAGGCTAAACAATCCCAGTTCCCTCAGCCACTCCTCATAACACTTGTTCTCCAGCCCCCTCACCAGCTTCATTGCCCTTTTCTGGACACACTCAATATCTTTCTTGTAGTGAGGGGCCCAAAACTGAACACAGTATTCGAGGTGCAGCCTCACCAGTGCTGAGGACAGGGCCACAGTCACTTCCCTGGTCCTCCTGGCCACACTATTTCTGAAACAAGCCAAGACGCCATTAGCCTTCTTGGCCACCTGGTCACACTGCTGGCTGATGTTCAGTCAGCTGTAAATCAACACCCCCAGGTCCTTCTCCACCAGGCAGATTTCCAGCCACTCTTCCCCAAGCCTGTAGCGCGGCACGGGGTTGTTGTGTCCCAGGTGCAGGACACTACACCTGGCCTTGTTGAACCTCATCCCATTGGCCTCAGCCCATTGACCCAGCCTATTCAGATCCTTTTGCAGAGTCTTCCTACCCTCAAGCAGATTGACACTTCCTCCCAACATAGTGTCATCCACAAATTTACTCAAGGTGCGTTCAATCCCTTCATCCAGGCCATAGATAAAGATATTGAACAGAACTAGACCCAGCACTGAGCCCCGGAGGACACCACTTGTGACCAGCCTCCAACTGAATTTAGCTACATTTACCACAACTTTTTGGTCCTGGCCATCCATCCAGTTTTTCACCCAGCAGAGGATGTGCCTGTCCAGGACAGTGGAGGCCTGCAAGCATCTAGATATCTGAGAAGCTTCCCTGGTTCTGGACTGCTCAACTGGCCGACACAATGATCTTGCAGTTCACAAAGACTCATTTTGTAGATGTCTAGGCTGTGTGCTATAGAACATTTTCATTTGGGAAATATCAAACCAGCTCTGGGCTGTTTCTTTACCTTTTGCTTTATCTTTTCTGCAGGATGGGCTGTTGTGTGTGTCGTGATGTTTGTCCTAGTGGCGGTCCGTGCAAAAGCAATTTTGTTGCTGCTTGTGATTTCAGTTGTACTTTTCATTTAATATTTACCCATCTACTGTAAAGTGATGTCATGAAAACGAATCATGGAATCATTTAGGTTGGAAAAGACCTTTAAGATCATCAAGTCCAACTATGAACATAAACTTGCCAGGTTCACCACTAAACCATACCCCTAAGCACCACAAATAAAGCAAATGTAAAAGCTCATTAAGTGCTGAAAACATATGTCTCAAAAACATGATTGAAAACTAATCTAAAGTTTCTTCAGTATAACAAACATCTGTGTCCATTTTGGATTCCACTGTACTAGAAGGATGTTGAAATACTGAAGTGAGTGTTGCAGGGGTCCCTCTGATTATGAGTGAAGTGGGTACCGTAGAAGGAGAGGCTGAGAGAAATGGTTTTGTCTTAAGAGAAGAGTGCTAAATGAGGATTTTATTAATCATCATGCAGTATGCATGATGTCAAAGATATTTTAGAAATTCAGCATTTTTTTCTAATCTATTCATTCCTCACTTTCTCTAAACAGTGACAGGAAAAAAGTTTTGAAAGGACTATGATGACAGTATGTCATATGTCCTTTCATATCCATACAAATTGCCATCACTTTATACTGATTCCACATTTTACTACATGCAGTGTTTAAGAGCCTGCAAAGAAGAAAACGCAGACTGTACAATTCTAATACAGCTTGCCTTTCTAATGCTGCCCTTGTGAAAGGATCTATTTTACACAACTCTCAAAATTACTATTACTGAAATTAATGAATTTGTGATTGTTATTAATACTAATACTTATAGTAATAAAGTTACTGTGAAACCTCAGCTGAGATCAGGACCTTGTGAATTTCTGACCCAAGACATTTATGAATCAGATCAACTGGAGAGGCAACATTTGTGAGTAAGGAAGGGCTGGAAATGTAATCTCTCACAGGATTAAAAAAACCAGTAATAGAACAGCAAACACGCTGTATCAACTGTAAGAAGGATTAATTTAAATAGTCTATAACTTCTGCAGAATAGATTAAAAAACTTAATTAAAATTATTTTGCTGTTTCTAATGGAAATAGCTATAGATCTTTTCCCTCCCTTCCCCCATCTCTTCTGCAGTGTTCTCTGTAAGGTTTGCTGGAAGAGAATCTGATATTATGGAGCCTTTTGTAAAAGACATGAACACCTTAGTTGATGATATTGCAAGTGTTTTGGTAAAAGAATTGGAAATAAAACCATTTGTTGCAAGGAGAGACGGCCGTAGTCAAGACCACACCCAATATGAGTTTAGAATCTTGCTCAGTTTATTACGAACCCTCCACCAACTTTTATACACCGTGTTACAGTCTACACGTAAAGTGCTTATTGGTCTGTGTCCACTACTCACGCACTAATTGGTTAGCAGTTACTACGCACTAGGTGCCCATTGGTAGCAGTTGCCAAGCATGCTCTGTTCTTGTTCCTGCCTTGCGGTTAGCTGTACTACTTACTACATTACCCACTTCGCCTTGCTACAAGCCAACTTCCTCTAAATGTCAAGGTTATTCTGAGATTGAGGTGCTGCCAAAATATCAAGCCTTAAAGAGCCAGTGTCCTGATGCCCTTTCCTTCTTAACCAACCCTCTACAACCATTTACATTTTTTTGGTCACAGGTAGAAACATATGCTTCTAGATACCCTAGTGAAGGAGCTTTATGTATGAACTCGAGGAATAGTTAGTTACTTGCCTTCACTTGCAGAAACTTTGGGAAAATACATTTCTGCAAGGTACTTTCTAAAGTCATTCTAAACCAAGCTATTGATCAAAAAGACTCTGTTTATTTATTTTTTCCCTCAGGCACACGTCTTCTAAGAATGGCAATATTGTGTTTCTTTTTTTTACACTGATAAATTATAATTGTTTTTACTGTTAATATTTGTGTTGGTGCTTGCTCTGTATGAGTGCAGGGGGTGAACCATTCATAAAACACCTAGATTTTGAAGATCTCTTAGTCCTAAGTAATCAAAATAATTGTTCTTGCTGCAAATTAAAAAGACTACTAAAAGAGAGATTACAAAAGATCTGATTTGTAAAACTAGACTGTATAGGAATATACTTCATGTCAATTTGTTATAGGTCCCCTAGCCTAACCAGGAGAAAGAATCCTTGTGTTCTAGGCATCTAGAGAACAACCAACTTCTTCTGTCCTAACTGCTGTCCACACTGAGTGTTAAACAACCATTCACATACAGAGTGGTTAACGTTTCTTACCTTAGCAAAGACAAGGATCCTTTCAGATATAAGACTCATTTTGTTCATAGGAACCTGACACCGATAAGGCCGTGAAACATTAGAACTTGAATATAGGTAAACAACATAATTGTTTACCATAGGTGAGAAATTTTACTGCAGGTCAATGCTCTCTTTTCCTAACTATTTGGACATTCTTTAAAATTTTAGACCTAATTGCAATAGGGTAAGGAGCTAAGAATCTTACAGTAATTCCTTCTCCTGATATTCTGCACTATCTAATTCCTGAAGTTTATTACATTTTGAAGAAGAAAGAAAAAGCTTTTTTCTATGTGGAAGCAATCCCCAAATATAGGAATCACATGGAAAGTTTTATTACTACTTTTTATGCACACAGTTTTGAGAAATCAGAAAAGAATATCCCCTTCTCTTGTGATATTACCCGCTTTTATGAGTCTGAAGAAGAACCATATGATTCAGAAGGTACTTTGCTGGAATGCCTTTCTTCATACTTACATATTTTCCTGTTGTTTCAAAACAATTAATGAAGAGTTCTCTAGAGGCCTTCATGTTCTTCTTAAATGAAGCAAACCAACAGAACAGTCTCAATGTATGAACCAAAAGAGTTGATATGGGATATAAAAGAATTATTATATAATAACTTTGAAATAGTCATGTAAAATTACCACAGTAGTTGACATTTCTGCGACACTAAATATCTTTTTCAGCCTGGCACAATCTAACAAGTGGAGATATTCCCTTTGACAAGCTTCCGGGAGGTCACTTTTATCTGCTGGAATCCTCTAATGAAATTTTATTAAAAAAACACATCACAAGATGTACAGAAAATGCTGGCCTATGAGTGTTTCCCTGTATTTTGATGACAGAAGGCATAAGATTAGTCCATAGTGCTTCACAGTAAGTCATTACTTCTGTACAATTGCATGCAGTTAAGCCTAAGAGTTGTTCTGTTCCTCCAGATCTTTATTGTGATCCTTTAAAAGGGGAAAGTTTTTTTGTTTTTTGAAAATAAACATTGCCTTTGGGTCTTAAAACTGAAAAAAAAATTCATCTTTTCCCTCTTCTCATCTTGCATGTGGACAAACCCTTCACTTCATTCCATGACCTCATTTGCAAAAAACGACAGCTATTTTATTTTACCTTTAGAGCCTCTCTGTGTGCTCCTCTAAACATAATTTAATACCCACAAAAATTCACAATTCTTACAGGAAACTTAATTCATTAGGTTCAAATTTATTTAGAATAAGATACAATCTAAAAATAGAGTATGTATGTAAATACCCTTTGAAGTCAAACAGCTTATGATTTTACTGTCAGACTACACAATAAGGAGTTAGCATTGCATTTTTCTCAACAGAGTTAGTTCATTAGCTACTGATGAGTTAGGTATTAGTGGGAATTATTTGATTATTCTAGATCCCATATTTTTCTACCATTGCTTTTGCTTTAGAGATATAGGCATTCATGGCATCCTCCTTTGATAAACCTGCAAAGGAAAGTAGGAATTATTATCCTTTCGCATTTGTCATCCTATAAAAGTGACTACATGACGTAAATTTAATTGGTGTAACACCTTTTTTCAGGTTCCATGCCTCCCATTTGGCTTTGCCTTTCAAATCTAGCATTCCTGGACATTCTGCCAAAATAAATGCATACCTTTGATTACCATGCAGATCTACACAACATTTGCTTGATTTCATCAAGATGAGAGTACATGTGAGGTATATATAGGAATAGGAATACCAATATTAATATCTCCAACAGTAGCCTGCTTGTAGAATCCATATAATTCCTTCAGTTCTTCATCAGTTGGTCTTGTTTTTAGTTTTTTTACATCTTCTGCAGCACTATCAAAGTCAGCCTGATGAGAGAAAAGTAAAAGTGTAAGCTTTCCTCTCAAGAAATATGCTTAAAACATTAAGTATGGCATGCACAGCAGTATCATTAGATACTCTCAATTACTCACTCAGCTTACTTGGTAAGCCTAGGCACTTCCCTATGAAGGCAGCTTAATAAACCCATAAGTTATTAGAAAGGGAACTACAGCTACTTAGCTGATAGGGTCAGACCTGCTACAATAAGTAAACATTTTTCTCCCCAACAGTTTTACATCTAAACACTTGGATCCAGTACAGACTGTCTCATGTCAGGTTATCTACAGATGCATTAATGCAAGCAGACTATACAATTAATGTAGTGTGTATGTCTTTCACAGTCACTGGAGGTATGAAGGTGTTCATGGAACTTCACGTTCCCAGTAGTAATCTCTGAATCCTTTTGGCCCTGACTGCATAGTGTTGACTTGAGTGGTGGAGCTCAAACACCCTCTGAGGGATACAGTGCCATAGGTGACCAACAGCTGGCACAGAAATGAGCAGTGCTACTACCACAGTCACCTTCAACATCCACCTCTCAAACACAGTGGAGCACAAGAGTGAAGTATAGATTTATTCCTTTCATCATCATTATGCATCCCACATTCATTATCAACCCAAAGCCATAGCTGTTATTCTCTCTATATACTAGGTCTCAGGCTAGACTTTAGCAGAGTTTGGAGTCCTGTTTCACACCCAGTACACTTCAAAGTGCTGGATTTCATACAGTGACCCATGAGGTCACTGCACTACTATAAAGCAAGAAAAGATATAGGCACTTTAAAACACGATACGCTGGTTTCAGTAATTACTTTAGCTTTTGATTTCAATCTGTGTTTGCAGAAGCACGGTATATCCTGCAAGATGTGCTACTACACATATACTTAATAGGTACAAAACCAGCCTACAGCTTTGTGCTAAAATCAGTGACATCAGGGAAAGTCATGAAACAGGTGATCTTGAGTGCTATCATGAAGCACATGCAAGAGAACTGGGTGATCAGACCCAGTCAACAGGGGTTCACAAAAGGCAGGTCTTGCCAGACTAACCTGATCACCTTCTATGACAAAGTGACTCGGCTGCTGGATGAGGGAAAGGCTGTGGATGTGGTCTTCCTGGACTTCAGTAAAGCCTTTGACACAGTTTCTCACAGCATTCTGCTTGAGAAACTGTCAGCCTCTGGCCTGGACAGGCGCACACTCTCCTGGGTGGAAAACTGGTTGGCTGGCCGGGCCCAGAGTGTGGTGGTAAATGGTGTGAAATCCAGCTGGAGGCCAGTGACAAGTGGGGTTCCCCAGGGCTCAGTGCTGGGTCCAGCCCTGTTCAATGTCTTTATCAATGACCTGGATGAAGGCATTGAGTGCACCCTTAGCAAGTTTGGGGACGACACTAAGCTGGGTGGAAGTGATGATCTGCTGGAGGGTAGGGAGGCTCTGCAAAGGGATCTGAACAGGCTGGACCGCTGGGCAGAGTCCAATGGCATGAGGTTTAACAAGGTCAAATGCCGGGTCCTGCACTTGTGGCACAACAACCCTATGCAGTGCTACAGACTAGGAGAAGTCTGTCTAGAAAGCTGCCTGGAGGAGAGGGACCCGGGGGTGTTGGTTGACAGCCGACTGAACATGAGCCAGCAGTGTGCCCAGGTGGCCAAGAAGGCCAATGGCATCTTGGCTTGTATCAGAAATGGCGTGACCAGCAGGTCCAGGGAGGTTATTCTCCCTCTGTACTCGGCACTGGTGAGACCGCACCTCAAATCCTGTGTTCAGTTCTGGGCCCCTCACCACAAGGAGGTTGAGGCTTTGGAGCGAGTCCAGAGAAGAGCGAGGAAGCTGGTGAAGGGGCTGGAGAACAGGCCTTATGAGGAGCGGCTGAGAGAGCTGGGGTTGATTAGCCTGGAGAAGAGGAGGCTGAGGGGAGACCTCATTGCTCTCTACAACTACCTGAAAGGAGGTTGTGGAGAGGAGGGAGCTGGCCTCTTCTCCCAAGTGACAGGGGACAGGACAAGAGGGAATGGCCTCAAGCTCCACCAGGGGAGGTTTGGGCTGGACATTAGGAAAAAAATTTTCATAGAAAGGGTCATTGGGCACTGGAACAGGGCTGCCCAGGGAGGTGGTTGAGTCACCTTCCCTGGAGGTTTTTAAGGCATGGGTGGACGAGGTGCTAAGGGGCATGGTTTAGTGTTTGATAGGAATGGTAGGACTCGATGATCTGGTGGGTCTCTTCCAACCTGGTTATTCTATGATTCTATTCTATGATTCTATGATATTCAACAATGGTTTCAGCCTGAGTGCAGTGGCTTTTATTTAAGTAACTGAGACCCTGACATTACCTCAGCAGTTTGTACTGTGCTTCTTTAGACCACTTTTTCCTTTGAGGGTGCACTCGATCTCGCTGTCAATATCATTGACGAAGATATTAAATAGCACTGGTCCCAGTACAGACCCCTGAGGGACACCACAAGTTACAGATCTCCATCTGGACATTGAGCCATTGACCGTTACTCTTTGAATATGACCATCCAACCAATTCCTTATCCACCCAACAGTCCATCTATCAAATCCATATCTTTCCAATTTATAGAGAAGGATGGTGTGGGGGACTGTGCCAAAGGCTTTACAGAAGTCCAGATAGATCACATCCATTGGTTTTCCCATGTCCATTGCTGTGGTTACCCCATCAAAGAAAGCCACTAAGCTGGTCAAACAGGACTTGCCCTTGGTGAAGACGTGCTGGCTGCCACCAATCAACTCCCCATCCTCCATGCACTTTAGCATAGCTTCTAGGAGTATCTGTTCCATGACCTTCAGGCACAGAGGTGAGGCTTACAGGTCAGTAGTTCCCAGGGTCGTGTTTCCTACACTTTTATAAAATTGAGACAATGTTACCATTCTTCTAGTCACCGGGGACTTCTCCTGATTGCCACAACTTTTCAAATATCACAGAGAGTGGCGTGGCAACCACACCAGCCAATTCACTCAGGACTCTGGGATGCATCTCATCAGGTCCCATAGACTTACATTCAGGTTCCTCAGGTGGTCACAAACCCAAACCTCCCTTGCAGTGGGGGAGGTCCCCATCTTGTTGTCCATTTTGCCACACCAGAAGGATGGGGTGTCATCCAGAGGGACCTGAACAAGCTGGAGAAGTGAGCCTGTGTGAATCTTGTGAGATTCAACAAGGCCAAGGTCTTACACCTGGATCAGGGCAATCCATGGTTTCAATACAGGATGGGGGATGACGTGATTGACAGCAGCCCTGTAGAGAAGGAATTGGGGATGCTGATTGATGAGAAGCTTGACATGAGCCAGCAATGCATCCTTGCAGCCCAGAAGGCCAACTTTATCCCGGGCTGCATCAAAAGAAATGTATCCAGCAGGTCAAGGGAGGTGATTTTGTCCCCCTATTCCTCTCTTGTGAGACTCCACCTGGAGTATTGTGTCCAGCTCTGGCATCCTCAACATAAGAAGGATACGGAACTGTTGGAATGGGTCCAAAGGAGGTCCATAAAGATGATCAGATAGTTTGAGCACCTCTGCTATGAGGACAGGCTGAGAGAGTTGGGGTTGATCAGCCTGGAGAATAGAAGGCTCCGAGAAGACCTTATAGTGACAAGTACCTAAAGGGGGCCTAGAAGAAAGCTATGATTCTGCAAAGCCTTTATGACACCGTCCCCCACAACATCCTTCTCTCTAAATTGTAGAGACATAAATTTGGTGGGTGATCTGTTTAGTGGATAAGGAATTGTTTGGATGGTCACCACCAGAGGGTAGTGGTCAATGGCTCAATGTTCAGGTAGAGATCAGTGACATGTGGTGTGCCTCAGGGGTCTGTACTGGGACCAGTACTGTTTAATATTGTCATCATTGGAATAGACAGAAAGTTTGAGTGCATCCTCAGCAAATTTGCAGATGACACCAGGTTAAGCAGAATGGCTGACACAGCTGAGGGATGCGATGCCATCCAGAGGGACATGGACAAGCTTCTGAATTGGGCCTATGTGAAACTCATGAGAAGTTCAAGACGGCCAAATGCAACATCCTGCACCTGGGTCATTGCAACCCCCAGTATCAATATAGGCTGGGGAATGTAGGGATTGAGAGCAGCTCTGCCATAAAGGACTTGTGGGTACTGGTGGATGAAAAGCCAACAATGTGTGCTTGCAGCCCAGAAGGCCAATTGTATCCTGAGCTGCATCAGAAGAAGCGTGGCCAGCAGCTCGAGGGAGTTGATTTTACCCCTTGACTCCACTCTGGTTAGACCTCACTTGGAGTACTGTGTCCAGCTCTGAAGCCCTCAGCAAAGGAAAGACATGCACCTGTTGGAGCGAGTCCAAAGGAGGGCCACGAAGATGATCAGAGTGCTGGAACACCACTCCTACAAGGAAAGGCTGAGAGAGCTGGGGTTGTTCGGCCTGGAGAAGAGAAGGCTCCGGGAAGACCTTTCGATACTTAAAGGAGGCTTATGAGAATGATGGGGACAAACCATTTAGCAGGTCCTGTAGCACTGGGACAAGGGGTAGTAGTTTTAAACTAAAAGAGGGTGGATTTAGATTAGATATAAGGAAGAATTTTTTTATGATGAGGATGGTCAAGCACTGGAACAGGTTTTCCAGAGTGGTTGTAGAGGCCCCATACTTGGAGACATTCAAGGTCAGGTTAGATTAGGCTCTGAGCAACCTGATCGAGTTGAAGATGTCCCTGCTTACTGCAGGGGAGCTGGTCAAGATGATCTTTACAGGCCCCTTCCGACCAAACCGTTCTATAATTCTATGATCTTTGACACTCCTCAGAACACAGCATTTACACTGTTGGAATAGATGTATAAAAGGGACGTATATTTGCTTAAAAAAATAAATGTGGTGGTCCACCACCCTTAAGATTTCTTTTATAGGTCAAAATTTTATTAAAATAAATATTTCATTCTTAATCCAAACACCGGTAATGGGACATTCTTGACTATACCTCTCACTGACATCACAGACATCTGTTAATGTTGTCCGTACACACAGAAACAAAAGCAGCGTTCATGCTCTGTTAACAGTAAGATTAGGAAGTGGTATTTCTAATAAAACATAACTGAGTTGCCACAATTGATTAAAGTTTAAATAAGTTTCATCTTCATCGTTATACTGCAGCCACTATTGTACACGACCCTCTGCCAGCACTGACATACGAGGACCATTCAAGTTAGTGGAAATTTTCCACATGCCTTGAATTGTTTTCTGATCTAAGCCTCACAGTAAAACTGAACTAAAAGCGCAGTGAGACTTGTACAAGACAAAAGTTAACTCAAAAAATAAATTAATAAGGAAACCCTTAAGTTAATAAGCTTCTTATTTTCATATACTTTTATTCTATTTGGATCTACAGGCAAGTATCACAAGATACTGCTTTAAAAATATGCAAATGCATACCTTACACAGCAAGAAATATGTAGAAATGAAATTTAAACACAAAGCATTGCTTTCATCATCTCTCTCTAGCCAGTCATTGTGCACAGACTATTGCTTAGGATTTGCTTGCTTACACAACGTGCTTAGGAGCAGGCCATAAATATATCATTTCCTTTTAATCATGTGACAATAAAATTCTCTCTAACTCCTCAGACTGACGCATGTCTGTATGTGTATGTTTATGACTGTATTTATACTTATGCTTTTAAAGATAAATGCACAAATCATCAGACTATTATCACATACTCTCTTTCTGCAGAGGAAGAAGCTTGAATGTATTCTTCATTTACAGCAAAATATTTTACCAGTCTGCAAAATGTATAAAGCTTTCACAGCCGCCCTGATGAAAACATTTATACATTTTGTCCTCATTCCCATACAGCTTGATTCAATTAATTTTTATGGATATGGATGGTAGCTGTCAACTAAAGCCATAGTGGACAGAAAACCTCTATAGTACCTAATGCAGAATGTGCAGCATATCATGATGTTTCAACCACTGATTTTTATTTGAAAGTGTAACTGTAAACAGTAACAGAATGGCTTCATCATACTGCATGCAGCTCTTTCTAATAGTGATTTACGGCTCATTGCTTAACATCAGGCCAATACATTTATCTTCTAGAGTGAAATCAAGGCAGACTAAAACAACCTATAATTTCAGCGATCATTGATTAAACAAAGGTGGTATTATGTCTGGGATTTGGCAGTTCTGACCCATTGAAGAAACAGGATTCTTCCCCCTAGCCGTAAAATGCCACAATGAAACCTCTGTGCCATTGGACACAATTGCAGCTCAGAAGAAAACTGCTGAGCTACTGGCAATACACTCGCTGCATCTAGGTCAGCGCATTATGCTGCTCCCTCTTTGCAAAACACACGCACTAACCAAGCTGAGACAGCCATTATAACGAGACCGGGATAAAAGGGCTTGCAAATCTTGAAGTGAAAGGGATAATAGAAAGCCTAATAAAGAAAAACAGCTTAACCCATGAGGGCATGGGCAAGACAAGGAAAGTATTCATAGTTTGCTACAAAGGTAGGAGGCTAAAAGCCAGCAATGAAGATAATTTCTTCAAGAACTATTTAAATCTATAACCAGAGGGAAGGTGGAATTAATCTTTCTATAGCTAGAAGGTAGAAAGTAGAAGCTTTCCTACTAAAACACAAGTCCATCAAAATGTACCACTCCAAAGATGCACACACCCTAAAAAAACATGCGCAACTCCCTTAAAAATTATTCATGCTTCCCAAATGCACACATATCACTGCTTCAGTGTCAGAAGTTTCCCTTTTCCTTTTATAACTCCAAGTAATTAGCTAGATCCTAAAAAAATAACTGTGTACTTACCTTTCAGTGTATAATCCAGCCCTAGCAAACTCAGACACACATGTAAAGAAAAATAATTCACCCATGCTCTAAACAGGAAAGGCTCCAAAAAATTACCTATGAATAGTTCAAAATTAGCAGCATGTCTCTCATCCTCCACTTGCAATAAGTAATGCATTATTTAACCTCCAAAGGCTTAGGCAAACTTCCCATGCCACAAGGTAGCCTTGATTTTGCAGAAATAATCCTTATGCTGACGAAATACGACTGTCTCCCAACAAAGCATTGCACAGATTGACAGTGCACCCCTGCCTCTCCTCTCCTTGCATCTCTGTCTCACCAGATGCAGTATTGCTTACCTGGAGAGTCATGATGCTCCAAGGACACGCAGGGAATGGCCTCGCTCCTTCTCTGGCGAGGATGCAGCACTTCTGCCTCTGCTCCAGCGACGTGAGCACGGTGGCTGTGCTCCGCAGAGGGCGTTGGGCTGGGTACCAATGACCTCAGCTCATCCGCCACAGCGAAGTCAGGCTGGGGCAGGATATGGGGGCTCACTCCTGCTGCGTCTCGGTGCTCGCAAGGACAGCCCAGCAGCTACAAATGCCGGGGACAGGACGGTGGGGGCGTGCTTAATTAAGCCTACACTAGTTTCTCCAGAAAGCCTAAAGCTCATTTCCATACCTCTGAGGATTGGGCTGCCAGCCTGAAAACAGAGACATTAAGATTTCCAAGCCATTTCTTTGGAAAAGGAATTTCTTGAGCGATTCAAACCACAACCAGCCCGGTTATTGCTAATGTTGCCTCTGCTGCAGCCCCTGCTGATGCCCAGCCCTGCCTAGGAACTCACATCCTCCAACTGCAACTCTGAAAAACACACAGGTAATCCCGGGGACACCACACACAAGCAGTTCTACACACACAATATCTTGAGAATGGTGTTTTTCTCTTTGCTTTACTAAAAAAAAATAATATTAAATGAATTGACAAACTAGCCTATGATTGTAACCATTAAAGGAAAATAATCCACCTCTGCCTACCTATGATATCAATTCTTAAATTATTTTTATTATTTGCACCTCTACACATTTATATTAATCATTCCCTGAGTATGGTTTGATCACACTATGATATGCTTTAGCATTTTTAAATCCACTAACTTCCATATACCCATGTAAAAAGAGTGTGTCCCTCAACTTAAGTCATGGTTAAATTCAGAGAGGAAAATAACAGGAAAATAAATTAAGTAAATTTCAGCAAATGATGAGAGATTAAAAACAAATTTGAAAATAGGTCTATCAACTCTTGTCTCCAACACGACGTAAACAACGATGTCATTGTTTTCTCCGGGGAAGATCTGCTCTCTCAGCTATGAGAGGTGGGTGCAACCACGTTGTGCACTAAGGTGAATGTAGAAACTGAAGGTGTTTGTACAGATTTGTTAGCTAATGGCTCAGGGCAGGCTGCGGGAAACTCCAAACATAAACAGCTCACACCTGGCATCACATTGCTAGTTCCGGAATGAGATGCAGGCGCACAATACAGTGCATATTAAATGGTAGCGACAGATGCTCCTGTTGCAGTGTGGTCTCTGTGAAGTGCCTGTTGGCTTGACTTGGCCATGATTTCCTAAGATAGAATCATAGAATTGTTAAGGTTGGAAAAGACCTCTAAGGTCATCCAGTCCAATTGTCAGCCCAGCACCACTATGCCTGCTAAACCATGTTCCAAAGCACCACATTGAGATGGTTTTTTTTAACACCCTCAGGGATGGCGATTCCACCACTTCCTTGACAGGCTGTTCCAATGCTTGACAACCCTTTGAATGAAGATTTTTTCCCTAATATCCAGTCTAAACCTCCCCTGGCACAACTTGAGGCAATTTCCTTTCATCCTATCACTTGTTGCTTGGGATAAGAGACCAACACTCACCTTGCTGCAGCATCCTTTCAGGTAGTTGTAAAGTGCGATAGGGTTGTCCCTCAGCCTCCTCTTCTCCAGACGTCATACACAAAGCAGACCTACTCACACCTATAAAGCCATTCAAGGCAGCATTCAAATGAGGAAAGACTGGCACTGAGCCCATGGCAGGACTGCCAAGTGCAGCTTCCAGTGCCAGCTCTGCTATGCTGCCTCCCTGCAGTGGGCATGGAGCTCTGCACCCAGCACAGCCTAGGGCAGCACCAGGAGGCTCCCAGCTGGGCGCCAGCAAGTCCGCTCTGCGCCCACTGCCTGCATCTTGGCGTGTATCAGAAACAGCATGGCCAGCAGGACCAGGGAAGTGATTGTGCCCCTGTACTCGGCACTGGAGAGGCTGCACCTCAAAAACTGCGCTCAGTTTTGGGCCCCGCACTACAGGAAAGACATTGAGGTCCTGGAGCATGTCCAGAGAAGGGCAACAAAGCAGGTGAAGGGGCTGGAGAACAAGTCGTACAAGAAGCAGCTGAGGGAACTGGGGTTGTTTAACCTAGAGAAACGGAGGCTGAGAGGAGACCTTATCACTGTCTACTACTACCTGAAAGGATGCTGTACAGAAGAGGGTGTTGGCCTCTTCGCCCAAGTGACAAGTGATAGGACGAGAGGCAGTGGCTTTAAGCTGTGCATGGGGAGGTTCAGATTCATAGATTCATAGAATCATGGAATCATGGAATAGGTTGGGTTGGAAGGGACCTTAAAGATCACCCAGTTCCAGCACCTGCCACAGGCAGGGACGCCTCCCACCAGACCAGGCTGCCCAAGGCCCCATCCAACCTGGCCTTGAACACCTCCAGGGATGGGGCAACCACAGCTTCCCTGGGCAACCTGTGCCCATGCCTCAGCACTCTCATAGTAAAGAAATTCCTCCTTATGTCTAGTCTAAATCTGCCCCTCCCCAGTTTATACCCATTCCCCCTCATCCCATCACTACAGCCCTTTGTGAACAGCCCCTCCTCAGCTTTCCTGTAGCCCCTTCAGGCACTGGAAGGTCACTATAAGGTCTCTTTGGAGCCTTCTCTTCTCCAGGCTGAACAAGCCCAACTCTCTCAGCCTGTCCTCGTATGGGAGGTGCTCCAGCCCTCTGATCATCCTGGTAGCCCTCCTTTGGACCCATGGATTGGACATTAGGGAAAACTTATTTACTGAAAAGGCTACCAGGCTGTGGCAGAGGCTGCCCAAGGATGAGTTGGAGCCCGGGCCCTCGGAGGTGTTTAGCAGCCTGCTGCTCAGAGAGCCACTCCGTCGCGCTTCCCCGCCCAGCCCCGCAGTGATTTCCCAGCGCACCCCGCGCGGAGGCGGCCCGGGGAGGGGACGGTGCTGCGGCTGCGCGGGAGCGGGCGGAGGCGGCGGCGAGGTGAGAGGCCGTGGCCGGGCCTGGTTCGTCCTCGCCGCTTCACCCCGCGCCTCCCTCTGCGGGGAGCGAGAGGTCGGGGCGGCGGGGACGGGACGGGACGGCGGTTTTGCCTCGTGGCTTTGTTTCCCGTTCCTGCGGGGTCAGGGGAGGGGCTCTTTGTCAGGGAGTGCAGGGACAGGATAGGAGGAGGCGGTTTTAAGCTGAAAGGGGAGATTCAGATTAGACAGTGGGATGAAATGTTTCACTGCGCTGGCGGGGAGGCACCGAACCGGGTGCCCAGAGAAGCCGTGGCTGCCCCGTCCCGGGAGGTGTCCGAGGCCGCGTTGGATGGGGCTTTGATGGGAATTGTGGATGAGGTTCCCTAATCCAGAGGGAGGTGTCCCTGCCCGTGGCAGGGGGGTGGAACTGGTGCTTTAAGGTCCCTTCTGACCCAAACTATTTTGTGGTTCCATGATTCCATGCTGGTTTTCCTCAGTAGCGCCCATGTTGGATCATAAAATCACTGGGTTGTAAAAGACCTCTTGGATCATCGAGGTCAGCCATTCCTATCTGCCACTAAACATGTCCCTGAGCACATGGTCTACCCGTCTTTTAAACACCTCCAGGGATGGTGACTCAACCACCTCCCTGGGCAGCCTGTTCCAGTACCCGATGGCCCTTTCTGTGAAAATTTTTTTCCTGACGTCCAGCCTAAACCTCCCCTGGCGGAGCTTGAGGCCATTCTCTCTCGTCCTGTCCCCTGTCTTGGGAGAAGAGGCCAGCTCCCTCCTCTCTGCAATCTCCTTTCAGGTAGTTGTAGAGAGCAATGAGGTCTCCCCTCAGCCTCCTCCAGGCTAAACAACCTCAGCTCCCTCAGCCCTCAGTAAGAAAAGAAAAATGCAGTCGTTCAGCTGTGAACCCCTACGCGTGCCTCCTCTCCTGTACACGTCTGCTGCTGGCTTTGCTTGATACCCCTGCAAAAGGTCTTTGGAGCATCCCTAATGGAAAGCTTCAAAAAACTGATAACACAGAACACTCCTTTTTTTAAATCCATCATAAGCTTCCATTTCTAACCCAGCCACACCGAAGATATCTCGCTTCCGGTGGTTGTTTCCACTTCTTGGTTGTTGCCACTGTGACACTAAGCAAAAGAGATTAGATAACGGCATGCTCCATAAAGGACTAATAAAACAAGCTGGCCAATCTTCCCTCCCTGATGCAACCATTCTAGATGCTTGGGAGGTGAGCAGGGTGGCAGCCCAGGCCTCCCCAGTTTCCAGGGTTGGAGGCAGATAACTGAGCTGGACAGACCATTGCCTGGGTGGCTATGTGGGGCACTTCATCAGTATTTTGAATACTTAGTTTTACTGTTCCCCGAAAGCTGCTTCTGTGGTTCTGACTCTCATTGTGGATAACAGCTTCACAGTTTGCATTACATTGATAACAACCCTGTTTGATGCTTTTCCTCTGCTGGCTCCAGACAAGGGTTTGATAGAGGGAAAATCTGTCCAGATAAGTGTTGCTTTATGGCATACATACTATTGGGAAAATTTCAGTGAAGACAGGGTTTGTTTGGTTTTTGGGTTTTTTTTATATCAAGGTAGATTACTACCAGTACACGGAGAATGGATGAGACAAAATTGGTTTTTTGCAAGTATCTAAAGGCTACCACCCCAGAGATGTATGCAATTGCTATCCATATACCTGCGTGGGTAACTAGGAGACGGCCGCGTCATACTTCTCCTGACTTGAAACCTCATTCTGTAAGCTTGATTGTGCAACACTGAAGACATTACGTTTAGCAAGGAAGTGGTGAATAGTAGCCCAGGCAGGAGTTTGGGGACTTAGGAGTTAATAGGGCCTGTAATCATGTGTGTATTCATGTCTTCACTCTTAGTCTGGACTAGAGCAATCGCAGCTAGAGCAATTATCTTTTCTCTGCTCCTGTTTAATTTTCTCACACCAAAGTAAAAGGGTCCTCCCGAAGGCCTGTAGAAGAGGGCCTGCCTTCACTGAAAGCATAAAGCAATAGACCCTGCTGATTTTTACCATACCTTCTAAATGCAGGCAAACACAAGACATGGATAAAAGAATGAAAAGGCAAATTAAAGCTTAAAAAATGCTAAATAATTTCAGGAACTTGGAGCTTTTCTTGTTGTCATTGTGCTTCTTCCTCCTATACATAACACTCCTAAAATGCAGCTGTGCAACAGTGAAAAGTGAGTGATCTTTCAGTGTACGGTCCCCGGGGCAGGGGTGTGTGGTTTTGTCTTTTTTTAATCTCTTAATACTTCCAGCTGCTTTCGTTCAGCTCCAGTAGTGTCTCTTGTCACTGCTGTTACTTTGCTGCCCAGTCTCCTGGGTTTTTTTAATTATTTAGGGGAAAAAAAAACAAAGCAGCACAGCCTGTGTGTGCCTTGTAGAGGGTGAATTGCCAGTATCACTTTGAGATGTGACGTTTCTCTCCTGTGTTTCCAGAAGCAGCTTCTAGTAGTGATATCCATAGCAAACAGTACAGTATTTGAACTAATGTTTACTTCACCTCTCTCTTCCCTTCACAGCTGGGGTGGCAAAACACAGAAGAACCTCAGGATGTCTGTCATTCAGCCAGGGACAGCAACACTTCGTAAAGCAAAGAAAATCACTGTGAAAACATGTTTAGATAACCCCTTTGATTTTCAGTGGAAAACCATAGAGGGAGAAGATAGGCATTTTATACTACAGACTTTGGAAGAAAGGATTAAGCATGTTGGGCTTAAAAAGATTGAGACCCCAAGGAAGAAAAAACGTTCCCCTAGAAAAATACAAAAGGAAAGCAAGTGTGATGCTAGCACCAGCAAACTCCTTAAAGAAGAAGAGGAAGCAGAAGGCCATCGACAAACCCCAGGATGGACTGACGTAAGCATCAGAAGGCAGCTTGCTATTGGAGTTAATGAAGTTACGAAAGCATTGGAAAAAAATGAACTGCTGCTCTTGCTGGTGTGCAAGTCTGCAAAACCTGCCATGATCACATCACACCTCATTCAGCTGAGCGCCAGTCGTGCCACACCAGCAGGCCAGGTTCCCCGTCTCAGTGAAACAGTTGCACCGCTTCTTGGCTTAACATCCATTTTAGCACTAGGCTTTAAAAAGCAGTCTGATAAGTTTACTGAAGCGATAGAAGCAATAATTCCAAAGATACCAGCTTTGGAAGTGCCGTGGTTTCAGTACAGAACTGAAGAATCCATGGCACATACAGATTCTTCAGAAAATCACAAACCTGAGCAGCTTGCAGAGGCCCCGGGGGATGAGCTCACAAGCCAGAAGCGGAAGCGTACAGAAAGCAATCAGCTCGATCTTTCAAATGTAATTTTGCAGCCTTTGAAAATCAAGAAACTTGTTCCAAATCCAAATAAGATAAAGAAACCACCTCGTAAAATGAAAAAAGCTTTTTCAGCATAATTGATTTCAGTTTGGTTTTTCATATTAAGCCAATTTTTTTCAATGGAGTACAGCTTCAACTGAACTGTTTAGTTAGGCTTTACAGTGTAAAGCACTTGAATACAAGGTGAACATGTTGCATTCCATTGAGGTACTCTGCTTTAATAAAGAATATTGCTCAAACTTTGGTGTGAGTCTTTCGCTGGGGTGAATATTTCATTTGCAGTTGGAGATCACAGAGTTAAAATTAGTGATGAGTATGCCAAAGATAAGTTCATCTTTGGACTTAATGAAAAACATTGCGTTAACTTGGTATTTTTATAGATGAACATGCTTCAAGCAAAGAAGATTTGAGATAAGTATAATTATTCAAACAAATCAATACCAAAAGTGAAAGTTTATTTAAACAAAGTTCCATGCCGGTGTAACTCTTAAAGCTGCTTTAATGCTTGTTTCAAGTAAACAGCCATAACAGCACAGGCAGACGTCCCTTTTGACCTTTCATAGTTTGCTCTGCTGAACAATTAACTTGTTTTGGTCAAGAATGTACACAAGCTGGGGTTCCATTCAATGCCTGGTGTCAGATACACTGAAGGAAAAACTTCACTTTCCAATAGAGAACAAAACCAAATTGCTACAGCTGCATTTTTGGGGAAAAAAAACCAAAAAAAAAAACTATGCAAACCATTAACACACATCCTATGAGGAAAATGTAAACTAACACAAACTCAGTTTTATGTCTAAATGGAGTCTAAGACTATATCCCAGGAAGCTGAGAGGAGGTGTATGCTGTTGTACATAAAGCAGATGACAGCTATAACTGCTACAAGACTGCAAACGCACCACATCCTAACTTCAGAGCTTTACTGAGGACTGGACAGTTTCCTAGTGAAACAGTTGTGCTGCAGGAAGATAAGGGAGTAGTGCTGCAATACAGCAAAATCCACAGCCTAGGCATTTAATTGGCACTGTATTTTAAGCAAAAGCCAGTTTTGTACTTTAGAAGAAAGCGTAAAATACTTTGAGTTACTTTGTTGTTCCTTAAAGATGGAACTTACATGATGTAGTTTCAGGGCTTTGCTAATTCAGATTTCCAGTGCCCTTAAGTAGCTAATACGTATTTTGGATTTATTTAAAGATGATTTTAGTTCATGATATGAAGTACAAAGCAGCAGTGATCCTGTAATCCTAAAGTTTAAAGAGAAGACATTAATGAAAAAATGTTTGCCCACTCTGGCTGAGGCCAAGAAGAGGTGAGGGCTTTTTGCCTTGCTTCATAGTTTTTCATACACATACTTGGTTTTGCCTTTTTGGATGCATAAAACTTTGAAGGCGTGGTAGCACTGCTGTATTTAATTCCCATGCTGACTAACTAGCATTTAAATCTCAGCCTTTAAAAAGAGCATGAGGATTAGCTTCGGTAAAGAATGTAAGCGCAGCAAGCACCTTTCAAGCACTTCACTGCCTGCACAGGTCTACAGCATTTTTCAGGGATTTGTCGCTACATAGATAAATTACTCTGGGAAAGAAACTGTAGATGCTTCAGAAGACTGGTGGGAAAGGTGGTGGAGCGAGCCTTAAGTTTGTCAGTCTTTGTAAAACCATCTGTTAGGTTTTGAGGAGTCTCACCTGGCAGCCATTGATGGCAAACCTAACGCACAGACATTTTCAACTTCAGAAACAACAGAAGACCCTCTCCCTGTTGAGCTGCTGACAGGCACACCCACACAGGTAAGAATCTACTTAGGAAGCAAGAATGAGTTGCCACGATTTCCACCTCTGACTAGCTGTCCTATTGTGTGGGTGCAGGCTGGGACACCTTAAAGACTCACATCCTCTTTATGCTGTGATCTTCAGCAAAGTACTTGAAGTGAAGAGCACAGCACGGCTAACCAAAAGGTTTGAGCACTCAACAGGGACAGGAGGGACCATGATGGATCACATATCTGTTCAGCAACACGCAGGTTCATGAACGGAACTCTCCAGGAACTGCCACAACACTCAGGCTCAGATTCTCGTTTCCCTCATCCACTCTAGCCCTTTAACTCTCTCTGCTACACCACTGCACAGCTTCTACAGGAGAACAACTCTACCTACTGTCCTTCCCCTTGATTAATATGCAATGTGAGCCAGAAAATGAGACAGAGACGTTTACTTCTTGGATTCAAAAGCAAATGACACTTTTCCAAAAAGACAGCACAAAAGCAGCCACACTCCTTCATTCATGTGCAACTACCCCAAGATTAGGGCAAAATGCCAGGCTGCAGGAACCCAGGTCCAAGACTGTCTTCTACCTGGATGTATTTGGTCGCATCATGGCCTCAACACTCAACAATAGTCCTGGGGAGGATCTGCCTTCTGATTTTGGAGAAGAGAGAAAAGAAAATGTTCGCCTACCGTTTCTTTCACTTGCATTTTTTTGAGGGGAGGGAAGGCAGCGAACACGAGCATATCTTTCACATAGCGTTCAAGACCACCCATCCAGATCAGGGAGAGCTGGGCCATGATAGTTTCTTTGCAAGGAAGTACCTTAGCTACAAGGATCATGCTACACCCTGCTGCCCCACCTCACGTTAGGCTGCAGCTGATTGAGGATGGCGAGGCTCTGCTTTCAGAGCCAGAGCAGAACACACCAAGCCCCTTGGGGAACCTCCTCCTCATCCCAGCGCACTCCAATGCAATGCTCAGCCAGGAAGGCACCTTCCTGCCTTTGGGGAGTTAAGAACTTGAGTCTGTGATAGAGTTGAGTTTAAAGTCCTTGCTATCTTAGGTATCACTACCATAAATTCCATTTTCAGGCACTTAATGTTGCTCAGGCCTCACACAGGGACTCGAAGCTCCCTCTGCACCATCCCTTATGACTGCTACCAGCAAACATGTATTGGAGTGGCTGAATAGCAAAACCCAACTGCACCATTAGATGTCTGAAAGACCTCCTTTGAATACCTTTAAAATTCATGAGGTCCTGAGCTGGTGCACACTCAGGGATCAGACAAATCACGTTCAATCCCCTCCTTTGAAGGAGGCTGAATGCTTTAATCGCAGAGCTATAATGCAATAAGGGAAAGTATTTATCACTGTTTCTAGGGTGGAATCCTCCCACCGCAGTTCAACAAGAAAAAGAAACAAACCACAAACCATTCACACACTGGAAAAGGAGCGGAAAGGAAGAAAAATCCCACTGCTACAAGGAGGTGGGTAGGGCTAACAGTAAGAACAGACAAATTTATCTTTGCCTAAACTGATGTTTTCAGGTACAGAAGTCAACTTTCAGCAAAATCTGCTGTCAGAATTACAGGCATGTTTAAAAGGAAAATTTAGACATTTGCATTTCATGAGATATTCAAGTCACATTCAAAAGATGCTCACAGCACAGAGGCTTCACTACCACAATTTGGCACTTTCAGCTAGAACAAGTTTCTTACTGCAGATTATCTCAGTGCTCACGTTACTGCAGCGTCTGTGAGCTGAAAGAACTGCTATCATATCTAGCTATGACGCTATGCTGGAATGCATATAAAGTGCTTCAGAAGCCGCTCTGGTTGCCAAGCATTTGTGAGGGAATTAAAACAGCTCCCCCAACAAAGATCAGCCTTCCTACAATTCAGGAAGTGCAGTACACAGACTTCCAAGGACTGAGGGTAGAGCGTTTCTCTCTTGCTTACCAGCCACATATATAGCAAAACTTCTTGTTCCAAAGTCAGGATAAAAACACTACCAGGAACAATTTATGAATACATATTTACACAAGATACTTTTCATTAGAATTACAGACTTCATAGGAAATCAAAGTAGATAAAGGAACATGTGCAATTTTGCAGAAGCGTTGAAAACATTCAAACTATAAATATCCCGATAGCACTACTAAAATTCTTAGTTTTACACACAGGCTGATGTTATTCTACTGAGGAAAAACTAAGGTTTTGTGCCACAACTGTAAATTAAGTACAGTAATGTATTATCATTCCGGCAACATAGATAACACCTGCACTGAACAGTGCGATACTGTTAAATCAATCCACTGATCTATTGAAGATCAAAGTACAAATCTGTATTTTTATTGATTTGGCAGCGTTGCTTATGGACAAACAAATGCACCAGTTAGACCAGTACATTGTCATACTGCTCCAGTTACAGAAGCATCCCGGACTTTCATAGAGCTACAAACATGTCGTACTTCATGATTTTTCTCCCAAATGATGATATCCACGTTAAGTAAATAAGCAAAGATACTCAAGTTTGTATCCTTCATTCTGTTACACTGACAAACATACACCACCACTTAATAAATAGAAATGCAGCAGTTCATCCACATAATAGCAAATATTTTTGTACCCTAATCCACCACTGAAGTTCAGTTTGTACAAAACAGTCTTTTCTACAGAGTGGAAAAAAAATACCTTCTTCTCATCAAGGTGCAAGCTAAGCTTTGAAACTTAAATGAATGTGCTTTTGTTCTTTTCATGGGTAATAGAAGAGTTTCGTGGACCTTCTGATCATTCCGAAAATGCATAAATTGGGTCGCATGTGGATCTCTTCGTTGTTCAGGTTTAATGGACTATTTCAGTATCACTGATGTTGTGCTTTTACTCCTCTTGAACAATATCATTCCAAGAGTTATGGAGATCAAATTAACTCAAACGATGACCTCAGAGTTCTAGAAACATAACTGTTCTCATTGTAATACAAGACCAACCTAAGGGAAGAAGAAAAATAGATTGATTTAGCTCAAGTATGGCAATAAATCTAAACATTGTTAATTTTCTGCACCTCAGTTATGGATCTCAAATATGACCAATTAAAAAGGTCATTTTAAAACTTCTGTCCATTTTGGCCAGTGTAGATTAATGCACCACTACACCTAACAGAATTCAGAAACTTTTTTTCTCCCTTACCTTTTCAGATTCCATGCCAGGACAACGCCAGTTGTACAAATAATACTGCAAATTTC
Organism: Phaenicophaeus curvirostris; assembly: GCF_032191515.1. Lineage (NCBI taxonomy): Eukaryota > Metazoa > Chordata > Aves > Cuculiformes > Cuculidae > Phaenicophaeus > Phaenicophaeus curvirostris. Next base: position 22,917,864 of record NC_091397.1, on the reverse strand, counting down.
CATCTCCAATCCCAAACTTGAGTTTTTCCAGGAATGTTTTGTTTTCCATTAGGTCTAGTGCATTGAACACATCAAATCCTTTCTGGCAACAGCAAAACATTTTGTAAACTTTACTTCCAAAAATTTCAAATTATGCACATATGATACTTTACACAGCGGCATAACAATATCCAAGAGACTAGGCTAGTTAAGTGGGGAAACAGACATAGGAATACATCTTGCTGTTTAACTAGGTAAACACAGAAGGAAATTTTCCCAATAAGATGTGAAGTATAAGGCACAGCTTTGCTTGAAGATTATCTCCAGACAGACAAGAATTTTACAGCCACTTTCACGGGTAAAGGTCTGAAGAGTCCCTAAAGCACCATTCATTATTTCGTTTTACAGCCACATACATTTTTTTGATACACAGGGCCTATTCCTGCTAAAGCTGCATATAAGCAACTTATAGTGGTTTTCAGACATTTATGATTCTGTTAATGATAAACATTATGCTTTTGTGTTCTGGTCCTTTTCTGAAATACCATTGTCTTTAGAACTTCAATCGTTCATGCGCTACTCTCCCTTCCCTACTTGTGCACCCTGTACTGACTCCTTTTCATTAGCCTCCTGAATTCACCACTGGGAGCCATTGCGCCCTCAGAACAGCGCATAGTTGAATTAGTTCGTGTGGCAACACAAACACACTCAAATCATAACTCCATGTCAACTCTTAACAAGCAACATAAATACAAGGTCAGTTAAGCCATCACAGTGACCATCATGTATGAATTTGCTTGGGGGTCTGGATATAAAAGTCCATTTACTGGCAATTAACTGCAAAGGGTTCTGACTTAAGGTCTTGGTGTCTTATCAGCACAAAGGCAGCATGCTAGCAGGACTTCCTATCCTGTCACATAAAAATAAGTTAATGCTTAGTTACTTAAGCACAAGAAGATGGTAAGGAACACTCTTTACTCAGTACAAAACCTAGATATTTATTTGGGTTTTTCTTTTAAATAAGCACCCCATATTAGGGAAAAAATGGGTTGAAAAAAGAGCATTTTAAGCTCTCCATCAGTTTAGGACTATTTTAAAGAAAGCCACAAAGCACAGACAGTGACTTTAGTAAGGTTCCCTGCTACCTTACAAAAAGGTCATTCTGTCTGCAGATGAACCTATGCTCAGTTAAATGCACTGTGAAAAACACACATGTATGAGACAAATAAGGTGGCAAGGATTTGACACTTGGCATCTAAAGAGGTATATCTTAAAATATTCCAAGTTACTAGTAGGCAGCAACAGAAATCTCAGAAGGCAGGAAGGGAAGTGGGGGAGAATACATCCACACTGTAGCTACAGACACACTAATGAAGCTCTGCAATTAAGCACTCAAAATTCAAATAAATCATAAGGTGTACAGATGTGGTTTTAATTCAGTTTCTAAACACTAGCAGATTACGTTCAGGTTAATATCTTCTGAGAGGTATAAAAAAGTTCCTGTTCAAAGGTACTTGGTCCACAACTCTGCCAGACCATTAGAACAGCCTCAGAAACAAACTTCTTCCATGTCTGTAAGCTCTCTCCTGTTCTAGATCTAGAAACCCAGTGTCACCTTCAACAACAAAATATGCAGGGTTTTGGGGGGATTATCCTGTGCAAAATCCCACTCTTTACATGCAGAATACATGGAATCTAAGCACATAACCCCAGATTTCAGGGTTTGCATTGGAGGTCAGGTATTTTGTCCTATAATTCCCAATATTTTGCTAGACTTGGTTCTAAGCTGATTTTATATAGCATTATATGAAGATGGTGGGTCGTCCCCAGCCAAGAGCCAAACACACACTTAGCCTTTCAGTCGCTCCTCTCCCATGGGATGGGGAGAACATAGAAGGAAGGCAAGGAAACTTGTGAATCAAAACAATAACTGTTTAATAGAGAAAGCAAAAGCTGCATGCACAAGCAAAGCAATAAGAGGAATTAATTCGCTACTTCCCACTGTCAGGCAGGTGTCAAACCACTTTCTGGAAAGCAGGATCTCAGCATACAAAATGGCTGCTTGGAAAGACAAACGCCATAAACCAGGAGCATCTACCCATCACCCCTTCCTTTGGCTCTCATTGCAGAGCACATCACACGGTGTGGGATATCCCTTTGATCAGTTGGAGTCAACTGTCCTGGCTGTGTCTCCTCTCAACTTCTTGCCCACCCCAGGCCTTCTCACTGGGAGTGAATGAGAGAAAGCCTTGAGGTGGTGCAAGCACTACTCAGCAACAGCCAAAACACAGGTGCGTTATCAGCCCTGTTTTAGGCACAAATATGAGGCACCATATGAGCTGCTAGGAAGAAAGTTAACTCCATTGCAGCCAGACCCAGTACATTTGCAAACAAAAAGCTGTGAATAGGAGTGTACTTATCATTTCTCTTCCCTTGCCTCATCTCGCGTCATCTCTCCTCTCATTTGCTAGATCTGCAAATGTAACCAAATTGGGCATCTAATGATGCAGACAGGCCCAGCAGGTGCTTTGGAAATCCACAAGTATCCCCAGTATTCTAACTATATGAAGACACCATTAAAAGAACAGAACCGCCCATCACACTCAAACAAATGCAGACAGGGAAGGTGCAAGGCCTTGCGGTTACACCATATAACTGCTTCCTTACCAGTTCTATCTGTGGCTTAGTGAACGGCCAGCCACTCAGCTCCTTATGTCACACTTCATTTGAAGACCAACGTTTATTTCTTTTTCACTTTGACTTTTAAGAAAAAGTTGGAGTAGTATTTTTAGCCACTTCTGAAAACTACACTAACCACCTTCCTGTATCTTCATACATCTTAACTCCTTTAAATGTCTGTCCCTGAACTTCCTTTGGTAGTATTCTAGCCTTAAGTAATGCGATTCCATATTCACCAGGAGTTTTCTTTCCCAAATTCAACTCAATACTGCTCATAGCTCAATAAGCCTCAGCAAGCAATTCCCATCACAGACATCTGCTCAGCTGCAGTGCTGCATGAACACTCGATATTCATGCACTTGTCATTCCGTAGCATCACTCAAAGCAAAAAGGAAAAACAAGTGTACTGTTCTACATTTTAATATAGATATATTGTATACGTCTCATCAACTGCATTCTGTGCTGTAGACAGTAAAAGAAAACAGAATGTAATGGCATGGATAAATTGCTGCCAGTTCTTACCTTGCACCACACCTCAGAATGCTTTCATGATAGAAGCAGAAAAAACCCGATCCACAACTTACCAATTTAGCTATAATGAGTGCATCATTCATTAAGTCCAAGAGGGGGGTCTCTGTATGAATATTGTAAAAGGAATAGGCAGCTTTGAGGCTTTTATGAACAGGATGGTGCATCACTGTTGAAGGTAATGTGTAGAAACTCAAGAAGTCTGTTAAAATACCATTTGAGCCCTACAAAAAAAAAAGTAGTAAATTAAGAAGTAACCGTTCTGTAATTGGTTACGCTAACATGGCAGTTCTACAGAAAGTAATAAATACAGCACAGTTTTGCACATCATAACTATTATGGTATAACAGGTAATCTTGACTAAGGTTTGAAGAATCAGAATTCTCGCCAAGAATGCATATATGCATCCAAGCAAGACTGAAGCCTGAAACAGTCATTTCAGAACAGGAAACCAACCTCTAGATCTTCATAGTCTATTACACTAACATTTTGACAACCTATTGCCAAAGCATTCCAGTTTGTTTCCCAAGCTCACCCTTCTATGAACAAAGCACACTTCCAAAAGTAGTATATTTTTTTTTCCCAACGAACTTATTCTTAAAATAATTTTTTATTAAATCTGACAAATCAAAGAATCACAGAATCATTAAGGTTGGAAGAGACTTTTAAGTCCAACAGTCAGACCAACACCATCATGCCTAATAAGTCATGTCCCAAAGTACCACCTCTACACATTTTTTTAACACCTCCAGGGATGGTGACTCCACCACTTCCCTGGGCAGCACTTTTCACATTGAGAAACATTTTTTCCAAATGTCTAAAAACGGGGAAAAAAACCAACCCACTGTGCTTATGTAAGGTTCTTTGCTGTAATATTTCCAAGACAGTGATATTTTGGATTTCAAAATTTTTCTTTAAAGTATCCTGTTATAAGAGCACTGCAGTTCATCACAACCACTTTCTCAGCAACAGAATGAAATACAAATAACAAAGCTTGGAATCACGATATTAAACTCTACTGACAGAACACATCTTTCATACACTCTGCATTTCAGAAACTGGATGCTGATATGAACTTGCTGATATGAAGTGGCATTCACATATACATTCAAGAAGTAGTTAGGGCATGTTTTACCTCTACTACAAAAGTGTCGATAATATGATCCCGAGGCAGAAACCAGTGGGCTACCTCTTCTTCATCCATCACAGGAGCAAGATTAAATTGTTTCAAGTAAGTGTTGATTAATTCTTGTACTGCTTTAGTATCTTTTTGTTCCATTGGTCTCAAACCTGAAGTTTTTGTGGCCTTATTGTAACAAAAGAAAAATAAATGTTAAGATGTTGAAAGGAAAACTGCATACACAGCAAAGGCTGAAATTAGGTTGCAAAGTCACTCTACTTGCTATAATGAATTCTTCATTAGCCTACTTTACCCCAACCACCTACTTCATTACGCTATTTTACAAACGGCTTTCAATCAGAATTCCCTCTAGTCTAATCATTGAGTGTCAGGGGCACTTCAAACTTTATATTTTGTTAGTGAAACAAATTCATCTTTCTAGAGAAGGAGATTTTTTTCTAGAGAAGTATTGCAAACAGCCTAGACTTCACATGGGTTTTTTGTTGGGTTTGGGGTGTTTTTTGTGGTTTGTTTTGGTTTGGTTTTTTGGGTTCTTTTTTAGGTCAGTCTTTTCTTTCTTTTCTTCTTGTAAACCACCTAGAGTCCAGACAGGGAAACAAAACATAAAGCAATTTGCATATCAGAAGTTAATCTCTAGACAAGTCAACTGCAATTCAAACTTGTGAAAATTACAGTCAAGCTATAAACCAAAGTCTACTGACAAAGTTTAATTAGAAATTATTTCACAAAATAAACCTTGCAAACTGCCTTGCTAACTCTACTTTCTACAAGGGCACAACCGCCTTTCTATTAAGAAAAAAGCATCTCATAACTTACATCTTCCTGAAATTACAAAGCTACGTTATTTTAACAAATAAAGTTACTGATTGGACTTTAAAGACCAGAAAAGGAAAAAATACACAATTAATGTCTAAACAAGCAAAAGGTTATTAGTTTTTTCCCTAGCTTTTGTTAGCTTTTCAGAATATTTCCTTTTAGGAAGGCTAGGGCTTGTTCTCCTCAGGGCTCATTTCTCCTGTTTCGTTTGTCTGAGCTACACACTTGGGCTTGTATCACACTAATCATTGCAAAGTCAATTGCAAGAGCAGCCAGGTAGAGACTTGATTACTGGAAGCCTGAAATTACTGTAGTTGATTATGCTCTGCTCTAAAGGAGTTATTCTGGGGAGGTATTTATTCATGTACTTTGGGAGTCAGCAGCCAGATGAAAAAAAAAAAAAAAAAAATCAAGGCACATTTTGCCTGCTTATTACATTTTAGATTTTCTGCATCCCTGAGCAGCCTAAGACTATGGTTTGCCTCCACAACAGCCAATTATCTAGATTTTTAAATGCCCTGAATCCAAAAGGATATTCACCTGACCTGTCAACATGATGCTTCATATGCTGTACTTCATTCATAACCTCTCCTCATGAATTACAATACAAAAGGTTAATTTCAGCTTCGTCCAAGCTTTCACCCCTCTTCTACAGCCACACACTGGAGCAGTGTGGGAGGAAAAGCAGCTGGGCTGGAACACCTTTATGCCCCAGCAACACCAAGAATGGCCACCAGTAAATGACTATTTGTACTCCAAAAGTAAGGGAAAGTGTACAGAACTGAGCTAAAATTTGTTTCTCTGGTCCACACATGAAGCCGCAACCAGGCATGTGAGTATCCTGGCTCAAGATCTCAGTCAAGAAAAGACACAGAGAGACAAACATGCTCCAATCCTTATTGAAAACAGCCAAAATTTACCTCTTTCAGAAAACTCCTTGCTTAAGAGATTAAACACTTAGGAAAAAAAATCTTTAAATTTTTTATATTTATAAGGACATGCACAAACACAGCTTTCGGTGAGGGTTGTACTTCTTAATTACAGTATTTATTATTTCTGAAAGTCTCTTTAATTCAGACTGTTCAAGTAATTAGGAATGATTAATTCCTCTTAAAGATGCACTCCCAGTAGCAATGATATTCCAAGGACTCTCAGAAAAGAGGTTAGAATGCAGGAAACAGCATTTGGTGCTGAGGGACAGGACAGTATGGCCTGAAAGCACTGATTTGTGTGACAGTAGTTTATGGTAACAGCCTGAAACTGAGGATAAAGATCCTCAACAGTGCTGAAACCCTTTCTTAAAAAAAAAAGCCCAAAACCAAAGCACAAGATCCAAAGCTAAAATATTAAACATCAGCAAAAAGATTACATCTTTATTTTCCACAGGAGAAGTCCAATCTATCATAAAACCAAACAGCTGAGGCATATGAACTTTTAGATCACTTAGTTTTAATAATTGAACTTCCAAGCACGCATTTTCCATTTGCACATCTCTGTAGAGTATGTTCGCCTTAGCTACATTCTATGAATGAAATATGATGCGTGTTTTGTTTTTCCTGATTTATTTTTCTGTTGCAATATGGATTTTATGATAAAGAAAGATGATCAAGGTACAACTGTTGTTGTTTCTAGATTCTCTGTGGTTACCCCTCTTACACTGCAAGATCCTTATGCTTTAAACTATTCTTTTCCTATATTGTTTTCATGAGAAAACGTGAGCTGTCACCAAAAACCTGTATCTGAAATTGTTTACTGCACCTTTATATACAATAAAAAATGCCTTCAAGATTTGCTGAAAGATATATTTAGCTCTCAAAGATTAAAATCTAATTAATTTGGTTATTAATTCTTAAGCTCTGAAAACTCCTGCCCGGCACGCAAGGGAGAATCCGCATATGCAAGCACGGGTAGCATACAGGCAGCACAGGAAACAAGTCCCACCGACAGCAGCAGGAGCTCAGACTGAGCCATGGCATGTGCTTTATACTAAGGAGTGCTTAGTGTATTACTCAAATACATAAGCAGGAACAGAGCCTGCAGCATCAAGCTAAATATAGCAAACAGACTCAATTCTCCAAAGTCAGGTAAATCATTACAAAGTACTATGAGTGAGGCAAAAAAATAAAAATCTTTTTTAACCAAAAGGGAAGGTTTGTTTAAATAAATATAGTTTTACTGATCTAGTATAGGTAAATGATACTCTGCAACCCCTCCAAATAGAAGGGTAGCTTTTGCATGCAAAGAAATTACTCTCAGTGATAAATTTTAGACCAGCTTCTACAGGCTATTAATTACAGCAAGGAGACTTTTTAATAGTACATCTCAGACTACTTACAGTGACTTGCCCTGTCATGGAAATGTATCCTAAGGCTTTTTGCCAGCCTAACTATTAGCTGCAAGCATGAGAAAAATTGTTTTTAACTAACCTAGCTATGCCAGAACACTTTTTTTTTAATTGCCAGACCATGCAAATAAACAGTACACAACATAGAGAGGTGGCTTTTGCTGAGCCTGCTCATTGCAGAAGAACAACATGCTCTGACAGAACTGAAAAAGCTGTGAATTAGCGTGGAATCAACAATCCCACCACATTCAGCCAGCTTTCTGATGGACTTCTCTGAGAATTTTAAGACACAAACTGATAATTTTCTGTTTCGGTATTCTTTTATCAGATTAATCATACCAAGCATAGTCTTAAGCCTCTTCAGCTCAATCCTACGTGTTTATGAAGTCAAGGTTTCTGGTTTTTTTCTTTGTTTGTGTAAGGCTTTTGGATCAAAAATTATATTTTCTTCATATACAGATTTACATTTGCAGCACTCTTCTGTTTAGTAAAACCCTTAAGGTCTTTTTCATCAACCAGAGGGTTTTTTTCATATCCTGCATGCACTGCCTTTCCACACAAAAGCCTGTGCAGTCAGAGACAGATGGAAGGTTATTTTGAGCCTCACAATAACTGCAGGGATTCTCTAGAAGTCATACTGCTTACATCAGGAAGTCTGTAGAGCTTCATTGTTCTTTGTAGAGTCATGTTTCTACTCAAATGTGAAAATTTCACCTCCACCAATTTTCTGGGATTCAGCGATCGATGCCAATACCTGGAAATAAAATAAATAATGAGATTAAATAGCATTTTCAGCATCAGCTATACTTGCATCCATTTCCCTACTTTCTTGCATTGCTCCTTCTCCTCTCCAAATTTATTTCTAAGTAAGCCTATACTATGTCTGTAAGAGTCTTGAGAAATAAAAGATAAGGAAAAGCTATATCCAGATGATAGCTTTTAAACAAGACTCCTATCATTCTAAATTGAATCTAACCAAATGCCTTTTAATACATAATAAGTAATCACAGGGTATTCACAGTATTTCTCATGGCCTTGCCAATCTCACCATGCTTAAATGGTAAGATTTATTTTCTTGTTCAGATAGGACACCCTGCTCATGTCTAAATAGTTTGTTGAAGGATATCTCCTCTTTCTAGGAGATCACTGTGCAACAGAACATCCTTAGTTATTCTAATACAGCATGGCTTTCTGCACGGCCCCTCTTCCCCCTGACTTCCTTAGAGAAACTTACAGGATTTTTGGTGTTGATAGGTATAAACACCATTTCTAATCACAAAGTACCCCATCCGCCGTAAGGACAGAGAGCTGAACTAATGCTGGTGGAACCAAACTTTCCCAGCAGAAATAAAATCTATTCCAAGCAAACAAAATTATACTTGATTATATACAGCTCTTCTCACGTGACAGTTTCCCTGTCTTTATCAAATGCTGATCAAGTCCTCCTTTCTCCAGGAAAGATAAAAGCATTTCAACAAGCTAATCGTACAATTCCCAGAAATATTCTGCCATCTTCAGCAAGCAACAGGTCAACAGGGAAGCATTCCAGCAGGGAAAAATGCCACTTGAAAAACACAGGTATACAATGTTTTCATTGCTACCAGGCTTCCACCAGAAGGTCAACAGAAGCATCTATTAGTCTATTTATAGTACAATAAACAAACCCAACATTAGGCTTTACTCTGAGAAGCTGTTTTATTCAAGACGAGGGGAAAGGGAGGAAAAGGGACACAAAAAACTACCCTGACAAACACTCAAACCTTCAAGTTAGTCAAGGCCACAACACTTATTTCTTTGAATGTTATGCTTTTATTGTTTCCATCCAATTACATAAAATATTTCTTTTGAAATGATACCTATAGGAACTGATATTATTGTGAACATCACCTAGGTTACCTGCAAGTTGCCACGGGTTTGGGGAGTACCACTCCAGCAGTGTAAACAGCCTGAAATATTCCTTCCAGGTTTACTCTTCTTGTTATTTCCCGAATCAGTACAGGTGCTACCCGTTTAGATCTCAGTTTCTTATGGACACACAGAAAATTGATTTCTACCATTTTCTTCACACTAAAAGGACATTAAATAGAGGAAAAGTTAGAAACACTTGAGCATTTGACACAAAAATAAATGTCACTTCGCCTATGACAAAGTACAGTTGCAGCAAATACTGATCTATGATATTGCACCTGCAATGGTAGATTGTGCAATACGCAAGCCATGTCTAAGGTGTTTTTCACAGCTCTAATCAGAGTCAATCAATTGCCTTACTTTAAGATGCAGAATGGCATCCAAGCACAAGTTACGTGGTATCATAATACTTTATGATTGTCAGTGTATGAAGATCCGGCCAAGAAAGTCCAGCTGGCTGACTATTCTTTAAATACTTTCCAGTAGGGTCAGAAAATTCTATTGTCGTTATCTGTATCATCTATCAATAAGGAAATTCCTTAAACATGTATTTCTGGTCTTCATTGCAAGGAGCCCACAAGCTTTTTATTGGTTTGGGGTTTTATTTAGCAGGGGGACAGGAAGAGTGAAAAAACAAAAAAATGCCTGCTATATAAACAGGATTATTCTGACTCTTTGTGGCTTTGAGCCTCCTTCTCTCTTTTTAAGTTCTCTGTGGCAATGGATACAAATATAGAATTTGTTTCTTGGTGTTATTCTTTTACAAATACAAAATTAATGGTGCATTTTACCTGTCATAAATACGAATATTTGCAGGTATGGCACTTATGAATCCTACCAGTTTTTTGTTTGAAGACACTCTAACCCCACAGTGCCAATGGGGTAACCAGCCTGGAGGACGTAGTGCCCTAGAATTGATGACAGAAATAATTACAAATTACTGCCTAATAAGATGTAATAAAAACACCCTTCTTGGCACTCCAGCCAGAGTAGAATGTGGAACTTGCTACTCACCACAGAAGAAATTCAGGTGAATAATCAAACCTAAACATATTATCATCATCTTCTACGTAATTCTCATTTAATAGTGTGTATAACTCTTTCAGCTGAAAACACACACAAAAAATCCAAAGATTTATCCACACACATCAATCAGAATAGACTGCAATGATTTCAGGTGCATATAAAAATTGTTCTACTTACAACTTCAGCATTGCTAAGATCCAATGTGTCCCACATAAAACCCTGTGGCAAAGAATATGGCTCTAGGCGGACATTGTCCTTATCTGGTTCGATTGCACCATGTGAAGTTATAACTTCATCTTTTGAGGGAGGAGAAGAAGGAGGGGGAAAAAAAAAAAAAAAGAGCAGTTACATTCCTAGCTTTCGTGATAGTTCTCTAAACCACATTTAATTCACACTGTGTATTTTCTCATAATTATGTGATAGAAACATGAAGCTTCTAAATAACACTGAAAAAAAATTTAGTACTGTTAGCATATACTACTTTTCATTCCCACAGATTGCATTCAGACTAATGACTCCCTCATCAGAGTATCTACAGATATGCACAAAACCACTCTACTTGAACTGATAACCAGTATTTTGTAATATAGGACAGCAATTTATCAGCACATGCACAACACCTTGCCAGCCACGAGATCCCTGGTCTCGCCATGAGAAACATCTTGTACTCACAGCTAACATCCTATGGCTTGGGTCCTGTTTACCACTGACTTGAACAGACCTGAACTCAACAGGATTACTCAGGAACAGTGGCAGGGCAAAGCCAGGGAACTTAAGGGATGCTGGTGAAATGTGAAATTTGTTCCTAAAATTCCTACATGGAAGTGTGCTTTCTTCTCCTTCCTTACTTTACAACTCCAGTGTCTTGGTATAGAGCTATAAGCAGAAGTTGTTCGTCTTCTGTGGAGCTGCACCTGCCAAGTGTTCCATTATGGCAGGAACTTTTCCCAAATGACACACAGTCCTGACAAATAGTTATGGCCTGCCGTCTAGTTTGGGAAGTCATGATTACCACCACCTTTATGAAAAACTCTGCAAAGTATCAACAGCCTAAATGTTATTGCCACTACATGGCAGACATGCCCAACTCGAGGACCTATTGCCAACAACCCTAACTAGAAGGCAGAAGGATTCTGAAGCTAATTTAATGCAAAGATCCCTACAGCTGTTTCTTGAATCAACAGGTTATTTTTTTCTACCTGAACATATCCAGTATATAAAATAGTGAAGATTTCCCAATATGTTTATTCAGCAGATAAAGGAAAGACTTTTACAAAAAAAAAAATCAACAGGATCAAGAAGAAATTCACAAATGCTGTTGAACAAAACCTCTACCAGCCAAATCCAACAAAGCATATTTCTACTGAACAGCACTATCAAATCATTTCTAGAGCCAATGTGTTGGTCCTTTTAGGCTGGCAAGTCACAGACTCTCATCTCTATAGAAGTGCTGGAAGATGTATTGACTAACCTGAACTGAACTCCTAGAACTGCTGTGCAGACACCTGAACTAGCTCTGGAAAGGCTTCATTATGGCCAGAGTATTTTTTGATTTACACAAATTTACTTTGCATGGGCTCTTCCTCCCCTTGGGCAGGGTTATTGTGACAATTAACCATTAGTTTACAGAGGTATCTGGATGGAGTTTGTATGGAGAAAAGCCAGGGCAAGTAAGTTCAATCCAGAAGAAAATACTGCATACAGGGACTCTGCTCTGGACTCTGCCAGAAAGTCAGGGAGAAGGAGATCACTGTGGATTAAGCTGCAGAAATGGATTAATATGAAATGCTGCACTGTGGAGAGACAGAGCAGAGTGCTTCTGTGCTTTAGACTCTACCTTATTTCTGCTTATTCTACAGTCTCCAAGGCCATGGAGAGAAACCTGCAGAACAGAAGAGTAACAGCTGTTGCGCTAAGACTGCTTTACTTGTGGGTTCCCCAAGTTTTGTCGACACTTAAAGAGCTACTACTGCTTAACTTGAAGATAATGAAGGGGGAAAAGGAGGGTGGAGAAAGCAATTTTGTAAAAACAACAGAGTCAGCAACTCTGTTCTCCAACAAGGTCTAAAATTTACCAACCGTATTATCAGGGATCAGTATAAAAAGTAATCTGCCAAATTCCTTACAGAATCAAAGGCAAGGAGAGGTCACCTCACCATTTCACTCAATACCAAGAAAAGAGAGTGGACTCTGAGGAAGCATGCCTTCAAGGCACCGTACATTGTGGAGGAAGCAGTAAAAGTACTGTAACCTACAGCAGGAGAGTCATTAGCTCTGAGATAGCAAATCTAATGATTATAAAAAAAAATAAATTAAGGGAAAATAAACAAATGAATAAAAAAATAAAAATCAACGTTAACTCTTTTGGACACTTAGAGTTCTTATTTTTTCTAAAGTGGAAAAGATTTCTACGTTCAGTTGTTCAGGAGTTCAGACCTAATATACACAAAGAAATGTTATTTCAATAGCACTAACCATTTTGACAGAGAACATCAAAATGAGATTTATTAACACCGTATTTTGTTGCTTATCAACTGGCAGAGCAAACGCTTTCCTAGAGAACATCAAGAATTCCATATACGCTATCCAAAATATTAAGGATTCCTACTGCCACAGTCCAGCTTCATGCCCATCTCTGAGAACACGCAACACAGCTGGCACACATTCTTTCAGTGTTAAGGCAGATCTTATGCCCAGGTCCAGTTAAACTTACTAAGTTTAGGTACAGGCTGCGTATCCCAAAACTGGTATTTACGTTTGGTAGCCTCATCAATATTCTTTGCTGGACCTTGGCATGCAGAGAGCAGCTCCATCGCTCTCTGGATGTCTTGAAGCTTCTGCATTGGAATGGCTGGATTCTGCACACAGAGAAATGGAAGAAGCGGCTTATGTAGCGTGTTTGAACAAACTGTACAAATGTTCATTTATTTTACTGTTACACATTCTTTCTTGCCCTCTTTTCATCACAATTTAGATACACTCTTCAGAGGCAGGGGGGTGGACAATTAGGAAGGCAACAGGCAAGCAGCTTCACAAAACACTGAAGAGTTTTGAGTAGTGCTTGCATTTAACCATGAAACTTCAGTGCTTTTAATACAAATACTGCAGTATTAAAGCAGGGCACCAGTACCACAATAAAAAGGTTCATATGTTCCCTGCCCCTCCCCAGCAAAATGCAATAAAACAGCAAAAAGCAGGGGACCTTATACATCTAACAGTCTACACACATCACTGGATGTTTGAAGTTGTACTTTACACATAAAATAAAAAATAATATTTAAATTCACTGTGGTTCAACATTTCAGGTAGGCTGTATTGCTACAAATACCGACTTTTTACCTTAGTCGTATTAGCTTGCAATTATAGTAGGTACCTTACTGCATTGTATCATGTGTAGGAGTTAACCATCTTGCTATTAATGCCAATTGTGCCAACAGTCACAACTAAAGATAATTTTAACAGACATAAAATAAACCAACTTTGCACTCAGAAGCTGAAAAAATCTTTATAGAAAATTTATTTCAAAAGCACAAAACCTAAGGCTAAGAATTTCTAAATAGAACTCTTAAAACTCTCACTTTCAATTGCTCTGAGTAAGCATAACTGGAATGAGAATTTTACCTGCATAGGACAGTACAGAGGAATAATGGTAACAGTTCTAAACCTAAAGGTTTTTTCTCTCTCCCTTTTTTAATATATTTGTTTGCTTGTTTTGCTGTCTCCCAAGTGGTTAGTGCTGTTCTGAGGCATCTTAATAGCATGCTTGTGCTTAGGTTTTCCCAGACTGCAGTGCAATAAACGCATTTGAAGGAATAGTCTCAAATAAATTGGAAAATATTAAGGAATTCTGCATGGAGATTTGAAGCCAGATTTTTTTTTCTCCTGAATATCAATGAGTCACTATTCCCATATTTCACTTTGTCTGTAGGATTCACGTGTTGAAAACCCACCATAAATTATCTGTGACAATGATGCAAAGGTTCATTTGGATGGGCACCTGCCCCTAGTAGCCTCAGTCACAAAAGGAGTAAAACTCCCTGCCTGTAGCTCAAGCAAGCCATCATTTTCTATTTATAATAAAAACCTGTACTGAACATGTCTAAACATTACGCAATTTCTTTCATTAACTTAAGCATTGCAAAATATTACCTGTGAGCATGCTTTAAACACCTATCATCTGAGTAGTTGTGAAGTTACATATTCACACACTAGAGTAACACTATTACAGCATTAAAAACCCAACTCTATTTCTAGATCCAGATTACAGTGATATAAGTTACTCTTCTCAACTAAAAGTCAATTTGTCTATTACACATTAGCCTGATACCAATACTTCTAACGTCCCTAGATAAACTCTGAAATCTTATCAGATTATTAAATCACACATAAATACTGACAAACAGTAATTTATTTTGTATGTTCATTTGAAGTCTCTAGCGTTTTTTTTTACACTACAAAGAGGAAAATACAATATCTAAGAAAGATATTGGGCTCTAAAAAGATCTTACTAGCATAAGTAAAATAAAAAGTTCATGTTCTGATACTAAAAATCAGGAGCAATCTCCTTTCTTTTCAACATGTTCAGAGATTGGCCTAGCCAAGAAGCTTACTTCCAACCCTTTTTATTTTCCTTTAATTAGAAGCAAGAAAAACTAAAGAAAACTTTCTGTGAATTAGAGAGATGAGTGATTTTATTTAATTTCAGTTACAGGAAATAACTCCTTACAGCACAAGACAGCACAATTGTGCAACAGGGCTTCATTCTTTATTCGGAAAAGATCTAACCACAGACCTTTAGTGCCCCCAAGCCTTGTAGCAGAGCTGGTGGGACTCCCAATACCCACAGAAGGAGATAAAAGTTAGGGACCACTTAACAACATAATCATGTACAGGTCCAAAAGAACAGACCGGATGCACTGGGGAGTGCTGGCTGATGTGAATGCAACTAGCACCTATGAAGTTTCAAAGCAATTAGCGGAGGTTTCTTATGACTGGAAAAAAGGAAATGTCACACCCATCTTCAATAAGGTATGGGGAAGGATTTTGAGAACTCAAGGGTCAGTACTGTTTAACAATCTAGACATTACAAGGAGTGCTTTTCCAGCAAGTTCATAGATGATACCTAGTTGGACAGAGCGATTGATATGCTGGATGGAATAGCTACTATTCAAAGCTACTTGGACAGACTGGAAAAAGAAGAAGTCCATACAATGGAAGAGGCCAGCATGGAGTGGCTAGGAAGCAACTTTGCAGAACAGAACTCGGTGGGTAGAGTGCTGAACGTGAGCTAGCAGTTTGCTGGCCAGCAAAGAAGGAGAGCTGCATACTGGGTTGTACCGGCAAAATCAGCCAGCAGGTCTTCCCCTTTATCTGGCACCCCTGAGATCGCATCTCCCAGTTTTGGTTTCCCCATTACAAGGGAAACTGATACAGTGGAGGGAGTTCAATGAGGGGCTACCAAGATGACCGGGGGGCTGAAGCATGTAACAGACAAAAGAATGAGAGACCTTGGCTTGTTCAGCCTTAAAAACAGAAGGTTAAGGGAGCAGGAGAAATCTTACTGCTGCCTAATGGAAGGATATAAAGAAAACGGAGGCAAGTCATTTCAGAGAAGCACAATAATAGCACAAGAAACAATGGACACAAGTTGCATACTAGCAAATTCCACTTGATCCAAGTCTTCTGAGATGTGCAGTAGAGTGTCCTAAAGGTCGTCAGGCATATAATGTGAAAAAGCCCTTATCGCTGTGGTTACGCTTGTGCCAGTGTTCAAGAAGTCCAATATCATAAATACATAAAAACGGAGAAGCCAGGGAGGCTCACTGTTCTGTCTTTCTCATCTCCAGACCATGCATCTGTTTAAAAAAATCACCTGACCTCCAAATCTTTTTTTTCAAAATCATTTTCAATGAGTTCAGAGGCCCCTCTGAGTATTACCTGATGAGTTTGCAATTACTAACAGCCTTTGTTCTATAATACATTTCACATAGCACATGGAATACAAAATCTAAATATCACTCCAGCAGCAGAGAAAGTAAATATACTTCTTCAAACTGTCTCAGATGAGCAGTACAAGATGCTTTGGAAAAGCTTAAAACAAGGAAGTTGTGTAAGGCAGAGAAACTTATCTACTTACTGGTGTGTACACCTGGAGCACAGCAAAGAAGGCAAAAAGAATACCCCAGTCAACACTGATGCATTTTCAACTAGAGAAAAGTAGAAGCCATATAAAAATAGTAAAATGGTTTAGCTTCCTAGAACTGGAGAGAAAGACTTAAATAAGAGCTTTTCAGTTATGCCAATGAAAGATGGAAGTTTGTAACCTTGCTAACAAACTGACTAAGCTTCTTGAGACAGTAAAATAATCACAAAGACTTCCACTCTAAGTACAAAACTCAGAACAAGGACAGGCTTACACACCAGCAAAATGCATGAGGCCAGAGAAACGGTGTGCAAAACTGCAAGGTGCTGAGGACTAAAATCTTGCACATGAAGACAAAAAGAAGTGAAGCTGCTTCCCTCCAATGCAATTGGAGACAACATATGGAACAATAAGTTGGGCCAGTAGGGAACCAAACAACTCCCAGGATACTGCAGCAAAGAACTACGTCTTTATGTTAACATTAAAGTTGCTCTCACTCCAACTGTAAAAGCATTTGAGGTTACTTGGTTATCACCTGCAAACAGTCATTCTATATTAGTAATTCATGCCCCATGCTTTATAGAAACAATATTAAAACATGTGGCAAGATCAGAAAGCATGTAAGGTCTCTCTGCATATTGTAAAGTGTCCTCCATGCGAAATGTATCCATTCAAAGCAAGGAAGGTAGCACAGAGAAGAGCTAGAGGGACAACCCAAAATCTAATCAGTATGTTAACGAGCCAGAACACAGCTTTTCCACAAAATATCCCCAATGTACTTGGCAAATCTTATAGGACGAATAGTATTACTTATGCAACAGGGTAACTATCCACATTAATCTGATGAAACAAATATAAATACTTCAATATGCTCAACGTTCTGTAAACTTTCTTATCACATTATAAACTTCAGCAGTTATCAGGCTCAGATTTCTCTCGAGATAAAAAGATGTATGTTATAAAGCCACCACACCATATTATTCACAATTCATTTAGAATATGGTAGTCAAAAGCATTTAGACAATGCTATTTTATCACAAAGTCCATAAAAATTGTACACCCCCTCAGGTAATTTTGCATTCTTATTTACAGCAGGGGCCTTTCAGATGGCAATGATTTTCTTCAGTCGATATCTCCACATTAGAGATTACTGCTTTTTATGCAAGATGGCATGCTGCTTGTTTGCCCAAGTGAGACTCTGGTTAGTTCCCCCTGCTGCTGATGCTCACGGTGAGATAGTATTGTGCTGTATAAATTACTGAAACCGCACTAAGCCAAGTTAGATGGTAGCTGAACTAACAGGAATTCGTCAAACACAAAACCTATTTAAAAGCATTACCACTGCAGATTAAGATTCCCTGCAACAAAGCTGCCACTAGCCTGAGTTCTAACTGCTGGAAAAGGAAAGACAAAACACCTCCTCCCCTGCTTTTCTCAGAGGACATCACTGTGGTGGTGATGATGACTCTCCAGCTAGCTTCATACAGTCTGCAAACATCAGGTCTTACTTTATTTCTGTCTTTATTCAGGACAGTAATCATTTGCTTAATTCTTATGTGTTAAGGCAGAACCACCAACTTGCAACATTCAAATTAAAATTAAATTAGAAAGAAAGCACAAATTAAAACAGAACGAAGGTCTCACTTTTGAAGGCTGCTGAATTTTAATCTCCTGGGAGTCAGATGCAGAATCTGATTTGGTGCCTCCAGAATTTGGTTTCTCTTTTTTTCTCTTCTGCTTCTTTTTCTTCTTCTTCGCTCCCAAATCCCCTCCAGGACTTCTGCCAGAGATTCAGAGAATGTGCAATGAGAAAAATCAATACTACTGAGCTTAAAATTTAAAAGAAATTTAAATATGGAAAACCTAGCATTTTAATATGAAAAACCTAACAGTAATTTGACTGTGAAGTAAAGGCAGGGAAAAGGACAAAAGGGGGAAACCAAGAGCATTGAAGATGCTTCAGTGCACTTCCGGCAAGTGCTTTCTATTTTGTTTTATACTCAGACCCCAGCACAACCAGGTGTTTTGACACAGTAGTGTCAAATTGTGACACTATTTAACAGCCAGTGCTCTTCTTCAAGCTACTACCTGGCACAAAAATGAAATGACCATATTCAACAGAATTTGACCAATTCAACAGAATTTGGAGGAACTCAGGGAAGTGCAAGAAGTGAGGAAAACAATCTCCTTGGAAATTCAGTAACTATTGGTGGCCCAATAGTTTTTCCCCTTCATCATGCCTCAACCATCAGGCGCAACTGAATTTGAGAAGAATCCATACAAAAACATTCTGTTTTCAGGGAATTCTGTTTCTAACTTAAGTACTGATGAGAGTCTTGCTGAAGTCTCAGTGAGAAACAATGCAAAATTAATGAAATATTTGTGTTATAAAACAATAAGTACAATGGGGTCAACTTCGATTAAAAAGCACAAACAACAAAGTACACATCGCACTTGCAAGTTCTGACATGCTTTGACCACTGATAACTCCTTTCTTCTTTAAGGAGATTCTAATGTGACAATCAAGATACAAAATCGAGATTAGATTAGAATTTGCCAAGTGTGAGAAGTATTGGCAGCTCTCAGACGGAAGGCAAATAAGGAAGTAATGAGTCAGTTAACACTGAACCCTCTTCAAGAGGTTAATCTTCCAGTAAAACCATACACACATAATGGATCTCAAGACAGATGCTGGGGTTTGGGAAGCTTGGGTGTTTCACACTGGGAAAGTAAAACAGCAATGCAATAAACATTGGTTTATTTTAATTCTGACGGAGCCAGATCCGACACTGGCAAACCAAAAGAAAGAGAACTCAGAAGAAGATAACTAAAATTGTTAAGATCAACACACCTGTGAGGGCCACATCATTCACTGTAACATGCTCACTTTCAAGATTACAATGCCCAGCCTTAGCATCTACACTTTGTCAAGCTGAAGTTGGCAAGAAGACACATAAACATTCAAATGGGAGGCCAAATGTCTGCAATTAATCAAACACACAACCAAACACAACCTCATTTTTGTGAGGTGATGACAGTTCTCTACAACAGCCTGTAGTAAAAGATCAACCCTGAAAAGTCCTTAACCTTCACAGTTACATTGTGTGAAATAATGCTTCCAGAAAGAGCGTGGAGTTACAAATGCTGGACCCTGGAGGACTGGACCAAGGAATTTCTCAGAGGACATCAGTGTAGCAGACCTAGCAACTCTCATACAGGAAAAAGAAGCAAATTTGTAGTATTTACTAGAAGTCTGTAGAAACAAACGATGGAGTTATACAAGTGAGGCAGGCAGAAAATTTTCTCTTGCAGAATGAAGATACAGCCTCATTATCTAAACAATTCTGTTAACAATTTCAACACACTCACTTTAAAATAATCAAATTTAAATCTATTTGAAGGCTTGTACACTGAGCTGACATTTTGTACAGAATCTAAACACAGAACAGATCCAGAGGCCTGGCAAGAGGTTATAAACATGAGAGAGTGAAAAAATGAACGTGTCCAAGAACTAGGACTTCACCACCTCCGGTAAAATGGAGAAAAATACTAGTGAAAGGAATTTTACTTTTGCTGAGATTCACCTAATGAGCTACCCTTCTATTTTCCTGAACCGCCCACAAACTTTTGCCTTTTCCTCCAACATCTCACGTAAAGGAAACAACATGATGCCATTGTGTCCTTGAGCTGACCCTCAAGGGCTTTTAGGGCAAACCCAAGACTACTAGGAGTTTCAGCAAATGCCATTCTTGAACAGACACCCTTCAGCAGGCACTCGGCCCCAAGTCACACCAGTGCACCAGCTTTCAGTGAGAGCCAGCCCCAATTACACCACAGGGGAATTCTGCTCACTGAGACTACCTGAGGGTCAATGTTTTATTTAGTTTGATGAAACAGTGAACAACTGAACTCAAAAAAAGTTTGGCAGCTATGAAGAAAAACCAGCTTTGCCAAGCTTTACTAATGTTATCTCCAGCTAAACTGTACTTTTACCAGGACAACCTTAGTTCATTCTTTGACCAGATCATGGTCCTTTTCATACAGGAATGCATATATAAGGGTTTTTTTTTTCTGGGAAAAGGAGACGATGACACTAAAGTGCTGTAAGAGATAGATGGTGTTTAAAATTACTAATTTGTTTTAAATCTTCTCAATGTCAGTCTTCAGCTTATGAGCTTTGGGTTTTGAGTTTTCACATAGTATTTATTTTGCAGAAGGCAAGTATCTTTGTCTGACAGGTTATCCTGAATGTCCAGATCAGTTACCTATGTACAGTTTCCTGCTTGAGTCAGTCTTTTTTTACAGTTACAGCCCACAGAATGTAAAAAGAGGACTGAAAGAGAGATTCACTTGTCCTTCAACTCTTTAGGCATGCCTGCAACCCAGAGATTTGGCAGCCAGCAGCACACAGAAACCTCTACTGAGTAAACAGGTTTGACCAATGCAAGTTACAACCAGAGATATCAAGCAAATTAAGGCAAAAGGAAAACGAAAACATCTCAGAATTTCTTATCCTTCTCATACTTCACCTTGAAAAGAACTGAAAGGCTCTAAAACTGGGAGTGAAAAGGGCTGGGAAGAACTTTGTTGCTCAACCTGTAATTAGGCTGGACATGACAGCACCAAGGATATGCAATGGTAACAAGATTAAAACCAAAGATTACTATTAAAAGCTTTTCTCTTAATTAAAGATTGGTGTCTGTTGACTAAGCTCCAGGTTCTCCTTTGTCTTGTCAGAAACACCTACATGATGACACCATGAATTGCATCTTACTCTTCAAAGTTTGGAAAAAACCACAAGTTTCCTGCTTCCATAAGAGCTGATCTTTAAGGTGAAATGCCTTCTGCTGAGTTATTTTGTTACAACTGAAGTGATACAACTTGGAGGACAGGTCCCACCTGAGAAACAGAAAAAGGATGTGCAACTCAGCTGGATGCTAAGCCCAACTGCCAGGTCAGGAAACATAACTTTTGTGCATCAGAGCAACACACCCGCCCCAGTCCAGCCCACCACACAGACCACAGCTGGTTACGATATGGAATGTATTCAGTGCTAAACTTCGGGAAGATTTTGTCTGTGTCAAGTCTAGTAGAGACATGCTCATACCAGGAGCGCTTTACTAACAGAGGGTAAGCCTACACATGGAGGCTGAGGCATACCTAAGCGCAGACGCGGTCTAAGATGTTTTTAACTGCATCCACGATGACGGTTTTGTCAGCCTGATAAATAAGAAAGAAGTGATGTGCAAATGAAAATTCAGCTGAGGCAAAAGAAGAGTCAAAAGATCTCATTCTGCCCCAAAAAGATGTAATCTTGCCACAGAAACAGGCTGTGGGTATGACTGAGACAGCCACTCTAGGCCCACGTTTTTATGATTTTGTCTGCAAGTTACAAATGCAAGCCCGTGATCCCACCCACATACCTTTCCACTTATGTACACACATCTGGTGTTTTGCAGAAATGTGAAAAAAGACTTTTGCTTCTCCCTGCATGTGTTGGGGTTGCTTATTTTGGTTTTTTGTTTTAAATTGAAAAATGGGGATACATACTATGTTTGGGGAGGAGTGTGGCAAAGGAAGAGAAATTTACGTTGCAGAGCTCTGAGCAAAACCATGAAAAGCTGAGGTGGAAGAACGCAGAGGAGTGTTATAGTCACTCAACTCAGGTAGTCAAACTGTTTCGGTTCTCTTGGATTTTGATTTGAGATCATCTTTCCCACTTAATATTCCACAGTGTTATTTTAATTGCCTTTTGGACACTAAATTCTGCTGAAGCAGAAACAGCTTTCTGTAATATCAACATCTCTTTTAACTTACATGGAATAGCAATTTTAAGTTTGCATTTTCTCAAATTTAAAACTGAACATGTATTTCAAATGTTTATTTTTAAGCTGCAAAGCCCTCAGCCTGGGGGGCTTCACAGTATCTTTTTCACTTTCTGTAAGTGAGCTTGCAAAACTATTTTTCTGAAGACATTATATATGTATCTTTTTAATAAAATATAAGATCTTATGTATATGGGCAAGACTCAAAAATATTCAAAGTCGTATTATTTAATGCTAGGGCTGTCCTTGGTTCATGAAGAAAATGAAGGCTTAGATGCAAAACGTTTTCCCATTTCTGTTTAGACTACCACTGCTTCCAGGCAATATGAAGGTCCTGACCAGAAGGGCTTACGTCCTTCAAATTCCACTTACTAACAAACCACCATTACTAATAACCTCTCCAGACAACATATCACTTGCACACATTTCAGTACTATGAAATGCTAGGTTTTTTGAGCATGAAAACATAGCAGCCTTAAAACCTAATCCAATAAATAGTCTTCAAAGCTCTTCATGTTTCCTCCGCCTCCCCTTTCAAATCTCTAAGGCTGTACTCCAAGACATAAATTGCACCCGCTAAAACTGAGCACTAACTCTAGTACCTTAAAAATTATTAAAAATAAATAAATATATAAGTAGAGCTGGTTATAAAGTCAATGTTTAACAATATTCAAAGGAGTATACTACTAAAACATTCATAGTAAATCATTTGTGAGGGTTAGGGGGAGTTGTTTAAAGGTCATACTTTTTCCTCATCTGTTTACTAAACGTTCCATGCCCAAAGGCTTTCTGCCATTGAGCATAAGGAGCTATTTATAAAGAGCAGAGAGACCTCACAAAGCTAGGCTCAGCAAGGTGGATTCAGGTGCAATAAATACAATTTTTCTACATGCACACTAACAAAACTATTTTGTAAACAACACTTTGTTATGGAAGAGAACAAGTACAGCACAATGCATCTAGCAGGAACAAGCTGCAGACACAGGATAGAAGAACAGCAATGAGTCACACAACATACATAACCCTGCATCTAAAAAACAGGAGCAGAAACAGAGGACAAAGACATTTGCACAGTTGAGAGCTGTAAATTGGTAATTTCTGCTGCAGTTATTCAGTGCTCAAGCACATAAAAAACCCCAGCAAATTAAAAAAACCCCAAACTCATACATACAAATACAAACCATGTTTTTTTGTGGCCGGTATTATAAGGACCTATTTTCAAATGTCAAGAAACAGCTTGAAATTAACTTCATTTACAAAGTAAGACTACAAGAGACTGACATGCAACACATATTTCTCCTCCTAAAACTGTGAGGGTTAAGGCAGCATGAGATTAAATACTAATTGGCAACAACGGAGACCATTCAGAATTTAGAAAGTCAGTCGATACAGTCATAATCTAAAGCAATAAAGCCTGCTCACAAATTGCTAGGTATATAGAACCTACTCTACAAGCTCAGAGCAAACTTTAAAGCTACCTCAAAAATTAATATACTACAAAACGGAGAAAATGGGGAATAACTAGGCTCTTGTGACCATGAGTTAATCTCCCAGATCAAAAGTAGATCTTTGTTTTTGCTATAATGTAAGGTTTTTCTTTTCATTTGATAGAATTTGTTTGAATACTCCAGCCTGGAGACAATTAGTAGCAAACAAGAGTCTCAAAGATTACAGGAAAATAAAGTAATTCAAAAGTCAATATTAGATTTCATGCACCAGAAACATGATAGAAAACTGATACCAATACTTAGAGGCTTTTTCTGCTGGAATGATCTACCATTGGTTTAATTAAAATACATACCACTTGGAAGCATCCACTTTCTTACTCAAAGATGAATAAAGCAGCTACTTTGAAATCCTAATTAAAATACGTGTGGAACATTCAATAAAAAGCAAGTTTGGGGGAGAGCGGTGTACAGCTCGTAGCCACAGCAGCTGTCTCTCAGAGCTCAGCGAGACCCAAGCTGGAGTAGAGCAGCAAGCTGCAATTCGGAACACATTGAAGTGCAATTCTTTGTTCCCCAGCTGTGTCTTACATACTGCTTCTGGCCTTGCTGTCACAGCAGCCCGGGGGAACAGCCGCAAGCTTAGCTATACTGCAGAGGGAAGCTACAGCTCAGCCACACACATAAACAGAAGAGGACCTGGAGTAGGAGTACGGTACAAATAAATTCTAGACAGGCATCACCTGACTATCAAAAATCTGGTCTAGCACGTCGGATTGGCTCCTATGAAGAGCAATAAATCATTCTCTGCTCTTAGCAGTGTTACTGTTAGGCCTTGGGGAATCATCAACCATCACACCTTTGCGCAAACAAGTGTAACAAAAGCCCCAAAATAATTAAACATTATTTTGTCCCTTTTTAATAGCCTTGATTTATATTATTGTAAGCATTTTTGGCATAACTATTTTAGCACACCTGCCGTGAGTTCACTAACAGAACAGCAAGCATCAAAGTTTTCCCCTTTCCTGCAACATTTTAGACCAGTCAGTCACCTAAGTTTCTCAGATTTCTCCTGCAACATTTAAGACGCAGAGCTGCTTGTTGCCAAGTTAATCTCAGGGGCCGGAGACAATGAAGAGTGTGCATCCTCAAACATCAATCACCTAAAGAAATGCTCTTAGCAAGATGAATCAGAAATTCATGAGGAAGATATTTATGTAGCGGTGTATAGATTAACCTATTTCTATTTTAGGTTACTCTAGCCACTCCTAGTTGCGACAACAAAGTGTTTTTTCTGCAACTAGGTTTTCTAAAAAGCAAAAAAGTAAATTTAAATTAAGTCAATTTTTAAAACACACTCCTCCCACTTCTTTGTCCCAAAAGCCTCCAACTGCAGAGCAAGGCAGACCCTTGGCAGCTTGTGCCCGGACAGAGCCATGCTGCTTGCAGCTGAACAGCGGTCAGGCGCAGGGCGCCACATTCACACCAGCGCCTCTCCACCAGTTTCCCAAGCCACGGGATACAGTGCCTGATCTGCAGAGTGGGAAGATTTAATACGCAAGATTAGCGGAGAAGGAGCTACAAGCAGAACAACAGCGTTTGCTCCAGCCAGTTTGTTGGTAAAACATGTGCCCTGCTCTCCACAGCATGTGGACTTGGAGGTAATATTTTCTTTTGTACAATAGGTGACGTCGAGGAGGAGCATCTGCAGACAGGGACACAGGGGGTGCCTAGGCAGGTCCCCAGGCTGGGGGTGTGCAAGGGGCGGGGGGGGAGGAAGGGATGTAGGGTAGAGGGTAGAAGAGGTGCTGGGGAGCGTGTGGGGTGCAAGGGGTGCCGGAGGGGGGGGGCTGTGGGGTGGTGTGGAGGTGTGGGGATGGGGGTGTGGGGTGAGGTGCAGGGGGTGGTGTGAAGGTATGGGGGTGCAGGGGGATCTGAGGGGGATCTAGGGGGTGTGGCGTACAGGGGGTGCAGGGGGAAGAGGGGGGTGCAGGGGCTAGTGGTTGGGAGGGCGAGGGGGTGTGTGCGGTGCAGGAGGTGCTGAGAGGGGCTTGGGGGGTGGGGGGAGTTGGGAGGATGGGGTGTGGAGGGCGTGGGGTGCAGGGGGATGGGGGGGACCGAGCAGCGGGACCGAGGGACACGGGCAGGGACCGAGGGACACGGGCAGGCCCCTCGCCGCAGGGCCGATCCCCAGCGCCCGCCCCGTCCCGAGGGCGCAGGACGCCCCCTCCGTGGCTCGGCCCGGCCTCCGGCGCGGCGCCCCTACCCCTTGGCGTGCTCGGCCTCCTCCTCATTGTCGCCGTCGATGCCGCAGGTGTCCTGGTCATCCAGCTCCAGGCTCTGCTGGCTGGCGGCGGACTCGCTGTCCTCCGCCATCGCGGGGGAAGGAGGGCGCGGGGCGGGGCGGGCGCGGAAAGGCGCCGCGGGGCGGGCAGCGCCCCCTGCCGGCGGCCGCCGGGCCCCGCCTCCTCCGCTCCTCTGCCCCCGGCTCCCCTCCCGACATCCCATCTCCACTCATCTCCCCCCACCCCTCATCTCCCCTCCCTTCATCTCCCCCCGTCCACTCCTCTCCCCCATCTCCCCCCTACTCATCTCCCCCCCGCTCATCTCCCCGTCCATCATCTCATCTCCCCATCTCCCCCCCATTTCCCTACGCTCATCTCCCCGCTCCCGCTTATCTCTCCTCCCATCATCTCCCCCCCACCTCTCCCTCTCATTTCCCCCACTCGTGTCCCCCCCCCATCTTCCCTCCCATTATCTCGCCCTCCCCATCTCCCCCAACTCATCTTCCCCCTCATCTACCCCTCTCCCACCATCTCTCCCCATCCCATCATTTTGCCCTCCCCATCATCTCCCCCCTTCCCATCATCTCCCTTCCTCCCATCGTTTCCCCCTCCCATCATTTCCCCCTCTCTCATCGTCTCCCCCCTCCGATCATCTCGCCCTACCCATCATCTCCCCGTCTCCCATCATTTCCCCCCTCCCGTCATTTCCCCCTCCCATCATCTCCCCTCCTCCCATCACTTCCCCCGCTCCCATCATCTCCCTCTCTTCCATCATCTTCCCCTCTTCCATCATCTCCCCCTCTCCCATCATCTCCCCACTTTCCCTCATCTCCCCCCCCCATCTCCCCCCCATTACGCCCCCCTCCTCTCCCCCCCATCTCCCTCCCCCTCGCCCCCCTCTCTCAGCCCCGCTCGGGGCGGCGGCCGCGGGGTCCCGGCGGCCCCGGGTCGCGTTTTCCCGTCTCTCCGCCTCCCGGTGTCTCTCGGCCGATCCGGGAGCCGCTCCGGGCGCTGCTCCGTGTTTCCCCGGAGCCTTTTGTGGTTTTGCGAGCTCGGCGCTAGAGAAACCGGAGTGGAATTGTAATGATTTGAACTCAGGCAAACGATTAAAGAGAAACTGCTATTAATTAATTGAACTCTTGCGATTTCCAGCGTCATCTCAAGATTTCTGGATGCGATTCAGAATTTCTAAGTGCTTGGCTCGGCGGCGGCGCCAAACCTCACATTAAAACGTAAAAATAATACCCATCGTTTGTAATTTCTCCTTATCTCCACTACCCTCTTGAAAGTCACTTAGTGTGAGGAAGACACCGCGTCCTCCCGTTTTGATTTAAGGTGGTGATTTGGATTACTTTTTCCTATTTTTAATTTAAGGTGTTGTAATGTAGATGGGAATGGTTAGACTCGATGATCTAAGAGGTCTTTTCCAACCTAGTGAACCTATGGTTCTATGGTTCCATCAGATATTGCAGGCAATGTGTCAAGTGGAAGATCTTGCTGGCCAAGGAGCCGACACCCTTTAACTCTGAACCTGTGCATATTAAGCACTGGCCCTGGGCCACTCTGTGTCCCGCTGTACTTGATCCTTTACAACATGCAAGTTGCCACTGGAATTCATAATTCAACCATGTAAGATTCTTGAAAAGTCAAATGCAGACAATGTAATGGTAAAAAATCAAAGCCCTGGATCACCCTGTCAGCTGTACATCATCTATTACAATTCTCCTAAACTGCATCCTAACTTCTCCTGGTCTAATCAAGTAGAGTTGTATCATATAAAAAGTGTTGCCTTTGTGCTGTCAAATAACTACTGAATATTTGTTTCCTGCTGCAGGTGCACTTGTGGAAGCCTCTCCTGCTTTGCTGTGAAAGGACTGAGGGGAAGATGATTCTAAATAGGTAATAGGGTGTGGGTTTATCAGATGTATAATCTATCACAGAACACTGATGTCTCATGACTGTGTTCAAACCTTCGGTGACTACAGTCTGTGCTTCCATCATCTGACAGATGTTTTCTGTCTTCACAGTTTGGAAAAAGAGCAGCAGTGATTGGAATATTCAAGGGTACTAAATCAATAAGGCTAGGAACTAGTCAACCAGTACATTCCAAATAAAATAAACTGTGACATAGCACATAGCAGTTGTTCCTGAATATGGCTAAATTGTTAAGGTGGTGTTCATCTTCCATCAATGAGTAAAGGGAGAGAGAAATAGAGCCTAGACAGGTGGCTTGCCCTCAACTATTGTGAAACTGGCAGAGTCTGTAATTAACACTTGGCCAAATACGCCTTCCCTACGACAAGCCATCACTGTAGTTCAGAGGAGAAATGTGCCTACGTTGCTATCACAGTTTGAAATGACCTTCAGAAGTAAACCTTCAGTCGGTTGTAATGTAGAGGAGAGAAAGGAAGTCTCAAAACAAAGACACAATACCCAACAGTTTTCAATAACAAAAAACAATTGTTGTGAACAGCTGCCTCGTAGCCTGGAGAGAAGATAATCCAGTCATGTAATGATTTTTATACCCTCATAACAAAGTGTAGGGCAAAGTGAAGAACAGTGTGTCAATGACTAAACAGCTTTATTGAATCACTGTGCTGAGGAAACTGTGGTTTAACCATCTTCTGTCCTTTACCACAACTTTCCTCACTTCATTCAGATGAATGGAGTGCCAGAAGCCTGGATCCTGACTCTTCTTGCAGTTCACCATGACGATAAAAAGGCAATGTGAATCTCTTCCAGCAAGCTACCACTTGCTATTCCTTGCTAGAAGGTCTCGCTGGAAGGATGATAAGGAGTAGTATAGCTGCAGAATGGCTGCTCTTCTAGACTTCATAGCATGCAGGAAGAATATCCTTATGGATATTTCTGAGAGGCACAGCTGAGATGGTACTCTACATTGAACAGCTATAAGGTCAAATGACACCACTGAATTGTGCTTTGCATTTCATGAATATGCAAGTTTTGGTTACACCGTAAGTAGAAAAGCTGACCAGAAGTGAGAGGTATGTGCCTGTCCTGCACCAAGGGTTTCTGATGCAGCTTTGCGTTTCTGAGGCTACCAGACAAATTCCCAGAGTATTCAAATTCACTCTACAACAATGCTCAGCAGTTGCCCTGCTTGATCGATGTTGACTGTCACATCTATAGGTGTCTTCATAAAATAGAGTAGCAAGGTGAGAAAGAGTACACATGAATTTCAGGACCCCACATGATCAACCACAGTGAGTCAATGGAGTATATACCATCAGGACAGTGCGCAGCGTGGATGGCACCTGACCCACCTGAACAGGCTTTCTGTGGGCATATGGACTTGCCAGACCCCTGCTTTCACCTGTGGGTATGTCTGGGAGCTCCCAGGCTGCTGCATGAGGGTGTTGCAGACGTAACCCACACACTCGTGCCAGTCTAAGCAGACCATCAAGCTATCAGTATTGCTTCATTTTAAACTTACTAGGTAAAGAACCTGTATTTATGACAGTGTGAATTTACTGGTTTTAGTTTATTAGAAAGACCTCTTCCTAAATGTATGGGGAGGTTCAGGCTTGACATCAGGAAAAAAATTTTCACAGAAAGGGTCATTTGGCACTGGAAGAGGCTGCCCAGGGAGGTGGTTGAGTCACCTTCCCTGGAGGTTTTTAAAAGACAGGTGGATGAGGTACTGAGGAGCTTGGTCTAGTGATTGATAGGAATGGTTGGACTCGATGATCCAGTGGGTCCTTTCCAATCTGGTGATTCTGTGATTCTGTGGGAAGACAAAAGCCTTTTATTTTATGAACATTAAAAAGAAGAAAGTGCAGTCATTTTGCACAAAAGCTAAAAAAAAAAATAGTAACAAAGGAAAATAGAATTCCTAATCAGGTGAGTCACTTAATACTAAACAGCACATAACGAAATCAATTGAAATAATTCCAGCATTTGATGAATTATTCATTGATTGGTTGGTTATTTTCACAGATCTCCTTAGAGCTTTAGTAGTGAGTTTAGGTTTGCTGCTAGACATAGCCAAAATACCCAGTTGCTTATAGCAACAAATTGGAAGAGATTAAGAGAGAAAGATCAATAAAAAACTACAGATGTAGCTCTGCCCAACTGCTCCCACCACAGTCAGCCACCGAGGAACAGACCAGTGTATAGGGGACCCTCTACACCACTACAAATCCTAGCTGTCTGGATCTTTCCCCATCCTACTTCTCTTTCTAGGCTCTGTCTCTCCTCTGCTTTCTGTAACAGATGCAGTCACGGGCCTGTCATGGCTACTCAAAACTCACCTGTGCCTCCAATTCTGAGAGGCTTCGAGCCACCTTGGATTTAAGTAGTAGTAGAAGCCAAGATCCACAAACGGACTTTGGTGTTGCCACGTTTAACTTTCTCCTAGTTGACTCTCACAGCAAAATTCAGGACTCAAAATGAAGCCTTACAAATACTTTGTGCTTTGGACACTTTGGTGGTGCCATGAGCTTAGAAGAACTTTAGGCTACCGAGGGGAGAGCCAGCTAAGCTTGGAGGTAAGAAATACTGAGGACTGGGAAGCCTTAACTCCCAGGGCTGTATGGATCTTTGTCTGATCTCACCCGTTGGATGAACCATCAAGTGAGACTGTCTAGTACACTGTCAAGGTTGTGGCCTTCTTCTCTTTGCCCTTCTGCAACAGAACAAAGTCAGCCAGTCACAGATACAGTTTCCCTCAAGCTGCCAGGCACAATCCAGACTTGTTTACCTGCCCAGTGGTACGTATTAATTACATCCCAGTGAGCTAGTGATACATAATACAGCATTCAGGGTGTTGGTGTCATCTGATTAGTCTATGTGTTCTGAGTACTAAACATTGCAGAAGAGAAGTGCCTGAAGTTTTCATGCAGTCATAGGACTGCTGCTACCTTTACAAACCACATTGAAATATTCACGGCATTTATAATTGAAAATGGGTTTGATGTTGCAAGCAATAATAAAAAATAACTCACTGTGAGCTTTTTGTAATATTTAAATTGGAAGCAAAACTGTTTCGATTTGAAAATTGTCTAATAGTTTCATGTTTCCTCCATTTTCCTATCAAGTATATATATAAAGTTATGAAGCAAACAAATATGGTTAGATTTTGCTTCATAAAAGTGGTGCTAGTACACATAACTATTTTTTTTATTGGCTGCCGTTTGTGCTAAGAACTTGAATACTGCCTTCTTTGATCCTGAATGAAATGTAAGGGTCAGAAAAAATAGAGTCAAAGTATACCAAAACACACCTATGTTGATGTCACAGTCAGAATACGTAGAAATGGTTAGGGAATGAAATGAGCTTGTGATCCCGTATGTGGCACACTTGCACCCATGTGAGATCATGTCTCTGATCTTTCTGGTTTGTCTCACTCACTTTACTTACCTCACTCACTGAGCTGTGACCTTGCCTGTCTACCACAGCCCACTTGCTCCTGGCCTGTGTTGGCCGCAGCATTCAAACTGGGGGAAAAGCACTCTCAAAACAGTCCACTCTGCTGCACTCTGACATTCAACATTTTTGTTGTTGAACTCTGTTTTAAAACACAGATCCTACCATACCCCTTCCATTTTACATCTTACCTTTGCCCTGAAGGATCTGCTTCTCCACTCTGGTGCCTGCATTGGCAAGAGCCGAGGGGTAGACACCATTAAAAAAGGGCCACACATTTACATGTATAGTGAAAACATATCGTAGCATTAGAAGTTATCTATGATAAACACAAATCCTTGTACTTAACGGCAGATGTGACAAGGGTAGGAAGACTTTTATCCTGTGGCGTTATTACCACTGGTAGAGATTTCTTCCCTGGTTTTCTGAAGCATCTGTTTTTGATGGTTGTTGGAAAAAGGATAAAAGGTTTAGATCAAACACAAGTTCAAACTGGTTCCAGCATTGCAATTCCTCTGTTCCTAGGGTCTCTAATCCCCAAAGGTAGAAATCAAATAAATAAAAAGTGTTTTAAGTTAAAAGATATTTAATAATCAGAACCGACCCTTAAATAACGATTATTACAGATATATACTTATTTTGCATTTTAATGTATTTTTTCTCTAACTCTTTCAGACCCTTCTCAAATATATATGTGAATGAGAATTAGTGGTGACAGATTTATTGACAAAGATGGTGTTGACAATGGTGCTGTAGGAGCTCTGACCAATGCTCAGCAATTACTTCCACGCATCCAATCTCCAAACAATCCAACTGTCCCCTGTCAGCTCCTAAATCTGTTCTCCAATCAGCCTTTTACAGTTCCCAAGTATCAATGCCTCTGCTGCTTCCTCCTCTTTGCAGGGAGGCTGCAGGTATAGCCAAGACGCTTTCCCTGATTCTGGATGGAGGGCTCGATTGGTACACAAATTATTTTTCATTTCTTGACCATTTCAGTATTTTTCCAAAATGAAGGTCTTCAGAATTGTCTTTTTGTCTCTTTCTGATAGTTCTTTATTCCCAAACAAAAAGGGTCTTTTCTCCAGCGACATATGGATGTACAAGGGGAAACGGGTAGTGACCCTCCTACACCATTTAGACTCACACAGATCTATGGGGCTGGACAGGATCCACCCAAGAGTTCTGAGGGAGCTGGTGGAAGTGCTTATCAAGCTACTTTCCATCACTTACAAAGCAGATGAATGGATAATGCTAATAAAGGTTTTGCATACCTCCTGGGTGGTTAGAAGCAGATTAACAGCATTGCTCAGAATGTACACGTAATGCATGGAGAATTACACTGAATAAAGAAGCATCTCATGGACACTGTGGCTTCCCTATGAAAAAAAATAGGAGATCAGACTCTTATAACTCTTCCATTTCTATGCAAAATTTTTGGAGTTTTTACAGTAGGATTTTAGCCTTCAGAATTTTACAGCAAAAGAAAAGCCACAGTCAAATGTTGCAACACATACAGATTAAACTACTTAAAATACAGACATCAGGTCTGCACTAGTGGGAAAGTGTGAATAAACCTTATTGAAGTTGTGGGCACAAGCACAGCAGAAACTCAGCATCAAGCATGGCTTTGGTTCTGCAATGTCAGAACACAAGACAATTAAGTTAATTAACTAACACAAGTCTTTCTGAGCTGTTATGCTGGTTCTTCAGGTCAGCCTAGGTGAGTACCCTTTACTTTGGCATTGTTTGAATGTTGAAATGCTAAAACTAGCATTTAAGCCAGCTTTAATATTAAATGCATTTATATACCTCCACATGCGTGCATGCACAAGCATACCACACGCACATACATTTAATACAGTAGGCACAATTTGCGTATTTCAAGGAATAAAAGACCTATCCAGCTCTCAAAAGAAAAACACTCCTCATATAGGGGACCTTGCTGTTGCTTTCTGCTTCCCTCATTGTTATTGTGTTATTCCATTTAGGATTATGAAGTGTTAAATTCGAGGTAGAGCTAATGGCATAGACACAAAAAGGCAGAGAGCTTGGGAAAGTTCACCCTCACCACCACCTAAAACCAGCTTTACTGAAATGACACTGAGTGTCACATTGTGTGTCCCATCAATGCTGCCTCACAGTATGGCACAGAACTGAAGGTGGAAGCAAGTAGATTGGCTTTATAGAAGGGCCATTCCCTGAAGACAGGGCAGAAGGAGGACAAGACCCATAACCTCTGTTTTCTCCAGGGGCTGGAGTCCGTACCTCCAGTCACGTGAACACAAATCCTCTGTACAATTACAAAAATAAACTGTAAACAAGTATTTAATTTGTACCTCCCCATTGTCATCACATTTTCCTTCCCCATGGCTGCAAGTTTCCAAGGCAGAAAAAGATATTTAATGATCAAACATACTAATTGGCACTGTTTATTCCTAGAAGAACACCACATCA
Source organism: Phaenicophaeus curvirostris (assembly GCF_032191515.1). Classification (NCBI taxonomy): domain Eukaryota; kingdom Metazoa; phylum Chordata; class Aves; order Cuculiformes; family Cuculidae; genus Phaenicophaeus; species Phaenicophaeus curvirostris. The sequence goes on along the minus strand of NC_091397.1, from coordinate 22,883,907 downwards.
CTTAAACAAGAAGTAATTCACTTGAGTGATAATAGACCAGATGCCACATTTTGCAAGCAAATAACCTGTGGATAACAGAGGATTGGTGCTAAAAAGAACTAGATACCCTTTCTGTTATTACTGTTAAATAGAATACAGTACCTGGTGTCAATTTACCAGTTGGAATTAGACAGTAATGTAAAAAAATACTCCTCTAGTCTGAAAATACCACTTGGCTGGTGCCTACTGACCTACCCAAAGCTCCAATTCCAAATGGTCTGCAGCCTGGAAATGAAAACATCAGATACATATCACAAAATTATCATGATACCATGAAAATATCCTATGTGTATGTTTATATATCTATCTTCTGTCTTGATACAGGATATGCCATCATATTATAGATATCATATATATATGAGTGAGGTTAGCACGGAACCTGTCAGCTTACATTTGTCTGTAAGCAGAGGAACAGGAAAAGAACAATAATTGAGTTGCTTATTTCTGTCAACTTTTGAAACAATTAGTAGTCAAAATTCTTTTAGCTTTATTTTAATCTAAAACCAAGGTCCTGTTCTCAAGGCAAGAGAAAACAGGCACATTTACACTCGAATGCACTACACTGCCATCAGTGATGGTGCATTTTATTTAAATGGAGATGTTACAAACTGAACAGTGCACCAGTTCAGATGCTGGGCAAGGTCTCTAAAGCTGACAGAGATGTGTGCACTTGGAATTGACAGCAGCCCCATGAAACAACTGTTGATGTTGCCCCAACTGCCTACTAGTGCTACTGAAGTTACAGACTGTGTTTATGAGTAAATTATAGACTGTTCTATACACAGCATCTATGGAGAAATACTTAACCACCAGGTGGCAGATACTCCAACTTCAAGGATTTCAAACGCTAGCGACTCAAACGGCAGCACTGATTAAAAAACCACAACCCCTTACCTGTCATTCACACATTTTGGAAAAGCAAACTGACATTGTTCTCATTTGACCAAGCCCAGTGATGTATTGGATTGTTACAGCCTACTTATAATTTAAGAGGTACTGGGTTATAACACCTGTAATCAAGGCCAACTTGGATGAGGCTTTGAGCAACAGGATCAAGTGCAAGATGTCCCTGCTCATGGTAAGGGGACTTGGATCTAGATTATCTTTAAGGTCCTTTCTGTCCCAAATCATTCTATGATTCTTTTATTCTGTGATAAAAAGCTTTAATTCTTCTTGGTTAAGAAGAAAATAATTTGGTTTTTTGGTTTTTTTGGGGGTTTTTTTTGTTCAGTAGGGACCTTCCCAGACAAAAAGTAAATATTTAATCCAACACTTGTTTATTTACACCTGTACTATTCTATAGACTAAAACCTACAAGGGACATGTAATTTCTTACCAATTTCAACTGCATCAGTCAGGTCATTGACATAAAATTGGTTCTTCAGAGCATACACAGACAGAATGAAGGGCAGAAAATGAAAATAATGCCAAGGTATTTCAGGAGAGCTCAATTCATTCTACTAAAGCTACTCGGTCCTTCCTGTATGAGAAAAAAAGCATCACAAGTAATTTCTAAATGATGGGGGTTCTTGGTACACGGTTCATCTAAGCTCAATACCATGATTTTGTATGTTTGTGTAATGTGTTGGATTGCAAATTCTCTTGAGGCAGGAACAAGTTTTTTTCCCTCTATTTGTAGAGGTTTTGGCACGCTGGTACCCTGACGAAGCACTTAATCAAACAATAAAAGGTCATTATCGCAATAAGTCAGAGTGCTTTACGGACAGTTTAACAAGCTTTGAGAAGCAAGTATTTCAGCAGGAACAAAGTGGGAGCTAGGGGAAAACCATTAAGTGAATGGACTCTTTAATGAGAGTATTAAATCCCAACAAGGCTTATGATATAAATGGACTTTGGATAATACAGGCTAAGATTTAAAAATCACCTTGACTCCTTCACTCACTACCCTTCTGAAAACTGCTGTTGCTGATAGATTAATTGAAGACCTTTCCTGGTATTCTTTTAAGTCCAATATATTTTTGTTATTTTCATAAGCTTTGTTGTTACAATCTTTTGCGTTTTCCCCCCTTTAATACTTGCCATCAAAAAATAAGAAACCAACTGCTTTTCTAGGTTATCTTCGACATGGAAGAAGATCACTTGGAACTGCTGATGCCAACACCTATTCCAGTTGTACTTTGTTCTCTATGTTTTATAACCTTTATTTGTACTTGTGTATCCAGAGAAGAGGAATGAACCTGGTGAAGGGTCTGGAGCACACGTCTTATGAGAAGCGGCTGAGGGAACAGGGGTTGTTTAGTCTGGAGAAAAGGAGGCTGAAGAAAGACCTTATCGCTCTCTAAAACTACCTGAAAGGAGGTTGTGGTGAGGTGGGTATTGGTCTCTTCTCCCAAGAAACAAGTGGTAGGATGAGAGGAAATGCCCTCATTTGCACCAGAGGTTTACATTGGATAACAGGAAAAATTTATTTACTCGAAGAGCAGTGAAGCATTGGAACAGGCTGCTCAGGGAAGCAGTGGGGTCAGCAGCCCTGGAGGTGTTCAAAAAACGTGTAAAGGTGGCACTTTAGGACATGGTTTAGTAGGATCGGTGGTGCAGAGCTGATGGTTGCTCTTTTCCAGCTTTAATGATTCCATGATTAATTGAGCAAATGCAAAATATAGGGAACAAAATTCCTGCATATTTTACCAAAGTACCTTTCTCAGTATGTTTTTTAAAATTAAAATACAGATACTTGTCAGTGGACTGCAAGATTGGACAAAGTGTCTACAACAGCCATACACTAATCTCAACTCATAATCTGATTTGTGTTACTCTCTTCAAATTTCATTTAACACACGGCTCAAATGCATTGGATATACTGAGAATTACATTTCATAAACTATATGTTCTGCAAAATCAAATTACTATATGGCTGGTGATACCACAGCAACTTAAAAAATACTATTTTAAAGAAGACGTGTAAAATATTCATATTGTGTTTGTTCAAATATATTTGCTATATTAGGACCACAAATCATCAAAACATCAAACTGTGTTTTGAATATTAAACCAACACAATTAAAGAAACAAACCACTGCAATTTAATAGCAACAATCTCACTTTATAAGACAGCAATGATAGAAACTTAGCAAAGGAATCTGAAAAATTATGTAATTAAAAATGACAGATTTAAGACAACAGAAGGTTGAGAATTAAGTAGCAAAATAATTCTAGTAGGCAGAAATTTTAACTGGAATGCTTACTTGATGCAGCATTCTGATTAATATGACACTGTACTACCAGCACTTACTGACACCTGATAAATTCTGTTTTTTTAATGCAGTATTTTTGTGTTCAGCAACCTTGCATTCACTGACAGGCAGAAATCCAGACCCCAGAGCCAGCTCACATGTGGTCAGTAGCAAAATTCCTAAACAGAACAAGAAAGGCCTTGGAACATGTGCGATGACTGGAACATAACTTACTGCTAATATTGTGATTTCAATATTCAGTGCATTCTGCAGATATTATTTTAGATTTCTTTTACAACATATACCGCTTTGGAACATGGATTAAAGCAAAACAGAGGTGATGTGACTTTGTGGATGGAGAGGAGCACTGGACTGGGAACTAGGAAATCAGAATTCAGTTCTTGGCTCAAGCCCAGACTCCCAGGTAAGACATTCAGGAAGATGGAAACTACAACACTGGCTTTCTAAGAAAACCTTGAAATCTACTGAAAAAAACTGCAATGAATCCAAGTCAGGGCTTATTATTAAAAATTAAATAAGAACTATGTAACACTTTCTCTAATCACTTTAGGGAATTAAGCATGACTGCTGCTAACACTGTGTAAAAATAATTGAATGAAACATGATAAACTGAATGTATACAAAGGATTCCACAAGAGTCACATATTTTCCCTTCTCTGCACTGAGTTAATGAAGAAAGTTCATGAAGTCAGAAGCGTGCATTAAGTCTGAGTACCCACAGAAATCTCAGAAAGGAAACTGGTCCCACAGGAAGGAAGGGTGACTCCGCAGAGAATTTTTGTGATACCAGAGCTTCACTTCCAAAGTCTTCAGTGATACTTCTGCAAATAGTTACATACTATCAAGACAGGGAGAATGCTTCTCTGAAAAGGAGTCTAAATGTCAGTACTGATGGAAGTTCATCAGAACTGCATAAGGAAGTGTGTTAGTAAGTCACACAAGCACAATTAAGTAGAGCAAAAGTGAAATAAAAGTATTTTTCTTATTAAATAATATAAAATAATGTGATGGTCACCAACAGAGGAAAAAATCCACAAAGATATTTTTTGCAGTTTATTTTCAATTATAATTTTTTGGATAACCAAGCAACTCTGCATGGAGAAAGCACAGAAGAGTAATTTCTGGCACTTCTGGATAGTACATTATTTAATTATTATTATTATTATTATTTCCAAAATTTTTCTAGACACATTCAGTCCACTTGCTCGGTCTATAGTCCATTTTATATGAGCATGATTAGCTCATACGATTCCAGAGGAAACTAGCAATATATACAGTCAATGAAACTATCTTCTTGGCTACTCTGGGCCCTTTAAAATGCCTCCTAAGTCTATCCCGGCTAAACAGAATCCACAATATACATGATAGCTACAGAATACACTGTATTGAAATGAGAAATGCTCAGCACAAAATGGGACTCTTGGCATGCAGCTTAAAAGAAAAGGTAGAAGTTCAGAATTTTATAAAATCCCAAATGGGGTCAATTAAAATGAGTTAGCAAAAGAAGGGACTGTTCATTGTTACTGTAAAAAAGGCACTTTGAGTAAATGGGACCAGAATTGGAGGAATCTTAGTCGACACAAAGTTCAGTTTGGTTTCATAAAAAGGCTTCAATGCTAAGGGATGCTACTCAAGTTTCCTGCAGTTTTACATTAAAATAAAATGCTGAGTAGTTTATAATAAAGGACATAAAATGTTTACAACCAACTTGTAAAATTAAAACAAAAGCATAGTATAAGCAAAATATTACTAAAAGCAGCAATGCATAGCCTTTCATTGAGATAATGCACAATTTTGGACACTATGTGTCAAACTCTTGTTTTTAAGATACTTTCAGTAGCATTATCAACATAAAATTGGCCAACAAAACAAAAGCTTTACCAGCTCCCATTCATAAGGAGATTGAGGTCATAAACCAACCAAAACAATTTGTCAGTATTTTTAACATCCTGGATGACCAATATCAAGTATACGGAATAACAATCACACTCTTTGTTCAGCTACCTCACTTGAGGCAGCCGTTAAATCAGAGGAATGATTTTAATTCTTTTCTAACATTTACACAGTAATGCATTTAAGTTCTTTCAAACATTGCTCACCACAGTTTGTTTTTCTCTTTTCTCCCCACAATAAAAAAAAAAAAAAGGAAACAAAAATTAAGCACTTCCACAGAAAGAATATTTGGCAATTTTATACTCCACGGAATGGTGGATTTTCACAATAGCTCACTTTAGATTGAAAGTCATTAGTGGTCTTTCCTCTCGTTTCTGCCAAGGACTCTTCTTATCTTCACCTTGGTCATCTTCCTCATCCTCCTCATCCTCATCCTCTTGAACTGTTGTTCTGTGTTCAGGACTAGTTAATGGCTCTGGTTTGATATCCACAGTTCTTGTTTCCTCCTGCAGGCTGGGCAGCTGCACACCGCTTCTCTTACTAGTGCCTTCTAGTAGGCATCGTATAGCATTGTCCTCGGGGCTACAAACTGCTGTTCCGCACTCGCTTCCACTTTGGTCCATATCATCCAAGTACACAAGCTGTGTGTAAGCTGTGCTGTCTGAAACCTTCCGCTCCCTCTGCTGGTGCTCTTGCACTGTTGGGTGACTCTGTGGCGCAGACAGATGTTCTCCTCTTCCCTTTCGGGCAGATTTTGGTTCATTCATGTCAACACCAGAGTCCAAACTGGCATCGTTACTCCCATTCCGACCAGCTCTTTGGAGATCAATGTATGAATGTCTAACGTGAGCATTTGAACGCCCATCTAGAGAAACAAACCATGCTCGAGGATGGGGCAGTGGCTTTCCACCACCTAACTCCATCAGCGCCTTTTCTGTAAGAAGCTGCACTTCGCTATTCATTTGAGCCAGGGATGCGTCATTAAGTGAGGCAGGAATGGAAATAGATTCAGACATGGAAGCATTTTGTTGATTCCATTCAGTTGCACATGCATCTTGCAAATGTTGCTGAGATATTGCTTGGGATGCCAACTGTTGGGGTTGCAGCTGTTGTGGGGGGTGTGGAAAAAGCCGTGCATGAGGGTTAGGAAGCTCAGCCTGAAGTCTTTCTATATCGATCTGCTGGTCAGCTGGGACAACCAGTGGCTGGCTAACAAAAGGGTGTTCTGGCAATTTCATGTAATGACCTGGGATGACCAATGCAGGCAAAACTTTTCTGTAAACACTGTCATTGACTTGGTCAACAGAATTGCAGCAGATTAATTGACCTGGTCGGGGGAAAGATGTAGGTCTTTCAAGGTGATCAACTGAACGAGACATCATACAATCAGTAGGTCTGCAGTCCAGCAGCTCTTTTTCAGGGACTGAAGGTGTGGGGTATATTTGTTCCTGAATATTGTATTTACTTCCAGTAGCAATATGGTTCATAGATACTTGAATTTCTCTCTCTTGCTTTTCAAATAAAGGCTGAGACAGCATAGCATTGTAACTTCTCCTATACTCATCTTTGATAGGGGACTGGTAGCCCTCAGCTGTTTCTGTAGATTTTCTTGGCTTCAAAGGAAAACTATCTGCTGATTTGTGGTAGTCTTTCCTAAGAGACCCACTGGGAGTCAGGTCATCCAAGGAAATTCTGCTCTTGTCTTTCTCCTTGTCAGAGAGCAGTTCCTCTCGGGAGCTAAATTCCTGGGAAGTACTGAATGAGTGTTTGAGCATAGGCGTATGCATATCTGCTTCTCCACTAGGTGATACCATTTCCATGTGCACAGCACTGATTAATTCCTTTGCACCTGAGTTTTCAGTGCGGCCATTGCTAGCAACGGACAACCCACCAGGGAATTCTGACTCGCGACGTGAAAATATTAAATTTATATGGGACATGGAGGTTGCCTGATCCTTCTTAGAAGCGTCCAGAGCTGTGGAAAGTTTCTTATGATGCTGACGTGGTCTTAAACATTTTCTTCTATAAAAGTCAGTAACAAAAGAAGTTACACATTTATGATCATGGTATACAGAAAAAAGAACAGCAAGTGTGTCTTAACGGGAAATTTTTAAGCAGTGATTAATATTAGAGGAACTGAGCTTTTATTACATAACCTAACAATTAAAAGCTTTTCCCAGTGGCAAAGATAAAATTAAATAACTAATGTCAACTGGGAAATATCTCAAGCACCAATTACAAATTGGAGCAAATGTCTGGAGGAGGCAAATACAAACTAACTCATTAATACACACTTGCTGATATAAACTTAACATTCTTTTTAATATAAGACTAACAGAAAAATCACTTACAAATGCATAACAGGTACAGTGATGTAGATCTTGGACCTATGCCTGTATTGTTTTAGAAAACGTTACAAAGAAAACACAGGTACAGGTGTGTGTGATTCATTCAACTACCATCCCAACTAAGGCAGGGCTTGTATATGCTGCATGTAACCAGGAGCATATGAAACTTGACCTCACTGTTTCTTCCTTTGTCAATTGGTTGCTTGCTTCTGCCCCCACCCACCAGCTGAAGTAGAAGTGTTTCAATACAAAAGCTTTTAATTTCATGACCACAAAAAAACGCTTGTATTTCCAACATGAACTAAGTAACCAGGATAGTGAATCTTACCTGCAATAATACAAAAGCAGACATAGCAAGACTAGAAGTATGAGAGCCATCCCTCCTAAAATTGCCAAAAGAAACATTGTGTGATAGGTGGTAATGTCGTGTGTTACGATGGGACCTGGAAGGCCAGAAAAGAGAATTTAGACCTGTAACAACCTGCAAACAGGAAGAGGGACAACACTTAAACAAAAAGATGGACATCTTTCCTTGTTATCAGGATGCTAAGTGAGCAACACTGCCGCTCACAGCCCTGGTGCCGATTATGCAGACAGTCTCTGGAGAAGAAGGCTAGTTGTGTAGAAAGCATGTGCTGGTTTTCATGACTGCGAGCCCAGATAGATAATTCTGTGGGAAAGCAGCTAGTTTGAATGGAAGCATGCATCAGTGAATGCTGCATTCCAGGTCCTGATGCCTACACAGCACACCAAAACTCTCATGAGAAAAGCCATCACTGCATCTTCCATCACTGTCATGCATGTAGCAGCCAACAACTTTTCTTTAACATTTGTGGTGCTTTGCACTCAACAGTGCAGTGCAGGATCCATTGGAAGATGTGGCAGTGTGCTTAAGCCTAGATCAAGCCAAGCAGATCTTCAGTAGGTTGTTGTAACTCCTGGTTTCAATAATGCATAGTAAATTTTCTAACCTACAAAGGGAGGCACACATGTGGACAGCATCTGCTCAAAACTATGCATGCGTAACCCCATTGTTTTGTAAAATCCTTATCAGGTTTTTGAAATAAAGGCCCAAATTTTCATCTGCAAGCAAGGTGGTACAGCACCAACTGTCAGAGTTACATGCAGGTACTATGAAGGACAGCAAACTTGGCCGACATTAAGGTTCTAGATCATGAGGTTTGTAAATCCTTATCTGTGGATCTTTAGTGGGCTGTAGAGCCACTGCTAGGAATACAAAGCTCATTTTTGTCCATTTTTTGAGATAAGAAAATCAAATAGATTTAATGAGGAGATAAAAAAGCAAAAAGACATTTACCTGATTAAAAATAACATCAAGTATATTGCATTTGGGAAATCTAAATATTTATACATTCTGTCCTGCCACAACCTTTATATAACCGATTGACACTGTTGCTTCAGGACATGAAGCAAAAAGAAGATAAATAATTTGATTTTTTCATGAAAATGTTGTTCCCATTGCAATAAAGTTTTAGGAACCCAGATCTACCTCTTGGGAAGAAGAAAACGCAAAATACAAGTAGAAATTCTGCCACAGAAATTACAATGCAAGGACAAATAAGTCTTCTCCTATCAGAGTTACAGGCACAATTCCATGACTAGTGTAACTTCCTTACAGTTTGGGACAGAGTTGGCTCAGATCAGCTGTTTTTTCCTAAAGTACGATTACTTTGTAAGATTTCACTAAATCAGATATGATAGTTTATTCAGATCTGCACTTGTATCTCAGCTTTGTTCAGCCATGAATCAGCTGAATATTCCAGGAGTTTGATTTACTATAACCTTAAAAACAAAGCTTGCATAAGGTAAAATACAGCAAAACCCACAAATGCTCTAGATATCACAAATCAAGTTCATGGCATATATAAGCAGACTTTAAAAACAGTCCTCTCATTAGAGTTTATTTTGTTGGTTAGATATAGTTTATATAGCTTGCACTGCCAAGACAAGAATGTTTTCATTCCTACTGTATTTGGTTTTCGTCAAGAGAATCTAATAAAGAAAATCTGTAAGAGGAGGAGTTTTTTGTTTGATTGATTGACTTTTTCACACACAGAGGTATCTCTGTGGCTGAAGAACTGTACTAAAAAATCTGAGGCAGCCACAGACAGAAAAAAGGGAGAGCAAGCTGTAACATTAATAACCTCCACTGGCAAAGAAATGCATATAATGCCTGGTTCAAAGTGATTTTCTACAGTGATGCCAAGAGGTTTGCAGACGGCAATCAGTCAGCTCACCTACTAACACTGCTCCGCTAACATACTTCCAAGACATTCTATGCCAAGTTATTTGTGGTGTAAATTAATCAGTTACCAAGATGATTCAAAGCATAACTCAGGGCAAAATGGGTGTCGTCACCTTTAAAAAAAAAAGTTACAGTCAATTGATCCACTAGGAAACAGCTAACGCAGCAGGATGCTGGTTTTAGGTGAATCCATTTGTTCGGGAGTTTCTGTACAGAAATTTCACAGTATGTATTTTTCTACCTGCTGGAACATCATTATAATGATGTTATAACTCCCCTGATTTTCTAGCAATGGCTCTACCAGGCAGCAGTGACATAAGTGCATCAAAGCAGCAATGCTATAATAAGTTTCCCATTGAAATGACTCAAAGATTTTAAGCACAAGGGTTGCCCCCCACAATCCCAAAAAGATTTTAGCCCTTTACTTTCAGATTTCTGTTTTCTAATAATACATTACTCATCAAGCTGTGGCATCTCAGATGAGGTCATTCTGAAAAATACAAATGTTACACATGAATAAATAATTACTCAGTGCTGGGAGTATCAATAAGATTCAATTCTGTCTTACCTGGGATAGTAGGTGACATAGCTGCAACCCAGTAGCCCAGCTGAGGTGCTATGTAAGTCCAAGTCAACTGATTTCCTTCTTGTTGTACAATGCCCAAACTACTCTTCAGCCATGTCCCTGTAAATAAAAAGGTTGTAGAAAGGTGTCATACTCACCCACACCTTCCTCTGCAAACAAGTGGAAAAGCAAACAGTAATAAAACCCAGGGATGTGCCACAGGGGATGTGAGCAATGCTGTGAAGTGGGAGATCGTGCCTTCTTCTCACCAGCATCTGAGGGCTCCCCCAAGCAATCATTCCTGTGGCATTCTTAGAAGCTTTGTACACACAATTTAAGGTTAAATGAAACTAATAAAGCTTAAAAAGGGTTAAAGAAAATAATTAGAATAATTAAATAATAGATTCCTCTTTTTAAAATGATTCACCTGACATATACGTAGCCCACTTAAAAACTATTTGAAGAGAAATCTTATTTCCCAGACCACAACCTGAGCTCTGCACACCACCCTCCTATCAGATGTGGCTATCGGCTTCTGGAAAGGTGGAGGAAATACTTCCTTAAAATGTTGGTTTTCCTGTACAGAAAACAAGCTTATGAATGCTACTGCCAATGAATGTATAATAAGTCGTACCACCACTTTGATTCAGCAATGTTAGTCATTCAGAATATGTATAGCTCCGGGAATATTGTTTGGTAATGGATGATGAGGCTTTTAAAACATGTTTCTCAAAGGAAACAGATTAGATTTTTCAGAATTATCAAATGATCATTTCAAAATAATGAATACTGACAATTTTAAAGCATTGGTTTGAAGTTAACAAAACTCTTACGTGGTCCAGAGTGAAAATCTGTACTAGTTGAGAGCTGTTCTATTTGCAGAATATACATTTTGTTGCAAGAATTGGGCTGCAAAAAAACTTCACAACTGAATCAGCTGTTTGCCTTTCTGTAATTCATTAAGATCTCAGATTCTGGGCTCTCCATGAAAAAAATCACCTTAGCTTCTGATATAATAAATGTCCAGTGTGGCTTGTAGACGCTCCCATCTTTGCTCTCTTTGAAAGAAACACAAGATTGCTCCACCATGTACTTCTGAGAATTAAATAATCAGATTACTGGTAACAGATCCGGCTCATGGGTCTGTCTGCCAATCCCCCAGCCCAGCAAAGAAGAGTGAGCAGAGGGAACTGAGATCTGCTTCACTGGCCTGGACACTGAACGCAGCCACTGGGAAGCCACCCAACCATGAAGCAGCATTTCCCAAGGCTGCAGCCCTGGCTTGGCATCACCAGTGAGTGCCATAACAGAGTGCATTGACTCACGAAGGAGATTTTTCACACACTTAGGTGGCCACTACCAGTACAGCTGATTTGCATTAAGATGCTGCATTTACCTCTCTGCATTTCTGCAGTGCAGCTGTGCATTTCTGTGTGAAGTGGAGACATGATGCTGCATTTACCTTAGCTTCAAAAGCTCACTTTAAAAGCAAGTTTCATCTTGTACCTGTGGTTCCCCTTCCTCTAAATAGTCGGCCCCAAATTGCCCAAACGGTGCTTCTCATCAGATGCCTCTTGGGACTAAACATGAGCACTTGTGGATGACAGTCGCTTATGCACTTAGCAGTGAGTGCAGAATACAGAAGAGATGCTGTTGGTCTGTTGTTTCTTTCATACCACTGAGATTCTGAAGATTTCCTCTGTGTTTCTTAGATTATCCATATGTGCAAACACATACACATGAAAATGGCTTTTCTGAGTATTTATCACCTCTCTAATAGTGATTTTTCCTGTGCAAGCACACTCTTGAAGTCAATCAACTTTGGGTAGATAATAAACCCATCTGTACACAGGGTTGTTAAAAAAATACACATCTGAGAGAATTTCTACATCTAAATGACCACTCTCTGAAACTAAACAACTTGTGGGTAACAAGAGTAAGGAATTCTGACATAAGTGTCAGTTTTCCAAGTATCACTTCCAGTCTGTATAGTGTAGCAATAACCAGTTATTATACAGATTCTTACAGTTGTTATATACAGAAAGTCATATACAGAATCATTTTGATTCGTAGTACCAAAAAGACCAAAATCTACACACACAGATTTGCACACGTGGCATCCATAAATGTCCTATCAGAACACCCTGATGTAGCCATCAGTTTACACCTTTTAGGGCAGCATTAACAAGAAGAATATAATTGAATTGTCCACAGTTACTTGTGAAATTTCTTGAAAAACTAGGAAAAGTAGATTTATTTTCTCCTCTAAGATTGTCACTTTCCCTTCATGTATTCTACTCATGAATTTCTGTGGAAAATGTTATACTCATAGCTCCCAACCACAATGTGAAAAATAGCCCACAGGGTCAGAACTGGCTTCTATATTATCTTGTACCTAACAGATCATTTGGTAAGAAAACTCCTGTAAGCTCAGACATTGCATTTGTTTTTTTCTGCAAGGTCTGCACACCAAATAATCTAGGCTAAGTTACTGGGTCTGAGAAAACTGCTGCTTCAGACAGTGAGAGTATGCACCAACTACTCAAATACATAACTACGCAAAGAAAACTTTAACACTAAGAGATTTAAAAGTTCCGATTTAAAAAAAAAAAAAGAATGGAAGGAGCTGGGTGATGGATTCATCACACTTCCCATACTTCTTTTGCCTTTTCTAAGCCCTTTAAATTCACACACAGACAGAAGCACATACATACATAATAGAGCAAAGTTCATTATCTTTGTAGTCTTTTTTACAGTTACCTCCCTGAGCAGATGCTACTAATGATTCCCTCACTAGGGGGAACTTTTCACCAGCCTGCCTTATTCACATTACACCATATTCTAATGAACTCAATCCTCCTAATGCCTTTTTAAAAGCCTTTTGCTCAGCAATACTCTGCTTGCATAACGCAGTGATCAAGAAGCTAACAGAGGCTGCACTCTTATCGTTGTAAGCAGAGCTCAGCTGCCCTCCTGCCAAACAAGCAACAGCTCAGATTGCTCATATTTTGGCAATGAAAGGAATCTCTGTATTTGCAATGGAAGCAAACAACAGTGTCTCCTGCATAAGGTCAGTCAGGTTTCATAGTTGTCTTCTTCTCATTTAGGTCACGTGTTTTTGCTGACCACTGGATATACATCAGGAAATTTATTAGTCTGTATAACACTAGAGAAAAATGTAACTCCCTGTCATGTACAGTTCAGAGTTTCAATAACATAACAGATATACCTGATATTGGTCACCTTCAGACAAGAGTTATAAAGCTTTTGTTGACCATATCATACACATAGGTAGGTGATGGCAGCTAGAAAAAAAATTACTTTTTAAATGGCACTATTCCAAGTCCTTCATCAGGACAACACCAAGTTCCTGGGCACTACAGGTACACAATCTCATCAGTTGCACTTTTTGGTGCTTTCATGGTCCAACAGTTTGGTGATAAAACTCGCCTTTCATACTTCCACCATCTCTTACCAAGTAGTCTAATAAAACTAATAAAACAGAGCATCCTCCCACATGGTGGGATGAAGAGAATAAGAACTCCAACCTTCAAAACAGTGGCAAAACTGGTTTAAGTGGAAACAATTGAAACACAAAATCCTGCATTGTTTCTTGCGTGATCAAATAGCCAAAAGCCAACACGGTCCTACCAGGGGGAACTGATGTGCCTTCAGTATTCTGGAAACCCATGAGGGTGTTTCTAGGTCTCTCTCATATTTTGTCCTTTATAGGTTCTAATATCCTAGTTGCTTTTCAACTACCTTTAAACACCAAAACAGTGTTCTTGTGGCTTCCTACAAGCAATGCCTTGCTGTAATGACTAATGTTGGATCTTCTACTTAGCAAACTCAATTGCATTGTATTCACTGGCTATGCTCCTAGCGTTTCAAGCTGCTTTGGGTGAGCAAGAGTTCATTGCTGTGCAGCCCCAAGAATGAATTCCTCTTCGTAAAAATGCAGCTAACGACCCTCTGTGTGCTCCCATACTTTCTCTTCTAAGCAAGGGAAGAGGCTGAAGGGCAGTGTGAAAAGAATTTCTTCAATTTTTTCTGTCCTTTCCTATCTACCAGTCTGCATATGGAGTAAGGGCAAGCAGCACTCATTTATTTTCTTTTCTGTGCAGGCAGGATTATAACTGCAGGAGAATTAAGCAGAAGGACTGAGGAGGGAAGAGAGGTCTCCCCTCCCTGCAGGGCTAAGTTTTATGATAACTTAATTCATTATTCTCCAAATATCTCATAACACTTACTTTCTTATACATAATATACAATAACTGCTAAGTAAGAACCAATACAGAATTATAAATAAAAAGCAGTACAAATAAATGGATCTAATGGAACTGATAATTTTTTTTTAAGACTGATTGTGTGGTTCCAAAGAAAACATGTCAATGCATCTTTGGGGCAGAAACAGCAAGTTCAATGTAGTTTGTAAGCACTGCATGATCCGGGCCAATTTGCCATTAATTCTTGAAGAGTGTCTGGTGCTTCATGGAAAACTTCTATATATAGAGACATTCTTGCTTATAGATCATTTTTACATTTCTCTTCCTCTTTTTCCTCTATTACTGCTCAGTGGAGCCAACATGCTGATCCAGGATTCAAGTCAGGGGAGCTGTTTCTTGGCTCAAACTAATGGTAGGGGGAGAACTGAGAAGTTTCTTAACTCTTTCTTCACCAAAATTATATTTAGCTTTGCTGACTTTGGGGGATAAATGGTGTTATTTAACAATTTTCTTCTCAAAAATCTGTTAAAACAGCTGATCAGCACTCCTTCATATATGTAACTTAAAAGCAAAGTAAGAGAACTACCATCAATAACACTATAAAGAATATAAAAATGAGAGTTCTTTAAAAGAAATACCAATAAAAAATAATCAGATAAAGAAACCTGAGCTCCATCTGGCTGCAAAAATACCCAAATATCAGAGACAAGTTTAGATTTCAGCAGAGCAGGAGAAATAAATTCTGCTAGAGAGATGTATCTTACTACTTTGCAGTATCTTTGATTCTGATGAACAGCTTTTAGGACTTGCCAACGGGGGCAAGAAGTGGTTATCGTGAGTGAATTCAGCAGCAAAAGGTTTGCACATTAAATCTCTGTTTCAACACACATTCTGCGCTACAAAAAAAGCTTCTTTTGTAATTTAATTTAGCTCACTCCTAAATCAGATTGAAAAATGGCACTTTTGGCAAGGAGCATGTCCAGATAGGTAGCTATTGCAGAAAAGCCATTACAGAACAGCTATTCTAGACTATTTCTCTGCACAATCAGGTCACTGCATGTACAGCCAGTCTGCCCAGAACAGAGACATTCTATTGTCTTCAAAGACACTATTCAATATGACAGTTTGCTGGATCCAGGCGGCGTGAATGGATATGCTTTTGTAGTCTAGATGCACGATGCCTCCAAGTAAGACATTAATTCCATATATTTAAAGCTAGACCCTATTATTTTAAATTAAACTGTAGTGAAAACCAGGGAACTGCACATCTCTTTGGCAGTATGCACGGCCACGCACATGGAAGCCTGGATCAAATGGCAAGCTTCCTACACCAGGCCACCTGCTCTAGAGAGACGTGTGTGACTCCTGTGGGAGTCAAGAAGAAAGAAGACTAATTCCTCTCTTAGATCTGTGTGCTGGCTGCAAGGAGAACCTGCAAGCTTGCACCCCAGCACAGAACTAGGCTCTCCAGGAAGACACATAACACCACGGACTTCAGTTTAATTTTCTCAGCGGACCATTTCAGAGTCTCCCAGATCATTACTGCTGCAGTGACTTCTGCTGACTTTGACTGCATATTCTTCCTATCACTGACTAAAACAGTTCTGGGAAATGAGTGTCAGAAGAGCATGCTGTAGCCAGCACCTTCCCCTAAGGACAGTTGTGAAGCTTAAATATTGCTAGTGTTTAAATATATAGCAGCTATGGTGTTTTTGTCCACAAACTACTTTTACATGTGAGCTTTTGGTAGGAAAAAACTCCTCCAATGATCAAATACTGTTTACTTTTATTTTACTTCTGTTAACTTGCAATAGATCACCCAATCCCACTCAAGCACTGAACCAAAACTGTGCTATTTACAGCATGAATTATTTCCATCTGACATGTTTGACAAATAAAGATTTAATTAGCCAGAGAGCAAATTCAGCATAATCCCATTATATGAATTTATTTTTCTTCACAAGATTATCTCCTGTGGACAAAAGACTTTTGAAAAGGAAAGAAAAATACTTTTAACTGTATTACTTGATACCATAGATGTTTTAAATAAAAATTCCTTAATGAGAAGCGTTTTTCTTTCAGCACGGATCTCTTCTGTGATGTCGATGCTGTCTTGTAAAATTGCCCTGCTTAGGCAGATATTCGCAAAAATGAGATATACATGTCAAAACCAATGAGGCAGGTGGTTATCAGAGAGTGTGGGACAGCAAAAGATATTCAAAACATACTAATGGTGTTTCTAGAAGTAATTGATTTAGACACTTCAAATGGCAACATTATTATGGGGAGTTAATCAAGGGCAAGTTTGTGAAAATAACTTCCTAAAGCATGTGTCGACTTACAGAAATTGTAGCTTTTCATTCTACCAGCTGAAAGCTGCTTATCAGATTTCTTCTTCAAGCCGAATATCACCTCTAATCTGCATTAGCATGGGAAATTTTACTACCAAAGGATGAGATTTCCAGTTTTATTTCCGCTCAATTTCTGAAAAGCTAAAAGCCACTGAAATGGGAAGCTAAAAAATTCCTTCTTGGATATTGGTAGCAATTACATTCCTCCTCCCCTCTCCCGTCCTCCTCCCTCCCCCCAACACACATGGGTTCACATTTTTAATATATTTAAGTTAGTATTACAATTTTGTTTCTGGTGTTGCTAGGCAACATCAAAGAATAAATGTCCCTAGTCTGAGCTCATACCTTGATATTTTTTCCACTCTTACAGTATCTGTTACACAAGCTTTCCAGAGATAAATCCTGCTTTTTTTTCAGCAGCACCAGCATTATTTGGTGTACTGCAAGAGGAATACTTCTAACATCATAACTTGAAGATTTTTGAAATGAAGTCTAACAGTTCAATTCATTACCAGTATTGAGAAGCTTTGTAGTTTTTCGCTATCTCTACTCATTTTGCCCCTTAAATCACCCGTCAAGTGTTAAAAAAAGAACATGCCAGTTTTCATTATTTAATAATTTTAATTACATCTGGGCAGAAGGCAGGGCACATTGTACAGAACTGATTGTATTGCTTTAGTCCCCTCAGCATTTCCTTCCAGAATAGAAGGCTTATTAAAGAAAATTATTTCCATACATAACTATTGGTTAACAATAATATTTCAAAAGGGAAAGCTTGCTGGACCACGATCCCTAGTTACCAGTGTACACAAAGGATACTGTCTTTCATATTTGATTTAATAATCAGTTATTGACAAAATTATTAGAACAAGTACTAAATAAAATCACAAGGTAATTGAAAACATTGAACACCATTTTCTTCATTCAGCCTCGTATCATGCTTATGTTCAGTTTCCATTTTTCAAGCAGGAAGAGGAAGCAGATGCACATACCATCCCAAGGCTGCACAGGATAGTTGTCCCAGGTCCTGCTCAGCCTCTTCTGGACCCACCCGGACTCCTCATGCTCATCTATGCACTCCTGCCTGTATTTTCATGAATCTCCAAGTCCTCTCCAACTCAAGCTGCTGCACAAGCAAACCAGACTTTCCTACACTTCTGAAATTCTGACGTCTACTTCATGCCACCTTCTACTGCATGCCCTCTGTAGGTGGAGCTACAGAGCCATTTACATCATATAATGTCCATTATTAAAACCTGCTTCCAGTAGCCATTCTATTTGTTTCCAGTTTTATCTCCTTGACTACATCATAGTAGATTATTTGCATGTATCACTATATTTTGGCACTGTACGGATTCCTTCAATGTCCTCTTAAGCTCTATGATCATGCCAAACCATGTCCGCTTTGCCACAAGTACAACTCGTATAGTATGAGAGGTGCGGAGAGGATCAAACAATCCATTCACATCACCTTCACGCGTGTAGGCCACAACATACATTCTAAAACCAACATAAATATTAATAAATAAGGACAATGGTCTCCCCTGATCCACTACACATTTCTAGAGGAATTGTGATAGTGAGAACATACCTCAGTGAGTTACATTTTGAAGCATTGGAGGAAAAACTTTTTTTTTCAATGCTGAGGTCTGTCTACTACTCTGTAATTATATCTGCACCTATTATGTAGACATCTTACGTCATAAAAAGCTGGGTTTGGAAGCTGCCATTTCTATGGCAACACACAAAAAAATAAATTCTTTGAAAGGAGTTAGTTAAAAAAATCTGTATTCCTCAGTGTATTTAGTCTTTAAGAATAATTTCACCTTCACAGCTGAGATAAAAAAGGAAGTAAAAAATCAAATTGTGAAGGAACTTTTAAACTACAGAAATAGTATAACAATGAACTCTGTGGAATCTTCATTATCTCTGTACAATTTGCAATAAATCTCCATACTACCAGTGAATTTGACCTAGTACTGGAGAAGTGCATGAAGTCCCAGGCCATGCCTGCAGCTGCATGTAGTCCAAATGCAGGCCATCAGCCCGAGTTCAGAGACATGTACCCACTCCCAGTGTCAGATCAAGCAATGGACTGTAGAAGTTCTTGTTAAATTATTTTCTGTCTGTCATGCAGTATTGGAACATGGTGGCAATCAGAAGTTAACTGAATTCATAACAAAAAGTAATATGTTCTATTTTTAATCTATGAAAATATTAGTCACATGTCTCTGTGAGCAGACTATCATTGCTACCACATGAGAAGCTTAAACAAGTGTTTTACAAATCATCTTATTTACAAATGATGTGCAGTGAACTAGACAGGTAGATGTGCAGTAACCCGCTTACATTTTCTGCCTGACAAAAGTTGTCATTCTCTCCCTATAACCACTATGAACAAAATCCAAGCATCATTTCACCTCCATGAAATATAGCAAAACCATATTGCAGTCGTGGTTAAGTAGGCACTTATTCTGTTTCTATGTAAGTATAGCTTCATGACTTCTTTGGAGCACAGAAAACATTACCTTCATTTTGCTGAGGAAGGAATGCCAGGAAATTTTGACTTTACAAAAATCAATGGAAATTTTACCATTGGAGGCAGGATGTCACCTAAAAAAGTAAGTACCAGACTTTCAAATGTATTTAGAAATCTATTATAACATTAAATAGAGTCAGAAAGCACTGATCAATCAAGGCAGAGTATGTAAAGTATTGTTCTTTATAAAGCTACAGAAAGAGTTCCCGAAGATACTCTTATCCATATTCTGCCATCACTTTATGCTAATTCATGGTTGAGATTTCAGGCATGAGGAAACGTTCTCCACTGCAAAGAAGCTAGGAATTTTAAGACAACAAGGTCACACCAAAGATGTACACCAGGTGCTTGAGGAGGAGGAATAGCAGAGGAACAGTACTTTGAACTTCATTTACACATGGCACACAAGAAATAACATGTTTTAAGGAGGAGGAGCAAAAGATGGTTTAACCCCTTCACTCCACAGTTCTTTGCCACACAAGATTGAAAACAGTGTTCAAAATTTTTTCCTGTTAGTTGGTGGGAGAAGTAAAATAGCAGACGCACCAATATTGTCACTGAAGGATAAATCTCATTTCCATACTGTGAATTCTGGAATACTTAGCAATATTTTGAAGTCCTTCATATGGCTCTAGATGTAGTTCTAGAGGTCTAGGTGCAACATAATGCCTCCATACCACATGGGATGAAACTGAGGACTTAAAATGGAGAATGTTGGTCTTAAAGTTTTGCTCACTGAATCCAATGAAAAACAGACACCTTAACACAAAGCAGAAACCATTTAAATGGGGGCTGAGGAGAATACAGCTGAGCAAATGCTGTGTTATTCAGTCCAGCTGGTGGAAGCTGGAAGTGATACAGGAGGTACAAAGTTTCATTTCTACTGGGATCTGCAGCATTCATTTCTGACTGAAAAAGACAAGGCTAGAAAGAAGTCTTAGACAGAAATCTGTTGTCCAAGAATAGAGAGATTAATTATATTGCTGTAAATCCTACTGACATCAAGGCAAATACACAGGGAGGAAGTCATGATCCCAACCATCTGTTTATGGATAAGGAAGAAAAGATTTTTAGCCCTTCAGATTTTGAGAAAAACAAGACAACGCTTGGGGCAAAAAAAAGCCAAAAACCCAGAACACCCCACTGAGCAATCTTGATTATAAAATGAGAATTCATATCTCTTTATGTGCAAACCTTTAAATGTGCACTATGAAATAAAACCACTCTCCCACAGTAGTGTGAAACACAAGAGATATAGGTATATCAACAGCATGGAATGATTAAGTTGCGTTTTAGTATATACAACTCCATAAGATCAGTGCATCTGGGCTTACTACTACCATCACTAAGAAATGCTGCAGAGAACGGTCATGGCGTGCATATCCAACACAACGTTTGGGTTGGGCATATACATTTACTTTGACACTTCTCCAGGGCATAGTTGCTCTTCATTTTATTAATTATTCAAAAATGTATTACTGCTTTAATTTGCTTGCTGTCTATGCATGGCGGTAAGTTTGTTTCGTACTGAAAAATCTCATTTGTTACAGTATAAAACAGATGCAGCAGATTGTCTTATTTTGATGTCAGCCTGCTTCTTCTGGCTGTCTGTTTCATCAGTGTCAATAGGGCCACCCTTTACGCTGCTTCTCCTCCTTTTCTCCCCAGTTCTCTTTCTAGGACAGAAGCCATAGTAATAAAAATACAGATTGTTTTTATAATAAACATCCTAAAAAGTCATCAATTACTTTTGGCTGCCATAATATGCCAATATGCATGATTTCTGTAGAAACTGTAACAATCTGCACCTTTCCAATCAGACAACATGGAGTTTATATTAGTACATCATGAGCTCAGCAAAAAGTATGAGATTCTAAGGATTAAACCTATTTGTAGCATTTATGTCCCTTCTACATTCCCTCCCCTAAAAGTATTACTGCTTTTTAGAGCAGAAATTATATTTCATGCAGAATGATGACAACCACATGGATTATAAACAAAAACAACGGCTTGCACGAACAAGCACCCACTGTACTGCTAATACGCTAGAGAGAAGCACTGCATTATTGCCTGATAATGCAGTCACAGTTTTCCAGCTCTGGCTTTTATTCAATTTTCAGACACAAGCATAAAAATTTAAGCCACTGAAAAAATCTATTAAGGAGAGACTGCAACATAACTAGCACTGAAAAAAGCCGCTCCTGAAATGAAAGACAAAATCAGAATAATGAGGTTAGAGGTCCGATCCTGACAAGGCAGAGATCTGGCAGTGCAAATGGGTTACAACAACTTATTTGCCAGTTAAGGATTTTCCAGCATGGAGCTATCCCAGCCATCATTCACTTTTCTCCCTTCTCAGTCCAAGCACAACAGGGATGGGGAATGACAGGGTACCACCATGTTCACGCTACATATGGCTAGTTTGACAGCCCTAAAGGTGCTAACGTAGCCTGCAAAAGATAGTGTGGCTGCTCTACTTATTAAATTAGGCTACTCTTATTTAAATTGGTTGGGATGTGGCCAAAATTCTGCTAGAACTGGCATGCTGCAGTCAGGAGTTAAATGCATCTTTGTTTAACATCTTCAGCTGCACAGAAAGATGCTTACTTCAGCTCAAGCGTGAGTTGGAGCCCAAGCGCAACATCTTCAATACCTTCCTCTCCACAGCTTAGTGAAGCTAAGTGGCCTGACAAAACCCCTTCTTGTTTATTAGTCCTCATGCCTTTCCCCCTTAACAACACAAGTGCTCTAACAGCTCATCAAGAAGTAAACAAGGTTGAACTTGTCTTAAGATTCGGAGCCTCAAGCCTGCAGCACTAATTAACTAACCCATATTGATCTATACTAACATACACTGTGCACAATAGTGTAACTAGCTCTTTATATGTAACAGTAAAAATCATACTCCACAGTAGGGAAGAGCTTGCGTGGACAAATTGCAGGGGCATCAAAATGTGGCCATAAATGAGAAAACTCCATAATTAAAATCAGAACCATTTTCTAGCACTGAGTAACTAGCGATGAGTTGGGCTGACAGGAAATGTTGGGAAAGGATTGGCTACTTCTTCTGGAGAAAGTAAACGTGAGTTAGGCTTTTCTGTCTTTTTTTAGAACCAGGGGAACAAAATACTTCCTAGAGTCACAAATAATCAGTTTCAGGAAGAATGTAGCAAAACTTATTGCCAAGGCACCACAAGAAAACTTGTTTCCACAGTTAACGGAAATGTCAAATCCAATCTTCGCACTCTTTTTCTACCATTTGATTTTGTATCATATTCAAATTTATTCTTTATTAAATCCTACTGCTTTACTCTCTAATACAGTCAACCTCAGACAGAAGATTCATCATGCATATGGTTTGAAAATATATCACCTTTTTCAGGAAACAGAGGCAGGAAGGAAGTAAAAATGTTATTTCCCCCTTCACCTCTTTCTTCCTCCAACATGCTGGTTTCAGGCTTGTTCTTCTGCTTCTGGATGAGATCATAAACTGGCTTAAAACATTTGCCTTGCAGGGACAAATCCCCACTGTCTACACCCCCACTGTCTACACAGACTCACATTTCTGGCTCCTTTTTCTTTCTTGCTTCCTCATAGTTTCTGCCTTCCTCACCCCTGACTCCTCTTTTTTTGACTTCTTTTTCTCAACAACCACCTGGTATGTACCTCAGTGGGCACAGTAGAATAACTGAAGGGGAATCACCAGGACAAGACTTTTGAATGCCTTAATCCTCTACACGCTGAAGGCGTAAAGAAGGCCAGCATAGTACACCAACTAGCAATGAGAAAAACAAGACAAAACGGAAACAGAGAACTTAAACCACGTTCCTGGAAAGCAATGTAAAAAGTTGAGTGTATTTTACAGGTTATGCTGATGAGTCGTTCTGTTCTTACAAAATATTTCACGAATTTTCCTATTTCCTATTTCTTTTCCTTGTTTGTTTGTTTGGGGTTTTTTTTTGTTCTTTCTTTTTTTTTAATCATTACATGTACTTTCCTTTGTGGCAGTATTAGTCAATCTCAAAGTGATTTACGAAAAAAGTCACTTTATGTTTCCTATCTTACAGGCAGGAAACTGAGCCAGAGCCAGGAGGCAGACCAAAGGTCAGATAGCTGGCTGCTCTCAAAGATAAGGCTCATTTCCATTTCTTCAGACTTCCAACTCAATGCTGTACTGAATACATCTTTCTGCTTCTGTCTCTGGGTGAAATCAAGTTCTCTCATGATAATTTTTACATAAAATATTTAATAACTGCAAAATATTACATTTACAAAAAATTTTGCCTAGAAGTGGCACATGATGCTACTCAAGTATATTTGCATATATACTATGCATTGCTTGATCAATAAGACAGAGCATTCTCTTCTTTTAGACAGAAAACAGATTTCTGTACACTCCAGTGAAGACCTTACTACATCAACATAATAAATGCAGTGAGACATCAGTTTCGGGCAAATTAAGCCATCTAGGAAATCACAAGTACATGTTACCTACCAAATTTTTGGTCAAACCTCCATGCTGGAACATGTGCATTGTGCTTCAAGTTGCTGTTTGCTGGTAGAGGCACGGTTACATAGATGGGGCCATTCACAGGGACTGGAGTCCCATCATTGTTGAGGAGATGAACGCTGACAGCAGTGACAGGGGTGAGGTCATACCTAGTGCTGTTTCCTACCAAGAGAATGAACAAACATTGTGACTACAGAATTTCCCAGAATTCAAAAGATAGTCACGTGGTTCAATGCCGCAGTACTGCACCAACATATTTCTCAAAGAATGGTAGCTGTAATTCTCCCTGCCTTGCAAAAGACACAACAGACAAGATGTATATGCTTTTGTATTTTTCACTAAATTTTGGAAAATTCTGAAGACAAGAAAGCTACAATGCAAGAATCTCCTGCACATATTTTTTTCACCTTAGTTAATCTTGAATTTGTACAAGTATCACAACCATAATAATTTAAAAAAATAATAATTCACGAGCCTTTATTATAGCCTCACATGTCCATATTATAACTAACAGACAGACGCTCGAACAGGCAGTGACACTGCAAGGATGATTGGTCACATGCATTTAAGAATGCCAGGAGGTATTTCCTTTGGCCTTTTATGGAAATAAACCAAGCAAAACGGTTTATTAAGATACACAGTGTTATCTTATCTATGCAATTCTTTATGCTTAAACTGCGTGCGAAGGGATGTTACTTCATGACAACACAAAAAGCATAATAAGCTTTTGACCATTTAACTAAATTAATCAATGACAAGGAAAACCACCAAAAGACATACATATGTTTTTAAGGGGAAAAAAGCTTTAGGTTTAAAACTAAGGAGATATGGAGCCTAAAGCAATACTGGTAGTAGTTTTAACTGGAAAAGATGAACTTCCAGTTTTGCAAGGGGCTTGAGCCACGCGGCTCCACACTGCTGCTAAGAGCAGCAGCCCTGCTGCCTCTTTCGTGTTGGCTGTGCAGCCGCTCATCCTGCTGTGAGGCTAATCTGAGAGAAGGAACAGGGGTGTCTGGCTGGCAGAGCGCTGGGTACTGCCCCTCCTGTAATCCTGGTGCTTTACATCAGCATGAACTGCCTGGAAAAGCACATTCACACCCAACAGGAGTGTGCTACCTGTGTCACCAAGGCACAACAGGGAGTCCTGAGAAACACGTAGTATCTCAGCGACAGTGTGCATTAGGAGCACATCTGAGAAAACAGTGGGAAAACATTAAGACCGTTACAATTTCTGTTAACAGTGATTAACTCTCAAGGAACTCTCAAGGTCTTTATGAAATTCAATGTCTCCAAGTAACAGCTCACCAAAGATAAGACATCAACAGGAAAGGGGAGGGACGAAGTGGCAAAGGGAGGGGGAGAAAAGAGACAAATCCTCAGAACTTTAAAATATTTGGATTTTGCAAGAGGTGCCAAACTGAAGACGTGGAAAATAACCAGAAGTAACTTTGCATGTGGCTTATTTATTCTGATGCACATTTCCCCCAGATTTCAAAGCGAGTGTCACTGTTGCACAGCTGACAGGCTGAGGATAGATGAAAGCACGTGCAAGGGGCATACACACTGCTTTGATTTACTGTGAACGGAGGGGCAGAAGCGTATCTTCCAGGGGGATTAAAGTGCTGAGAAAACAGGCACTCTGAAGATAGCTGTCTAAGAGAACCACAGAGCTAACAGAGAGAAGAAACAGAAAAATAAGATTTGGAAATGCAGGTGGGGTGTCGGGGGAGGCTGCCAGCCTACACCGGGATTTGTTTTAGAGGATCTAACAGTGCACAAGATCATCCCCTTACGGCCTTAGAATACAAAACAGAGAGACAGAGGAGGAAATTGATGGGGGAAAAGTCATTTCTTTATTCCTGACCATTCAATCCACTGCT
Organism: Phaenicophaeus curvirostris; assembly: GCF_032191515.1. Classification (NCBI taxonomy): domain Eukaryota; kingdom Metazoa; phylum Chordata; class Aves; order Cuculiformes; family Cuculidae; genus Phaenicophaeus; species Phaenicophaeus curvirostris. The sequence goes on along the minus strand of NC_091397.1, from coordinate 22,858,075 downwards.
TCTGCCATGCCCCTATAACTTCTGTCAGTTTGATGCTTGTCTCCAAACATCTTGGGTCACTCAGTTTCTCAGGCTGGTGTTAGAGAAATAAATTCCTGTTGCTAAGTACCATAAACTGACCATGTTCTGCTATATAAAAATTCCTAATGACAAAAGATATCAATTCAGATTCTAGAAGCATTTAGATAAACATCTCAGATTAAATTACGTTTTACATTTTACTTATTTTCAGATATTGAAAGTTCTGAATTTTTCTTTTATTACTGTCTTGATAAAATATGTCTGCCTAATATCTGCAAAAATGAGTTTTCATCCCCAGAAAAGGTATTCTGATGGTGAAAAACTATTTGCACCTTTATTACCTAAGATGCAGTGACCTTTCCCTCACTATTGGGCTGAAGAAGTTATATTAGAAGATGAAGAAATTTCTGAAATCCGCTGACCTCCAGCAAGAAGAAATAATCCTTCCGATTACCAACTTGCACTGTATGTAAATGCTTATTAAAAAGATCATTTTTTTTTCTTTTCTGCTGTGAAGGTAAATTAAAATCAATGCTTATGAAACACTCACATACTACACACAGGCACAGATTAAATGGGAATGAATGGGAGCAGACTTCAATAAATGTCACCTTCATTTATTTCTTGCTATTTTTGACATCTGGTGATTTGTAAGGAGCTCTAAAAATAATCAGAGGAAAATCCACAGTGACGTAGACTTGACTCTTTATATTATAAAGAAACAAACAGACTACAAAGCCAGTGGGAGTAATGGTTATTAACCAGCTTGGCCCATTACTGCAGACGATGGAAAGTTTTGCTTAGTTTGATTAAAAAGGACAAGATTTTGTGAAACCACCTGCTTGTTGCTCTCCAACTAGTGATTAATACAAACAATAAGCTAACATTACACAGGCTTGTTACGACTTGCACTACTACTCTGAATTTTTATATTTGGAACACGCTGATCCATGCAATAAATTTTCACTGCCACACTACTTCAACATCCAGCCGGGATTTTTGTGAAAACTGTTGAATTCCTAGACAAGAGGTTTCAATTGAAACAATTGTAAAGTCACTCTGGATGAATGTCAGCCAGAAAACTCGGCTGAATGAAACAAATGGAAGGACCTCTCCAGTACTATAGACATGTAATAAACTGTGAAAGAACAAAGGAGTAACCTGGGGGGTAGGAGAGACAGAAGAGAAGGGAGAAGGGGCAGTGTTCAGTAACACTCCAAAATTTGCCATGCAAATTAATGTTAAGTTTTTTTCAGAATTCTAACATTTGCACATATTTTTTTTTCCTCTTGAGAACAGAAATATTAAAAAATCCCCACCAGATAGTGATCTCCATTTTTATTCTTTCAAAAGCTTTTCAGGTGAAATCTTCACCAAGTCACTTGGAGATGAAGAAAAGGAAGTCAAAGAAGTAAGCAAGTTTAGGCTTCCTGTTTCCACAGCAGGAGAAATTTCTACTAAAAACACAGGACATTTCAACTATACTATAGTGCATATACAAATGTATTGTATCTTCAGTCTGTATTATACCATACTGCTACAGTATTCAGAAAATAAGGCTTTTCTCAGTCTCTTGGACTCCATTTCTTTCACAGTCATTTTGGTCTTTTGTGACGTACTTTTGCTTGCAGGTGAATAAAAATCAAATCTAGGGCCCTCATGTTCAAGTAGAAAGTTTCCATCATGCAAGCATACAGAAGAGTGAAAAAGCAAGGATGCATTTGTCTGTTTTGTAGGAGGCTAGAAGGCAAACAAGGAGAAAGATGATGTCCTGGCCGTATAGTTCCCATGGGAAGTGATCATCTGAACCCTTGGCAAGAACTTGTTTTCACTAAATTAATGTAAGGGTGGGAAGCTGGGCTGCAAAGTACTAAGGAAAGATTTGGGAGAGGAATCCCACACACATTGTCAAGAGTTTGTTCAGTGGGTTTAGAGATAAAAGAAAGAAGACGAGGAAGTAGACAGACAAGTGAGATCAAGAGCATTCCTTTGTTTTAAAACAGATAAAGAGATAGTTGATTATGCCTGAGTATGATGACCCAGAGAAAATGAAAGGTTGAAAATGAGAGTAGGGAAATGACAAGGAGACAGAAAGAGATAGGATGAGATGTACTGGAGCAGACAGAAGGATTGGAGCAAGATATATTTCTAGTAGTAATAGAAAAGAAGACACTCAGATTGCACAGAGGGAAGGGAACGTTTATTTATTTATTTATTTTTTAAGGAAAAGCTAGCAAGCTCAGTACATACTGTTTATATACGTGACCTAGCATTCAAAGTCACCTAGATCAACACATCACAAATAAATACATCCTGAGAAACAGCAGGGAGGGACCTCAAGGGGTTATTTAGCCTGCTTCAAAGCAGGCTCAGCCATGCCTTGCCATCCTCACAGTTGACTGTCTAACTCTGTCCAATAATCTCAAGCAAATGATTCTTTCTAGAGCTTAAACAATCTCATGGTAGTAAGGCGTTCCCTAATCACTAGGCTGAAACTCTCACTGCATTGCAAGTCCGCTGCTTGCTTTCTAACCCAATACAGACACAGAGATAACATTATTCTCCTTTCCACACCAGCATTTTATGAATTTGAAGACTACTGTGCCCAATTCTTCTATTTTTCTGTAGCCTACACAACACCAATTACTTCAATCAAGACCAGATGAGAAGTGGAAGAAGAGTATCAGGTAGTTGCAGTCTTAAAAACGTATTACACTTTTGAATTTAACTGTGATTGTGTTTCTACTGTAAATTTTCATTGTTTATCCTTTGGTGCTAGATAGATTTACACATTTTAGGCTGAAGTTAGATTGAAAAGTATTAAAAGAGCCATTGAAAGAACTCTTAGCAGAAACACCAGAGTATGAAGTCCTTGGTATATAGGTATATTATTTATTTTTAGAAAGGAAATGAATATGAATCCTCAAGTTAAATTCTCTTTTGTCACTTCACAATTAACTCCATTATTGTATGTGCATGTGCTATGCACTTGGAGACTTAGCTCTAAACTACAAGCATAACAAACTCTTCTGATCTCCCAAAGCCAAGGTATCTTCAACTTAGCTATTCAGTAGCCCCTTTTAAGGGACCTTCCTATCTTGCTTGTTCCAACAGCATTTTGGTAGGGCAGTTGAACCTATCACATCAACCAAATTCTAAAGAATGTTTGCTGGAATAGGGGACAGAATAAATTGTATGATCGGAAGTTGATCCCAATGGTTGGACCAGTATGAAGTCAGAGCAAAACTTAAATAGTGTGTTACCTGTTCCATTTCCATCTAATCCCTGCAAAAAAGGAAAACTGTCCACTTCCCAGGGTGAACTGGCTGCAGTCAGATACGCTGTCAAATCACTGTAGCTAGTGTTCTCTGGTAACTTCACAGATCTTCTTTGAAAGTGAACTTGTGGCTGAGTTCGTGCACCTAAAATAATTAAAAGTGACTTTATATCCAAAGCAGGCAGAATATTTAGGTATTCCCATTTATGAAAGCACATTTACAGGTTTTTTACTTTACAAATTGCCATAGCTTGAGAAGGACAGAGGCATCAAAAGGCTCTTCTGAAAGAGGAGGAAAAACAGTATTTTTACTTTTATTTTGCAGTTGCCATTATTTTTCCACGAGTATCACAGAATAAGATTTTGTGAAGGCATCTAATGTCAGAAGCTTTTTTGACTATGGTATTTCCTCAGATCACCTCTGATTTTATTACGTGCTTCTAAGTTCAGAGATGGGGTATGTGAAAGCTTAGGAAAGCACCCAGTTCACCCTATTTGTTTAAATTTTGCTTCTCTTGAAACAGCAAGATAAATGTAGTTTGTACTCTCGTAAGTGATTTGCTAAGGGACAATTTCACCTGTAGTTCCAGTTAACTTGCGTAATTTGTATATTTAAGTTTTACAAAGCTTTGGCCACAACAACCATGTCTAGTACTAACAGTCACTTTTTGTTTAAATCAATGGATAAAAAGACTCACTTGACAAAGCTGGAGTGAGAAGAGTTTCCATATTCTCCCATGTAAAGAACACACATAAACAGATTTAGATTACTTAGCACGTAAGATTTCTCCCTTTTCCTCTGTCTTGTACCATTTTAGTGATGTTTTTTCAAGATCACTAGGTGTTAATTGAATGGTCTTCGCTGCAACATGATTTAAGACTGTTCCATGTACTATGGCATTTAACGTCTTATTTAAATCCCATTTTATAAAGTCAGTAGTCTTTCAATGGATGATCATCATTAATACTGTTTAGCAACACACAGCAAGAGTCCATCTGCAAGTTCGTGTGTTCATGCAAATTAATTTTTAAATCAGAAGCTACTGTATTCTCCAGAGCTCATTTTGAATACTCACAGAACATTTCCCACACAGCACAAAATCAAGAGGCAAGCAGTTTTTTTCTTAATACACATTTGCCTATGCAGCTCAAAGATGTCAACTCAAAACAATTTTGCTTCTCTTCCCCTATTAGTATCTGGCAATGCTTTTAGGTTACATGTAACTTCACTGATTAAAGAGGGTGACTTACAATTCCTAAGCTTTATAACTGCCAATGTCATTAACCAGGAGATTGGAATCTTTTCTTGCATTATTTTCTAGCAGGAGCTCTAGCTTTAATAAAACAGAAAATTCCACAGAAAAAACTTTGTATTGGGCAACAAAAATTGCTACGTAGGCAGGCAAGTATCTCCAAAGAGCCGATCATTGTTTAGCTGTCATTCATTTGCTAACTCTGCAAGAAAAAGCTATAAACCCACTTCTTTAACTTCTGAAACATGTAAATATTTACAGCAGGGTCTCAAGACTGGCAGTATTCTTAAGATAGTCATGAAAAAACACCCACGTGAAAAGGGAAGAAATCTCCCCTACCCAATTTCTAGACTGCAATGGAAAACAACATAAAAGACTAAATAAATTGACTACAATGAACTCAAGGAAGACTTATCTCACTAGTGCTCTGCAATACCATAGTAGTTTACTATATCTCGGGGACAGATCTGCTCAAGCTCTTGGGAACCTCTGGCTGCACTGCTGAACGAGCTCCTACAGCCCATAGGGATAAGCATCCACAGTAACAAAACAGAAAAAAACCCACAACAAAGAAACCAGCACTAGGATTATCACTAACAGTTCAATGTAAAATTGTAGGGTTTTCTGCTGTCTAAATATCTGATTAAGATAAATTATTCAAGTTGCCAAGAACTGGTATTATATTTCAGAAGATCCAAACTAATTAAGAATTAAAACTCAACTGTTGTTGAGTCTGTCACAGTAATTTCTGGGGAGGCTCTGGGGTTTTGTATAAAAAAATTGTTTGTTTGGTAGCACTGGGAAAGCCATGAGCTGCCAAATTTTAATCAGATAAGGAAGACTCAGAAAACCAGTCTCAGTTTGTTGAATGCTACAGGTAATGCAAAATATTCTTATGGCTGAGCCTCAAACCTGGCAGGAAACTTGTGCCACAATCAGCTCAGATGCAAGTTTTAAGATGGAAGAAACAGCTTCCTCTGTAGACAGTGCACATACATACAATAAACCAGCGCAGAGTAGTTAATTCACATTCTAGCATAATGAACTCCATGATACTGATGTTCACCCAAGAACTGCCACTCAGCCAGACTCTCTTCTCAGCTCCTCAGCTGAATCTCACCAAACCCAACAAGAGACTCCAAAGTGGCAGAAGATCAGGAGCTACCAGTGAAAGGCTTGTGACAGAGTTGGCTACCAATGCTTTTGCCTTCTCTCACCACCTTACTTAGAAGATAATCCAATGTACTCAATGGTTGGACTTGATGATCCAGTGGGTCTTTCCAACCTAGTGATTCTATGATTCCTTTAGCAGAGGACATGGAACAATTCTGGGCTTATGTTTGGGAATAGACTTATTCAGGGAACTGGAAGTGGTAAAATGGAGAAAAAGACTTTTGCTGAGCAGACTGTTAGAGTACTTTTCTACTTATCAATGCTTTTTGCAGGGAGTAATTATTACTATTGCTTCTGTTATTAAAGATACCTAGGTTTGACTTATAAAAAACAAACAAAGCCCAAACACATTAAATATGGAATTGGCATGTGAGCTCTCTCCACTTGGTGACTGCCATCAGGGCAAGGACTTCTGAGCAATGATCGTATCTTCTTTAAGCATCCCCTTGTCAACACACCACCCATGACTCAAATGCTGTCAGCTGCAGTTTGCCAGTGCACACCTGAAGATGTAAACATTTCAAGGACTTCCTGCAAGGCATCTACTGCCACGCTGGATGTGTGACATGGCACCACAGCAGTATTTTAGCTTCAGTCTATGAAGGGACATCTGAAGTATAATCAATTCCTGTTCTGATTGCTCTTGTGTCAGAGGCAGACAGAGGGTACGAATACACCTCCCATTCACTGAATACTGAATTTCAACTCGTCGCTGTGCCAGTATTAAATAACTTAAATGACCCAGTAGCTGGCAAGCTCCGTCCCTTGCTATTACTTGTGGAACACAGCAGTAGATGGTAATGCCATCATGAAAATTAAGCTGGCTGCATCAACTCAGACCAGCTTCTCAATTGCATGGTAAGTTGCTTGCTTGATTAATTATTCAAAAGCAACTGGTACCGTATTGTACTAGACAGGCCTTTCTTTCCCTTGGACTGGTGATTCAAACACCAGTGCTTCCAGTCTGTTCCCAGTATAATGAGTTCTGTTTTGCTCATGTATTGGCATTAAGGTGACCCCTGATCAGCTTTCCTGAAGCAGCTCAAAGTTACTGGGAAATAAATTACAGAAGTAACAGAGAAAAAAATAGGTCACAAGGATTTTGGATAGAGACTAGAGAGACTCCATTCAAATGATGGTACAATGTCTAGACTGTCTTTCATTTAGGTTTCATCACAAGAGAATTCCCAAGAAAAGGGTTATGGGCTGGTCCCATAAAATAGTTTTTCCTGTCCAAGAAAGAGTTCAAATTCCAACTCCTAGAATACTACAGGTACCATTTTCTTCCTTTATTCTCTTTCTCTGTGATACCAGCAGAATAAGTTATGTTATTCTAATTTAAATATATCAGGAACTCACTGGATCAACTCACTGAAGGGAGCAAGATTATGTGGAAAATATTTCATGAGGGCACTTGGCTGTTTAATGTTCCCAGCCCTTTAACATCCCCTCATTTTTTTGAAGAAAGGAAGCTGTAAACATGACAAGATTGTTCTTTTAAAGTTAATTGTATAATATTAGCACATTTGCATAAGAATACAATTATTTAATACACCATGCTCATAGAATACTGTTGGCAAACAATGATTTATGTTTTGTCTAACGGAATCCCTTGTGGTTTAACACAGTTTACCTTCAGTCTAATTTATCCCATTAGATAATGCCAGCTCTCAAATTGCAGAATATACGTATGGCAGCTGTGCTGTTCTCCAGCTCCTTCTGAAGGTTCCATCAGCTACCTAATTTGTTTAGTGCTTTTTCAGCTCCAGTCATATCTAGTGGTATCATTAATGAAAAGCCTATTGTGTCTGGGTAGTTTCTAACCATAAAAAAAAAAGATGTCATGAAGGCATAATTGTATTACATCCCCTTAGATAAAACAAGGTTATCTTGGACTACTATTGAAGTTAGTATTCCCCTGTTTATTAACTATCTGGTAGAGTTTAAAATGATTGTAATCACAAAACACATGAATAAGACACAGTTTATGCACAATAAGAGTGCTCACAGGAGGGATGTCCCCTTGTTTTGGCTTATCAAGGTACCTTTAAAAAAATCTATTCTTTTGTTAACATATTTACCTCAGCTGAAGTTAGGTCAGATCCCTAGGTCAGAAGAACATTTTCTTCTTTACTGTGCAATTCAGAAAACAGTGTTCATCTGACTGATACTACAGTTGCTTTAACTTCTGTGTTTGGCCCACTGAAAAGGTGATTTTGAACTTTATTCTTCTAATACAATGGGTTTCATCCTGTAGTATACGGGTTTGCAGGCAGTTTAAGTGCTCCACAGGAAGTAATTGAGAAAAGTAAGTTTATATAGGGTATACAACAATGCAGATATGAGAAGTGTTCAATTTTTCTATGCCCTAAATTTCTATGGCATTCATAGCAGAAAGCAAGAAACAAAACCAAAGGAAGTTCCTAGACAATCAGAACATCAGGAAATGTTTACTGCAAGGATGGTTAAATGAGGCTGGATGAAAAATCATCCAACAGATAGACAGAATTTCAGTCTCTGGCTCTCAAATGTAACACTAATCTCTGAACTTGTTTATTACTGAGAAATGTGAATTGACTAGCCAGAGCAGTTAGGGATGAATTAACTAATAATCAAATTAGTAAAACCATCCCACAGAGGAGTATTCCTCAGGGAGAACTCAGAAGAACTCACTGTGAAACACCAATCTCACGCCCAGGACAGAGTTCAGAAAGTACTGGGCTGTCAAGCTTTTTGATTAAAGCGTCACTCAAATTTCAATTCTGACATAAAAACTAGCGTACCTTGAAATCCTGAGACTATCTGGACTACGTCGTCATAGACCATTAGTGTAGCTGAGCGTTCAGGAAGAAGGCCAAGACTCAGTGAAGAGAACACTGTGGGAGAGAAGTGGTTTAAGTAGGATGTATTTGATGTCTTACAAACATAATCCAGTAACAACAGCACTTACTTCTACATTTTTGCAAAAACAGGACACCCAAACTATTAAAGTCATATTCTATACATGACAGAAACCACATGCACTTTCTAAACCAAATCATTAAAATGCCAGGGTAATTATTATTGAAATAAACATACATTCTATGCATTGATTCCTGATAAAGTCATGCATGGCAGCTCAAAGCACAGTAGAGTGCAGTGGAAAGCAGGGTTTCAAGTTATAATTTGCAGCTCCCCACAAAGACTTGTCATTACATAAAGAGGACTGAAACACTAACTCAGTCTGACTGAATTATCTTTTCTGTGAAACAGTTATATTTCTTACCTCAGGAAGACTTTAGCGAAACTTTCAAATGAAAGACTCTTACATAAAAAGTCATGCAGAAAAGCAAAGTATGATGAATAAGTGTGAGTAATTTGCTTTAAAATACAGCTTATCCTTACTGAGTCACCAGCTACACTACAGAAGTGCTATACATAGGATTCTACCAGAGGTGCAAAAGGGGCAGATAAATAGAATTTGCTGCAAGAAATCTGTCTACAATGGTCTCCTCTGCCCCTGGGTACTGGCATTCTTTACAGTGGCAGTGTCTGTTTGTACACTCATCCTTGGAGAGGGAAGAACAGGATTAAATTCATGCCAAGTTCTTCAGACCCAGAAGACCAAAAATATGTATGGAGTCAGCTACTACCACACATGAAACAGTAAGTAGATCTGCCTGCAGTCCATTCATGTCTTTCAAAGATAGAAAGAGAGGAGATTAACATAGACTAGTCATTTTTGGTATCTGGGCAGCATCTCACATTTGTGCCTGAAAGTACTCATTCCATTCTGAAGCAAGTCAAGGAATACATTTCCAGAACCAAATCACTAAAAGAACAGCAGGAGCTCTTCTGATTTTCTGGAGCTTCATAAATTTCCTCTGAATCAATATATATTACTTGATTCAAGAGGCCAGAGGTTAAAAACAAATAGGGAGACTGAACACTAATTCTGTTTTAGGAAATCTATTCTCTTTTTAAAGATCAGAAATTTTAGTGTTTAGGAGAAATACAGGAGGAAGGAGAAGAAACTAGGAGAAACACATTAATCAGAATCACCATCTAAGAGATGGTCTTAGCAACATAAATGAACATTAAAAAAAATAATAAAATAACCAAACATGTTATTGCAAGTACAGCTGCAAATTTTCTTTCCAATGCTCTACACGTGAAACAGATCTACACATCAGAATGCCTAGTGTAAGTAGCACTAAGGCCACAATTAAAAAATGTGTTTGCCTTTACTCCAATAACTTAATTTGTATGAAGAAAGCTAATATAATTTAGACACCCTGGGGAGCTCAATTCAACAAACCATGCCAACATCATCTTCCATGTATGCCAGGCTATAATGCACATAAAACCTGTATACTTCCTAAGGGCTTTTCTGCAGAATCTTTTCTCAGCATAACGAAGACAGAGAGTCATGCTTTTTAAGGTCAGAAGGATGACTGTGACGATCCAGTCTTTCTCCTGTATAACAACAGCCTTCCCTGAGTTAATTACTGCCTCAGATCCAATAGGTGTGCTTAAACTAGGACACGTTGTAGAAAAAAATATCTGATTTTCTTTTAAAGATGAAGACTACACCATAACATCAATGTTCCAGTAAATAATAATGAGGGTAGTTAAACTATGTGCCTTTGTACCCATCAAAATTTATTGAGGTTAGATTTCTAGCCATTTGATCCTCTTTATATACAAGCCTGCTGGACAGAAAAAAATCTCTTACCCGTTTCCTGTTCTCTATGCAGGTACTGACAGACTATGATCAGATTACCTCACGAACTTTCTCTCTGTTAAACAAAATAAATTAAGCACTTCCAAGTCTTTCCATATAAGCCATATTTTCTAATCTTTTAATCACCCCTGACATAACTCTGCAGTTTTAAACATTCTTCTTGAAGTGCAGATCCAGAACTGGACACACATTCCTCAGAGTGGCTGCACTAAAGCCAAGTTCTGAAATACTCTACTCAGTCTTGTCAGTCTTTATTTTACAGCTATGGATCAGACTATTCCTCCTTCGTGCAGTGCAGCTTTGGGAGGTTACTTTAAGCCATTCATCTACCATGACTCACGTCTTCTGCATCACATTGCCTTCCAGATGAGCAAAAATACCATGAGCATCCTCTGCTCCTAGAACTACATTTTGCCATAGTGAATGCTACGGGGTTTGCTTTGACTGACCCTACTACCTAGTCTGCACTGTGCTGACTCAACACCCTCTTTTCATTGCACAAACAGCTCTGCAACATTCTCTTAAATATGGACTAGCAGTCACAGATTTTCTTTCAAATTATTTACAAAGAAAAACCTACGCAAAGCCAAGAGCAGATAGATGAGAACATCTTCCATCATGAACACTCAACAACTCAAGCAATGTTAAATTAATGAACTGTTAATAAGTGGAGTCATGGCTTTGCTGATAAATAGTTTAATGGAAAAAGAGATCTTAATCTTTTCCTCCTACCATTTATCGCTATGCAAATAAATAATCCTCCTGCTTAAGTGGTAAAAAGCTAGTAATTATTTTGTTTAATATAAGAAAACTTTATTTCTGCTGAGTTGTAAGAAGAGAAAACCCTTGATGCTTACTCCTTAAAGCTATTAAAATAACATCACAAGCTTAGTGGCTGCACAGCATTTCAGCATAAGATTATAACTAACGTGTATCGACCATGATGGAAGAATCCTGATCTCTTGACAAAGTCCTGTTACAGCACTTTAAATATTACTACCCTATAATTTTCAAATATACTCCCCACTCGTAGTCATCTTTTCCACAATAAGGTGGTGCAAGTAAATGTGTCCATACTTCTCTTATCACAGCACAAGGGATGGCACATTAGCTTTAACTACCATCGTGGGTGGATAGCTGCTCAGAATGGCGTATCTGCTCTGTGGGGTGACAACTACTAGTACCATTAAATGACATTTTCCAGAAACAAAGATCTCACCGTACACTCGTGCCCAGACTGCACACTGCAGAAGGAGGATTTAAATATGCTGCCTGGTCCACATCGTTCAACCCAGATTAAAGATAACAACAACAATAAAACTTCCATGGTCTTCAAAACTTCTATACCATGCTAGCTACAAGCACAATAGGGAAAAAAAAAGCTTTTTAAAAACTATAGACATCTTAGTTAATACAAAAATTACAGCCTAAGTATTTTGGGCATGCACTTTTACGTCATGTCCTTTTTAAGGAGTAATTTAAAGAACAACCCTATTAAATCTACATAAAGCATATCAAGTTGTAACTTCTTGTTTCTTTAATCAAAGAAAGGGATTAAGTTCAAGGTACAGCAAGCAGAAGAAAGGATTCAGCTCCAAATTAAATCAATGGCAAACCATCTACCAGTTTCAATGGGGGAAGATCAGAGGTGAAAGGAATCTATTTTCTGAGTTCAGCTCACATTTCAGTTGTGGAAACTGTATAGATTTACTGCTCTTCAAACTTCAATGAGTTACCAAATAATGTCTTGCTTGATACCCCTCCCTCAAAATCAGTATTTAAGAAAAAGCAACACGCAAAAAACCTAACCAAACAACTGCCAGGCCTCCGGAAGAGCATGTTGCATTCAAAAGACTTGGGGTACCAGTCAGAAAGACATAAGGCACAAGGCAAGAAAAGGTTCAGGCAAGAAAAGGTTATTTCATGCTTTAATCCTCTATGATTGTGCCTTAAAGAAGTACATTAAGTATGCCAAGGAAGCTGCACTTCATCTTATTTAAACAGAAAAAAGCATGTATCTTCACAGTGGAAGATTTAGACTAGACATTAGGAGGAAATTCTTCACAATGAGGGTGGGGAGGCCCCAGCCCAGGTTGCCCAGAGAAGTGGTGGCTGCCCCATCCCTAGATGTGTTCAAGGCCAGGTTGGATGGGGCTTTGAGCAACCTGATACAGTGGGAGACGTCCCTGCCCATGGCAGGGGGGTTGGAACTAGATGATCTTTAAGGTCCCTTCCAACTCAAACCACACTATGATTCTATGATCAAGTAAATTTTGAAACACAGTGACAGAACAATTATGGTTGGAAGGGACTTACGGAGGTCAACTGCTTCAAACAAACAGGGGTCCAGTTGAGTTTTGAATATCTTTAAAGACGGAGATTTCACAACATTTGTGGACAACTTCTTCTAATCCTTGACTACTGCTGCTGTAAGGGATTGTTCCCTTTTATTTATTTGAAAATCTCCTTGCTGCAACTCATTTCAGTTGCTTCTTATTCTTTCACAATACACCTAAGAACCTGGCTTAGTCTTTGCTATAGCTCCATTAAGTAACTGGAAAATGTGGCAGAATATGGTAGAGGAAATGTGGAAGAAGTCAGTCTATTGTATATGACACAAGTGCATGCAGATAAGTAAACATCACGCTGAAATGCCTAAAGCATAATTCTCAGTTTGAAGAGATTCAAGTTCCTTTCCCCATCTGAAAATACATTTGCTGCTTGACCTTGCGGCAAGTCACACAGTCCCTCTGGCTATGTTGATATTAATAAATAAAACTGAGCCAAGCCATATGACTGAACATTGTCCTGTGATCATTTACGTTATTTATATATTAGTGGACTTAAAACCCAGCATGGCTTTGGCCTGGGCTAATTATCAATGGTGAGGGAGTATTCAGGTATGATTTCAGTATAATAAAAGTTTGGGACCATTCCCAAACTACTTGGACCCTAACTGTGGCTGGGGATTAGAGGAAAGGCAGATAAAAACTGGAGAAGTGATCTTCATCTAGATGCCATGTCTCAAGGTCTGAAAGCGACCCTCAATCTGTTTTGTTTAGCAGTACAGAAAGTTTTCATTACTCAAGTTTCTCCTCCTGTACAACTAATTAAAGTCTCCCACCTCCCATAAAATTTTGAGGCATTCTGATAAAAACTAACATGCAAGTATTATTGTTATATTTATTTGCCTGTGGGAAAAAACCCCAAATGGTAATTAGGTTAAAAAAAATAAAATCCTTGCATCTGGATAATGTAATTGCAGATTAAAACTGTCCTATGGACATGGCCAAGAACTGAAAGGCCAGAACATTTTTTGTACACTACAGCCTGCAGCACAACAGTTGTTTCTATAGCTTGGGAGAGAAATGAACGAGTACATCACGGCTGGTGATACAAAGCACTTAAAGACTGACTCCCCATGAAGAAAAAGATCTGGAATTTATTTTCTGTGGAGCTGTAAAAACTCTAACAGTTGTTTGAAAACTGACATAGCACTGTATCAAGGACAGCCAGGAGCAGAGGGAATCTCTGCACAGCCCTGATGATACAATTTAATTAAGGAAGAAACCTTGCACTTTTTGAAACACACAGATGTTCTTCCTCCCACCAAGGATCACAAGCATTAAAATACATCATACAAAACTGTGTAGCTTCCTTTAGATGCAAAATCTTACCTCAGAACAAAAATAAAGATCTCTTACCAGGCAATCTTACAGGTTTCCATGGTGCAGAATTTGGCACATACGAACGTTTACTAGCAGTCACTATCAGCTGATTGCCCAACTTATACTGAAACTTGAGGAAGGCAGTGCCATCTGCTCCTGAGGTTCCAGATGCAATGGAGATCTGGTTGGCAAAAATCTCAATGAAGGCTTCAGTTACTGGCTGATGTGTGCTGGCATCGCTTACATGGACCTTCAGTGTTACTTCTGTAATGACAAAAAAACATGGCAATTAATGTCTGAAAGGCTTCTGCAGGAGGCAGCACTTAGAACATGCTAGCACACCCATGACCAAAAAGATACAGGGCTCAGTGCTAACCTCTGATGCTTGGGCGCCAAATACAACTTCTTGTCCTAGTCTGCAGTTCTCCATTTCAAGCAGTCAGTCTTCACAGACGCTGCAGATTCTGTCACACGCCAGATCAGGTCCTGAATTATCACCCTACTTCTAATTCCAGCTATGGAGGTATCTACATTCCACCTATGATTCACATGCAGCTGGGCAGCACATCATCAGGGGCAGGCAATATTCCTTTTGACAGGCAACATGTCAGTCTCACAGTATCACCATGATTCTAAATGCACATGCTATCGAACATCACATATTAGCCACAAACAGCACAGCATCGTAACTTTCTGTAAGGTCCCTGCGTATTGCTGCGTGTCTGCTCCAGCCAGGCTTTTCCATCAGCAGTGGGAAGAGGGAAAGGCTGGAAGTGGGCTATGCTACCTCACCCTTTCCCCAAAACATTTCTCTGTTTCTGCAGCAAAGGAACAGAGGAAATCTGCTGTGAAGAAAGCCCAGGAAGAAAGAGATTGCCACAGCTGGCACTGGACTCCTCTGGTGATGTCTAACCAAGGTGGTGAAATCCCACAGGATCAGGACAACCAGGTAAGATGCAGAGTGCTAGCAGTGAGTGAGAGAGGAAGACCCCTCCCCACCTCCCTGTTCACTGGTCCTTTTTCCAAGGGGGCAAAAATGCCACTGCACCTAGTGCATCAGCACTGACACTACCCTGTGACCTGACCCACATACAACTGGTGGGTACAAACAGCTAAGAAGTGATGGTTAAGGCAGTCAGGAGAATCGTACATCTTGTAGGCATGCAGTCAGAAGCTAGCACAACGGACTACATTTTCCTTGAGTAATTTGCTGTTTTTCCAGAAACTAATTACTAGTCTAAATGTTTCCAGATGTACAATATTTGTCTACTCTGGAGCACTCCTATGACTGAACCATGCATTGTGTCACCAGGCTTTTGTTACATAAAGTGGAAAGGCTTGTGCAAGACAGTCCCTCTGGAAGGCATTCTTCCATATCTATGATAATTTTTCTGCCCCTCCAAGAGTTCCTCTGCTTCATGCTATACAGTAGCAGCTGTTGCCTTTCTTCAATAACTATGACTTAAACGCAAAGCTGTGTTGAAAAGACCCAGCAACAGTCCAATGACTCCACCAAGCCACTCCTTTATTTTTTATTTGCAGTCACTTCATTGTCCTAAATGAATATATAACCCTCTCTTTTTTTCTCTCGCACCCTCCCAGTTCTCTTGTTCTCATTCTTGCCTCTGGAAATTCTACTGCTCTTGCAAGAAGTCCCCTACCCCAGCTTACTCCATTCCCCAAGGTAGTAGAGGATATTATGTAAATCCCTTTCTCTACCAGGGGAATTCAACCAATATCAAGTAAGATGCTCACACTCCATGTACAACCCACTTCTTCAAGTGCTGCCCACAAAAAGAAAGCATTGCCTCTCCTGCTCATATTTATTCAAAAGCAATACATTAGTTTCTACAGACCAGCACTGGTGATACAGTTCTATTACTGCTGTGTGTTAAGATTTTAAGAATTTGTTTTGGTGTGAATCCTGAGCCAGCAAAACAACAATAAGAACAACAAAGAAATCACATAACTGAGTATGCTGAGAAACATACTGTAACAGTATAAAATTTTAAAAGGATGTCAGGATCTAATACAAAAACATCAGCATCTCTGTGCTAAGGGTATTTCAGCCAGAAAGATATTGGGCCCTTTAATAAGCAGAGACCTTCTGTCTGAATCCTGCAGTACAGAAAATATAAATATCAGGCAGCCCTGAAAAAAAACCCATTAGAGAAATTCATCATCATCACAGCCCTCACTTTAGAACTTGGCAATGGAGGATGCCAATTTAGAGGAGACCAGCATGAAATATGCTCTAACTATTAAAGATTTTTGGACTTGTTCCCAGTTTTGCATTTAGTAGCTAAAGAAAATAACATGAAAAACAGTGTCCATGCTCTCTGGTGTGCATGTACAGAATGCCTCCTCAGAAACCTTGCCTTGACCACCAAGCAACTTATGAAACCTTGTGCATGTGAATGGCAGCCACATTAATCAAAGGAAGAATGAATATGTATTTAATGTATCTACAAACTGTACATGTATTTACAAACATGAGGGCAAAAAGCAATATAAGTTTTATTTTCAAAATGTGCAGGAACAATATGCTTAGATCCAAAGCCAGATAGCTGTGTTGTTAATGTTTCCCACTTTGAATTGCCTAGCAAGGAATGCTGAAGAACAGATGTGGTTAAGAATAATGGGTCATGCATTAAAGAAAAAACAAGGAAAAAGTACAAGTTGAACATTGTGGTTAGCAACTGCAGTAACACGAAAGTTTAGCCTTTTCTAAAACAACCACATATAAGAAGGAACTATGAAGCTCTGCAATATTAAATACTAATCAAGGAAGAGGATAAGAAAACACCAGAAGTATCACATCTATTTAATTCCTTATAGACACACAAAACTCTAGGGTGGAGACTATTATGAAAATTGATCAAAATGACTGATAAACAAATTTTTGCCAGTATACACAAATCCAGTTCTCTCTTCCAAAACAAGAGAGTTAGCCATGGGTATCTCCAGTAGGAAACTCCTTTATCCTTCACTCTATAGCTATAAGAGGGCTTCTGTCTGTGTCCTTCTCTCTTTCTGATAAGGAAGGATAAGGGTTTCCAAAACCCTGTTTCCAAATGGAAATGCCGAAGGCCATCGCCCAAGGTGGAAGACTGATGTCCTGAAAGGTAACAGATTGGAACTGCTGTTCCAAACCACGAGTCCCTAGATCTGATACAGGGTTTTTTTTCCTCCTCCTTTTTAATATTCAGACTTGGTTTTTTTCTGAGAAGACGGAGAAAATCCTAGCAACAATCCTGAACAACTCTAATTCTTCTCTTGTGTTGTCTTCCTTGACATACCCATGAAATGTATACAACTTGCTTAATTCAGGGTTTTCTCCCACACAACAGCTCCTTTTTCTTCTTATCTCACGCAGCAGTGAAGTAATGAACACTAAACTTGCATTATCATAGTAATTTCCACAGCAACAAAACAATTATAAACGTTAAACTGGAGAGAAATTGTTCAAGAAAACCTCCTCTCAAACCCTGAGAGTGATAAGAACAAGCTATAAAGAGAGAGTACTGTGAAAACTTAAAGCTATACCATAAGTTTCAGGATTGTTAGAGATATTCAGACACTTCCTGAGGAATAGGAGGATTGAAGGAGGGTAGGAAGAGAGCAGAACAAGAATAGCAAGTGATTCAAGATCAGTCTGAATTCAAATTAACAGGGAGGTTTTAGACCAAAGCATTAGCTATACTAAAACAAGTATTTAATTAGAAAAAGCTGCTTAGTAAACTCATTACTAAGGACCAGAGTCTTTAAAATATCTGGCAAACTTTTTAGTTCGTTCTCTCAGCAAAATAGTGGGGATAAAGCAGATATATTATTCTTGAGTTTTACAGCCTATCACAGCAAGGAGCTCACACAGAATTAAAGACACATGGGCTCAGAGAGGGAAGGACATCTGCAGTGTGTGGGGAACATGATGAAGGCAGGGAACCGAAGGAAGAGCATAAGATGTACTTCGAGAACATGAACTGCTTAAGTGTGTGCTCCATTACTCCACAGAGCTGTGATACCGTTGTGTGCTCCATTACTCCACAGAGCTGTGATACCGTTGTGCTCTTACTACAACAGGAATATTCAATGACTAAGTTCTGAAAGAGCTTTAGTCTGTCCTATCAGTGAGGTCCAGGAGGAAGGAAGGGAACATAAAGGTGCACAGTGCTGATGTTCCCTCACTGAAGAATAAAGCAGAGAAGGCTGAGGTGTCAGACTCTGCGCAGAGGAATTTACCAAGGGGCAGCTGTGATCTCTCACCTCTGCAGAGAAACCAGCCGCATTCAGGATAGGCTATGCCGGAGCTGATAGCACTGTCTTATATACCTGGCTCCTGACTAGCGTGGTGTGAATGTGACCCTTTCAGACCTGGGCTGTCTGGCAATGCAGTTCCCTGTCAGCTTGCAGCACAACACAGGTGGGCATAGGTTGAGCCAGAGTAATTTGCCTGTAACACTAGCGCACACCCTGCCATTACATTCCTACAGGAATGTTTCATGTCCAAAGCAAGAGCTTCTTATGCTAACTGTTCATTTCCAGGAGATAAGCTGTGGGCAAAGATAGCCTGTTTGGATGGGCAAAAAGACTGGTTCTGTCCAAAAGTGCAGCTAGGAATGGGCCACTTGCAAATGATAAATAGTGAAAGCCACGCAGGAAAACCTGCAACTCTGGCTTCAAGAATCCCAAAGCAAAGTGGGGAGAAAAGGATGGTGGGAAAACAGCAAATAGAAGGTTACATTCCTAAAAGGGCTCAAGGTTGCTGTATGTGTATGCTCAAGCCTAAATCTTTTTATATTCCTTTGTCTTCTTTCAGCAATCACATATTACTTGTTTTTCAAACAAGCACAAACCAAAACTACTAGTTAGAGTGAAAACAGCCACTTAAGTCCCAGTTTTCTATTACAACATTTACTGCCGGCTATATAAAAGCCCCCAGCATCTCAAGGTTATAATTTGGGAAAGTGAAATAAAAAAAGAAATCCCCCCAAATCCTTACATGTTAGCATTCCAATCCAGAATCCAATCTGTTTTCTTAATCTGATTTTTGAGATTTTACTAAGTCTAAACTTTCTCTGAACAATCCTTCCTGTGCCATCTGCTTTATGAACCATGACGCCTCCTCTGAAATACAATTAACTTTAAGACAGCTATTTCTGCAGTCACAACCCCTCTGCTTAGACCCACAACCACTCTTTAAACTGTCATGAACTCCTAGTTTGGGGATGGTTTCCTCCACAACCGGTATCATCAGCACTGTCTGCTACAATCAGACTCTGAAAAGTGAAAAGCACTGTTGCTTCCTTTAGAAAAAATAAGCCTAATATTACATAGAAAGAAAAATCCTGAGTGATGGCACACTGTCAGCTCTCAAACACTGAAACAACAGAGAAAAGTTCTGACAGACATTTGAAGTCAAAGATCACAATCTTATTTAGGTTCCAATCCTGCAATTTGGTTTCTGTGCACACACCCCTCTGTCAGCAGACTCCCGCTGACGTCTGCTGGACAGATGATCTCTTTAGGGAACAGGCTGACACAGGCAGTCGTTATCACTTATCTTTTCCTTTGGGGGTCCGCTATCCGTGGACAATGTCAGGATATTACCAAAAAGAGATTAAAATTATCTAGTTTTTGATTAAAGAAAGAAAACTTCCTGCTCATTTAAAAAACGCCATTATAGACTTTATTTTAAAATACAATTGTATCTTCTGCTCTGATTGAGCTAACTGGCAACATGCCTGGTTTTGAATGCTACATGCCAAATGGATAAGCTTTTCTGCCTCTTGACCTTTTGCCCATGTGCAAGGTCACCTCTCAGCCAAACAATAGAATTTTCCTTTATCTAAAGGAAAACGATTTCCTAGAAAAAGGAGTGTTCCCCAGGACCTTGCCAAAGATGCCAACTCAAGCATTTATATATTGTCATATCTTTGTAATGAACTACATCAAGACTCTACTGACAATCAAGCTCCAAAATAGTAGCATAGTAAGTTCATACAAAAAACAGGAAAATGTGCATGTAAAATCCCTTGAGAAACACAGACTCTGGTCTTAATTTATTCAGTCACTTGAAAGGTAAGTTCACGTGTACCACTTCAGATGGCAGACTAGATGTGCTTGTAGACCTATAGCAAAAACAATCACATCCTCTGTACAGAACAAGCTCTATTGCACATTACAGGAGAACCAGCAGTGCTACACAGCCTACCCCTCCACCACAGGTAACCAAGGTCTCAAATGGGGTTAGCATCTGCCACTGATTTACAGGGAACCTGATTAAGTAAGGGTGGGATGTGGAAGGTCTCCTCTTGCTTGTTGCCTGTTCAGTGGCTCTGAAGATCATACCACGGCTGCTGCAGTCCCTGGCATCAAACAGGAACTTAGTTCTGTTCACAGCACTGGTCAGACCTCCAGTAAGGACTACACAACAAAACTTGGTTCTCAGGACCAGACTTCAAGGACCTGGAAAGCAGAGGCGTTCAGACAAGAGCCACACAAAAAGCCAGGGGACAGGGAAGCAGCCCTAGGACCAGCCATCTGAAGAACTTGACCTCTTCAGTTATTGCGACAGAAGGCTGGATCACTGTGCATTAACAGGGAAACTGCAAAAAAAAAGGTCAGCTGAGAACCTTTAGTCTTACTGACAGAGGTACAGAACGAACCAGCACTAAACTTCAGAAAATTCAGGTGTTGTTTCTTAGCAACAAGAACACAACTTATTAGATGGTAGATTCACTCATGCTGACAGACTATAGGATGATTTCTGGTTTCGTTTTTTTTAAAAAAAAACACCCCAAACTGTAATTTTAGTTCCAGGTGTTTAATTAAGGCTTACAATTAATGTTTAATTCTAGAGTTAATATAATTAATGTTTGATTCTAGAACATTTATAAAGCCAGCCCAAATGGCTGTCTGTGGTGCTTCTTCTTAGCACTGCAATATGAATTTGCTGAACACTTTTCTGCTTTAGAGGTCATGGGGAAGACTACCAGCATGTTCCTCTGCATGCTCTGAGCACTTGTAGTGCAATGACTATAATTAACTCTCACACATCAGAAGACAAGAAGGGATTTTTTGTCCCCCAAATGCACAACTGACTGGTTTTCGAGGTTTTCTTTTATTCCTCTCTTTCCTCAAAAAGAGCAAACATTGGGCACAATGGGAGCTGCATAGTCCAATCTCTTTGCTGGCACAGAGAAGCCACCCTGTGATGCCCAAACAATGCATTGTGCTCACCTCATCTCAGTGGACAAGCAGGATCTGGGACTGTGAAGAAGGCTGCTCTTGGGTGGCACTTGAGGCTTTTTCACCCTTCCCTGCAGCACAGTTTGATTCATCTGTGTTTCTCATCTAACATTCCTTGCCACTCCATGCGCCTCAGGCATTGCTGGCACTGTGGCTGGTTCCTCTAGTGCACAAGAATTTAATTTCCAGAGGACTGAAATGATTTAATTTAACTAAAATAATTAGACTCAATCCTCAATATTTAAACAAAGCAGAGTGGTCTGTGATATGAAGGTCAGAGAGGTGCCCTACTTGCCTCTTCAGGTTTAACATCTATTAAACAAAGCATTTGGAAACTAAAATGATAAATACATTAATTTATCTCAAAATACATTCTCTCCTAGTGATAATGCACACAAGGGATAAGAACTAGAGCAATTCATGCCACCTCCAGTGACAACCAGGCTACCAGACAATCATGTACTCGAGGAGGGAGGGGCAGGCAATGGATAATAAAATAAAGACATTCATCATACAATTGCCCAACATTTAAAAGAGGTTTTGCGAATCCTGACCTGCTAGAGCCTGGAGCATTACCATCAAAATTAATTTCTTGGAAAAAAAGGTAGGAATTTTCTTTAATTAAAAAAGTGAGAGCTATATGCGTAATGCCCAGATGAGACTCTGATACCCTATTGTTAAGTGATTAAACAAGCATTTATAATTAACTTGAAACTCACATGCCTATGAAACTCATGAATAGCAATAGTTGTATTAACAGGTCTGCCTTTGATCTCTACGGGAACTGTGCATGACACGAACTAATTTCATTTCCAAACCTTGTCTTATAGACACGGAATTATATAAAGATACTGTCATGGAGTGCAGATGGAAGTTGAGTTTCAAAGCTTTAGCTTGCCACATGCATAATGCATTCTTTACAAGACATGGAATAGTAATCCCTGCTTAAAATCCTCTTTTTTTCCCTAATAGAGTCCTTTGAAACTCTGTTTGGAGATCAATATGGAATGAAAAGTGAATGCACTGATATTTTCCAGTTGCTGAGCTTTAGAGTTCTCCACTGACTCAAACAAGACCACAGCTGATTTTGCAACATCAGTTCTGAGGATAACACCACGTTGAGCTCAGCCGCTCCACAGCTCACAGGGATTTTAAGCCAAGTTTATACCTACTGCATCACTGGTCTAGTTTGGGGGAGGGCAGACATGGAAAGCTTGGATTTGCTTAGCCACGAATGGATGTGCTACATTTTCATGGAACAACTTTTTCTATCTCTACCAATAACAACATGCATCTGAAGAAAAAGTTCAAAGAACACTTTCCACATTAAAGTGAGCCAGTGTATGTGCAGTGGAGTAGGGAGGAGATAAGCACTTCTTCTTTGCTTACTTCCAAGTAGTTTTAATCTTAGGTTTAACTGCTACTTAATTTCCAAAATCTGCAGTGAAAACAAAGCTAGATGTCACTCTGGAAGAGAGTATTTTTACTTTAACTGTCTTTTTTTTTAAACAAATTACTGTAACGATTCAAACAAACTCAACTCTAAGAGACTCCCTACAGACTCATACCAGTAAGCAGACTTCCATTTTCACCCAAGTACTCCACTGACATAAGCTACTGCACATATAGAGGTAATTTGTGTTAAAATTTTATCTGGGCACTTGCACATTCTCTTTTTTCAAATAACTAACTAGTCAATTTATATTCTCTTCATTCCGTGAAGAGGTAATCCCCAGCTGGTAGACAGAAAAATTAAGTAGCAGCAAAGCTATACATGGTGACAATCTCATTCCTCCAGCCCAGCCAGCCTGTGCAGAGAGCTCGGCGGTGCGATGACGAGCTCAGCACTGCTGCTCAGCTACTACCGGGCAAAACCAGGAGCATCCCTATGACCACAACCACCATGGCCTGGCTGTGGATTCCTGCTCCTTTTCTTGTGCTGCTCTGCTGCTCTTGGACCCGTCATTGTGTTTGTTCCATTTACTGACGTAGCACAGCACCATCCTAACAAAATGAAGGGCTTGTTGCTAGGTTATCAGGTTGAACTGCTGAAGCAACGCAGCCCCAATTGCCAAAATCAGCAGAATGGGCAGGTGTGCGGGCAGAGCGAGACAAAGTCTCCTAGCCAAGAGCAACACTGGTGGAAGAAAAGAAGGGAGCTGGGACCACCCCTGCTGGCTCATGGGCTATTAGGTCAGGTCAGCTGCACCATTGAACCACAGCTCCAGTCCTCCTCAAGTAACTGCACCCCTACAGTCAATTTGGAAGGATGCCTGTCCCTCTCTTGACTTAGACAAACTTTAGGTCAGCACTTGAGATGAACAGTTGCAGTCAACATTTACCTTGTGTTAATCCCAAATAACTGAAGGTTGGCCCCTTCCCGACTGCTGCACCTCTAACACTGCATACCAGCACTGCAGCAGTAATATCCTCTGGTGCCTAAAGGTAGGATGCTTGTGACAGTGCCAGGGAAGGCATTGATTTTGAGCAATGAGAACTTTCGCACAGGCACTACGCAGGGTTTACAATTGCTCTTGAATACCCAAAAGCCTCTACAGCCACAGCTGGCATTTCTCTCGGGGGAATGCTGTTGATTCCACTTGATCCTATAAAGCTTGCTGTCATTAGCATCTCTACATGCCAGTTGCCATGACTGCTGTCTTCTCCTCACTATAGCACCACAACTAATCATCCCTCAATTTGCCTAAATTGAAACTGTATCCTCAAAAAAATATTTATTATAATAACAAGCTTTTGAGATTTTTCTCTTCAAAACAATGATTCTATTTCCTTATCTGGAACAATCAAAAAAACCTAATTAACTTGTGGTCTAGGTCTTCTAGAAAATGAGTGGAGACTTTAAATAAAACAGGAGCT
Source organism: Phaenicophaeus curvirostris (assembly GCF_032191515.1). Classification (NCBI taxonomy): domain Eukaryota; kingdom Metazoa; phylum Chordata; class Aves; order Cuculiformes; family Cuculidae; genus Phaenicophaeus; species Phaenicophaeus curvirostris. The sequence continues at coordinate 22,833,832 of NC_091397.1, read as the reverse complement.
ACTACAAATTCCCATCATCCTAACACTGTAACCCATCCCCACAACTTGACACATAGCTATTTGTCATTACCCTTTGTTTACTCCTTCATCCAATTTCAGTCACGCAGAAGCAGCCTCCTCATCTAAGCCAATTTTTCAATTAATGTTTTTGAACCAGGCTGCTGTATTGTCTGTATTTCAGCTGTGATGACTGCATATATATGCAGAGCATAATAACTGACTCAGCAACCGCAACTTGCTTCAGTTTAAATTACCGTAACAGCCATGGTGATCTTGATTCTTGGCAAAGGGATTAATTTAAAGGCTTTTTAGATTCCATGAGAAATAAAATTTCTAATAAGATTAAAATTGTGAATTTAAAAAAAATACTTTGTATTTCCCTACACTGGAAGTCAATTATGTAAATCAGAAGTTATTGGCTCTTCCACAAATTCACAACCATAACTGTAACACTTGCAACATTAATCTTTCTTACAGATTCATCTTTCATAAAACCACAATGTGCCAATGACTGGGGTTTTGATATGCTGCTCATCCAGCTTCTATCACTTCCCATGACTGAGAAGAGCACTGGAGCATACCTTCGTATGTCTTGGTCACCTTACAGCTCTGATTCCCTGTGGTGCTTGTCACAGTCCCATGACTACCACTGTAGCTAAGAGATGAAGGCTTTCAACTTGGAGGTCCGTGGTCCAGGCCTTGGGAATGTATGAAAGTGACTTGGAGAAACATGCTTGTTTAGGTTGTGTAATTGCCTGCCTATGGGGGCTGAAGGGGTGGTCACTCTGCTGAAGGACTCTTGGGATTCACAAATCAAAATGCTGCAAACCAATGAACCCCAGCAGAAATGGCTGATCAAACAACTTGGTAAATTATCTCAATGTAAAATGCTGTGACAGGCCAATAAAATGATGGAAGCAGGCTGAGAAGAGATGGGTAAGGGCAACATGCCCTGAAGCTTGGGGGAGATAATGCAGGGTGTGACAGACCACAGCTGCTGCAAACAGAGCTGACCTAACCTCAACAAAAATGAGACCTGAGGGTGGCCTTTGTTTTAGATGAACAGCTATGCCAGTAGAGTGGATCAACTAACTACAACATAGTAGTTGATCAAACTGTTCTTGAGTTCATTACGAGTGAGAATGTCCCCTAAACCAGTATGGGGAGGGCATGTATGTGTCGCTCAGCCTAGCATAAAGTATAAAAACTGAATAACAACAGTAATAAGTAAACTTGAGAGCAATGAGCTTGAGCTGGCTTCAACCCACATGTTCTTTCTCTGTGGCTGGTGATGCCCAGCATCGTGACAGTGAGTACAGAGACCACCAACAAGTATCACACATTGGTGGTACAATAGAACCGTTATTGCCATTGCTGTATTTCCTACTTGCTAAATGCAAATTGCATTGATATTGTGATTTCAGTACATTTTATATCACAATGCTAAATCAAAACCCCTATGTAACATTAAATAACTTCAAATAAGTACATTGCATATCAAACATTAAATCTTCCACATGTGGCCCACCTAAAAAAGTCCAGTCTGAGTGTACAGGACTCTGACAAATCCTCATATTATTTACTAGTTTGCCTATTTGACAACAGAAATTGCTTATTGCTTATACTCTGGCATAAACCCATTTTAGATATTTATAGCTATAAACATCACTCTGCTTAAGCTCTCTCCCACAGCACAGAATTCCCTTCTTTCATTTTAACTCTTCTGTTTCTTATACTCACACAGCAAAACACACATCTGTTTAAAAGGAACGCTATCATCAAGGGCTGCTGGCATTCTTTGACAAATACATCCACTTTCCCATTAACAACCAGACATGTAGAACTGAAAACATTCCAGCGGCGCTCTCCGATTCCTTGGCACAAACAGCAACATGTACATTTTGTAAGCCATTTAGTCTATGCATTAAGTGAGCTTTTTAAAGTATTATACCAGTTTAAACAGCTGTATGTTTGGAAAGAGATCTACTAGGTACAATTAGTCCTTAAAGGGGAAGAAGGAGGAATTGCTAAATAACCAAACGATACAGAAGCATATATATACTTAAATATAGAATTTATAAATATCCTTCTATTCATATATACTTATATACAGAAGCTGCATGAACAGGATTTGCTGGGAGAATTTGCTGGGAAGCAAATAAAACAGTTCATATACAAGACCAATAATCTTACTTCTGAAAGGGTAAAAGATGCTCTATTATGATGTGCCTAAGGCAAATATAAAGTGAGCGGATGAAGGGTACATTTATGTTATGCAGATGTGCACGTATATGTACATGAAATTAAACTGAAAAAAATAAGGTACAGCTAATCACACTAGTAGTGACAGCATTTACTTAAAAGTTTCCTTGACAGTATCAGTACGTATTACCGCAATGAAATCCAACCCAAAAAGAAGTTTACAGAGCCTTTCTTGATAGCAAGAAAATATATATTACACTCAGGGATATAATCTACTTTTGTGTTTGCTTATTTGCAATTATTCTTGCACTTACAAAGGAACTACTAAGAAAAATATTCAACAGTTAACCAATATTTTAAAAGAATCAGCCAATAAATTTAAAACCCATTCTACCACCTTTAGCCATAAATACAATTCCAGTGAGTACTACAGGAGTGCCAACCACCTTGTAAATATGTAAACCAGAGGTACAGAATCCTCATCTTTCATTATGAAATTTAACAGCTTTAGGAAGTCTATAAATACCAATTTTTAGCAGTATCATTTCATGTTACATATTATTTTACTTGACGCCCACTTGTCTGAATTACTACACATTCAATTTTATAGTTCAGATAATTTCAGTTTGTCCTAGGATTTGGAAAATTAACATTCCATAATACAAAAGTAAGATATTCTTACTGCTTTGCTGAGCATATGTTCTAAATCAAAATGGCTTTTCACTTTTTTTTCCCCTCTTCACATTAGGTCCTGAGAAAAAATCCTAAACACAACCCAGTGGCTGTGTGTGTGCATAGCCACACTCACTACCTACAGCAAGCAGTTATTCAGAAAAGCTGGTGTATTTATTTCAACAACTGGTCTAATAATCCTAGCGGCCACTTGCTGTCTTCAGGTTACAAAATTACTTAAAGGAAAAGTAAAAGGACAGCACATTGCTGTTATCGCTCAAAGCCAGCCTGTTCTTCCTCTATACTAGCATGACAGATACTTCTAGCCATCAGCCAGCAGAGCACAGGATGCATTGTTTTAAAGAGCATACAAAGTTGAGAGGTTAGGCAATCTAGCAGCACTCATTCAGTAGGAACTGGATATTTACTGACACTGCCTTTGGCTCCACTGCTCTAGTAAATCAACGCAGTGCAGCAAACCAGCAATAGTTCTCATTCTACGTAGCTACAACAAAATTATACAGACACATTATCATCCTTTATACACATACATGTGGATGCAGTGTAGGAGAGACAAAATAATTAAAAATGAAATTGCCTTAAATGGCAATGTAAACCCGCATATCTGCAGACTCAAGTTTCTCCCAGAAATGACCGAGTTACGCCAAAGCCAAGATGTTCAACGTGAGCAAGAAGGATTTTAACTTTGGCTTTGGACCATTCAATTGGATACTGCCAACAGAGTGGATAATTAAACAAAGAAAAAGTGTGGCAAGTAACAATCGATGCCGTTGCCATCACAGAAACGTGGTGGGATGACTCATATAACTGGAGTACAGCTATGGTGGGGAACAAACTCTTCAGGTGGGATAGGAAGGGTAGGAGAGGAGGCGGGGTAGCCCTCTTTGTAAGGGAGGACTTGGACACTGTTGAGATGGATTGTGGTGACGAGGAGATTGAGTGCCTGTGGGTTAAAATCAGAGGAGCCCACCAGAAGGTAGATTTTGGGATGGGAGTCTGTTACAGACCACCCAGCTAAGGAGAAGCAGCTGATGAGCTCTTCTATAAACAGCTGCGGTTAATCTCTAGATCAATGCCTCTTGTTCTTGTGGGAGACTTCAATCTTCCTGATATCTGCTGGAAGTACAATAGAGCAGAAAGGAAGCAGTCTAGGAGGTTCCTGGAGTGCGTGGAAGACAACTTCCTTGCACAGCTGGTGAATGAACCAACAAGGGAGGGTGTCCTGCTGGACCTGCTGTTTGTGAACAGAGAAGGCCTTGTGGGGGATGTGGCAGTAGGGGGACGCCTAGGACAAAGCGATCATGAGATGATAGGGTTTTCTGTTCTAGGTGAAGTGAAGAGGGTGGTTAGTAGGGCAGTAGCATAAAATTTCCAGAGGGCAGACTTTGAATTCTTCAGAAGGCTGGTTGGCAAAGTCTCATGGGAGACAGTACTTAAGGGCAAGGGAGCCCATGAGGGCAGGGAGCTCTTCAACAAGGAAATCCTAGCAGCTCAGGAGAAAGCCATCCCCATGTTCCGGAAAAAAAGCTGGCAGGGGAGAAAAACAGCTTGGTTGAACAGAGAGATCTTGAGTGATATCAAGAAGAAGAGAAATGTTTATGGGCTCTGGAAGAAGGGACAGGCCTCTTGGGTGGACTACAGGAGGGAAGTGAGACTGTGTAGAGAAAAAATCAGAAGGGCTAAGGCTCAACTAGAAATCAGATTGGCAAAGTCTGTGAAAGATAACAAAAAATCCTTCTATAAATATATAAATAATAAAAGGAGGACTAGGGAGACCATACAGTCCCTACTGGACGCAGAAGGAACAACAGTGACAGGGGATGAGGAAAAGGCTGAGGCACTTAATGCCTTCTTTGCCTCAGTCTTTAATTGTAAAGAAAATCGTTCCGTCTGTGTACTAACTCAGGAGCTAGAGGAGCACAATGAGGCTCCCATGATCCAAGAGGAGGTGGTCAGAGCCTTGCTAGCCCAACTAGACACCCACAAGTCTATGGGGCCGGATGGGATTCATCCAAGGGTATTGAAGGAGCTGGCGGATGTGCTGGCCAAACCCCTTTCCATCATCTTCCAACAGTCCTGGAAGACTGGGGAAGTCCCACTGGACTGGAGGCTGGCTGATGTTGTGCCCATCTACAAGAAGGGTTGCAGGGAGGACCCAGGAAACTACAGGCCTGTCAGTCTGACCTCAGTGCCAGGGAAAGTCATGGAGCAGGTGATCTTGAGTGCTATCATGAAGCACATGCAAGAGAACTGGGTGATCAGACCCAGTCAACAGGGGTTCACAAAAGGCAGGTCTTGCCAAACTAACCTGATCGCCTTCTATGACAAAGTGACTCGGCTGCTGGATGAGGGAAAGGCTGTGGATGTGGTCTTCCTGGACTTCAGTAAAGCCTTTGACACAGTTTCTCACAGCATTCTGCTTGAGAAACTGTCAGCCTCTGGGCTGGACAGGCGCACACTCTCCTGGGTGGAAAACTGGTTGGATGGCCGGGCCCAGAGAGTGGTGGGAAATGGTGTGAAATCCAGCTGGAGGCCAGTGACAAGTGGGGTTCCCCAGGGCTCAGTGCTGGGTCCAGCCCTGTTCAATGTCTTTATCAATGACCTGGATGAAGGCATTGAGTGCACCCATAGCAAGTTTGCGGACGACACTAAGCTGGGTGGAAGTGTTGATCTGCTGGAGGGTAGGGAGGCTCTGCAAAGGGATCTGAACAGGCTGGACCGCTGGGCAGAGTCAAATGGCATGAGGTTTAACAAGGTCAAATGCCGGGTCCTGCACTTGGGGCACAACAACCCTATGCAGTGCTACAGACTAGGAGAAGTCTGTCTAGAAAGCTGCCTGGAGGAGAGGGACCTGGGGGTGTTGGTTGACAGCGACTGAACATGAGCCAGCAGTGTGCCCAGGTGGCCAAGAAGGCCAATGGCATCTTGGCTTGGATCAGAAACGGCGTGACCAGCAGGTCCAGGGAGGTTATTCTCCCTCTGTACTCGGCACTGGTGAGACCGATCCTCAAATCCTGTGTTCAGTTCTGGGCCCCTCACCACAAGAAGGATGTTGAGGCTCTGGAGCGAGTCCAGAGAAGAGCAACAAAGCTGGTGAAAGGGCTGGAGAACAGGCCTTATGAGGAACGGCTGAGAGAGCCGCAGTTGTTTAGCCTGGAGAAGAGGAGGCTGAGGGGAGACCTCATTGCTCTCTACAGCTACCTGAAAGGAGGCTGTAGAGAGGTGGGTGCTGGCCTCTTCTCCCAAGTGACAGGGGACAGGACAAGATGGAATGGCCTCAAGCTCCACCAGGGGAGATTTAGGCTGGACATTAGGAAAAAATTCTTCACAGAAAGGGTCACTGGGCACTGGAACAGGCTGCCCAGGGAGACAGTTGATTCACCTTCCCCAGAGACGTTTAAGGCATGGGTGGACGAGGTGCTAAGGGGCATGGTTTAGTGTTTGATAAGAATGGTTGGACTCGATGATGCGGTGGGTCTCTTCCAACTTGGTTATTCTATGATTCTAATCATTAATAGCTAATGTGAATGAAACAATCTTTAACAGTTGATCTTTCATCTTTCTAACCATCAACTTAATATTAAAATTGGGCTGAAATTATTTTGTGGTTATATACACATGGACCACAAAATCCTTGGGATCATAAATAGCACATAACATGCAAGATAATCAGCTAAGTATAAATGGTCACGGTGTGCAGATATTTACTTAAAACGTGGTGATTCTTATGTTACCTGCAGTACCAAAGCCAGGCAAAATACATTTCATATTCTTTTAAATGGGTATGCTTAGATACAAAACATTGCTGTGTACTTTAGGGGCTGCTTTTGCAATTAATTTTTGTTACTGTCATGTTAAAAGTGCAGTGAGATGCGTAGAACTTCTTTAAATCTCTTTTCAACTAGGAACTTCAGCAAAAGTATTTTCTAGAGCCACTGCTCCAATCCCCTTGGTGGAAAGGACTTTCAGAAAATCAAACAGATGCCTATGAAGCATAATGGGTGAGACTTTATGATTCACTTAGGGATGCAATGCAAAACTTGCCATTGTCATGACGAATCCCATCTGGCCATGAGGACCACAAAGCTGCTCTCTCACCCCCCACCACTCAATGGGATGGAGAGGAGAATCAGGAAAAGTGGAAAACTTGTGGGCTGAGACAAAGACAGTTTAATACAACAGCAAAAGGAAGAGAGAATAATGAGGGTAAAAATAATATATACAAAACCACCAATGCAGATTACAATTGCTCACTACCCACAGAGACTGATACCCAGTATGGTCCCTAGCAGGAATACCCGAGCAGTGAAGCCTGGCAACCGACCAACTTCCCATTTATATACTGAGCATGACACTATATGGTATGGAATATCTCTTTGGCCAGCTTGGGTCAGCTGCTTGACACTGCTCCCTCCCAGATCCTTGCGCACCTGCTCACTAGCAGAGCATGGGAAACTGAAAAAGTTCCTTGATTTCTTAACAACTAAAAGCATCAATGTACCATGAAGATCATTCTCATACTAAATCCAAAACAGAGCAGCTCCTGGGAAGAAAATTAAGTCTATCCCAGTCATCAATACTGATAGTCATAGAAGCAAAAGGCTTGGCAAGCTATGAGCATCGTGCCTTTCCTTTTCAGCAAAACAGAGGACCTTCCTGGCAAAATGCCCCAAGGACTTTCTGTTACATCAGCCGTAACAAAGCTTGGACTCTGAAGATACGGCCTTGGCCTTGACAGTTCTCTCCTCTCTGCTACCCTGACTACATCAGAGGGCATGGTGAAAGAGCTTACAAAAGGCAGCTGTACTCCAAGCCAGGGAGCTCTCTGAAGGAGCCGCAGATCACTTTCCCCAGCCCAGATTCCTGGCATTGTGTAAGAAGGTGCTCAAAGCTGACGTCTCACCCAGGAATCCGAGACTGGGATTTCCCACTCTTGTGCTGAAGTCTCATGTTTGTCAAAACTACCATCTCTCTGGTCTGACGTGCAACTTCATAAACAACTTGGTCAAGAACCCTGAAACAGGCTGCCGAAGGAAGTTGTGGATGCTCCCTCCATGGAAGTGTTCAAGGGGCCAGGTTGGATGGGGCCTTAGGCAGTCTGGTCTGGTGGGAGGTGGTGTCTCTGCCTGTGGCAGGGGGGCTGGAACTAGACTTTAAAGTCCCTTCCAACCCAAACCACTCTATGATTAAGATGACAAGATGTGTTTGCTATGAACTTTCAGAACTGTCTGTCAAACACCTTGCTTCATATTTAGGTACCTTTGCCCTCCTGTCCTCCCACTCCAGGACTCCACCACTTACTAATCAATGTATAAAAAAAAAAGAAAAAAAAAAAGAGAATGGTCTGCTAGAGATAAATTCAGTCAAGCAATGGAAATAAATGCATTTCTATTACAGCAATACAAAAATACAAAATTCATTTTATTTAAGTAGCAGTGACAGCAAAAATGTTTAAAGAACAGGCCTGCCACAATTAAGAAACACAAAACCCCCACGTATCTCTTACTTTGTTTTACATTTTTGTCTCTCTCTGCAACTGCTTGGGACAATCCACCCCAAGTCTCACATGACATTGTACGAATCTAGTGAGAGAAACGGTTTCAGAAGTTCATCCTACGAAAGGCACAGAAATTTGAAACTGCTTCTGAAATTAAGACTGCTTATTTGTTAACAGCTCCATTGCAACCCTGGATATTTTGTTCCCTGAAAGATTCTTCCTGAAAATATGCACCCTTTTCAGTGACAGCAGGCATGCTGATTCCAGCAAGTGTAACAGATCAGTTCTGAAGTTACCAAACCTTCTTCCCAAATTAATTAAATCCAATGTTAAGAGAAATCCACAAAATAATGTAGCATGATATTTTGAATATCTGGAACGTGGTATGATCATGAAGCTCAGAGCAGAGGGAAGGCCCCTTGGTACACCAGGAGCTCTGGTGCTGGAGCTCTGCACCTAGGGTAAGGAAACACAGGTTCCAGAAGACTCACAACAAAAGCATCTTCCTCTCATGTTGTGTGGGCAGCCTTACTCTCTCTCATTTATCACTCCATTGCAACAGGTAACAACAGATGGGTATTTGACCTACTCCCATGTAACTACATCACCTACATGTCTGTGCTGCTTTTCAGGCTCTGTATAAGGCCCTTGAACCTACACATTACATCAAGAGATTCATGAATGACACCTGAAAAAGAACAAGCCGTAAAAAAAGCAAGCCATGGGGCTTACCAGTGTTATACAGCTATTTTTACTGTTACTGGCTTTTTTAGTAGTTTTAATGGAATTCATAAAAGTAAAAAGGCTGAAAACTATTGCTGACTGATGAAGGAAGTCTATTGAGATGGCAGTGGGGTTGCTTCTTGGTTAGGGGTTCTTAAGAAGCAGATACTCACAGACTGTATTTAGGAAAAAGAGCTCCAAACTCAGAGAAAGAATAATAGTGCAATCTGAGAAGGTGAAAATGTGATGAAGATAGGGCAAGCATCTAGCTTTTGCATGAGTTAAATTAAAGCCTATGAACATTATAACAATCCGTTAGCTTGGAGAGGATCTACACAAGGTTTTGTGTTAAAGATGAACGTATCCATCCTTGTGAAGGGAAAGGCCTTTGGGCTGAGGTGAAGCAAGCAGTAGATGGACTCTAAAAACCATTGACAGAGATAGCTAACACAGCTGGGAGCCCACACATTACCTGCCAAGTCTGTCAGCTCGGGCAGGACAGGAGGGGAAAGGAAGACATTGTAAGAACTGGACAATCTCCATCCACTGCAACAAGTAAATGAGAACAAGGAGAGATGCCTACGTGAAGGTCACAGGTCTGCAGATGCTGTCCCTTGGTCTTGCTGTGGTATTTTAAAAAAATCAGGGGTTTTGTCCCAAATACTGTACTTTTTTTCCTTTGTAAGTCCTTATTGCATTACAGTAATCCCCAACAGTTCTTGACTGACTGTCACAATTTGCTCTTACTTGGCCTTGCATTAAAATTGACCCACAAGTACCTAAAGAAGCAAGATGGAGAGAAAATTTTTCCTTGGAGCAGTAGCGAGAGACCAATACCTACCCTGTGCCTCAGGCCCTGCTTGCTGATACATCCATCACTTTACTTTCCTTACCTGCCATGCTCTTCAGGACCACGCTGTAAGGGAGCAGAGGCAGCACTCAGCCATGTTCTCCACAGACAGCAAAGAGCAGCTGGGCTTCCTTAGTGCTCTGCTGCGGGGGCTCCCCATCCCCCATCGCTGGACCTACATGCTTCCTTTGACATCATCCAAGATCCACTCCTCTTCCAGCATGTCCACCTCAGATACTGCCAACATCTGCTTTGGGTCAGAACACCTTGGCCTTTTGACTCTCATTTCCCCTTTCTCTTTGGGATCATTTGCTACATTTTATTTATTACAGCAGCTGGCTGTTCAAGTTCAAGATCCTCCTACACATGTGAGGTTTGTACATGCAAAGTATCATCTCCCACTGGATGCGGGAGTGTTGGGACAAAAAAAACCCCTCCACATTGAGTATTTCAGGCTGCTCCCTTTGATTTGCACAGGACGGCTCCTGCTGAGACCCAAGACACTTTGGCCCAGAGGCTGTATGCAGACACATTGCATGGAGCCAGGCTGCAGCACAGGGCAGTGCTGCTCTGCAGCTGGCATACTTGCCAGCTGGCTCACCGGAGCATTTTTGGCTTCTTGACTCCCAGAGACCACCCTTACCCCACCACCTCAGGGCTGTCAGCTAGCTGGTAAAGAAGTGAGGTGGAGAGTGGAGAAAAAATAACCCAAGGCTCTCTCTTCTCCTTTCACCGTAGTCAAGACAGGCTCCAAGAGATAGAAACCCTTCTCTACCCACACGCTGTGCTCCAATGTTGCTCAGGGGCTGCAGGAATATTACACTCCTCTCCCATCCCTCCCTTCTTCCCCCAGCGGCACAGAATGACTCATACAAGCACTGACTTCACATCGTGCAAACATCACAACCAGCAGCAGGGTATCAGGGGCTGGGGGAGGTATATCAAACAGCATGCCCTGAAACAGAGTTGTGCAAACACACTAACTCCAATCTTCTGCTATGGGAGCTAGGGAAATTTCTTGGTTCCCAGGTCTGTATGCATCAGCTGATCCCATTCCTGTGCTGGAAGAGGACCTAGAAGTACTGTCATCCTCTCTGGCTCCTGCAACTTGCTTTCCAGAAGAAAAAATTTTGGAGTGGCTGTAAACCATCTGGGCCCAGCCCTGGCCATAACTGCAAGGCACACAACATACCTCCTCCCCCTCAAAGCTTTGGCATAGCTTGTGTGACAGCACTCAGCATCCGGGGCATTCGCTGCAGCTGGCAAGATAAAACCAGAGCAAGTTGCAATGAGAAAGACATCTAACATGGGTCTTACAAACACTAAAGTAAACCATGGGTTAAGTGCCTAAATAAGTACTAGAAGATTATCTGCACATTGCTTCATGGAAAAAACAAAAAAACCCCAACCAAACAAAAAAAAAACAACCAAAACCAGCCAAGTGGAACAGATTCATCACTTGCATCAATCAGTGATGGTGGAGGACATCCATACACCTTTGAAACACATCAGCAATCAGATATGAAGCAATACTTAAAGTGAAAACTAGTAAAAATAGTACATTTAAATGCAAAATGTGTGTCACAGCTCGTTTTTTTAATCCCACCTTAACTCCAAAAATCTTTTGTGGTTTTTTTGGATGTTAAATGACTACAGACGATGATTTTTTTTCTTCTTTAAATCAGTTTAATTATTTTCCTCATGGCCAGTAAAATTTTTGCTACCTTTCACACAGAAATTTTCTGCTACTTTTATTCTAAAAACTCACTGAAACCGCAAAGGACAACTGCAGGACCCTCTTACTTACAGGTTAAGCCACTTCAGAAACCACAAGCTTTAGGAAGTCTGGAAAATTAAGTTTTCCAAGTAGCCCTTACAGGCCTCCAGGATTCCAGAGAATGCAGGGAGTCATGCTTCTATGTCACCAGCATATCTTTGGTGGGGGGAGGATAAATAAATAAAAATAAAAATCAAGCAGCATTTGGTGCATAAGGGTAGGTTTTTCTTTTGAATGCTCTGGCCAGTGTATATTTAACAAATCAGTTTTGAATTGTCCAAATAGTTAGTACATGAAGAAAATTTCTTCTTAACACTAATCCAATTTTACTTTCAAGTGCCAGAGACCACGTACAAAGCGTTTACCAGGTAGTTGTACACTCCATCTGCATCCAGCTGCCAGACCACCATAAATAAGTACCCCAAAAAGCAAGCTTTTAAGGTGAAATCACATAGACACCACCAAGGTCAAAAGTGTTAGAAGCGTGAGCAGCACTACCTATCATACCTACATTCTACAGGCCCAGGCTTCATCTTCTGTACTTCAGCTTTTGCTGCACTGGGATTTTTGAGAGATTCAAAAAGCAGCATTAGTGATGTCAGTGTATTAATAAACAGGGATCCAATTCAAGCCTTATACACTACAACTGGAATATTTAATCAGTCTGTGTTTTTAAATAGCACACAGAAAAATTCATACTTTACAGAAGAGCTTCAAAAACCACACATTCATTCCTTTCTTCACAGAACTTGATCTTTAAAAAATAATTTAAAAATTGAAATAATTTAATGTGTATGAAACTTAATTCCAAGAATATCACTTTAATAGTAGCTTTAATGTAGGAAAACCAACAGTGAAGTTCACCAGGTGACCAGATTCTTCCTGTCTCCAGCCTAGGTTCTGCCCAGACTTGGAGAGAGCCAGGCAGAAAGGTGATTGGCTGAAATCTTATCAGGAAGACAGACTGACAAGCACTTATGGGGTTTGAGGGAACAGACCACAGGCAGATACAGAGAGAAGTTTCTCAGTTCTAGAAATGAAGAAGCCATGGAACTCCTTCATGCCAAGGAAACTGGCTGTATTGCACATCTAGTCAATATGCTCTTTCCCACATTGCTCCTCGAGAAGGAAGTGTGACAGAGATGCTACAGTATGACACACAGGACCAACAGAGAACCAGGTAACTGCAGGGGAACCGATGTTTCTGTTAACCTCAATTTTTATTATTTTTTTTTTAATAATAAATGAGACTGATAGGCGCTTGACATTTTGTGAACTGCGTGGTGATCACATGGAAGCATTTCTTCATTGTGCTGAAGAGCAGATTGCCTCCCTTGCAAGTATGTTCACAACGTCTCTTTTATTCAAAGCTCGTTCTAGAGAGCTTACAATGGGATGAGTGGGCTGAGGATGACAACCTCCTTGTGAGAATAAGCAGGAATCTGGTGACGCATTAATCGCTGCCTTGATTTTTCACTGCAGAACCCCTCCTGCCTATTTCGGAAGCCAGCTCTCACCCTGCTCTGCTGCCACAGCAACGCAGGAACCGTTGTGTGGGAGTGCTGAAAATTAATTTCCTTGCATTACCAAAACCAAGAGAACCAGAAGCAGACAGGGAACCAAGAAGCACTTTTCTACCTACCTTGTGGGCTCACCACACTCAAATCCCAAAGACACAGTCTGAGGTTCTTCTAACTCAGCTTTGAAACAAACATGCACAGATACACGTATCTCTGCCCACTGTCCACTTGAAAAGTCCGCTAAGCTGCTCTCTATATGGTAACGTTTTAAATGAAATGTTTTAGACTGGGCTCATTTTGATCAGTGACTACTGAGCAATTTATGAGCAAGGATGAGTTGCTGAATATATCTCTTTTTTATTTAATCAGGCAAAGATATCAAAGGAATTATTCTGGGTTTATCATACACAGAAAAAAACATTTATTTATGCAAATCTCAATTAATCAAGTTTAGCAACACAGAGCCACGGGTTTCACTCAGAACCAGGCAAAAGGAATCAGCCATCCTGAAGCTGAGGCCACACTACCTAAAAGTACTCCTGACTTTTCTTCTTTGAGAAGATCACTGGTTTTGCAGTAGGGCCTCAGGAAGACCTATAATCAATCTTACACAGCACACCTCAACAAAAAAAAAGTTGGCTATTGGGATCTCAGCTGGCTTTGCACAGAGATGCTGCTGCCTCTTTTCAATCCCTGCGCTCCCCACCCCCCGCCCCCCCCCCCAAAAAAAGAGAAATGATGGAAGGCAAAGATAGGCTGTGCAGATCACTGAGACATCTAATTATGCTTTGCCTTTTTTTACTTGTAATAGATTTGCAGCTTTCTGACAAGTCTACAAGGATACAGAGTTTTAAATTTTGCATTATAAACTTTTACAGTAAATACCTTGTCAGCTAGTGACACAGATAACAGGTTGCAGAGATTTTGCAATGTAGAAAATTCAGTCTGTGGGTGGTTTAAAAGTAGAAGTTTCCCTTATGAGAAGGTTACTATGGCGTCTGAAGTTAGAGAACGCAGCAGTTCACCACAGCAGGACAAGCACTAACAGCCCACTGCTGTACACAAAAGTGCTTTTGTCATGCTCCATGCTAGAGGCCGAGTAAAATCCATCCACCACGGGAATTCAACCTATTTTATTAGCTTACGCTCTCATTGAGTTGACAGCGATTAGTGACATTACCATATTGCCTATCTTAAAATTATATTTTCATGCAGAAGGAAAGAATGTTTAATAGGAGTCATTTAATAAAAAAGAAATAATTAAATGAGAAGTTCATAATCTCCTTCAGTCCAGACAAGGTAGAACTGAAACATCTGAAAATTAGAATATCACTTAATTTCACTGCCTCAATGCATTCTCTTAATTAGGATATTATTTTCCTACAAAACTTTAGGATTTTTATGCATTACTCTGCTTATGCATTACCTCTTTAATAGGCTCAGATGCTTTAATAGGTTCAGATGCCTACAGGAGAGTGAGGACTAACTTCCTTGCACTTAAATCAAGAAACCACAGTTTCTACTTCAGGTGGGCCTTATTTCAGGGCTAGAACACTTCATCATATGGTATTAATACAGAGCTATGAAACCCAACCAGAAAAGCCTTAATCATGCTATGATTTTAGACAAACTTTAGATGAGCACTATTCAGTCTGGCTGTTATTTAATTTTAAGTGGAAAGCAAAAACTTATCGTATCTGACATTTTAAGGACTGGAAGGTTCTCAGTACTGTAGCTCAAACCCAGGAATACTTATTCAGTACCATATGAACCCAATATGTTTAAGAATTGAAATACGTCACATCTGAGGATGGATCCAGCAATCTGGTGTGGCTGCTTGAATCACACCATCCATACACAGCATGCCCACTGATAAAAAACAACCTCGATGTACAATCTTACAACAACAGAGCCAGAGGCAGGACTCTGAAGAACCACCTTTCCCCTCTGTCAACCAGACACCATGTTCTGGTGGCTGAGATAGTGCCATGAGCAGGGCAATTGTACCACCATGGTCTTCAGCTATCCTGCAGGTCTACTGAGGTTGTTCCCCATGGCTACAGCTCCTTGGGGACTCTGGAGGTTTCATCACCAGAAGAAAGCAACAGGGCTGCTCAGTGTAGGACTGCTAACCCCTGGCCTTTCAGATCTTTTATCTTATTCTGACTTTGACTTTGCAGATCAAAAGTGCTGCAATTACCAGATAAAGCTCAGAGTGTAAAAATCCTGCACTGGAGACACAGTGAAGGGGTTTTATACCCATTGTTCACAGCTGCCAGAAGCGCTCAAATCCAACACCTTGAGGGAAGGTTACCTTTTCTCCAGTGACAATGTAAAGAATACAGCATGCTTATTTAGATACTTTGATTTGCAAGCAAGTTAAATGCCCGTACTACCTTAAAATTGATATGGAAAAAACATTCCATGTACCTACATGAAGATCTATAGCAGCAAAATCATGTGGCAATTGGGGAAAAAAAAAGTTCGTAGTCAAACTGTCTCTCCAAGAAGTACTCGGTAAGCACAGGGGAAAGGGAGACTGATTAATAGAGCAGCATTCTCTTCAGTTGACTTTAATTCAGCTGTATTCATTTATTTAACAGATGTCAAAGATAGGAAACCATTATTTGTCAGTTTGGAGCAACTGCACAAAGCAATCTTTAACCCTCAATGGTATCATCTCCCTTTGCTTTCTGACCACTACAAAGTTGCTAAAAATGTAGTTAATCAGCCTGTTATCAATAGTGACACCACTATGAGGGTGAAAGCAACGCATACAACCCACACAGTTTTCTGTAAGAATCATCTCCTAATTAAGAGTTACACTGAGGCAGTGAAATTAACTTATATGCTAGTTTTCAGATGGTCCAAATCCAGCTTTCCTAGATTAAGTCAATCCACAAACATATTGATAACAGACAATCTTGTCTACAAAATTAGGACTCCTGCATTCCTATATGCTCCCCCCTCCTTTTAGTTACATCTAGGGAAAAATAGACTTGAGATGTCCCTATCTCACAACCATATGTTTTTGCCTGCTGTACATTGTGTTTTTAAAAGAGAAAGCAAAGTGGATGCCGTATGATTTTATATAGGAAGAAACACTCCTCACTCAAACTGTGTTGCAATAAGTTATCTTATTCTAGACCATCTTGAAAAAAGTGATCTTGCCAAAAGATGTCCTTTGAGAAAGTACAATGGAAGAGTAATATGGAAAAGACATAACAGCAAAGCAGCCTGGAAACTGGTTTAAAAAGCAAATCTGTTTTTTCTCGATGTGTAGAATGTTATTGTCTTTAAGCCACTTTCTAAAATCAATTTGATTCCATTTCTCCTTGGAATGCTTTCATTCCTCCAAGATCTTTTCAATAATGATTGCATTTGCACCTCAATTTCATTTGACATTTGAGTTAACATACACATTAAATGTTAGCTGAAGATAAAAGTACCTTACTTAACAGTTCCTATATGTGAATATATCCTCTTATTACAGCCAAATCCCTCCTCCAAAAGAAAAAGTTGAACGCAAGCAGAAGCCAGGGCTGTATGTTTACCATAATGTCAGAAACAAAGGATAGTAGTGGGCAAGCTTTCAAAATACAAATTTCTCTACTGTACAAGTCCTCCTGTTTTCAATCTGTTACAGTTAAATGTGCACGCTCATTAAAAGCATGTTTTGCACAAACAGGCCTTAAAGAGCAATGAAATATTCACTTTCCAGTAGTTAATATGGTTGCTCACAAGTCAACATGACATAAGCAAGCAAAAAGGCAATATGGTGATGCAAAAACATCATCACTTACCTGCCAAGAACAACATAACTGTATTTATTTCAAAATACTGCATATAATCTTTCATACTTAGCTAACCTAAATTGGCCTAGAACACTTCCTTGGTTTTTGTGGGCTTTTTTAAGTTTCTCTTTTAAGGCTGTTAGCTAATTTAAGCGCCATGGTAAATAGCCAAAACTTCTACAGCTTTGGTAAATACTTAGGAAAGTTATTGGATGGATGCCTTCGATTAGACTTTCTTGCTGAACGTAGGAAAGGCTCACTAACAACATTAGCTCGTGTTTACAAGCCACACAGTACATCTGACTTCAGACGATCTACATTTGGAAGGCTAGGGGGGAGACTACGTAACTTGAAGAAAGAGCAAATTGCATACTTCTGAAGATTTAAAAGATCTGCATGAACATTTAACTGCAAGGATGTTTTTTTCCTGGGTATACAACTCACAAGAATAGTGCAGTTATCAACCACTTATCCCTCATGTCTTTTTGTGCGTTTAGTTGAGGAAAGGGACAAAAGGAAAGAATGTGCAGTTTCCTTCTCACAAGGAAAGAAACCTCCTCTTGGCATGCAGCACTGGAAAACAGCATTGATGCAATATCACATGGAAGCAAAGCATACAGGATTTTGAGGTAAACTTTGACTACTCTCTTGTTCCCATTTTTTAAAACTAGACATATCTCTTTTCCAAGATACTGAAGATGGGTAAGTACAGAACTATTCTGAGCTCCTTCTGCAATGCCACCCAGATGCCACCCAGTTTGTGATTCCGTATCAGGCAGCACACACTACAGAAAGAACAATGAGGAAATGAACCATGACAGCAGTCCTTTTCTTTAAAGGAAGTTTGGTTAGAAATATCTAGACGTTCTGCAGGTCTCTCAATTCAGCACCTGTCTTGCTCTGTTACTTTATCAATGCTATCTAGATATGGCTATGCCATCTGAATAGCAGGAGGAAAAACTCCATTAAGAGTGTCAGTACTCACAGGTACTTTACTTAAAGACATTTATCCTTTTAGTAGCCTCATGATCCTATGAGGCGATTCTCCAGCTTTACAGGAAGAAACACTATGAGAAGAGCTCCACATCTTGGATTCAGGAATGGCAGTTATTACTTTTTCCAAGCCCTGGCTTGTTACTAAAAAGAGCGAGTGTCAGTGAGTATAATGCGGAAGGAAGGAGGGAAACCTGCTATGAATAGTGATGCATGATGACCTTTATGGGGTTCCAGATGAGATTCTGGCTCAGTCTAAAGATTCTTTGGATTTTCCAGATGGAAAAAACTTTTTCCTCTCCCATCTCCAACTATAAGCTTTTTTTTGCACCACTGCTTCTTAGAAATATCATTTATATACAAAAAGCAGTAGAGTCAAGCTCTTCCCTGGCTTTACTCAAATTGCTACTTTCCTGCTATTGATTCTACAGTCAGTCCAATTTCTCTACTTTAGGCACATATATACTACCAAGAAACAAGACAGGTCCCAGTATCACTGCAGTATCTACAGTGTATTAACCAGTGTTACAAGCAGCTGCAAGGACAGGCAGATGAACAGTCATTACAATTAACTTCAGTGACTTTCAACTTGCCTCTTTGCCTGGTTATTGGTCAGAGAAAGGTCTGAAAAGGTATCTGATAGGCTGAACCTTTGCTGAGTTATACAGCTAAAAATGTATCGGTAACCCTCACATGTTTACTCTGTAGACTGCTGTCCCTGTTACGACTCATGAAAGTTGGTTTAGTGACTTTAAATATCAACTTTTCCGTAATCCACGCATCCTAATAATCTTGCCATTGAATATATCTTTATTCGGTTAGAAAGAGCACAAAATGAACACAATTGCTGGTGTACAGAGACAACTGGACATTGCAGTTCCAGTCACTGAACAAGAGGAAGGGTGTAGCCTCTTGAGTTATAAGATGCTTGAAAAAGTGCTTTTTCTCTAAAACAGAAAACTACTAATAAGAAAATCATCCCCAGTCAGCTCTAGGAGTGTACGGAGTCAAGTTCAATGTAAGTCATGGCCAAGCACAGAGAGTTGTATCTTGGCAGTAAAAGCAACATCTACAATGGAGCATGAATTATCATCAACCTCCTCAACTAACCACTCAAATCCAGATATCCTCTTAACCAGCTAGTCGTTTTGTATTTGTCAAGGTATTAACAAAAAGGATGCAAAATACTAAAAGCAAACCAACTCCATTATTGAATGATCCTTTTGAAAAATAGGACTGTATTGTCCTCAACAAATGTTTGCCAAAATGCAGGGTACAGTGTCCTTTAACTGACAACAAGCAAGGCAGAGAATTGACTAATACATTGATTTCTGTTTGGGTTTGAAATGGAGTTTACCCATACAAATTTAGGGTTATCCAGAGCCAGAGAGTCTGCCTGATAGATCCTCTGTGACAGAACTCAGTCACTGCTTTGACTAAAACCAAAGCTGGGAAATGAGGCCGAATCACTAAAAGGTGCCTTTGGGCAGCTTGGGTGTTTTTTTTAATGGTTGCAGCAAATACTACTTTACAGATCAAGGACTCCTGAATGATGTATGTCAGCTGAACTTGGACCAGTGATTCTATAAATCACATTATCTTTTGTTGGGTTATGCAATTCACTACTATGACTACCAAAATAATTAAACCTGTTCACCTGATTAAACCATCATACTATCATTCCCAAAGGCCACACATTCCTTTATGTATTTAGACATAACTTAATCTACACTGAGCCCCTCAATACACAATTATTAAAAAGTAATTAGCAATATTTCACTGTGGTTTGGATTTAGGTAAAACTGACTTTAAGCTAGCAAACATTTTTAAGAAGACATTCAGAAAAGAACTGAAATAGGATTTGCCATACCGTATCAGGCCATTACTGTATCTAAAGTGGCATTTGCTGCTGGCATTGGCTCAATACCATAAATTGGCAAGAAAGTGACAAAAGCAGTCTTAATTAAACAAAAAGTTGCATTTACCACACACATACAAAAGAGAAAGAGTAAAAGGATAGGGAAGGCGTATCGTCTTACATAAACTCATGTAATAAATCATGCTGTTCTGTTCCCCGAGAGTTAACTCACTGCACGCAGTCCAAGGAACAACTAAGAACAATGCCAAGGTTTTGTCACAAGTGTGAGCAAATTTAGAAGTACAACAATGGCAACATGACAGATGGGGCTCTGCCTGTCAAGCACTTATCTTTGATGAAGGGATTTCGAAAGAACCAATGGGGAGAAATAAGTTTTCCAGGGAGTGTAAAAACAGACCTTCTTCAGATGTGGTTCCAGAGGGGACCTGGAAGGCTCCAGTTAAGAGTTTTGTAACGGAAAACTCTGTAGGTTTTCAGTTCTTCCACTTCCCCGCATACATGTGCTCGTTAACAGAACCTACTAAAAAAAAAACCACCTTACCTAAGAAGGGGAGGATTTGTTTCTAACCCAGATCAAGTCACTGACCTGGTGTGGTGGGTGGTGGTGGAACCAGTGCAGCCAAAAAGTGGTAGAGAAGACACAGAAGTGATTAGAGTCGTAAACGGTGAAGTGGTACTCCAGTTTTCATGTATGCAGGAATACCAGCATATTCATTTTTCTTACTCAATTTTACATTTTGGAAGATGAGAAGAGCTGCTTACAACACATTATCCTTTAATATGTTTCATGGTTATAAAGAAACTCCCTATGAGGGAGTTATTTGGATAAGCAGGAAATAATTTGCCAACCATTATTTTTAGGATTAAAAGATCTCTTTCCCAGGTAAAGAATTGCTAATTTCAGACTGACCTAGCTTAAAAATCTACCTTTTCTTGTAGTTAGGTACATGGGATGGCATTGTATAGTCTGCTGAGTCAGACAAGATTCTGAAGCAAAGTGAAAGAAAAAAAAAAAAAAGAGAAGAAAAATAAACTGGAAAAACCCACCCCATCCCTCTCAAAAAAAAAAAATATATATAGCAAACTGCTTGAGAGAGCTACCCAGCGAAAGATCAACTTGCAGACAATCCATAGTGGGCTGTAGATACTGCACCAAAGCAGTAAGCAAGGCACAAGACAAGGCCATGCAGCATTAAAACGACTTGGTTTTGGTATCTACCTTTCTTGCAATTGCACTTGGAATCAGTTTTCAACTAGCAACTAATTTTGTCAAACCAAGTTCTGACCAAGAACCACACAGAAAAGTTGAACTAAACCAAAATATCATTAATTTAATATGATTAAATTTTAAACGTGGATGGAAAATAAAGACAAAAGAATATGCAGAGTAAGCTGAGTTTCCCGGCACAAAGTACAGCATTTCAGAGGGAAAGACTGACATTGCCCACTTTTGAGGTCATGGTTTTCCATAGAAAGAAACTAGAGACTTCGACTGCTCTCCTGTGAAACTCTGCAATACAATGTTCCCAGGTCATTACCTACCCCAGGGTCCCATCTTTGGCACTATAAATAGCAAAGAACAAACTACCATAGAAGGCTTCTTGAATCACACCACTTCCTTTCAAAAGATATTTGATTTGTCTAATGTTTCTAAAATTCTGAATTATCTTATTTGCTGGTCATAACATCAAACTATAGCTAAAGATTGTATCAATTAGCTCTCTATACTTACAGTACCTCTCTGGTCTTATCCAAGTGTTAAGAATACTTGGAGAGTCTACTGAAAGCGTTAACCTTTGCCATTTGTAGTCTGTCTTTACGCTAAAAGAAAAGAAACGCACGAACTGATGTTCTGCAAGCAGAACCCTCATTACATAAATTTCATTCCATCAGCTCATTAAGACAACACATGCAGCAGTCACACCTTTGTTGTGATCACAGAATGGGCATTTCACAGCATTTAACTTTCAACAAAATTAGGAGATGCATTTACCAGTTTGGTGTGTTTTTTCATATTCCTTTTGCTATCCAATGGTGGTTTTGTATTAGCGATTAACAACAATCAAACCCACCACAAACAAGAAAGCAAATTCCTCCATATTCAATAGTCATTCAAAACAGCATTGAAATGAAGTTACAGTATTTTTCCTCTCAGTTCCTTATCTGCATATTAATAACTTTTCATATGCACTGAGAGTAAAACTGTATTTATTTTCAGACTATGAGTTCTCTTGCAGTAAGAGGGGACAAAAAATACTTATAGTTCAAGAAAAAGAAATCGAAACAGAAATTATCAAGAAATACTAACATATAATCCCTGATAAACTGCAACACAAATACAAAAGAAAGACTAAATCTCAAGAAATTGGTCACTTTTTCAACTTCTTGTGTTGGTTTTAGTTTTTCATTTAAATATTGGGTCACCGCAGGCCATTTTTAGAAAAGGCTTTTTTTTTTTTGGTATTCCACTGAGAAACAAAACTGAAAATCAAGAAAAAAATCCTCACTGCATTATTACAGCCTTTCCATATTTCTATTCTTTTCACTTGTTCTTAGCAAGATTGTTTTAAATTAGAATAAAGGACAGAAAGGAATCTTGTGGGTAGTCAAATCCAGGCCTCTCCCACCACAAGAAGCATATACAATAAAAAAAAGCTCAAGCTTCTCAAGTTCCCACTTAAAAAGGTAACTACACATCTTCCACCACTACGCAGCTGGCTGCTGTTCCAGCAACCCATTCCTCAATAACACCTTCTTTCACCCACATACTTTTCTCATGGCCAAACTGTCAAGTGTTCTCCTTTCTATATCTGCAGAAAGCAATCACATTTCACTCTTCATTTTACTAAGTCCCCTCCATTACTTAAAATGCATCCTCTTTTGCTTTCTTACCTTGAAAGGTATTTTCAAATGCTTGACCTAATATTTTCTAAATTAGAAACAGAACTGAGGCCAGAATTTCACAGGAGGTGCTGCCAATGTCTTTACAACAGCACTAATATCACCCTTTCTGCTGAGAAGAACTCAGCAAAACATCATGCAACCCTTAACAGAATCACTTTGGTGGCTCATAAAACACTTCGAATGACCAATATATCTGTGCCCTTTTCTTCCTCTGTAATTAAGAACTGATGAGCCTCCAACTCATTAATTCTTGTTATCAGTTCCAAAATAGACAAATTCATACTGTAGCATAGTTGCTTCATGTTGTAAAGGATGCCATAAAATTAAAGGTTTATAAATATTCTTTTTAGAAGTGTGGGGAAGAAAACCACTAGTATAAACATGCAGTATGTAGTCACAGTTTGGGTACACAGGAATACTTTTGCAATGCCAAATGGAATGCAAAATCCTTATTAAACATTACTAACAGCTTTGTTACTGCAGGTTCAGTAAGTAAAGTTTGGTCTCTGTAAGCTTGAGAGGAAGAACACTATTATCCCATTCAATATTAACAGATGCTTATGTGTAACGTTAACACCTTAAAGAGAAAGGTCCAAAATAGCTTGTATAAGAGTCTATCAAAATTTCGGCTTTGTAGAAAGCAATTGGAAAAGAGTTCTGGTCACGGCCATTTTCCCATTCTTACAAACAAAAAGACAAAGGTAGTTCAGAATGACAAACTATTCTTTCCCTCCCCTCCCCCCAAAAAATCCAACCCCCAAAACACACCCAAAACATAAGTTCCGGAAATCTAAATACAAATGCAACCTGAAGACATGCTGAAGCCTTTATCAAGGTAAAAAGAAAAAAAACCCAAAACAGTAGAAGATTACAAGTAAAATTTAAGATTAGAAACTTGGCTAGTGAGCCTGACAAATATGATGCTTACTTGTTAGCGGGTTACTGCACACGCCATGAAACAATTTATTTTGAGACCATTAATATATATGCTAAGTGGATGACAGGGCTACAACTACATGTATTTATGCTGTTTAACATTAAAATTACAAGTTTCATTTTGTGACTCTTATTAACAAAACAGCAGCATAAAGCAGGCACATACTTTTCCTGCAATCAACTTTTAAAACAACATTTCAACTCCACAAGAAAAGCAGAACTGTGTAACTAAGAATACAGAATGTGAAGGACAGTAAGGTAAGCAAAAGAATACAAAGATCTTTAGATAAAAAGTTTTAGGAAAGCTTATATGTAAATTAGTTACCTATTTGTAACAAATTACAGCAATATAGTAATAAACACTGTAAATGGGCTGAACCGTGATGTTTCCATGAATACAAGTCTTGGGGAATTAAAACTGGTAATAAAAAGAAAAAAGTGTTTTTAAAAGGTGGTCTTGTCTCAAAAACCACAAAGGCAAAATGTAACCCTGTGACAAGCTCTCTGTACCAGCGCACCCAGCACAAGTCTGCAGCTTCATGCCCAGCACCTGAGACGGGGACTTTGCAGCTACATCTCCTACAACAGTAATTCCTACTACACTCAGGAGCTTAAGTACCTGTCGTTATCCAAAATCTTTTCCAAAAGGCTTGAAGAAAGGCAGCAAGTAATGGATTAACCTGGGGGTGGCAGGGTCTGGCCTTCAGACAACCTTGATTAAAAAAATCTTAAGAAATCTTCCTTTTTTTTTTTTGAGGGATAGACATCTCAGAGTTTTGTAAGTACTGGGATGCAGCATTAGTTCACAAAGACTGAAAGTCAAATAAGAACATGGTGAGATACTCTGAAATGCTGATAAATTATTTTACGTGATAGATTGGATGTGTGGCCTCTTGGCTTGTATCAGAAACGGCGTGACCAGCAGGTCCAGGGAGGTTATTCTCCCTCTGTACTCGGCACTGGTGAGACCGATCCTCAAATCCTGTGTTCAGTTCTGGGCCCCTCACCACAAGAAGGAGGTTGAGGCTCTGGAGTGAGTCCAGAGAAGAGCAACAAAGCTGGTGAAAGGGCTGGAGAACAGGCCTTATGAGGAACGGCTGAGAGAGCCGTGGTTGTTTAGCCTGGAGAAGAGGAGGCTGAGGGGAGACCTCATTGCTCTCTATAACTACCTGAAAGGAGGCTGTAGAGAGGTGGGTGCTGGCCTCTTCTCCCAAGTGACAGGGGACAGGACAAGATGGAATGGCCTCAAGCTCCACCAGGGGAGATTTAGGCTGGACATTAGGAAAAAATTCTTCACAGAAAGGGTCACTGGGCACTGGCACAGGCTGCCCAGGGAGGTGGTTGAGTCCCCTTCCCTGGAGGTGTTTAAGGCACGGGTGGAAGAGGTGCTAAGGGGCATGGTTTAGTGTTTGATAGGAATGGTTGGACTCGATGATCTGGTGGGTCTCTTCCAACCTGGTTATTCTATGATTCTATGAGCAATCTGTACCAGAGGAAAATTAAATTAATTATGCCATGAGAAAAAAAAAAAAAGTGTTATTGAGCAAGTTCATGTGCAGTTCAAAAGCTAGGTAGCAACAAACATTATACAAACAAAAAGTTTAATAATTCATTTGTTATCTCAAATCATCACACACTGATGTTTAGATGATTATTCAGGGCCTAAAGCGACTGTTTCCTCCTTTCTGGGAAAGGAATAAAAATTGAATGTAATGGAGCTGTGCCAGGTGGCACAGACCGACATCAAAAGAATAAACACAGCCCCACGTGGCTTTGCAAAGCTGTGAGCTTAGGCTAACAATAGCAACTTTTTCTGTATAGGTAAATAACATGCAGTTGTGACTAGCCAATAGAGTAAGACTGTCTCTTGAATGGGATCAAATACTGTTATAAACAGCTACTCACCATGGATAACAAAGGTGCACGAAACAGACTAATCACAAACATCAGTAGCAGATGAAGATGCTCATACTCAAGCTGCCTAACACCATCCTACACCTGTATATCACTCCTGCAGCTGAAGGATTACAGGGCATTACTGGAACACACCGTATCTGTGCCAGTGCAGCAGCAGCAGCGACTCCAGCCACCAACACTGCTGACAGGTCTTGGGGGGAAAAAAAAAAAATTTAACTAAAGTTATCCAAACTGTAGAATAGCAATCTCTCATGAACTGCTGCAACATGCCAAGCTGATTCTGCTAGATCTGGAAGGATAATACAAACATATTTTAACTGCAAGGAGGAAACAGTACGAGTAGTATGTTATAAAATAGCTTATCTGATAAGATATAGGTGCCAACACATATGGCACTAAAAACAAATAAGCAGGGTACCACCACAACTCCATGTATATTAAATTCTACACAGCCAGAGCTCTGGATAGACAGATGTAGTGCTATGAAAGCAGTAAAACTCCACTCAAAATAACCTGGCACACTGGCAACTTCTTGGCTCTGGTATGTAATTAATAATTTCAAGGAAATATGCAAGGCTTGATTTCTAAGACAGATCTCTTCTATTGAATGCATAATTAGTAAAAGCTTGATAATTTCTCAAACACAAAAGTCTTTCCACCCTTTTTGATTTTATCATCAATAGCAGCGCCTTCCAGTCAAGTTTGAATTGGAAAAACCAGCTTTGAATGTGAAATAACTAAGCTAATACCATATACCACAGTTTTTCCTGACCTCCTACTTCATCGTAAAGAGGACACAGCCAAGCTCTTCTCAGTGGTGCCCAGTGACAGTACCAGAGGCGACAGGCACACACTGAAGCATTAGGAGGTTTCCTCTGAATATCAGGGAACACTTTTTCATTGTGAGGGTGACTGAACACCAGCACAGGTTGTCCACCGAGACTGTGGAGTCTTTATCCTTGGTGACATTTGAAAGCCACCACGGTCCTGTACAACTGGATCTGTGTGGCCCTGCTTGAGAGTGACAATCCAGTCTGTTCCAGTCCCATACTCCTGCACTTGTAATTTCTGGAGTCATATGTTTGCAGGTCAGATGGGAGAAGGGGTCACTTAGTATGATCCGTAATATTACACCAAGGTATTTCACCCAGTCCCCACTTCTGTTCTGCATACAAGCACCAACTGCAACCATGCAGACCAAGCTATTCACTCTACAAACAACATGCAATCATTCTGCACATCAAAAAACAGAAGTAAGACAGCCTTACTTTATGTTCAGCTAGCAAATATTTGCTTTCCATGTTCTGCAGTTAACAATCACCCTGCTTTGGGTCAAGAGAAAAGGACACAAGGTAGACATACTAGACCAAAGAAGTCAGGGGAGGGGGTGAGGGTAACAAATTAAAAAAAAAAAAAATCAGTAATCAAAAAATCGATTGCAGGCTATTGCTGGTACTTATAATAGCTATCAGAAAGTCAAATAAACACACATTAATTGCAAGGAAAATTGAAATCTATGTAATACACAAAATCTTTAGACTATTACTGAAAGTTATGAAGTGCTCCAAAGACTAAAAATGGTCCCCAAGGAAATAATTCTAAAATAATACTAATAAAAAATTATCCAGAAATCATAAACTGCACTTATTCTGGCATAAGACCTGTATGTTTCTTGGAATTAAATATCTATCTTTTTATTTAAAACATCCATGTCTG
Organism: Phaenicophaeus curvirostris; assembly: GCF_032191515.1. Classification (NCBI taxonomy): domain Eukaryota; kingdom Metazoa; phylum Chordata; class Aves; order Cuculiformes; family Cuculidae; genus Phaenicophaeus; species Phaenicophaeus curvirostris. The sequence goes on along the minus strand of NC_091397.1, from coordinate 22,806,431 downwards.
CTCATGCAGGGTTTAAAATATGAACAGAGAACATTTGCTAGATTAACACCTTTGCTATCATGTTTTAACTCTTTAAAGAATCACACTATAAAAAGTTAGTGTCCGATTCTCATCAGTTCACAATGCAGTCCAAAATTTTTTCCACTTAAAAAGGCTTTATTCCTCAATCATAGTATAAACCCACATGGAAAGTAACGAGTTAAAGCTGTTTGGCAGCTGTTACTTTAAACTCCTTTGGGTTTTATAATTTGCAGAGTACGTCAATTCCTCCACCCTAGAACTTTAAAACACCCAAGAAGAGGAATGTCACAGCATGATCATCTGCCATCAGTATAATAGTCAAGAGATAGGACACAGCAGAGGACCCCCTCCTCCAATTCTGTCACTTGTAATAAATTACACTGTAGCCAGGAGCTGACTGAGACCAGACAGACAATCAAAATTAAAAGAGTATGTAGAATTGGACATGACCTATATAGAAGTGATGGGTGAGGCCAAAGAGAGCAGTATGATTTCTTAAAGGGAGAATATCTGCATAGAGAAAAGACAAGGACAGAGTGCCAAACAGCACTCCACAGTGAAACGGATAAACAAGAGCATAAGACCTTGAACACTTGGATTAAAACCAAGCAGTTTGAGGCAGTATTCAAGCATGCACCACACCAATTTCTTGTGCTTAGAAAGTAAAGACCAATCTATGGAACTAAAAACCAGCCACAATGAAACCAGATCAAAGATGAGGTCAGCACTGCAAGACCTGAAGGGTAAGCACCACAAAGAGATCAAGAGACTTGTCTTTGAAGAGAATACCCAGGACAGAAGTTTTTGCACAACTGAGTAACAATGAGATATGCTTATGTTTATAATTCTTCAAAGAAATGCCTTTTTCCCCATAAGCTCCTTTCCTCCGCAGCTATGGAAAAAGGCTATTCCATCATAAAAACATCACCTATATCTGGGCAAAATAAAACCTCTGAAAGCAGAGGGGCCCAATGCGGATAGAGAAGCTAACAACTAAAGACAAATAAAGTCCTACCCCATCATTTCATAACCTTGCACTACATTTCCTTCCTCTAAAAGCATCCACTTCCATCAACCCTAAGCTGTCAACAAGAGCTAATGAACAGTAAACTACCCTCCGGCTCCTACTCAGTATTGCAGGATTGTGGCACTGAAGCAGTCCTAAGCATGTCAGCCTTTGGCAAATAAGCGTGGACACATTCTTCTCTTACCAGTTTAGAGCAAGCAGCCAAAGCCAGTAAGACACACGTTGGTAACTTTCATGAAGCCTCTTCTCTTTTGTTTACCTCTTTCAGCTACTTTGATGTTCATATGATTTTTTTCCTCCTCTGTTTCTACCTTATTTCCCTTTCCCTAATGCACAGCTTACAGCATTAGGAGGGGTTGCAAAGCAGAACTTCTATTTAGCTCCCCAATAACAGAAAAAGTAAAAAATCATAGATTCACAGAAATTTTTCAGTTAGAAGGGACCTTAAAGATCACCTCAAAGCCTCATCCAACCTGGCCTCAAACACCTCCAAGGATGAAGCATCCATGACTTCTCTAGACAACCTCTTGCAGTGCCTCACCACCCTTGTAGTAAAAAAAATTATCTGTAAATGCAACAAGTTGACAGATTACAGCCCTGTCCTCATGCACTGCTACTATTTACAGGTATATAAACGGCCAAGCATGAAGTTACAGTGGTGGTAGGCAGTGCAAGCCCAGGATCTGACTCCTGCAAATACTGAGAGCGGAACAATGAGACATTTGTTCCAAGCTCACACAGCAAGGCAAAAACAACTGCACATCAGCCACTGATTTTCTGAACGGAAGCCAGTAAGATGACTTTGTTTCTTTTCATTTCCCCCAATGAGTTCATAAAATGTTATAAGAATCATCCTTTTATTTTATTTATTGCACAGATCCATACAATCTGGATGCAGTTACTCAAAAAGAAGCAGCAGTGATGGGATCAGTGTGAAGAAGAGCACAGCCTGGTCACTGCTCTATGTTCTGCTACACCACCCCACACCAATAAAGGTGCAGTTTAGTATCCTTAGTTAACACAAGGCCAACCTGATCAACCTTTTTAATTCTGGCTGCAATGTGAAAAGAACTGCAAAGGACTGGCCAAACTCAACAGTTACTTGCCATCGTGGTCAACCTAACCAATCTTCCCTCAAGTAGGAAAAACAGATTGAATCACACTGCTCTAGCTGCAGCGCCATGTATGCACGTCCCTGTGTGCTAATAAAGGCCAGTGAAAAGCCTTATTCCACCTATGCATTCAGCAGCTCTCTCCAGGAATCACTGAGCAATCAAATCCTTATCAGTCAATTATTACTTCTGATAGGGATTAAGAACCTGAGAGAACAAGATGCATGGAAGAGTACTTCAGAAGCTGAAATGCAGCAGTATTTTAAGCAACTGGACCGCCAAGTTGTCAGGGACAACTAACCCATGAGTAAACCACACAGGTAATACAGCTTCTGTAACACAGTTCAAAATGCTAGTCAGAGGCAAGTTTAAGTGAATCTGATAAAGTATAAGACATCTCCAGAATCACAGTGAGGATGGGCAGCCTCCAGAAACAAGATCCAGGAAACAACTAAGTCAGTCATAGCTCAACTTCCCAATGAATTATTCATCTCCTTCACGCTCTGGCCTGAATTTGCCCTTTGCTCCAAGGGAACCATAGAAGCACACTGAGGAGGACATGTTCATCTCCTCTGAAAGTCAAAGTAGTCATGACTATGTGAAGAAGGTACTGGTCACTCCATCAAGGCTACTTTCTATACTACAGATGTTGTGAAAATGTCCTCAAAAATGACGTGTGGCAGAAGATGCAGCCACCAGACATACTCGAAAGAGATGGAGTAGAGTGTTTTGAATCTGTACAAAAAGATCAGCGTAGAAGACAAATTATGCTAAATACATATGATCTAGTTGGATACTTTATATATTTCTGATACATGACAGCACATCAGTTCTAAAAGGTTTGCTCAGAGTGCAGGAATAGTTAGAAATCAAGAATGTACTATCAGTACCAAAGAGAAGAACCTACTAGTATTGATTTTCACTAACATAACTTCCAGAATAAGTCTTCTGTTGCTTTTACTTGTATTAAAAATATCAATAAAATTACCATTCTCTTGTTACAGTGGTTTTAATTGAATATCTTGCCTTACACCAGGGTAACATCACCTCCAGAGTATTTTTTCCCCTTTGGTTACAAAATATCAATACAGAATCACAGGGCAGTAGCACAGAGCACCACTGAGTCAGGAAAAGACTGGGTTTGAGTACATATGTCCAATTCAACATCTGGTCAGTTTTCAGGGTCTCTTAACTACCTCTGGAACACTACTTATCTTAATACAAAGATATAAAGTAGGTCAGCTCTCCATTTTAATGCTATCTATATTTCTGTTTTTATAAAGGATAACTACTAAGAGTATCAAAGGCATTATTACAGACTAAAGGCTGAAAGAGTCTTCAGCTACTACAATGAGAGAAAAAAACTAAGCGATACACATTTACGTAAAAGATTTACATGTCTAGTAATAAAATCCTCTTTTCCTGACAAAGTTGGAAACTTGTAAGAACTCCTGATAATAGTATACAAATACCATGAAAACTGTGGGGAAAAAAAAGACCGGAAGCCAGTGATGCTTAATTAGAGGCCACAACACATTGTTTAAAAATCTCGAACAAAGAAGTACATATGCTCATAAACTCAATTAATTCACAGAACAAACACATCTGTATACGTTTGCAAGCCAAAGCTGCTTTGAACTAAGCAAGCAAGCAGAAAAGAAGACACAACTTCTCATGTTACAGTGATAGCCATAGCAATCCAAGGACAAAATTGAAGCCAAGTATCCTGGATAGCACACTAATTTCACAGAATAATGACCATTTACAACGAACAATCACTGTAAGTTGTTCCAAGTACAGATTACTGTGCCATGAACACATAACTGAAAGTGGTGGAAAACGCATTACAGTTTTATTACTGAGAGGTAAGCTTTGATTCATACCATATGGCCTTACAAGACAAGCCATGTGTGCATGTCTCCACATGTGTGCACAAATGCCGAGGTCTCCAGCCCACAGTTGTATCCATCCCAGTTTTCTAGCAGAAGTAAGGAGAAGACATTAAACACCAAATTAATAGTTTTTCAGAGCCATTCAGCAAAGCTAATCATACTGACTCACTATTTCGTCTCAGAAACCTGGTAACTAACACAAACTGAGATAAATTAAGGTGTGAAGACAATATATCAATACTTCATTACATTTGTATTTGTTCTCCTTTTTATAAGGCTTAAAATCCCCTAATACTTAAGAAAGCAAATCATACCAGTATCTGAATAATTCACAACAAGGAAAGGGATCAATGGTCCTATCATTAAGTTCTTTTCTTCTCCTCTACTCTGTTTAATATGGTACAAAACATACAATATATTTATCTCCCACCCAGGCAGGTCCAGTGAATGCAATACGTGGCTACCTCATAAAATTATAGGTCATCAGTCTGGGTTTAAAATAAAAAAAAAAAAAAAGTTAAACCAAATACAGTATGAACACAGAGAACATTATTTAAAAGTTCAACTATTTATCCACAAACTTCTCCAAAATCAAAGTTTATCTGTGTTGCCTCACTCTTTGAATTCCAATAATTGCTTCTTATGTTTTTTTTCGTCTGCATTGTTACTACAGACAGGCACTGACTTTTTAGCAGCATCTTAGATTTGAGGTGTTTTATTCTCCTGCTGCTTAAAAACATAAAAGGAGGTTCTGATGTTACTAGCAACATCAAGCTTGTGAATATGTTTGAAATACAGATTTGTTTACATGACTGCTTTTGAAAGTGCAGGTTGCCTCCTGGCAGACTGAAATAAAGTTAAAAAATAAGCTTGACTCAATAGAGATGGGGAAGGTGAGGCAAAGAGCAAGAGGAAAAGGAAGAGGTTTCTTAGTACTTGTAGCTGGGACCCATTCAAACTGCGTTTCCTATACAGGAACTTTAACCTGCCATCCCATCTTCTCCATGCTTTTTCTTACTGCCTTTTGTTCTTTCCTCGCATTTTCATTACATATATACATTCAGGAACCAAGCTTGCCGTCTATTTTGGGGACAAGTGGGTGTGGGTCTACTTAAAAAAAAAAAATCCTCAAATTTGAACATCAGGGTAGGAGGAAGGGGCTGTTTGCCTTCCTGGGAGGCCGAAGGAAGCCCAGGCTGCTGATGCATCACTACACTGCCCACAGCAGGCTGCGCTCTAGCTCTACCCTTTACACTCATGCAAGCATGACAAAGGAAAGCATGGAACAGAAAGAAAAAGGTGACTAAATCTGAAAATCATTTCACAAGGGCCCACGAAGAAACTGCCATGGCTGAGTATCAGTAATTTCATTAAATCATTTCATCCTAATCATTAAAGTAAAAAAGGCATTGAATTAGACAACTCCTGCGCGGCCTTAGTTTACCTTCAAGCCCTGACCTAGACAGTGTACCATCTTGGTTACTGCACGTTCTCTTTACTCCGGACCTTATCTTCTGCACAATAGAAGGATCTTCCTCATCCTGTGACTAGAGAATAAGCAACTAGCATTTCTTTTCCAAGGAAGACGTGCCCTTCTATTAATATTAACTTTAAATTTCAAGATGCTGTAAGAATAATTTAGAGCTGCAACTTAGCAAGAGAAAGCACTATTCCTTTTGGCAAACATATGAATCTCCTTCAACGCCTTTGGGCTGTTAAAGGTTCTTCTGGATTTTAACAAGATTTGGAGTAAAGACGACTGCACTTTAGCAATCTCCAAAAAGACACACCAGAAAGTAAGCAGTGATCAGTCCTGCAACCCAACACTGTTGGATACTATTTGTTTATAGCCATCCCCGAGATGTACCAAAGCTCTTTCATTATGGGCTATTTAGAATACACACTTAATAGCTGTTAATCTGTATAGCAGCAGACAGGATGGCGTAAAGTACCCATGCGACAACTAAGTCTCTGCCCTTCGTCGGTCTCATGGTCAGGAAACCCTGCTGTGCATTTGCTCTTCCTCCAATTCAATATACACCTTCTTGGAAATGCTAAAATCACCACAGTTTTGTAAGGCAAAATACCTGGACTGAAGAAGCACCTGAGAGCCTGGCTGCGAAAATTTGAGTTTTAATATTTTCCACCATGGAATTAGGCTAGGGGTAAGGGAAAATGACATTTCATCATTTTTAAGTGGTTCACTGATGCAGGACTTAATACTTGAATGCACCAGATATTAAAAAGCATCTTTGTTGATGTGCATTCAACCATGGTAAACAAAGATTCTCTGTTGCTCTGAAGGAATCTACAGGGCTATCACTTATTTATAAGAGTTTGATATCAAGAGCTTTCTTGCTTTTTCTTCACCACAGAAGAACTTATGAAAGTATGCAATATTCACTTAAAAGCATGCATTAACTTGCAGGTAAGACTAACCATCACCTCTCTAGGACACCACCACAAGAACTGCTCTACTCTGTTACTTAGACCCTCACCCCTCAAAACTCAAGGACTTTCTGTGCAGAAAGTTAGCTTGTGACATGACACTGCTTTGATCCCTTTTCTAATGACAGCATGTGCAGAGAGGCCTCCCTCAACTCCTTCAACAACAGCAAATCATGCTTTAAAAAAAGGAAAATGTAAATGGAAGATTAACTACATACTCACAGGTAAAATTACTAATTAAAACAAGATCTCCAACAAGATTTTGAACTAAGCTAAAGAGTGCCAATTAGCTCTTGCTGAGGTAAAGCTTCACAGAGCAGATAGTTATCCATACCTGATCTAAAGAAGGAAGTCCTTATCTAATCTGGAAAGCGCCTAGTAAAACTAAAGAGTTTTCAATGTGAATTTTCATACATCACGTTCTCTTCCTTCAACAACCAATTTTTAAATCATTTTTATAGTTTAATATTCCAAAGCCTGCTGCAGTTATAACTCAATAGCTTGCAGCAATAACTTGAAATTCATCCCATTAGAAGCTTCTGCTCCTACTGATTCAGGCTGCTTGAAGCAAGTGTATTTTTTATTTTTATGCAGGTTGCTCACAACAATATTTATATTGTATGAGTTGAATGCCATAGTTCCCTCTAAAACGTTTTAAGTAGCAGTATACTAAGGAATGAAAAAACTGTCCTGTAAAAACAAAGGAAACCTTAACTTCATATTAAAGTTTTAATAGCAGAAAAGGAAAAGTAACAGTCTTCCCACACAGGCACCCTGCAAAACAATAAAAATACAGCTCATTTCAAACGTCTGTGTCCTGGCTCCTGCAAATCATACATCATGAACCTAGAGACTAGCTCAAACTTAAGTTATTTGCCAGGACCTCAGCTGCAGCACCACAGGCTGAAATAAGCTGAGTTGCAAGAATACTCTGGGCACTGGCAGTAAAGCTAAAAGAGCAAGTATATTGCTATGCTTCCCTGTGTCTGTCAACATTATTACCACAAGTAGCTTTTTAAACTACTGTAATATTTGTCCAGGTCAGCATGCTACTCAGCAGGTTTCAGAACTTGCCAGGAGCACAATTCAGAGAGAAGCATAGAGAGCAACTGTTGCTCCAATCTTGAGCTGATGCCACCCAATATGCAAACACAATGCTGTGCCTGAACAAGTTTTATCGCTCCCCTGCCCAGCAGGGTGTTCCTGCCCTCCTCTGCCCCACGTGGCTCCTGCAGACCACCAGTCCTGTCTCCAGAACTCCTGGACTCATTTATTTCCCTAGTAATGCCTGCCCAACTCAAAAAGAAACAAGAAATAGCCATGAATTCCCTAGCAGACTTTCCTGCCAGTCTACAGGAAAAGCACTTCAAGACTTTCAAGATAGGAGAGGGCCAATGTAGGGACAGGAGGAAGGGTAGGATAAGGAGTGAAAACTTTTTATCTCTCAGCAGACTTCCTAATCTAGGAGACATCAATGCAGAAGTGCAGTAACTAAGGAAAACAAGGCAATTATCTGGAGGAAAGTGGGAATCACTCTGGCTGACAAAAAGCTTGAAGAGGAGTGACCAGACACCATCACGTATCATGCGTTAATCATGCCAAGTCATGCCAAGATGTACATTCACAGCAAGCTGACAAAAGTCACCCAAATGCTATGCTAAGAACCCCATATTGCCCTCCAGATTTCTGGGGTGTTTAAACAGGCCAAAGCACATAATTGCCTCTCAAGCCATTTGGGGCACCCAGAAAGCAGAGAAAAGATGACTTGGGTACTACCCTATCTATTACTCTACAACTGGAAGAAATACTCACAAGCACTACATCTCACGTTCACTTAGGCTGGAAGTGTGGATGAAGCTTTGTTTAAAATGTCATGCGGGTTACAAAATGGAGTATCTGAGGCAGGTACAAAAACCCGTCCTGATGTAGGAAGACAGTCACATCTGCCTGTACTCAGATCTAGGTCTGCCAGTATTCACTGCTCTAATGCAGTTTTTTTCCATCTACTGTAGGCAAATCAGTTTTCAAGAAATTCTTTATGCTTTTCCTTTAAGCAATGGGGTGGTATTGCATTTTCAGACACCCGCCTTCTCCTTTGAGCCGTAACTCTTAAAACTGTTAACTCACTAAAAGTTTTGCCATACATCTTATGTTGTAGTCTACAAACAATTTAATCCTGCATGAACTGGCACTGCCATCATGAAGTCCTTGTTTTCCCTTATCAGCTCCTCTCAGCCCAGGATTTCCTCTGCACCAGCAACAGCATTTGTGTAATTCCCAGTGAATCCAACTGAGGAAACGATCCAGGTAAAGACTGAACTGGTGCATAAAGGAGTTTTCAGTTGGATAACTTCCTTGATCTGGTTTACCACATTGCTACACAAATGCCAGTAAGAGAAAACAGACAAAGGTGAGAGTAACAACGCAGCCTAATTCAGAATAAATTAACTCTTGGGAATACAAAGCTAATTAAAAACATGGGGGAAAAAAAACATGTAGACAAGCCCAAACAGCTCTGCAAGCCTCCTTTCTTGTTTCTAAACCTTTCTTTCTGTTTGTTTACTCTTGGGAGTGAAACACTTGGGCTCACAAGCATAATGATACAAAGACAATGGTTTAGAAATGTAAATAGACAATAACTCTTGTTTAAGTCTCGAGACATGCAAGATAACCCATCCATGTAATCCAAGAGTTCCTTCACATAGTTTATTACAATTTATATATTCAGTAGTTCTAAGGCTGAGCCAGAGGGCGATACCACACTGATGAAACTTCCAGTTCAGTATCCCAGGGAAAACTCATCTGACTAAATAGGAGTACAAACAGCCACGTCTAGGCTGTGATGCTAGTCAGTGGAGATCCACATAACACAATTCATCTGACCAAAAGTGCTTTTTCCAGGTGACAGGAATGACACTCTGCTCCACTAGCTGGAAAGATCAGGTCTTCACATCTGTAAAAGGACCGTGGATGACTAGCTAAGGTGGTGACACTTGCAGACTGCAGACACCAGAGTTAAGTAAGATGCCTCTTACCCTGGATGACACTTGCATATCTCTCCCATGATAAGTTTTAAATTCACATATCGTGTACATACTGAGAGATGAGATGTTTGGACGTTAACCTAGTACTTTGCACAGCTGTTCACAGTACGCCAGAAATCAATAGGGCTGGGCAAAACTACTGATACATTAATTTCCTCCCAGCAGCAGTCCTCAATTTGTTGTTGCTTTATTACCAAGCAAGTCTCACAACATCATTTGAGAAATACTTGATGCTGTATAAGCCCTGGCTTAAAAAGGACAAGAAACACCATTTTTTCAGTAATGACAATCACAAGCATGGGCTGAAACAAGAGAGTACCTAACACTGCTATCACCTCTCTTAATTACTGCATGAAGAAGAAAGGACTCTTTGTTTTCTTTAACAAAGCAGGCATCGCTTATGACTCTACCTCTTATTTATATCAGCATTTACAGTTGGTCAAGGTAAGCTCCCCTTTACTGTCAAATTTTGCTACTGTATTACTCACAGCTACCACACAGCACAGTAGCTCCAGGCACTTTGTAGCTAGAACTTAAGAAAACTGGAGGCATTTTGCATCTTATTGGATTCAGATCCTTTGTTGCCCCCAAGTCAAAAGGCTGCTGCTACTTCCTTCCCCTTGGCTTCCCCCAGTGCCCCATTTCCTCCATGCTAACTGCAGTTCCTGCAGTGTCTCCTTCAAAGCCTGGCTCCTACAGGTCATAGAGTTTGAGAGTGGCCACTGTCAGAGCCACCTCAAGTCCAGCAACGCTTATGTGGGGCCCTCTCTGCTATTATGTGCTCTGGCCTCCTCATCTCAAAAACAACCATTACAACAGCACGGCAGAGTTTTCCATGGCGCAGGTTCATACTCACAGTGACAGGAAGCCTTCACCTCCTGGTGCACGACCGACGTATACTGCTAACAGATAAAGACAGGATTTCAAACCCTAGCATGCCTCTGCGGCATGGCACAGTCAGTGACAGCTCACAAAACTGCAAAACCTAAGAGTAGGAGCAATTAAAAGATAGCTTCGGTGCTGGATTTCCACAGACTTTTGCACCCTGCCTGAACAGAGACTGCTTCTATTCAAAACATACTTTAAATCCACAGTTCTGTTTAAATATACCCAGTCCTCCAAGCAGCTGGCGAGGGAGCCAAATTTACAGACTATACTGCACAAATCAATTTTTTTTTCAGATCATCTCAAGATGTGTTGCTCTTCAAGGTAGCAAAAAAGTGCCATGGGTATATCAGAGCCAAAACATTGGCATTGTACATGGCATGAAAAATGTAGCTCTAACTTGAAATACATTTAAATCTCCTTTCAAGGGCTCAGACTTGCCATTATGTTAAACATGATTCTGTCTTAATATTGTAAAGTGAAAGATTAAAAGCATTTATTAAAAACAACAAGAAATTACAGTATGTTCACATTCTTATGGCTCTGTATTAACAAACATATATGTATCTTTTCAGTGTCCAATAAAACTAAAGATGGTGTTTGTAAAAAGCACGTGTGTAATGCTTATAACCCACGCACAACCAGTAAGATATTACATTAACTGAAAACTTAATGTGAACCAGCTTACAGGAAAATGTTTCTGGAATTTCTGAAGAAAAAAAAAAAAACAGCACTAAGTTCTCTTTGGTGTTTCCCAAACCAAAACTTTTAAGTGTGCATCATTAGTGTGTATTATATTTTGTATTATTAAACTTACTTGACTTATTTGTTCCAGTAAATACAACCGTCTACACAGGCTTCTTGCTTTCCTCATGCATGCTCCCTGACAGACAAATGGCAAAATCACCGAGACTTGTGGGAACGGCAGAATACCAACAGGGCAGCTCTCTCAGAAGTTGCCTTTCTTCATGTCTAAAAGCAGAACTGATACACACTGGAGCAAAGGGAAATTAGTCTAACAAAAAATTGCAGCTTGCATAAGGTAATCAGTGTATAAGGTCATAGAAATACTGAAAATGCACACTTGGATTTCAAGTTAGAGGTATTTTCAAAAGATTTAGTTCGCCTTTGGCTGTCTGGGAAAATCTCCCTAAATTACAAGCTCAAGGTACACACTGTATTGATCAAATGTACTAGAGTAATTTGAGATACGCGGAAAACCTGCATCGTTCCCAACTATACTGCTATCCAACAGCCACCCTTCAAGCAGGGTTGTTAAGAAATCCCATTAAAGTTGAACCACTAAGCTGCCAGGTAGTATGCTTACCTATGCTGACATGACCTATGCATTTGGTTTCCTCACAACGCGTTTTCCTCTCAGTTTTCTTCATGCATCAAGACTGTGGTTAGTCATTGTCCATAGGAAAAAAAAAAAAAAAAGTAAAAAGAACTAGTTCAAAGTTTGTACATACAAGAGGCAGAGTGGCACTTCCGTTCCTCCATGCACCAAAACCACTTAAGATTTCTTAAATTTTCCAACAAAACTAAAAGCACAATCCCTCTTCCTCCCCAGCACACAACTACATACACCCAGGCTTCTGTTAAATTAACAGGCATAGAGTAAAATTGGATTTCATTGCTACCAGAAACCTCTCCTGTAGAGAGGGGACTGATATTTGAAACCATTCACTTGGCCAGAAGTTGGCACAGAATGCAGCCAACTCTAAAAATTTCATGAACCAGGTTATAGTATCAAACAGTAAGAGGTGTCAGTGCGAGGTTTAAAGAAAAAAAGATGAGAAGAGAGGGAGAAGATTGTTTTAACCATTGTGTTAGATAACACATGGCAATTATCACTGTCTCAAGACACAAGCAGACAGCTGACCACAGGGAAAGCCAGCATGTGGATTTGCTGTCACTTGACAGGTGCATTCACACGTTATTTAAGGTGAGTTGAATAATTTGCTGCAAGGTATCACAAGCGAAAAGGGTAAACCCAAATCATAGAATCATAGGATAACCAGGTTAGAAGAGACCCACCGGATCATCGAGTCCAACAGAAAAAGACTGTAGTTTTAAACCCCCAGCTCACCTAGGTAACTTGTTCATTCATCTGTGCTTCTGATTGAGAGAAATTAGTTACTAAGCATTTGCAGGCATTAGTAGTTCAAGGTAAATATATATAAAAAAAAACACACCCCAAAAGAAGTGCTTACCTGGACCTGATAACCAAGAAAACCAATGAATAGCTCATCAAGATTTTATAATACTACCCAATACTTGTAACCAATTTGTTTCTCCTCTAAGAAAAAACATCTTTTCTACTGCTTTAGAACAATTAAGCTTCTACTCTTGCAAGTCTATTTGTGGTCTCAATGAAATAAATGTTTGCATTTGAAGGTCATTAGAAATTTCATGTGAAAAGAAGAGACAATATGGCAGTGCTAGATGGAAGAGAGAAAGACTATTTCTGCATTATCTAAACTTCTTCATCAGGGTTAAAACTGCAAGCTTAGGGATAAATGGCTTAACAAAAAGCCAAGAACTTGATGATCTCCTCACAGCTGTTGCTGTGCTGTCCAGAAAAGAAGTCTTTACAAAATGTCTGGTTGAAATGCTTGTGAAATTAGCTTTCACAATGTCAAGTAATCCAATGGCCATTTGCAGGCAGGCAAGCAATTCCAGTCAGCAGCACTCAAGCCTCAAGCCTCCTGCCCATCACACACCCAAGAAGAAGGTACTAAGGATTCTCATTAAGCAGCAACAGCCAAGCTTTTATTCTCCATCACACTTGGAGAAAAGTATTGGCCCAATCTCATTCTGGGATCAAGAAAGTGTGATATCCTGAGCATATTAATTTACCAGCAGAGTCATCCTTGAGCTGCATGCTATTTATAATTCAATTATTATTTTATTATTCATAATTTCTTCATTCTGAAGAACTAGTGAAATACAAAGGCATGGATTAAAACAAATAACCACTGCAGCAGACAGAAGTCATACTTGTACACTACAACATAATGTTCTAGGTTTTTTCTTGAAAGAGCCTCCCCAGCATCTATGAATGAATCACTCTCACCTTCAACTGCAAAGCAAAGTTTACAGGTGACAAAGAAATTCAACACCTTCCCAAATTATACCAATTGTGTTTACATTCTCCCTCAGTTAGTGTTACCTCTTCATATAACTCTTAAACTATTTGCAAGGTCTTCTTAAGTTTAAAAGGGATTTGTTCATATGAAGAAAATCACTGTGTATTTTGTTTGTACTTATCAGACAAATCACCAACTCCCAGTAGGAATGCAGCTTAAAGTCTGGTTTGGTTTTTGTTTTAATTAAGATGTCTACACGTACATTTCGGCATTCAAACCAGTTTAGATTCTGGAATACCTGACAGAACAATTGAAAAACAAACAAAACCACCAAAAGAACAAAACCATCATTTAGTCATCACCTGAAACACTTGTCAGGTTTTAAGTCTTTGAGAGAAGCTAAAGAGATAAAGCTTTACCAATCCTAAAATGTACCTTCATGAACCTCTAAGAATGTCCCTGCTGAGGCTCTAAGCATCAACTCTGACAAAAAAAGAACAACTCATCCTTGTGGATTTTACCACATTAAAGAAAACAGGTTACTGAAACTTACCGGATACCTCTGTGACTTTCACAGGGCACAACAGATCCGCATAATGAATAACCTAAGGTAACAGCCTGCCAAAGTCATCCAATTTCCTAAATAGGGTGCTAAATGCAGAGCTTAATTACCACTACTTTCCATATTCACGAGTTATGTAATCAGTCTGGCTGGGCGGAATTTGAAGCTGGGACTGTCTGAGGATAGGACTGAGAGAAGCGAGAGAGAAATGCTTGATGCAAAGCATCACTCCCCATCCCTTCTTTAACCAGCACACTGACTAAAGATCACACCTTCAAGTAGTTCCAAATCCAAGACCTATTTATTCAATCTGTTGACACAGGCACGGAACATCTTAACTGAGTCTCATCTAAACTGTCCCACCATGAGAAGGGCTCCCTGCCCAAGTCTTCTGTAACCTGTCTAATAATAAATATTCCAGCTGAAGCAATTATTCCCTGATGGCATCCTCTGGCTTTCTCACCTCCACCTTTACTCCAGCCCCTTAGTTTTTCCACCAGTCTCTTCCCAGTTACAGGGGAAAGTCAGTCATTGGCAAACATCCCTAAACTTCGGCAGTGACCCCTCATCTGCAGCTACAACTACTACCACAGTACTAAAAGTGCAGGAGGGAAAAATAGTTGGTTTACATCTTACAATCATTCAGTACGTAGCATGGTCAGTATACAAACAAGGAATGTGCCTGTAACTAAAACTCTTTTCCCGAGAAGATGTTCACACCTGATGATTAGGAACTTATTCAAGGCTACAAGCTGGCATCGCATAAGCTTTCAAAAAAAGACTCACGGTAAGTAGAGAGTAAATAATAAGCAGGATACACTTCACTATGAGATTAGCTCCACATATCCACTTATCAATGTATGCGTCCAAAGAGTAAATTCTGGGCTTATAATTAGACTTTGGAAAATGATGCCATCTATGAAAACTCAGGTGTTCTTGCACAGAAGATAAAATTAGACCATTCTATTTAAATAGAAATGTTCTCTACTCATCGACATACCTACTATTACTTAATTAATCATCTATCAGGCTTGACGTGGATGTAGCAGATCTAGACACAAGTTTTTCCAGATACCATGAATCGAGCTTGACAACAGAATATGAGATCGATGGGGCAGTTGAAAGACATCAGTTTCACCAATACCTCACCATTTTGGTCACATATAAGTAAGATTTTCTGAATGATACAGAAATTACAATAGATTCTGATACAATCTTGGTATCTGAAGTGTTGCCTTCAAGGGATGAATACAGTTCTGGTTTTCTGACACGCTTATCAATAAAATCAGTATCGTCCCGAGTTTAATAGCCCTCAAGTTACAGTTTAGTACTTCTTATTCCATAACTGCCATTGTTCTGTTCTCTAAAAAGGCAGAATCTGATATTCCACTTGATGACAGACCGCCTAGCACGGTAGGTTCTGCTGCAAGACACCAACACAGCATATGAGCGCACAGGCCCACCTGGATCTTACTCGGTATACCACAAACACAACCACAGGAACCCAAAAAGGCTACTCTCAACGTTTTCCTCCTTCAGGCAAGCATCGCTTACTGATTCTTACCCACACGCAAGACAGGAAAGCTTAAAGGAGACAGCGCACAGCATCCTCCTCGCACGGCAGCGGGATGGACGCTGCCGACCCCCCGCCCCGAAGGCCAGGCCGGCGTGGGTCCCTCACCCGAGGTGACACATCCAGCCGCTCGGCTAACGGCACCCGCGGGGGGGGGGGGCACAGCTCCTCCAGCACCTACCCTACCCTTAGGGACGCAAGTTTTCCGCTTCCCGACGCCGCCGCAGGGTCCCGCCGGGGCTGCCCCCCCGCCCCGGAGCGGGGCCGAGCGGGGCCGCCGAGCCTCTCCCCGCCGCGGGCAGGTGCGCCGGGGGCCGCCCGGCACCTGCGCGCCCGGGGGGCTCGGGCCGCCCCGCCGCTCTCGCCCGGGGACCGGCGGCTGCCGAACAAAAGGCGCGGCCGAGGCGCAGAGAGCCCGCACGGCCGGGCCCGAGCCGGGCCCCGCGGGGAGGGGGCGGCACAAAGGAGCCGCGGCCCCCGCCGGTAACAAAAGCCCCCGCGGTTCGCACCGCCCCCCCCCCGCGCCCACCCCCGCACGGAGCGGGCCGGTCCCCGAGCCCGCACCGACCTTGAGCCGCCTCGGGCGCCCCTAAGGTCTTGGTCACCGCCTTCCACACGTTGCAGCCCAGCAGGCAGAGGAGAAGCGCCGCCGACCTGCTCATTTCCACCCGCCACCAGCCACCGCCGGAGGAGGAGGAGAAAGAGCCGCATCGGGGGCCGGCCCGCTGCGCGCCTCCCCCCGCGCCGCCGCCGCCGCCTCCCCTCCCGCTTCCCCCGCCCGGCCGGGGAGGGGCGGCGGGAGCGCTGCTCGGGGCGGCCGCCCGCGCTGCTTCCCCCGTCCCCCGCCTCTTCCCGGCGCCCCCGTCCTCCCGCGCTCCTCCGGCCTCTCCCCGGCGGGCGGCGCCCCCTGCAGCCCGCGCCGCCCGCTGCCGCCGCGCTCACCGGCGGGGCCGGACCCCCCCGGGCAGGGAGGGGCGCCGCGGGGACGCCCTGCGGACACACTGCGGGCGCTGCGCTCCGGAAGAGGGGCGAGCGGAGGAGGAGGGGACCCCATCCATGGAGGGGTTGAGAAGGCAAGGCGGGAGGATGAGGTGCTCAGGGATAGGGCTTGGGAGAGGACAGGATCTGTTGGACTCCATGATCTCACGATTCTGTGATCAGAGAACGCAACCATCTGCTGGGCTTCATAGAATCGTAGAATCATTGACTAATTCGGGTTGGAAGGGACCTTAGAGATCATCCAGTTCCAGCCTCTACCATGGGCAGGGACACCTCCCGCCAGACCAGGCTGCCCAAGGCCCCATCCAACCTGGCCTTGAACACCTCCAGGGATGGGGCAGCCACAGCTTCCCTGGGCAACCTGTGCCAGTGCCTCACCACTCTTATGGTGAAGAAATTCTTCCTAATGTCTAACCTAAATCTGCCCTTCTCCGGTTTATACCTGTTCCCCCTCGTCCCATCACTACAACCCTTTGTGAACAGTCCCTCTCCAGCTTTCCTGTAGACCCTTCATGTACGGGAAGGTCTCTATAAGGTCTCCTTGGAGCCTTCTCCAGGCTGAACAACCACAACTCTCTCAGCCTGTCCTCATACAAGAGGTGCTCCAGCCCGCTGATCATCCTTGTAGCCCTCCTCTGGACCCGCTCTAACAGCTCCAGGCAAAATTGTTTAAAAACCGCTATAGCAAACTGCCTAAGAAAGGCAGACTTTGAGGCTGAAATGCTAGCGTTGAAGGCTGAGGTCAGCCAGGGCTCTTGCAACATCCCCTGGGACATGACAGAGCTGTGGCCTCCCACCCCTGCACCCTGACAGAGGCAGCGCAGTGGGAGCTGGAGCAAGGGCAGCGGCAGCCTCCCTGGGCCCCTCTCCCTGGTACAGCTTGCACCATCCCTAAGAGCATCTCTTGGTGTGCTCTTCTCCAGGCCAGCAGAGACAACATACAAGGCCACAGCTCTCACTCCTCCCTTCCCAATCTCTGCTGAGATTTATACTCCTAGGGGAGGGAGAAGAGGCGCTCCTCGTGTTTCCTCCAGCACAGAGACCACTGCCACAGACAGCTATTACAGCCAGTCTTTACACAGCTGTGCAAAGCAAAGCCTCTGCCCCACCGGCTCATGGATTTCCCACGATCGGCTCCCAAATATTGCCAATGCGGCAGTTTGCCTGTAAGACCAAAGTCTGTATAACTACAAGTTTAAGCCCTTACAAAGGTGTCTTAAAGCTTCAGGTTCTATTTGTAATGTCTATTTTACAATAAAATCTGCAATAAAAATGCGACATGTTATACATGTATTTTTAGAAAACAGTACAATTGTTTACTTCATTGCTCTAGTATTTGACTGGAGTAACTGTACCACAGTCTACAAGTTCTTTTATGAATTTTGTGAAATTCTTGTGCTCCAGAAGAGTTAGAACTGATTTCCTGGTTCCTTTTTAGACACATTCAAATTGACTTTGATATATTTTACTCTGGTTTTGCTGTTAAGTTGTTCAAATACATTTTCTGAGAGGTCATAAATACAGTATAGACTCTGCGACTTTATCTTTTTATCATGAGAACTTGGTGTAAAGTTCTGTCCTATTAAAAAATAGGTACAAAAAGACTATTCAGTTCACAGAGGAGACCAAATACAGATCATCTGATCTTACTCCTGCTTGTCATA
This sequence comes from Phaenicophaeus curvirostris, assembly GCF_032191515.1. Classification (NCBI taxonomy): domain Eukaryota; kingdom Metazoa; phylum Chordata; class Aves; order Cuculiformes; family Cuculidae; genus Phaenicophaeus; species Phaenicophaeus curvirostris. The sequence goes on along the minus strand of NC_091397.1, from coordinate 22,788,112 downwards.
AAACAAAGATTTCAATATATTTTACTCATCTCATGTCTAAACAATTATCATGTACTAAGCATGGTCTGAAGAGCCCAGTGGACTTATAACAAAACTGATTAATATTTAGCAGCTGTTAGAGACCATGAGGCAAGTCCTTCCTAAATAAAGAAGGTTGGCCACGTAGTAAATAATCACACATTATACAGCATCATATTTGAGATCCCATTCCCCTTTCTCTGGATGTCTGTGGGTATAAATCAGCATAAATAAGATGATCTCATAGCTAGAAACTCATATAAAACCTATTTCTGTCCATAAGGAAAGCTAAAACAATTTGTTACAAAGAGAAATATGCATTTTCCTGGATATAGTTGTATTATTTTCACAGAAAACAGACACCACAGTCCTTGCAACATCAGTGGGTAACACATAATGATTGGGGGTGGAAAAGAAATTAGGTATTTCAGTGAGGATTACAATATCAAACTGAGTTTTGTCTCGAATTTACATTTCAGAAAGTGGAAATGCATTTATATAAGCAGTTCCCTTAATTGCCTTTACAAAAATAGAAAATTTTTCTTCATTGCTAGTAAACAAATGGTCTGTTTCAAGGCTCTGTTTTGGCTGGGTTTGCTCACTTGAGCTTTTATGCAGTGGATTTACAGTTCAAGTAAAGGCTTTTTCCAAACTCATACTACAAGCCACAGGCATATGAAAGGTTAACTTTTTGTTGCTGCCTTTTTTTTTTTAGTGAAGGAAGAATACTCCTTGGAGCCACTCACCGTAGCACTTTCCTGTGGCTGTGCATTGGGAACTACCACATCTCCTTGGAACTATAGACTTCTTGGTTTTACTCTGTTGGGTTTGCTACCTAACTTGTGTAAGCTACCTTAAAGTTACAAAAGTCGACTGTGTTAGACTGATAGTCTCATAGCTTTAATTTTTTTTTTTTCAGCCTGGGAAATATAGCTCACCTATATGGATTCGTATCCATCAAGAGATGTCATCATATGACACCTAACACTTCACAAAAGCCAATTTGACATGAAGAAAGGATAAAAGCTTTTCTGGAAGTGGTTATTCACAAATATCTTATTTTCAAATTATGTATAAATTATTATCTAGATCTTAATGTTATGATATCCCATCTAACAATAATACAGCAGAGAATGAAAAGAAAACCTGTGTTTTTTCATCACATTCCCATAAATATTTTGACCTACCAAAATGACATGTGGATATCTGATCCTAAGTAGGATATACAGATTTTGAAAACAGAAACTATACATAAAATCCCTCACTCCTTGCATTAGCCCTCTCTATTTCAGCCCAGATGTACTTACAGACTATGCTGAGCACACTGGGCTTGTCTCCTTCCTGAATAAGCTAAATTTATATATGTAATTACATGGTAGCACTGTCATGAATGCACCCATTCATGTCATGGAACTGAGCTATTCCTCCAAATAGCTTCTCTTGAAATGATCTTCTCTCCCTTGCTTCATTGAGCACGGAAGTATCTAACACTGACGTATTGATAATGCCATTGATCCCTGGAAAAACACTCCCTGTGACACATAGGGTAGTTCATGTCTTAGAGCTCGATTCAAATCCTCTTCAAACTCAAGCAAATACCAGTTACACTCCAGTTACATTCTTGTGCCTTTTTTACCAATACCCATTAGCTAGAAAACATTAAAGAAAAAAAAGAGACAATTTACTGTAACCTGAGTAAAACACCACAGGAGAAGTGTCAGTAAATAACATCAATACAATAATATGATCTAAGTCAGTCTCTAGTGAGAGCTCAGCTCCAACTCTGGTTGTACATGAGCCAGCAATATGCTCTTGCAGCAAAGAAGGCCAATGGTGTCCTGGGCTGCATTAGGCTAAATATTGCCAGCAGGTCAAGGGAGTTGACCCTTCCCCTCTACTCAGCATCGGTGTGGCAACACCAGTTCTGGGCTCCCCAGTACAAGAGAGACACAGACATGTGAGGGTGACTGAGCATTGGCACAGGTTGCCCAGGGAGGTTGTGGAGTCTCTATCCATGGAGATAAACAAAATCCATCTGGACATAGTCCTGGGCAACTGGCTCTGGGTGGCCCTGCCTGCACAGGGAGGTTGAATCAGATGACCTCCAGAGGTGGCTTCCAACCTTAAACTTACTGTGACTTCTGTGAGTTTTATTCAGAAAGAATATTTGACGTGCAGTGGGAATAGATGGCTGGATCTACTCCTATCCTAAGGTGGGAAAGGAAATTTTTCCTATCTACACATGGCCTATTTGTCCAGTCCAGTCCATGCTGAGGCTGTACATTGTACATTTTTACATTGTATGAACAGTGTAAATTACATTTTAAATTGAACAAAAGAAGTAATTTCTAAACAGTGGACAATTCAAGGAAGGCATACTTACATGATTATGCTGGACCCGTGGGGTTCCCCAGGGCTCAGTGCTGAGTCCAGCCCTGTTCAATGTCTTTATCAATGACCTGGATGAAGGCATTGAGTGCACCCTTAGCAAGTTTGCGGACGACACTAAGCTGGGTGGAAGTGTTGATCTGCTGGAGGGTCGGGAGGCTCTGCAAAGGGGTTTGAACAGGCTGGACTGCTGGGCTGAGTCCAATGGCATGAGGTCCTGCACTTAGGGCACAACAACCCTATGCAGTGCTACAGACTAGGAGAAGTCTGTCTAGAAAGCTGCCTGGAGGAGAGGGACCTGGGGGTGTTGGTTGACAGCCGACTGAACATGAGCCAGCAGTGTGCCCAGGTGGCCAAGAAGGCCAATGGCATCTTGGCTTGGATCAGAAACGGCGTGACCAGCAGGTCCAGGAAGGTTATTCTCCCTCTGTATTCGGTACTGGTGAGACCGCACCTCAAATTCTGTGTTCAGTTCTGGGCCCCTCACCACAAGAAGGATGTTGAGGCTCTGGAGCGAGTCCAGAGAAGAGCAACAAAGCTGGTGAAGGGGCTGGAGAACAGGTCTTGTGAGGAACGGCTGAGAGAGCTGGGGTTGTTTAGCCTGGAGAAGAGGAGGCTGAAGGGAGATCTCATTGCTCTCTATAACTACCTGAAAGGAGGTTGTAGAGAGGAGGGTGCTGGCCTCTTCTCCCAAGTGACAGGGGACAGGACAAGAGGGAATGGCCTCAAGCTCCGCCAGGGGAAGTTTGGGCTGGACATTAGAAAAAAATTTTTCAGGGAAAGGGTCATTGAGCACTGGCAGAGGCTACCCAGGGAGGTGGTTGATTCACCTTCCCTGGAGGTGTTTAAGGCATGAGTGGACGAGGTGCTAAGGGGCATGGTTTAGTGTTTGATAAGAATGGTTGGACTTGATGATCTGGTGGGTCTCTTCCAACCTGGTTATTCTATGATTCTGTGATTATCTATGAGTGAGGCTTTCTGAACCAATCATTAGTAGACAGACATTCAAGGAGTGCCTTGAGGAATATATGGCTTACTTTGAGGTCAGGCTTATAGTTAAATTTTTCAGTTTTCTATGGTGAGCAGTTTTGCAGGCACTTTTAAATGGTATGCTGAACATGCTTAAGCAAAAATTTGGGCTAATTAGTTCTTTTCTGTTTTCCTTCACAACTTTGAGTACAGTACAGTTTTTCTTGTGGTGTTATTTCCATGTACACAAATGTAAATTATGAAAGCAGTGCTCAGACAGTGAATGACAAATATATAATGGATTAGCCATTATGTATTTTCTTTATAGCAAGTGAATTCGGTAAACCAAGAGGTGCAATTATTTGCAATAAAGACATATTTCTAGCAAGCTGTTACCTAGCATTTCTGTTTGGTAGTACTGGTTTGAGTATTTAAGCATAAGCATTTCTAGAAGAGTTCTTGTTTACTGGTGCACAAGTTACTTTACATATGGAAGATCACACAAAACTATATAAAAAAATGTCAAAGTCAGAGTACAAAGCCCTGAAGTTTATTTTGCAGTGCTCCTGGTTAGCTGAGCCAGCTACCGATTATGTGGTATTTCACATGAAAACTATAAAAGCTTTTTAGTTCTAGATCTTCCAAAGAGCAAAGCAATGTTTTATGGCCAGGGCAACAGTAACTTCATATCCTTACGAGAAACCTAGCAGTGTTTTAGCATGACTGTCATTTTATTTGTAGCCATGCTGAGTGTGGATATCAAAACGTAATACTTATTTTTTGAATAAATATCTTTTATCCTGAAAGTCTCAGATCATTTCAATATTGACATATGCATGCCGTGCTATTAATATGAAAGTCAACTACTGCTTAAAAATGCTCATAAGGTGAAGAAATGTTTTCCTAAGCAAGAACTAAGTACCTGTTTACATAGCAAAGTCAGTATGGAACACTTAGATGTGAAATACATCCCCATACCTGACTGCACACTAAATCCCTTGGTAGGCTGCTGGATGTGGACCAGGTCAAGGCTTCAATAAGTATTAGAGCCAAAAGTAGGTTTAACTGCTCTATTTCTGTACTAAATAAAATAATATTTATCTTGTGGGAGCTACCAGAATAGGACTAAACTGAGATGAAAGTAAAAGATCTGTAAGCATTGCCTAAGGGTGGCAGAAGAGTGGCTGGTAGGGAGTGTTAAAATCAGGAGTTTAAGAGGCTGGGCTCCAGCAGCTGAGATAGGACCATGAGACAGTGGTGAACCTGAAGCAGGGATGAAAGGATGACCAAGGAGTCTGTGGGCTTTGGGACAGGGGAAGCAAGGATGAATGAAGGGTTGTGCGGGGTCTGTGGATCTCTTGGGAGCTGTGGGAGATATCAGCATCTGTGAGCTTGTGGCTCTCTCTCCAGCATTATCTGCTCAAAAGATGAGGAGATCCCTGCTGTCTTCTTTCCCACATACCTTCTCCCTCTTACCAGAAAGAGCAGCCTCTGCTTCTGCAGGGGGAAACAACACGTGAAGGTGAACAACAGGCTTTGGGCTGAGAGCAATGGAAGGGGAGAGCAGCACCAAGAAATAAGCAAGAGAGAAGTGGCTGCTGCTACCCATAGATCACAGACCTCTCTTAAAGGTGGCCACTGTCCCTCCAACCCTGGCCCTTCCCATAGCAGGAACAGCAGCAAATCTGTCCTTGTGAGTAGCTACAGAAACTGAAGTCCACTGTTGGGAGCAGTGAGCTCTGCTTAACCCCTTTGGCAGGTGAGCTGTGAGGAAACATCTGTCCCTTACAGGGGTGAATGGTAGCTCCTGTAGATTGTTGCCCTAGGCAGCTGCCTGTCTAGCTTTCTTTGTTGACACTGCTTGCGCAAAGCCTCCTTAAAATACCTGGCATAGTGTTTGTACTTCCTTGAAGACTGAAACAACGAATAAATGATACTTAATCTATCCTGGAAGAAGAAAAGGCCTAGACTGACCTCAAGGAATCTGGAGCACGACTTTTTTTTTTTATTTTTTTAAAAAAGCTCCATATCCTGCTGTTCAGCATTTCCCAGAGGGGAAAACACAAGTTCAAAAATACTGCACAATATCCTGTTACTTTTTTTAAGAAACATAATACTGCTGGAAAAATATTTGGTGGAAGCACATGATGAAAAAGGCTTCCAGGCATTACCTGCCAGTCAATGCAGAAATGCCAGTCTGGGTGCCTACATGTTTCTCCCTGATAATGCACTTCTTGTCAAGCTGAGCATGGATACTTTATTTTGCTGCCAGTGAGTTAGGGCAGAATATATTCAGGTGTGCAGCAGCTGGAAGTGTCTCTCTGCAAAACATGGAGAGATGCTAAAAATCAACACTTGGGGATATGATCAAATCATTATTTTATGAACTAAGAAGTTTCACAAGAGCAGAGGACAAGCCAGTGAGGGCATAATACCTTGTGGACAGCTTAGTAACAACAAACAAATGGATACCCACTAGCAAGGTCTCAGTATCTGACAGATACATCATGGATGCTCTAAAACAGAACTGTAGTTATGATTCATTTCAGCCTTTGATGATTCCTGCTTATACAAACATACAAAACTTTAGCGTGGCTTAATGCTGAAAAGCTAAATGTATTCTGGTCTTACGATTCATTGCTTATATTCCCAAAACCACAGCACCTTTTATAATGCATCAAGTACACACGCACACCAGAGTTGTTTTCCTTACTCTTTACTGCATTAACTTCAAATTTTCAGTATCACTAATCCTAAATCTCCGATTTATAACCAGATATCTCCCCTCCTTCCACCTCCAAATGGAATTATTTAGCACATTTTGTGTCTAACAAGGGGTTTTTAACCTCTAAGGTATTTAGGTTTTCTAGCTTTTTCTTGCATTTCTGAAAGCTGAATTAAAACCTAATAACAAATATCTGAGAGTCCCCGTTGAGACCCTGACTCTAAGAGCTAAGAATTTAGTAAGAAAAACAATATAACAAAATTCTCAATAAAATAAGAAAACGTAACAACATCTATACTAGGGGTTGTTATAAGGTTAAGACAGACCATAATTAAGAGGAAGTTGTTTTTCAGAAATTAATCTTTTCCCTATTCTGTTCTTCATAGCTCTTCGAGTGCACCCTGAGCAAGTTTGCGGACGACACTAAGCTGGGTGGAAGTGTTGATCTGCTGGAGGGTCGGGAGGCTCTGCAAAGGGATCTGAACAGGCTGGACCGCTGGGCAGAGTCCAATGGCATGAGGTTTAACAAGGCCAAATGCCGGGTCCTGCACTTGGGGCACAACAACCCTATGCAGTGCTACAGACTAGGAGAAGTCTGTCTAGAAAGCTGCCTGGAGGAGAGGGACCTGGGGGTGTTGGTTGACAGCCGACTGAATATGAGCCAGCAGTGTGCCCAGGTGGCCAAGAAGGCCAATGGCATCTTGGCTTGTGTCAGAAATGGCGTGACCAGCAGGTCCAGGGAGGTTATCCTCCCTCTGTACTCGGCACTGGTGAGACCGCTCCTCGAATACTGTGTTCAGTTCTGGGCCCCTCACCACAAGAAGGATGTTGAGGCTCTGGAGAGAGTCCAGAGAAGAGCAACAAAGCTGGTGAAAGGGCTGGAGAACAGGCCTTATGAGGAGCGGCTGAGAGAGCTGGGGTTGTTTAGCCTGGAGAAGAGGAGGCTGAGGGGTGACCTCATTGCTCTCTACAACTACCTGAAAGGACGTTGTAGAGAGGAGGGTGCTGGCCTCTTCTCCCAAGTGACAGGGGACAGGACAAGAGGGAATGGCCTCAAGCTCCGACAGGGGAGGTTTAGGCTAGACGTTAGGAAAAAATTCTTTACAGAAAGGGTCATTGGGCACTGGAACAGGCTGCCCAGGGAGGTGGTTGAGTCACCTTCCCTGGAGGTGTTTAAGGCACGGGTGGACGAGGTGCTGAGGGATATGGTTTAGTGTTTGGTAGGAACGGTTGGACTCGGTGATCCGGTGGGTCTCTTCCAACCTGGTTATTCTGTGATTCTGTGATTCTGTGATTTAGCTGAGGGGATGACTCTATAATTCTAATATGAGCTAGGAGAACTTAAAACTTTCTCTGGTGAAGGTTTGATTTAAACTCTGCTGGAGACTACTTATGTGATTGTCTGAACTGCCACAAAGCTCTTATGATACAAGAAAAAATATGTTAGATTTAAACAAACCAAACTATCTTTATGCTGCAGCAAAGAACGGCAAAAGCATATCAGCAAAGCAGAAGCTTTCTAAAGTGTCATTTTTATATAATGCCTTACTAAACCCACTGTCGTCCCCAAAGCTCTTAATGACCAAGTTTAAGAGCTTCCACTCTCGATTTAATCATCTTGATAAAATACATTCAAAGCAGTTTAGATCTGAGTTCCTCACCACTAAGTCACATCGTTGCTCTTAGTTGCCTCCCTTTGCCACCGCAGCAATACAGCTCTTCTGAATGTTGATGGAGATATGAACACCTGCCCAGGCACAGCTCTGTTCAGGAGTCTGTGAGTGCTTGTGCTTCTCTGTGCCTCCTCATGACAATTTCTTCTGCTCTCTCCCTTTGAGTCAGCCAAAATGAAATGCAAGAGAATCTTGCTTAATGGCCTTGAGCTGTCATTAAGATGTTCTGTACAGATTTTAGTCTTTTGGAAAAAAAAAGAAAAAAAGGAGCCACTTTATAAATCAATACAGAACTGGCAAACATTGTTCTCAGAAGCCATAATCTTAGTAAGAGTTTTAAAACTGAATTTCACTTGAGTTCTCCAGTCAATTGTTTTTCTGTGGCTCCCCTTCCTCCCATCTGCCTGTTAACCTCTGCTGTCAGACTTCCTCTCACTCAGGACACTTCACTTATTCTCATGGTTTTAGCTACTGCCTACACTACCAAAATCTCATTTATGTCTCTTCTCCAATTTTTTCTTACTTCAGCCTTCTAGTTTCAAGCATACGAGTTTTACAGTTGGAAATTGTAACCTTCTCCTTGAAAACCTTGTCCTTTCCTTCACCATTTAAAATATGCTTTATGTTTCTTCTCACTCATACTTCTAAACAGCACTTCCATTTTTTTTTCATTTCTCTTTCTTCCAATTGGCTTTACCTCATACATTTATCCCAGTTTATATTTCTAAACTGCACAATCTTGTTCATGCAGTTTTACCTAAACTCTACTACAAGTCCCTTCCCATCCCCATCCCACCCCCTATTTCAACCTTTTTCCTTATTTAACGTGAATCGAGGAATGGTTGGATTTGACTGATCTGAATTCACCCCTTAGCTTTGTTTGGTGTCAATACACCTGCTGACTCAAACAGTCAATGCTGCATCAGTTTGATTCATTGTTTCTTCATAAGAACTGAAGACTTACTATTTTTAAAGTTAAAGCTCATGGGTTTGGGTTTTTTTTTCAAATGCAGTTAAGCAGCAGCTTGAAAATAATTCACAGTTATTTGTCACTTACATAGACAGAGAATTATAGTCTAAGCCCGGAACCTCTGAAAAGTACAACTTCTCAGGTTCTGTCTAAGCTTGACTTTTAAAATATTTCATGGACTAATTCCACCATATTATTCCACCAGTCCTTACTGGAAATGTTTGGGGGTTTTTTGAATATTTTCATTTTATCTACCTAGTTAAAAACCAAATACTGAGGCAATTATTGCTATGATTTTTTTCTCAAATGACTGCTTTGCTGCATCTAATTGCCACACACATCCCATCACAGCTTAGTAATCTCCTAGACAGCTACAGCTGTGCCAGCAAATGCAACTAGTTTCTTGGCTCCCAAGGGCCCAGCTTTGAATTAGCTAGTGCTAAACAGTGTCCCTCCCACCACAATTAACATGATGCACATTGCAATGTTATTTTTTTTTTACTTCTGTTCCTAAACTGAAGCTCATTATTAATGTCTTTAAGCTCATAGAGTTTGCTACCAAGTTGGTTCACATGACACATGAGTATTAAATCCTACAATATTACTATGTGGAAACTGCTTGCTTTTTCCCATGTATTTATGCTTATAAATGGTTCTGATGGTTTACTTGCTACTGTTCTGAGTCACAATTTCCAGAGACTGTTGCCTCAGGAAGCATCTTGATGTACTTGTGCTTATTCCTTGTCCTGCCATGTCCCATTATTTTGGAAATAACCAAAAGCCAAACACATCACCATTAAGATTTTGCCATTCCCTGCAACCTTTACACATGGAAATAAAGATAGCCACAGTCCTGCTGTTTTCAGGTTGCCCATGAAGAACCTGAGTACACTCCTTCTTTATGTGTAGCACAGAGGGAGAGAGCAATGGAAATGAGAGTACATGAAGCAAAGTGCAAAGGTGTATCTGGAAGGGAAGGAAGGCAATGTCAGAAACATTTTCAAGGAAGATGACCATAGGACTAATGAACAATGCGTTTTTGTCAACTAGGGGAGAGAATTTCAGTCCCTGTATTTTTGAAAGGAGATAGCAGCTCTTTCAATATGCATTTAAAATCCAAATGATAGAATTAAAAATTAAAGGAGTTCACCTGAAGACTAAGAAATTAAAAGGAAATTCATTATTATATTTAAATACTCTTTTTTTTTTTGTGGTCTGCTGCTTTTCTTTTCTGAGTGCACTGAGACTGAACATCTTATGTAATTTAGATTCAGCCAAGAAGTTAATTAACATACTGACAAATATTTATACACTCGTCCCAGGACTTTTCCAGGTCAGGTTTTGCATATATTCCCTTGTATTTCCCTGTATCCTTATTAGAAATGCACAGAACTCTGTCTGAACTCTTCTTGCCTTTTCATTTTATCCTTGTATTTGTCCAGAGCATGTAGGTATGGCTGAATAGTCTGTTCGTTTCAACTGCGACACTTTTCACTGCAAGTTTATGTTTTAATTGATATACAGTAGAGATCATATTGACTAAAGAACAAATACAGAATCTTTCTCTGACTGCTAATTAAACTTGATGTCTGTGTTGTTGATTACAAATGTACCAGAATGGAATATTTGCTGAAATTTGTGTTAAACAACATTAAAAAGACAGGAGAGCAGTTGTCTCAGTTGTTGTCTGAGAATCAGCTCTTCCCATTCTTTTGGAAGACTGTCTGTATGAAACAGATGCTGCCTCAGATTTCCAAGGGAGGGGAGCATGAATGAAAGAAGGAGCATCTGCAGGTGGTTTTTCCTGAATTACTTATCACCTGGAAAAGACAGAACTTAAGTAGTGTGCAAGATAAACACAGTGAAATGTGAAATACTGAAATGATGGGCAGCACAGTATTATTTGCCTCATGAGGGAATAAGACCAGGCATTGTAATTCATCATAAATGTAACTGGTTGGGAGGGACTCATTTCATGACTACTTAGGAAAACACAGAGGCTTCTCAAGAGGCACAAGACCCAGGAGACAAGAGGCTGAAGCATTGTGAAATTGCTGTTGTGTCTGGCACTCTGAACCCTTTGAAGACTAATGTGGGCAGGACTGGCTCTGAGAAAGGCAAAGTGGATAGTCGCCTATCAGAGCCGACTCATGGGAGCCACAAAATGCTGCTGTCACTGAAGCAGGGATCAGATGCTTCTAAGAAAGGCAGCAAACTTCTGGCTTTCCCAGGCCCTCCCCCCTTAGCTCTGCTTACAGCCTCTGCCTGATATGTTGGCGTTTCCCACCATGCTAACACACCATATGTCTGCTCTGGTTATGGATTACCCAGTTTAATCTTACCCCAAACCCCATGCTGCTTCCTGAGGAATGTTCACAGCCCCTCACTGATCACTCCTACACCCTATTCTGCTCCAGAAACAGTCCTCCAGCTGAATGTATGCCTTCTGTAAAAGAAAAAATAAGAAGTGTTATTATCAGCCACTGTGTCCAACACAGAGAAAACTACTGAAGGCAAGGCAGTTTGTGGCCATATGTTGGGAAGACAGGAAAAAGGCTAATAAGAAATCTAAAAAAATCTCTTTTTTTTCCCAGGAGGGAAGAAACTTATGGGACTGCCAAGCATGGGATTGTGGAATAATGTCCAAAGATAAGAGTAATAACGTCTGTAGTGCAGGGCTCAAGGACACGAGGACAAGGACAGTAAGCTTCTCTTACATCCCTTGTACACAGCAAAAGAACAAAACGGGAGATGGGAACTGGGAAAATACATTGAGCTCACTCATTGACAGAGATAATACAGCCATTGCAAGCGGTCCAGAACCAGTTCACCACAGAAAAATGAGGTGGAAGATATTTCTGCTTTCAACTGAAAACATTATGCCAACAGAAAGACATTCCTTGCAATATGTTTCCCAGAGCGCAATGAATGTAACTTTCCTGGTGACATCCAGAAAATGAGATGTGACCTCATTACATGTATCTTATGATGCTTTGATTTTATCTAGCTTGATAAAATGAAGATAAAAACGAGTGGATTTGGCCCAAGAAAAGTAGACAGGCCCAAAACTGGATCACATGCTTGCAGAGAGTGAGATGTGCTCTGGAAGCCCTGTATTTGGCCTGGTTGCAGTGACATTATTTCAGCATGAGAGTGACTGATTAGTCTGAAAAACTATCCTATTCAAATGTGCACTGAATTTGTTTGCCTGTGTTTTAGACTGGCTTAGTACATGCCAGCCTGCTTTTGAGATGTGCTGGCTTTGGGGTGAAGGACTTCAGTATCTTTGACTGTCAGTCACAGCATTCTCAGGAATGTTTTAAAAGAAAAGAATTAGTTTTGTGAAAAAGAATTTCATTGCTTGTTCACTTTAAAATCTATGGATTTAGTATAGTTCTTTAAAAATTACTGTACTGTGTAAAGGCACACAGAAATTCCGCATTCAGAAAAAAACATCTTGATGAAAAAAAAGTACATTGGTAAGATTGTACAGTTCATGTTCCTACTTTCCAGTCACTTAGGTGTGCTTCAGAATAGAGCCATGACATTAGAAGCAAAGCGTGGCAGCAACTGGAGTGCAGGTTAATAAGCCCTGCTGGGATAATTAGCATGACCTTGCCGCTATTCCCGTTGTGAGACATTAAACCAAGGGAGAACACTAGAAGGAAAACAGAAGTGGAAAGGACCAGACAGGCAAAGGTGAAGTGTAGAGATGAGGAAAGTGGAGAAGGTTGCTGCAGGGAGTTCTGGCTACAAAAATGTTGGGAACAGTGGATTCATATTATGTAACGTGATCTAATAGTCCCAGCTGGCCTTAACCTTAACAGAAAGCCTTTTTTAAAGAGCAATAAAAAAAAAAATCTTTCTTTCATAAGCTGTGAGTGTAGTCTAGGAAGAGAGATAATTTGTCTGATCTTAATTATGTGGTCTTTGTTTCACCTTGTATTCCTTACTGAATGTAGAGAACAATATGAGAGCCCTCCTGTGGCCAGCTGAACACCTGTAAATTCCCTTGGTTGCAGTTAAAGACAAGACAGCCCACTAGCCAATGTGTCTTCTTTCTTGTTCGATGGGAATAAATTGTTATTATTACTCTATTTTTTGTGTCTACACGTGACAGAGGTGTGCATGGCACTCTCAAGAGTAAATCAAAGGTGACTGGCCTCAAACACCTGTAATCTAAGTTAGTGCACAGACACAGCAGTGAAACTCAGACGTAATACTTGTAGAGAACATAATGCCTTATTATCTATTGCTGTAAGCCAGCACAACTCTGTCAACACAGACAAAAGATGAGTGGACTGAAAAGGCAGCCATATGGAGCACTTTAACAGAAGGCAGTGAACCTGAAAGGATGGCTCTGAGCACCAGTCTGTTTTCGTATGCAACACAGACATTAGCACCAACATGGAATAGATGTGAAACTGTTCTGACTGAGTGTTTTTTATAGTTCCCTTTGCAGAAGTGTAGGTACTGCACAAACTACCCAGCAGGATTCTTGTTATTAGTCTCCCACTTCTACACAACTTTGACTTGACTAGGCTAATCCTCATTCACATCAACTTGGTTTACAGCAGTATCAGATCATAGGGATCAATAATGTAAGAAAAGCTGAGACCACACTTTCAATATCAGTAACTTTTCAGGTAAAGATTTTCCATTTGCTACAGAAGCAAGCAAAGATTCCATGCAGCCTCTTAAATAGGGGAATAGTTGGTCTAAGTGCATAGAGACAGTGAAAGGCTAGAAAAAGAACAACTGATTTTATAAACAACGTAAACCAAAACAAACTTTTCATAACTATGAAAATACTTTTTAGTTTATATAGTCAAATTCAAGAAGACATCCTGAGGAGCAACAGATTGGTTCCTCTGCACAGAAGTGCCCTGAGCTTAGCACAAAGAACCAAGTGTGTGTCCTATGCAATGTAATGCTTTAAATTACTGAGCTCTTTAAAAGGATGTGGAAAGCTGATATGTTGGAACATTCATCAAAGATGATTTACACAATATTTCAGGTAATTTTCATTACTGTGTGTAGAAGTGCAGGAAAAGAAAGGTTTTAGTCCTTTCAGTGTGATGTTAATCGGTGTGCCCTACCCTGCTGTCACCAATTTTTCATTATTTGTATGTCAAAGCAAAATGCAGTTTGAATAACCTGTATCTGTAGTTTTTCCAGTAGTAGATCAACATTATGAAAAAGACCTCAATAGTTTCTTCCTGGTTTTTTTTTTTTCATTTTAGTGATTCTTCTCGACTCTTGCATTTAGCTGTCCTTGCTTTCCTTTTCAGGCATATACAACTTGTGGCAAACACTGGCTCAGCAGAAGTTTGATGTGTGAATTAAAATCTCTGCAAATACAGACTAGTCCGAGCAGGGCCTCTGCTGGTAGTACAGCCAGTTGATCAGTAGATGGTGGTGGTGCACTGTCACCTGATGCGGTGTGCCAAGGACAGTAGGTAGCTGTTAAACCATTTTTATTTTAGAGTAGACCAGTAACAGTCTGGGTTTTTAATATATCTGAACATTAAGAAATGAGAAATACTAAATATCTGCCTCTTTTGAATGATGGAAAAGTGGTATTTTCTTTTATTTTTGTTTTCCTCCTAGAGTTTTAGGAAACTTCTAACTTTCCCAGCATCTTATATTTTTATTCTGTGGGAAAAGTGTCCTTCAGCTTTTGCTGTTTTCATATACTAATCAAAATGAAAGAATCAATGAGAAATATTATACAGAACGTGGAGACACCAAATGCCATTGTCAAACTGCAGAAATCCTGGCAACGTGGTTATTTGCCACTTAATCTCTCACATTGTCTTTGTCACAGTGGCATCTATCTGGAGATGAAGGGAGTGAAGGATGCGGTTTCAGTTTTCTCCTCCCAGGCAAGTAGGGTGGAGAGGTGGAGCACTGGGGACATCCTGCACCTGTTCTACAGTCACTGGTTCATGTAAAGGATTCTGGTGTGCCTTTATGTCAGAGGCTTCATTTGTTTTCTCTGCTGTGGGAATTTTTGAGCCTCCTCCTAGGGGTATATATGGCATTATGCAACTGGAGCCAGGGTATTTGTCGTGATGATGGACTGTATTGATTTTAGGGCCTCTACTGAGAGTGGAAGAAGTGAGGTCTTGGTCCAGGACCACAAATGAGTGGATTAGAGCTGTTTTTCTGAGCAGTACAGACTCTAAAGTTTTATAGCAGGACCTCTGATGGGATTGACATGGTGAAAGCAATATCTAAACCAGCACAGACTAGGGACCGCATAGCAGGGGCAGATCAGATTTCCAGTTAAACGTTTGCCGTCTACTGGCCAGGCTGTAGATTTTCCTGTTGCTGTAATGCTAATCTGTAACTTGTTACAAGAATATACATATGACAGATGACTAGGATGTAGAAAACATAGTTTAACAGTAGAGTATATTTGAATATTTCTAGGCTTTTGTTTACAATCTTAAGTGTAATGACTCCAGAACTGGGCAGTGAGAGGATCATATAAATATCTTTAATTTGAGGTTCACACATGCAATCAAAAGCAATATTTTTTTCAGTTCCTACATGATGCTGGCTAAGAAGAGGGTCTGAGAAAGAGGCTGTCTAAACAACAGATTATGTGCGTGGACAATCAAAGGTAAAAGAGCAATTCCATTTTGGGCTGTGCATAAATACTCTTGTGGAGGGAAAGATAGATGTAAGTCAAAGTTGAATGAGTAATGGAGAAGAGGGTGAGGAAGTTGATCTGAACTCTTCCTTTTCCTCAAGTATCTGGTGTCAGAAGAAGAATCTGGAGTCACAGAAAAGCATTGAAGGAGAAAGTCCAGCAGACTGGGCTGAAATGTCTTCCTACCATATTTGTTCCTCTTCAGTTTTAGGTTTGGTCCTATCTTTGCCTAGAAACAGAACTGCATCATTAAAGTGGATGAGTCTTTGCCTTATTTCAAAAGCACTAGTAAAAGCTGGGCAGTGAGACAGAGAAAAATGTTCCCCAAAGCTAGCAGGCCAGAAACAAGAAGTGACCTTTTCAAATTTTCCCATCATGAGTCAGATTATTGTTTTTTCCGCCTTTCCTCTCTCCCTACTTCACTGTAATTTTTCTGCCACCTAAAAATATGTAAGAAATGCTTGTTTAGAGATGTAATATAAAGAGCAATTCCCATGCTTCCCCTTCTGGACTTGAAAGCTGGTAAGAATTTATTGCTCAGTAAGTTAAACTTGATGATGTGACATTTCTGAGGGCAATGGCTATGTAAATGCATCCTTATACTGTCTCTGCGGCGCCACTACAAACAAAAAACTCAATTCCCACAAGGTAATGATATCACCTTTATATGGCTGAATGCAGAAAATGGAAAACCATAAAATGAACATTTTCTCCTTTTATTAGGTCTTGGGAAAAAAAATGTATTGTTTCAAAAAGAGAAAGAGCGGTGAAAGAGTGAGAAATTTAAATAATTTTTCATGATACTTTCAAATATTAAAAAAAGAATACAGTAAAATACAAAGGAATTCAGAAACTCATCTCTGATTGCCCATATGTAATTAATTTTGCATTATGAAGATATCAGTGCAGAAACATTATCCATGTCAGAAAAATAATCATGTCTTAAGATAAAATTAGTATCTTAAAGAAAAATCATACCACAACTTGTACTGTAAAGCTTAGACATTAATTAAGTTATTTAATATAGCTGTTCCATCATGCAGTACGATTAAAATGATAAGTTAAATCACAGCCACGTCAGTTCTTCCTTGATTAATGCGCATTATTCTTACAGGCTAGTGGTTTTCAATCGTAGAGTCATGAACTCATGGTAAATTGGTCTAGAACCTCTGGATGGAGTCACAAGGAGACTGGAGAAAATTTACCTGTCTAAAATTAAATATCTCCAGTAACTGCACGCAGCAAGTAGTCCTCTAAGGAATATAAAAAATGTGAAGTCTTCACAAGGATAATAAATATATATTTGGGTTGTATGTACATAAATATTTTATGTAGTCTGAACATTATTTGTCACACCTATCTATTTAACATGATATCTGTTTTTCTTAGGCAGGTACATGACAGAAGATCCAGGGACAAGACACTACCTAAAGAAAAATATCTTTGTTAACATTGCAATAAAAAATACCAAACTCCTTTTGTTCTTTACCATGTTGTAAGGCACAGTACTGCACTCCCTGTTCCTGTAGGTGATGTTTATCTGTAAAGAAAGACAGCCAACAAAAGCCAAAATTAGGTTTTTACCTTTGACTTGAATTCAGTAATTTATTTTGTGTGGGCTGTTCCCTAGCTGATAATGCTTCAAAGAATGCAACATTGAGTATGAAAGGTAAGTTTCATACTTTCCAAGATGCACAGGTGGAACTTCCTTGTTGCCTGAAGAGGTAATGAATTTTACAAGGCAATACTTCAAAATGGCCACTCATCTGATTATCTCTTTCGGCTGCTGATAGACTCCTAAACACTATGGGGAAGACTTCCAGTACTGGGAAGGACTCTGCAAGGTGAGGATGCTCTTACCATTCTTCTACCTATGGCTACACTCTATTTCTGCAGGCCATTCACAGCCATCCCCAGTGAAGGGGCTGGAGAACAAGACTTATGAGGAGCAGCTGAGGCAACTGGGGTTCTTTAGCCTTGAGAAGAGGAGGCTGAGGGGAGACCTTATTGCTCTCTACAACTACCTGAAAGGAGGTTGTGGAGAGGAAGGTGCTGGCCTCTTCTCCCAAGTGACAGGGGACAGGACAAGAGGAAATGGCCTCAAGCTCCGCCAGGGGAGGTTCAGGCTGGAAATCAGAGAGAAACTTTTCACAGAAAGGAACATTGGAACAGGCTGCCCAGGGAGGTAGTTGAGTCAACATCCCCGGAGCTATTTAAAAGCTGGGTGGATAAGGTGCTCGGAGACATGGTTTAGTGGTTGATAGGAATAGTTGGACGCAATGATCCTGAAGGTCTTTTCCAGCCTAGTGATTCTATGATTCTGTGACCAGAATATGAACACAGCTAACATACGTCTCCATCAGTGACGTATAAGCCTCTTATTATTTGTCGTATTCAATATGAACACAGCTATCAGATTACTTCCTTCTTTGCAGCAGCAGCAGCTTTTTTCGTGTTGGAAGCTTCTTACTGTCTACCCCCTCAGTCTCTTCTTTTTCACTGTCAGTCTTTCCAGATAGGTAATCATCCCTACTGCCCTCTTTTGGACCCATTCCAGATAACCCACAGTTTTCTCAAAGTAACTGGAGTTGCCAGACATCCCTTATAATGTGGAATTTCCCATATTTAAGCCTCAAATCTCACGTGCCTTATTAAAAACACGTGATGTATTGCCTGCTCTTGTATTTCCTCTTTATTTTAATAGGGGACATGGGTTTTGAGGTTGGAACATAGGAATACCTGCAGCTGTTTTCCTGTCCCATTCAGACAGCCTTCAGAGCAGCCTTTGGCAGCATAGAACCATGACTTGGATGTGGCTGTGACACTTGTAAAAGCCAGAGCATCCCTAAAGGAGCTGGAGGGGTCTGAAGGGCAATGCATATCCTGAAGCACCAGGAAGGCATGTCAGTGTTTTGAAATTCAGAACTCAACAGCTCCCATATGCTGCCCCACATCAGACTTAATTCTCCTGCTAAGGACTCACCAGCATAGTAAGAAGTATTCCTAAGTTTTGTAGGCAATGGTTTTGTTTATATAGCTCAGGAGATGACATTTTAGTCCATGACTTATGTTCAGCTTGGGATTCTTTATGCTCTCTCCTCTGCAGAGTGCTGTCTGCCCAGTCATGCTCCTTCCTGCATTTGTTTGGTTGCTTGTACCTGATTACCTAAGTACCTTGTCTTTACTGAACTTCTTCTTTTTCTTATCAGAACAGTTTCTTAATTTGTCAAAATCATTCTTACTTTTATTCCCGCCATCCGTGACTCTGGCTTTTTCTCCCAGCCTTGTGTCATCTGTGAATTTAATAAGCCTACTCTCTTTTCAAGTATAAAAATTATTAAAAAAAACCCCAACAAACCAACAATAGCCAGAATCAGACCTCGTACAGGCCTTTGAACTGCATCTGGTGTGTCTTCAGTTTCAACAGACAGTCATCTACTCTGTTATTTGGACTCTCCTTCACAGACAACATTTCCATGGATATGATGCAACAT
Source organism: Phaenicophaeus curvirostris (assembly GCF_032191515.1). NCBI lineage: Eukaryota > Metazoa > Chordata > Aves > Cuculiformes > Cuculidae > Phaenicophaeus > Phaenicophaeus curvirostris. Next base: position 22,769,217 of record NC_091397.1, on the reverse strand, counting down.
AGAGGCATGAGTTTGCTTCTTCCACTTCCAGATGTACAGAATTCCTGTGTTCCTTGCAAAAACCAGTATCAGCTTTTGTCTTTGGAAGTAAAGACTGGAAGGAAAGACTGGAGAGGTATCCTGAATGTCCTCAGCCCTTTCCACTGCAGCAGAAGTGCAGTTTCATAGACAAGAGCGCAGATGTAGCTGGAGCAGACGATCAACCAACACAAAGGCAGAACTGTCACCTCTCGGAGATGAAAATGCCCTAGCACTGAGACTGTCCTCTGCAAAATATCTATGACAACAAGTAGAAATAGTTTGTCTAGGGGGCTCCAGGCACCTTGATAATACAAGACAGAAATTACAATTGCCTTTTGCAGCCTGAAAGATCTGTGATATTCAACTGCAGCAGTGTCCATCACTTCTGAAAATTTAACCATTTTTTGCTTTTAGTGGCAGACACAACTGCATGAGAAGTATTTCCTTCAACAACATCAAAAGAACTGGGATCTCTCACACTATGAAGCTTTAGAGGAATCTTTTCATAATTTTCTATGAATATGTATAAATCTTTCCAATCTGGCGCCTATCAAAGGAGTCGGACTTGGCAATTGGGAAGGATTTTAGCCTAAATCACTTGACTTTTTCCCCTCAGTACTCAGACTGATGACATTTCAATGCAAAGGGGGTTTTGCTGCAGCTGGTGTAGCTGTTCTTTCTACTGTTGTCAAGGAGACCTTTCAGGCACTGGTAAATTCTGCCATTCCACAAGGTGAAAAAAGTAGTGGTCCTTATCCAGTTTGGACGTCTTGGCAGGAGCAGGAATAGGTAATTCAATCCCAATGCAAAGGTTCCAGTGACCAAACTGTGTGTAAGCAAGCGGGGAAAAAGCAACCCAAAATAAGTTTTAAAGTTTATTTCACTTATTTAATGCTGTTTCCAATTTAATTTCTAACTTTTATACCAATCCCCATTATCTGACAGAGCATTAAAAAAAAAATCCTGTTGAAAATGGAGAGGGTGGTTTATCCCATTCACCAGCCAACAGTAAGAACAGAGGTGTCTGGAAAGATATGAATTGTACAGGCTGTGCTGGTAGAACATGGGCTTGCAGGATTTATATGCACTCAGGGACCACTTACAGGACTGTTTGGTGCTTGTGTGGCCAGACATGTGAACGTCATGAGGTAGTTTTTCTTTGCAATTATGCAAGGAGGTAATAATTCCCACATTTTTCTTGCTGTGTCAGAGGGAAGGTAGATTGAAGAACAGGAAGGCTGAGGATTGGGACTTCTAGTTTCTCTAAGGTGATGTTAAAAGATTCTTTAACTCCAGACGCTTTGTATTACTAAGCTCCTTAAAGATTTATGACCTTTATGATGATCATTTTCCCCTGCGAAATTTCCCTTCTGCTCAAATACTTAGAGGAAGAAAAAGTTTTCATTTTTCCCCTCTCAAGTCAGCAAAGCTTATCCCATGAGGATTTCTGAATGAAAGGGGGAAGATTAGTGTTTCAGGAACATACCTTGACTCACACTAGAAGCATTTACTGGACTTCCTGCTGTGCCTCCTGTCCAGCTGTCTGGGCAGCCACTGCCCTACCTACCTCTATGCACGGCTCTTCAGCTTCATTTTGTGGGAAGGGATTGGGATAAAAAAATCCGCAAACAAGCTTTGAGATTCTTCACAGCACAAAATCCCACTTGGGATACAATTGTTTTTGACTAAAGGAGGGAGCTTCACTTAACGGGATTAAGGAAATTTCCAGCTGCTTAGAGCCTCCTTTACTCTGCCTCTCATTGACAGGGGAAAAAATTAATCATTGTCATTGTATTGCAGGAAAATGTATCCAGTGGCTACTGACTCAGTGCCTAAGACTACCCAGGCTGCCACTGTCTGAACTGCACAGAAGGGATTCAGCTGCTCTCAAGGTTTTTTACAAAGAGCTATTTCTCACCAAGACAGAGAATATTTATTTTGATCCTTAGATACATCTTGACTTTTGTCTGAAATTAACAGCTCCTTTTATATAAAATACTGTTCTTCTGGGACATTTCAGAAAAAATGCAGACCATCTTCTTTTATTGAACATTATCTTTTCACAGAAAATCACTTCAAACTAATTTCCTTTCCTACCTCTTTTAATTTTGGAGTATGTTCACCTGTGATAGTGATGGATCTGCATAATGGGATCACAAAATTATTTTTTTTAGTAAAAAATAAGCTGTAGAAAGAGGGGAAAAGACAGCAGTCCAGTTAAAAAATAATAAAAAATCCACAGCACGGCATAAACTACTTACATTATATTTTTGAGATTAGTAGAGTATGTTTCAGAGAGCAAGGCAACTTCTCCTTTCAGCCCACCCTCCAAGTTTATCTGCCTTCATAGCTTTGTTTCCCTGAAATCTTTAAAGGGTATATTAAAGAAGGGCTATAAGGCTATTTTGAGATTGACAACTACATTATCAGTATCCTGTTATTCAACCTTTTCAGCATAAGTAGTCTGTAGATGTACTTCTGGCATATGTGTTTTGTTAGCATAACTGTATCTTGCTTTAGACTCATTGCTAGGAATACAGCCCTATCCATAGTGGTTTCTAAAATAGAACAGGTTGTAAAGAAATTATGTCCTATTTCAAAAAACAGATCAGCACTTAATTATCTTGCCAATATATGTGTAGTTATTTAAGGTTATTTGCCATCATCAAAATTTTTTGAGGGGAAATTAAAGCCATTCTGTGCCCTGAATAGGTTGTGAAGGGTTGCATCAAAAGAAAAAATTGCAAGTGTTCATTAGTTTGTCTTATGCAGTTTGAGTCAGAGAAAATACATACAACACTCTAAGTAATTAGAACTTTTCTATTTCCTATTCTACTGTCCAAAACCTGTTTTACCTTTTTATTTCTCTATCAGAATCCATTGCACATGCCTATCTAACTGACAGCTGATCCTTGTGGAGGTAGAGAACTGGCAATTCAGATCATGCCCCAGGTTACTAAACATACCTGATGCACGACGTGGGTGGGCACTGGGGTCCTCACTGGAGCAGCTTACTTCGTGTTTCAGCCACCTCCACCATGGAGTCCTTTGTGCCCTCTCATCTCTCCTTCATTTACGTACCTCCATATGAATACTCATAATTTCTGTCTATGTGCATTTAATCTTTGATATAAAATTCAATTTACGGAAAGAGTAAAGAAACGCAGTAGTTCTACTTACTGTGCCAGATTTCTTTTCTAGACAGACTTGCAGAAAACTGGATGAATTTTCTTTACACATTTTTAATGGAAACTTTTATGTTTTCAAAGGAAGCATAAAACTCTTGCATGAACTATTTTCAACAAAATGAGGTATTTTCTTCTAAATATTTTTTCAGTTTTTCTTGAGGAGCCCAAAATGTTTGCCTTAGAAAGATCAAGAAAGTTGAAATTAATATTCTTTGATTTGCTGCAAGACTTGTAGGAAGCTTCAGGGATTTTATTAGGAGTTCTGGCACCATAATTGCATCATTTTTATATAAATGAAGCTCTCATTAAATATTAAGTAAGGTTATAACTGAGATTGCTAAGCAACTGAAATTAAAATTACTCTCTTCTCTTGATTACCTGGTTTTCTTATGAGTTCATCATTTCACTACCTCTCCAGTTGCCATAGAGATTAAACAGCTTATTGAAATAAGCCAAAACTCCCAAATAAATCAACACCTGCAGCAAAATACAGCAGTACTGTGAGAAGAAAAGGTACTGACAGGCTAGGTAGAATAAAAATTTCAGAGTGTATTCTTCAGAATGCATCCCACTTGCACATCATTCTTTGAGTTAATCAATGTCTTAAGAACACCAAGAAAAATTAGCCAGCCTCCATACTTCTTAAAAAAAAGGAATGTATAATATTATGGTATGTTTCATTAAGGTTACATTTCAAGTTACATAAGGTTTCACTAAGATTACATTTTACTGTGTCTCTTCACTGTGTTGTCACCATTTTCTCTAGCTTTCACCCATAAGCCTGGCAGAGGGGCCAAAGAGCTCCGAAGTACAGCTTGAAAGCTGCATGAATCACTGTTGGAGACTTAGAGACTTCATATTCATGCTGGCCTGTTTCCTTAGTTCTTATGTCCCTTAAGCACATTTTTAATCCACTTATCTCCCAGGTGTTTTGATACGAGACTTCGAAAAATTCCATTTTTAATCTCTCTGAAGCCCTCCACAGTTTTTATCCTTCCCAAAGGAGCAGTTTTGTTATTTACTTCTTGTTAATGACTCTTGGCCAACAGGAAAATGCAAATCTGAATAACTTAAGTTATGTCCAGCTGGACAGGTTGAAAAATTCATGAGATGTTGGACTGTATCCAAAATCTTCAGTTTCTGTACTGCAGCAGGCTCACGCCCAGTCTCCAGGACAGAAAAGATGCAGCAGTAGCCTTTCTTGTAGAAATATATTTGGCAAATATACAAGCCTGCTACAGCATCCCTTGAGAAGCTAAACAAATTTAAACTTGTGAGTCTCACACAGAGCTCTTTTAAGATGCTATTTTCTCCTTTAGATACCATGTTGAAATTCTACTTTTAGCAAGTTAAAAAACCAAGCTATATTACATTTCCAAAACTGAAAAAGAAATCTCTGTGAGTGAATAAATAAATCTTAAGAACTATAGGTACAGGGCAAGAGACATGGGCCTTGCACCACTCAAAAGTTTAAAAAAAATTAATGCCTGATCTTAATAAACCCAGTATCACCAGCAAGCCAGATTAGTAAGATGGTACGCTCTCCTGTCAGACTTGAGAGAAAGCCTGTAATTTCAAGAGTTCATAAGTCAGTTGTAAAATGTTAATGACTGTTTTCTAGACTTCTCTTTGGTATACATGATTCAGCACAGAAATCCTTCCTTTTCATCAAGTACATTTCAGGTTAAGGGAAAAAAACTTTGAATGTATTTGCAGCATTTTTTTTTTTTATATTGCTACAGTTCTATCAGGGTGGGAACTGTTATAAGTCATACAATAGAATCATAGAATCATAAAATTCACCTTCCACTAGATCAGGTTGCTCATAGCCTAATTCAACGTGGTCTTGAACACCTCCAGGGATGGGAGGTATACAAATAATTATTTTTATTTGTACAAATTGAATAAGCAATGTTAGTTATATGAGCATCTAGTTTTATATAATAGTTTTCATTGTTATATTTCAAGAAATGAAACATCATATCCCATGTTAATTACATGAATATCTAGTTCTGTGTAGCACTTTTTGCCAGCAGGTTTAAAGAAGTCAGGTTTGGGAACCCTGATCTACAGCTCAAGAAATGAAGGAACAGGTTAAGTGACATTTAAGCTGATCTGCTAGAGTAGCAATCAAGCTAGGAAAAAGATCAATGGATCTTTAGTCCTAGATGGACCTGCTCACTAGAAAGCAAGTTACATGTGCAGTACAAAGTATGATGCACAGTCTACCCATGCAGACAGAGTATTACAGGATCATGTCTGCAGCACAGCCGGCTCACTTACACAGGTCCAGTTGCCAGCACAACCATGGTTTGCTCTGGCAGAGTGTGATCAACAGCCCTATATGGCTCCAGGGAGGGTTTAATGTGCCTGTCAGGGAGATTGAGTGTTTGTCACCCATGTGCTTTGGAGCATGCCATGTTGGTATTTTTCTTTAACAGTAACAGGAGGCAATTATTATACAGTTATGATTTCCTAAGAAATGGGTTTGATACAGCTTTTGCAATTGTCCTAAATACCTAGATTTACTGCAGGAACATCTATCTGTACAGAACATACAATTACTACCAATTATGAAGACAGTACTGGAACAGAGATATAATTAATTACAGTAAATTTAGCACTATGAATCAAAAGACTTGACTCTCATTAGCAAACAGAGGAGGGAAGCTCAGCAGGCAGATAACATCTTTTACAGACAGAGATCATATCAATGCCTATTTCACACTTATTTAATCTTGCAAAAGCACTATTAGGAAAAAAATCCCACGGTTGTTTCTGAAAAGCAGATGAGCCATCTCATAGAATCACCAGGTTGGAAAAGACCTTTGCAATCATCAAGCCCAACTGTACCTATCCACTACTAAATCATATCCCTAAGCACTTAATTTATCTGTCTTTTAAATACCTCCAGGGATAATGACTCAGACACCTCCTTCGGCAGCCTGTTCCAGTGCTTGATAACCCTAATGTCTAATCTGAACCTCCCCTGGCACAGCATTTGAAAGTATTCAGACTCTCATAAAGTGTCTGTGTTCAAGAAAGCCCCGAGCGGTTGAGACAGCCTGTGATCCAAGCTGGCAGACCTGCTGGGAGAGGTTGCAGACCCCATGGACACCCACCTCACCCCTTTAGCTCTGTATAGAGGTAAGGACGTACCAGCATCCAGCTCTGCAGCATAACTGGCTTGCAGCACACACAAGAGGCTGCATGGGGTGAAGGGTGCCAGGTGGAGCAAGGAAAGGGGTGCAGGGCCATATAGGAATCCTGCCCAGCATTGAGAGCCTTTAATAAAGCTCTGTAGTAAAAAACAGTAAGGTGTGTTCCTTTCCTCTGGAGACACCAGCAGTGACCAGAGTGGGCATCTTCTCATGAAGATACCTGAAAATGTGACCAATGTATTTGGGACCAATAGTGTTACAATGTCTTCTTCTTAATTTCCAAAGTATGCAGCAAGACTAAGCAGAAAGCAAGTTACTGGGAAAACAGCAATGGCTTTGAGATGAAGTGTGATAAAAAAAATCAGAAAAAAGCCCACCCTACCACAGCTAAAAAACTAACCACCTGAAACTTCATCTGTGAAACATTGTATGTACTGACTATCAACTGCTATAGGCAGGCTGGAGGCTAGATGTTGAAATTTCTATGCTAGGAAAACAGTGAGAAAGTATTACAAATGTAGTCTTTACTCAGAACTCTCTCTGAACTACAGTCTGTATCAGAAAAAGCAGAGCAGGAAATAATCCCACAGATGGAAAGATCTGTTACATTCCTTAAAATATTGGCATCTAGTGCTGGAGCCTTTTTCCTCTAATAAGGTACAGGTGATGAGAACAGCACAGCCATGAAGCAGTTCCTCTGCACTCTCTCTGCAACACTACTGTCAGGGAAGTCTTGAGAAATATGTAACTGCTGAGCCTTTGGTCCAAGACTGAGTAATTAGTGCTGAGGAGGCAGCAGTACTCTGGTTTCATATAGTCATTTCTTTCATAGCCTGCAGGTTGGAAAACTTTGGTTTAAATCTTATTGATAACATAAAATAGAAAAAAGCTATTGGCTATTGATTTTTTAGCATGAAAGGTATTTTTACAAATAACTTGGAATGTCTCCTTTACCCTCCCAGAGAGCTACATTTCTGTTTTGCTTGTTAAAAAATATAATTTAGATGCAAAATATTTCAGTTAATTCCACTCTGATGCTATTAACCTTTTCTTATTTATATCTGTAATGTAAATCAATAAGCACCATCCGCTGTAGAATTCTGCAATGTACTCCAAATTATTGCAAGTCATATAAGCATCCAGGTTAGCTGCTGACCCTATGTGGAACTGAAACTTAGGCACCAGGGATTTTGGCGCAGGGTCTAAGTGTTTGCTAAAAATGGCAGAGGGAAACAAGACATCGGGAAATATGTAAATTTGGAAAACTAAAATCTAAATCCAACACTTGAGATTAGTCCCCTGAGACTTTAAAACCATTGTTTCATTTGGTAGTTTCCCCAGGGCGTCAGTTTAAACTTACTATGACTGTGGACTAACAAAGCTCACATCTTGAAATACCACTATGTCAGTCTGATTTTTTACTCCAGGGGCACCAGGGTGAGCATGTTAACTGGTTGTGGCTTTAGATCAGGTTGTGGCTGTGCTCCTGATCTTTCAGCCCTGATCCTGTGGCACAACCAGATCATCATCAATACCAGTTCCTGGCCTGGGAAGTGCATTGTCCAAGCCAAAACTTCTAAAGGCCAATGCTGGTGATTAGAGGGAAATAGCTTTCCAATGGCAGTGTCTGCAGAACTGGCTTTCATGTCTGGGTTTTTTTTATATATTCAAAGGGCTAAAAAATGGTCAGTATCTGACTCTACAACTATTTTCATGTACATTTTATAATTCAGACATAGTTCCCCCAAGAGCCTGCCATATGGTGGTCATGGAAATAAGAACAGGCATCTAAAAGCCTGTTTCTTTATGAAGCTCTCAAAACCATGTCCTATGCCTTATAGCTGCTTTCAAATACAATACTTCCAGGTCAAGTAAATTACGTGTAGCAAAACCAAACTGGGTAAGCACAACCACCTGTAATTTCTTCAGACAAGGCCATCTCAGAGAAACTAGACACTTCTTTCCAGCCAACACACACAAACCTACACTTGCTTTGTTCACAGGGGCCAGTTTTCCTGTACCACATCATGAACATTGCTGCTTAATTTGGCCTGAAGTTTGGCATATGTTTAACACTGCTTCCCTAACATCACTGCTCATCTGAGGCTAATATAAAACATAGAATCATAGAATAGTTTGGGTGGAAGGGACCTTAAAGATCATCTAGTTCCAACCCCCCTGCCGTGGGTAAGAAAACCTCCCACCAGACCAGGCTGCTCAAGGCCCATCCAACATGGCCTTGAGCATCTCCAGGGATGGGGCAGCCACAGCTTCCCTGGGCAACCTGTTCCAGTGTCTCACCACTCTCATGGTGGAGAAATTCTTCCTAATGTCTAACCTGAATCTGCCCTTCTCCAATTTATACTCATTCCCCCTTGTCCTATCACCATCACTTGTGGCTTCTTTCATCCCCTGATTACATGAACATATTCTTCATAGCACAGTTTTCTACAACAATTCAGGAGCAACCAATCTGCTAAACTGGACTGACAAGCCAGTACAATCCTTCCCATCCTAACAGTCTGAACTTCTTTCTTCAGGATTCAACCATCAGCTGTAGCATTCGGAAAGCTTACCTAACACTGTCTCATCTAGGCAGTGTTCTAGAATCAGATTTACACACATATAACCTAAGATTTTTGCTTGGCTGCAATTTCTGTCACATAGCAGATACATCGTTTGTACTTCTGGCAGCTCCCAGAAGTTTGCACTTTGTTTGCAAGCCATGCATTTGCAGATGGATAAAAAGTATCGCTGTGTTTTAATTACAGTGTTTGCAATGGCCGCAACAGTCAGTTTCCTCTAATGATACTTTATTAGAAAGACATGACACTTTTATACCCATAGACCAACCCCCTACATATTTGAGTTAATTTCTGATCACACCTCTGGGTATGTACTGTCAATTTTACCCTACTGCTGTAGAAGTTCTGTGTTTAACAGAGGTTGGAGGATACTTTAGACAATCTTGGTTTGCCTTTACCACTGCTGGTGAAATCCAACAACTTTGTCAAGTACCAGTCCCATATTTTCCTCAGCTACTGTCATTTTGCCACTTCATTTCATCTTGATCATTTAAAGAGACCCAGCCTTGAGTTTAAATCTCAAATTCCCTGGCAAAACTCTCATTGCCTTCAGATGCTCTGTATTAGGACCTAAAAAGTTCAATTAATCAGACAGTTAATATCAAGCTGCTCTCAAGGTGAGGATGAACAGATGGGACCCTGGGGGACTGCTGCACAGGAAAGACTACAGCAGAGGCCACAGCAGGCTGGAGAAAGAAAGAGCTCCTGGTTGTAGACTGGCTGGAGAAGGAGCTCCTGGTTGTAGGCTGCCCATGGCTCCCAGAGCCCTGGATTTTTGTGACTGTTGAAGAATTGCAGCTGCTGATACTGTCAATAGGCCAGAAAAAGGAACAGCTATGATGGAAGGAGGAAGGAGAAGGACTGTGTAGGACCTCCTGACTTGACCCCTCACTTTTGTAGTGTAAGTGTTTCCTCCCTCTCCCTTGATATATATATATATACACACATACATTTCATTTTTAAGGGTTGAGAGTTGTTTCATGTTCAGGCCCTAAGGGTTTACAGTGAGGGAGTGGGAAATGATGTCTGAGAGATCATGGGCATGATTTTACATGTGTGTGGGTTCTGTGCACTCAGGCTCAGGAGCTGGGATTTTAATGCTGCTGAAAGAACTCCAAACTGAGAATTGGAAACTATCAGGTGGATGCCATAAAACAAAATAAAATCTTTGCAGAAGATGCTTTTTCTGTTAAATTTCACAACTGTCTGTCATAATAGCATCCTTGTATATCTAAAAAATGTGATGTTTGTGTTATTGTGTTTAAATACAAAACATTAATAAAAAAATTATTTTAAAGCCTGTAGTTTATTGAGTCACGTCTTACAGAATAAGCTATGAATCCTCAGCATATAGTGTGACTATGAAAGAGAAACAGTCATTTCCTATGTAAATTCTTTCCTGAAATATCATTGTTTACCTAATATAGTTTTGTCATCTAATTATTACATTTCCAAAAGAATGTGTTGTTTCAATAACTGAGCTCTTTATTGGGTATTCCTCTTGCAAAGAATTCAGAGCTTTCCATTCTATTTTTTCCCCTACAACGTACAACTGCATAGACTGGGCATATAGTTGGAATATGTTTAGCAGATAAAAAATTTGGATTTCAGTTTTTTCTTCAAGAAATGAGTGATTCTTTTTATTATTTAAAATACAGTAAATACACTTTGCAGACAACTTTGCAGCTGATTTAGAAAGGCCTGTATAATGCCTGTAGCACTTCATGACAGCATTATGCTTTGGGGACACTTTGGGAGTCTCAGGAACAAGAACACCTGGTTGGGCTCAAGATCGTGGGCTACTGAGACCATAGGAGACCTACCAGCAGCATAAGAACTTGTTTTTTGTGGCTATTGTATGATAAAAGGCTGGACCAGGAGAGATAGATGTGTGTGGGAGGAACCCCTGATTGTGGAATTGGATAGTATGCTCCAAGATGTGCTTCAGTTTTCCTTCTTGCAAAAAAACCATGGTGTATGGCTGCAAAAAGAGGACTGGCAGGACATACATACATGGATCACATCGGCAGGAGACTTACCAGTCTGGATGCAGGAACTCTTTCAAGTCTGATTGTCCAGAAGTTGCCTAAGGACAAGCCCTGCTGTTTCTTCCAAATTCCTCATTTTCCTCTGCATCAGCAAACAAATTTCAATCAGTCCTTGAGTCTTTCACCCCAAGCTCTCCAGTCTGCAGCTCACAAGGGGTGGCCACTGCTCCTTGGTGTACCAATTCCTTACCTAGAGGGAATCTGTCCCGAAAGCTCTCTGCTTAATAAAAACATGCCATCTACCACACATCATAAAAATGACATAGAGGGATGTCAGATGGCAAATACAAACACTCCCACATTCCTTCATACCACTGTAAAATAATTTATGGGTTTGGAGCTAGACTGGCGTGCTCTCCCTGATAATGTTCCCACTGGCTTACCAGCACCTATAGTTTCCTTGGCTCTTTGCAGAACAATCTCAGCTCTAGTTCCAGTTCAATAAGTGACTTTATTTGGGCCCTGCACTTAAGAAAGTTTCAGATGGGGCCAGCTCTCCCTCACTGGTTGGAAAACTATGTTCAGCTGTATCAGAATAGCTATAATTAAGTTCACTTTAAGTATTGTGGCTTTTTATAGAGTAGTCCCAAAAGAAAAATTCTAAATGCCACTACCTCATTTTTTCCCTCCTGAAATGTCTCACACAAATTATTATGAAAGGTCTGGGCAACAAAAGTCCTTCTTAGACAAGTAAACCAAAACAGAGCAAATAAAAATAGGCCACACACAAAATATATCATAAGCCCCAATGCTTTTCTACCTCAGAACCTGTAGTTCTTTGAGATCACACATGAAACTACCAAAACTTCCATCTTTTCTCCTACAGGTAGCATGTGATAGTACAGTTTTCAGTGGGGGACACATTTTTCTTACCTTATGAGATCTAATAACATTCTTATAGATCTCCCATTCACAAGAATTTTTGTGTTAAGAATGTTAATAAGAAGTCCCTAGGGAATTCAAGTCTGTAGAACAAAACCTGAATGGAAAGAGCAAAGAAGAGGTCTTTCATTACTGTAAAAACCTCTTCTGAGGAACTGCTCTGAGCCCAATGAGAATGTCTCAGGCAGTAACTAGAGGAGTGAGTTTGCATGCACTGAGTCCTATGAAAGATGCAGTTAGGTGCACAGCCAAAGAAACGCCTATTATTTTCTATCAGATACTGAAAAACTGATGACAAAGAATGAAAGGAGGAAGTGTGGTACAGAAAGAAGGTTCTAGCAGCAGATGGGGCCACTAGCAGAAGAGTACTGGTATTGCAGTCAGGGATTCAAAGTCACGTAGCAGGAAAGCCGCAAAGTCTATCCAATGTTTATGCTTAATTTGTTCTCCACTGTTTTTTTGAGAGCATCATTGCGACAGCCTTTTTGGTCTCATACAGACATAAAATCCATTAAAGGATGTAAGAGGGAAAGGTCAACAGAAAACACTTATACTTCAGTGAGAAGTGCTTTATGCTAAGACAAAACTGAAAGGTAGTTTTTGTAAATAGCATAACATTGGGCTTACAAACACAAATCTGATGGATACATGATGCAATGTTCGTTTAAAAAATCTGCATCATGTAGATGGGCTGCTCTTACCTGAATGATCTTTCCTAGCTGTGTATTTCTCTTTATTTCTCTAATAAAACAAAATATGTGGCTGCTCTGAGAAGCCATACTGCTGAAAGGGATTGCAGTGCGTACAATACAATGATACTCCTGTATCATTGCACATTTTTCCAGAAAGAGAATGCTAGAATAAGAGTCTGAAAGGAATCCTACTTCATTAGAAACTCATAAACTTAGAAGCTCAATTAGTTCTTCACTCACTGAACTCAGTTGTAAAAATAGAGCTGGATCCAGTGTGCCTTGGACAGCGAGGAAAAGCATTGGCAACAGGTCATTGCAGAGAGTGTTTGCTGAATCAGAATAGCCTGAGGGGTGAGGTGAGACCCACACTAGGTAAGGGATCTAGGGAGAGGGAAGTATTTTCTAGAAGTCACAATCAGCAGTTTGGATCCAAATAACAAAGAAGTTATCTTCTCAGTAAACCCTCTTGTAATTAAAATTACCTGCATTCAATAGGAAAAAATAATGATTTACTACGTTCTTAATGAAAGTGAGGATATTTGAGTGCAGGTACTTGAAAATAGCAGGCTGAAATTTTGAAAGCCTCTGGTGTTAAATATAAAAGTCAGCTTGCAGTGAGCCAAAATCAGACTTTCTTGCTGATAATATGGTTAAACAAAGTAATACTTATTTGATTAAGTGTGGCCTGGATTTTTTTCTTTGTAACTCATGAGTCACATAAAAATATACTGTGAGTTAGAACTCAGAATAATTACAGTAATAGCCTTATTTATAAAGCTGCCACTTTTTTTGCCAGGTCATTTGGGGTGTTCTGCAGCAAAATAAACATATGTTGAAAATATAAACATGCTAATAAGGAAACAGCCTCTTAACACATAAACAAGAGCCATTTGAGAAAAACACAGAAATAAAATAAACCATCAGAAACAGAGAGAAGAAAAAGGATAGAGGCAAAGAAATGATGAATCATGGATCAAATGTGATGTAACTAAAACACCTCTGACGCAGAATGGAAGGACAACCAGAAATGCCTTCTAAGATGCTGTTATGACAATGTGTAGAAGAGGAGGAAAGCAGTTAATGGATCCAAAGCAGATGTCATCCAGTGCTAAAACTCATGAGAAATAAACACCACAAAGACTTCCTTGGGGTGTTCTACGTCTGTCATCCTGAAAAGAAAGAAATGAGAAATGATGAAGGTTTTCTCATTTGCAAAGTAAACCCTGGCACCTGCTCCACCCCAAGCCCACTAGTGTGTTCTCGGGGGGTGTGTTGCTGCCAGAGCACCAGAGAAGCAATCTTCAAAGGACCAACTAGCCCCATCTATGCTCCATTTACAAAGGAAAGAGATACATCAAGAAAGGTGTTACCACCTGAAGGGGTCTCTCATTTCCCTTAGCCCCATCTACTCTCTGTTCCTTTCCTCACCTTAACCTGTAAGCTGTGAAGCTGAAAAAGGGATAGTCTGATCCAGAAAATATCTGATAAGAATTCAAGGCTCCAAGTCACTGGGTCCCAGTGGCAAAAGATTAGAGTACCCTCAGCACACAGGAAGTCTCTGCAGCTCCTAAGGTTGCTGAGGCCCCTAAGACAAAGGTGAGCTACCAACCTGCTTAGCATTGTGAACTGCATGCATAAAACCTCATATCACAGAGAGCTCTCAGCATCATGGGTCTTCTACCAGTCATGACTGTGCACAGGAGGCTTTGTGCACTAAACAACCTCAGCATCACTCATTTGCCTTTCCTTAAAAGAGAAACAACGCTTCTACGTATCTTATATAAATCCTTATATGTTCTGTGAGGTCTGAGGCTCCCAGCTCACAAAATATTTAAGCACTTGCTTAATTTTAATCATCTAAGCTCAGGCAGAGCCCAGGGCAGTAACACAGAAATGAGTGCGGAGTGAAATCCTTTGTGCAACAGATAAGATCGATGTATTGTTTTGGTAAAAACTCTGGCAAAGAACACATTTGTAAAAAGAAAGGAAAGAAAGACCACTATTTTGAAATTAAACTAAATCCAAATCCATGTTTGATTCTGTGTTCAGATACACACAGAAAAATCTAGTGAAATGAATAAATGTCATTAATATGAGTGTAACACTGAAATTAAAAGGCTATAAGGAAATTTAACTGTCTCAGAAGAGAAATTGAGCAAGTGCTCTCTGGCTTTGCTTGTCAATGTGAGCACTGACTAAACACGGGTACGAGGTTATCCTCATCACTGGCAATACCAAAACACAACAGGGTGTTGAAAGATGTGTCTGAACTATGGACAGAAAATCCTGAATGATGCTATTTTTATAGCAGCCCTTTGAGCTCTTCTCAGAAGGAACGCTGGATTCTAAGTGTACTGAGGCCTGTACCAAGTCCAGAATTTCTGGCTACAGAAATTTAACTCTTCATAAAATATTAACAGCACTGTTTTCATTGGCAAGTACCTGAATAAAACCTTGGGTAGCCTGAGGATACTCAGAACAGCATGTAATGTCAGAGACATCACTGTGCTTTTAAAAAGCCTTGCTAGTCTGAACACACAAATTAGATTTTCTTCTTTTTATACAATGCCTGAAGGAGATGCTATCTAAATTTAACACAGTATAGTATCAGAAGGAAAATTCTGGCAATATTTGGTGTTCAGAATTCTTGACTGCCCTCATGATGATTCTGCTTCAAAATAATTTCTACATCTTAATCCCACTCCCCATTTTAAGGTTACTTATTTGATCTCTCTACCCTTTCTAGATAACATATGAAGTTGGGAAATAGGGAATTACCACACAATCTGGGTGGGCTTTAGCTATGAGTTAGTCTGGGGCGGGGCACACAGCTACACACAGCCTCCTCCCAGCTACAGGCCAGCTTCATCTGTCCCTGGCTCACACTGTAACATGAAAAGTGTTCTTGGCTGTGGAGGTCTTGGTCACTAGACAGGAACCTGACCTGAAGCTGTTAACAGAAGCTCTGCTGAAGGTCAGTTAGGTGACTCCAAGAGATTGTCCTTTTCATGGTTTGATGCAAATAATGACAGGGACTATATAAGGGTCCCGGTACACAAAGATCGTAAAATCATGGGGATGAATTTATTCTCAGTATAGATGTATTGGCACTAATGAAATTACATCCTGGATGAATTTGGGCCTTAGCCTGTGAAAATGGAAACCTTACAAAAATCTGTCTCTGACTTAATGACAATGCTGAGCAGTAAGTAGTTTTCTAGTAAGTTCCAACACACAGTGGTAATAAATTTCAATGAGGAAATAGTTTTCCTTCTTTATTGGCAGTGAGCCCTATTTAATCAGGCTGCTAGAAGGTGGGTAATATCCAGAATTCCTAGTTGCTCTTTGATCCTCGAACACAGTATCTCTTCAGACTAGAAAATCTGACTGTGTGTGCATCTGTGATACACCAGAAGAGCAGCTTCCCCTGACAGGTCTTCTTTACACAGCAGCATCCAGCCACTCCCTCTGCTGTTTCCAAAAGAATGGGGTTGGTGGAGGAAGGAAAACTGGTATCCTGACAGAAGAGTGGAACGGGATATTTCCCTGATGCAGTAAGTAATACTTGAATGAGATATGGCTGGAGAACATCTTCCTGGAGAGAAGGGGAAAAGTCTGTAAGAAGAGAGTTCCACTGAAACATCACTCTATCTGAGATGACAGAGCCTGGCACAAAACCTCACCTCAGCAAGCAGGACAGGTGGAGAAATGCCTATTCCTGGTTCAACTCTGTTTTACCATGCACTCTTGAGAGCAACAACAAATGCAGAACCAGCTTTGCAGAATGTCTGTGTGGGGCAAGGGTGTGTTCAGCCTCCCTGCCCCAATTCTCAGTTCTGGTTGGAAGGGGATGTTTTGCCAATTCAGCAGACTTTGCCACTGAAATTAATTTTGCTATGATTGAAAGATAGTAGGATTCATTGAGTTTCTCTAAAAAATAACAAGGGAAGAATGAAATATTGATTCTAAAAATGATTTTATATAATGCCAAATGTTAACAAAAATAGAATGTAAAAAACAGAATTGAAAAAAAATCCATTTGAAAAAAAGGTATTCTGATAGCCTTTAATTTTTAGTCTCTTTCCTACCACTGAAACCAGCGGCCTCTGTCTGTCATTTAACCTTTCTTGCACCTCCACAGAAACTTCAACTGAAGTCTCAAAATGCTGTAGTACATGCTGTTGCTTCACACTAACCACGCTTACATTATTATGATGCAAATTAACGTATTGGATTCACAGCAGTCATCATACATATAAAGAACTTCAATGGCAGTAATATCTCTAAAGACCTCAAGCAATAATGAATTATAAACCATTCTAGCTTTCCTTAATCACAGTGAAAATTTCCAGGTGTTCTTTAGTCAAGCAGTGTTCAGATTTCTCTACAAACACTGTTCCATTTGCTAGTTTATAGTTTCCTGTCCTTTGCCCTCTTTAAAATGTGGGATTCAAATCTGCTACTTCTTAATCTTCAGGAATCTCCTCCTGACCCTGGTGAACTTCTAGAAAATGTCAGTGAAAGGATTGCAGATGTGCCTCTCCTAAAAACTTACGGATATACATTATCTGGACTTTAGGCTCTGTCTGCATCTGCTCTGTGCATCTAGAATTTTTATAGCTGATATTGTTGTTATCTCTAACACATGGGCAGACTCTCACCCTCCCTTTCCTTTCTGCAGACAGCTACAAACGAGCTGTTTAACAAATATGCTGTTTCCTATCACCCAGCATCTATTCCTCACTATAATTTTATCTTTGTCTGTTGTATACATATATATATATATATGAGATCATTTAACATTTATCACACTAACCACATATAAATTCCAGAACTGGACAGTTGTAAGAGATTATTTTATGTGGAACCACAGTCACTTATCTGAATGATTTGCAGATGTGATCTCAGAGGTGTCTCCCAGTGCAGTGGGAGGAATGGTTACTGGGACCAATAGCCTTCCACTGCTTGCTGGACAATGACCACTGTTTGCAGTATTAGAGTCAGCCTTGGCCTCAGCTCCTAAGCAGTACAATAAGCAAGTTATGAAAATTGGGCAAAAAAAATCTTTTGATGAAGTAAACAGGAACACCTATTTTCGATTCTTTTAGGACAAATAAAGGAACCAATGCTAATTCTTGAATGACTGTACTCAGAAATACATGGTGGTTTTGAGGAGTTTCCAGGAATGACTCCTCTGTCACTTCACATTGTGGTTCTCCATATGATTTCTGGAGCACTTTGGAAGAGCTGACAGTGCCTTAGTTGCTCAACAGATGTCTCCAATGATGTCAGTGACAATGGAGTTATTGTTTCTTTGCTTTTGAAAAGGCCTGACAAATTTTACTTTCCTCAACAGCTTCCTGGAACTCAACAGCCTTGGTTTCGACACAAAATGTAGCGTATTTTGCATTTACTAGGACATTTTCTTGTTTATTCTCAAAATTTTGCCAATTCCATAACTATAATCTGTGATGTACAGCGAAGATGGAGAATGCAAAAAGCGATCAATCAGCCCACTGCCGCTTAAGCTTTTCCTTATGGTGCTTAACAATTCACATATGCTGGAAGCTTCCAGATATTTTGTCTATTTTCTACAAGTATCTTGAAATAAATTAGATATACTTAGCCTACACTACAGGAACTAATCTAACAATCATGACCGACAAGTAAAATCATTTCAGCTCATTGTGACATCCTTCTTTGTAACAGCCAGTCCAAAAGCATCCCCTGTAGCAGAACTACAATTAATTATTTTCAAGTAGGAATATGCACTAAAACCAATCACCTTTGATTTAAATTAATGCAATTTGTGTGTATTTATTACTGTACTGCAATGAGTGTTAATTTGTTTGGTAACAAAGCAGAGACTGCCAGTATAAAATGGACCAATTCCTACAGCTGGTGTACAGTTCAATAGCAGACACAAAGTAAATCACAGGGGTAATGCTGTTCTCCTGAAATGCCTCATATTCACAAGGGAACTTAGCCTTTAAATGTTCAGGAGGGAATGTAAGGTGGGATGTCACCATGACTTTTCATTTTCCCAATTTTTTTCTATGTGGTTCTCCTTTGAGCTGCCCTTACATTGGGTTGGCATAACTACAGAAGTGTTGCCATCCAATAAGTGCCCTGGTTTACAGATTGAGAAAAGTATCTTTTATGGAATCATAGAATCATACAATAACCAGGTTGGAAGAGACCCACCGGATCACTGAGTCCAACCATTCCTATCAAACACTAAACCATGCCCCTTAGCACCTCGTCCACTCATGCCTTAAACACCTCAAGGGAAGGGGACCCAACCACCTCCCTGGGCAGCCTGTTTCAGTGCCCAATGACCCTTTCCCTGAAAAATTTTTTCCTAATGTCCAGCCTAAATCTCCCCTGGTGGAGCTTGAGGCCATCTTGTCCTGTCCCCTGTCACTTGGGAGAAGAGGCCAGCACCCTCCTCTCCACAGCCTCCTTTCAGGTAGTTATAGAGAGCAATGAGGTCTCCCCTCAGCCTCCTCTTCTCCAGGCTAAACAACCCCAGCTCTCTCAGCCATTCCTCATAAGGCCTGTTCTCCAGCCCCTTCACCAGCTTTGTTGCTCTTCTCTGGACTCGCTCCAGAGCCTCAACCTCCTTCTTGTGGTGAGGGGCCCAGAACTGAACACAGGATTCGAGGAGCGGTCTCACCAGTGCCGAGTACAGAGGGAGAATAACCTCCCTGGACCTGCTGGTCATGCCATTTCTGATCCAAGCCAAGATGCCATTGGCCCTCTTGGCCACCTGGGCACACTGCTGGCTCATGTTCAGTCGGCTGTCAACCAACACCCCCAGGTCTTTCTCCTCCAGGCAGCTTTCTAGACAGACTTCTCCCAGTCTGTAGCACTGCATAGGGTTGTTGTGCCCCAAGTGCAGGACCCGGCATTTGGCCTTGTTAAACCTCATGCTATTGGACTCAGCCCAGCGGTCCAGCCTGTTCAGATCCCTTTGCAGAGCCTCCCGACCCTCCAGCAGATCATCACTTCCACCCAGTTTAGTGTCATCTGCAAACCTGCTAAGGGTGCACTCGATGCCTTCATGCAGGTCATTGATAAAGACATTGAACAGGGCTGGACCCAGCACTGAACCCCGGGGAACCCCACTTGTAACTGGCCTCAAGCTAGATTTAACACCATTTACCACCACTATCTTTACCATTTACCACAAATTAAAGTGTAGTAAAGTAAACAGATTTTAAAAGAAGCTGTTCCACAGGTTTCTTATTATTTGATTTTCTGTAGCTCGTTGAATGTTATATCCATGAAGTAAACCATGAATTTTCCGACAAAGATTAAATGGGTCATAGCCTATCAGATAAGGCTATTTTTCCACCAGAAATGCACACCAGTGAATCACAGAATGCTTTGGGTTGGAAGGGACACTCAAGTGTCATCTAGTCCAATCCTCCTCCAGGAACAGGGACATCTTCAACTCTATCAGGCTGCTCAGAGCCCTATCCAACATCACCCTGAATGTTTTGAGGGATGGGGCTTCACCACTTCCCTGGACAACCTGTGCCAGTGCTTCACCATCCTTAGCATAAAAAATTCCTTCCTTATATCCAGTCTAAACCTACCCTCCCTTAGTTTAACATCACTCCTTGTCCTATCCCAATGACTTCACTTCAGGGTGGCTCTTTTTCTCTGACAAATATCACATTAAGTTTCCAAACACTCTGAAACCCTCAGTTTATTTACAATGACTATGACGAACTGTGTTTTATAGCAAATAGAATCATAGAACAGTTTGGGTTGGAAGGGACCTTAAAGATCATCTAGTTCCAACCCTCCTGCCATGGGCAGGGACACCTCCCACTGGATCAGGCTGCCCAAGGCTCCATCCAACCTGGCCTTGAACACTTCCAGGGATGGGACATCCACAGCTTCCCTTGGCAACTGCTCCACTCTCATAATGAAGAAATTCCTCCTTATGTCTAGTCTAAATCTGACCCTCTCCAATTTTCACCCATTGCCCTTCATCGTATCACTACACGCCCTTTATAAACAGTCCCTCCTCAGCTTTCTTGTAGCCCCCTTTGTGTACTGGAAGGTCACTATAAGGTCTCCTTGGAGCCTTCTGTTCTCAAGGCTGAACAACCCCAGTGCTCTCAGCCTGTCCTCATATGGGAGGTGCTCCAGCCCTCTGATCATCCTTGCAGTCCTCCTCTGGACCTGTTCCCATAGTTCCATATCATTCTTATGTTGGGGATTCCAGAACTGGACACAATATTGCAGTTGGTGTCTCATAGGAGAGGAATAGAGCGGCAGAATCACCTCCCTTGACCTGCTGGCCTAGGACACGGTTGGCCTTCTGGGCAGCAAGCACACACTGCTGGGTCATGTCAAGCTTGTCATTGATCAGCACCGGAAGTACTTTTCTGCAGGGCAGCTCTCAATCACGTCATCCCCCACCCTGTACTGAAATCAGGGATTGCCCCAACCCAGGTGCAGGACTTTGCACTTGGCCTTGTTGAACCTCATGAGATTCACACAGGCCTACTTCTCCAGCTTGTCTGGATCCCTCTGAATGACATCTCGTCCTTCTGGTGTGACAATTCAGCTTGGTGTCATCTGCAAACCTGCTGAGGGTGCATTCAATCTCACTGCCTATATCGTTGATGAAATTAAACAGCACTGGTCCTGAGGGACACCACTAGTCAAAGATCTCCACCTGGACATTGAGCTGTGGACTACTGCTCTCTGAATACAACCATCCAACCAATTCCTTATCCACCCAAGTTCCCCCACCAAACCCACGTCTCTCCGATTTAGAGAGAAGGATGTTGCCCCCCAGCTTCCCCCCGAGCCCCCCGGGGCAGGAGCGGCGAGCGGCCGCCAGGGGGCGCTGCGGCCCCGCCAGGCGCGGAGGCTGCGCGGGGCGGGGGGGAACGGGCACCCGCCTCTCGCTGCTGGTTCAAAGAAAAAAAGCAAATTCTTTGGTCTTACCTTGTCCATTTAAAAATTATTTTAACTTCTGTGCTGGTTTTGGGGTTTTTTTCTTTCTTCTGCTTGTTTATATCTTACTGCAAGTTTTTGCATTTTATTTCTGCTCTCAAAGCAGAGTAAGTGCTTTCTGCTGGTTTGTGTGCAAGCAAAAGCACCCTCTAGCTGCCGTTCTAAATATTTTTGTTTACTTTTTTTTTTTCTTACTTCAGCATATTTCATCTGTGCCTTATTTATATGAAAACAAATAGTTGACTATTATGGCAGCTCTTCCCGACTCTGCTGCTTGACTGTGATTACACAGCACTACCCAAAGCATCCCTGAGCCAGCAAAGTGGCTGGGAAGTGCTGTTTACAGCCCCAGCTGAGGCCCCGTTCCTCTTCCAGCTCCGTCTCTGCAGCTGATTAAAGCAATTTTGGAATAAAATGGAGGTTGGCATTGTTGGTGCTAGCGCATCTCATTCACCCCAGCCAAGCTAAATTTGGTCCAGAATTAGGGAATTCTGACCTTCTGGATGCTGTAGTCACCTCTGAGAGTGAGTTGAGAGACAAACCAGCTACGGGCAGCTGGCTGCAGCTGTCAGCCTGGCTTTTGGCCAAAGCTGTTGTGTAGATTTCTATTTTAAATGCAACATTTAAATTGTATATATAAACACATAATGATTTTTATTTTCCCCTTGAGACTTCTTGAAAGATCAGAAGCAGGTAGAAATGAGGCTGTGTGTTGGTTAGTATTTCTAATGTTCAGACAGTTTGGCTGAGCCTCTTCTTTCAGCCGCGCCAGGGAAGCACTGACTGGTGCATCCCACCTGAGGCTGTGCTAACCTCAGCAGAAGAGAGCATCACCTAGAGAGGGGGTGTGTGTGTGTAAACTTTCTGTGACTGAGATTACCTTTATGTGAAATAAAATTTCTTTATTTGTATTCTCTATCTGCCTTGAATTACACTGTCAAGTGAGGATGTACTGAATCAGGGAAAACATGCAGAAATATCAAGTTCTGTACTTCTGTTCTGATTTTTTCATTCTTCTACAACAGCCATAGTATAAAATAGGGAATCATGAGAACTACCCCTTGAAAGAAATCTCAAATGTCCTACAGCCATAGAAGGTTTTCTTTTTCTACATGTGTTTCACATCGGAACACTGAGTTATACTTGTGCTCTATTTATGGGAAGACTGTGCAGTTGACTAGAGAGCGAGTAGAACTAAGTGTTGAGAGGCAAGTCAAGAGAAGATGAATCAAAAGAATAGCTTAGAATAGAAAGAATTATAAAAATAATTCAAGACTTTTCTTTTCCTAAACTAGTATTGGCATACAATAAAACTCTCAATGCCTTACATATAGTTGACAGCCTCTCAAAGAAGTTGTATCTATTTCCCACATTTAGCTGGAGTTGTAGGACCTTATAGTGAACGGTGTGCTGAATAACAAGCCTGTAACAAGGGTCAAGTGCTAAGAGCCGGTGTACATTAAGTTCAGCACAGTGCCACACTAACACAGTGGTGCAGCTTCCGTAGGAGCTGGATCCCCTCCTGCCGCATTAGAATGCAGGCAGAATGAACATGTTTCTGCCTGCACCTATCTGCCCTAAGTCCCCTCACTTTTCTGCAGGTGAGAAAATACATCATCACACAGAACACAGAGATTGCTCTGTGCACCCTGGCTCACATTTGTGAAAATGGTACTGATTTCCATATAACCCAGATACATCTTTAAAACAGTAACTCTACTTCAGAGCTTACCAGCTGAAGCTAAGCTTCTAAAAGAAACTGTCTTGCTGCTGATATACTAGAGTTCACATGCAATTTCCTTCCCCTTTAGGGTCTGGTGAACTGGTACTTGATTTGAAGAGGCTCTTTAGGAACTGGGCGACAGTGTTGTGATGATACAAACTCATTTATTTCTTTAATGCTGGGTGCTTGGTCAACGCAGCATATGGGTTACGCTGTCTTGTGCAATGCCCAACCACATGTTAATTTACACAGAAACAATCTGAACTCGATTTCCACTTCCCCACACTGCCAACTGAGAAACACAGATGAAGTCCAAGAGAACAGAATTTTGCCCTCCTGACTATACCAATAACCATCCCACATCCTCCAGAGTGTTCTTTCACTGAGCATTTATGGGACAAAGTTTTCCCACTAAAAATTGCTACAGGGATATTGTCTGTTCATCAAAACATGAAACCAAGTGGCTGCTGCTCCTTGAAAAATATAAAGGCATTGTTGTGAACATTGCTCTAGTATTTACAGTGGAATGGAAAAAAATAGCAGCCTTTTAGAGAGATTTAACTCAAATCCCCTTGTGCAGCAACATTGCCTCCAGCCTAAAGCCGGTAACAGTTTTTGATCCTAACTCTTGCAGTGTGAAGCTATCCCATGGTTCTGCAGTTACGTTTGTTTCGGAAGGTGCACAACAAATAATGAGAGAGAGGATAGACAGGATATCACAGATTGCAGTAGGGAAAGGAGTTGCAACTGCAGGGAGGGGGAGCTTTGTCCATGTGGCCTCTGAAAACCAAAAAAATGTCTGTAAATAATATTTCTCTACACTTCCTTGGGCAAACAAAAATAAAGGGCAGAGGGAAATGATAATTTTTTCAGCAATAGCCCTTAATCACTAAGGATCAGATACTGTTTTAATCAGTTAATCTACTCGTGAGGGGAGCAGAACATTTTAGCCTCAAACTCCTAGAGAAAGTTGTACAGCAGACAGGAAATCTGTAAATGGAGATCTGCTATGAGATGGTTGAAATGCTGAAGTTTTGTTCTGGGGAAAAAGAATCAGCCTTTTGAATTTGCTTTCATCTCCAGTTGGAATGAAAAGTCAAAATTCATATTTTCCCCTATACCAAGTATTCCCTGAAGTTGAATTCTCAGAATACCAAAGTGGTCTTACCAGAACATTTCACTTGAGTGAAGTCAGAGCATTTTGTCTTGGTAAAATCAAAGGACTTTGTTTCAGCTTTTGATTTGGAAGCTCTTCAACACTGAAAATGATGGAAGTCTGTTCTCTGGAGAATGTGTTTCTTGCTGAACAATCTCATGGACTGTTTTTTTTAAGCAAGCTAAACCAGAAGTAGTTCATTGGAATCTAACTCTGCAATGATGGCTAGCTTCATAGTAATTCAAAAGCCACTGAGGCACTGAAGTAAGAGGTAGTATTAAGAGTGGCAGCAGCTTGAAAATCCTCAGTACTGCAAGGATACTGGAATGCATCTTTGCTCTGAAGTTCAGCAAAAAAAGATAATCTTAGATACCGGGAACAGAGGTAGAGGAGTACAGCCTCTCCACCTTAAGTGCATTGGGCACTATGCACAGCCTGCCCAGTCTTCATTAGCTAAAGAAAGCAGTATATTAAGAACATCTTGACCAAACAAAAACAAATGGCCTCAATATATTCAGATTTTCTTAAGTCCTTGGGAATTGAAAACATGGTAAAGACACTGTGAAATACTGAGGGTTTCTCACCTTTTGCGCCTAGAGATGGTTCAAATTCATGTTTTTAACATGGCTGTTTGAGTCGTCACCTTATATAAATGAGAAAATTACTTTCCTTTACCGTGGTTTCTCCTTCTTCAAGAACTGGGCTACTCAGAAGATTACTTTGGCGATAAATTACAACCTGATAATTGTACATCTGAGTACTAATGGCATTTTTAATATATATTTTTTATGCTACAGTTTAATGAAATTATTGGAAAATGTCTATAATTTTTGGTAACATTTGCAATGAGCATAATTAAGAAGACAAGGTCAAAGATAAGGGTTGTTAGCAACTGGGCAATTAATTGAACTGATTGTTAGTTTTTAGTTTTAACTAGCACTTGTTATCCTGATGCAAGCTTTCTTTAGAAAATGTCAGGATAATATTGCCAAGCAGCCAACAACAGGCTATGGGGTGAAAATAATAGTGTTACAAGAAATAATGATGGTAGTCTTAAAAGTAGATCAAATGCTCATCAGTGGGAACAAGGAAAGAAAGAATAAGAGAAAGAATTTTTGCTGAGCTGGAGGGAATTACAAAGGAAGCAATCTAAGGAACCTGCAGGCAATGAAGAGCAGGGTTTGGACTAAGAACAAGTGAAAACAGATATATTATCTTGACCCAAGAAATCTATCACTGCTGGCTTTCATGGAAATAAAATCAGATGCAGATCCTAGTGTTCACTAATCATTAAAGAGATGATTATAAAAAAAGTTGTATGACTAAATGCAAGAGAAATTTCACAGGTAAGAGGCTGACGGAGAGGGGAACAATTGGCCATATCAGACAAAAAGCTAAGTGCACTGAACAAGTAAAAATTAAGATATGGAGACAATAGTAATTAACTGCACTTGAGCTCTTAATGGAAACAGATTAATTTCAGGTTCTACAAGAGAAAGGCATGAAATGTGTATTCTATTATCTGATCTGATATGGAGGAAGAGGGCAGTTATTTTAAAGGAGATTCATATGGTTGATAAGGAGGAAGGAAATAAGGACAAGTTTAAATTAAGACCTGGGAAAACTAGGGAGGAACAAAACAACAAACACTGTCAAGAAGATGGACTAGATGACCTTGCAGGTCTTCTCTGTCTCATGCTTCTTTGGCTCTTTATGAAAATAGGAGGGTCTCAGTAGAAGACAGTTAGAA
The DNA here is from genome assembly GCF_032191515.1 of Phaenicophaeus curvirostris. Lineage (NCBI taxonomy): Eukaryota > Metazoa > Chordata > Aves > Cuculiformes > Cuculidae > Phaenicophaeus > Phaenicophaeus curvirostris. The sequence continues at coordinate 22,743,032 of NC_091397.1, read as the reverse complement.
TGTATTAATGACCAACTTCAGCAGACTTGTTCAGCTAAAGCCCACCTTTCTACAACTTCTTCGTAATTTTAGAACAATGAAGTTACTGAAATGAAGCTCTGAGCTTCATTAAGTCTTATCTTTAAAATGCTGACAATGAGTAGAGTTGCAGCTTTTTTCCTTTTAGATTCTGAGTGAGGTGGTTTCTGAGTTGTGAATTATTATGGTGTTTTTCCAGCTGCTTTGTACTCTGCTGAGAATAACCAGGATATTTGGCCTTGCTGATCTGTGGTCACTTCACACAGAAGTCACCCTGTTCACATTCTGGCGTGCATCCAGTTTGCATTTGTGCATCACACTCTAGTAGTTTGCTGCAGCATCGTACTGAGCCATATCATTGCATGCCATTTCATACAATCATCGAATGGTTTGGGTCAGAGGGAACAATTAGCACCAGCTAGAGCAATAGGTGATTCCATCTCATGGAACTTGTTCTCCCTCCATTTAGAGGGGAGATAGGGTGTTACAAATTGATAGATTGAGTCAAAGGATTTCAATAGCCCATGTAGCCCAATGGAAAGAGCAGCTTCCAGACTGTGAAATTCACTGAAGTGTAAAAGCAAACACTGCTCTTCTAGGGCTATGTACTCAGAAGGCCATGCTCTTAGTGCTATAAGGTCAGTGCAAGCACCAAGGTGTCTTGCACAATGAAAGCAAATGTATGACATCAGTTGACATCAGCACTGCTGTGTGTTCTTAATGATAATAACACCTGTAGCTATTGAAACCAATCACAGGAATTTTCTCTAGTGTTACTAGCATCAGCATCATCATTAGATAATCAAGTACCATACATGTCTTTTAATGAAGGAAACTAGGGGAGTAGCTGACCGCTGAAGGCCAACACACCTGTAGTGGCAGTTTCCCACAGGAGTATGCCACTATTTTGGTTTAAAAAACAGACCTCGATGATTTGGAAGTTGTTTTTTCTGAAGCCTTAGTAGAAGGAGGTTCTTTACTAACATATTCCAGACACTGACTCCAGACAATGTTTGCTAATCCTGAGAAAACTGAGCTTTCATTAGTGTTAGTGGCTACTTTGTCGGACATGGACTTGCTGCTCAGTGTCTGTAAACTTCTCAGTCAGTTCCTCCCACATCTCTAAAAGGTATGGAGCTGCTACAGCTCCCCCAGGGCAGTAATGCAGTTGACAACCAGCTCCTCCAGTCTGTCCCTTGCTTCTGCAAATCTTAGTAGCAAACTAAATGGAAGTGCCAGGATCATCTACCAGAGAATTTGTGAAGAGTGTGGAGGCTCAGGCTAATCAGATTATCTGTTGCAGATGATTTGTCCAGCTTTAGCTTTATAAACAGTACGTACTCTGCTTCCTACCTCTGCAGGAGGGTGTGGGAGACAGTGTGTACAAACACAAGTGGAAAAGCCCCTGATACATACTGTCTCTTAATCAAGTATGTCCTAGAGAGGAAAAGAATAAACATTAGCAAACAATTCTGACTTTCCCCTAACCTTTGCAATGAAATCATCCTATAATTTATGATTTGATTTTTTAAAATGACTTTTTATTGGATGAACAAGCTCATGTGTGCATAAAAGAGTTCATCAGTCAAGAACATATATACACAACTCCTAAAGACCAGGAAGACTAGGCTCTTTTTCTTTTTTTTTTTTTTCACAAGAAAAGGAGAGAGTCATAAAGAATGTCTGGAGTATGAATTGGAATCCAGGCAGAAGTTGAAAAAAATATCCCCTTTTTGTGTTTTATGGCACTCTACTATCTTTTCTAAGGGTTTTCTTTTTGTCGGCACTCAGCAGATTTAAGGTGAGATAAAGCAGATAAAGTGTCCATTCTTTTCCTTTCTTTAATTTTTTCTTTTTATTTTCCCCTATAGCATCTGGGATCTAAAACCCAAAAAGCCCTTATGATTAATCAGCCCTACTTGTCTCACAGTGGGGTTTTAAAGAAGAGATCATTAGCACACCCAGACATAACACAGATGTTCCAGTGGTGACATGTCAGCAGAAGGAGCGCATTTCTCTTTTGCCTCCTCCCTCTTTCTTATTCCTTATCTAATCTCATTTCCCTCAACACATTTGTCATTTATATCAGTGTGATGTTTGGAGAGAAGGGGAAGGAGCAGCTCTTGCAGCATGCCAAGCTTGTGCTGCAAACACCACTGGTCTGGGCTGGTGTTTCAGCTGCCAGGGCAGGGAGGTCTCAGAGGTGGGGTGTCACATGCAATCAATCCTGTGCACTGTGAAGCCAGATTGTTTACTGTGAGGTGTCCGCTGCTGCACATGGTCATGGCATGTTAGCGCACAGAGCAGTGTGTGTCAGGGGATTAGTAGAATTAGCAGGGATTTGTAGGACTGCCTTAGATACGTTGGCAGCCAAGTAGCTGTGGTTGTGTCTCACACCTGAGAAGATCATCCCACCAACATCAGCTGAGTAAAATGCCCCAACTGCCATCCTGGCTTCACACCCCAGTGATGAGGCCCCTTCCGTGAGACTGTTTGCTTGCAGATTGCCTGGGTGAAAAAGGCTTACAACAATTCAGCTTCTGCATCATGCTTATTGAAGTAAAGTAGTATTTGTGAATATTTTCCTTTAAAAAATAAATGCTATCTGGCCTGACGGAATGCAATAAATGCTTTAAATTATGTTCTCAATCCTGAATTAATCTGGATGACTGGACAAAGGAGTAAAGAAGGGATGAAACAATGGCTTCATAGAATCATAGAATCATAGAATCATAGAATAGTTTGTGTTGGAAGGGACCTTAAAGATCATCTAGGTCCAAGCTCCTTGCCATGGGCAGGGACATGTCCCATTAGATCAGGCTTCAGTTTATAAGGAAGCGGTTTTCCCCATAGGTGCCGGGCAGTCTTGTTGGGGAGCACAGAACCTAGGATGCCTCTGAATCTGAAAAGGTAAAGAATAAAAATTGTTACTATATCTAGAATTTTAGATGATTTTTTTTTAATGAAAAACCCAAAGGAACAGAAGAGACAGGAAAGAACCCAGATAGCCATCCTGATAAGAAACATTTCTCAAAGAACAACCATTGGAAGCCCTGCCAAATCAGTATCCTTAGTACACGGTTATATATAAAGTCCTTTTCCCCTCAAACCTATGCTGCATGCAAGATTCATTTTATTCTTGTTGTGGTAAATAATTCTATGTCTGCTTCCCATTTTTAGAAATAAAGGCCAAACTGTTTAAGCACAATTGCACTCATTTTAAGTTTCAGTATACCTGCACACACAGTTATAAGTCTAGCACACTTACAACTGAAATGTCATCCAAAGGCATCATATCTCCTGCTATATTTTGTGTGTTTCTAACATGAGGAAATATAAATGGGGTAAGATAGAATGGTCATCAACTTCCAGCTTCCAATTTCCCTTTCCTTGTTCATTAAGCAAGTTGTGAAAGATTTTGAGAAGAGCTGAAGAGCTCACAGCTGCTGCTTTCCCACTCCAGCTAAGACACCCACAAAGACTCAGCCTCCATTGTTCTTCCCACACCCCATTGCTCTCCATCTGGAGACAAGAAGGGAGGGTTTGGTAGCAGCTCTGACTTTGTGATGGCAAATTTGAGCTTCGGTGCTCTTCAGTCTTTTATAGCTAAGCATCGTTATTAAAATTACTGCCTCCAAACAGGAATTATTTTCTACAATCGACTAACAAGTCCAGAATTTTTTTGCCAGACAAGATGTGTTGATGGGAAATCTGTTCTTGGCTATTTGTATCTTAAAAAGAGACTATAAATTTATTTGGTAAAAGCTGCTGTGCTGATGAAATCAGACTTCTTTAAAATATTTGATATTGTAATATACTTGAATTGCAAAGTAGCTACAGTCAGAATCAGCATGGTCCTCATTTGGGTGGATTACCAACTAAATAGATGATGTGTGTCAAAATAGAATTTGGAAGTAAGAGAACATTGGCAGTGGAGTGTTGTCATTGGGCAGGTGTTTTTCTAGGAGGAATCCAGTCATTTAACGCATGTTATTTAATGTTTTTTATCAATAATTCCACAGGAAACATAAGCATTACTATACTATTAACACATAAAAAGTTTGATGGAACATATTGATAACAAACTCTTCATCCAATGCAGAAGTGTAAGAACATGAAGTAACCATGTGATAAGCAAATTTAGACTGCAAATGAGACACACAGACTTTCAACAGTGAGGACAGCTAAATATCTGGCAAATCACCTTATCAGAATATCTGTCAGATGAATTTAACACAGCATGTATTTAAGTCCCAACATAAGTGGATGCTTAGGAGATGAGGATAAGCACTTAAGCTTGCAGAATGGCAAAATCTGAGGCACAGTACCGTCTAGTTTTGTGATGATGGACTGTCAGGCCAGTGCTTTAATAGCTGTCATGTTGGGCCTAGTAGATTTGTTTCAAGAGTGAGCAAGGAGGTCTCTGTCCTAGGTTTTCCACTATGTTTAAACACAATTGCTCCTCCATATCCATTCTGGTGACACATATAACTACCAGAAACAGTTACTGGAGATGGTGCAGGACCAAGTCAAGCAACACATGGAAATGTTTGAAAAGCCAGTTGTTAGATGGACTGCAGATGTTGCTCATTTGGAATACTGGTAGCTGTTTGGCTCACAATTATTTCCAAAAATACACTGAACACTGACGTGAATAGCACATTATTTTTTAATCAATACTTTCACTTTGGAATGGTTTTGTTCTTTATTAGACAATTTAGAAGGGAAAGAAAAAGTGACTGCAAATAAGTGACTGTTGGAATATCTCAGACAAATGAGAAGATACACAATGGAGAAGGATATATTCCACTCTCCACTGAATGGCATGGTAAAAAGCAAATAGAGTTCAACATTTCTTTGAAGAACCCTGTCCTGAGTCTGGTAGCTTACGGGAAAAGCAAAACAAGAGCAATATGCAGGATATTGTATATTACAAATACTCAGGGCATTATGAATGGGGAAAACATGTCTACGTCTGTTACTTTAGATGTTATTTATTTCCTCATAGATTGTTTTTTTCTCTTCTCTGACTTTATTCCAAAATTAGTTTGTTTATAAAGCAGCAAAATTATAAACTGTGTGTAAAAAAATCAGATGTAATGGTTTTACAGATACCACATTAATTTAAAATAACTTTGCGATTTTGCTTAAATAAATAAATATTAAGGGCTTTAAACACTGACCCTTCTTTTCAGAAACTGAGTTGGTTTTAAGTGCTTAAGTTACTGGACAAGTTTCTTCTTTTAAAAAAAGGATTTAAAAATAAAACTGGATGCAGATAAACACTTGCATTTCAGGATCAGAAATTAAGCTTTTGTTTAAAAACTATTTAATGACAAGCTCGCTGAGAAGCGAATAGTTTTAAACCACATATCATTTACCTTCATGAAACAAACAAACAAACAAACAAACCCCAGCCCTTGAGAACTGTGGACAGATTGATATCCTAGACACGGAAGAGCTGCAGGCTGGATTCTCTGTATGTATATTTTCCCAGCCTTCACATCATTGATTTACACCAAATAAAATATTTTCCTTTTCTGTCTCTTCATCTCATACATTCCTCAAAATTCTTAGTTCAGCCTGAAGGTGGAAGATATCAGCCTCCAACATAGTATCTGTCAGTGGTGAACAATGCTGTGAGGCTGTAGCAGACTCAGTACTGCAGGTCTCTAAGTCACCATCTATGCAAAGAGTCCTCATCACTGCAAAACACTCCTGATGCCAGCTGACTTCAATGAGGTCTGCAAGCTCTCACTTGTCAGAAATAACAGAAAGTATCAGAATTAGCCAATTCTGAAATTTACTGCTACGGTTATGGCTGTGGCTTCTTATAATCAGCTTCAAGACAGGTAAATTTTCTGATGTTGAGATGCTCCTGATGATGTGTGTGAGGCTGAGTGGGTAGCACTGACATAAACCACCACTCCTGCTCATGCCAGGGATGTTCTTGCAGTCCCTCATTGGAATTTGCAATGGGACTGTTCTCCGTGAACAGCAACCTCATGTATCTGTGCTTCCCAAGAAGAGGAGAGAAATGGCTGCACAGAAGAAACTTCCGCATTACAGACATTCCAGTTGTTCCTTTGAGCAACAGCCATAACTCTCTCCAGATGTAACCCTTCACTTCTCCCTCTTTACAAGTTTATTTTTCTTGTAAGGAAGAAAAACATGGAAAAGATTTTTGGTGGGTGTAAACCAAACTGAGAAGTACTGAATGTAAAGAATGAAGAAGGCTTTGTATAACGTCCGACTACAGACAGTGAGCCATGAAAAAAACCACACAAAAAGCCATGGAAATTTTATACCCCAGTGCCTCTGTCTAGGTGAAATACATCTTCTTGCCTAATATTGCATGGGAGAAGAGTATGCGTGTGCCGGTGCAAACACAGGAAGGGAAATATTTGACTGAATTTATGGCTTTAGAAAGGAGCTCTGTGGCCTCTGTAGCTCCTGCTGCAAACTCAGGGTCAGATCAAAGTCTAAAGGTGCTGTTCACATCCTGCCTGGGAGGTTTTGATCACAGTGAACATGCACGTACAAGGCTGTGGCAGCTCCACAGCTCTTATGCATCTCTGTAGATGCTCTCTGGAGCAGCAAGTAGGTATATATTGAAAACACTCCACTGTCACATTTCTTAAGCATTCTGCTGGTGGGAGTATGGTGGTCATTTTGCACTTCAGTTTAATTTTGGGGCATAGGGATATGCTGTTCCAATCTTTGTGCCAGAAACCAATGGAGCAGAGAGAGGAGTTGCAAGAAGGAACTGTCCCCCAGAACAACTTTGGGTTTTGTGGGGGAATTAGTCTACTAGATGAAAAAATCACAGCAGTAGTCTCAAAATATTCATACAGTGTTTTACGACTCTGTTGTATTGACTCTGCTCCTCTGTTGTTGTGCTTTGTGCCCCATTAATCAAAGAAAAAAATTTGGGTTTATTTTCTGCAGACACAGGGGTATAGCAGCTTGGCAAGGAACTTCAAGGCAGATATTTAGCTTCTGAGGTTGCAGGTAAGTCGATGAGACTATCATATTTGTGTTAGGATGGTGTAAAAATAATTGCCATTTCTGCCATTGTAAATTGTGATTCTTATTTTGGATTAAAAGTTTATTTAACTGCATTCATGTAGTATACAATTTTAAAGCATGAAATTCACTCTACATTATTTATGTTAATGGTTTTGTTTTCACTGTTCATTCCTTTCTATATTACACTTTCAAATTAAAGATGGAAAAAACCCCAAATTCAAGCAATTTTATATGAGTTCAAAAGGGGTGTAAAGCAGCACAAACTACTAGCAATAGAAACCAACCATTTGGCTAGGGGACTGGCACTGATCTTGTAACTCGACATTGGTTCCAAAAGTTTTGTTACAGAAACAAGAGCCTTAAAGATGAGGAGGGTCACAGATATCCCTCTGCAATAGACAACAGCCAATTAAGGGCCATTATTGAAATGGACCCACACAAAACAGCTCAAGAGATATCATAAGAATTAAACATTGACCATTCAACAGTTATTTGATATTTGCACCAAACTGGAAAATCAAAAAATCTGTTCAGCTGTACAAGCTGAACAAAACTAAAAAATTGCCATTACAAAGTCTGCTCTGCTCTTGTTTTGCACAACAAAACCAATCAATTTCTTGATTGCATTGTCACAAGTGATGAAAAATGGACTCTATACAATAACCAGCAGCATTTTGCACAGAGGCTGATCTGAGATGATGTTTCAAAACATGCCTCCATACGAAAGCTGCTTCAAAAGAATATTATGGTCCCTGTTTGGTGGTTGGCAAGTGGAATTGTCCACTGCAACTTCTTGAATCCTGGTGAAACCATCACAGCAGAGAAATATTAGAAGTCAACAAAATGGATGAAGAACTGCAATACATTCAATTTTGGTCAATCAAAAATGACTGAGTCTTCTCCATGACAACATCTGACCATGTCATGCAACTCGCTCTGCAGAAGCCTGCCGGTTTGGTAGGTGTGAAATACAGTAGTTCTCTTCCAAGGACAATCTGAACTACTGATTCAAATAATTCACATTTGAAAGCAAAATCTGCACACTGCAATAGGCAGGGATTATTCCATATTTTGTGTCAACACATAGATATCCTACAGACTATTGTTTTTCTTCCTTCCCCGCCACCTTTTCTCTTTTTCTTTGATCTGGTTTATGTTGAGTCTTATTAAAAACATGTGGAAGTATCACAAACAGGAATTTGGCTGCCAAAAGTTAGGTCCCTAAAATCATGTGTAGGTATCTAGAGTGGCTGATTTTCAGAGATGGGAGGGCTCAGAGTGCAGTAAGCATTGAATTAGGTGCCTACATACAAATGCAGGTGCTTATTTTGAGCAATTGAACTGGAAAAAAATTTGAGCAGTACATTCAGGCAAGAAATGTGAAAATGGTGAACTTCTGAGCATCTGACAAGTTAAAGGCTTAAATGATTAGCAGAACATGGCAAAGCTGTAAACTTCCCAAGACATTCACTGGAATTCTCAAACAAAATAGTTGGAATTCCAGGCTTATTCAAGTTCATTTGTTATTGGCAAGGGACCACTTTTAGGCTGACTCTTAGCAAACCTAAGGCTGGTTTAAGAGAAATTTAGGAGCCTTAGTTTAACAGAAAAATTTTTACATAGTTGGAGCTGCCAGCTGGTGGAATATCCAACCTTAACAGGGCGCCTTCTACTGCAGGTTTCTCTAGATGCTCATGTTTTACTGTAGATATGCAGAATGTATGTCAACCTGAGCGCTTAATTGCCAGATTTTTTGCAACTGGTGCAGAATAACTTAAAGTTTGTGGGAGGCCTGAAGACACCGAGCCTGCTCAGACTGTGCTCAGCACTGACAGGTTCAAGAAAGGGCCAAATGAGAAAGGGGCACTGCATGTGTAACTATTTCTTGGCTACCGCACTCAACCAGAAAGCAGAAAAAGTGGATGTTAGAGTTCATTCAACATGCCAGGACCCAAATAACCATTCTTCTCAGGAGAAAAATGTAACTGGGTGATGGACATATCTGGGAAGAGATACACGCTTCAACCCTACAATAGCATCAGTGCCACTGATGCACAAAAGTATGCTGGGACACCAGGACCCACACGAGAGTGAGCATCCTTCTGGCACTCTTGGGTTGGGGAAAAGCCCATGCTTTCAGCCTACCTGTGCATTTTGTAATAGAAAAGATGTAAAATACTCACTCCTATAAGCACAGATCATAACTTTCCAGTTCTAGAAGATCAGCACGTTGAATTTGTGTGGCAAGGTTTTGGTAATGGGGCAGAGAGCTACGGAGATGGCTTCTGTGAGAAGCCCCTAAAAGTCGGGCTGGCTGACTCTGAGGTGGACCTGCTGCTGGCCAAGGCCAAGCCAATCAGTGATGGTGGTGACACCTCTGTGACAACATATTCAAGAAGGGGGGAAAAAAACAGTGAAATGGCAGCAGTGGAGAGAGGGGGTAGGTGGGGCCAGGCAGCCAGTGCTTGGTGGACCACTCAGGCTAATCTGGCCCAGTGTAGTGGTGGAGAGAGACAAGCGACATGTGGGAGAAACAGCCTTGCAAACAGCAGACGTGAGAGAAAAAACTATGAAGACATGAGATGTGAGGAATACTAAGGTCACTGAAGAAGGAGGAGGTGTTCCAGATGCCCAAGCAGAGATCCCCCTACAGCCCAGAATGTGAGTGTGATTGATCAGGCTGTCCCTCTGCAGCCCATGAGGCGTCCCAATGGATGTCCCCCTGCAGCCCATGGAGGACCCCATGCTGGAGCAGGTGGAGGTGCCTGAAGGAGGTTGTTACCCCATGGGAACCTGTCCTGGAGCAGGAGGAGGACTGCAGCCTGTGGGAAGGACTCGTACTGGAGAAGTTCGTAGAGGATTGTCTTCCACAGGAAAGACTCTGTGCTGTAGCAGGGGAAGAATATGAGGAATCCTTCCTCTGAGAAGGAAGGAGCTGTAGAGACAACGTGTGATGAACAAAATCCCTATTCCCCATCCCCCTACGCTGCTGGTGGAGGGGGAAGTAGAGAAAATTAGGAGTAAATTCAAGCCCAGGATGAAGGAAGTAGTGGTGGGAACTTGTGTTTTTAGGACTTGTTTCTGCTTGTTCTGATTTGATTGGTAATAAATTAGATTGATCCTCTCCTCAAGTCCAGTCTGTTTTGCCCATGATGCTAACTGGTGAGTGAATCCTCTCTGCCCTTATCTTGACCCATGAGTTTTGCCTTTGTTTCTTTTGATTCTTCTCTCCCCAGGACTTAGAAAGGGGAGGAGTGAGCGAGTAGCTATGTGGTTCTTTGTTGCCCTCTGAGACTAGCAGCTGTGTGGCTCTTTGTTGCCAGCTGGCACTCAAAACTCAGTCTGATCGGTGGACTGCAGCTAGACCCTCCTACTCCCTCTCCCTGCAGCTGTGTGGTTCTGCTGCACCGTGGGCTGCTGCAAACTGCAGCGCAGCCGAGAGCAAAGCAGGTAATGCAGGGCTCAGAGGAGCTCCTAGGCATAGCCTCTGGCCACTTGCCTCCACCACCTTGCACACAGGTGTTCTTCTGAAGGCCTGGCCTCAGGGTGGCACACCCAGTGCCTCAGCCCTCAGCAAAGCAGGGAAAAAAGCCCAAGCTGGCGCCTGCTGTTTCCTCCTTGGTGCCAGATTTGAGTGTTGCCAGATGGGTTCAAGGTAGTTGCTGGAGAGCAAACTCTGCTGTCACTTCCACTGGCACTATAAGGCATTGGAGTAACTAAGAGAGAAGCCATGGATTGCCCTGATGGGCCAGATGACTGCTATTTGGGTAATAAGATGCCCAATTCAGGTTTCCAGAATCGGAAGTCTGCTTATGGCCCTGGTGTGCTATGACCATTGCTTATTATGCTGTTCATAATTGTGTCATTGTTTCTGTATGCTTCCTGTTTTGTTATATCCATCTGCTGCTCCATATTTAATATTTGAAGTGCAGGTTTTCTGTGCCACAAATTTACTTTGTGCTCAGCACATATTACAGGCATGCCAACACCCACATTCTGCACTTCCCCCACAGTCACTGGTGGAAACACTTAGCAGTTAAATGAAACAGCTGAAACAGTAGATAGTGCAGTAAAATGCTTCATTTCCACTTTGAGCATCAACACTTCAGCTGTTTGCCTGCTGGTGCCTGCTGTCTGTGGCAGCAAAAATTCAGGACCTGGAGGACAAATGAAGAGATTGATTCTCCTATCAGTCTTTTTTCAGCTGTAGACATTATCATTGGTATACTGAGAAGAAAAGACAGTTTTCACAAAAGCACTAGATGTCATCTTTGCATCTGTGACAGAAGTCAGCCAAATGAGGAAATACGATGTTAACACACAGGCTCCACTGCCACCCTCTTCTACTTGTGGTTGGTTTCACAGCAGCTTTGGATGCCAGTATGAAGTTAGTCTGCTAGGTTTAACCAAAGGCTATGCCTGGGCCAAAATTTTCAAGTGCTTGTTACATTGTTTCTGACTGCTCAGCTTCAGGCAGGTCTGAATTTTTCAGGAGGCACCCAAAGGATTCAATGCCCCCGTCACTTCACCTTCAACCACTACTTATTTGAGTCAATATCGCAGCCTGTATGCTGCTTAGGGACACATATTTTCCCCCCTCAAAATCCTCCTCAATGATCTCATTCATTGTTGTTTGTGTATGTGTACTCTGGGCTTCACATCTCTTCAGTTACAGAGACAAAAAAGGCAATACTCTGCTGTGCAGCAGAGCACAGGCATGGCTCTACATTTCAAACTCATTGCTGAAAAGCTCCAGACTAATTTGTTGAGAAATTCTAGAAATTGCATGTAATTCCTGGATAATTCTGTGTTCAAGAGGAAAGCAAGTGTCATCCCTTTGGTATCCATGGGTCCAAAGTCAGAAAGAAAAGTATTTTATATTACTAGTTCTTCCCATCTGAATTATTCTACAGAACAGCTTGGAAAACTATTATTTGTATGACATTTCAGTAGCTTTATGTGTGACTGGATTGATGATAATGGTACAAACAGACTTTTTTAGCAGGCCTGAGATGAATTAATAGCTTAAATCAGAGTACCCACAAGTAATTTCCTCATTAGTTTGTTTTTACTTTACTTCACCAATTATAACTGGTGCCCCTAATAAAGCAGGAACAAGCAGCTAAAAATGCCTCTGTATGGTTTCATGGATCTGTGGGGAAAGAAAGGGAGGTATCACATTCTTTTCCAATATAGACACTTGAACTTGCAGTTACTGCTTCCAGGAGACTGATGTTATTCAGCATCAATACAGCATCGTAATTCTGCTTAGAGGTAGAAGAGACCTGTTTCGTGCCTGAAGAGTTTATTATCTGCAGGATGTATCCAGCTGTGTTCTTCAGTGCCCCCACAGCAGATGAGGATGCAAACCCCTAAATTAAACGAAATTTGTGGCCAAGCCAACAAACAGACAATGTTTGCCCAAGTTCAGCCCTGCATCGAAGCACAAGGACATCCTTTCACTGTTGTGTTGCCGATGTACACTGGCAACAGCAGCTGCCTCAGAGACAGCTGTAGAGCCTGATGGTGATCAGCTGTTAATAAAGCTCCAAGGTACATATTCCATGGGCAGCTTTGGAGACTGGGCCTGCCTCAGCAGCCAAGAGGAACAGGCAGAGCTCAGCTAGGGAAATATCACTGGGAGAAGTTGTTTTGTGGGGCATTCTGCAAAGAATGGGCCAAGATGTTGTTCTGAGACACTGGGGATGAGCCCAGAAAGAAAAAAAAAAGGCGGGGAGGAGAAAGAGATCTTAAACGAAGTGACAAGAGACCAGAGAGATGGTTTATCATCAAGAAGGCACATGTATGTGTGAAACAGCAAGATATGAGCGCATTGGGGGATGCCATCCCCGATGCACACTTGTGTACCTGAGATGACATGGCCGTTGCAAACTATTCCTCATGTAACTACTCAGCAGCTCTCGCTGGGGAGGAGATGGGGTGTAGCCATGAGGGGGATCCCTGCCCAGCTGGGACCCCATCACATCACAGGGCCAGAGAACAACTGTTGAACAGGAGTTGGGTAAAAAGCTGGGGAGCTGCTGCTGTGTGTGGGGAGGCCAGATGGATTTATGGCTGGAAGAACAGGGAAGAGCTGCGACACGGCTAGGAAGGTCAGCTGCCTGGGAAAAGGAGCAAGGGCACATGGACCAAGACAGAAGAAGACAGTGCTGGGAGGAAAAAGGGAGCAAGAGCCCCAGTCCTCCAGCAGCCACAGAAGCCCTTCTCCATGCCAGGTCTGAGCCAATGCCATGCACTGGAGCTAATCCACATCTTTCTGGGCAACATGTCTGCTGGTGGTGCTCACATACTTCACTCACACCACCCCTTCTCCTGCAGACCTGCCTATGAGGTCCCTCTGAGGAGCTAATTGAAGTTAATGGTAGTTAAAAGCTCACTAGCTCTTTCTGAGCATGCTTGAAAAAGACAACTCATGTTTTTTTCTGCACTTCATTTCCACTCTCCAGAAAAAAGTGTTCTTGAGATAATAAAACCAGCTAAACCTAAACATGATCTACATAATATCAGCATATATTTGACACTGCATACCAACTGCAGCGATGATGCTGGAGAGTCAACAACATGCTTTGCAAGAAGACTTGCTCTTAAAGACATCACAGTGTATTGAAAACCTAATGGCTTCACACAGATGTTGTTTGCTTAAAATGGCTGGAGGGTCAAGTTCAGGCTTACTTTGTTCTACTAAGCTACAGAACAAAGACCTGGCTGGCTGCTTAGTGAAATAACGTGTAATAAATACCATAGGACTGACTTTTTGTGTATATATAGGCATTGGAAAACTGGGGTGGAGACTAAACACCCCAAAATCAAGGTGAATATATTCTCATCAACCATATCAGAATTAATGAAAAGTTGCAGAGACATTAATGAGACGGGAGATATCCTCAGCTTTTTAAACAAGAAGCAGATGGAAAGGAGGAGGCATGGATTGACTGTGAGCCAAACCAGTTGAGCATGGAGGAGCCAATGGAGCAGATAATATTAAACAAGCAGCACCCAATAGAGCAGAGCTGGATGATCCAGAAGTCTTCAAGGCAAAGGGAATAAGTCTGAAGGACTGAGAGCTATTATAGCGTCAGGATTTTCCTCTCTTTTGAGGGTAACTCTTGTGGAGCACAGAGCATTCACAGTCAAATACAGCTGCGGTTGGAGCAGCCCAATCAAGGGAAGAACATGGTCCTTACCCCTCACCCTGTGTTCCCGCCTCACCTATTGGTTAGTAAGTATCTTATTACATTAAACTTGAACATCACTGTTACTAATGTCTGAGTGCTTCATCAATACCATAATGTATAAATGTAGAATTAAAGAAACCATAAACTTTAAAAACATCAAACAAAACATTCATGACAGCCGAACTTCAACAGGATCAATCACCTTCATTACATCAATTAACTTTTCAATTCCATTCCTGATTTCATTGTGCCTCCTCTGTCTATTAGCAAAGAATTACTTCAGTTCAACTACTTAAAACTGTATATAAGGACCAAAGCTATCTACTTATATAGAGGAGCTCCTTAATGTATGTGATAACACTAGATAAATAAAAACAATAAATTAAAAATCCCACTTAAATCCCACATTACACCTCAGGTCTTCTGGGTAAGCCAGACAGTTTCCACAACAGAGTTTTTACTGGTTTGAAAAAAATGTTTTCTTATTACCTTTCGATAGTACAGTCTGTACTACTCCAATGAAATATGCAGTACAGCCTCAGCAAATACTGAAACAGTCACTTTCAAACAGCAGTGAAGCCAGAAGCTTTTAGCAGACACTGAAACAAATTCAAGCCTCACATCTTTGCCACCTACTTCCTTCTCTCAAAGTCAATGAAGTGAATACAGCCCTTCATTAAAGAATGAGAGGGATTCACAGATAATTCAATAGTCCTGTCACAGCTGCAGAGATATTTTTTCCTTTCGTTATCTAATTACTAGGGAAATGGTCTTCCTCAAACTTTGCATGAGCAATGAATCAGCTGGTTGTTATGAAGAAAAAAAAATAAAATCTGTACTAGATCATTAGTCTCCTTATCTCCTGGGGTCACAACTTGTCATCTGCCATAGCAGAACCTTATTTCCAATCCATCCATCTCACTAATTAACCCTCTTGTTGTTCCTAAGCTACTCTGAGGTAACATCTATGTGTTTAAAGATTTGATTTTTCATCTAGAACCTCCTAGTCCTTCCCTCTAAGTCACTTATCGTTAACATAGTGTCCTGCAGCCTCCTCAAATGCTTAACTCCCTTATGCCCAGCCAGCTTGCATTTATGCTTGTATCCATTATGGTTGAAGGGCAGGGATTCTGCGGTGTCATGTTCTCCTCTATAAAATCAAACATTTCCTAATTTTAGGCACTGAAAAGATTCAGTTTTGTCCTTCTCCACAGGTTAAGTTATGTTTGGTGTATCAAGTCAGATTGTATATGTACTACCCTACTGCTTAGTTTAATGGTACCATTAAGCCATGCTCTGACTGCTGTAACATACAGGGCATGTGGCAGGGGATGATAAATTGTTGGATCTTTAAAAATAAAATCTTCTAGTTTTCACATTAGTTGGCATGGGAGTGTGTTATAACAAAGCCATAACACCCTTGGAAGTCTCAGCAGACACCCAAGGTATCTCCTGATTCCTCTTCTGTGCCTATAATCGGAAAAGGTAAGTCCAGATATAAGAGCATCAGAAGACGCATGTTGTTTATGCTTTTGCCACATACTTGATCTAGTTGTCTTTTATTTGTCTTGTGTAGATATAAAATGAGCTCTCTCCTCTCCAGCTTTGCTGTGTGGACTGCTTGGTATTTGGTCTTTACAGTGATGATAAAGGAGGGCATATCCTGGTCCCTCCTTGACAGCAGAAACGGGGAATCTAAGGTTGATGTTTTGTTAATATGACTCTGAATACAAATTTCGGTAAACTGCTGAAGAGAAAGCTATCGCCTGCAATGCACTGACCGTTCCACACAGCATCTTTAATCCTGCTCTGCTGCTGTTATCCTAAGCTTGCTTCTGGGAAAGCAATACTGACTGTTTCAGTCCAATTTTGGAAAGAGTTGAAGTCCACTTTGCAAGCTGTTACTGAAACAAAGAACAATACACAGCAAATGAAATGTGGTACATCAGTCAAATAGAGCAACATGATGAAAACAAATGAAACCATCTGAAAAGTGAGTTGAACAATTACTTCCATTCTTCTTTTCTAAAAATCACTGTGTACAGTGGGGTAGCATCTTGAATAGCTAAGTGCCCCTCAAATACAACATACAGGCAAAGCAAGAACAGTCCTTCAATATTAAAACCATTCCTGCTGTGTCACATCATGGTGCCTGCATAAGCTGAATTCGAGACGTTTTATTGTCAAAGAAAAACTACCACTACACTACATTTTAATATGGATCTTTGCCAACAATCACAAATAAAACACTCACTCATAAACAATTCCTAAAGGCAGTGTGTCAGATGGTATTTAATTAAAAAAATTTGCTACAACGTAGTGGAATACCATAGGCCATGGACAGCTGGGACTTTCTTTTCCTTGCATATCTCTAGGTGTTTTGTCAGTTCCCAAAAGGCTTTTCTGGTGATGCATGCTATGCCTACCAGAAGATACTTCTTTCTATTGTATGAAAAAAATCACAGGTAAAAGGTAGAGAGAATCAGTGCCATTTTCAAGACATGTCTAACATGGAAAAACTGTAAAAGCTGTCTGTGCAAAAAAATTGGAGAAGATATTAAAACTTGTAAATGAGTTACAGAATGGTGACAAAAATTAATTCTTATTAACAGCCTGGTGGTTAAATGAAAATTGCATTTGCTAAATATCTTTAAACATTAAATCCATAAGCGACAACATTTTCAAATGTACTGCTCCCTGTTATGTAAGTTATGAGATTTTCATAAAACAGAAAGTGTTGTTTGACACTTGATACTCTTACAAAGTCTGCTGCATGGATAAGAAAACTGGACAGCCTTTCCCAAACTCAGCAAGAGGCATGTGAAACAGAAGATGGATGTCTCTGTTTACTCAATCTCTGTGGCGGTCATAGCAATAACAGTTTTAAAAGGCTTTAATTTATAAAGTAGCCTCCTGCTTTTTCTGCTTTCTGGCCTACTCCTTTATTCTCAAGAATTAGCAGCTCACTGCATACATTTGGAAGTCTAAGGCGGAATTTTATAGAAAGCTGCATTTAGTAACTTATTACAAGGCTGACATCAGTGAAACAAAAGTTCAGTCATGTAGGGATGTAGCAGAGGTTATCATGCAGCACATTACTAATGTAAAAAGATTGTGTCAACTGCCTGCTGGTGTCCACATCCAGGATGCAATGTCCCCAGGAGATAAAACACTCTTGGCAAGTACTGAAACCCAGAAATCTCCCTTGCAAAGCTGTCTGCAATTTGCAGCCAAGGCTATCCACTAATGCTGGGACCCACGACTACAAACCTTGACAGCACACAGCTCCAGACATTTCCATGGGGGAAGTTTAATCTACAAAGATGTGGAAATATAAAACAAAGTATTGCTCAAAGTAACTGTTTGTCAGATCATGTGCCTCTAATTTGGTTTCCAGTGACATTACACAGCTGCAGCCAATGGATCCCAGCCAGGTCCAGCAGTCACTGAGGTTCTTTTTGGTTTAAATTTAGTATCTGAACTGAATGTTTTGCCCATCATTAAAATGGAGGGTAATTGCTCAAAAGTGAACCATAGATATTACAACTGCAAAGAACTTATTAGGTCACCTAGTCCCATCCTCAAAGCAATGCAGGATTGAAGACAGATTACAATAAATACTGAACAGAGCTGTGTTGTTTTCAGTTTTTTTTTTCTTATTATTTTTTCTCTTTATTGTATTCATTAATCAGTATATTCAAAAGTTTAAAAAACAACCACAAATGCCAGTGTAAACATGCTTCAGGTACATAAGTAATATAAAATATTGCACATACAAAAATCCTATGTTCAGTATCTCTTTATGGTGCGGTTTTATCAGAGTAAGAGTTGTGCAGATGATATGACTATAATGAGCTAGCTGCTCTTAGAAGCTGCTACATACAACAATTAAGTATCTACAAAAGCTAGAGGTATGCTGTCATTTTCATGGGAAAATGATTTTTATCTGCACTGTATGGGATAAAGAGTGGTGCAAATATGGGAGAGGCTTGCTTTATGGTAGTATTTATCAGCTGATATCTACAAGGGGTCAGCTCAAACCCATTTTGGGGAAGGGGTCTGTTAATGGTTTTCTGGGGGACTGAGAAGTGGTCAGGCCTCCATTTTCCAAGGCATCTGTCTCCTCCTCTCATTAAATCTCACAGGCACACTTCATCTGATAAGGTAAAGACTCCCTGAAGATCTTCTTGCAAATTCGCCTTAGATATTAAGATGGAAGACATTTGCTCAGTTTTCCTGGCTCCTGCTTGGATTTCGCAGGTCAGTTGGTGTGCAAGAAATGGTGAAACTGTAAGTCTCCTGCCTTGTGGCTACTCCTGTCCTGAAGTCCTAAGAAGCAGAAAGGCAGCTATATAAAAGGAGCCAACAAATGGCAGAATGGAAGAGGCAGGTGAGATGGCTTGGAAAGAAACGTTGCTCAGGAGAAGGAAAGTCAGACACATGTTTCAGAAAATGAACAATCCCTCCTGCGGTTTACACATATTGTGTAATTTCATACTTGCAGGCAGTACTGGAAGACTCAAGCTTTCAGGCACAAATTTGCACAGACCAGAGCTTAGACCCCCTGCTGGATAAGGACCATTTGCTGACAGAAGGGCATGAATGAACCCACTCTTCAGAATACTCAACCCAGAAAAAAAAAATCCTAAATGTATATTTTTACTTTTTACCTCAATATATCTTTCCTTCTTTTTGTTCATGCTTGGCTAGCATCATATTTTTCTGCATAAAAACAAATTCTGCCCACCTTCCCTTCAAGACTTTCCTAAAGAAATAATTATATTCAGCCCCAAACTTTGCTAAAATAAAAACTTTAAATATGCTGCCAGCGTGTAGACTGTAAAGTAAAAAAAAAAACGCAAAGTTTTTTTTAGTGAACAGTGTTAGTGTCTATGACACAAATTAAACAGAAGATACAATGGAAGTAGCCATTCCAATTTAAAAGGCAATTTCAACAAAGTAACAGGGCAATGGCAAACAGGTTCTACTTCAGAACCCCCAAGCCTTCTGAATATCACCTGTGTGGCTGTGATAATTTAAGTAAGTGTTTCACAAATAACTGTATCCTGTGTCAGCTGTACAGGTGTGAGCCATCAGCAATGCAAGAAGTGGGTAACTCATCTCCTGTTCTATACTGTGCATGGATTTAGCTCTCTGGGTGCTGCACTACCAGCTCTGGTTGAAAGAGATACAACAGGTACATGTTTATTATTTGTCTCATCTTGTAAAATGTTGCATAAATTTTCTGCTTTGCAAAACACCTTGTAGCCGAGAAAGATGTGTTCTGTGTGTACAATGGGTTTACTTACATGCAAGATAAGTATATTATTTCTAGTTTTTTAATTTCTTCTCTCAAAATCTAAGTTGTTGATTATATCAGCTACTCATCTGGAAAAGCTGGAAAAATAAATAATTGTGCCCCATATATGAAGTCCTTTATAGACTACCTTTGTTTTTCAGAAGTACTTCCACAGTACTGATATATTGCTTGTCTCCCTGAGCCATAATTTCACAAAAGTTCTTATTCTTAGGGAGGTGGCAAAGGTATTCTGCATGATACAGTAGCTTTCAGAAGTTTTGTCCTAGTCCATCTTCTAGACGCATAGTAATGCAGGCGTTGTCTCCTTGGGAAATTTGAGCTTGTTCTGGAAGCATCTCAGTACACCACACATGTTCAAAAGCATCTGCTGAAATGTAGACTGACTGGAATATGGGATAAACACTCTGTTCGGTGGCAAGTATGTTTGTAAGGCAGTGATGAAGTTGCTTTCTTTGGCAAGGATGGCCATCATGTGGCATGTTCTCAGAACGTTGCATAGATCAGATTACAACACCATATCACTTACAGGTACAAAGAAAGACAGATGGAAGGAATCCTTCTTAAGATCCTCATCGTGTTTCTGGTCTCAAGCAGGATTCTGACTTAAACTGTCACTCGCTTCCTCTACGCATCCGTAGTCTTGTTATTTGTTAGCTGTTCCCTGTCAGCCATGTCATCTTGGGGAGGTCTGGCTCTGTCAAAGAAGCCACACTGGAGGAAGCAACCAACAGAAACAAAGGCGAAATGGTAAGACAACCACAGAAGAACTCAGCTGCAGCTTAATTCTTCACCCAGTCAACCTGAAAGGTCAGATACAATATATGGCAGGCTGATAAGACTATGAAGCTTTTTTATTTCTGTTGAAATAATTCCCTGTTAAAAATGAAAGTTTTAGGTGCAAGGCATTGAGTTGCAAAGCATAGCTTTAAAAGTTCAAATTCTATGGTTGGATGGGGTCTTGAGCAGCCTGGTCCAGTGGGAAGTGCCTCTGCCCATGGCAGAGGGATTGGAACTAGATGATCTTTAAGATCCCTTCCAAACCAAACCATTCTATGATTCTACAATATGAAAGATGTCTTTACAATAGATGCAAAGTTCGTCTGAATGCTGATGCTGTCACTAATGAGAAAATGGCTAATTTCAGTTCAGTAGGAGACACTCATTCAGAAAGGTCACGTAGAGTGACAAATAGTTATAATAACAGAGGTGGCATATGTGTTGGGAAATATGGACAGAAGAATGTTGTGGCCTAGACTAGAGATCACTAAAGATGAGATTCCTCTCACCTAACTTTAACTGCCTAAAGGTTGCCCTTTTGGTTGAAAGGTTGAAAGTTAAGTAGACTTCACAACCAACACAGAGCTAGAAAACTTCAAAACCAGAATATATTACATACTAATATGAAAGGAAATCATATAAAAATTAAGTCTCAAAGCTGGGACTGTTGTTACATGCTGACAAAAACTGGAAATCCTTCAAGTTCCCCGAGAAAACAAAGTTAGAGTTACTTCTTTCTGAACCTAAACATCCTGACAAAGAGAATCATAGGTCTTGGGAAACAGAGCCAAACTCTGTACGCCCATTTATAACCAGACTTTAATTATAAAGGAGGACTTTGAAAACAAGTTCCCTGCATCAAGGTCAGTGACACTAGCATGTCAAAAATGCCAAAACAAAAAAGACACATGCGTATTGTTACTTTTGCTTTGAACTGTTAAAGATTCCATCCTTTCCAGTATCTTTCAGGGTTTTTTTTAAGGTAACAGTAATGGTAATAAGGCAACATACCTTCCATAAAGCTAGGGTCAACATAGCTAGTACCAGTAGTCCAAGAAGTATTGCTAATATTATAACCCATAAAGGGATTACAAAGGATACATTTGGAGTGGACCAAACGACTGATGTTCTGATCTGAAATAAGAATAATATATTAAATTAACAATAATTAAGCAAGTAAAGCAAATCTGAAAGTGCAATACAGAGGCTATAAGCATTCACTTCAACAGCATTTTCCAGCTTAGAAATACACATTGCTTGGAATTTCCCCTGTTTTGGCTTCATTTACTGCAAGCTCCTTTCCAATTGTTCATGATAATTACTAGAAATGAGGTTTGCATATAGAAAAGTCTTGTCGTATTAGACATATGAATAATTTTCACCTAGTACAGAGTACCAAAACCTACCCTTCTGTGCAGATGCTTCAGGAAAAGTTCTACTCGCATGTATGCTGGTACAGCCTCAGCCAGTACAACTGATTTACAGTGAATTACTCTGAAACAATGGCTGACTTCAGCCCAAACTCTTAATTCAAACCACAATAGATACAGGCTACATTATTCTTATTTTAATTTCTCCTGACACACCAGCATACATTTTTCCTATGACTTGCATTTCAGCTAAGCAGTCCAAAATGAAACTCAAGCAGCGTGCATTGTCCTGGTGATAAAGCCTAATACACAGTATGATATTATGTTCCTTAAAAGAAGCCAAGCATGCAGACTATTACCTAAAAGGGAAATAAGCATGAATTGCTCTTTCTCAATATCTGAGCCTCTGAAGGCAGCAGGTATGTATAACAAGTTATCAAAACTTTTAATTGATTTGGCAAACTTCTCCCTTTAGATCTTCATCTTAACAAAGAGTAATAATAACCCTTCTGTATTTCTCCTTCTGCGGGCACCCACATAAGTAACCTCCTTCTCACTCTTCCTTCCATATCTCGTACCACATATAGTCTACGCTCTCAGACTCTGCTTGGAAGGCTCCTCATCAATTTCACTGAATATTTGCTCTCTCCCTGTTTCTCCCAAGAGGGCAGAATGAGTTTGAGCTTTCCTTAGCTCCTCAGCCACAACTATATCCCTTCAGTTTCAGTTTATTTTCTCAAATTTTCCTCTTTACTGTTAGTCTAGGCAGTTATTTCTCTCTGGGGTTTTGGGTTGGAGTCTCTCATTTAATCCTAGTCTCCCTTAAACAGGGTAAGTATGTGACAAATGCAAGCTATTTTCTTCATGACAAGATGAAACTGCTTTGCAAAGCAAACTGATTACAGAAACTTTCAAATGATCTTCCTCTTCATTGTTCTAGGTACAGATAGGAAATCTACTTTTCTTAATACATCTCTTGGCTATTTCCAAGTCCCTCATCTGCACTCACTGCAAGTTCTATTTCTACTTGCTTGTTTGGTTGGTTTTGCTATTAACTCATTAGTTGATAAACATGAAATTTAGCACACTGCTGATTTGTTCATTCATGGAACAACATCCTAACTTTGAAGACTGGATAAAACTCTGTAGTCCAGCTCAAAATTAATTCCACTTCTATGCCTCTCAGTTTGCTTCTTGAAAATTGCAAGTTTCTGCCTTTCAGCAACATCTAGCTCTTTCTTCTTTCACATGATCAGCATACTTTCCTAAACTTTTTTTTTCTGCAAGCACCAGCAGATCTGTCTTCCAGATACTGTCGTGCTTAATTGGAAGACACTTTGGAATAGTCTTTTCCGCTTAATTCATTTGTGCAGCCAACTGTCCCTTATTCCAACAAAGCACTTAGAAAGTTGGTAGTCTGGTGAGGTCTACCCATGCATATGTTTTTTATAGTATCCCTCAGTGTTACGGGACACAGATCATAGTTGAAAACTGGGACAAACTTTCCATGTGGGATACCACTTGCCTTCTATCAAATCTTACAGCAAGGGTTACAAAGAAAATTCTGAGACACTGCCCAATCCTTCTGGCATTAGCACATAAACTTTGACATGTACCCTGAAGATTAAGTGCTTGCAGTGCTGGTCATATCACCATTGATCTAACAAGCACATTCAGCTAATGTACTTCTCTGCAGCTGTAAACAGTTCTAACTCTAAAAGACTTCAAAAAGTTAGCATATACAAAGAATAAATATGTTAGCCAATTTAAGCAAGAAAAAAATTATTTCAAGGCAATCAGAATTAGTAAAAAACCCATCAAATCCTAACCCTTGGTCCAAACAGATATCTTGATGGTGTGATCAAGTGATAAAATATGCCACTGCAGGGATACCATTCCCCTCCCCAGGGTCCTCTTTGGGTTGCTTCTTAACCACTGGGTGCAGCCCTGTTCAATATCTTTATCAATGACCTGGATGAAGGCATCGAGTGCACCCTTAGCAAGTTTGCGGACAATACTAAGCTGGGTGGAAGCGTCGATCTGCTGGAGGGTAGGGAGGCTCTGCAAAGGGATCCGAACAGGCTGGACCACTGGGCAGAGTCAAATGGCATGAGGTTTAACAAGGCCAAATGCCGGGTCCTGCACTTGGGGCACAACAACCCTATGCAGTGCTACAGACTAGGAGAGGTCTGGCTTGAGAGCTGCCTGGAGGAGAAGGACCTGGGGGTGTTGGTTGACAACCGACTGAATATGAGCCAGCAGTGTGCCCAGGTATCCAGGAAGGCCAATGGCATCTTGGCTTGGATCAGAAACGGCGTGACCAGCAGGTCCAGGGAGGTTATTCTCCCTCTGTACTCGGCACTGGTGAGACCGCTCCTCGAATCCTGTGTTCAGTTCTGGGACCCCCACCACAAGAAGGATGTTGAGGCTCTGGAGCGAGTCCAGAGAAAAGCAACAAAGCTGGTGAGGGGGCTGGAGAACAGGCCTTATGAGGAATGGCTGAGAGAGCTGGGGTTGTTTAGCCTGGAGAAGAGGAGGCTGAGGGGAGACCTCATTGCTCTCTACAACTACCTGAAAGGAGGTTGTAGAGAGGAGGGTGCTGGCCTCTTCTCCCAAGTGACAGGGGACAGGGCAAGATGGAATGGCCTCAAGCTCCACCAGGGGAGATTTAGGCTGGACATTAGGAAAAATTTTTTCCCAGAAAGGGTCATTGGGCACTGGAACAGGCTGTCCAAAGAGGTGGTTGAGTCACCTTCCCTGGAGGTGTTTAAGGGATGGGTGGACAAGGCGCTGAGGGGCATAGTTTAGTATTTGATAGGTATGGTTGGACTCGATGATCCAGTGGGTCTTTTCCAACCTGGTGATTCTATGATTCAATGATTCACTGCAGAACTTCACAGGCTCTCTGTATCACTTATTTAGCACGAGCAGTTCTCATTTAGTAAGGAAAATAATGTTTTTGAATGTCTCTTCTTGTTTCTCAGAGTGGTACTGTATCTGGCATTAAAATGCAGGGGCAGAGAAAATGAGAAAAAGGTCACCTGAACTGCCAGCAGAGATTCCTCCCAGAGAAAAGGCAGTTAAGGATAAGAAAAGAAAGAAAGTAAAAGGCTTATCTGGCTAGGGAAATCAGAAGCGATGCAGTCATGATGGGCTGCACGAAGCCTGTAGCAAGCAATGAGTTCAACAGCCCAAGGAAGAAAGCATCTCCCTTCTACTGCTTGCAAATCCTCAGGAAAGCTGCCCCAAGGCAAGCCTTGAAGACCTGATCACATACAGCACAAGAGTTAAGAAGTGCTGACAAAAATTCAGTGGGCCCCAGGACAGCAAAACCTGAGACTGATTCAAAAAAACTCAACTCATCCGCACTCTGTTCTTCCTCTATTGACAAACTCTGTGGTACAACATGCAAGAAGTTCTAATTTTTTTCATCATTGAAAATTATCATATACGATCAACATACAGCGTACATATCTTACTTTTGTAAGGTTTGAACTTAACTACAGTTTCAGTTCTAGTGCCATCAGTTGTTTGAGTATGTTGCTGTAGATCCAGAACAGTAAAGTACCACTTTAGGCAACTGACCAAAATAATCTTAACAAATATTTGTAAACAACAACAAAAAGCAAACTCAACCAATGCTTTCTGTTCTCTCAAGTCTGGCAGGAAGACTGCTTGCATTTTACAGTACGATCAAACCTCAGGGAAGACCCTTTTGCTTGCAAAAATTTGATTTAGTAATTTCTGGTTTTGATAGCTTAAGCCAAATTCTGAGGTGGCATAATGTGAGATAAATCCAACAGGAAATGTGAGATAAATCCAACATCAGTAAACCAGAAAAAAAAGCCTCTGGGAAGCTGATGGCTGGCTGTGGATGGTTTCTTAGAGGGACCAACCTCTACCAACAACCAATTGTTCATCCTGAATATGGAAATTATCAAAATGAGTATGTCTGTAGGAAGGATTTTTTATTTAGAGATATCTTAAGATAGTACTTGATTGCATCACGTCTGTCTCCTTGGGCACCAAGTCCACTTCCATCCAATCTAAGGCAACTACTTCAGCACCATAGATGCTTTCAGACACGGGTGAACTAAGCTACTGTCCGCTGTTGTGTAGGACCTGAATAGCTCATAGGGATGCCTACTGATTTCACAGGAGCGCAGCAACTAGACTCTTAATTAATGTGAGCCAGTTCACTGTTCAAAATTAGGATGGGTCGATCCAGGCATCAAAGCTTGTATGTGATCCTGCTGAAATCAGTGGGAACAGTCTATTTCATTGGGCACAGTGGATTTCATTAGGCTTTGGATAAACCTGATAGTAGTATACGCAACTATGAGTACCTATTTAGCCATTCCATGTCTTCTTTTATGTACCACTTCCTAGACGTTTGTCACATTTGGGAGTTGTGTTTTCTTTCCTCTCATACTGTGAAAACAGTAAGGCAACCTAGCTTTTCTTGTGATATATAAAGCACCTACCACCATGGATCTAGATAAGGACAGCTGGGTCTTCCTGAGGACATACTGTAACCAATTATGAGTGGTGTAGCTGCGCTCAGCCTTGCTTGTACTGCATGGGTTTATAATCCTTTCTCCCTCCTTCTGTCATTCTGCCTTTACAGGCAGTAGAGTACAATTTTATAGCTCAGCTGGAGGCAGACAAATATGGAAATATAAACAAGAAACTGTAATCTTACAGAAGTGCACAGCATCATGTTTACAATCCTTGGATTATCAGCAATGAGTAAACTGGACATTAGAAATCAGGTCTATCCTGCATCAAGCAGAATGCTGCTGCAAAGATGCCGCATCTCTCTTCTCTTGTAGCAGAAGCAAGGCCAACAGCTAATGAAATATTTGCCTGCTAAAATCTTAAAAACATCTTGTTGCACTCACACCCTCTTCCCATGAATCCTTCTTTGTCATACACTATTGAAAGCAAGGGAAATGTGTGGTTGTGATAAGTGCTTGAGATTTATTTCCTGAACAGTGTAGTCATCAGTCTCAGTCCTGCCTGTGTACGAGTAGAATATAATGCCCCTGGGCTGCCTTCTTTTGTGCTCTATGTAAAGACTTGCAGGGCTGCTAAAGCAATTCCCAATGAACAATTTGACATGGCAAGTCCTGAACATCCATGAATTTGAGGCAGAAGATGGAGGGGAAGAAAGAAACAAAGCATCTCTTCAGTTTTGCCTGCCTCATTTTATCACTTCCACAGAAAACTGTCCCTCCTCCACCCCATGCTGCCCACAACAGTTTTACATAGGATTTTTACATGGGTTCACAAAAGGCAGGTCTTGCCAGACTAACCTGATCGCCTTCTATGACAAAGTGACCCGGCTACTGGATGAGGGAAAGGCTGTGGATGTGGTCTTCCTGGACTTCAGCAAAGCCTTTGACACAGTTTCTCACAGCGTTCTGCTTGAGAAACTGTCAGCCTCTGGGCTGGACAGGCGCACACTCTCCTGGGTGGAAAACTGGTTGGATGGCCGGGCCCAGAGAGTGGTGGTAAATGGTGTGAAATCCAGCTGGAGGCCAGTGACAAGTGGGGTTCCCCAGGGCTCAGTGCTGGGTCCAGCCCTGTTCAATGTCTTCATCAATGACCTGGATGAAGGCATCGAATGCACCCTTAGCAAGTTTGCGGACGACACTAAGCTGGGTGGAAGTGTCGATCTGCTGGAGGGTCGGGAGGCTCTGCAAAGGGATCTGAACAGGCTGGACCGCTGGGCAGAGTCCAATGGCATGAGGTTTAACAAGGCCAAATGCCGGGTCCTTCACTTGGGGCACAACAACCCTATGCAGTGCTACAGACTGGGAGAAGTCTGTCTAGAAAGCTGCCTGGAGGAGAGGGACCTGGGGGTGTTGGTTGACAACCGACTGAATATGAGCCAGCAGTGTGCCCAGGTGGCCAAGAAGGCCAATGGCATCTTGGCTTGTATCAGAAACGGCGTGACCAGCAGGTCCAGGGAGGTTATCCTCCCTCTGTACTCGGCACTGGTGAGACCGCTCCTCGAATACTGTGTTCAGTTCTGGGCCCCTCACCACAAGAAGGAGGTTGAGGCTCTGGAGAGAGTCCAGAGAAGAGCAACAAAGCTGGTGAAAGGGCTGGAGAACAGGCCTTATGAGGAGCGGCTGAGAGAGCTGGGGTTGTTTAGCCTGGAGAAGAGGAGGCTGAGGGGAGACCTCATTGCTCTCTACAACTACCTGAAAGGAGGTTGTGGAGAGGAGGGTGCTGGCCTCTTCTCCCAAGTGACAGGGGACAGGACAAGATGGAATGGCCTCAAGCTCCGACAGGGGAGGTTTAGGCTAGACGTTAGGAAAAAATTCTTTACAGAAAGGGTCATTGGGCACTGGAACAGGCTGCCCAGGGAGGTGGTTGAGTCACCTTCCCTGGAGGTGTTTAAGGCACGGGTGGATGAGGTGCTGAGGGATATGGTTTAGTGTTTGATGGGAACGGTTGGACTCGATGATCCGGTGGGTCTCTTCCAACCTGGTTATTCTGTGATTCTGTGATTCTGTGAAATGTAGGACACATGCTGTGTTCTTTTAGGATATTTTATCTTCACTATATAATCTGTAAAGCGTTAACTGACTAATAGATTACTTTAGACATTTACTTTTAAAACATCAAAATCTTTACTCCACTTCCACCCTTGCATTGTCTGAAAGGAAAACATAAACTTCCCAATAAATCTTTGGAAACTCCTAAAACATAACCAGGGATTTTTTTTCAGAGAAGCAAAAATATTAAGCGTTGCCCAACTTCAAGCAGATATTTCTCCTTGCAAGTGGAACATCAAAAGAGCTTGCGCATATCACACACCAAGTACAGAGCTGGCAAACATCAATGCCCTGTCCAGATATGAAAAAACATAAAAGCACTATCATTTTTCAACAATTTACAGTTGCCATTACAGGCATTTTGCTGTAAATCATCTGCAGCAAATAACAAGCACTATCCTGGCTGGAATAAGAGAATAAAATGCTTATCTGATCATTTGGTAGATCATCTGACACTTGTTGAGAACAGCAGGCTATCACCTGGGGTAAAGTGCATCAGATGAAGGCAGCACTATCAACAGAGTTCTGCACAACATGTGTTTTTGGTATGGAACACATGCTCCAAGAAAATAAAAAGAGCCTGAATAGATCTGTCAGCTTGGAGCCTTTGAACCTTTCTGGATGAATACTACATTAAGTATCAAATCTCTCTGGTGAAATCACGGTTCTCCTGACTTTAGAGGTTGGAGTCACTGAGCATATAGACCAAGATTTCACTTTGTGCCTTCCCAGAGCAAGTATCAATCAACCATTCAATCTGTGCTTGTTCAAAACAAAACTTTATAGCCTGTATCCTCTAAAATACATCCAAAGTAAACTGTGAAGTGTATTATTATATTGGTTTTCCCCAGAAGACAATATTCTGTTCCCTACTATTACATCTTAACAGACTGATATGACGTAGTATTTCCACCATAGTTCAATTTGGAAAAGTTTGCACTGAGCTTACGTTTTAATAGAAGGGCTGTAAATGATAAGTCTTTATAAAGATAAGAACAACCAGCCTTCAAAATTCAGATTACTCTTATACTCCAATCAGTTTTTGCACTCATATTTTACTTATTTCTATCAGTAATGACAGAATAGAGTGAATCTTAACTACAGTATTAGCCACTATAAGGAGCAAATTCCTTTAAATTGTTCTCCAAAACTTTGGCACCAGCAAACAATTCAATCATACTTACACCTCCAAGATGAATTTTTCACAGAACAATACACAGACATACAGACCTTGCTCTGCAAATTAGGCAGGTACTTTAGTATCAATCTACCCATATATCTGTCTGTGTGCCTGTCTATCTGTCTGTCTATCAAATCTGTAGGGAATACCAGTTAATTTCATATCTTGCTCCCAATGTGTTTTGAAGTGGAAACCCTAGAGAGGCATGCAGATCTTTCTGAAAATCAAGGTATCAAAGAAGCTTAATACAGATAAGAGAGAAGTTGCCATGGATAATCCACAAGGTTTTGTGAGACAACTGGTGACTGGGAGAAAAGTGAAATTTCTAAACCTGATAAGGTTTTGGATTTTGAACAAAAAAAATCCTCTAGAATTTTTTTACCCAAAACAAACTAATTAAATGCTTGCTTTCACAGTTCTGTTGTTTTCTTCTGGGTGTAAAATCTATCCTTATTGCAAAGCAGTCTGCACATTAATGCTGTGAGAAATTATTTAAAAATCATATTAGCTTAGTATCATATATCAGCAACTTCCACAGAAAGCAAAAATGGTGTTTCTTTTAGGTATTATTTCAGGAATTTACACTAGAAACACAGGAAAGACTGATCTCAATATTTTCATATATAAAAATTTCACAGCTGTGATTGGAATGACCAAATACATGTGCTTCATATAAAGATATAATTTTCAGTTACTTACTGTTATGCTTCCCTGGGGAAGTTTTGCTGGTTGCACTTTATATGGCATGCTCTTAACTTTGAAGGACACGTTGGAGGAAAGTGTATAGAGATCATTCTTTCTCTGAAATTACAAAGAAAAAGAAATTGTAAAAAGCCATGTCTATACTTAAAAGCACTATGAGAAATAAACAGAGAAAAACTACAGAGCACTGATTTCCTAAGACAAAGCTGGTTTCTTCTGGTAAAGGGTACAGCAACCCTGGAACCTGTATGTGTCCACTAGACAAACACATAATACAGCATAAAGATGAAAGACAAAACTGCGTGTTCAAATAAGGAAGAAAGGTTGGATATGCAGAAAGATAGATACAGTTGCTTCTCATATTTATCTGAAATACAGACTGGTGAGTTCGAAGCAGGGGGGAGGTTTATGGGGTTTCTGTGTTTTAAAATCCTGCCTCTGCTAACCAAGGCAAACAACAAATATGGGTACCTTGAGAAGATTTCCAGGTCTCTATTAATAAAGACCAAGCTGGTAGAGCTCCCTTATGGCATCAGAGGAATGGCTGTGCCTTCCCATCAAAGAACAACAATAGGAACAAACACCTTAAGCCATTATTTAACTGGTTGTCTAGTAAAATATTGATACAGCTCTCATGCAGCACTTAACAAATCCAAAGATTTGCAGAAAAAACGCAGGCGTATCTCTGTCAGTTCTGTTTCATTTATTCTTGCCTGTATTTATAAAATATTATTAGATTAGATTAGGCATTAACTTCTCCAGTTCAGAACAAATGAAAAATGTTCCAGAGCTCATCATGTGACTTTTAATTAGTGCTTCAGCCTCATTTGGAAGCCAGATAGGCACTGACACACTACATCTGACCAGTTGTGTGTCTCATTGTGCTGTTCTGGCCTCACCAACACTCTCCCACTCTGTGCAAACTGCCTTGAAGTGATAGTTAAGTGCTAGTATGCCCACTGGAAAAATATCTGCCTAAATCTGTAATGAATTGGCATAAGTACTGACATGTGAAAGTGTGTGTCCCTTAAAAGAATCTTAATGTCTGGGAGATTTACTACAATGGATACAAATATTTGCTATACACATATTTTGAATCCTGTTGAGCTTTTCACATCACCAATATCTGGAGTAGGCTTTGGAGGCAAGTACACCAGATATCAAGTAAATCTTGTAGCTAACTTTGAATTTGACATGTTTCAGTTTCACTGAATGTTACTTTGTTACAGACAGAAGATCCTGCACGCCAACTATATCCTGACTTTCCTTGTTTTAATCCAGAGAAAGGATGGCTGACTTGTTACCATGCTCTTCTCAAAGTCAACTAATCTGTTTCTAATTCCATATCTGCAACTGATTTTTTGGATGACACCACATGCAACTTATCTTGTATATTCCATCCCAGGTTGGGACAACGATATGGATCTCCTTTGAAATGCTTTGAAAAGCATCAGATAGTTAAGTGACAGTATATCCACTGGAATCCAGAGAGCCAGAAGTTATGACTGTCATTATATTCCCTTATATCAGACTCAGAGTAAAAAGTTTTTTCTTATATTTAAATTAAACTTCCTGTATTTCTGTTTATGCTTCTCTCCTGTCTCCTGGTTATCATTGAAAAGAGCCTGGCTCTGTCTCCTCTACTCTTTCCTATCAGATGTTTATACACCCTTGTAAGATTCCACCTGAGCCTTCTCCAGACTGAACAGTCTCATCTCTCTCAGCCTCTCCTTCTATGTCAGATGCTCCAAGCCCTTAATCACCATTGTAGCCTTTGGCTGGACTTGCTACAATATGTTGACATCTCACTTGTCGCAGGGGGCCCAGGACTGGACATAGCACTCCATATCTGTCGCACTGGTGCTGAGTAAAAAGGAAGAGTCATTTCCCTTGACTGGCTGGCAGTGCTCTTCCTAAACACAGTCCAAGAAGCTGTTGGCTTTCTTTGCTGCAAGAGCACACGCATTGGGTGCATGTTCAACTTGGTGTCCACCAAGAGCCTCTGATTCTTTGCTAGAACACTGCCTTCCAGCTGCTTGGCCACCAGCTTTTACTAGTACATAGGGTTATTCCTCTTGTGGTAGAGGACTTTGCATTTTGCTTTGTCACACTTCATGAAACTCCTGCCAACCCACTTCTCCAAGCCTGTCAAGGTCCCTCTGAAGGGCAGTACAACCATCTGGTGTATAAAACACTCCATTCACTTTTCGATCATCTGCAAACTTGCTGAAAGTCTGCTCTGTCCCGTTATCTAAGTCATTAATGATGTTAAACAGTACTGGCACTGTTATTGACCCCTGGGGTACACCATTACTGATGGACCTTCAGCTGGACTTCTGCTGCTGATCACAACACTTCAAGCCCCACAGTTCAGCCCACCTCTCTGTCCACCTATCTTCATTCATTTTGACAGTGTCAAAAACCTTATTAATGTCAAGCTAAAAACCACCGAGTGCTCTCCCTTCATACACCAAGACAATATCATTTGTCTCATTGCAGGAAGCTATCAGGCTAGTCAAGCATGATCTCCCCGTTGTAAATCCACACCGACAACTCCAAATCACTTTATTGTGCTTCAGATATTTTCAAATGGCTTTCATTTGTTTGTTTGGTTTTGTATCTTTATTCATCACCTTCTCAGCAACTGAAATTTGGCTGACTGGCCTGCAGTTGTCCAGATCGTTTTTTTTTTTAAGATAGGTATGACGTTTGCTTTCTTCCAGTCTCTAGGGACTTCCCTAGTTACCACGAACTTTCAAAGGTAATTGAGAGTGGACTCGCAATGACATTGTCCAGCTCCCTCTGCACTTGTAGGTGTATCCTGTCAGGTCCCTTGAACTTTTGTATATCTAATTTGTTTAAACATTCCCCTAACCTGACATTCGTACACTGAAAGTAAATATTGATTACTGCAGGTTTTCTCTCTGGTCTGATTATTGTATACATATTTAACCAGTAAAGACCAAAGTGACGGAGGCATTGAGTTACTCAGCCTTTTTTCATGATCCCTTCAACAGAAGACCCATATTTTCCCTAGCCTTCCTATTGCTGCTGATACATATGCATGTCCCCTTGATGCCCCTTAAGTCCCTTGCTAGACTAAGTTTCCTGTGAGCTTTTACTTTCCTAAATCTGTCCCTGCATGCTCAGAGACTGTCTCTATATTCCCTACCCAGCCACTCAGCTGACTCTGCTTCCACCTCTTTTATGCTCCTTTCTGTGGCTGAGTTTTACCAGAAGCTCCCCATTCATCTGTGCATGCCTCCTTTCCTTGACATCCCACATGTCAGGAGGGACAGTTCTTGAGCTTAAAGGAGGTTATCCTAGAGAATTACTAGTTCTCCTGGACTTGTCTTTTCTGCAGGAACATCTCCCATGGAGTTCTTCCAAGCAGTTCCCTGAAAAAGCTGAAGGTGGCTCTCCTGAGATCCAGGGCTGCAGTTCCGGTATTTGCCTTGTCCATTCTGTTTTCTTTTTAAAACTTTGTTTTCCAGTGTGTTCACTGGTGACTTGAAGCCAGCACATTATTGCCTTCTGGAACTCATTTGGCTATGCCATAATTTTGTTCTTTTAAAATACAGAGAGCTGTTGAATGTTTATTGTCAGAACATTTAACTTCTCCTTGGGGCTTATATTAGGAATGAGGAATATGAAGGAAACTGCCTCAAATGATTACATAGGGACAGTCAAATCAGCCCCTTGATGTAGATGGCATCTACCCCTTCTATCAGTAATATTTGAAACGAAAAAATAGACTGATTTGATACTGGACTTGTCAAATAAGTATATTTTACACACTTTCATGGTGCTGGACATCTACAAGATGGTATTTAGATAAATAATTTTTCCATATCAAACTAACTATTTTCCATTTTCAGACTCAAGCCATTCTTTAACTTTTATTCTACAGCAGTAGACTTCTCACAAATATATTTCTGTATTTGTGCAATGATTTGCATTTAGGAAAAAAAAATTGATAAAAGCCTTATTTTTTTCAATTCTAAGCAATTAATATTAAGCAGGATTCTGGATATGATTTATATGACTTGTGAAAGTAATCTGTAAAGGACAGAGCAGCACATGTGATATTACTAAAGAAGCAGACATTAGACATGTAGCCTGATTGGCTAAGGTACAGTAAAGGCATTAGCTCTCTTGAAACATCTTATGAAGGAAACACAGCACTCACAGAAAAACAAATCCTTTCACTGACTATATTTTATTTCATTTTCAGCTTATATCAGCAATAAGAACATCAGAGAAGGATACTTCCTGTTAATTAATGCTTGGCTAGCGTTAATAACCTTGGGTTGTGCCCACAGCTATCGACTGCCCTTAAACCTTCATCAGGCTCCCAGAAATGCTGCACATATCCATTGCTTTACAGAAATGAGTAATATAAAAGAATAGAGAATATTTCCCTGCATTCACAGAATTATGTGTTTGTAGCAAGGGCTTTAAAATAATGACTATCATCAGCATCAGTTGCAACAGGATTTTTACTTCTACCAACACCTTCAAGATACAGGTAGCTATCTCTCCTACAGCTTTGTTTATAATTTTAAAGTTATTTGTGAGAAACAGCCTTTCTTTACTGTATCATTTTTAAAATAACATATGTTTAAATATTCGGTGTTTACTGGAAGCAGCAGAATCTTTGGTTTGCAAATCAAGCTGGGGACTTCATTATGGCTCAGACGAAGAAGGAATTTGCTATTTGTGAATATCAGTGTATAATGACCAACAGGAGGGAGCCCAACCCTAGCTACACCGGTCTTTTGAGATTCTCTTCGTGTTAGAAAAAGCAGAGTCTGCTCTTGTGTGTGTCATCGAGACAGTAGTTTGTCAATAGCCTGACAAGCAGACAAAGCATGGCCATCCCCTGTTTTGCTTGGATTATTAGCAATCCCTGTGAATGTATTAATTAAGGATTCTCTCTCTCTACACACTTTTGTTTTACAAATAGGTTTTTGAACTGAAAACTTTGTTTTCTTTAAGAGTTGTGAGACATGGAAGCATCCAGAAATAAAGGAAAGTGTTCCCAATAAATGTTCAATGCAGTGTTTCCCTAAGTACAAACAGAAATAATGTGGGAAATGCTGGAAAATCTTGGACAATTTGAAGGAGAGTTCTCTGGGCTCCAGTGGGATGCTGGTGGTTTCTGCAGAAAGCTCAAGCAAAGACCTGAAGTCTTCCCAAAGCATCTTTAAGGAGGCATCCTAGTCAGAGAGCAGAATAAAAAAAGCACAGACATATCTGACCCACCGGCAGCTAAGCTGAAGATAGGAGGAATAGAACTTTTAGCAGCTTGAAGAAGACTCACAGGTCATTGTTCCTCTTCAGGATGGAAGAGTTTAACTACTGGAGAGCCTTCCTAGAATGACTTTGTTCCGTTGCCTCTATAGAGCATTGATCAACTTCCCTGAAATACTTTTCTTCTCTTTAGATGTAGCCCCATGAAGTCACTCTAACTGAAGGGCACATACTTTCTCTATTGCAAGCTGCATGTTGCAGTGGAGTTTTCCCCCCAGAACTTGTTTGTTGCGCATAGAGTTCACTGCTGTTATAACAATATTTGCCCTGCTTGATTAAAACTTGTTTCTCTTCATGTCTGCTGGAGTCTGGCACATTTTAGAGACTAGAGAGTAAGCAATATGTTGTTGCCTTTTAAATATATGCTTTGGGAATTCATTAGCTTTCTTTCTTTGACCCATCCATCCAAAAACAAATAGAGTAGATTACATAAAAGTGAGTGTAGAGGTCATACAACTATTTTTTCTTGTATTCGTTAAAAAAATTATGTATGTGTATGGCCAAAAAGTACTTGTGCTATTTGTCACAAAAAGGTATGTCCACGCAACCTTATCTGTGACCAAATACAGTACAACTCCTCCAAAAAATCAACACATGCTCAAGTCTGTCATTAACTTCTTACACTTCACATATTATATCTTTTAATTTCTTTTAAACAGAGTATTTTGGATTATAGTAGAAGCAGATATTTTTTTGTGATTTCAGAACACTTCAGTACAGAGATTATAATAGTTATCAATTATGATGTTTATTTCTTCATATCCTTAATGTTACCTATACTTTAGCATATCTAGCAAGCATCTCATGTTCTGCTCTTGTTAGCATTTTGACACTGTTTTCAATAAAAATGAATGAAAACAGAACTAACCTACACCCAAAAAACCTCCGGCTAGTTTAGCCCAGTGCCAAGGTCTCTCTCTCTAACCCTCATTCCACGTAAATAATCAAGTCTAGTATAATACAGTATTTTTGGCCACACACAGTTGTCTTTTTTACTTTTGCTTTTTGAAATAACAACTTTTGTTTGACCTAAAGGCAGATTTCTTTGACTACTTCCTCCTTTTGTTATTAAATGTCGTGTAAAGGGCAGTGCATCAAATTCATGGCATTTAATTCTCAGTCTGAATTAAAATTATCTACTTAAACTTCCATATATGTTTATATACGTCAATTAAGGAGAGAACAAGATATTTCTCTCACTGATTTTTCTGGTGCTTCCCCACTTCCATCCACAGATCGGGAATTTAGGCTGGCTGCATAATTATGCCTTGAAAACACTAAGCAAGCTTACCTTGATTGAGACATTTTCCAGTGGACACAGAAAGGGATTCTGTGCTGAGGGATGCTGGGGACAGAAACTATAGTTCCTTAGGGTCAAATCCCACTTACAGATGGAAAAATTGCTCCCATAGTAAAGAGGAGAGGGGGGGAAGTAATTAAATAAAGGAGGCTATACAAGAGCTAGATCTCTCACCTGTCTTGGACCACCTCTATTGTTTCAATCCTGTTCTGACTGCCAGGTGTCTGCAAACACACACGTGCTGCACAGAGGACAGTCTGTGTAGGCTTACTGCACGGGTTATCTCTATTCTGCCTCAAACGGTCTTTGTGCAGCTAAACTGAATCAATGTCTCAAAAGCACTACCTGGTCTAGAGAATTTCTGCAATGCTAAAAAGAGTCTCTGAGCTCACCAGTAGTAAAATATGGAGATTCTCAACAAAATTTCTCATCAAGGAAGTACAATTTGAGCACGAACTTTAATGGTGATGATGGTTCCTGATGCCAGGAAATGAAGGCAAAAGAGGATGAGAGGATGAGGAGGACTTCTAGTTCTAGCTGATGGCCCAAAATAAGAGCGTAATACATCAACTTCTTTATCATTTTCTATACTCTTCCAGAACTCTGTTTCTTTTTATGTCCTTGTAGAGGTGCATCTTCAGCAGAAGGGAACAGCATCATTCTATAAAGCAGGGATGAGGGTTTTCTCAACTGAGGAGGATATTTAACTCACATCTTCCAATCACGAATTCTCTAATTACTAGTCTGCCAGCTCTAGCTTCTGCCACTGAATATTTAATAAACAAAGTCCTCAAATTGTTCCAAGTAATGCTGTAGGTACCTCCTGAATACTTTTTTGCTTCTGGCTTCTGAGAGAGTGGAAATATTACTTCTTAGCCCTGATCTGGGTGCCTATCCTCCAGATAAGGGATAGCCCTCACACAACACCACCCTGATGGTTACTGGAAGGCAATTTGTCTGAGATACCTCCTTGTCTCTGTACGTTGTATATGCAGTCTAGGTATTTAGTTTCAGGTTTTGGATACCGGTCTGCGGCCAGTACTTAAGATATGGGTGTTGCTGCACTCATCACCTCTATTATGTCAAGCACATGTTTCCATTTTTAGTCATCTACAAGAAACAGAGGCAGTACATGCTCAGAAACACTGAAATAAATATTTAACATAGAAGCTGAAACATGGCTTCAGTACTAAGGGAGCACCCAACTACAATCTGGCTGCCATGTTTCTGTTGTTTTTCAGCTTTCTCAGATTAAAATTAAATTTTTCTCCCTTCTAACTACTAAATTTCATGCAGTCAGGGGTGCCAAATTCAAATATTTGGATCTGTCCAAAAGACAAGAGAGAAACAATACAATTATATTAAATAACATTAAAAGAAAATAAACTTCAAACCTCTTGGGAACCTCACATACCCTCTGTGATATTTTTACATTACTGCCTCTCCAAGCTCTCTCAGGAGATTTTTATAACTGTGAGGAACTTTGAATACAGGCTGAAATAATAGTCAAGAATGAGCCGAGTTCCACTTCCCACAGTGCTGTAAGTGTCCAAAAAGCTTGGAGCCTGGAAGGATGTCACAAATCAGACAGATGGTATGGATGTTTTACTAGTCAACTCCAGAGTCTTATATTAAAAGGTACCCATCAAAGAACGCTGGGCAAGATCCCCTTGGATCTCCCTCTGATGACTCAGAAATACCACAATTAAACAAATGGGGACACAATAGAGCCCTAATAGAACACGTAACATAACCATATAAGGTTGTTTCTCTTTCGCATGAATCAGGCTATTATTTGCTTGATCAGCAAGTATGAATCAAAAAGTCAGCTTTACTAGAGGGGTCATATTTACAGTCAGGCTTTGAAGTTAATCCAAGAAAGTCTGTGATTCTTCTTGGCCTTCGCACAATGTTTGTCTCTATCTTTGCGGGCTGGTTGGGAAATTTGGGCTGCTTTATTTTCTTAAATATGTCTAATCATTGCACATCATTTAACTGTTATTTGTTATGCAAGTTTGGGGTTTAAGGTGACAGATTACAACTGTCAGGAGGCAAAAGGGTCAACTGTTGTTAGTTAAACTAAGTGGAAGAGGAAGTAGTCACTCAATATACCACTGATCTTTTGTGGCAACAAAATACATAGGTTGATCCACATAACTTCGAATGGAAACATGGATTATTTCACCCTAGCATTAATGAATCACTTTCATTCAAATACTTTTCAGGTTTGCATTAGCATATCTATGAGAAGAAAACACATGAAGACAGCGTGTTCTCAGCTTTCATAAGCGCAAACAATTTCTTCTGCAGATCATCATATCTTCTTTTAGATTATAACACAGTTGAGGAATATTGTATGTCACCATCATCCTGCTTTCTTTAGTATAGTTTGAGATGATTCTGCAGAGAGAGAGGAACTTTTATTCTAAGTTTCTTTACAAAACCATGATTTTGGGGTTCAGTCTGGGCCTTGAAGTGTACCTCCTCGTTCAGAATCACTACATCCTGTTTATTTTGACTGTATTTTAATCCTCAGCTTGAATTTGCAGATTCCAGCCGAGCTAACAGCTGTTGTTTTTTAGGTATACTTTAGTTTACTTCTGGAATAACCTTAGGAACTAGAAGCTTACAGGCTTAGCAAGAGCAGATTGTGCCCTTTTTAGGAAACTAATTATGTTCTACAGTCTTTTGTGGTGAAGGCTGTATAACTGTTAATTTTAAAAGAAGATGTGAAAAAAAAAACCAGTTTTGAGGTGAGTGAGAGGAAGGCAACCAGATCCCATCACAATACTAATCTCTCTCTTCTCAAGTTTGCGTGTTAAGTAGGGGTCATGTTATTCTGGCAGCTCCTCTGACATAAATGGAGGATGCAACAGTTCCCTGGGAGGTACCTTTTTTACTTAGAAAAAAAATCCTGTTTCTTTAAGTAGAATTTTCTGAGTGTTTACAAGACTTGCAAGTTATTATTCTAAAGAAACAGATATGTTTCCTAAGGATACTGATAAAATGTAAAATCAGGGCCCATAAAAAGACTTGTTTGATAGCAAGAATATATAAGGGCAGTGGAGTAAGCAAAAGATGTACTTGTAGGAGCGTTTCTCAGGAGGTCTCTGCACCCAGGGAGCCTACAGAATGGCTCATCCTTGCTTCTGCCCACAGGCTGTTTGTAAGGTTCCACCTCTGCTTTGAGCTCACTGAGTGAAGGGAGGCGCAGACAGAGCAAGCAGGATTTATTCAAGACCAAGGAACAGCTAAAGGGACTGCAGCACTATCATTCACTGGTATACTTATACACATTCATGTCCCAAGGCACAGCTGTGACCCTTCTTCACCACCCAGGTCAGAAGGAGGGCAGCAAAGGTATTTCAAATCAGTTGGATAAAACATCTTCTGAAGATGCCTCTCCATCTTGTCACTGGCTAGAGAGTTACGCAACCAGCCTTGGAATCTAGCTTTCGGATGACTAAAATCAGGTAAGATGAGTCCCACTGTTCCTGCATTAAAAATGCTACTGAATTTCATGCAGTTATCCTTGCTCTGAACCAAGGTCAGGCTTACTAAGCTTATAGTCTAGAAAACAATTGTCTTTGTCAAGAGTCACTAAGAAAAGGAAATGTCATGTCATCTGTGGCTCATTTGTTCCAACTGTTACACAGTCTCTTTCACAACCAAGAACTCAGAGAAGCACTCTCTGTTTCTCATTACATTTGTCTAGCTTCAATATCTTACAGTTATTTCTTGTTACATACTAAGCTTGACTTTGAAAAACTTTTACGAGGTTAACTCTCACTGAAATAGCTGTGAATATTCAAGAAAATTGGCATCTGAGAACCTGTGCAAGGGGTTTCATTTATGTATTTGTTTTTTTCACAAGACCTTGTTTTCGGCTGTTATTCAGTTAATTAGATTTCACAAGCAGAATGATGAACAGAAAGACTTGATTGGATCTGGAATATGTCAGGTCCAATTTGTACTATAGTAGGTAGCTAAGGGAGCTAAGCTTCCTTTTTGCTTGCTGAAGAAGATGGGGAAGGTTCACTGTGATATTGCTCGCTCACTGCAGTGGTTATCACAGATTCCAGGCAATTCCAGGCAAGGATAATACCTCTGCCTCTCTGCCTGGTTTTATGTGTTAGTAAACAGTGAACTAATGCAATTAGATTCCTAATTGAACACCACAGGGACTAGCCAGTGAACATCAAACAGTCTCTTACTGGAATTAGAAAATAGTGGAATAAAATTCTCATCATATTTTCCAATATGGAAGTTTTCCCCTGACTGCAGAGAAGCTTACATACTGGCATTTTCTGTGCCAAATTTTGTAAGACCTTTGCAAAAGCTACACCAATGATGTTACCCAGTTACCCAGATTTGGAAAGACAGAGAGACATACAAGCTGTCAAACCTCTGGGCTTAAATTTGAACCAGAACCTGCTCCTTTTTCCCATTAACAGGTGACTCACTGAACAAACATAAATTAATTACACCCAGTTTAGCCTGTCAAACACATCAGCTAAATCTTCCCCCTCCTAAAATATTGTGTTTGTGTTAAGGGAACTGAAGAAAGGATATGAAAATATCTTGGGATTGACCATTAGTAGGAAAAAAATGTATTGACAAATTAGGAATTAATTCAGTATCTGAAAGGATGCCCTTTGTTACTGAGACAGACAGAAATCACCTTCTGTCAAGCAAGGCCAGATAGTTCTATGCTCTTTTCAGTAATAATTGTGCCAATAGCTGATGCAGAAGAAACAGAGAATGTGACCTAAAGTCCTGATAGATAATTAGAAAACCTTCCAAGTAATCTTTTTGGTAACCACTGCCATAGTCTCCTATATGAAGAGAGAGTTGTGGCCCCCAAAATATACACCCATTGTGGATTTGTAGCCATGGTGGTTAGCAATTAAGCTGGCATTCAACATTCTGTAAATACTGTCCCATCCATTCTCTTGTTTCTCCAGGAAAGCAAGTTAAGGAGGGAATTCTTTCATCCACTTCCACATTTGAGGAAAGGTAGAAATTAATTTGAAAGGTGTGAGAAGCTTAATTTACAGTTCCTGTTGTAAGCTGAAGTTCCTCAATTCTTCTCTTGCTAAGTTAAGAGGTACTGCAGGGATAAATCATTCTCCCACAGCTACCGGGAACACAGGAAGGTTCTTGCATTCCAGACAGAAAGACTAGGAAATTCTAAATTCCTTGAAAAAGGAAGGTGATAATCAATCAGTTGACCAGGATAGGGCCTGCCGTTATTTCCTAGCAAGAGCAAACTGAATTATAAATTTCTCAATGTACTGGAACAGATCCTCTTAGAAGATATGCTAAAGCACATTGAGGACATGAAGGTGATTAATGGCAGCCAGCACGGCTTCACCAGGGGCAAACCATGTATGACCAACTTAATGGCTTTCTATGATGGGGTAACAGCAGCAGTGGACACAGGTAAATCAACGAATGTGATCTATCTAGACTTCTGTAAAGCCTTTGACACGGTCCCCCACAACATCCTTTTCTCCAAACTGGAGAGAGATGGATTTGATGCGTGGACAGTATGGTGGATAAGAAACTGGTTGGATGGTTGTATACAAAGAGTAGTGGTCAATGGCTCAAAGTCCAGATGGAGATCCGTGACTAGTGGTGTCCCTCAGGGGTCTGTACTGGGACTGGTGCTGTTTAATATCTTCATCAATGATATTGACAGAGAGATTAAGTGCACCCTCAGCAAGTTTGCAGGTGACACCAAGCTGAGTTGTCACACCAGAAGGATGGGATGTCATCCAGAGGGACCTGGACAAGCTGGAGAAGTGGGCCTGGGTGAATCTCATGAGGTTCAACAAGGCCAAGTGCAAGGTCCTACACCTGGCTCTGGGCAATATGCAGTTTCAATACAGGATGGGTGGTGACACAGGGGTCTGTATGCATAAAAAGAGTTAGTTACCTCCAGGAATGTTTGGGCCCATAGCCGGGATCTGATTTTCAGTGCTGCACTCTTCCCTCTTTCCAGTTGTCCCACAGTGCAGGAAATTAGAACACACTTAACATTTGTACAGTTCTGTGCACAAAATAAAGGGAAGTCAGGTCTATGCTTTGAAAATGTATAGAATAATTTTCAAATGCTATAAATAAAACAGATCAACTTTCCCTTAAAGAGTTAAGCAGTCTGAAATCAGTAATTTCATCTAATATACATGAGATACTCCATGCATCACTGAGAACTATAAACTAAGGGGGAGATTCTTTTTGCAACATCAATGAATACAACCACCTACCTGTAGTAATGAAAATCAAAGTTATAGTTTTCAACAATATCTGCCCTGAAGGACTCTTAAAAGGTCAAGGTACTTATCAATCCTTTGAAGCATGTGCTTTGTCTTCATCTGTCAGTCATTTTAAATTATTTCAACACTTATTTTCAGTGTTCTCTATGCCTGAAGTCTGTATTTATGTTCTTAAATCTTTCCCCTCTTCTAACTCTCCTGCTTTTCTTACTGATGCTTACATTATAGCAGCCAGAACATTTGCTCATCCATTAGTTGCTCTACTTTAAACTTGTTGTCCATGAAATGTTCCTGATGAGCACTGATTCTGGCTCATACACCAAGCTGAAGATGAAACACAAGCAATGCAACCTCAAATTACATACTTCACTAAAGTCTGCCAGAACAATATCACAAATAAAGATTAAAAGCTGACCAGAAGCCACAGAAGGGAATGAGCAGAGTCTCATGGGGTAACCACAAAAATTATGCAGTTGCTTGGGGCTTAGAAAAATTTTCTAATAGAAAAATGATTAAAAGTGTGTGTAAAAAAATGTATAGGTTTACATATATAAATGAGTTTTACCTAAAAAGTTTTGGTTTGATTCAGTAGGAAGGCTGAGGTTTTAATCGATTAATCATTTTTATATCAAAACAGAGAATCATTCTCTTGCAGATGGTTTATTGACACTCATGACAGAAGTTCTTGTGACCCCAAAAGCAAAGCTAAGTTTTCACAAGTATATTCCCTCGGCAGAGTGAGAATGGCTGCATTAGCAAAGCCCATGCCTTAGAAAATGAGGCGATGATGTATGTAGCATATCTGAAAATAGCCTTGGGGGATCCTGTATCTTTATAGGCAGCTTTCGCCATAAAGCTCTGTCTTACCACAAGTAAAGCAGAAGCTGTGTGCTTCATTACTGCTTTCTAAATCTGCGTGAAAAAGAAACTGTAGAACCTGGAACTTGCAACTGTTGCTTTTTAAAAAATGAATATTTCAAAGTATCTGTTTATTTAGCTTTTCATGTTTAAACATCCTCTAATCATTTATTTATTTTGCAGGAAGGAG
This sequence comes from Phaenicophaeus curvirostris, assembly GCF_032191515.1. Taxonomy (NCBI): domain Eukaryota; kingdom Metazoa; phylum Chordata; class Aves; order Cuculiformes; family Cuculidae; genus Phaenicophaeus; species Phaenicophaeus curvirostris. The sequence goes on along the minus strand of NC_091397.1, from coordinate 22,698,935 downwards.
GAGAGCTCTTTTCATTAATCATAGTCACCAAAAACACATATTAACAACATATATCATTAGTATGCAAAAAAGTCTACTTTGGGCTGACATTTTAGGACCTGAACACATATTTCTATTTTTCTTAGTAATGCATTTAGGCTGTAGTGATTTTCAGAACGCTGTGACATGAGAACTAATGGAATAGAAACCAAATGTTTAATAAACAGTTTAAACAGTGTAAGAGGTTCTCAGAACATTTTTCCATTCTGTGAAAATGCTTTTATGAAAATAACTCATGATTTCTGACAAAAAATATAAATTTTTAGAGAGAATTACCTTTGGCCAATCAGTAATTTTCCAAAGCAACATTCACTTTCAGTATATATTTCCAATGTGTCAAAAAACCCTTAGTTCTTCTGGATCTGTTCTATTTAATTATGAAGGCAAACAGAATTAAGACACCTTTCTAACCAAACAAACGACATATTGCTTTTCTATGCCCATCCAGGAAAAGTCCTGCTATATATCCAGTTGTAAGCACTGTACCAAATCCTATCCTAATTTGTGCTTAGCAAAATCATCTTGTCTTAGAAGATTGCTAATCACAATGCTGATTTTATATTACTAAGTATTTAGACTAAATGTCTGTCTACATCAAGCAGCTGAAAAATCTCTGCTTTGTATTTTAAGATGCAGACACAGTACATACTTAAGAACCTAGTTAAACCTCCAGTTGCTGCAGTAATTTCTATTTTGGCAGCATATGAGCCTAATCACTGAGAAACATAACTGATAATTAAGATATTACTGAAGAACGGATTAAGTGTTCTGTGCTTATTGACCGATATGTCTTTGAAAGCACAGACATCTTTTCCTCAGTCTCAGTGGAATCAGATTCTTCCCAGGTTGATGAAAGAATTACATAGGAACCAGCAGTGATTATTGTTCATCTGTGATTTTGTTCCTAACAACATTATGGTATTCATTACTTTCAGATTCTATCTTCTTCCTGTCATGAAAATTGCCAAATAAAGTTTCAGAAGCAGCATAATTATTCTATTAATAAATAGGTTTGTGAGGTTCTTTCCTTCCTTCCAAATTCTGGTGATGTCAAGGAATTCAAACATAAGCTTGAAGTAAAGAGCTTAATAGAACAGCATGAAAGGAACTGCCTTAAGTTCTTAAAAAATAGATGGAAAGCACTAACTGCATGAATCCCAGAAGTGACCTCAAGGTCACCAAGTTTGAACACAGCCTCTAGGCAAGTGGAGCTGATACCTACAATGCTAAAGTATGGGAAATATGGGACATTGAATGCAGGAATGGGAAAAAACCAACCTTGTGAAAATAAAGCCAAGTCCAAATACTCAGGTACCTAGCTGACTAATCAGAAATATTTTACTGGAAGAGAGATCTTTGCTTTTGCTACAGCATTGTCTGGAGTGTTAAAAAATGTGGTAACCTGTCCTATTTGCCTCACTTGTGGTACTGTAAAGGGAGAGAGTGTTATCTTTCCATATGTATATAAATACTTACTAAGAGGGAACAAATACACTCCGAAGTATTTGTATGCTAGAACCATTACTTTATGTGAAAATATTCATTTTGGGCATGAGCTATGCTTTGCGGAAGAGCCAAAATGCTAGGAGTCAAGTTAAGAAGAGACCTACCTTTCAGAAGTTCAAATCTGAAATTTAATTTGTGGAAGAGGGGCCCACTGTCTAAATCTGTGCTGAAATTCCCTGTGATAAGCATGTCATTGTGTGACCACAGAGGTTTGTGTGCAAGCAGTCAGTAGTAAGACAGCCAAGAGTTTGGCATGATGATCTTCAATACAAAAATCTGTTGAATAAAATTGCTATCCTGTGTCATGTTGATACATAATATACAATATTTTAAACAAAGAGGTTAAAAAACAGTTAGAAAAATATTTTAAATTATGTAAACAAATTGCGGTCAAGCCAACGACCACCTTGATATACTGCATGCATAGTCACAGTTTATAGTTTTTAGATAGCTCACCAATATTTTTGCAGAGTTTTTCCTGTGAGGTTCTGCAACTGGAACATCCCTTCTCCTGATGTAATGAGAAATTGTAGTATTATATAAAAAAGCAGCAAGTTCAGGAGTGTCTTCTGGAACAGCAAACTGCAAAGAGAAAAAATGTGAATGGTAATGACATACTCATATAATGATTCTAACAGATTTGTTCTTTTCTCAGAGGTCATGAATTTTGGATCAACACTGTTTTTTTAATTTAACAGCACCGCCATGAGAATATATTGTCTTCAACTAGGAGCATGATGAGTAATAGCACAGCAAGATACTACCCAGTTACAGGAATTACTGTAGATAACTCTTTTCCACTTCTTACCAGTGTCAATTTCATTGCTGTACTTAATTCTGTTGGACTCTTAGGGCCAGATTCTGATGAATTCAAAGTTGATGTATGAAAATCTGGTCATAAATTCAGATCAGAATCTGCCTATTGAAATATAATGATATTAGCAGCTTTAGAAAGTCAAAGGAAAAAAAAGGAAATCTGAATTCTAGCAACACATCTTTTGATCATTATTTTTTACATATTTCTTTTGGTAACAAATCAACTTTACATAATGCAACACTGTTAACTTTTAAACTTATTAAAACATGTTCTCTTCAGCTTTATCTTCACAGAATTTTATTCTCTGATTAGAACCTATTTTTATTGTTAGTAGTTTGTCTTTAATTTCTACACAGGGCACTTATGAGTTCTTTCAAGAAGCCTCAGAGAATGCTTGGGAATCCCATCGCTATTGAGGGAGAGGTAAATCCTAATTCATGACAATCCAGTCATGTAAAGTCACTATAAAACATACGTGGAAGTTTGCAATAAGATCATAACAGGAATTCACTTAAGCACAGAAAATACTATTCTTTAACGGTCTGAGCTTATAAATAGCTACATCTGATCCTACTTAATAGTTCCTTTAACCTCTGAACTAAAGATATATTAAGAAAATGTCCGCAAGTGTAGTAAGTGCTGTAGCACTAAAAGGAAGAGAATAGCTATAAAAACACAAACCCTTCCACACATTAATGCTGTATAGTATTGGATTTGGAGAATTTGTACCATTTCTCTGATTAAAACTGTATGGCTAAAGAACAAACTGTTTTGACATTGTCTGAGATCTTCAGTTAAAAGTATCCTACAAAGTAAAAAATACAATAATTTATTAACTGATGAAACCTCCTTAAGCAAAAATAAGATTTTTTTTCCTGTTCCTTAATTAGGTTAACATTGTCATTTTGCAATAAGGGAACAGTTAAATGGCTAGTAAATCTCTCCCCCTCAATGTGGTAACATATGGAATTCTCTTTCCAGGATTCTTTCACCAGCATATACAGGCTTCTTTAATGATGACAAATAAAAAGAATCACAATATAATGACATGCCTTTGAAGAAGCTCTTAATGTATGATCACAACAGATATACATGGAGGTCTATTTGAATACTAGATGATTTTTATATTTACTCACTTCCTCATAGATCCTAGTGTGTTAGCACTTTCAGTAGTGAATTATTACAGCAAAGGTTCAAAAATAGCCCTTTCTGATTCAGAGAAAACACATCTCCTGCAACAACTTAAAAGTAAAATTTCTCCAGTAGCCTAGACAGTTCACTTAAAGATATTATTTCATCCTACTTGAACCAGCAGCATCAAATTGTACATGTCTGTCTGTGTAGCTATGTTATATGCCATAGATTTGCCATACCACACCTTATTTTAAGTGGATTCTCACTCCCTCCTCTAAAGTACAATCTTCTGTCTTGGTTTCCCCACCAGGGAAAACTGTACTGTTTTCTTCTCCTGAGCCTTGTCATCTTGAGCAGATTTCCAGATCTCTTCAGGTCATCCCTTCTCATTTAAAAATCTAGTTTAGCTTTCCTCTTCCTCTATCCAGGCAATACTCTGTGCTGCAATGTGTAACTCCATCAGAAATGTTCTGGGAGAGGACTTTGTGTGAAAGTTGGTATATAAGAGGAGTCAGTGACCATTCAAAAGTAATGCATTGGATGGTGTTATTCCAGTCCAGGACTTGCACTCCTCTGCTGCACGAGGAAACACTGCCTCTAAAAGAGTTAGCTCCTGCCAATCATATCAGTGATTGTACTTTACCCATGTGGTGGAGTTTAACTGGTATTTTGCTGCTTCCCTGACAGATGCCTCACTGGTACTATAATGCTCAGCTATTGAGAATGTGCCATGTGTGTCACCTCATATCATCTGCCATAGCTAGAAGCCACTGCCTATACCTCTGGGATTCACAGGCACAGGCTCCATAAAACTGCATTTTGCAAACAGTCTGGGGAAAAAAACTAACAGCTCATCAAGAAGACTGGCTGAGGTCAAAAGTCCAGATAGCTGAGCCCTCTTATCAACACTGTTTTTAAGCAGATGTGGAAGGAAGAGTAAGAACAGGACATGCATACACAATGCTCCTTCCTAATAATTTTCAATTTCCACGTTTTCAGCTCACGACTTCCTGATCTTCAGGAAGTTTTTGTTCATTTATTAATCTTCATTGGACTTCTCTTTCACGAATTTGCCCACCTTCCTCTTAAAACCATCTAAACTTTTAACCCTACTTCCTTTGGCAATAAGATCCAGACATCTAATACAGGTCACCATGAGCCACCACTTCCTTTTGCTTGTTTTGAATCTGACTCCTTAGGCTTCATTTGCTGCCCCAGTTCCTGTGCAGGGAACACGCTACATTCTAGTGCATGAATAGGCAAAAAGCATTCAATTCCCACCCACGCTCTTCCCACTACTTCTGATCTTGTGGAACATATTTGTGCATAGTCACCTCCTTTCTAGATTGAAGCATTGTAGTGTACTGAGTTCTTCTGGAAGTGAATTTGTTTCATATCTTTCATCAGTCCTTTTACTCCTCTTTTCACAGTACGCAAGAGTCATAATTTTATTCTTTTCCTGTCCCTTACTGCCTTCAGAGAAAGATAAGCTACAGAAAAGGAAGAGACCCTAAATAAAAGTCTTGCTATGTGTGCACAGGTTTGATTTACCTTTGTGGAAGAAACACCAAAGCATAAAGGAAACCTTTCTACAAGACATGAAATTCAGCAATGGGGAGGAATATACTGCTTCTACTGAAACTGAACAACCTATGTCATTTCAAACACCCAAGCACACTAAGAGACCTCGGCTGTGAAATCTGAGAGAAGTCAGGCATATGTCCTTAGCCTTATGGGGAAATTTGAGCCAGGCATCTTGCTGCTTATACAAAACCTGAAGGAAGCAGTCTCTGTATTCTCTTCCCTTCTGAAGCAATACATAAGCATTGCATATTTGAAACCTGATGTGTGTAATCATGTTGTTCGGTGCTTTGACAGAAGGAAAGAATGTTTAAATTCTTGCAATAAGGATTGCACTTGTAAAGACATATTCCGCTAAGACAGATGGACCATTATTTCATTATTACAGGAAGATTTCTCACAAGCCTCAGAAGTCTTGTGTATGTAACAGATGCGATCATTATCATGTGGTAGAAGAAAGAGCAAATTACAAAGCCTATTAAAAAATAATGAAAAAATACATTGCCTGAAATTGTCATTAAGAACTGTGGCACTATTCTACCCAGAAGCTCTGCCCTCCTGACAGTAATGCTCCCATCTCAGCTTCTTAAATGAAAGTTAAAACAGAACATAGTGGCTCAGGATAAGAGATGCTTAACTTCTTTTCACACACTTGCAACCTGATCTGACTAGTGGCTTTGAGATGCTAGGCTTCCAGATGCAAACGCAGCAGCTCAGCTTTTTGCTACTCATCACTTTCGAAAAATAGGTGGAAATGGGGTGGAAAAGATGAATAGAAAAAAAATATTTTTCTCCAAACTTGCTGTGTTTTGGGTACAAAATTGAAACATTTTCTTTCTATTTTCAGTTCCCCATTACTGGTTTCCCTTTTGTTCCTCTAGAGGAACTAAATGAAAGTATGATATCCTGATCCCTCTCTGGCTTCCTGGGTGAAACACAAAAATCTAGCCATAATGTATTTGGTATACGTCAGTTTTTCTGTATTCTTAGAAGTATATATTGTAGTTCTGTTTCTTTAGGCGAAAGGCTTGTCTTGTAGCTCCCGTGGCTGTGAGCAATCCCCGACATTAGAAAGATGTCTCTTTCACCCACTGTACTGAACTCAAACCCTCCTGGAATGGATAAGATGTATAGCACTTTTTAGCTTTGGAACTCAGTTCTCCCCACAAGATGTTTAACAGGCTACTGGTTAAACTCGAGAAGTGTTGTTTACTCCAGAAGTATCTGGAATCAGTTATGCTTAATAAATTGGATACCTTGTTTTTGATGGGATAATATGTAGAGCTGTGTTTTGCTAAATCTTCTGACTCTAAGCCAAACCAAGCGCTTTTAGGGCCATCAGCCATCACAAACATACATCTTAAAATAGGCTTTTAGACACTGACATATCAACAACACTTTACTGAACAGGCCACTACTAGGCTTCCCCTTGTTAGTCTTTCCTCCAAAGTCTGAGATCCCCAGCTCTGCTATAAAAGAAGAACCATGCCCATCGAAGGGGAAGCACTTTGGATGGCAAGCGTTGTCTTACAAAAAAAAGCTAGGAGATTTTTTTCCCTTTTGCTGGTATGGTTAAGATAATTATAGAATCATTTCCAAGCAGAAAAAAAACCCCAAACTTGTCATGTTGTTGACAAAGTTGATTAAGCCATAAAATAATTGTAGACCGTGTGAATCCTTTTATCAAGTGCCAATACATGTTAACTTTCATTTCTGGAATACATTCCACGCAGAATTGCAATTGACAGTCTCACTTTCTAGGATATTCAAAGCACGTTCTTTGAAGAATTAAAATAACCAACACTTTAAGGTAGGTAAAACATATATAGGTTTATAAAAATACTCCCATTTTACAGATTTTACTGTCTCATTCTATGTTGAACTTAATTATAATAAAAAATGTAGCACATGATACTAAAAATATGTAACTTATTGTATACTTGGCATAAGGAAATAGCTCCTGAAAACAAAACATGATGAAGTCTGACTGACTAAGAAGCAGCTGTGCAGAAAAAGAACTGGCGTAAGCTGCACACGCACCAGCACTGTGTCCTGTGAGCAGTGAGGACCAACAGCATCCTGGGCTGTATGAACAGGAGCAAAGGCAGCACACTAAGGAAGTGGTTAGTCCCCTCTGCTCAGCACTCAATAGACCATGTGCAGGTGCAACTTCAATTTTTGGAGTCTCAGCAGAAGACAGAGAAAAGTCTAGTGAAATGAGTTCAGTGGAGTGCCTCCAGGGATGTTCAGGGCTGGATTGTTTGTCCTGCAGGGAGATGCTAAGGGACCAGTGCTAGTTCAGCCCAGAGAAAGAAGGTTTTGAGGAGACTGAATCTTTCAGAAGGAGAAGGCTATCACAGAAATGGAGCCAGGTTTTTCACAGAGGTGCACGGTGGGATGATGACAGGCAATGGGCATAAGTTGAAACAAGAGAGGTTCAGACCGGATGCAGGAAAAAATATATTCTCTGTAAGAATAATCTAGAAGCAACAGAACTTGCCCAGAGAGCTTTTGCTGTCTCTGTCCTTGGATGTTTTAAAGATCAGATTGGATAAAGCCTTGAACAACCTAGGCTGATCTCACAGCTGACCCTGAATACTCCTGAGGTCTCTTCCAACCTGAATTAGCCTATGATCCTAAAAACCCAAGTCACCATACATATTAGCTGTAAATAAAATTGTGTTACATTCTTTAAAAATACTTGATGCTAGAATACCTGGGGACTGCCTGCACTCTATTAAATAGCACTGAGAAGTTTGTCTTTCAATTTAATGATATTACATTATTGTGCTATAAGGGATTTTCCTCACTGGTAACACGTTCAGATATAAGACCTTCTGATAAAAAAATCAGTGCTAGGTTATATCAACTGAAGACCTATGTGCATCCCTTGACATAACAAAGGTTTACTCCAACTTTGGGAGTTCATCTGCCAAGCCTGTATCTGTCATCTGTCTATACAGATGACTTTCTAAATTAATGTACACTTTAGGACAAGAGAATTTTCAGTGTATTGTGGGAACTGAAAAATTTTATCACCTATTCCAAGCCATGTGAAAAACAAGGAAAAGCCTGCAAATTTCCATTTGTGATACTGAATTAAAATACAAGCTTCTTCTGATAAGACAAGTGCAGAAACCAAACACATATCATGCAATGCAATTGTCATGCTGGAAACATTATAGACTATCTGAATCTTGCTTTTTATCCAGAAAAACAGTCATTGTGAAAAATACCCCAAAAGCACCATCTGACTGTTAAGTCTAGGCAGAAAAAATCAAGCAAAATGCAGAGGTGGACTTACCTTTATTTGCATTGTATTAATAGGAGAGCTTGTTTGACAGTGCAATGGTCCGTGTGTCTGAATATGAAGAATGTAAAGAAGAAATTCTTCTTGACTGGATACAGGCCAACCGACATGGAGAACTGTGTTGTTGATGGCACTTGGTCCTATGTTGTGCAGCTGTCAAACAAGTATCATCAGTACTTTCCAAGGCAGTCAATAACAAAGAAATCCAGAGCAACCAACACTGAAACATTTTCAAATTCTTAGTGGCCACAGCCTTGAAGTACTTTGGGTAAGATGTTTAGATTATTAATATCATTTTTTGATGGGGGATCAGTGGCAGGAAGGGAAAAAGGATCTCTCCATGCTAGTCATGAAGCCAGTGGCAAATCTGGGAGAACAATCTTTTTTGTCTGAGTCTGTATACAAGAAATCAATCACCTTTCCCATTTTTTTGGTACATATGAAAGAACTGAAATTACCTAAAAAAGTAAAAAAGCCCCAAATTAAAACACACTAGTGAAATATACTATACAAATATCTACAATGAACCTTAACATAATATACTTGAAAATAGTAGCTGAAACTTCAGAACATGAAAGAATCACATTTCAGGGTGCAGGAATAGAAGATATAGCAGAGTTTAATCTAGCTTTGTGGTTAAAAACTCCCTTTTCAACATTTCTCAGTTAAAATTTTCCCAAAAGATAAAAAAGGAACTAGTTTTCCTAAAGTAACATCCCAGGACATTATTATTTTCTGGTAAAATGGGTAAAGATACAAATAACAGAAAATAAAAATCTGGGCTATTAAAATAGTTATCTTATATCAGTTTACCATTTGACAATGTCTGATGGCCACAGGAAGTTTGGATATGTGTTAACACTGGACATGATTGCTAAAGAAGCAGAACACCACGGAGCTTTACTTAAAAGTTTCTAGAGATGCAAGAACACCTTTTTTAAAAGGTATAGGATTTTTTACTGATGAGCTTTATTTAGAACCAAATAGTTCCCATTTTCAATCCTACATCTTCTTCAGTAAAGGTTTTTAGTGTGGGTGTTTGGGCTTTTTTAATTCTTTGCTAATATCAATAAACTATGAAAGCAGTTTTTTTAATCACTGTAACTACTTTAATACATTTCAAGTTACATACATAATTCCACAAACACCCCAGTGCTTGAGACAGGGTGATTTGTTCAAGATTTTTTGGTTTAGAGAAATACGTTAACATGAGGAATTCACAAATAATATTTTCTACTATACAGTCTGTTTCATTAAAGTTTTGTATTAGTCACGCAAATCTTACACGGCTGGTTAAGTTCGGTCACTTGTACTTTCTCGAGTACTAGTTCGTGAATGACAACCACATGTGAAGCACTCTGTTTTACCCCCTAGAATAAAGGTCATCCATCAGATTCCAAAAATGGTCTGTATTCCTTGTAGTTGACTCAATGCACTTTTTCCTAATTCTTTTTTAATGGATGAACCATCAATAGAAAAAACTCAACAACAATACACGGTAGAAATAAGTTTACTACAAACATTAAGATTTATTTTCAATGGAACCTTTTCTGAGCAATGAGGCAAGAACCTACATATCTATCTACAGGGGGGGTTTCACTTATCTAAATGTTAAAGGAAACATATGTTTTCCTGTTCACAATAGTCACAGCTTCTAACGAGAAACCAGTCAAATCACTGAAAATATTTGGCATTGATTGTAAGGAACTTTTAGGCACTGTTCTTAATTCTTGTCAAACATCCAAAATATTTATAGATCCCTTAAATGTCAAAGACAAGACTCCTAGCGTAAACTAATGTTTCCTCCACTAACATGAACAGATACACTAACATTCCCAGATTAAATTTGGGTCATGTGCTAAAGTCAGAATATTTACATTTGTGGCTTTATCTAGTTGCGGATAAAGACAATAACCCAAATTCACCATAATTTAAATGGAAGCAGAATGAAGTCCTGTGGCAACAGATACGATTTTTACCTCATAGATGTGTTCTACTAAAGGACCAATTTCTTCTTCCTTTGTAGGTTCACCTTTTGGTTCCCAGTTGTGAAGCGGCAAAATAATCGTTGGAGGGTGGGAAACCCTGGAATATATAGAACAGGTTAAAGCAGCAACTGTTAGCAGTGATCAGCTCCATTACTTTTACAAAAAAATTGACCACTATAGAACCCTGAGCACTTAAAGGCACTTTGTTTCAGCACAGTCATTAGAATTAGGTGAACAGTACAATGCTTCCATAAAGCACTACCCAGCCCTTACAGACTATCGAAGGAGTGCTTTAAGTTTCATACTTCCTCTGATGGATGGTCCTTTCCAGACAAGGGAGTGACTCTTTCCCTATTTGTGGAGAGGAATGCAGTCTGTCAGGCACTTGCATTGTTCTTACTGATGATGTGTCTGAATAAATTATCAAAAAAGCTAGAATAATGCTGTGTACATAACTATTTTCTCATTTCCATTAAAAACCCGTAGAAGTTCAGTGCTATGCATCTTCCTTCCTTGCAAAACATTTTTAGATATTTATTTAACTGCTCTGACTGCAAATTCATTATAACCTTTGTTATTCCTTTAAAAAAACCTTGCAAAGTAGTCTATCGCATTTTACAGGTGAGAAACTGAGATACAAATAGGGCAAATGACTTCCATAGAGTCATAACTGAAGTTGGTGTAGCAAGAAACTGAATGGAGGGCCAGAGCCTGAAATAGGGCCCCAGCTTCATATTTGCTTTGCAAATGAAGTGGCAATTAAGCCACTAAACACTTACGTAACTTGCAACAAGTAAAACAAACATAAATGAAGAATACAGTGATGTAATATTTGACATCTGTCATCTGCTAGTACTGAAAGTAGCTCTTGGTGCTTAAATGGTATTACCCTTACTTTACAAGGGTCAGCTCTCACAAGGTTTTGCTGGTTTCCAGAATTTTTAGCTTAAAGAAAAGCCATAACATTTCGATGTTTATTCTGCCAAAGTGGAAGTCATTCAAGTAAGTAATTCCTCTGTATTTAATGACCTATTTCTTAGCATTGAAGGCAACAGTTCAAGCCATTTTCCACTTGTGGACACAATCTTTTTAAGAACTGAGGAAGTTTTGGTCATTTTTTTGGTGTCTATCTACCTACCTATTAAAGAACTTTTCATTAAAAAGAACGTGCAATGCCACAAAAAGTCCCCTGTGTGAATCCATAAACATTTCATTGACACACTGACAGCCAGTCCTCAGCCTGAGTGTCCACCCACACCTATATCTAGTAGTTGCCGTCTCTCAGCATTTTCTCACACCTCTGCAGCCCATCAACTAAACCCTTTCTTAATTCCTCAGCCTCTGCTTCTCTTTTTGTGTTACCGTCCCCCTCTTTTTGTATTTTTTGCCTCTCTTCCTATCCAGAGCATTCCCCTGGATGACCACTCGCTACTCATCTTTGATCATATCCTGTTATCCTGTGCTTCTTTAGCTTTGGTATCCTTGTGTCAGTGGACGGGCACCTGTTTCAGATAGAAATATGAGAATGCTACAATAGCAGCTGGTGACTTCTTGTCACAGCTCATTCCTCATTCACCTTTTCTTCAAAGGCCTCACTCTGCTTTCTACTAGTACATGTGTTGCCATAAGGTGTTTCATCATTACAGTCATAAAAGCAGCAGCTTCTGTGTTGGTATTCAGAATTAATTGTCTAGGTGGTTGCACAAAAAGATCTACATATGTGACCAGGCATTTTGTACTAGTAACATCCATACATGATGTGAATCCCCAAATAAAATGTTGGCTCTGACTGGTGTTACTACGATAAGAAATTCTACAGTGTGCTACATTTACACAGGCACTCAGTAAGTTTACTGGAATCCATGTGAGCAGTTCTACCCTACATGACCTGGTGAGTCCTTAGCAGCTCCATCCTGCAAAGCTTTCAAGGGTGAGAATGCTTGGGAATTCTCATAAGTTCTTGGTGGATAAGGAGTTTGGGATATTAATATGTCAAAAGTTTCACAAGATTATTATATGTGGAAAGAGTCAATACAAAAAATAGTTATCATTATGAATTAAAATGGTCAGACACTTACCCTCTAATCTGTACTTGAGCCAGAGCACTGATGTTGATATGGAGGTTTACTAAATTGCTCGTGGGATTAATCTTGTTAGAACTGGAGAAGATATGTACAAGTGTTAAAAAAGGTTATTTAGCAGAACTCGAGATTGTTACAGATACAGCACTGAATACCACAAGGACTACAATCAGAAAGTAATGCTATTGGATACATTACAGCATGGGCTTGCTATTGCCAGTCTTCAGTCTTGCGGGACACTGGTATTTAAGTTTGATATTTTTCACCTCATCACACATTTAGTAATAAAATAAACTCAAACTTCCTTTAAAGAAAGCTATGTGTGAATATGACAGGAATTTATTTAGCTCAGAATATCATGTAAAATCCCTTGTTCAACTTGGTTATCTATATGGATAGATAGGAGTATCTTAATAGAATACAAGAATGTTTCATTCATTGGAGAATGGCAGCATTAATGAACAAGATAGGCTTTGTTATAATAAAATTTGCTTTTATGACTCTCCAAACTTCTGATTTGTACATGGCAGAACCTCGGAAGAAAAACAACAAAAATAAACTGTTTCTTTACCTTTCTTGTTTTCTCCCCTACCCTATTCAGAGGAGAGTGTTTACACTCTTAATCCCATTGAAAACAGATACTTATGTTTAAAGCCTAGTGCTCTTCCTTGTTTTATAGCCCTTGCTTATTGCAAATCCTTAGTAGCAAAGGTAGTTTCTCTTAATGCAAATGGCCATTCTTATGACTATCATACATTCATATAAAGAAAGGTTTGCAGGTTCAAATACATGAAGATAGTGAAAATAAATTATTACAGACTCAGAATTGAATAATCATAGTATTAATGATACAAAATTTGGAGTTTTTTTTCAAGCCAGTGTGCAAGTACTTCTTTGCTTCATGAAAACTAAGTTTCTATGGCTGTCACTGCTAACTGTTATCACATCTGGGTAGCATCAGTCAAATGGAAACATTCAGAGGGGGCCAGCATTCCCAGCAACCGACTCCTGAGGAGTAAAGGGCAATACTGCTTTGATCCAGGCTTTCTGGTTACAGATTGCTAAAATTAGGAGCAGCTCTAATTTGTTTGTAAATGAATGCAGATTCCCCTCAAACATCATTTGAAGTTTTGACGTAATCATTTATAGCAATTGCTTTGAGTACAGAGGTACAAAAATTGTTTAAGGTATGAAAATGACTACACCACTAATTTGTTAGAATAAGCTGCTCTCCAACTACTACTTTCCATAGAGTTAAAATACAGATTTTGATCACATATATTTGGTATTCAAATCTTGTTCGTGCTTTATGGTATTTCATGGAAAAGAAAATAGTTTAAATCAAAATGCCAGGACCTCTCTCTCTCTAAAGGCTAGCAATTGCCTAGCAAAATCCACATCAGAAAAGGAATCAGATTCAAGATACTGTTTAGCTGCTTGCTTATTTCCTGTAAGTAATGAACTTTGGTCTTACAAACAAAAATATTTATTTTCTGCTTGATATTTTGGAGTAAATGAAAGGTTTTGGGGTTTTTTTAATAACTCAGACTAGGACATAAATTCAGACACATTCTCTGCTTCCCTTTCCTTACATTTATGTGATTTTCTGCCTTATGAATTACTGTTTCCTTTTTCTCTTAAAATAATTTCACCTCTTCACTAAGAACACAGGAATGCGCAAACTGTAGTGCTGCTTGAGAAGGAATGTACAAAGCAGTGAGTTTTAGCTGTAGGATACATTCCCTGTGCAAGAAGTTTTATTTTTTTTTTTTTAAGTGGCTGGGTGCTCGTCAGCATTTTGATACCAGTTTGTGGAAACTCTTCTCTTTGGCAGCCAAACAGATCTCCCCCCTTTACATTTCAGTGAGTCACACTCATGGAGGAAGCATGAGATGTTGCTATCTATCTCCTGAAGTTCAGACTTATTCTTCAGTAAAGCCTTGTCACTTTTTCTATGAAAGTTACCTACCCTCAATTCTTACTACCTAGAAAGATTTAGCTGTCCAAAAAGCTCTGAAACTTCTCAGTTTCACAGCATAAAAGGGTAGTGATGAAAGCCACTGATACCCATTTCAGAATGCATTGTTTGCATTAATAACCTGACAGTCAACAGCGTTATGGACAAGCTGGACGTTATATCTCTGTAGGAGCCCATGCTCAGGTCTGCACAGACTCCAGCTTGCCAGCCAGACCTCTGCGACTGTGCTGAGATCTGACCAGGCACCTCATTGTCTTCTGCAGCATTGCTGTGCCTTTCATGAGTTTCTGCATGTCCTTTTCTTCAAGGGTTACATTCTGGAAACATGACTTAAACATTTTAAATGTCTCAGTTGTTTACCACGGTGAACATGATCAAGGCACTGATTAAAGGCCAGACATCAGCAATTAAGTTAGGGGGGAGGGGCAGGGAGGGCCCCATTAGGGACTCCAGTGTGTATTTGATGAGGACAGATGGAGCAGAAGCCCTGCCACTTATGGAAAAAGTCTCAGGTTTGTTCTTCCTGTTCTCCTAACCCAGATAGCCCTGTGCTTTTTGTCCCTGTGGTGGAAGTCCTGCTCAGCTTAAAACAGAGCATTCTCCAGCAGTAATACTGCAGCCCTAAAAATGTGCAGGAAACTAATGGAAAAATTACAAGGGTTCACCTGCATCGAACTGAAACAGTTATATCGCTTCATGCCAGTAAAATGGTTGAACAGATTTTAACTGCTTTACTTCTGTTTTCTAAATTGTCATGAAGAAGTGGCATGCTATTTTTTTTTCAGGGAATGATATGTCTTTAAATACAAAACTTTGTTACAAAGTGATCACCGTTCAGTAATTCTGAAGTGTAAAATGAAGTGTGAATTTGGCATATGTGTAGATCCTTGGACCACTGACCAAAATAAGTTAACCTGAATTTAAGAAAATACAATCCTCAGAATAAAACTAAGATGGATTTTCCTAAAAGCTAACAAGATCCAACCCCACAGATCCTCCTGAGCAAAGCTACCCTAGGAAAGCCCGTGAAATACCTCCTGGCACTGACCTTCTTATATATTAAACTTCAGACATGAATAGTTATTCAGAATTTAAACAACTATAAAACTTCTAACCTTTTTATTTGCAGCTCAAAATTTATGCTGAAATCCGCATTTTCAAAATGCTGAACTGAAAATCGAATGCCTGTAGAGAACTGAGAAAAAAAACAAGTTATAAAAAGAGTTGATCTCTCCATATAAAGAAAACAGTCAATTTCAACATTGTATTTTACAGATTGTATATGGCACCATTGTTTTTTAAAATTAGTATGAAATAACGTCATCTAATTTTTTTCAGGAAAAAATCCCATCCTGCCTGTCTGTATCAGCAGATGGAAAACTTGGCTGGACAGAAGATCAAGAGGAACAGAGAAGACTATTCCCAAGAACAGAGCAGTGAGGCCTTCTTCATTCAGACAGTCTCTGCTTTACTTTGCCAAGCCAAAAGAAAGTAATAGTTTTCTGGCACCTCTCATACCTGCCTCCATCCACGCACGCCTTTGTCCACGTCTCCAGGGCTTCCTGCTCCTCCTGATGTCTTTCTAACTGTGACATATGAGCTGCATGGTTTAGGTGTCAAGGAGGTGACTGATCACCTGTTTTTCTTCTAGAGGTTAAATTAGCAGAAGCATGATGTTCTAGTTTGATTTGGTTTGAGCTTTATCACTGCAGTTCAGTTAAGAGGAATATAACTTCAAACTTATATTTACAGTTCAGTTTGTCACAACTTGCAGTGTGTGACCACAGAAGATAGAGGCTAAAACACACAGTTCTCAACAGTGAAGGAGGTGAGGGCTTCTGCTGGTGCTCCCTGGTGTTTATGCAGACCTTGCTTCCTCCCTCTGATAATTTCCATTTGCTTTGCAAGCAGGGCATAGAGTAAAGCAGGACAAGTTAGTTCAGAAGAGAGAATGGAATTGCAGGGCTGACTGCAGAAGGAATGTATAACAGCATATGGTGGGTTCTCTGTAACTCTCTTGTTGGACCCAACAGGTCCAGTATGTAAGTGACAGGGGAGCAGGGGGAGATGCCATCTGCCCTCCATGTTAATTAATAAATTTGTACTGCGATGTTTAAAATAACGTGTTTAATTGACCCATTTCAACTGCATGTGTTATAAACCTGGTAAATTTTGAAGCATGCATTTTGTATTGAGACTGACAGCAAAGACTACAGCCTGTAATCTTGTACAACTTTACCCTCTCACATCCCTTATTGCCTCATTGTACAATTTCCTGCCAGATAACCTGCATGCTTTCATTTTTTTTGAAAAAGATGGTTACATATAGCCATGTTGTCCGCATGGACAAACAATCTTCCTGAGAAATTCATCAAACGGCATTAGCAAATGAGAACATAATTACTTCATCTCTGCCAACGTCTGACTAGATTAGGGGGCATGAGGAAAGAAAGAAAAAGATCTGTCTGCTTGGCCTGCTTTCCTTAACATACTTGGGTAGCACTGTCAGCAACAGGACAGGACACAACAATGTAGAGTTTTGTGTTTAGGACATAGATCCAACATCATTGAAGAGGAGACATTTTACTTTGTGGGTGTCACTTCAAATGTTTAAGCAATTCCTTTTCTTAATCTGCCTCCAGAACAAAATTTAGCTAACAGGTTTCAATTATTTCTTTCAGATGCCCGATGCTGAGGCAACATTGTGATCATAAAAGAAATGTCAAGTTCAGATCTATGAATTCTGACCATTTTAATGTCATAGTTCTAGCTAATCTCTCTTTTTTGGAAGCAAAATCTTTAAACTCGAAAGAGAATGCTTTTATATTAAACAGAAGCTGAATAGGTAGCTTGGAATAAAGATGTAAATAATTTTTAAGACCATTTTTCAAGATGATTTTAACAATTGTATTGATATTTCATTCATCTTTAAAAATACAACATTTATTTTCAATCTGAGACAAAGATTTCCAAATATTCAACTCAGCATTTAACTTACTGCTTTTACTAATCAGTCCATGTAAATTTGTTTCCACTTATAGGAGAAAAAAACATTTGATGAACCAAATTTTCACAGACAGAGCAGAGGTGAACATCATCTATTATACTGCTGAGCATTAATCCCTTATTAAATACCACAACACACTCCTACTGTAGGAGTCTAATAAGCTGCAGATGTTGCCTTTGTATGGCTGTATGACTTCGTTAATGTCAAGTAGCCCTTGACACTGCTACTAATGACAGGGCCCTTGATGAAAACCCACTGTGGCCAAAGGAGTTGAATTTGCTTGAGTCTGTAATTCAGCAACTACTCAACCTCCTTACTTTGGAAAGATATTCATTTTATCAAAATAGTTTAATATAATTTCAAATTTTCCAAGTGCTTTGGCCTGTTTGATAGGACCTAGGTGTACCCTCGGAGACAGAGGGCTAGCTTTCTTTGAAGTCTTACAGTACATATGAAAGAGAAAACCTCTGTTCTCTTGAAGAATCAGTTTGGTACATACCCAGAAACAGGCATGACCTTCTAAGCATCCCAGTCTTCTAACCTTATTTTTATTAATCTTTGTGAACTTCCACATTGTTCTACCAGAATTTACAACAAAATCTACATCTCCACTCCTAAGGTCACTGAACAGGCATTAGGAAGTTTGTCAGTCTGATCCATTTCACTGTCATAAATAAGCACTTTGAGAACTCCTTGCCAGTGAGATGGTATCACAGGCATTTAGTTTGCATATGAGCCGTATCATATAGTGATTTTCCTTCCCATTTCTTTTAATCTTCTTTTTTACCTTTGGTAACAAAGATGTTACTGAAAAGTTAAAGTAATTTTTATGGCCAGTAAATTATTTTAAAGTCAGAGATTTTCAAAAAGTTAGAGATACATCAATTTGATGACAATAACACATTTTGAGGATATGAAGCACCAGACAACTCTGTAGGGCTGCAGTAAATTCCCATGGGCTTTATCACAGAATCCTGCCATAACCCTCATACTCAGAAGTTGATTTTAAATACTTCAAGAATTCTTGGATTTCAGAGTGCTGAAAAGTCATTACAGTGACTCAACAGTTAAGAGTTTTAGGAATGTTTGATTTTGACCTAACCCTCCCTTCCCATTCCCTCACAACTTACACAAAGAGTCCCTTTCTGACTGAATATTTTGAGAATAACTGATCTCCTGCCAAAGCAGAATTGTTTTGCAAAACTGGAAATGGATCAGAGCAACCTTTTGTGATTTATGCAATTTGTACAAAGGGCTGGTATTTTGCTTTTGGAAGTACATTTGCCATTATAAATACATTTGGACTGAAAAAGCTCAAGTCCTTT
The DNA here is from genome assembly GCF_032191515.1 of Phaenicophaeus curvirostris. Lineage (NCBI taxonomy): Eukaryota > Metazoa > Chordata > Aves > Cuculiformes > Cuculidae > Phaenicophaeus > Phaenicophaeus curvirostris. The sequence continues at coordinate 22,680,169 of NC_091397.1, read as the reverse complement.
CACCTTTGCTAAGCTTCCAGGAGTGCTGGTTTTAAAGATAAAGTTAAGCTTCGAGCTTTCACTCACTATAATCAAACACTTAGGCCATCTGTCTTTGTAATGCTCTATCTCCATACGCCTTAATTTTCAAGGGTTGGATTCTCTTGTTATAAGCCAGAATATCCTTAAACATGTTATGAACCCTGCTGTTTCATTCTGCTGCTTCTAAGTGTCTTGCTTAGGGATATTTGGTAACAGTACATATATGGCAGCTCTAGGGTTGATTCTCAATAAAAACCGGATTAGTTGTGCTCTGAGAATTCATAAGGAGATAAGTGAGAATAGTACTGCTATAAGTGGTCACCAAATAGCATTCCTGAAGGTCTTCACTCTGCTACCACTTAGGTTCAAGGCTGATGAGGAAACAGGGCATTGGATTCAAAGGAAGGAGTGTGAGAGTCTATAATCTAATGCCTCTACACCCAAGACCATTCCAATGCTTATGTTTATGACAACAGATAACCATGAAGATTTACTCCTAGCTTGTTAATATCTCCTATGTTTAGTCTTCCTTTTCTGTTCCAAACCCACAGGGTTTATGGTCTCCTTCCCCTCCTCCAGCGTAGCCCAATCATCCATGAGATTCTTGTGCACTTCTGTCTCTATCTTGAGAATTTGCTTCTGCCATGACAGTAACCAGGAAACCACTAAGTAGATATGTAAATTTGCTGGTTTTCTGGTACAAGAAATAATCAGCCTCGACTTGCAATTTATCTAGTGCTTCGGCCCATCATTGCCTCCAGTCATTCCATTGCGAAAACTTAATACCTCAGAAATGTTTTCAATTACTCTTACTTTTTAGGAACTTCATTTAGTAGAATAAAAATGGAAAATACAAAATCTTTTAGCCCTCTTCTCTATGTCCTTCCCAGATAACATTTACAGTGCCCCCTTCAGACTTCTAGTTCACAGCAGTTCTATAGAAAACAATCCCCAACAGGCAGGTTCTTGCTCCCGGCATGCCCATCACCTGAGTTCACTTTTGGTGAACTTCTGGTCCTTGTAGTCCCACAAAGTCTCTCTGGTTCTGCTCATTACCATGAAAGCAGATGACTGTATGAGACGCATGGTCTCACGTGCACTTTCTCTATAACTGATCTGAAGGTAACCCTATGATCCAAACAAGCTTATTCTAGTCCCAGTCTCCTATTATATGACCCATTTGGTTCTTTTATCAAGGGGCAGACAGGAACAGCTTCAAGATCATAAGAGGCCAGGAAAACACCTCTCTATAGAAAAGTCCAAAGAGTGAAATATTGATCTTCCATGGGACAAACCTTAGCTTAGTAGGGATTTTGAAAATACCAAGGAGATTCCCTTTGGTTTCTTTGTAAAGCCCCAGGTCCAATATGAAATGCAAACAGTGGTACTTTTCTTTTAAAAGCTATTTTTTTATTCCTTTTATATGTTCCTGCTGTTCACTGCTTCCTTTTTATTAGGATAGCTTTTTATCTAGGTATAAAAGCTTGGATTATTTCCGTTCAGTTAAACATTCATAGCATTTATAAGTTTACAAGCGCACTAGAATTCCTCTGCAAGGGCAACCATGGCCAAACATTCCGGGGATCAACACTTCTGGGATTGCCTTGAACTGTTTTGTCATGAAATAGGGTCAAGTGACAACAACTGTGGAATGCAAAGCACATTTTTTATCTTCAAACCTAACTTTAATCCTTAACTGCTGTCCATTGCCAGTCATTATTCAGTTCTGCTTTTGCCTAAAACCAAGGCTACTAATGTTCCATCTATTGTGCAGTATGATTTATGAGTAGCTGTCTTAGGAAAATGTTTAGAATTACATTAATAACTTGAAGAAAAACTTGATTCCAAACACATTTTCATGGATATAAATCATGATATAAACCAATAAGAGAATTCTTATACACTCAAGATGAGTATCAGGCCAAAGAAGCTGTAATTTACTCTACATATCTTCAGAAGAAACAATAGTGAAAGGGAGAAATAAATAGATCACGTTATGGATTGGGATTCTCTTCTCATTATACTACTGCAACTTCTGTGACTTAAGTGGAGTCACTTCTTTACAGTAAGTGAAATAAAGCATAGGCTCTAGCATAATTAGTCTTTTAGAACAACAAATTGTTAGTTCTTCAGATGCACAGTTCTGCCTCTTATTACACCAACAATTTCCTGTCCAAGTAAACATTGCTTACTGGGACACATTTTCCTAGTTGAGTAGATTTCCATTTGCTCTCCTTTAAAATTCAATTAGATAAAAATCAGTAAATGCATTTGGTTTTCCCTTACGTTTGCACCAGCCAGCATGGGGTTCCCAAGATCACAAACCACCATTCTAGTTTCATTTTCCATCTTGTAATCACAGCTCAAAACACGCAGTGCCTGTAACAAAAGGACACCAGTATGGAGGTCAGAGATCACAATGAAATGTATCCAGTTGGGAAGGTGATGTCTTTCTGACTGTGACATTTCTTTTGATTTCAGACACCTGCTCAGTGTGCTATAAAAACATTTAATTGCTTATTGTCAGACAAGGGAGGAAAATTGATGCCAGGGAAAAATAAACAGGAAAGTTTCCCAGTATCTTAACAGCCATGATGAGATCACTCTATTTCTAGTTTTAACATACTGCTTTGTTGCTGTGAACCATTCTTATCATCATAATGACTCAACAGAGAAAAAAAAAAAAAAAGAGTAGGCAAAACTGAGTGAGGAGAATATGCTTCATATTAATTGAAATAGTTGTATTATCCATCACTAGAAGTCTCTATAGTGAATTTCTGGCATTGGCAAAACTTTATTATACACCAAGTCTAGAACATTATTTTCCAACCTATCGTAAAGTACTTTGATCATTAAATACTTCAGTAAAAACACAAAGCATTACCTGTGTTTATAATTTAGCAAGAACAGATAAATTTTCACATTATCAGAAATTAAAGTTTTCATTGTTTATAGCAATAAGTAAAATTTAACTGTTTTTCAAGCAACTATTCTTTCAAAGCCCTGTTTGTACCTTACATTTTTCAAGTAGTTTTGTTCCAAAGCTTTGAGGATACACTCAGAGAATCTCTTAATTTAGGATGTATCCTATATTTTTGTTGTGTTTTGTTGTTTGGTTTTTTTTTAACCCTTATTACTAGGTGTTGTCATCTGTAAACAAAGCAGACTTTATAAAAGCAGGAACACCTATAGAATAGTGGAAGCAGAGAAGAAAGAAAGTAAGACAGAGCAACAAAACATTTGTTGTTTGTTTTTCTTCCTGTTTTCCTCTCTGGCATATTCAAGGAAAGAAAATGCTTCCATATATGGGTAGAGGAAAACTAGCTTTGTAAAAGCATGATGCAGCTAGTTGTTGCTATGAGGCACTCCTACTACTTTTTCTTTAATTTGTGATTCTCACAGATTAAGCAATACACACAAGGTCATGTTCTTTATATAAAAAGAACTGGGAAGTCTTCAGACCACTAACAACCAATTCATTCCTATCTGTAAAAGCCAGCGTGGGCACACTGACCTTATAATTTCCTGAGATTAAAAGAAAAGATAGGGCATGTCGTAAGAGGAGCCCATGTGAAGCATGCCCTCACCACACACCTCCTTGTGTACTGACACTTTCACAATTTGCTAGGAGGAAATAAAGTTTGTTACACAGCATATCCAGTGAACTAACAGCCCTTCCAAGCCTGTCCAGGGTTGGGAGGGGGATTTTTTGTACTCTTTCCAGCTGGTTAATTAGAGGTGAGAAGCAACACGTGGGAGAAGAGAGGGTGTTAATGCAGTTGAAACCAAACTTGTCTGGAAAACTGTTCATTTTAGCTTGATATGTGGGTTTATTGTTTTGATTTCGGCTTGGGAGGGGGTTGAAATTGAGGTCTAAGTGTTAGAAATTAAATGTTCATCTATAATTGATACTTGGTAGTTTCTTCCTTGATACTGTTTTATAGACCAGCACAAAGTAAATAAGCCATTATCACACATCTTTTGTTCCTCAAATGCAGAGCAAATAGGGGAGTTTTATGAGTAGGGTTTCTCCAATTTGAAGGCCATGCTCTTAGACTGAAAATGATTAATGGCACAAATTTGTATGACCAGCATCACAAAAGCTAATTTGTGCAGCATTAAGATGTGGCAAAGGGTCAGCTGTGGTAGAATTTCTTTAATACTGAGATTTATTGCCTTTGTTTTCTCACTGATCAACTTTTTGAGGTGATTAAGTACAAAACAGGAAAATTAAAACCAGGCAGGAAACAAGAAAAAGCAGAGACACACACCTAGAACTGTCAGTATCATTGAGTTCACATGTAACTCAGCCAGACGGAAGGTTTTGCCACAAAACCCTTCTACCTGCCACTGGTAGCAATTTAAATTTTTACAGCAACATGTGGTCTTTTTGGCAGTCTTGAGCAGAAGCAACCCCACAACAATTAACACATGTGCTCCCAGGGTGCATTTTAACTAGAAAATAATTGGATGCTTTAAGTAATCCAGGCTGCCTACAAACTTGAAACTCTTTCTGGTGGTCTTAGTGATGAATTACCAACTGATGCCAGAATAGTTAAGCATAATAGGCTGCAGACTAGAACACCTCCTCTCTTTCCTTGATCAACACCTTCCAATCTTATTTTATGAGGAAAAGTCGATTGATTAGGTGCTAGAATCTAGCTTCTCATCTAGCTGATGTATGAATAACTAATGTTTGTCCTCACAAAGCTCAAATCACATCTCATCCATCATGTACTTATTCTAAGAGTTTTCTGGTAAGACCTTAAGATTTCAGGCCTTTTTTCTGTTTTAAGAGAGCTTCATGCTTTAGTTTTTTAGTTTGAAAGGCATGTTGGATAAGAGCTTATCCATTGCAATATAAATCTGGTTGTGATCTTCAACAACTCTGCAGATCCCAGTCTAAGTGGAGACAGTTATGCCAAAATACATAATGGTTTTGGTGTGGAGCAAATACCTATTAGGGCTTTTTATCTGTCTGATTTACTTCTACTAATTATTCCATGTGAAATGTTGGTTCCAGCCATTGCTACCACAGCAGGATTAAGCTGTTCAGTATGGAGAATTCTTTCATGAGGCAAAGGATTAGTGCACAGTACTCAGGGAATAGCTTGGGGTCCAAACATACAATCATACTATTGTACTGAAAGAATGTACCATAGAGTAAGTATATACTGTCTCTGAATCTACTGCTGGCCATGGAAATGTGAGGCAATATAACGCAGTTATACTTTTTTCAGTGCAGTTAATTCCAGTAACTCTACACCTACTGCATAAGGGCAGTTATTACAAGCCAATGGGTTTCCAGTAACTAGTAAAACTGTGGTAATTTACTCATTTACCTGGTCTCTGGAACTTTTGAGTGTTTCCACAACAATACAACTTATGAATAACACATTAGATTTCAATGTAAGTCATTGTATTTCATTAATCAGCTTTTGACTGAAGGAAGTATTAGTATGTGCAAGAATCACTGAAACTTCAAAATCACATCATTGACAACAAACTGTGAGATCACATACATTCACTTGGCCCTCCAGTTGCTTATGATCATGCACATCTCTGCAAAATGCTACTCTTCTGATACGGTTGCACAGTCTATGCACACTAAGCTACGGAATCAGGCCTGAGATAACAAGACAATGACAACTGGGATTGGTCAAAAATTGTATTCCACAAAGTTGAAATGAAGATGTAGATGGCAAGTGAATTTTCAGTTAAGTTGTTGACTTTAACAATTTCTGAGTTTAATTCAAATGATACAGAATAATCCAATAAATTGTGCCAGGTTGGACAGGAAGCATTTATGGGATAAGTTTGTTTCTCTATTAGATAGACTAAATCCAGAGAGGATTTATAATAAAGTAGGCTAATATCCTCTATGAGTAGAGTTACTTCTGAAATTATGGCATTGTGATAGAATTTTTTGATTCTAAGGACTATTCAGCTCATTACATTTCATTTATTCTATGCTGTCTACCTGTTTTGCTGGCTCTGAGGTGAATATTGTCTCTATCTTATTGCAAGGAATTGCACAGTCTGGAAAGAAACAGCTGCATAGAGGAGTGTAAACACTGATACATAAAACAGTCAAGGAAACCCTTAAATGCAGAGCTTTAAGAGCATGATTGCAACAGGGTCTACCCCAAATCAGCCTGTCTACTGAAATTACTCTGTACTACATTAAGTACATTTCAGGAGCACTCACAGATACCCCATTGGCAAGGTGCAGTGCAAACACAAAAATAAGAAGTGAAATCCTGATTCTACTGCAACTGACAGCAAAACATTAATTTATACCTATGGTTCATGCCTCAAAATATCCACAGACTGAGACCTTTCTTCACATACCTCAGTGTTTACTGTTTAGTACTGTGATAATTTATCCTCTCCTCTTTTCAAGAGGTTCAAATTGCCTTTTTTCTCTTAATAAGAAGCCCTATAGGTTGAATTAATTGAGTTCCTTTTTAATTTATACTCATTTATATGCTACCATGACCCCTGAGAACTTGGTCATACTGGCAACACGTGAACATAGGATTCTGACCACTCTGGGGGAAAAAAACAGGAAAAACCTACTAATTATTGTTTCGCGTGGTCAAACTATTTAATTTGCACATTTAGATGGAATGACGTGAATTAGAAAACAGAACAAGAAGGATATAAAGGAATGTCTGAGTCTAAAATCGTATTTCCCATTCTAAATTTTCTTTTTAAATTATAAATGTTTTGTGTTCTTCTTTGTCGTGTTCACAACAGTTTAGGTGAAATAGGACAGTACAGAAAAGCAACTGAGTACATACAAAAGCCAGCCTCTACCAGCAGTTAAACGCTAGCAAGTTTTAGCTTTGTCTTTTTTTGGAGAAAATTGCCCTATGATTTTCCTTTCAAAATACACTTAGAAGTGAGTTTTTAGTTTATCTAATGGAAACACAATATTATGAACACCGGAGTTCTAAAAATCATACAGTTTAAAAAGAATAGAAAGACTAAACTCGCTTTCAGTACCATATGCAATTCTTGTGAAAACTGTACCTGAAATGCAGAAGGAAAGATGCTAAGAATGGTTTGACCCTTCTCAGAAAGAACACAATGATATCTCTTTGAATGGATAAGCATGAAAAGTAAGAGAATATGAAATAAATTGTGTTGTAGTGAACTACGTAACTGTGTGCAAATGATTGCAATTTTTCTATAAATTCAGAAGGATTCAGAACTGGACTTGTCAAAAATGTATTTTATCTTCCACAAAATATGAAAATTAAAATGTTGCATTATATTTCCTAGGCTTTTCAGGAATTATTTTGAAAAGAAAAAGGACATAAGAACTCTCCTTCCCAACTCATTAGAATTTTCCTTATTCTTCCAAAGCACCAGAATCTTCCACCTCTTTTTTCCTTCTTTTCCCTGTGAGTTTACCCTGCTGGCACTGTAAAATTCATTTTTTTTTCTAAAATAATTAAAAGCTCTGAGTAATTTCTGTCCAGTCCAAATAATAGATACGTGCTAATATATGCTGTGGGTTTTGGAATAAGTAACAACCTTAGTAATGGCCAAAATAACAGCCAAAGATTCCTGAAGAGAAACAAAGGAAGAATATAACAAGCTGAGTATATTAAAGAGAAATTAAGTTTTGTTCATCAGTCTGAAAAATAGGAGGCTATGCTAAGAGAACAAAAGACACAGACAATCAAAAGAGGATGGTGTCTTCATTTATATGTTTAGCGTACAAAGATAAGCTTCTGAGAAGCGAGGTTGCAGAGATTTTCCATCTTCTCATCTTCAGTGACATCATTAATTCCTGTAATTTTTTCCAAAGTGGGTTAAAGCCCAGTAATGAAGACACTATCAGAAAGAGAATAAGGAAATACCTTGTAAATTACTTTCAACTTCCTCAAAAACATTTGCCTGTAGAAAGGAAATTAACTTGCTTTCTCCCACTCTCACACTTGAGGCCCTCCTGGACATTCCAGGCACTGACAGAAAAAAAAGGAAGCTCATGTTGCAAGAGCTTGTGAGATTTATGTGCAGAGGAGGTGATTCTGAGTTGGTGTCCAACTGAGAATACATGGACACTCTGCTTGTTTGCAGTATATTGTTTCATCTTTGCTCTTAAAAAACAAATAGACCCAAAAAGGAAACACTAGAAGTTTTGTACAGCCCAGCAGGACTTCAGTTAATGTTAGTCCTTCTGTGAACACTGGCACATTTTACATTGCAACTGCATTTTTGGCACATCCATAAGATAAAATAATTGAAAACAAAGGAAATCAACTTTGTCAAGTTTATACTGCAGTTAATGTTCAACTATTCAGAATATCAGAGACTGGGAAACTCTTAATAATGATAAAACACTAGTGAGCTGGAAGCACAAGACAGTGTCCAGGAATCTGGGGTTCAGCAGTGCTCATTAACTCTGACAGAGAGCTGGTACCACAGGATCTAATGCTGGAAGCTCTCAGGGGACTCTGCACTATCAATCCCTCCCTGCTGCTGATAGGGTTACTGGTTCAAAATCTGAATTCTGTGAATACCTTTAGCTCTAGGAGAAACATGAAAGCATATGTGTAACTCAGTTAATAGCAAGGAGCTGGACCTCAACTGGCTCTGAAAAGAATGGTCCTGACCTTCCCATCTTCAGGTGACATGTCTTATCTCTATGCTGGACAGTGTGAGCAAGAATAGCTGAGGGTCAATGGAATCTCCTTTCCTGAGAGGCACCTCTCTACTTGCTGCTTTCAGCTGGTATAGCCTATAGGTTAACCTTGTTCTCAGTTGTTCTACTTTATTATGCTAACAATTTGATTTTCGTTTACCTTGTTGTTGCGTTCAACCCCCGTATAATCTGCTTCAGGTGGAATCTTTATATGTAGCTCAGCTTCATAGGCTCCTTCCCCATCATTTCTTGGATTTATTATGAGCATGACAAAGTTTTCTTCTCCGATTATTAGTGGATCTTTATCTCTGTATAGAAAATACTACTTGTCAAGAGTTAAAACATGATAAATAATGATTTACATATGAGTAAAGCAGAAGCACATTTTGCTCTCATAGTATCTGTTCTGGAAAATATTCTAAGAACGCAAAATAAAAGATCTTTCAAAAAAAATGACCCTATAGAAAAGTATGCCAGCACCTGGGTAGGAAAAAAGTTAAGAGAAAACAGCACCATGGACAATCAAAATGGGCTACCACAGAACTTAAAACTTCATTGTATAAAATTTCAGAGCCTAACTACTTTCTAAGCAGAAAGTAGTAGGTAGTGAAGAAATCACTTGCCACAGGGGTCCCATCAGCATTGTTTTCTGGAGGGCACAAAGACGGTGGCATTCCAGCTTTCCCCTCATGCCCATTGTAAAATGAGCAATGACAGAAGATGTCCTGAGACTGCAATAGCACTGTGCCCACTCCTTTCACAGCTATGTACTGATTTTGAAGGCACAGAGTCAGATCAATGTCAGAGATTGCCCACTTGTTCTGCTTAGCATAATTTTCTGTCCATGGGAGGAAATGCCGCCAGTTTTTGAAATTCCTTTAGTCTGAGATTCATTTACTTCACTGTATACTGAGTTCAGGAGAATTTTGTCCCAGTCTCAAAGACACAGGCATACTGAAATAAAGTTTTGTTATCTCCTTTGAACAAAAATTTGTATTATCTCTTAGCCTTCAGAGAACTTGAATCACTCCTAACAAATACTTGCGAACAATATTTTCTATGATAAGCATTAAATATCAGAATGGGTCCAACAAAGGTACATTTTAAAGTCTGTATTTCTTCATTTCTTGGTTTTTCTACATGAAATGGATGTGTAAATTCTGGAAATCAGGTAAGAATGAGTAGCTATAGCAAACAACAGACCTGTGTTCTGTATATTTCATTCTGTTAAAGCAGTTAGAAGTGTCTGTTTTTCCTTATATACAGCATCATTTATTGTATTTAACTTACGGTATAGCAGTAAGCTGCAAGTCAGGAATGCACAAGTTGTCCTCCCCACAGTCAACCAGAATGTAAGCCTGTATTGTTGTAAAATAAAAAAAATATAATACAGTTAGTACATGTTCCAAAGTCCAAATCACTTCATTAAATACCACTGACCTAAATATATAAAACATCACAACCTTAATGTCTTAAATATCACTAGCACTGTCCTGGTGAATTCATCTCTTCCTCCTTTTCATAAGTTCCTTTCCACATGGGTATTGTTGTAGACTATTTAGACTGTCAACTATGTCCTCAGCTGAAAAATATCAGCTTTCATGCCCTTCCCCACAGTAACTTGGCTTACATATTCCAGAATACAATCAAAAATACGAACACAAGAAAGTTTTGGAAATTCTTTAAAGGCCTCTCTGGTTCTATACTTATATTCAATTTACATTTACAAGTAAAACCTTGTTATGTAATTTCTAAGCATGATATTCTGTTTTAAGGAAGATGACACACACAGGATTTGTAAATGCTTTCACATTTATATATAGAAAAAGTGGCATGCAAAATTCATACCTGTTCTGTTACTGAGCTTTTCTGGTAATAGTTCAGTATTGGCTTCAGAGTCAAGCTGTCTTCAAAACTGGATTCATCCAAACTATAATTCAAGTTTATATTGATGGGAGATAATTTATCTCTAAATTCTGTTTCATCCTGTGAGTGACAATGACATAATAAAACCCAATGGTTTAATATAATTATTTCAGATTAGTATGGTATTCCCACAGATGCAGACTTCAGTCTTTAAGGTAAAGATATGGTTCTTTGACAGCTACTGGCCAAATTCTGGCTTTATATAATGTCTTCACTAAAGCAATGTGACTCACCAGTAACTGGAACTCCCAGAACACATAGCCTCCACAGCCCCACATCTGGAAGACGCTGGCTGAGTTAAGCAGACTCAGAATTTTTTAAAAGCATTAGCCTAAAACAAAGCTGTTTAAAGAGACACAAGGAATGCACTCCTACCAGCTGCTGCCCTCCTTCCTTTCAGAATAGAGGGAGGGCATATGTGGATATGTGGAGGTAATAATGTTGGTTTGTTCCAACACTGAGAATTCTATTGATTAGCAATGGTAAAACTCCACCACTTTTATTGCCTAGATACTTCCTTACATACTGCTTGAGACTCCTTTATTTCACTTTCCCCTGCATTTCTAGCATAAGCCTTGGAATCTGGTTCAATTGCATGAGGTAACTTCAGCTGCAAGCAAGTAACAAATGATCCTTTCTCCTTCACAACTTTGGTTCTACAATTTTAATTTTTCTAAAAATATTTTCAAATATTGCAAAAATATTTTTAAATATATGAATTTTAAGTCAATATTGCCGGTGACAGCCCTTTAAAATACCTTTTGAAGCTGAATTGGCATGACATTTAACATGTATACTTGATTATTCCACTGTGAATACTACAGGGAGAGCAATCTTGCATTTTTGTATGAAGAGGTGCAGTATTTAATCAGAATTTCCAAAAGAGCATGAGAATAGTGTATTTATACACAGAGGAACCATACACACTTCTTCAAAGGAAGTCTTCTTTTTGTAATTACATTGACAAAAGGTGAGCCAAATATTTACATAGGAAGTTTTGCCCAGGTAGAAGAATGTTCTGGATACCCAAATGAGGCCTTTCTCATCCCATATTTCTGCAGTTTTGGGATCTGAGAACAATGGAAATTATCCTTCTTTTCCAACAGATCCTTTTTATTATTATCTTTAAACCCTGGTACTACTCAAATGATGATAACAGTCCAAAGTATTTTAAAGAACTTACTCTGAGATAAACAAGAAAGTCCTGGCAATGGAGCTGTTTCTGTCTCTCTATTACAAGGGAGAAGTAATGATGTGACTGATGGTAATCAAAGAAGAGGGTCCTCTTAACAGCTCCTTTCTGTTTCAATGAATCTAATTGCAATTCACCTTTCAGCACTAAAGAACACAAGCAAATAGAATATTTATTTTTTTAACATGGAAAGAAAAATAGTAATCAATTAATTGTGTATTATAATTAATTACTTGAACAGAATCTTCCAAGTAAAACTAATCCATGCTTTAAATGCCTGCTTTTAATGCATGCTTTAAATGCACACTAGTTTTTAATCCACAGTATGAAACAGGTGTAATTTAAGTCTTTGTATTTCATTTACAGATAATACATGTACAGCACTTCCATCTCTTTCATTCTCCAACATGGTACATTCTTGGTTTTATTTGGAAAATAGCTTAAACTGAATCAAAAATCCTTCAAGTGAATAATAAAACCTTTGTGTTATATATATATCTTTTTGTTGTATATATATCTTTTTAGCTGTATTTTCTTGCCTCCTATTATCTTTCAAAGTGAGAAAAAAAATACAGGCGACATTGAGTGGGTGAGAGTAAATTATAGGAATATGAAACATTTCTTACCTATCTCATCTGAAATACTTTGACCTTCAAAGTCTGCGCAGACTCTTACAGTAAAGCTATATATAGAAAAGAACAAAAGAACAAGTAATTACTAGCAGAAAGAGACCTGACCTGGGAATCAGCAGTTTCCAAGTCATACCTTTTAAGTTTTTATTTTCTTTTCTTTTCTTAAAAAGATGTTTGCTGAGATCAGCATTTAGCTATCCCTGGGAAAGGCATTGAAAAGCATCTCTGTTCGCACTAGTTCTTCAGAGAGCCTAAAGAGATCACTCTTCTAATACTATTGGCAAAGTTGAATTCCTTATGTTGTGCTTCAGCACAGCACTGTCCTATAAGGCTGTCTGCAGAAGTCCTTTCTGGTTCATCATGGTCAAGTAAGAAAAATCCTTGAGCATGTTATCAATACTCAAGCTGTTTTCTAGCACACCAAATCACACAAGATGCCAATGTATACCTTTGGCATTAGTACAAGACTTAAATGATATCCATGTAAGACTTACAAGAGGTTATAATTCAATCCGAACCTAACAACTGAACTGTTCAATTTCTGTTGCACAAAACTAACCAGAATGTATTGTATTTAATTTGCTAAGTTTTGAAGTATTTGGCAGGTACATGGCCTAGAATAAAGCATATATAAATTGGTTATTCATGTTCATTGTTTTGTGTGCTAATGCAACGCGTTATAAGTTAATTGTTTCTCATTTGCCTGTTCATTGTATCTAGCTAGCTATTTTGAGGCTAGCAACATTCATATCACAGTTATAACTGTATCGTACAAACATCACCTCAGCCATAATAAGTTATTTCTCATACTAAACATGTGTCTTCGTTTCTCTTTAAGTCAGGCAATAGATTTGCAGTCACACTCGACACCTGGCAGGAGGAGCGTTTTACAGTTTTATTGACTGACACCTTCTAACAAGACTTACTATAAAAATTAATTAAAAAACCAAAAATTATAAACACTTACAGAATATTTTCACTTTGTAAGGAATCTATGCAAGTTATATAAATATTTAACTGAATTGCATTTTAAAAAATCTTTCACAAATCACTCTGGATGGCTAGTACAACAGTTATAATGATGCTTGTTGATGCTATTAGCAGGATGTACTTCCTGGATGAGTGACAAAACAAGAAATCTGTCAGTGGAAAGATGCACTTGATATTTAATTTTTGCTGTCACACTCCACAAGGACTTAGTTCTTTGCAGCATTATTCACAAAGATGATTTGTGTAATGCAACAAAATTGCTTTGGTGAAAGATCTGGGACTTCCTAAAACCTGCAAGTGTCCCTGGTTACCAATCATTCTTACATGATATTTTCAGAAAATGTTTTGTTTGTATACGGAAGACTCAGCTATACATGAATTTTAGGTCAGTCCTTGAAGATGTGGAATCAGCTTGGGTTAAATAAAAACATATTTGAAATTGGCATCACTCTTAATCTCCTCACTACGATTATACTACGCACTAACTTCCCCAAGCAATGAATTCAAAACCGGCAACATAACCTTTAAAATAACCTATAATCACATTCTAATAGCATGTTTGCTACCTCTGACAAATGTAATGAAACTCCATCTGGGATTCATGTAAGTCTCATGACCTTATTAAACACCTTCTTCTTTGACAAAAAAAATTGCCTTATGACGTAACGGTCCATGCAGAAACTACAAATTCAGTCATATTCCTACTTCTTTACAATTATGAGTTAACAGACGAAGAACCAATTATTTCCCAATACACAAGGACAAGAACAACAAAAATGAGAAAAGTTTGTGTAGTTGCATAAATGCAACTTAAACATCAGTCTTCACAGGCCAGACTCACATTTTATTGCATAAGAGTGTAATTTCTCAAATGTAAACTCATGAACTGCCATCATGTGTTGAACTCAGTGATTTTGCTGCAGAGACCTTACGTAATTCTTGTGCTGTCATATTTTAAAAAATATTGAGGTAAAAAATCCAGCTTGGAATGCTTTACCTGTTAAACAGCACAATTTCAGTGTATGTTTAATTTACTGTAACAAATAGAATAATAACTGAAGTCATGTTTTTAAGTATTACTGTAAGAGCCAAGATTTAACCCTTCCTCCAGGCACAGCATGTCAAAATGGGAATGGAAGTGCAAAAAATCAAAAATTTAGAGTTTGTCTCCCTGCCTCTGGGCATTGCAAAAGGCAAGACTAAGGATTTAGCATAGTTTTGCCACACACTTTATGGAATTCGTAAATTTCATAAAATCACATTTGTGAATTTATGGAATTTAATTCAGAAATAGTTCTAAAAAGAGTTTCAATCATGAATCCAGATAAATTGGGGTATGGTCATCATTTCAGCATAAAGATGCAGTGGAGATGTTGAGGGATGTTTTCACTATGAAAAAAAGAAAAGCAGAGGAAAAGACAGACCACAAGAGATAACAGGAGTCTCAAGGATTTATGAGATTTAAGATTTGACTCCTAGGCACAGTAAGAAATGCAACAGCTGAGCTTTTGAGGTTGCTTGAAGGAGCAATCAACCAAACAAGACAACAGTAAAAGGAAGAAAACTTCAGTAGATAAAAAACAAGCGGGAAACAGTCCATCATCCTAAAGCAAAGAAACTTTTATGTGTTAGCACTTTTGTCTCTCTGAAGAGATACCCACATTGCATTTATTCTGTAGTCCTTGTCATCCGTACAAGCTTATCATTTGAATAGTGTTCGGCTGTAGCTACAAAATAGAGGGAAAGCCTTAAAACTGAACACAGTTTTCCGTGGTAATCTTGCGGCAGCAAAGCAGTTAGTTTGAAATAATCTTATGTTCTTCTGGTAGACCAAAACATTTTTAATATCATTAGAACAAGACTTCTTCAAAACTGCTTATGGCATATATGGAGGTACTCTCTTTAGAAGGCAAACCAAATTACCTACTGTTACTTAAAATGGTTAATCCTTAGGAAATTCAGAAAGTCAGTTCCCCTTGAACATCTTTTTCTGGACTGTAGTTTGTACTAGAAAGGCTTTATTTTGGCCTGGCTGTTCCAGTAGTTGAAAAAAATAGGAAACTTACTTCTGGAAGTGAACGCAAAGAATTACAAGGTCCTTCCAGATGTCATTTATCAGTGTTGATGATTTCTTTAGCACCCAAGATTGCACACAGATGGATACGGCCTTAGCAGAAAGGCAACTTGATATTAAGGACTTCCTTAATAATATTAAGCTTTGATATAAGGACTTCCATTTTGTATGAGGCTGATACCTGACCTGCAAAGTCACAAACCTCTACAAAAGAATGGCAGAAGCTGTTATCATCTACTGATGAATGACCTTTCAACAAAGTGGTTTATTTTTGAAGAAAGATACAAAAAGGTAAGTGTCTGACTCATAAAGTCAGACTGACCAACAGCCTATGGCAAATCTCACACGAATTCATCTCAACAAAGTACAAAGGGCCTTGGGTCCATACCCACTGGGCACCAATAGCATTCAGTGGGAAAGCATTAGCAGTAGAAAAGAGCAGTATTAGAAAAATAGTCCAAAAATTAGGCAGTTAGGAAGGGTTGAAATATTATTTTTGCATTTTATAATTTTTGGTAACAATTTGTATTCAGCTTGTTTTGAACTGCATCTAAAAATGTTTCATTTACTAAATCTAGCTGACTGAAGATTATAAATATTTTATTACCATTTTAAAAATAACACATTTGGAGATAAAATAATTACAAATTATTTTGAAATTATTTTTTGACAGTAGGGACTTCAGGATCAGAAATTTTAAGCAGTTTGCCTCTGGTTTAGTGGGCTTACAGGAGGTGGGTAGCTGGGTTTGTGAAGAAGGCACATCTCAAATTAGACATCTAAACCTGAAAAGAGCTAAGAAATGAAAAATATATTCTGCAAACTGACTTTTTATCATGACTGGACTCTTTCATGCTGTGTAGCTTTTGTGAAGTCAGGTAACTTCTCTTGCTCCTCTGCCACACAGAAGTAACAATATCTGCATATTACCTTAAGTTAGTGACAAAGAAGTAAATAAAATTTACAGATACAATTTAAATGCAAAGTAGCAACATAGTAGCTAGTGGGTAATCAGATCTTAAATAGTAATAAAAATACCAATGCAGAGATAAATCAGGAAGTATAGATAAAAGCTGGTCCTGAAATTAATAAATCATATGATGTGGAAACAGCCTCTGAAAAATGTAAATGTTTGATTTATTTACCCCATTTACAAAAAGTAACATGTACCTTTCATAACTTAAAAAAAAAAAAAGGTCTTTTTTACATTTGCTTTAATAGCTTCAAAGTTGCAGAATTTGTTCCAAATTTGTTAGCTTTGAGAACTCAGAAATCACCACCTTTTAAACATATCAGAGTAAGAATTATACGTTTCCAGAAGTTCAGGATAATTCTCTTAGGACTACATAAAAAAAGACATTTTGTGGAAGTTTTCTCTGTGCTTCAGCTTTCCAATTTATATCATAGCAAAAATAATATTTTTCTAATACTTGAAAATTTACAATAAACCACATTATTCATACACACAAACACATTTCCTGAAATTTTTCTGGTAGGAGGTTTCCTTTCATTCCAATTTTGCAGTCTCAGTCAGTAGACATTTTATACAAGTTGCACAGCTGGCTAAGAGATACAGAAATCTATCCCATGGGACTGAGGAATTCTTTGCCTGTTGGAGTTTCCCTACTAATTGTTTTCAGATGTACAATACAAGCTTCTATCAACTAAGGAACAAAACTAGAGCATGGAAAAGAGCAGCTGCTCTTCAGTCATTTTGTAATGCAAACTAAATCTTTAGGGAAGAGTATTTTAGAATAAAGAATACGGAAATTAAATTATGCTCCTATCAAAACTCTTGTAGATAAGAACCAAACATCTTCTGGTTTATTGTAAAACAAAAATGAAAGCTACATTTTAAAGGAGCATATTTTGGACTTTTTCTCACTTTTTAAAACAATATCTCACAGCAGAAATACATTTTCAACAGAAATGTTTATATTTATTTCTCTTACGCAAAATCCCACCTTAAATTCTTTCAGTACACTTTCTGTAAATGTAATGGTTTTGAAATATTTTCCATTTCAGCACAAAGCATTCTTAAAAGGTCTTAAAAACTGAGGTTCTGAAAAAAAACATAATCTGGATCAATGAACATGTTTCTGCCCAATGCTGATATTGTAAATCCTCTATTGCATCCACTACTAAAAGAAAAAGCACTTGAATAAAAAAAATAGAATAGATCTTGACCTAGACCCTATTACACAAAGGACAAAGCTTTTTGAAGTTCTGGGACTCCACAGTTCTACCGAATGGATGTGACATTGCTCTGTAGATGGGTAACCTACACAGGATGTAGAAACAAGGAATATTATGATAGAATCACAGAATCATAGAATTCCTAGGTTGGAAAAGGCCTTTGAGGTCATCAGGTCCAACTGTACACATTATATCCCTAAGCACTTTATCTACCCATCTTTTAAATACCTCCAGGGATTGTGACTCAACCACTTTCCCAGGCAGCCTGTTCCAGTGCTTGATAACCCTTTCCGTGAAGTTTTTCCTAATGTCCAATCTGAACTTCCCATAGCACAGCTTAAGGCCATTCCCTCTCCTATCACCTATCCCTTGGGTGAAGAGACCAACACCCACCACTCTACAACCTCCTTTCAGGCAGTTGTAGGCAGTGATGAATTCTCCTCTCAGCCTCTTCTTATCTAGGCTAAACAACTCCAGTTCTTTCAGCTGCTCTACGTAAGACTTGTTCTCCAGCCCCTTCACCAGCTTCATTGTCCTCCTCTGGACACACTTCAGGACCTCAATGTCTTTCTGGAAGTGAGGGGTCCAAAACTGAACACAGTATTTGAGGTGCGGCCTCACCAGTGCTGAGTAAAGGGGCACAATCACTCCCCTGGTCCTGCTGGCCACACTATTTCTGACAGAAGCCAAGATGCTACTGGCCTTCTTGGCCACCTGGGCATATTGCTGGCTGTCAACCAACACCCCCAGGTCCTTCTTTGCCAGGCAGCTTTCCTGCCACTCTTCCCCAAGCTTGTAGCACTGCCCAGGGTTGTTGTGTCCCAAGTGCAGGACTCTGCACTTGGCCTTGTTGAACCTCATCCCACTGGCCTCAGCCCATCAATCCATTCTGTCTAGACTGCTTTGTAGAGCCTCCCTAGCAGACCGACAATTCCTCCCAGCTTAGTGTCATCCATGAACTTACTAAGGGTGCATTCAATCCCCTCATCCAGGTCATTGATAAAGATATTGAATATAACTGGACACAGCACTGAGCCCCAGGGGACACCACTTGTGACTGGCCTCCAACTGGCTTTAACTCCATTTATCACCACTCTTTGGGCCCTGCCATCCGCGCAGTTTTTACCCAGCAGAGTGCGTGCCTGTCGAGGCCAGTGGTAACCAGTTTCTCAAGCAGAATGTTAAAGGCTTTACTGAAGCCCAAGTACACTATATCCACAGCCTTTCTCTCACCCATTAAGTGGGTCACCACTTTACAAGTTAGTTTCGTAGGATCTGCCTTTCCTAAACCCATGTTGACTAGGCCTGATCACCCAGTTGTCCTGTGTGTGCTGTGTGATAGCACTCAAGATGACCTCCTCCATGACCTTCCCTGGCACCAAGGTCAGACTCACAAGCTTTTAGTTTCATGGATTCTCCCTCCAAGACTTCTTGTAAATAGGTATAATATCTGCCAGCCTCCAGTCAAAGGTCCTCACCAGCACATCATTCCTCAGACACTGGACTGCCATTCCCAGGCTTTTTTCTGTCCAGCTCTCATATATTTGTACTAGCCTCTTTATGAACTGCTCCTCTCTCTAAGTGACTTTTTTCCTAGTGCAGTAGACATGCCTTGATGTGGTATTATATGCTATTAGATACCTCCAACTATCCTGCAAATATTTTATAATTGTAACTGATCTTAAATTGTTTTAATTAGCTACAAGTTTTTGATTGTACTTTTACTTTCCAAAGCTAAATGCTACTGAGGTGGAGGGTTTCTCTTTTAAAGATACATGCAGCATTGTCCTGTACGATGCACTAAAATAAGCTTTCCTATGACCAACAGCAGCCTGAAACAACATCCTGTGAACTGCTCTCAGGATGGCCAGTCAGATACCTTCTCTCTTCCAGAAAGGACTGAGACCTCTCTTTCTCTAAGAGAAAATGGTGGGCCCACCAGCTCTTTGCATCACTTTTGCTGTTACCATTTCTCAAAAAAAGAAGTATATTTCGACAGATCAATGTTTCAGTATTTTGTCTGTCTTCACTATTTCATGTTTCATGCATCCAAACACTGCATATGAATTTGCAGCTTGATCCCAGGAGACATCGAGCATTGTCTTATAAAGAAGGAGACTCAGCATATCAAAGGACCCAACTTTCAGCTACTTCATTTTGAGAATCTGTGAAGTACTGCAAGACATAAAATACTCTGTTCTGTTTTGAGGTTTTTGGTTGTACTGATAGAAAGTTTAAAGAATTTTTTTGAACTCTGAATATGTTCAACAAGAAAGCTGCAAGAAAAGTTAGGAATAGGAAGTTATTTGAGAAAGAATGAGGACCTTTTTATCTAATCATGAACTTACCAGGCCACCAAAAGCTGAGAGCCAGGGAGCTCACAAGTTTTATTGTCCAGATTCACAATCCTGGGGTTCAGAATGAGCTGAGCATTCACTGTCACAACAGGTCTGGCTCTGAGGGACAGAAATAAGATTCACTGCATACAGAAGGAGCACATTAGTACTTATGTTGCAGCAGAGATAATGCTTAACTGAGACAGCCACAAAGAAGCTGGAAATGTACGGGTACTTGGGAGAAAACAATCTTATAATACTGCTACTAGCCAAAAGAACATTTGGTTTTGGTCAGAAACTGTGATACCTCCTACTATGACACTTAGAAAGATTTTCAGAAAACAATCACAGGTTTTTCTATGACAGGAGTACTGATTTGAAGTAACTTACATAATTCTGGCAAAACCAGCTTATTACAAAATTACTTTCCTCATAATTTTAATCCCCAGCTCCCCTTTTATGATTACTACTCTATATTACTTCAATAAGACATTAAAAAAATAAAATCACTTCATTCATTTTTGTGCAAGAGGGAAACCCCCTTTTCTAGCAAACTTCAGTTAATAAGGCTCTATTTCTCCAATATGACAAGTCATAAACTTTGGCCAGGAAACAGCAAGATTGAGTGTCTCCTGCTACTCACTTTCTTAAACTAAATATAACATATTTTTTGTTGCTATCTAAGATACACACTGGGTCTAATGCTCCAATGTTTCACATCCTGTGTCATATCATTCATGTCACAGTAAAGTGATGGATTGTGAAATGTTTGCATGATTCTTAAACACGGTAGTAGGACAACTGGTTCTACTCAGTGCATCTACAATGTTAGCTAAAATGAGCTAATGCTCCTGTTTTACAAAATTCTTATGCTTTGACAAGTATTCAGGTGGGAAGTAGAATGAACCTTACAGTCAAGAAGGCAGACAGGAATCAATAAACACGCCCACACTACTGCAGCAACAGACAGAGAATACTTAAATGCAAAGAACTGTTGGCATGGCTGTACTAAGAGGAAAGGAGCAAATTTGTGTTTATGCATTTGGAACTTTTAATTTATAACACTAATCAAACAGTGCATTTAGTGAAAATCCATAGCCATCAACAGCTTTGTGATTTGTGAAATGGGAGCTTGCAGATTTTTCTAAACTGATGCTAAAAGTACCAGTCTTTATTTTCAATAAATAGTTCATGTCTAAATGTGCATGGTCTCTGAAGAATCAGAGTCACTTGAAATTTTCTTAGTAGTGCTGTTCCCCCAAGAAAGAAATTAATTTTCAATGCTACACTTCTAAAATTTCTGCCTGATGAGCCATATCAAGAGCTTTTCGACTGTATAGGAACATGTGTGACATTGCTTTAAATTTAAAATTAACTGAGATGTCAAACACTCCAGAAGCTTCTTGAGTTAAGTCTAACCATTGATCTTTCCACTGAGAATGATGAGGTTTTAGCACAGGGAAAAAGCATTTGTTTCTCACAAGATGCTTAATTTATCATCTGTAACAAGCATCTTTTACACCTTGCACCAGGGAAGCACAGGGATGTGACATTTGTTTAATTGTGGGTCTCCCACCAAAACTGTAGAATAAAACGTCCATTTTATTTACCACGTACCTGTAAACCACTGCTTTTCCAGCTCCAAATGCACCTACAATTAAATCTGGAAAAACAAAACAGCTTCAGAAGCCTCTCATACATTTCTTTTCCAGCCTAAATTAGATTATTTATATTAAAAACAGAGTAACATTAAACAAATGTGATGGTTCCTTTCTAAGTAATTTTTTCGACAGTGTACTTGCAAGAAAACATTTCACATTGTCAGAGATGGGCTCATAAATGTCTTGCTTGTATCCCATAAGTGTCAATCTATTTAACACAAGGTCATTCATGGCACAATCTTGCTCCTCTCCAACTTGCATTAAAGGGAAAGAAGGATGCCATTAACCCCTGCACATTTTATTCCGAACCATTTATTGCCTATTACAGAAAGAGATGCAAACCTCTTTGTCATCACTTTTATACAGGTTATGTTGAAAATTTATGGAGTTCCTTCCGGACAAACCTTCCCATCCTGCTTTGTGTTTGAAGTAATTTGTTCATTAATTTAAGCATTACATCTGTGTGTACATAAATACAATTCACTGGTGAGATGATGGCCGATTTCATAGTTTCTACTGTTTTCAGCATTGTAGCAGCACCTGCTAACACTTACAATAGTTACCTGTCCAAAGCCATCTATTTCACCATCAGTCGTCATTTGGAAGAGATGGAGTCAACAACAGAAGCACTTACACTAAGCCTTAGACACATCTTTTTTACTGCATAGCAGGCTGCATTCAGAAACTGCAGGCCCAAGTATTTCCTCTTTTTGCCTGGAATCTCCTCACAGGGCTCTCTGGAAAGATCCAGACTGGCTTGCCGGACCACTCAGGCCCGCTGGAGAAAAGCTAGAGCCAAGAAGTGAGGAAAAAGGATCAACTTTCCCGCTCTCTCTAGCTGGAGCACAGTTCAAGAAAATGAAAGAGCTTTGCTTCATTTTCAGCCCTCCTCATGTCCATCTGGGCACCCTTTTCACTCTGCTGTTGTTACATGATTTTATTTACATGTGTCCAATTCAGTAGACTGAGTGCTACAACAGATCTTGCAGTGGCAACCTAAAGACTGGCAACCTAAATTGACCTAAATGAGTTAATTAAACCAGTACTCAGGGTTGTGAACAAACTCTTACTTTCTACTGCCATAAAAGCACTCATTTTCTTAAGAAGCCCTGAAATCACTGAGTATGATGCAAATACAAAGCTTTGGATATAATTAGCTGGGTGGGTTTGGGCCAGGTCTGGCAGCGTGTTTTCCAGCGCTCTGTATGCCTTTCAGATGGTCAGGATTTCACAAGTTTAAATAAATACTCCACATGGGCAACAGCCTGTCGTAGAATGAATTCCACTGAATAATGTCCTAATAGGAGCAGACACGGAGAGTTTATGGATCTGATCCTCTCTTTGTACAACATTTACATTTTTCCACTTCCATTTGCCTTACAGAAATATCTTTGAGGGTCAGGAGCACTTCAAATAGAAGAAGAAAACGAGTGTTGTTTCCATCTCCTTTTTAGGACATTTATGAGTCCTTTTCATTAGCAGCTTTTATAGACAACTTGCACACATTACCAAAAACTAAAGCTATTTTCCTCTTAAATAAACAACTGATTGAAGCAAAGCCATCACTATAAAGGCTTCACAATGCACATGGCAGAAATTTTCCTGGCAGCTCCCTGACAGCAGCACCCATGGTAACCCCAAAAGATTTAATATGCTGGGTTGGAGGGGTTTTTGTGTTTGGGGGTTTTTGTGGTTTTGTGGGGGGTGGAGGTGGGGGGTGGGTTAAAGTAAAAAGAAACATTATATCTCGAACAGAAAGGGAAAGACAAGAAGGAAGGGGTTTTCATTCTATTGTTCCCAGCTGGACACTTTCTATGAGCTTGGGGTGTGTACTTTTTCTTACTAGACTTGATAACTCAAAAGGCTTCAGTCCAGGGCTATGTTATGGCAGAGACAGAACAGGTAGACTATGCAAGTCCTGGTCTTGTGATGTTTTCATAATCTGATCTCTCATTAAAAAATAAAGCCCTCCAACCCTTAGTAGGCACAAGGGGAAGCTGGAACACAAAACTTCAGCAAGCTTAACAAAATGTAGGCTGTTTGAATCTGAAGGTAAAAGAAATGGAACTGTCAGATACAATTAGCCTCACTAGTACGTGTGAACTCTTAATTTCAGTATCTACAACTGTGCAGACTTAGGTCCCCACTATTTCAGCATCTCCACTTCAATATTAAAGGGGATTTTGTGCATCTGCTTAATAGCTATATTCTGATTTCTCTGCAACAGAGCCCAGATTATTAGAAGACAGAGGGTAGTGGGTTTAGAGGAGTAATGATGGACTCCAGCCATCAAAAGACTGGTTTTCCATGAGCAGTCTTTCTGCACTGCCACCTCAACCAGATTTGGAGACAAAGACAGATGAAGACATCCAATCAAGGCACCATCCCAAAGGCCATATTTGAGCACACTCTAAGGGCAGTTAGGACTGTGCTCACCCTGCTCTTCTTTGGAAGCTCTTACTTTTTCCCTGACATGTCCTTTATTCTCTGGTCTACACCATGCTTATTCTTGACCCAAGAAGCCTGAATGAGTGAAACTGCTCTGTAAGAAAAGTGGACTTAAGAATGAATAAGCAAACAACAAAACATACTTATACCCAGCAGTGATATCTATGATCTAATATAAGGACCAAGTCACTATATATTCAAGCAGAGTATTTAATGGAAGATCTATTAGGGATTTTTTTTCACTTGTTCTGTTACAGAGCAGTAGTTTTACTCTTCTTTCTTTCATTGTCTTTTGGGGTGCAAATCCTATACCCTCCATTGGAAAAAAACACTTTGACATTGATACACGTCCATGAGATTTGAATACACGTCAAATCAGAGCACTTTTATAAGCAGAGGCTTTGAATTTGTTGTGTTTTCTGCAAAAGGAAGTTACTAATAATTTCTATGAAAAAAAATGCAAGAGATGTCTAAATTATTTGAAGTTTGGCAAATTTCCCCTCCTAAAAATAGAGAAATTGTTTTTATTCGTTGCTTGTTAATACTACACATGCAAAGGTCAATAGCTGAAAAATAAGAGTTTAACAAGCAATTTGGAATTACATACGAAAAAAAAAAAGCCAGGTTCACTACTTGTAACCCTTCCAAACAAAGTCTGAAGAAAAGCCTATGCAAACCTTTGCTTCTTTCATTTGTGAAGGGCTTATTTCAAGGCCAGACTAAAATGGGTATACATAAAGAGAGGAAAAATGACAATTATCAGTATCTCAAAATCTCCTTTCCCCCTCCTTTTCTCATATTTCATGTTTTTGGGAAGAAAAGAGATGAAATAGCTTTATATAAATGACCACTTTGACTGTGTCATCTCATTGAGAAGATGCTGTATCAGCTGCTGCCCATTAGAGAAGCAGAGATCTGCACGGAGGCTTTGGTGGCAGCAGCCATGTGCTTCTGACTTGTTGCTGTTGTGGAATAAATGAGCTGTAGGGTCACAACCACACTGCAAAAACTAAGAAAACAAGCATGCAGTGACTCTGAAGGAATTTTCAACTTGCATTTCAAAACAGCTTGCGGGCTGCATACACTAAAATTCCAAGTGATGGAGTTCACAGAACTTAATCCTGAAACAAGTGTCTTTGGCATGTACTTAGCTGAAGTCAAAGGGCACTGCACAAACTTAAACAGTCCTAAGCTTACTTCAAATTTTACTTTGCTTTGAAGGGAAGGCTTGCAAGATGTTGTCTGGAGAAGAAAAGACATTTTCCAAGATAAAATTATCATAAAAGGTTAAGGAAAGAGTATTCACAGATGGCATTGAAAGGCACACTAGATTTTGTAAGCTGGTCTGTTTACTTGCATCTTTTGCCATGTGGCTGTGCCAGACCTGAAACACCATGTGATTAAGGAAGAAACTTGCCATGATGCTAAAACTTCAGCCTGCTGGAGGAAGATCAACCAAGTCCTATCTCCAGTCTCAACACCTTATATATTCATTTATCAACTTGAGCAAGTTCTTTGATCCCCTGGTGTTTTTAAAGGACATCTCCAGCCCCTGTGAGAGATGCAGCCCAAGAGAGTCTGAGCAGGGAGGGTGTGCTCAGCACCCCACACTTCACTGGGGTCTGTCCAGCAGCCCCATGAGAAATTGCCAAGGTATATCATTTTATCTCGCTTCAAGGGGGACAGTGGCCAAGAACAACAGCCCCTGAGGGACTACGTAATCTTAATAGGCACACTAGTAGATAGCTGAGTCACCTCCCCACTGCAACTCTACAAGAGTACAGGCAGGAAGGTGTTGACTCAGAATGATTTGCTGACAACTTTAAACATAACTTTGTGTATTCTGCCAGTTTAATTGTGTAGGAACTGGAAAACAATTATCCAAGTACAGGTGTTAATGGAAATTTTACAAAAGAGAGTGAGAAAACTGCATGACTGGAAACCCTGTTAAAAAAGATTTTATTTTCCTCAGTGAATCAGGTGCCAAAAAGGCCTATGGTCAGATTTCTGTTTGTTTTCTAGGATTTCAGAGAGCACTACCTACCTAAATCTTGGTGGGGAAGGTCCAGAACAAAATTTCCTTTAAATGACTACTACTTCAGGCTTAGCCATAATAAAGGACACAGGATCATCCAGTTCACCCAATTTCAGCTAAATACTACAAACAACTACTACCCAAGCCAGAGTCAGGCACTTCCAATCTCACCATTCTCAACTGCCTTTCTCTTTCTCTGTTTTCAATCATTCTGATAGCGGGTCTGTCAAGGATAACACTTAAGGCTAATTTGTTTCAATGCTCCCCTTTGTCTGAATAAGTCCTTTTCATAATCCAATGTTATTATTAATTATATTACAAACAAATCCAAAAGAGGGCATTTGATGTTCTACCACTTCAGTAAGTCCCTGCTTATAGGGATTATTTGCTTTATTCTTATATTCCACTGGGCACAACATTGTGATTTCATTCGATATCTCAAAGAATTTTACAAAAGCATGCCTTTAAATCACACAGATAATAATTTGCCATAAAATTAATATATCTGCAGGAGATTCTTGGCTTGCCACTACATTTTTGATTGATTATTCATGTGAAAACATAATTATCTGGGAGATACACTTGAGCTTTTCTGCCTTTGCTGGCAGAACCCACACCCTTGTTCTGGCTCCCACGCTCAGCAGCCCTCTCTTACCAGAGCAGATGCAGCTTCTCATTGATTTAATTTGTTTGACTTCCACAAATCTCCTGACAAACATCATAATTTAATCATCACTAGATTAGGATTTGTGATACTGTTGGCACAATGCCTTCTGTTCTCAAAAAAATTTTGAGTCCTGAGGAACCCTCAGAGCATCTCAGAAACTTGAGGCTTTTCTTCCTGCTGTTTTAGTTAATGTAGTTAGCACATGGAGCTGTTGAATATTCCTATTTTAATAAGATTAGACCGGATTACTGAATTTCTGAGAAAATTTTGTCTATCACACTTGTTTCCTTCTTTAAATGTTTCTAGAGTTAATTCTTTATACTACATGCTATTTTAAAGATAATAACTGAGTCCGAAATAACCAGGCATGAATATGCCTTCATACATTTCCCTGTGGTGATGAAAGCTTGACTAAAAAGAATAACTGAAACAGGCCAGCAAGCGTGTTTGTATAAATGCGGGATACCTCAAGATGAAGCTTCGGTAGTACTGACTCCATGGTGACTCTCTAGTCATAATAATAAGAGAGAACTACACAAGCGTCTAAACAGGCAGGGAGCAGAAACAATGGTGCGTAATTTATTTGAGCAATTAAGCGATTAACTAATCAAGTGTCTTTGAATAGTGGATTCATCTAGAGCACTGCTCTTGAATCTACTCACACTGCTAAAAGAAACTGGCTCAGTCATCCTGTCTTGCAAACACATTTGAAGAAATTTCAGTCTGCTGGAGGATAGGCTACAATAAGTAAAGGAAGCACAACAGCTGAGCAAGTTATTCATTATAAACAATGTGCTCAGCTATAACCAGCCATCAGATGACTAAATATATGCTGAAATGTGAAGGTGGAAACCTCACAGCCCCCAAGTGCCTGAGCCTTGTACAGACAGACAGACCAGCTGGAAGTGTGGCACTGTCACCTAGACAATCACAGACTCTAAGCACTCAGTGGGGTTAAGCTTTGAATGGATGCCCAGAAGCCGAAAGAAGCAACTTTCCTTCCCATTAAACAGATTTATGGATTTCTTTTGTTCCTATGAAAATTGAACTATGCTAATAGAAAAAGAAAATAAAATTATAAATAAAATAAACTACAATTCAAAATACATGCCAAAGCTAAGCCTCTATTCCCTCTTCAAACACTTGATGACACAAACAAAGCTCAGGATGAAGCAAAGGGGCCCTAAAAGACCCAGATTTACTGGGGAGTTGATTGGAAGCTGTGTTGAAAATTATCATTCTGTTGCTCAGATGTTCCAGCATAGATGACAGCCAGGAAGGTTGTGCTGAGGCAAGGATTTCAGAATATCTTGGGCAAATCTTGAAGAGCTGCTATTACAGAGAATAACATGACTATATAAATTGCATTACGGGGCTCACCAATATGGCCTCAGATACAGCATGATCCTCGTTTGCCCTGTCCTAGCCTCAGTACTAAAAAGTACAGTGCAGAACCCTGCACATAATTCCCTCCAACTGCTACTGCATTTGTACCTAAACTGGTGAAAAAAGCCCATCTTTTACACTTTATCAATCAATTCACTGCTTCCCCCACCCTTTATTTCTCTAATCCCCTTTGTTGTTTTTTTTTTACATGATTCTCAATCCAGAGTAACTGCATTAAGTCAGTATCTACTATAGCAGCATAAGTGAGAACAGATCCTCTCCCTTGAATATGACCCTAGAACATGAGTTGTTCGAAAACTGTGAAATAGATCCTCTGTTGAAAAATGTTACAAATACATCAGTGTTAGTAAATCAGTGCCAAAGAATATGTCTGTGTGATGCACCTGCACTCTCTGTGGTGGTATCATTAGAATGGTCCTGAAGCACTTGGCCCATGATAATTATTAGTCTCCAAAACACAGCACACAGCAACCCTGTTCTGGCAAGAAAGTGAGTTTGATAGTATGGATTGTTTGATAGTAAGGATTGTTCAGTGACAATTCAGAAACAAGGAACAGTGTATTGAATTTACAAGTGTAGATATAGCTTAGGAGGATTAACGCTTCTTTTCCTTTACCCTTTATCCTGGGTATATATTGTATACTGGAGAGATACTGAGTATCTCATGTAAGTACAGTACAAAGCTTGCCAGTGTCATGCTTGGAAGACTGGGAAACCTGCATGTGATTTGTTCCTCTGAGTAGTCACATAGAAGGCAGATCAAGCATATTAGTCAGATTGGATGTACCAAGAACCACAGTCCTGCTACATTCAATCTATCTGACTAATATGCTTAATCTGCCTTCCTCTTACTGCTTCCCTCTCACTAGCCTTATCCAACTAAAAAGTTTGATCAGGTTCTGCCTAATTCTTACATGACTACAGAGAAAGTAGCATCCATCCATTCATTACCACCATCACCATTGTTTGGCATTGCAATTCTTCTGCTGGGTGAGGAACAGTGCTCTGTTTAGGGCTGGAGGTGATGAACACCACCACCATGGAGAGAGGTCTAGGACAAATGTCTGCATCCAGCTCTCTGAGGCCAACTTTCCACAAGACAACTCTCCCTGGGGACAACTCTAGCCCTCACCCTAAGTCTGACTGTAAGCCTAACCCTAAAGGTAAACCTAAGCCTAACTCAAATGTCTCCCTGCAGGAAGTTTTCCCTGTGGAGAGTTGGCCATGGAGGCTTGTCCCTTCCTGCACAGAGAGAGAACAGCTGCTTTCCCAGTCTATGAGAACTGAGCCTCTGAGAATGGTCACTCAGCATAATCTGGCTTCATTACTTTTTCCTTTTACTAAAATAGTTGATTTTATAATATACACATTAAAAAGCTTAAATGAAAATTTTTGAGATTTTTTTTCTAACCTTTCACAATCCTCATGACCAGTAGTTTGGGAAGCACTGAACTGAAGGGTAATTTACTAGATCTTCTATAGTCAGCAAATACTCTGCCTCTCAGCTGATATCTAAAATAAAACTTCCTATTCCTCTCAAGTTCAGTCCCTTGTTTCCTCCTTGTACAAGGGTTGCCCTTCAGCATTTCTGTCAGGAGATGAAGAAGAAAAGCTCTTTGACACAAGAACGGTTACTTACTTCATTGCCTCATGTGGTTGTCCTGGATTTGCGTTTCCTGATATTATTTCCTCTCTCTTTTTTTTTTTCCTTTTTCCCATAGAAAGCCATTCTATTTTTATGTGAATACTGTGCCATGGCTGTGCTATTCTTACAGCTCTGTTTTGCTGTTTCAAGACTTTGTGAATTAAGAGGTGGTAGACTGACAGTAAGGTTTTCTTCTGTCATTTTCTGTCAGACTCTCACAAGATCCAGATACTCAACCAAGGGATGGAAGGAAAAGCTAAAGCTATTCATACTAAATGCAAGGGGATGTGTGTATGCTAAAGTAATGAATGCAACAAACCAAGATCATCTAACACATAGTGAGCTGATGTCTCAATGTGAAATTCTGAAAGTAGGATGCATAGTGGAGCCAACAAAGAGAAGGAGAATAACTCCAAGAAATCTCATAGCTGAAGTGACTATAGCAGTTCCTCAGCACACATTTAGAAAGACCCATCGCCCAAACTTTTCACAAATTAACTCAGAAGATGCTCTACATAAAGTATGCTAACACACTTCTAACTCTTCTTTCTTTCCCATTTGTCTCAAAGAAGACCTAAAAGAATCTCTCCCTTCCCTCTCTCTATCTTTCCGATCTTTGAAATGTCAGGAATGCAATATCCTGTTTTCTTTGGTTTTGCTGTGGGGCCTGTGGGTGCTTTAGGAAATGTTTAAATGCTGAAACTTTTAATAAGGCCCTTCGTTGTCCAAAAGAACCTCATTAGTCATGGACAATTAAAGACTTTTAATAGCAACAGCAACAGTATGCAAACAAAAAGTCAGAACACTGTTTAAAAGCCCTTTCAAATGCTAAGATGCTTCTCACTTCAGTCTTGCAACAGCCTCACTTTATAACTTTGCAGTCAGCTTTTCCGTTTGTAAAACTGTAATTTCTATTGTAAACATCCCTTCTTAGAAACTCTTTTCTGCTTTTGAAGAAAGACACTTCTTTCAAGGTTTTACAGTCCATCACAGAAAGGTAAGAGGGATCCCATTTCTGTCCCTTTGAAAATAATGATTTTCACTTTTGAAGCAACACAACTTTTAAGAATGCTAGTCTTGAAATAACTCAGGCTAACCAAAGTGATTTCATAGCAAGTTAAAGAAGTAAAGACTACTGGAATTTTACTGTGGGTTAACCTTTCACAATAACAAGATACAACGTTTTACTGCACAACCTTGCTAAGGCTTCTGAATTTCAATTAAATGAAACAGAACCGATTTGCTTCTATACGAGAGAGAGAGTAAATACAAGAACATTTAAAATAGTTCCAACATTCAGATTCTTTACAATGCTACAAACATATCTCTTAAACAAATAAATACCTTCCAGTGAAACTCAACTAATGTTACAAAATCAGTAAATTTGAAGGCATGTCAGGTAAACTAATAAGGCAGAACCAAAGCTAACCTAAAAAAGGACAAGTCCATGTAGCAGAATGAAAACATAAAAGGGATGGAAAGGCCCAAATGAAATATCTGCCTTTAAGCAATGTCTTGCATACTCTCTTCTTCTTTGCAATGCAATCAAAGACATTAAGAATTTATATATAGCAGAGGGTTTCTTCAGACAGCAGAACACAGCTCAGCAACACAACCAAATCAATCCTCCCTTCTACAACACAACGTGTTTTTAATTAAGGAAGAATGTTAGGATGAAGGAGACCTTACAAGTTCAATAAGCTGAAGGCATTCAGGTTTTGGAAGTGGGCGGAAAGGGTTAAGCTTTTTATTGTAAACTTCACATGTTTTATGTTAATGTAACTATTTAAGCCCTTTCTTGCTTTTCTGATCATGTCTTTTGACAGGAAAGGGAGTATTTGTTTTGTCTGATTTTAACTCTCAGGAAAGCAAGCTAGAATTATCCAAAAAATGTCTATTATTTATTCTTGACTTCCAAAAGGAGCATTTTAGGCATGATACATTTTCCAGAGAATGGAGATATGAAATTCCCTTTCTAATGGAAAAATCTTACCTGGGTAATCATTTTTGTCTACATCTGAGTCTCCTTTTAGAGTGAAGCCAAATCCCGAAGGCATGGACTGTGAGGCCCAGGCTCCATTGAGAACCTGGGAAGGGTTAGTATTTAACCCGTTACTGTATCCATTGTAAATAAACACCTTTCCTCTTCTGTCTTCTCCTGCAAATGGTGCACCAATAGCAATGTCTGCAGTGCAATAAAAGAATAAAAAGAATGGGCACAATTAAAAGAAAGCAAAAAATAAGTCCTTCAGGAAAACAGACATAAATGGCTTCTGCTACGTACATGCAAGAATTTCAACATTCTGTACTTGCGCATTGGTTCTAGATTTAAGGCAAATACACAAAGATGTTTGTAGTGTCTTTTCTGTGTCAAACGTTCATGACATAACAGAGGTTTATAAAATCATCCTGTCAAAGGGTAACGGCATTATACTTAATAGCCTGTCCACAATAGATTCCTCTACCATATTTGTAGGGCATTTCATAAGCTTTAATAAAGCAAGATCTAATGAACGCCTGATTCTGCTTCTATATTTTTACAGACATAAATTTTCCTTGGTTCCTCTAGTACTTAATTAATAAGGAGCAGCTGTTAGATAAAAGTATTTCTTTCTCCAGATAAAGTATCCAACACAGACAAAAAAACTATCCCACATCCACAGTGGCAACAATGCCCTAGAGTCTAGTGGGTAGAGCACTGTGAAAAACAGCCCTCAAGTTGAGAAGGAGCCAAGTCCACTAATTTTTCCTTAGTGGGCCAGCTACCCTTATGCCTGCTGTGCAAAATATCTCCTCCACGAAAAACTCCTTGGGTTTTTAGATGCTGAGATGCCTGCCTTGCATACCTCTAACATCCTAGAAATAAGAAGTAAGGAAATGCATGCAGGGAAAATGAGGGTATTAACTGACCATGTCTAGGAGGCGAACTCTAAGAGCTCAAGGCATCCAGGCTATCTCAGACAATTAAGCAAGCTAGTTTACTTGGACTGCTTTCTTGAATTTATATTCTGAGTTAACATGAACTTTTTGGGTTGTCTGTGCATGCTATAGGCATTTGAAAAAGGTCCTATTATGCCCCTGTTTTTTTCTGCGCTCAAGTACAAATGGAAGCCTAATTCCAAATCAGGACATCTGTACTTGTCCAGTTCTTCCACTGTGGGAAAAATGCTCCATTTACTGAACCTCATTCAACTCTCACACTCATCCAAGCATTTAAACAAATGCAATATCTTAACTAAGTATTTAAATGTAATTATAGTCATAAAACCACAGATAGTATTTTTATTCAAATGAACATGCTAATATTTAGTAAAAAAACGGCACTATGGTAATAAACGACTGTCCTCCTATAGGTAAGCTTTTCATGGTTTAGCCCTCAAAATCAGTTTCATTAGGATTAGTGTAAACTCTCATGACTTTTAAATGCAGTTACATGTTAAAAGGCCTTTTTCAGACACTGTATAGACACTTCATATTCATTGCTTAGACATTTTTAATTTTAATTTTATACAGAGATACATATTACTTCATTACATACAAATTACCATTATATCCATCTTGATTGAGATCTCCAAGGTGCGTGATTGCACTGCCAAATCTACCAAACACTTCAGTGCCTGCCAGAATTTGTGCATCTTGGAAGAGGAAAGCACTTTCTTGCAGGTATAGATAAACTTGCCCAACTTCTTTAGGCTTGCTTTCAAATTCTCGTTCCATAAAAAGAGGAGCACCAACTAAGATATCATCTAAACTGGAACAGTCAAACAAAAGCCAGTGTCACTGAGAGATTGAGTATAATCAACACAGTTCATGCATTTATTAAACAGGAAGCTGATAATTATCACAGTCATAGACTAAATGAGATAAAAAGGCAGTTTTGAAGTTCTGGTCCAAACACTCCGTCAAACCATGGTTAATTATGGGAGGCTGCCCAGGGCCTTCCATAAAAACTCCAGTTTTTAACATCTCCATGGATGTAGGCTACATGACTTTTCTGGGTAACTACTTCCTGTGTTTTATCATCCTCAGAACAAACCATTTCTTCTTAGGTTTAAATGGAATTTCTAGCACTTCAATTTATGTCCACGATAGATGTTGAAAAGCTATACTTTGCAGTTAATGATCCACAAGTCAGGAATTTAACTCAGAGAGGATCTGTGTTACTGAACAAATTCTACTAACAGTGCTAGTAAGAGATAAAATTTAGTATAAAATCTAGTTTTTAAAAATGTTACATTAGTAAGTGAACAGCAGAACAAAAATTGACATATTCTGGCAGATTTTAGAAGTAATATGTATGAAAGATGGGCAGAGCAACAATTAATAGAGAATGCCTCATCACCAGTTCAAATGGAAGCTGGGAGGCAAAGCCAAAGCTTTATTTTGGAAAACACTTCTCTTGAATATTAGGTACATGAGAAGCTGCAGTGCTCATGTAATTTGTGGTATTATGAATTGAAGAGAAAGGTCATCATAAAATCACAGATATATGAGACTTAGAGGGGAAAGTCCTATCCATTTTGATATTTCAAGAAGACTCAGTAAAAGGAGACAGACTAATCAAAGGATATTTTGTGTGTTGTTTTTCTAACTGGGGATGTTTTGAAACACATTAACAATATTTATTTAGTGGGAAAAAAGACCCTTTACTGGATAGTAAAGACCAATATCAAACAAGACTGATAAATATGTAACGAGCAGGAATAATCTTAATAGATTATTCTGAGATCAAAATGACAGTATCAGATTAATTTCTGAAGGTTGCTCAAGACTGTATAAACTCATAGGACAATTCCTATTATATTCTGTGGACCTTGGTCATCCATATTAATGAACACTGTTACTGCAAACAACTAGTATTACACAATCCCAGAATTTGTTATTTGTAAAACACATTCTCTTGTTCTAACGTCAAACTTTGTTCAAACTTTGTTAAACTTGTAGAAAACTTTCTACTCTCAATTCACCATATCACAAAAGGCAGGTCTTGCCAAACTAACCTGATCGCCTTCTACGACAAAGTCACTCGGCTGCTGGATGAGGGAAAGGCTGTGGATGTGGTCTTCCTGGACTTCAGTAAAGCCTTTGACACAGTTTCTCACAGCATTCTGCTTGAGAAACTGTCAGCCTCTGGCCTGGACAGGCGCACACTCTCCTGGGTGGAAAACTGGTTGGATGGCCGGGCCCAGAGAGCGGTGGTAAATGGTGCGAAATCCAGCTGGAGGCCAGTGACAAGCGGGGTTCCCCAGGGCTCAGTGCTGGGTCCAGCCCTGTTCAATGTCTTTATCAATGACCTGGATGAAGGCATCGAGTGCACCCTTAGCAAGTTTGCAGACGACACTAAGCTGGGTGGAAGTGTTGATCTGCTGGAGGGTAGGGAGGCTCTGCAAAGGGATCTGAACAGGCTGGACCACTGGGCAGAGTCAAATGGCATGAGGTTTAACAAGGCCAAATGCCGGGTCCTGCACTTGTGGCACAACAACCCTATGCAGTGCTACAGACTAGGAGAAGTCTGTCTAGAAAGCTGCCTGGAGGAGAGGGATCTGGGGGTGTTGGTTGACAGCCAACTGAACATGAGCCAGCAGTGTGCCCAGGTGGCCAAGAAGGCCAATGGCATCTTGGCTTGTATCAGAAACGGCGTGACCAGCAGGTCCAGGGAGGTTATTCTCCCTCTGTACTCAGCACTGGTGAGACCGCTCCTCGAATACTGTGTTCAGTTCTGGGCCCCTCACCACAAGAAGGATGTTGAGGCTCTGGAGCGAGGCCAGAGAAGAGCAACAAAGCTGGTGAGGGGGCTGGAGAGCAGGTCTTACGAGGAGCAGCTGAGAGAGCTGGGGTTGTTTAGCCTGGAGAAGAGGAGGCTGAGGGGAGACCTCATTGCTCTCTACAGCTACCTGAAAGGAGGTTGTAGAGAGGAGGGTGCTGGCCTCTTCTCCCAAGTGACAGGGGACAGGACAAGAGGGAATGGCCTCAAGCTCCACCAGGGGAGGTTTAGGCTGGACATTAGGAAAAAATTTTTCACAGAAAGGGTCATTGGGCACTGGAACAGGCTGCCCAGGGAGGTGGTTGAGTCACCTTCTCTGGAGGTGTTTAAGGCACGGGTGGATGAGGTGCTGAGGGATATGGTTTAGTGTTTGATAGCAATGGTTGGACTCGATGATCCGGTGGGTCTCTTCCAACCTGGTTATTCTATGATTCTATGTTTTCACAAAGGCTGTATCCATTAGTAAACCAATTAGTAAAATTATACTACATTGTTTTCCCCAGTCCTAGTAGAAAAAAACCATATGATTTAGGAGTAGCTCAGGTACTACTTTACCATAGATATATACTTTGGTTCTAAGAGATATACTGTATAATTTAGTACATAGTGTCTCATCTAGAAGCCTTTTAATCACATTGAAGAACTTACACAATCCGTGAATTCTGATAAAGTACTTCTAGAAATGTTATTTTTCTATTAAATTCTATAGTATGTTTCCATAAAGGAAATTGTAATTCAAAATGTCAGGTCAGTTTGGAACAGTTATTCTATTCTTTATACGTCAGATTTTACCCCACGGCATGAATAACTAAAAAAGGAAGGAAGCAGATGCTGACTTAACATCAAAGGTAGGATTTTCCTTCCACACATCAAATGTCCTCCTCTGCTAATGAAAGATATTAGTGGCTGGGACAGAATGTCAGCTGAAATGGTTGCCATGAAACAATAGCAACAATAACAGGTCATAAACCTTTTTTTACAAGTTATTTTACAATATGCCATGTACTAAAATCATTACACAGTAGCAGTATCATTAATTATTATTTTCCTAAATCACAGTCTAGATATTCTCAGTAAGACTGAGTCCCCATAGTGTTATGCGCTATATAAACCATTAAGTAAAAGATGAGCTTGGCTCCAATGGATGTTTTACAAATGAAGGACTGTAAGACTAAGGAAAGATTTTTTTAGAGGTGTTAAGAAACCAGAAGATTCCAAGCCACGAAGGTCACAGTACATCAATGTAAAATAAGCAGATACCTAGACAACTCTGAAACTCTGGTTCATTGAGCAATATCCAGAGTGCCTAAAATAGCAAAAGGAGAGAAGCAAACTATCTATAATCCACAGTGGCCTAAAATTCTCTAAGCAGAATACAAGATTCATCAGGTGTGTCAGAAAGCAAGTAGACAGGCACTGGAATCTGTTGTGTAGGGATGACAGCATCTAAGCTGGAAGTGCACAAAGCTGGGTTATTTTTCTAGGAAAATTTCTACTTTGTTAAAATAAATTACAATGATTTTACAAAATGCAGGAATACTTCAGGAAGCAAGGGACCAGAACCCAGTAGCTAAGATGGTTCATCTTTTGACGTGCTGAGGGAAAAGTGGGAGGAAGGCAGTCATCTACACTACATTGAACTGTCTTTAAACTGGTTACAGGCAGCAGAGCTATCTGGAACACCTGCTAGTATTTAGTTTGCCCTCCCTCCAGATCTTGGTATGTCCCCCACACACTAAAGCCTTCCCTTCCTCACCCTCTTGTTTCTTCCATTTCTCTGTCAGTGGGGGCTCTGTAGGTCAAGGCAAACTGCTTCATCAAGTCCTATACAGGAAGGAATTATCCCTCAGGCAATTCTAGGGCTTGGAGGCATTTTTTTTCCTTTTGTATTGCCACAGCAGTGTATTACAGCCAGAGAGGAAGCATTCTTCAGCTACACTGGTTTCTCTGATTGTCTCTTACTTACTCCTGGTTTCTCTCCAAGTGGGTAATCAGCAAGCAATTGCTGCTTACCATGCTTTATAGTCACCCTTACCTTCCAGCTCCTACAGTTTAAGTATTTAGACATCAAGCAGGGAGTTATTTTGGGGTTTATAAGCACCTACGTGATTAGAATTATTAAGGGTTTTTTGGTTTTGGTTTTTTTTGTGAGGGAGGATATTTCAATTGGCTTTTAAATTGTAGGAATTTATATTCACAAAATTAGAGTTCTAAGCCAAGTTCAGGCTGATGTGATCCCTTTTAAAAGGCCATAAGAGCAAAGCAAAAGCAAAAGCCCTGGACAGCAATATTAAACCATAAACTGCAGTTCAGCATGCAGTGGTATTTTTGAACTGGTTCATTCGATTTACCGCACTAAGATGTTGGTGCTAACATAAAATGTATATTTATTTTTGTTCCAGCACAAAAAGGTAACCAGCTAGTATTGCTTCCCTTTTGATAAAAAAAAATCTTTTTTTATGAAGCACAAGCTGCCCACCTGCTGAGACTGTATGAAGTTTCTTTGTATCCTGTTGAGTAATAAAAAGCAGGAGTATGGGAAATGTCAAGAGGTCAAAGTATAACTATGGGAAGCTTTGATATAGGCCAAATAAAAGACCAGTAAACAGTTTATTCCACTATTTTAATTGGACTATTTCAGTCTAAATGGAAAACATTATCTTTTTTTCCTCTTTCCTAGGAATGTGATCTGTAAATCGACGGCACAGCTTAATTTGTTAAGTTTCTTTGTAAATTTATCATTACTAGCAGAGGGTAACTAAATGGTAGTTCAAACAATATCCTCCATTTCTCTGTTCTGCCTATGATCCTGATGTGGTGCAGATAAAACTGCAGGAGTCACTGGTATATCTGCAAAACTGCTGGAATATAAGTTCCACAGAGCTTTTTTGCTAGGATAAGCCTAATCTTTGAGCCACATCTTCAGTCTTACTACAGCAGAGCATGATTTCTCTTAACCTTTTCAGCATATAACTTAAATTTCTTGTACTGATAAGGTGATGACTACCTCCTTTCTCCTTAGCTGTACAAAAACCCCAAGTGAATTTGAAGTGGTCATTTCCCTTATGCTTTTTTTTTCTGTTTTACTCTCCCTTCTATTGACAATATGTGCAAAACAGCGAAGACAGACTACATATCTAATCAGACATGTTTATCAAGCAGGGCTTTTTGTGTTTTGTTTTCTGTGGGATGTTTGGATCTCCAAGAGAGTCATTAGATTTCTTTTAAGATATAGGCTGGGAGACCACACAAGCCTCAACAGCAGCTTGATTATATTATTGACATAAACTGTGGTCTTAGAGGTACACAGAAAATACGAGACCTGCCAAGTAGCCCTATGGTTCACAGGATATAACCTGCACAGGAAATAGTTTGGTTCAGTGAGAAGTTAAATAGCAAGTTCCCTGAAGTCTATGAGTGTCTCTTGTAATTTAGATCAACGTTTCTTCACTGTTGCACATTAGTAATCCGTTATTGTAAGATTAAAGTAATCCTGATTCTGTATACCATAAAAATAGTTTTTAAAAGCTCTGGTACTATGACAAAATTTGACCTCAGAAACTTGGAGAAATTTGAGTACTATGAAGCCACTGGAGGAACTGTTGAAACTTCTTTTTGTTTTGTTTTGCAACTGCAGTAACATTTTATTACCTTTTTATTTTTCTCTTTTATTTTATCCCTCATTCTTTAAGAGGTCATTACTCATCAAGGGGATGCAATAATTTAGCCCAGTGAAATGATTCAATACACTATGTTTAAGCACCTAATAAGAAATAATCACAAGAAAATAACATGAAATAGACACACCTGAGACATTTCATAGTAGGCAAGAGTATGCCACAGCTCTAAACACAATCCTGGCTCACCTTTGTGAAGACATCTGAGCTCAAAGGTTCTTCATCTCCTTGCTAGAAAGCTACTATCGATATTCACTCACCAAAGTCTTGATCTAACACATTTAATCAGACTTTATATGATTTCAAAGTTAGCAAGCTTTTTGTTTAACGGGACCTGAAATCCTGGAGTGTCTTAGGCACAACCCTGGGAGCTGTGCAGCATTCTCCCTCAGACAAGCACAATGCCTATTGTAACAGCTATGGGCCATGGATACTTTCTGGTCTTCTGGATGATGAAAATGGATGGCCAACCAGCAGGTACTGGAATGAGGAGCTAATTGTATTGGAAAGCTTTTAAAATAAAGAAGTAATGCTGTAGATGATCCTCATGTGGGAAAACTTACCTGCTTTTGAGAATGAGAAAAAGAACTTCTAACTTTCACCCATCTCCTCCTAGAAGTAGCTAGCACTGTTTATTCACTGTTCTTCTCCCTTGATCTCTTTCCTAAGACTTTGGACATTCCTGCTCTGCCACACTGCTTGGAATAAATATTCAGGAAAATAAACTCACTCAGCCTAAGCCTACAAATAATTATGCCGTTCTGTCTGTACACAGATAAGCCTACGTGAACAACTAAAATTAGAAAAACAGAGAAGACAAGAGAAGCATTTTGAGATATGAAGCACATGAAAACCTGTGCTTATTAATAAATATCAGGCATCACTTCTATGAACGTTCAGTGGAGCTGAATATATTTGGTAACCTACCCATCATTGTTAACATCAGATACTGCAACAGTGTACCCAAAGTAAGACGCCATCTGGAAATAAAAAACAACAGATAGACTTTCATATCAGATTTCTATTTTTTTAAAAAGTTTTTACTGATAACACTCCTTGTTTCTACAGTTATTAATTCTAAAAAATATTTTATATATTCTCAAAACTATGTTAATGAAACTATATCCTCTAGAGATATCATACTTCATCATATAATTGCTTGACATTACCTGTTCACCAGTGAAGTTCTGGATAAAGGTCAAGTCTGAGGAATTAATAATTGAGACCTGGCAATACAGAAATACAGAAAGTTTCAAACACACATGGAGATGCTACAGTGTAACATCACTGCAAAACAATTTGAGACATTGAAGGATGGTCCAAGTAGCTTAGGAAGAAAACAATTCTTTCTTTTTGTATGATCTTGAACAAATCACTGAGATTTTATGAGTCTCAGGTCCTCCATGAATAAAATGGGGAAAGGACTATTTTCCTTCCTTATTGGACAATGTGAAGAGCAGTAAATCACAGACTGTCAGCTAATCAGTGATAGCATTAGTACTCATCAAAACATGAATTTAAAACATAAAGCAATACATACAAATATATGTGTATACATGCACACATACAACTTTCCTCTGAAAAATGTTGTGAATAAGTTCCAGAGACACAAGGCATTCTGGGTCCACAGAACTAGAGAACAATCTGTGGCTGGGATCTCTGTTTCCCAATCAGATTAGTCTAAAACTTTTTTTTTCCTAAGAGGGAAAAGATGTATCCACACACATGTATTGTTTTCTCTCTTCTCCTCTAACTGCATGTCATGACTCTTTGCATCTGATAGTCTGTGTATACACTTAGACCATTGAAAATAAACACTTGGACTTCTCTCCGCTGTGGACACAGCATTGCACATGAAATATGCTAATCTGTGTCTAAGCTTAGGTCTGATAACACTCAGCAGGTATAAGGATATTAATCATATTCAATGCATACTTGTAACTGGCTATTGAAAGCAACCTTCAGAAAGGACTAAGTGCTTAATATTCAAAGTCCAAACCAGTAAGGCATTTTAAACCCTTCAGGTAAGCCTTAATGGTGAAAGAAAGTTAGAACTTTCTCTGATTACAAAGTTCAGGATCAAAGAGACAGAAAATATAAGGTAAACTCTAATCTTCCAAATGGTCTAAGCGCATTCTCATTATAGAAAGGACAAAATGTGGGCCCAGTACATACATAGCCAAAGTTCTGTGCTCCCCTTGGGACTCCAGCAACCAACTCTGAAAAGATAAATGATCAACAGTGAACAGGTTATGCTATCTGAGTGGTGCATGCATCATGAATCCCATGTAACTTGAATTCTTCCCTGACATACAACCTGTAGGATTTTGGTTTGTTATCTGTATCAGAAACACCTGTAAATGACTTCAAGACATTAATTAATGAGATTTTAACATTTGTTCAGTGCATCTGCATGCATGAGATACTACATCTTAACAATTGAATATACTGATCTGGAGATCTCTTTCTTCCTAGCATTGCTTAGCATAGCACAGTAAAATAAAGCTCTTAGTACAATTAAATTGTTACCTGACAGCCGTGGAACCAGAATTAATCATGCATTACGCACTAGAGTGCAGAAGATAAACACAACTGTCTTTACAAACACCCCTTTTCTTTCTGTCTACACAGTTTGCCCCATCTGTTGTTTGGCTTGATGCCATGAAAGTTTCAACAAGTTCTGCACAGGCAATCTAAAAGCACTACAAGGAAATTTTTGTGAGTGGCACTGGGGGAACCCATAGCACAAGAACATGAAGAAGTCCCAGGGGAGGGACTGTTTACAAAGGCTTGTAGCGATAGGACTAGGGGCAACGGCTATAAACTGGAGAGGGGCAGATTTAGACTAGACATAAGGAGGAATTTCTTCACCATGAGGGTGATGAGGCAGTGGCACAGGTTGCCCAGGGAAGCTGTGGCTGCTCCATCCCTGGAGGTGTTCAGGGCCAGGTTGGATTGGCCTTGGGCAGCCTGATCTAGTGAAAGGTGTTCCTGCCCATCATAGAGGGGTTAGAATTAGATGACCTTTAAGGTCCTTTCCAATCCAAACTATTCTATGATTCTATGATATTATGTTTCTTTGAAACACTGGACCTAGCGGCCTTATAGGATGCAATTCTGCTCAATGATGAAATCTTAAACAACTAGTGGGAAAAAAAAAGGAGAAAAAGAAGAAAAAAAGAAGAAAAAAGCAACATCACATCCTGCAGTCTTTCTGTCTATACCTTCCCTCATATAGGATATCCACATCAGAAAACAGCAGCAAGAACTTCAGATACCAGAGCACCTCTGACACCTGCTTCTACTGACCTAGCATTCCTCTGTCCCTCTCTGTGGTTGAATGTTTTTGGTCAAGGGGAGACAGAAGCAGTAATGAAGGACTGAACAGGGTACAGGACAATCCCCAGGACAGCCAGCAACAGAATTCTTTGTGCCAGTCATTCACATGACTTACTGATTCAAGAACCATCCTGAGTAAAAATAATGTGTATATGGATTAAAAAAAAAAAAAAAAAAAATGGTGGCCGCAGCCTTCTGTTCCCAGGGACATATCTTTTTCTCACATTATAGCATTTTTAAGGTATGAGACCAGGGATCACAGTTATTTTTAGCTAACTATATGTTTCAAAATTTTGTACAATTTCATAACACTGAAAATGGCTAAATCATGGACAAAATTCTGATTATTTTTAACCTACTCTACCAAAAAGACAGCTGTGACAGGAGCTTTTCATCTATATTGTATTCAGCTTCCAGAGGCCCAGGAAAAGTAGTGTTCAGTTCCTAACACAATCGCAGAACTTATTTCACAACTGAAAAATCAGATACTCTCAGCTTGTTTCCAGTTCTCCTGACACAGCACTTTGTGCTATGGCTTCAGCACGTCAGTTATGTGAGATTTAAGCATTTTTAATATTTAGTTAAAGCCTCAGTGGTGTCACAGAAACTGTCGCTGCTAAGCTTAGCCCCTGCAGGATGGATTGCTCTGTCTTTTTCCTTAGGGAATTATAGAACTATATTTCTGGAGCTGCCACCTTCCAGAGCAGTTTTCTCTGGCCACGTGAAACTAATAAATATCCTGTGTCATCTTTTGCCAGAGGGGACAACTTGAATCTTGGTGTTTGAGCTGGATTCAAAGTTATCTAATGAAGTTATGCACATTTAAAAAAAATATTTATCCTGTAATTCTGGTTAAAACATGTTCTTCAGTGCATGTTGCTCTACTTTATCAAAGCATGAATGTAGAGTCCTAGAAGGTGGTGTTTTACAGATCATGAAACATTTCAGGTGAAGATTTCAGTGCTGATGTTTTTAAGCAATGCTACTAAGCCTATGAGATATCTGATTCTTTGAGGATGATAGCTGATGGCTAAATGCAAATTAAGTATGTTCTGTATTAAACTTACTTGATCCAAGAACTTATACAAAGTGTCCAATGTGATTCTGTATTTGGACATTTATATTCATGTGCATTCAGCTTTTCCTAATTCAAGGGACTAATTGAACACTGCCTTCCTGTAGAATGTTTTCTCTCCCTTTAAGCCCAGGTTTTACTAGAAGGAATTCAATTCTTCTGTCTCCTGCTGCTAAATATAAAGCTCAAGGTAGGAGCAAGCACACAGGGAACTTGTTCTTACTGCCTTATACCTATGCTGGAAAATATAACATATGAAAAGGGTCAGCTGATGAACTGCAGTAGCAATCCATCCTTAAGACACACG
Organism: Phaenicophaeus curvirostris; assembly: GCF_032191515.1. Taxonomy (NCBI): domain Eukaryota; kingdom Metazoa; phylum Chordata; class Aves; order Cuculiformes; family Cuculidae; genus Phaenicophaeus; species Phaenicophaeus curvirostris. The sequence goes on along the minus strand of NC_091397.1, from coordinate 22,636,121 downwards.
AACTATAGGTAGGGAAACTTTTATAAAGCCAAGTGCTGCTTTCACCAACAAGAGCTAGCATGCCAGTGTAGACACTTATCTTTGCCCAGAAGCAGCTGAATGTTATCTCCTAGCCTGGGCCATGAAGTTATGTGGCAGTAAAAGTGTGTTTTCAGCATACACAGGGATTCCCAAGCCACATTGCATCCATCCATCCAGATGCTGAGGGCCAGCAACCTCTATGCAGGCGAGTAACTTGAGTATGGACTGAAAGACTGTACAGGACTGACCTGTTGGCTCCACTTGTTATTACTGGTCACCAAACTGGCTAACTTCAGTGAGCCTGGGTGGCTCCACCTACCATGTTTTCACAGGTCTAACTGCTGAACAGTTGAGCGAGAATGATATCACAACAGATTCAGACTTTTGGGTTACCTAAATTCTGCTCTGTTTTGCTATACCTTCTAAGGAAATATTTTCCTCTGAATATTGGGCACAGAGAGCTTAAGTCTCACCCGTGTTTCATATATATAAAATGTATTTTCCTGTGTAGAAACCCAAAATGAGGAATTTAATAGGTGCACAGCCATATGGTTTCCATTCAACTATATAGCTTCTTACCTTGTTCAGAATCTCCGGTAAATTCCCCAGCAGCCACGGAGTATCCTGTTTAAAGATAAATTACAAGCAAAACCACTTCATAAACCATATATTTAAAAAAAAATATGTAAAGGCAGTCAGATTTGACTTTTCATCTGATCATAAGTATGCAAATTTTCTAGCGTTAATATACCAAAAATGTCTAGTAAGAAAGGAAAATTGCTTATCAGATTATTACAACTGAATTATCTGTATGTCTGAATGTATAATAAATCTATCACTTTTCTCAAAAAATGAGCTTCTAAATCATTAATACTTAATAATTTCTATGAAAAATAAAGTACTATGGTGATTTGCCCTAACAGCTATTGACACAACTTAGGTCTTCATTACTGTACTGTAGTGTGTGAGTGTCTTGTTTCAGTGCTACACGGAAGACAGATTTCCAAAGATGCAGTTAAGTACCTCCTGGACCTTTAGTAAACGTGTGAGATAATTGCTATTGACAGAGTAAGGACTTTTGGATTGTATCAGGAACTGTAGTTTTAAATCTACAGGTAGAGATGAAATGATGCATCTTTGCCTTCAAATTCCACTGCATCTTTTCTGAAACTTCTTACTTGCAGACATGCGAATATCATGCAGATTCTTCAAGATCATTACTAATAAAAGGTACATAAGGAGTCTTTTTTCTATTTATTATATAATATTTTCAAACTGACTTCTGTTATTGCTTACCTTAATCTTATCTGTTAAATATCAGTAAGAACAAATTGGGTACTTGTGCACCACTGTACAAAACACTGCAGAAATTTTCTTTTATCTATTAAAAACTGAGATAGTCTTTAATTACTTTTAACTCAATCCATCATTTTGGAATGAAAGAAAATATAAATGGGAAAGTTTTGTATTTCTGCTTAATTATTTAATAACAAATAATAAGGACCTTAATAAGCCATTTAAGAACTCAATCTTCAAACCCTATTGCTATACATAAATTTAAGAATGTTCATAATCCCACTGAAGTACCTAGCAAACTACTGATCTGCTGTTATGCTTAAGGTAAAACAGGTTTAAATCCTCTCACAATCAGTACATTGGTAATTTAGATCTTGTTTGCATGTTTATATAAGCCCTGTGCTTTAGCTCATACTGCTAACTGACACTGAGCTTATCTTACCCATGTAATTGTCGTCATATGAGGGTGGTGCCACTCCTGTTTGCTTCTCTCGTGCCAATTTCCTTAGAATATCCTTGAAGGAATAATTTGCAATGATATCCGCAACACTTGCAGTGATAACCTGACCTGGATTCAAACAACTTCATAAATGAAAGGGACATAAAGGAGAGCCAGTTTCTACAAAACAGGGCTAGCAGAACATCAGAAGAGAGCTGCAAGGGATAATACAGCACGGATGCAAAGAGCAGACTTCTCCTCTCAATCTTTCTCCATTATTCCTCTGAAAGTCTCAAGAGTACACATAAATCAATACAACATGGCATTGAGACTCTATTGAACCATCACAAAAATATCTCCAGACCCATTTCAAGGTACTGATTCAAACTAAAGGCAACTATTTTCAGGCTCAGCTACCTTCAGTGTAAGAGTACAGTATAAATATAGTGGACCAATGGAATCATTTTCTCAGTGGAGAATTTAAAGCTATAAACTTCCTACCATCATAATGGACTAGATCTTCCTCCTCTAACGGCAATGCAAAACTACACATCAGTGAGGATAACCACGGGCAAGTTTGTAGGCAGAGTGTGGAAATCCACTATATCATACTTGTCAAAACAGGTTAAAGCAAGAATGCCCCTTTAACCCTTTACCAAAACCACTTTGGGTTCGATTTACTTGAGAAAATGCATCTTGGAAACTACAGTGATGCCACAAATGAACTAAAAATATATGCAGACAGCATAAAAGGTTGAGCCCAGAAACAAGTAGTGACAAAAACTTTGAAAATATTACAGTTGTTGTAAAAATATTAGCTATTTTTAAAATAGCAGTATTCCTAAGGAAGAAGTCACTTTATTAATTGATAGATATGCTGACATGTCAACATAAAAATACTTATTTCTATTCCTTCCAGTTCCATACAACTTACATCCTAAATTTTCTCTGAGTTATGCTCAGTTGCTTGTTAAGTAGTTCTTCTGATTTATATTTGTTGAAAATAAGATCACAGACTGGTTATCTTAAACTGAAAAAACAAAGGAAATCTAGAACAACATTTTCCACAATAATTCCTCCTTCGCTTTTTAGATTAAGTTAACCAACCAGATGAACATACCTTGCCAATAAAAACTACCAGGCCCTCCTACTATCAGGTCTCCATTCTACAAAAAGCAGAATTGAATAAAATTACACAACAAAAGAACACAACAAAATTAAACATTCATGGGAGAAAACAAAATGATCAAAAGAATAAAAGAATCATGATAAAGGAAAGTAGCTCTGATTATTTGTGAATAAACAAAGTCAGCCTGAAAAAGAGTCTTCACATTCAATGAAGCAACAGCAATGCTTTATGGAGAAACACAATTTTCTTTGCCTTTCAATGAGGTGTTTTCTCCTCAGCTGTTAATTATGTGACTAATAATGTAGCTCCAAAACACTGAAAACAATGATGATGATCAAAATCATGTGGAGATGTGGAGCTGTAATAATAGCACAGATGATAGCAATAGTTGCAAACTTTATTCCTTGGCCCACAGAACTGTTTCTGGACCCACCTGGCATAGAAGAACAACTGGCTATTTCCCTTAAGCACTTTCACCTCCAAAAAAGAGTGGTCTACTCAATGACTACTCTGCCTCCAAAAGCATCCATATACAGGCTATTTTAACTTTTAAAAACCAGCTGGTGCCTGCCCATTATTTCTAGAAAGCCAGGTCTCTGGAAAACATTGTAAATGTGGTTCACAGAGACAGAAGCACACACAACCTAATTATCTATTAAGACAGACTGAACAGAATCAGAGTTGCAGTGCTGATCATGGTATTTCTTTTATCAATGGAATCAGAAAGTTTGAAGCTTGCAAAGGAAGAATGTACTTGCAACAATTTCCCGAAACTTTCCATATGCAACAGCATGGGATAAACTCACTGTGACAGTGCTTGAATACTGGGGATACATCAGAATTACATTTGGTCAAAGTATTTCAGAAGTAGAATCTCACCTTGTAAAAATCTAAGCTGAAACCTGCTTGACAAAAGCCTTGTCCTTCGGGATCTGCATTGCCTGCAATTATAAAGGTAGAACCACTTAATTGATTTCATGGTGCAAGTGGAAGAGAGCTTGCACATCCCAGGAACTTCAATGCTGTAAATGCAAAACTACCAAAATATGTGAAAAGATGTGTATTCTTTTTCAGAAGAGGCAGAGTGAATCGAGATCTCCTATGGCACCCTGGACGTGCAGCCCCCTTGTGAAGTTTTTGAAAAATAGGACTAATTACTTGGCACTTTCTCCCCTTTTATGGCCAAGGAAGGACCCTTGCAACAATCCCCAGGGATTTAGTTTGAATTTGCCCGGAGATACAAAAGTAAACAAAAAGAAATCTTAGTATGGTCACTACAGTCTTCTCTGTCACAAACACAAAAATAAGTGTTTTTTAAGGCATTCTCAAAAAAATGTTGACATAGTGGATGGGTCAGCATGGTTCAATGTTCGAACAACATCTTGGTGATTTGTACTATGGCAGGGAATGAGGCACGTGTCCTTTGGGCCAGCCATTTAATTGATACACATTTGCTCAATGAGGACTGAAGTGTAATATAATTTTGGATGCACATTTGTATATGCAAAACCATCATTCCTGCTTCTGTCAATTTTTATTTTTAGCATCCAAATCCTCATATAATTGTACAAAGTAGGTTGACATGAATTTTAGGGCTTTTCTATGAGCACTGGAGTGCTGGAAGTCTACAGGATAGAGCAGGAATGGCCACTTGAACTCCCTCGTCAAATGGTATAAGCCTGCAGTGATACATCAGAAGTACATGAAGCAGATCCTACAGTCATAATTTCTTACAGATTCAGCTTCTTTCTGTGCCATGTTGACTTCTAAGTAACTGAACACGGTTCTAAAGATACATGCACTATTTTTCCCTATTCTCCTAAGAAGCAGGGCTCAGATATTGCTACCACATCCTCAGAACAGCACAGGGAAGAGTGTGGAAAAGTAGAGCTAATGTGCTTGGCTTTTTTCCATGCTGGAAGTCCTTAATAAATGAGAGATTGTGGATGATATTGGCATGAATGGTGATATAGGCTTGTGTGTTTCTGTGCAGGGTCTGTTCTTCAGATGGTGACCCTGTGATGAGAGACTTATACTCAGCATGACCATGAGTAATTGGTTTAAAATGCTGCCTGGTTCTTATCTAGATCTGTTTGCTATATTTTAAAAACATTTAAATTGAACCAATTATATCTCATCACTATAACTGCATAAGCTTAATTTACTTAATTTCTCTTCTTTCAATTATACAATAAAGCATCCAACTGCAGGCATATAATTTAATGTTGATTTTTCTTTAAGCCCTCATCCAATGAAATAATGTCATGTAGTAATCTTCATTCAACCAAGACCGCGTGAAGACTGAAATCATGAAAACATTGAGCGCAATATCAATTTCTCCAACACAGGTTTGTTTCTATTAATACTTACTGTTGCGACAAGGTGAATATTCAGCATAGGCACTGAAGTTCTGAATTGCTACATAGCAGGTGCCAACGGGGTCCTTCTCAGGGCTATCTTTAAGGGTTCTCCAATGATATAAGGGAGCACAAGCCTATCAAAACAGAAAGGATGTGATGTGTACCTTTTACACACTCAGGCATATAGTAAGTGCAGTTTTTAGTACACAGCATACAAGTATTATCTCTGTTTTTGTATCACTCATGTAGCAATGATCATAAGGTATGGATAGAAGAAAACGCAGGACTATGTCTTCTTATAATTATAACTTGAAAAGCATAGTCTAATCTTTCACTTATAGCCTTTAGCAGGTTAAACCTGTCAGTGACTATAAACTCCCATTTAACTATATGTTAAAAACACCCTCTACGCCTGCTTCACAAGTAATATGTTCACTCTATTACTGCTCACTGCATGGGACTTGATCCCATATTTTAAAATACAGACCACATACATGTGGCAGAAGACATGCCTACTCCTGTCTTAAGATAATGGCCGTTGCATTAGAATTGCTATGATTCTACATATTTAGCAGAAGGAGATTCATCAGGGTGTTGAGTCATATTGTCTATCACAATCATCAGATTGTCTGCCTTCTTATAAATGCCTGGTTCAGATCTTTGGAAAGATGATACAGCTGTAACACATTCAACAGTCTCTCAGTGAACAGGTTGTTGCTAAATAAATTTTGGCTAGTGAACAAATATTTAATTTTCTGTGTTACAGTAGTGATGTTACAAACATAACAGTGTAAGGACAAAAGATATACCAGCTGCACAGAAAGAGAGATTATGGCTTTTGAAAGTAATTCAAATAATTGGAAAAATTAAAAAAGATTAGCTGTCAGGTAAGTGAGCCATTCTTCAGGAGTTCTGTGCCCTTAAACTTTTCAGTTGTCTGGAGGAGGGTGGGGAGGAAGACACAGCCTCTCCCTACAACCTTGCCTCTGTAAGATACAAACAAATCCTTCGTTCATATCCTACTTTGTCTTACTTTTCCAATCAGAAACCCATCTACCTCTGGCAAGGCATTCCTATATTTCACATTACTATATAAGCCTTAGTTCTGCAATCAGTTCCAGTTGGATGAACCACTGTGCTACTCAGAGCCTACCATGAAAGTCAGAGCTTCTGAAACATTGGTTTAAGGAACACGGACTCTTAACATGCCACTGCCTAGAAGACCTTGCAGGTTAAAACATATTGGAGAGCTGAGCACAGCAAAGAGGAGTATGTGTCCTGTAAATACGATTTCAGGTGCACTTGACATTGACCAAAATGGACTGAACTCAATATAATCATAAATGTTGACCTAGTGAGGTTTACTACCACATTTATGGTTTAAAAATAAGTTTCTGACAGATTGATGATGTTTTCTTTTTCTCTCTCCTTTCAGTTTACAAAGCTTAAAAAACACAGTTTTCTAGCTTTCCTCTTCAAGTTTTTGCCTGAACAGTGCTGACTGTATCTGTGTTTCAGAAAGCCTGAAAAAAGTTATCAGAAGCAAAAGAAAATTTGGTTAGTACAGACAAAGCACATCAGTTAATGATGAGGTTTTCTGCTCACTTGATTAAGATTCGAAAAATGGTGATAAAGAACTACACTATTTCAGTTGTGAACTGTTGTTTCCCAGAGGACACAAAATGAAAAATCTTCAGCTACTTTTAGGATTTTTTCATTTACTTAGCTGTATAACAGAATAGGGTAATGTGTTATTCATTACCTGTTTCATGTCAAAATCCTGCCCTGGGTTAACCACAAGGCACAGAATATAAAGGAAAGCATTTCGTTTAGATACATCTCTGCTTTTCTGCCTCAAATGTAATAATTGGAAGTTTTAAGCAAATCCCAAGACAACAAATTATTGCTTTGTAATTGTAAAAATTAACACCCAAATTATTCTTATCACAACTACTTCAGTGACATTTTCATTGTAAACCTTAGGGCATAAACTGTAAATATGAAATGTCTGTGCACGAGCAGCATCACCACCACTTTATTAAGCAACAAAAGTACTTGCCCCATGCAAGCGGCCCTCTATCAATACAGGTAAAATGTGCAGTAAAGCTGGAAAAGAGACACTGAACTTTGACAACAATCTTGATTTGGAGCTATTTTATCATGACCTTTTTGTAGCTGTTGTACCGTGAATATGACATAGCTGTTCAAAATAATGTCAATGTGACAAAAAAGGTCAATGCTTTCTCTTACTAACTGATCTTCAGCACAAGTTCTTGGCTTACTTTACATTCTGCATTTAGCATTCCAAATAAAGCTTTATAATACAAAACACTGTATATTGTATATCTATTGGTTACTGTACATAATGTCCATTATCTGTTTAAGAAAAAACATCATTCAATTCCATAACAATAGGGCTTTCTGTTAATTTCACACGGCAGTGAATCATCTTCACTTCATCAGTTCAACCTGATTTTATAGACTGCTTCCATTTTCTGAGTTATATGCACCATCTCTTTTATAATTAATGCATAATCATAGAGCTGTTTCCATAATTTACACTATTAAAGATACGCATTTGAGAAAAATAAACATTCTCACCAGTGAATACCCAATGCATGACTTACCACAACTTTTTCTTTATGAGCTTTGACTGTTGCTCCAAACCATTGATTTGTCTTAAATTCAATAGGTTCTCTGGTGCCATTGACTTTAATTTTCCTGTTATCTGACAAGGAAAGAAGTAGTATGTTGACACCTTATTTTATAAAGATTTACCCTATGAACTACAGATACAAGTGATCAGACTAATGTTTATGTTACATTGGTTCCACTGTCATTGTCCTACCAGTTTATTATTTATTGGTCATTTCAGTATCATTCAGGTTTTTCACTGATCAGTGGAAACCAACTTACTTAAATTAACATGTAAAAACTCTAAATAATTACACTTAAACTTCAGAATAAAAGTCAAACGACTGGAGGAAGAAACCCTGTGTTATCCTCTGCCAAGAAGAGTTTACTAGGAATTTATTATGAAGAATGAACAAGAATCTACCAAAACAGGTGAAAAGTCCTAAAAACTTTTCTCATCAGTGGTAGAAATTTTCCATGTGAAAAAAAAGTATGTTCAGTGATTAGTTTTTGTCAAACAAACGGAATTTCTCAGCATGCTTATTCAAAGACCAACACTGCAGATAGGAAAGGACTTAGTTTTTAACAGAACTACATGTGTACAAACTGTCACAAGAGACAGCTTCTTAATGTTGCTTTATATACACTCTTGATACACGCTTGCAGATATCAGCATAAAAGAAGCCATCTGGGCACAGACTCAGGCCAATTATAATGCATTTCAGGTTTTAATAAAAAGCAGTCATCCCTTCCTTTCACCCTCAGTTCTCTGAAGTAAACCGATTTTCCATATGTTCATGAGTTATGCTCTTTCTTTACCAGTCATTCCTAATGAACTTCTCAATTTATACTTAAGCAGGGCATTACTCCTTCCCCTGTATATCTACATTCCCTTACATTTGTTTCTGGTTCATATCAGGAGAGATTTCACAAGGATCAAGCCTTTTTATTCACTCTGAGTGAAAATAAAAACATATACTGTCTACCTTGGAACTTAGGAAAAAAATGTAACGTTAGTTTATGTTGTATGAATTCACGCAATTTTTTTTAAAATTAGGAAAAATATATCTGGTATAATTGTCACCTTTAAAAAAACAACACTTCCTGGGAAAGTACAGAAATCCATGCTTAGAGAGATGAGAGATAAATTTTAGGAACATTTAGATCTTAAAAATTCAGGAAGAACAACTTAAAATCACTTTAAAATACTCATTTTAAAAATACATTTTATTTAATTTAAGCCCAAACTTTGAGTATGGCAGACAGCAACATTGACACACTGCACTGTAGGAGCTGCTAGCTTCTACCTAGCTGTTGGCCACACCACTTTTGATTATTTTTTCCAGTAAAGTCAGACTCTTTCAAACTTTAAAGGTTTGCTGGGGTTTTTTTTCTCTTTTTTTAATGCTTCAGTAGATCTGAACATGATCAATGTCCACAGATGAGACCTTGATAGAAACAAAGCTTTTGAAGCCTGAAAAACAGCTACAAGCAGCTTGCAGGAGTCAACACTAGCCTGGCTCTGAGGACACTCACCACCAGTATCCCAACCTAAAAACAGCTTACATTTTAAATCATAATCCTCTACTGGCAATGTATACTCAGATTTGAGAGATGTTAGTTTTTCAAACTAGGACAACTGTTTGCAAGATTTATAAAATCCATGACTGAATTTGTCTGATCTGCAAGAACTGTACACACTCCCATCCCACTTAGTGGAATATAGTGAAACTTTCATCACGTGGCATGGGATTCTCGTTATAAAAGAAACAGTAAAATATTACACCCAAATTAATAAATAAGGGGTCTTTTTTCCCCGATCAACCTCTATCGGCAAAAATTCTCTAATCACCTCTGTTCAGGATCCCTGCTGGAGCAATGGAGTAGTTTTCCCATTTTCTGAGGTTGTGCCTTAAAATACAGCTTATTCTTTTGTATGCAATGACCAATCAGTATTTCAACCAGCTACTGCTTCCCCTGTAACTTTATCAAAATGAAACTATATACACAACTAACTTGTCTGAAGAGAGGTGGGCTGTCATTACGGTGCCCTGATTGTACTCCACTAGACAACCAGGCTCTGAATGAAATCCCTGTAAATGCCTACTTCTGAGCTAATCATTCACTTGCAACTGAGGGCACAGTTCTTCTCCTAAAGCTCAGAAGGTCAGAAGAACCATGGCCTAGAAGTACTTAATCTTTTTACCAACTGTAGATAGCTATTTGTTTACTCAGTAAAATCCCAAATGAAATGTAAAAAACCCAAATTTTAGAAGTTGTTATTTCTGGCTTTAGTACATCCCTCAAAACTATGTTATCTTAGTGTCTTATAAAATCCCCTCATTTGTGTCCTGACAACACCCCTATACGACACAGCAAATCTCTCTCCTTATTTATGGAGGTCTGAGGCTATGTTTCTACTATACCTTACCTACAGAATAAGTGATATTTCTGCAAGCAGGAAAACTTGGCCTGAATTCAGGTTGCATTCTGGAGAAGAATGTCTGGCCCCTTTTAGGAAGGAGTCCAGGCTATCTTGTATCACGATACATGACACTAATGCAAGGATAACTAGAATACAAGGCAGCAGCTGGGCTGGGCACGTAACGCCTCAACCTGTCCACAGAGTGGTCCAGGGAGTGCCTAAGTACCAGCTGGATTGCTTCAGAGCCAGTCCAGGAGCTGTTCCAGATGGTCAGCAGTCTGGATGATTCGCAAATTTGGCTTGAAACTCAGCCCTGGAGTCACTCTTAATCGTACTGTCTACAACTGTATTGCAGACTACTGCCCAGACAACCAGGACTACACAAAGAGCAGAGAGACGTACAGATAGAAATGTGCATGCAAGGACATCCTTAAACTGCATTTCAGCAACCCAAAAGCATCTCATTTTCTACTGCAGGAGCCAAGACTCCTACACATTGGTGCTGCCCCACAATCCAGCTTCAGAAGCAGCTCTGGAGAGGACGAAACATGATTCTCAAAATCAGTGTTCCTTCATCCAGTCTTTCAGACTTGAGGCACCTATGGGCTACCAAAGGGAAAAAGGCCCCTTAAACTACCAAAACAATAGCTGGACAAGTAGAAATAGTTGAACTCAGGCAGTAAAAACCAAACCTATGTAAGAACAAGAGTGCAGAGATCAATTTTCAGGAATTAAAGCCTGAACCTGGAGCAACTTTTGATGCAAATGCATCATTTGCACACATCAGACTAAATTTGGTGCTTTCTACAGGGATTGGTCTCTGAGTCAGCACATTAGAAACTGTTTAACGGGTATGAATTAAACATTACTTTCAGAAATAGTTCTTTGTTGGAGTAATCGGGATCTGCATAAGAAACAGATGTATTTGCAAACAGTGATAGCAGCTCATTTCAATGCATTCAGCTCTTGAAAACTAAAAGTAAAAAATGCAGCATCTATCATAATTTGAAAAAAAATCAAATGAGCAAAATAAAATCAAAATAATTTAATAAAATGTAGCACAGGAAAACAATGCTTCTAGTCAAAGCAGCAAATCTGGCTACGTAATCCAACTCTTTCGGGCAAGTTCTCACCCTTCAGGAGCTTTGAAAAGTATTAACTTTACTTGCTCCGTGTGTGTTTTCCTGTACGTACTTGAAAAACGCAGATGGCCATTAACCAGGCATCTGCAGCAGGCTCAGTTACACTCTGCCCTCTAATCTACCTACATAAACTACATCCAGGATGGCAAATTCCTTTCAAATATGTATTTTGATAAGTGTGTGTGTGTGTTTATGCACATCCATACATATGAGAAGATATAGATAATATAAAATGCAATATATATACTTCATATATTTAGGCATAGCTATATATATACACAAAGCAGAGGTGAATTATCACCTCAACCTATTCATATTTATATGAAATAAGAATAAAAACATATGAAACCAACAAACATTTAAGTTTATATAAATATACATATGTCAAGGAAAGTAAATATCCCCTTCATACGGTGATAACACTTGGAATTCTATGTACAGTTTCAAGACACTAGTACAAGACTTGTGGGTGTTTGGCCCAAAGAAGAGAAATGAACAGAGGATCTATTTCCCCTTCATCCAGTGTTCAATAGGTAGAGAGAAGAGAGAGCCAAACTCTCATTTGAAGTCCACAGAAAAAACGAAAATAGGCAAATTACACAAGTTACAGCAAGGGAATTTCTGATCAGAAATAAAGAAAATACACTTCAGAGTGAGCACTGGAACAGCTTGTGGCATCTCCATCCTTGGGTAGTTTCAGAATTTGGCTACGCAAGGCTCCAAGCAGCCTCAACTAACTTTGAAATCAGCCCTGCTGATCACTAGGGTTCTGCCTGGTCTTGTCAACAACATCACCATGGCATGGTGATTTTTTTTGGTATAACTTCCATAAAAGATTCCAACGATACCACCCATTACTAAGCAAAGGTAAGTCAGTAAATTTTACAGGGTCATTGATAATAGATTCTCAACAGAAACACAGAATGCAAATGCAAAGCTAAAGACTATGATCTAGGGAACCAAGCCAAGCAACTGGCTATAACATAATGCTGGGGGAAAAAAGACTCCATAGTGTTTACAGACACTAAGGACATGCAAAATGTTAGCATGACAAGAAGAGTTGCTTCTATTTTTAGGTTTATCTGATTCTGCAAACATCTATTTAATTTCTGGGGTTTGTTGAGCTTTAGATGCTATTCATATGAGTTATTTTAATTTTATAGATCGTATCTAGAGAGCTTTATTTGGACTGCCATTCCATGAATCAAAAAAACCATCAAGTCCAACAGGATTTTATCCCTAAGTACAATCTGATCAAAAACAAATTAAAACCTCAGGGCTTGAACCAGCATAACTAAGGGTATTCTTTTTTCCTTTCTTTAGATAAGGCTGAGACTTATAAAAGAAACCAGTGAGGGTCTATTATAAATCAGAATGCTACAATTGAACCATGAGGCTCTAGATAAGGTCTCATTGGCAAAGTGGACTGAAATGTATCAACATTTCAAAGTACAACAATGTTCTCCCTCAGAACTTTCTCTTCAGATGCAAATTCTGTTTTAAAACAGGATTCTAAGTTTTCCCTAGAATCTTAACCATCTTTACAGCTAATGATTTTTTCATGTAACTAAACCTCTTGAGTCCCATGATACATCCTTCCTTATACAATACCTGGGTTCTGTTACAATCAGCTCAGCAGCTGGTGAGATTAACTCATGTTCTTCATCAACTGCATGCTTGGACAGAACTGATCTATAGCCCCCTCCCTTCTTCCTCTTCACAGGCTGCTCAAATTTTCTCCAGCTAGTTTAGAAAAAATATAACTTATTTTACTAAACCTGGTAAAGTTAAATGATAGCAAAGACAACAGAGCAATGAGTTCTGCAAACTTAAGTGAAATGGTATCTAAAATTCTGCCTCTAGGAGCTAATTTAAAACATAAGGACTTGTTGCAGTCTGTTAAGTATTACAATTAAAAATGACCATTATAAGGAGTTTCTGAAACACAAACTATTAGTTTTTTTACCAGATTTCAAAAACAACAGTGCACTTCAGGTGGTATTTAAGTTTGCTTCTGGCTGCAAGATGCTTTGAGTGGTTCAGAAGCTCCCCAGCTAATCAAGCGGGGAGAAAGTGTTCTTCATCTTGCTCTCCTGCCTCCTCTCCTGGCTGCTGAAAGGAAGAGCATCCAGCTTAAATACAGGGACTCGGTAACTTTGCCTGAATGCTATAGCAGAAATAGTCATTGTAAACCTCATTTCCTAATGGAGAAACTGAAAAGGAGAAGTTAGCTTTGTGTAGCTAAGAAAGGAAAGACAGCTCACAGTCCTTTAATATAATGCCAACACTTCTTCCCCTGCCCTCTCATTGAGTTTCAAAAGTATCACAGACTTACACTGCACTGCAACAGGACAGAGCAGGGAAACAAGGGAGAAGAGTCACCGCCCTCCAGTCCATATCTGCTGGACTAAGGGGATACAAAAAGCCCTTCCATTACACTTTATCTCAGTTCCCTGCAGCAATGGAGGGGGTTAAAGCACCAGTTGTGTTCTCGGGGGCAGTCCTTTCAGCTTCTTCCCAGAGTCTTGGCCCCAGCACTGAGATTTAGGGAGCTTTAAAGGACTGCAAACACAGGATTGCAGTGTCAGTGCTTTGTCAACAGCAGGAAACACAGACAGTTCCTGCTAAACCCCCTTCTTGGACAGGGGCCATATCACTGGCCAACCCATATGGGAATGTCTGGTTACATGACTCGCTTATAGATGGCTCAGCCCAAATCCTACAGTATTTCATCCTCTTCCCCTCCTCTGCTCCCCTGTCCCTTTTCAGGAACAATATTTTATCAATAGGATTACTTGTTGATATTAGTTTGCAAGTAAATCACCTTATTGCTTTGGCAGTCTCTGGATTAACTGCTATGAAGCAGAATGCTGAGGGACCTGAGAAGTTAGTGACAACTGGGGAGAATTGCCTATAGAACAAATTCAGTTAGGTGATATGACTGTCAGGAATGGGTGGCAAATACTCTTGCACCTGTATTAACTCTAACTAAGCCATCTTCTCAGCAGGGTAGTTTAGCTGGCACACATTTCCACATTTCCACAAATTATGCAGTTACTGGTAGCACTCAGACCAGTCTGGACACCCTAACGCATGCACATTGCCACAGATACGACTTCAGGAGTAGTCTTGGTTTTGAGTATCAGTGCTAGTGGTGAGGAACCCAGTCTGTATTTGACAGCTAGAACAAGGCACTCAGAAGCAATGACATTTTTTTTAAAGAGGTTTTTGTGTCTTTCATCGGGAATTGAGTGACTGCTGAGCATTCCTAGTGGGTACAAATTAGTAACCAGTGCAATACCTCATGGGACCTTAGTTTCTAAGAAAAAAGGAGAGCTTTGCAAATCACAAGGATTTGTCTTTTGTCATTTAAAGCTTACATGACACAACGAATAGAGTTTAGTCCTGAGAGTCACAGCCTGTGTGGTGGCAAGGAGATCAGCTGCACCTTGCCAGTGACTCTGGATGCAACCCTGGTAGTGTCAGATCTCTGATCCACTGGGGATCATCACAGTTGTCTTACAGAAGTGTCAGGATGTCAGGTCCAGTTAGGCTTAGCATTTGTATTCTCCCTTCAGGACTATGACATGCAGGATACAGAATAACTTTCTTTAAACTAAACCTTTAGCTATTTTAAAAATACAAATAAATTATTCACAGAGAAACAAAACTCTTCAATAAAACAGCCTTTACAGGACCAAACAGCATCCTATATCAGCACTTACCATCATAATATTAACCTAAGCAAACCTAAGTTTTTCGCTAAGGTGTCTTTCACGTACTTGGTTCCCTCAAGCCACTTTTTGAACAAGTGCTCCCTCTGTCTAAGGAAATACTACTTTACAAACTCAACAAATTATTTTTTTTCTTCCTTCCCTGATTTATGAGCATGTTCTTGCTTATCATTGCCTCTTAACAAGCATTAAATGCTTGTGGAGAAATATTTTGTTACTTTCTGGGTTGTTTTACTTTACAGCCCTATAACAAGGCATATCTATCCATTCATTCAGTAAAATCTCAGTATCTGCAAAAGACAGGATAACTATAAATTAGTAGAAACCAGCTCCACACCTGTAACACCACAATATTTGATGCCCAGAATCTTGACAGAAGTCATCACAGAATACTAGTCAATGTTCTCACTGTTTTCATTTAGTAGGACTGAGATAGTAACAGTGTTAATACAAAAAACATCAAAGCATTTGCAAATGAAGGAACCCTTCTTGAAATGATGTCTGCTGTTGTTGTGGAAATAGTGAAATAAACTCAAGAGTTACACATGAGTCCTACCAATTAGGTGTCCACTTACATACTTATTTGTGGCAGTAGAAGTCCAAATAACATCCTAGTGCACTGTATGTTTCCTTCTCAACAGCAGAACATAACTTGCATTCAATGCAATATAACTGAGCTTCATTTGCATATGCAGCCCTCACAAATGGAGGACACAAGCCCCCATGTTCATACACAATGTAAACCAGTGGTTTCCAGCCCGTGAGAACTGTTGATTTCTTGAATTTATGGTGGAAATTTCAGTTTCTGTGACACCTAACTTGGGAAATAGCATATGTGAATCCACTTTTCTTTTAAAAATTCCTTAGAATTTAGGAGTCCTCCTCTGAACTCTCATGGCTGAAAAATACTGATTTAGTAAACTCTTCATCTCTTTGTTGGATCACGCTGCCTTTTAAGTGCATTGCACTATGTCTTTATTTCCAGTTCCACTTAATTTTTACTTCTGATCTTAATTAAAAATGCTTTCAGTTATTCAGCAGTTTTGTTTCTTTTATTTTGCTTAGTGTATCTAACTGGAAGAGCTGATACTATTTGGTTAGGGCCAAGAAAAAAGTACTTAAAAAAGCCCTGTATAAAAATGCACCAAAGTGAAATCTTCCAGCTCTAAAGCAGCCTCTGCAGTTTTTGTTTTTCCAAAGCTTTCCAAGACTTTTAAAAATCTCCTATGAGGTACAAAGCATTAAGCTTTAAAATTAAAGCTGCTAGAGCTGAATTCCCAGTCTTCTAACAAGTACTGGGTGTTTTTGTTTTAGGAGAAAGGATAATCTTGTAGTTAAGGAACTGGAGGAAAAAGAAAAAATCCTGAGTCAGTAACCAGCATCATCCCCAACTTCCTGTGTGATTTTTGACAACCCAGGCTGAATTCTTTTTGTTTATCAGAATAAATATTAAAATGACAATATAAATTTAAAATGGGAATAGCAGCATTTCTGAGTGATGTTGTGGGGAGAAGGCATACTGCGTACAAGAAAAAGCCGTAAACTGAAAATACTCTTCATATTTACTAAGGACTATCTAAGTTCCACTAGGCATACAAGGCCCAAAGGCTTCGAAAGGAACTGCATGTAACAGACTATTCGAAATAGTGTCATCTATGCTAGGGCTGATGTGGACAGCTCTGTTTGTCAGAATAGTGGAAAAGATGCAAAACTCACTCCTCTAAGTGCTGTATTTTGGAGAGAAGATGGCCTTTATGTTGCTGGCAATAAAGAAGGGGTGCTGGTACAAGCTATATAAACCTTCCCTTGGTGCCTTGTTAACCACTGCTGAATTGTGTGAAATGACACCTTTACTGCCCTTGGTACCAGAATTAGTCAGCTAGTGGCAACACTGCTAAACCTAAGTACACTACAATCCCTCCTTCAAGTACCCTGCATTTATATCTGCACAACTGGCTCTCTCTGGCTTAACTTCAGCCATTTGCAAGTCAGGCATCTATCCAGACAACACAAATAACTGAATCAACCACACTTCAGAGATTCCAAGCTAAATAGTTGTGTTGATACAGTCCAAAGTCTTGTTGATATACTTGCTCATCAGCCTGTGTTGGTGCCTTTATTTGACACACAGTATCTGCAAAAGGACATATCTGCCTAGAGTATGGAGTTGCCCTGAATCTCTTTAGTTGACTTCTCTAGAGCTTCCCACAAGAGAGCTAGATATCTTTCCAGGTTTCATCACTAGGTTTTCATATAATTTTTTTTAAACATCCCTTTAAAATGCAGTGGAATTTCCATTTGGTCTGTAAGTTTTCTATTTAAACCTGAAATTATTTGTACACATAATACATTCCACTTCTGCTATAGGAGCTACCTAACCAAAAGATGGAAATACAGGAATATTTCCTAAATTGTTTTCATTTTAAAGAGGTAAACTCAGGGCATATCACAATATAATGCTGCATGCGTACTGCCTGTGTTCACATTTGTACAAAACCGTATGCTGTACACAGTATTACGTGTCCAAATAGCTCCATAAACATATATATACAGAAGATAGCTCTTACTGTGTCTTGGACAATGACCAGCATGATGGGAAAGTCATCCTGAGGAGAGCTCCTACACATTAACACAGTAATAGGATGTGTGGGTGGCTGGAAATGGAAGAGGAAAAGAACCGCACTGCTTACTTGCTACATTTAAGTAAGCATTTCTAATTTAACTCATGCTCTCAGGAAAAAAAGATGAGTTGTATTGTGTTCACATTTAAATAAATTACCAGTGTTCAGGTTAAATATGACCTAAAGAATAATCATGAATCAAAAGTCAGGTCAAACTATCAAAGTCTGCCTAAATAAAGACCATCAGCTTTAAAGTCCCCGCAGACAATAGGTTTAGCTTATTTTCAAGACCTATAAAGAAACAACAGAAAACATAAACAGCCTGAATAGTTTAAAATGCGTGTTCCTTCTAATTAAATAAGAAACATCTGTCTTAGGATTTTGGAAGCGGATATAACCTATCCACATTGTGCTTAAATGAGTTTGCATGTACCTTACAGTATTCCGAAATAAAATTAATGCTTTCTGAAAAAAGCTAAATAAGCATGTCGCGGGAGGTACTTCATCTGAAAAGATGCAAAACCCCTCGCTGAAAATAGCAGCAAAGAAACAACCCTGTGGCGTGCAGGATTCAGAGATGTACGCGCGATGGGGAGGGGTCGTGTCTCAGTACTCAAAACAAGTATTTTCAAAATTAAGAATCTGCCAGAAACGCCTTTACTAACGCCTTTAGACAAAAGAGAGGCAGTTATGCCCTCGGCTGGGATGCTGGGGGCCGCGCTTTCCCTGGGGACCGACACCCCCGCCCCGCGGCTCCCGGGAGGCTCCGCTCCACCGCCGCGAGGGCCGCCCGGGGCCGCACTCACTGGTGCTGTCGAAGGGGATCTGCCTGCAGCGGGTGCCGGGCCAGCCGCAGTAGTAAACCGCTCCTCCTTCCACGATGTCCGGCTGCGTCGTGTTGGCTTTGGGAGCTCCCACCAGGACGCTGACCCTGCGAAACGCACCGGCACCGGGTCACCGGCTCACCCGGGGCTGTCACCCCACTTCGCCCAGCGACCGCCCCGCAGCCCCCAGCCCCGGGCAGGCAAGCAGGGCGGCCCGGGGCCGCTCGGGCGTTCGGGGACAGCCCGGAGCCCCGGGGCCGCTCGTTCCGGCGCAGCCCGGGCTCCTCGACCGCCGGAGCCGCTCGCTTGGGCTCAGCCATGGACCCGCTCGTTGTGGGGCTGCCCGGAGCGCCCCGGAGCCGCCCACTGGCGCTCAGCCCAGACCCCTGGACCCCAGGGGCCGCTCATTCGGGCTCAGCCCGGGCCCCCGGAGCCGCCGGGAGCCGCTCGCTCGGGCTCAGCCCGGGCCCCCGGAGGGGAGCGCCCCGTCCCGTCCCGGCGACGGCACTCACGTGCTGGGGTCGGGAATGTAGAACTCCACCGAATAGCCGAAGTAGCTTCCCGGGGGCCCGCTGTACACCGTGCGCTTCTCCTCGTCCAGGTTGAACGCCAGCAGCGCGGGCGCCCAGAGCAGCGCTGACAGCGGGAGCAGCGGGCGCAGCATCCTCGCCGCCGCCGCCGCCAACGGAGCTGCCGCCGCCGGGCGGGGAGGCTGCGGGGCCCTCCGGGGCGCCCCCTGGCGGCAGCGCGGGGAGCGGCGGGACGGGCTCAGCCCCGGCGCCGGGACCGGCTGCGGGATCCGAGTCCCTGGGCTGGAAAAGACCGAGATCCTCGAGCCCGGCCGCGCCTCTCCCCTGCTAAACCGCACCCCGTACCCTTTCTGTCAAGAAAATTTTCCTGATATCCAATCTGAACCAGGGGACGGGGCGAGGTTTCTCCGTCCCGGCTAAACGGGGCGCTTGGAGGTGTTTTGGCCGAGCTACCAAGACTGTATTTGGGGAAGCCGAGGTGATTTACCGAGGAAAGCCAGGGGCGAAGCCGGGAGAGATGCGTGCTGAGTCGGATCCCCCCGACCTCTCACGGAAAGGGTCATTGGGCACTGGAACAGGCTGCCCAGGAGGTGGTTGAGTCCTCATCCCTGGAGGTGTTTTAAGGGACGGGTGGATGAAGTGCCTGGGGACGTGGTTTAGTGGTTGGTAGGAATGGTTGGACTCGATGATCCGGTGGGTCTTTTCCAACCTAGTGATTCTGTGATTCTGTGATTCTGTGACCTCTGCCCAGTGGAATCACCGCCGGCTGCCTTCGGACAGGCGTGTTCGCAACGGGAGATGGCAGAGCTGGTGCTGATGGTTTCTACTTGAACTTCTCTCCACGTCCAGCTTTGTACTGAAGAGTCAAGTACTTGAAAATGCCATTTAGGAAACTAAAATGCTGGGGTTGGGGTGGGTGGAAATAGACCTTCAGATTGCTGTAGCTGCCAGCATGGCTATTATTTTGAAAAAAAACCTCCAACAATCAGAACTCCTTTCTAACCGCAGGAAAAATGTAAACCCAGCCACACAGCTCAGAACACATTAGAAAATGCATTACTCTCTGAGTTTCCCTGTTAGTGCTTGCCTGGATATGTAGTTTTAATATGCTGAAGGGGAGACCTTACCCTCACAGGAACAAAAGCACTGCTGCAGTCCTGGACTACAGGTCCGTGCAGAAGCAGTCATGCCTCTTCTCCCACAGAAATCACCAGTACTTCTTTATTGCATTTTCCATTGAAATGACCTTGTAGAAAGCTCCTCTTATAATTTCCACGTAGAAGTATTAAAATGGGGCTCTGGACAGGCTGGATGGATGGGCTGAGGCCAACTGCATGAAGTTCAACAAGGCTAAGTGTCAGCTCCTGCACTTGGGCCACAACAACCCTGTGCAGCGCTACAGGCCTGGGGAAGAGTGGCTGGAAAGCTGCCTGGCAGAGAAGGACCTGGGAATGTCAGTTGACAGCCAAATGAACATCAGCCAGTAGTGTGACCAGATAGCCAAGAAGGCCAATGATATCCTAGACTGTATCAGAACTGGTGTGGCCAGCAGGAGTAGGGAAGCAATTGTGCCCCCCTACTTAGAATCATAGAATCACAGAATAACCAGATTGGAAGAGATCCACCGGATCATCGAGTCCAACCATTCAACTTGACCCTGGTGAGGCCGCACCTCGAATTCCGTGTTCGGTTTTGAGTCCTGTATTACAAGAAAGATATTGAGCTGCTGGAGCATGTCTAGAGGAGGTAAAAGAAGCTTGTTAGGGGTCTGAAGAACAAGCCTTATGAAGAGCATCTGAGGGAGCTGGAATTGTTTAATCTGGAGAAGGCTGACGCGTGACCTTATCTCTCTACAACTACCTGAAAGGAGGTTGTAGCCAGGTGAGTATTAGACTCTTTTCCTAATGACAAGTGATAGTATGAAACAGCCTCAAGTTGTTCCAGGGGACGTTTATATCAGATATTAGGAAAAATTTCTTCACTGAAAGTGTTACCAAGCACTGGAACAAGTTGCCCAGGTAAGTGCTTGAGTCACCATCCCCACACATACTTAAAAGATGTGTAGATCTGGCGCTTAGGGACATGGTTCAGTAGTGACTTGGCAATCTTAGATTTATTCAATGTTCTTGAAGTTTTTTCCAACCTAAATGATTCTATGATTATCTGTTTCGCTCCTGCAAGCCCCACAATACTGTTCTAGCTGGTTTTGTTAAGAATATGTAGAAACAGTCTCTGCCCCAAATGCTCCCTTCCTATACAAAGCTAAACAGGGCATCACCCCAACATCTCAAGGGGACACTATTCTTATTTGTATTTATTCTGGCCAACTCAAATGTAGGAAGTAAAAGAGAACCATATTATTTTCTATTTAATTAACTCTGTTAGGAGGAAAAAAGGATTGTTTTTTCAGCATTTATAATACAGATGTGTCCAAAACAATATCAGAGAAGGATCAGAAGAATAGAGAACCCATTTATAAACATGTTACAATAGAGCATACCTATAAAAGCAGCTGAGAGTAGATTGTTTTGTTCGGAGGTTCTGGTTTCCTTACTTTTGTGTTTGTTTTATTTTAAGTGCTTTATGGCAAGATTATTCAGATAAGACTGACATTCCAGTTCACAAAAATAGAACAGTGTGTTTATTTCCAGCATTAACTGTGTGACCCTTAGCTGTCCCCACAGGCTTGTAACACTCCTTAAATCTGCTCGCCTTCCAAGTCAACTGACTTTACTCTTGCTTTTATAGTGAAACATTATCATTGACATTATTTTGCATTGAACTGGTATTTAGAGATCTAAGCACCATTAATAAATTCAGAAATACCTCAATGACTTGTAGGGTTAATGCCTACTGTTAAAAGTTATATAGTTTTAGGTCAACAGAAGGCATTTGAAAGTTGTGTTGCCTTATGCTAAATCATCATCATCATCATCATCGTGGCTTGCTCTTATTTAGCACAACAGCCAGTTCCAGTGCCAAGTGTCACAAGTGAAGATGCCGAGTCTCAAAGAACTGCTCAGATGGACACCAGAACTGTGACATTCAAAAAGCGAGAGAACAGCACGGTCTGGTGCTTTATCCACCTTGTACAGATCTATCCAAAACAGAACTAAAATTCAATAATTAGCACAGCTGCAGATAAGTGAGCGTACATACAAATGAAAAGCAGAAGGGGCACAGCAAGAACATGGCATTTCTTATGTGCTCTCCTTGTACCTCTCTTTCAGTTTGAAATGTATACCACCTAACCTGGTTTCTTCAAAATAAATTTTAAAAAGGAAGAAAGAGCTTCAAATGGCAGTGCTAAAACCCATATGGAGAGGTGGGCAGAATGAAAAGAAGGGAATCTGCTTTACCCCTAAGCTATTGACAGTTAGCAGTCCCCTTCCTCTTCTCCTTTTCCTCTCGGTTGTTTTTTTTTTTTTTTTCCATTCATGTAAAGAAGAGAGACCTGAGTGTAGGATATTCCAAATCAGATAAACTAGAAGAACAATCTTTTAATTTTTTTGAAGGATTTGCAATGTTTCCCTAAATAACTTGGACCTGTTCTGATCACTGGAAGCTTATTCTAGACCTTGTTTGCCTCAGATTTTAGAAATGTTTGGACTGGACGTTGTGATCTGCACCACTCGAGGTAAGCAGCTGCCCCAGTTACTGGTACACTGAACTTTCGTCACTAGCATACCTGTGGGACAATATATTAACTGTTTGGAATATTGAACTAAAAAGTCTTAATAGGCTCGAGAACCTGACCTGGAGCCAGGTCAGAGAGATTTTATAAGCATATAAGTCATTATCTACCTTACAGAATAACTGGAAGGTCAGATGAGGGACCAAGTAATTTATACAGAAAAATACAAGATTCACAGAGTGGATTTCTACAATTTATATTACGTGCAGTTGGTGAAATTAATTTATGTATAATATCATATTATGGTCTTTCCAATCCCAAAAATAGACTTGTGACCCTGCAGCGGTCCCATGTTGGAGCAGTTCTTCAAGAACTGCAGCCAGTGGGAAGGACCCACGTTGGAGTAATTTGGGAAGGATTGTCTCCTGTGGGTGGGACCTCAAGGTGGAGCAAGCGAACACTGCAAGGAGGAACGAGTGGCAGAGATGAAATGTTATGAACTGATGACGCTTGATCCCCTCCCCCTGTGATGAGGTAGAGGAGCTTAGATTGAAGTTGAGTCTGCAAGAAGGAGAGTGGGAGAGAAGGTGTTTTTAGTTTTGGTTTTGCCTCTCACTATCTGTATTTTTAATTGGCAATGAATTAAATTAGAATCTGTTTTGCTCACGATGACAACTCATGAGCTATCTCCCTGTCCTTATCCTGACAAGGAGACAAGGAGCTTTTTCATCATTTTCGCTCCATCTTGCTGAGGAGGGGGAAAGCACAAGTGGCTGGGTGTGCACCTGGCAGCCAGCCATGGCCAACCCAACACGCAACTGTGCTGTTCTTCCATCTCCAGATGTAAACCTAACATTTTACAGCCTTGGAGAGGACAGACCTAGCAAGTCCCATGCGAAGGATGGGACTCCTTTTACCACCTCTACATGCTTTACAGTACAAATCCTCCAACAAGGCTTTCTCCTCGACTCTACAGATCTAATTTTTGACCAAGTCAGCTTGTTTTCCTGATTCTAGACTCATTGTTATTCACAAATGAAAATACGTTTTTAAAAATAAGTAATTCTGAATGCAAAATTCAGCCCTGCTGGCAATACCACACTCACAGATAGGATGCTTATCTTATCTTATCTTATCTTTTGTTATTGTTTTTTTTTTTTCTTCTGAGATGTGTTAACTCAAACCCTGGCATTTCTAAACCCATGGTCCCTTTGCATTGTCTTAGAGAGGCAATAAACAAGTTTGATTGAAACCAAACTTAAAACAATACACCATGATTCAAGGAAAAGATTTTATTTTAGGGCCAACATGTTGATAATAAATAAAGGAATATAATGTAATAAGAGATGTTCTCATGCATTTAACACATACTATAACACTGGCTTACACTGTTGTTTGGACAAATTGAGAAGTAGTATTTGGCAATATTATAAGTTTGAATAGTTTAAAGATAGAGAACAAGAAATTCTTTCTGCTGTTTTTACATTTCTTTTATACAAATTCAAATAAATATCAATACATTTATTTTTCCTCAGATTTTCTGTTCACTTTTAACATGCCCGATAACTAAGCCACAGTAATATGCAACTGCCAAGAAAAAGTATTTATGAACTATATAAATATTTCTAAAAATGTATATTTATGTCACATTGTGCAAGCTCTTTAGGTAGAATTGAATTTTAGGTAAAACTGCAGAAAATTTAAACTCATTAAAACATATCCAGTGCAAAGGCCAGTTGAGTCCACACATTATGGTACTGTAATGTAAGCCAATATAATTTAAATAATAAAAACATGCCTATATGATTCAGAGGAAGCTGAACATGGTTTATGTTTTAAAGATCTGACATCTAATATGCAGATTCTGCAATATCAGACATTTTTCAAATCTTCATGAGATGGGAAAACAATGTTAAGACTTCATAAGTAGGCTTTTTTTTTTGTTTGGGATAACTCACATTTACAGTACTACAGTGGCCAAAAAAAGACAAACTATTATAATAGAAATCAATCTGATTAAAAAATTAAATATTCCAATTAACACTGAAAAAGTGTTTGTAATCATTATTTACAATTTATCAATGATACCAGTGTATAACTTCACACAGTCAAAGTATACCACTTTCCAAGCAAATATCAATTCCTGTATCCCTCGCTCAAGCATTCGGTAGCAGTACATTGTTTATGTGCAACAATTCAGTTTAAAGAAGGAGATCGATCTGTGGTCCAGAGTAATTCGATATATGGCCATTTGGTTTGCAAGCAGCGTTTTACAGGAGTGTCATCAGTCTGTAGCATTGGTTCTTCAAAACCCATAACAACTGCTGTGCCTTCTACATACATGACCTGTTGAAATAAGATCAGTTATGTCAGCCCATGTTTGTTTAAAAAGTCCAAGATGAGATGACTATTTTCTCTTTTTTTTACTATAAAAATAAAAATCCATGAAGTATTATACACTTTTTAAATGAAATGAGGTATGAAACTGAAAACACCTTATCTCTTCCACTCAAGTGCCTGAAAATCCTGATCTGGCCCCACTCATTTGGCTGTTTACTTGTATAGACAATAAAGGCCAAAACTGGCAAAAACTAATCATCTAGGACACTCAATGCAAAAATTCTGTTGCTGTTGCAAAGTTTGATATTGTTATTTTTATAACAAAAGTGTTCCTTAGACTTAACTTTATGCAATTAAATTTCCATAAAATGGAAAATTGATATAACAATATTTAAAATGCTAGAAGCCGAATCCTCTGAAAATATTTTTTTTAAAAAATATTCTTGATTATGTGTGCATATATATATGCTCAATAGTAAAGATAAATGCATTTTTGAATGCTTTTACCTACATTTTGGGGTTTGAAACCGCTGGAGATTTCACAGGGGTAATTTTAAGGACCTGACTACAAGCTGTTCTGAAGACTGAGTAGATACATTTTCTCAAAGAGGCTTCTTGAAGTCATTTTTGTTCCCTACAGCTATTAATACCTTAAACTATTCTACCCTAAATGTTAATTTAGGAACTAACTCAGAAGCAGCCTCAGTGTGTTAGGTATACCTCCTCCTTCCCAGAAAGCTGAAAATTAAACAGGTCATTTTTGTCTCCCAGTAAGTTACATCTCCATTGTCCTTTACAGCTCAAAACCCACTTCTCACGGATAAGCATGAAAAGTACTCTATTCAAAATGTATTGCTTATGAGATGTGGTTTAGCCAACTGATCCAGCATCCTAGCTAAAATATGATCATGAGCACAAAGCAGTTTTCAATTCCAAATGTAGCATTTTGGAAGAAAATTAATGAAATATTTCTGCAAAAAGCCTGTTTCAAGCTAAGGTATTTTGCCCTTAACTACTGTCAGTTTTACAATTTGAAACAGGGAATCAGTTTTGCATATAAATTGTTATTAGAGCTAAATTTATTTTTCTTAAATCTTACCTTTTCATTATAGTTAGATTGCTTCAGCCCATTGTAATGGTAAACAGTGAACGACTCTGACACCCTAGAGTCCTAGTAGGAAGAAGACAGTTAATTTCCTGAAATGTATACATGGTGCCTTGACACTCTCTCCTCTTTACAACTGGACAGAGGCATTTAAACAGGAAGACTAAAAAAATTGTACAAAAAGTACAACTTCTTTTAGGTGGCTTCACCCTGAAGATTTTGTTCATTTTACCTTTCTCATCAGAAACGAGATGTCAGTAAACTAATCAGTAACGCCCCTCAAGAGCTACTAATGATTTTCTGTGTTCTCCTCGACAATTATGCTACAACTTTGGCACTGAGCACACAGAAACTCTCCACATTCAGATGTATTTATGACTATTTGGATGCTACTAAGCTAAGTATTTACTAAGGACCAGATCAAATCTCCAATACTCTGTTGAGAGCTAAAAAAGTAATTTACACCCACATCTGCCTAACTGTAAATGAATTGTGAAGACACCTGTTCATCTGAAGCCTAGCAGCAGATATTCTGCAGTTGTCAACCTTCACTAATCCAGGTTTTTAAATGCTTTAGTTCTAAATGGACTAAAAAGCTTTGCATTTCACTGAATCAGGAAACACATATCAGGTGTAATATAATCTCCTTTATGCCTACTGGACCAGGCTCCAAACAAAAGCTTATCCCTTTTTAAAGTATATGGAGTTAAAGGCTGGAAGGAGAAGAAATCTGCTTAGGTTACAGTATGTCCATCAGATTACAAAAAGCCCTCATTCATTTTTCTCCTCTCAAATGATTCAAAAATCTTATCTCTGCATGGGTCTCTCACAGCAACCCAGGCTATTCCATGGCAGGAGGGTGGTGAAAGGAAGGGAAGTAGTAACTCTGCTTACAGGATGGAAAGGAAATACTTATTCTTTTCCCTGAGGAAGCAATGCTCATCCTGAAGGAAAAGTAGTACAGAATACTACATTCAAACAGTGCTGCACCACCCCTAACAAAAAAGACTTGCTGAAGGCATTTAAAAAATATCAGTTTCACATTTCCTTGTTTGTAAAAACTAAGCCATATAGTTTCAATAACACGTTAAGCCACAAAAGCTTCCAAAGAAGTACTTTTCTCAACCCTTCTCTTGCCTCACCAGCCTATCTTTCAGTCATTGTGGAAACCTTCTCTCATACAAGTGCCAATACAAGCACTTGTATGGTCATGGAACAAGCCTACATAAACCTGTTCTGGTTTACCACATATGCATACAAAGAATTTCCTGGTGGCAGGGGAGAGGCAGCACCAGGGCAGGAAGATGTGACCCAGGGCAAAGGGAGAAGAGGACAGCAGTGCCAGGTAAGCATGCACTTCTCAGTGGTGGTGCTACCTTAATGAATATATAGAACAGATTCAGAATTTGAAAATATTTTTCCATTACCCTAGTAGACACTGACTTCCACATATGCTAAACATAACTCTATCATGACTTTTTGTTAAATTGTCAAAAATTTGCATGATTACAGATATACATAAATATAGCTTTAAATACGTTTGCAACCTTCTCCCATTTGCTAGCAATTAGAGCAGACATTTGTAATACTTATAAAACCAGTATGGTCATTTGCTCACAGAAAAAATCAAACTCAGATGAACTTTCTGAGCAGGCAACCGCTCCAATTTCACATGCAAAATGATTCTATAGTTCCTGAAGTTAATTTTAGAACTTGCTGCTACAATGGAGTAAAGTGTAAAGCTGATAAAATCATGGACACCTTATGCAAAACAGAACTCTACTGTTTGTTGTGTAATATAAGAAGTTATTTGCTGATCACCTTTATCAAAGCTTTATCAGCTTTTATATATCAAATAAATGCAATACTTATTATTAAAACCAGGTCTGTGATACTGATGGATGCGTTTAATAAATCTCAAAGACAAGCCAGAATAGACGATGCTCTGCAGCAATAAAGCTATACAGGATTACCTGCTCAGGGAAAAATTCTTGCAGAAAGGGACCCAGTAATATGATGCCCAGTCCTTCTGGGTCTAATTTGGTCTTCATGAGGCTTACACTATGACAAAAACATTGAATAAAAAAGTATGAGTAAGATATTTATTTCTTGCATGGCTAAGTTACGCTGTGCTACTAGAGTACTAGCTGCCAAGTATAGCAGTACTATGCTATTTTTAATCGTTAAGTGACAACTGCACCAGAATGGCATGTGAGTTGCCAAAACACGGTTATTTTTAAATAAAAGTAATGTGTTATTTTAAATTAAATAAGTGATAATTCCAAAGGACCACCATTTTTGGTAAAATAATTTGAAACCCATATAATGTAAAAACAGGTTTACAGCCCAAAAGGTGTTTTGCTATCTTGTAAGCATTCTTGAGCTTGGATACATAAACCAGTCATCTTTTAAATACAGCTCCGTAACTGCCGCATAACCTGTTTCTAAATGGAGATTTGAAAAGCCTCCAAGATTTTCTAAGTACACTGAAATAAAATGAACAGATATATTTCTTATTTGCATCATGTCCTTGATACTAAAGAAGCCAAAACCAATAAATAATCTGAAAACCTTACTGCATGAAAATAGTGTAATTTCAAGTCACTACGAATGAATGTCAATTACAACTTTATTTTTCTACTTAAGCAATATATTTCTACAGGCATCCGATTGCTTAAGCATTTATTTGCATCTACCCATCCTTTTGCCTAAGCTACAGTCTGTACCGTACATAAGAATGTGTCCTCACTGGGTCAAACCAACTGAGCATCTTGCCCAGTATCCTATTTCTGACATTGGTCAGTAGTGGGTGCTTACAACAGAGTACAAGAGGGCAAACATACAGTGATATCCTTAGTTTACCCTCCCCATTTCCAGCAGTCTGCTGCTCAAAGACATCGTCAGTGACAGGCAGTATCTAAAACACAAACATATATATTTCTTCTTTCCATGCATGTGCCTAATGGGCACATATAGAACCCATACAGACTTGTGGCATTTAATAAGCTCCACTCACAAAATCAAAATACAACCATGGATTCTGGGAATAAGTGCCTCCTCCTGTTTTGAACCTGTCACCTGGTAATTCAGTTTGATGACATCTCATTTTTCTTTTGTGAGGAGTTAATAATCTTTCCCTATTTATAATTAAACTCCAGATTTTAGAAATCTGTCTTACATGCCAACGGCTGTCTCTCTTTTCCAAGCTGAACAGTCCTAACCTAGTTCCTCCTTGTACTAATGCCATTTGGTACCTACAGTCAGCCTTGTCACCTTCCTGATACCTTTCTATAATGTTCTCTTTTAAGATCAGAGTGGAACGTCACACATTCATACAACGGCACAATTGCCAGAAATCCCACTCTGGATGTCTATCACTGAGGATCAGTTTAAATCGAAGACCTGTCTCCTGAAAGGCAATATCCATTTCACAGCCCAACAGTGTGTATGTAAAATCAGAATTGTTTTATCCCACATGAAATCAATCTACACTTACTATATTGGGACTTCTCTGTTACCCTGTCTTCCAGTAACTTCTGCTGCTCTTCCAAACCACTTTTTTTGCTATCTTAAATACCTCTATATCAGCAGCAAGCTATCATATCAATCTCTACCTTCAAATCCTCACCAGTATCATGACAAACTTCACAGACATAATACAAATTCCTCTAATGATTTACATTTAACGTCCCATAAATATAGATCCTTCCCTATATTTTTCATGTATTTTCACTACCTTTTCCTTTCAGAAGACACAGCCTAAAGCTTCTCATAGCTGCCTTTTTTACCATCTTGGTCTCTTTTGTTGGGGGCTGCAGGCAGAAGGTGTCTTTCTAAGCTCTTTGTGTTTATTGTTGCATGCAAGCATTTTATCCTTTTAGCTACCACTTATGTGTCTTCATTTTTTAAGTAGCTTCCTTTCTTAATCCTAACACAGTACTATTTATTATAGTTAAATAGTATGTATTATAGTTATAATTACTATATTTGGTTATAAATAACTATTTATATAGTTAATTACTTGGCTTCTCTGTTTCTGTCTCAGTAGACAGAGAATACATTATGCAATTTTTAAGAGAGTGGCTCTGTTAAGGCCCTTGGAAGAGGAATTTTAAAATTCATAGAACTGAATGTGATATCCTATAAACTACGTTAATTTAATAACTGACTTGAAAAAAAAAAGAAGTTTCGCTACAGCTGAAAGTACAACTGAGGATTTGCAAGATACTGGATTTAAACCTTCTATTGTTCATTCTTACTGCTCTCAAAGTACAAAACTTAAAGATATTTCAGCAACTGTCTGAAACCTGCTCAAATTCTTGAAACGCTGTAACAGAGTTCTAAAAACTCTGTGTTTGCAAACAGAACCAGGGCAGATTTAAGTAAAGATAATTTTGAAAATGCACTTGGAATTACATAATAAAATTAAAGCAAGGTTCATACTCACTAATGACATACAAGAACTGTTTAAAAATGAAGAGCCATACTAAATTTTTCAGTATGGTAGCATACAAATTAAATAAATAAAGCAGGAAGGCCCATTTAATAAAATTTGTTGTTGTATGTTTCAATGAGGCTTCCTCATTCAGCAAATAGCGAACGCTATTCAATGTTAATGATATTACAGCAGAGCTACCGAAACAAGTGTGCCTATGTGTTTCCTTCACTTCAAATCCAAGTCTAGCATCTTAACTGAAGAGGTTATGATTGTTGGGGTGATGATACCACAGCCTTTGTACTGTTATGGCCGAGAAGTGCGTGCGGACAAAAGCCTCCAGCACTGGTCAAACAGACAGACTGGATGAAATGTTTCAAACCAGCTAAACCTAGACTGGCAAACATACTCAAATTGCCCTAAAGAGTATCAGATGTTTTTTAGAAACAGACAAAAGCAAGAGAGTTGAGTTCTCAGATTTATTAAGTAAAATACTGGAGAATTTTACTAAAATCACATGCAATGGCATTCAATGCTGGAATGGTTAATCTACTTTGTAGAGCAGATGTGCATTAACAAAGTTTTCCCCTCTATAATTCTTAAACTCTAAGCAGGTCTGACCATTATTCATCTTAAGATTCTGAGAAGCTTAAACCCTTGGATTAGATGGTCACAAAGAATTTCCTTTTAGTTCTTGAACTGAAGATGTAAATAGTACACTGACTGGGAAGCAATGCCTTCAACTTTACTTAAAAACAAACAGAAAAGTCTGTACTGAATTTGAAATGCGTTATTTACACTTGTGTTCCACATCGCATAGATAGGACGTCTAGACCCAAAACAGAGTAGACCCTCATGACAGCAATATTAGATTACATTTTTATTTAAGAGTACAGTAATATTCCATAGTTTGACCATGGCTTTCCAATACAGAAGGCCTTCTGACTGGTTCTTCCTATAATAAAACAGGCCAGCACTATGCCACAAATGTCCTGCAGGCTGAACAGCAAATGGAAAAACTGCTGAATGCAGGTAGAGGATTTTTGCATATTTGAGGCAGCAGAACAAAAATGCCAAAAGAAAGCTTCTCAGACTTATTAAAGTAAGGCTCTTTTCTTTCTCTTTCTTTTAAAAAATATATTTTGTAGATTTCACCACTTATTAACATAATATGAATAGTAGACGGTTTGTCTTGTATTTTCTTTTGGTTTAGCTTCCTGGGTATCTTTTGATTTAAGTTTTCACTCCTGTTCTCCACAGGAAACAGCTCAGTAAAATTTGTGTGCTTTTTAACATCTGAACTGAAAGGACAGAAAATAGCATAAATCAAATTTCAGATGGTTGTCACCACATCCATTCTACAGAAACAACCAATTTAGACCAAATAAATGAGAGCATACATTTAGGAAAGAGCAGAACCATCTTTTGGAGGTGTAACAAGGTTCAAGCACATCACTCTCCTTTCTGGGTTAAGAATTTAGTGGCAAAACAGGGTATGCTTTGACAATGAAGGTTAATTGCTGCCTCTGAATACTAGTCCTGTCTGTCCACCTAAGATCTAAAATAAACTACCTTTCTCATTTGATAGTTTTCACTCTAATCCTAGGAATCAAGGCATCATTTCTGGAAACAAATGACAAATATAAATATTACAAGGTACTGAGTGTTGGTGGAAACAAAACTAACTGAAGCAGTTTCAATTTCAAACTCTGTAGGCGGATTCAGTGGTAATCCAATGCTAATCTGCTTCTGAATACCTTGATGGTTTGGCTCTTTTGTCACACAGTTCCACTTCAAATTAACATAGAGAAATACATTTATGACTGTCTCCTCAATATACAGTAATACCCTAGATTTGAGTGGCTTTTTTGGCTTCCAGTGATCACTACAGAAGTTTGGAGGCTTTTTAAATTTTAATTCCTTCCATTTAATTCAAAGCTGACTTAAACATTTCAAAATAACATTCTGTACCAAAAATGCAAGCTAGAAAAAATTCAGAAACAAACCTGAATTTTAATTAATGTGTGGTTAATTGATTTTTTGGTAGTACTTAAGCTTTATTATACTTACTATTCAGGATCTGAAACAAGGTCCAGTGCCTTCATTACATCTTCTAGCAGACTTTCAGGTATAAAACCATTATCTGAAGAAGAAGCAAAGCTTCTCATTAGGAAAACAAAATCATTTTCAGGAGTACAAAGTTTACTCAAAAATACAAATACAGCACATCTTAATCTCTAAAATTTGCAAAGAAATGGTGAGGTTCTAGAATGAATAAATATATCTTTTAAACACTTCTTTCCCACTTTAAAAAAAAAAAGAGGAGTGCAATACAGAAACTACAGGCTTATCATTTGTACACTTAGAAGCTTACTACTTGCCAAGAATTCAATCTCTTCGTAGCAATCTCCACTAGATACTTCGGTATAACTGCACATTTTCCTCCTTTCAATTAGTTAAAACAGTACCCGAGTGTTAGACATGCTCAGTTTTCCAAAACATAAGAAAATTTTATGTGCATGCCACATAATTTTGTTCTCAAATGTTCATGAAGAACGCATTCATAGCAGATCAGTTATTTTATGAAATATAAAGGTTAAATATGATTTGTTTTATCTTGCATTAAGTTAATTAAAAGAACATTTATAAGGTTTAAAAAGCTTATGCTCTAAGAACTCTTCTAATTCTAACAAATTCCCTTACTAGAGAATTCTCAGAAAATTTATGTCACTTGTAGATTGACTACTGTATTCACAGTTTCTTGCCTTAACTATGAAGTATTTAAACCTTCTCTTAATCAGCTCAGGTATAGACAGCGAATTACCTGGCATGGAAATTACAACAGATTTGAAAGTGCAGTATTTGGAATACATTTTAGAAAATAATGGTCCTATTTTTGAGGAGGTACCATACACAATGCTGTAATGATTACTATTTGGAATTTGTCTCTACTGAATAGTACATTTCAATTAAAAAAATCTTTTTCCAGCAAGAAGTACAGCCATTACCCTCAGGGTCATATGTCTGGAAAATCCTTCTAGCTTGTTCTGAGGGTGCTTCAGGAGCAACAAGGGCCATATCCTTAGGGAAAAAAAGAAGAAAAAAAAAACAAAACAGAAGAAAACCTTCAGTATATTCTTAATTCAGATACAGCCATACTACACAGTTTTAGGCCTTAAATTAATTGAAGTTTAAATACAACAGGACAACAGTTAAGGTAAATCGGCAATATTGCTGATAGTGATGTAAAACAATCAAGAAATATGTTAAAGATTATTCCACAAATTTCTAGACAATTTTTTTGTAAGTCTCTTCATGCAGGTGTTGTGGCACAAAGGCTAAGTGAAGACTGGATGTATTATGTGGAGACTGAGATTTATAGTATCATTCTTTATATCTGAAAACTTATGTAGATGTGTGAAATTTATTGAATGCACTATGTTTACATTGAAGCACATAAATATTATTCAGACAGAAAGCTGTGAAAAAAATGTTTTGAAGTTCACAGACTGGCAGAACACAAATTTGTCAGCTGCATGTAAAAGTATGATTTCAATAGCAGCTATTGAAAAAACTTGCAGATCAATACAAGCATTACATCCCAAGTATAATCATGCTTCCCAAAATACATGCGGAGGCACATATCTATCTCCTGTCATAAAATCAACAAAAAGCACAGCCCTCTGGTGTTATGCCAAAACAAATTACTATTGAAAAAGTGAAACTGAGAAGTTATTAATGAGAAACAAAAGGCGGCATAAAGGACAAGAAAAGTACCCATTCAAGACATCCTTTAGTTTAAAAAGATACAAAGATTTGATGCTCCTCCAAAACAGAGCTCCAGAATCTGCTTGGTAGGAGTACTTGAAATCCTACATCTCCTCTTGTGAATTTACAATCACTTATATTGTTTTTCACATAGAAAGGAAAACGTAACCCTTGCTCAGAGGGAAACACTGCATTTGGCAATACCCCCTCTATAGTTTTCCTTCATGCAGAAGTGAAAATGTAATGTTACCTCCTATGCTATGAACAGTAAGCACATAACCTCACAAAAGGCATCACTGACATTACTCTGAATAACATTAAACTCTAGGACACTTGCTTTTGTACATATTGTATTAAGTAAACTGATTTGCTACAAATCAAAGTAACTTTAAACTGTTTTTTAAAGTACACATAATCTTTTTCTCTT
This sequence comes from Phaenicophaeus curvirostris, assembly GCF_032191515.1. Taxonomy (NCBI): domain Eukaryota; kingdom Metazoa; phylum Chordata; class Aves; order Cuculiformes; family Cuculidae; genus Phaenicophaeus; species Phaenicophaeus curvirostris. Next base: position 22,601,257 of record NC_091397.1, on the reverse strand, counting down.
TTTACTTCCAGTTCAGCTCAACTTTGCTTTCTGAAGAAGATTTAGACTTTCTTGAATGAGAAAATCATAACAGCATTCCCTCATGATACCTGTATGTGCTAAAAGAAAATCTGGTCTAAACTGTGCAACTCTGTAGTACTTCATTAGAAGGAAAGCACAGAAAATAAATGAGAAAATGTAAAATTAAAAGATGCATAGAAATCATAAAAATGGTTTGGTTGGAAGAGATCTTAAAGACCTGGTATTATCCAGGAAAAAAAATGAGAAGACGTTCACCCTGCCTTCCAAGGCTCTAGATCATGAGTCCATTGTACAATTTCACTCCAAAGGGCTATTCCACTGGCACTTGAGCACAACGCAAACATCTACATTAGCAAGCAATGCAGTGCATGGACAGAAGGATCAGGATTCAACTTGCTGTGATCTGTTAAGGAGTATCCACATCACATCTTTACTGGCAATGAAGCTTGTACCAAACTTCAGTCCTACAAGCACACTATGCAGAAGCAGAACCAGTTGCTGGAAGCTCTGGTGTCCACACTGCAGGCATGGCACTCTGAAAAGTCTCCTAGTGCGCAACTTCCAATGGTGGCTCCACCAAGAGAGAAACAGCTTTCAGCATGTCTGCAGGACACTGAATTGCATGCAGCAGCATTCCCAGTCCAGCTGCAAGGCCAATTTGCACCAAAAAGAAGCTCTCCAACGTGTTACATCACGATGTACATGGTTCTGGTGAATCATGTCTGCTGGAATGCTCCTAGCTCCTGAGACCAGACAGACTTTTCAGGACTAAATTACTTCTGGCTCCTGCCTACAGCCTCTCTTGCAGCACAATGGCCACCTTTCACTGTGATGGGACTCCAGAGCCCATCTTCAGGTCAGAAGCAGGATGGTATGCACATAAACTCCTGTACTGTGTGACAGCTTTATTCAACCTGTACCTGAGAGTTCCAAGTGAGAAAGAGTACAGAAGAAACTAATTTGGGAAAAGTCCCTTTGTCCTTCCAGTCTCTCCTAGTGAGAGCAACTTGTAAATGGCTTGCTTAATACACTGGAAATACAAAGCCTGTATTTTAATTCGGTATCACAATAATGTAATTTTAAGGATCCATAAATACAACCAATTTGGACCAAAACCACTATTCAATTAAAAATATTCCAGTGATTTCATAAATGAATAATAACAAGAACACATTAAGTAAATGAATACTTTAACAGTGTAACTTCATGTTTACATGTGCTAAACTTTTTTTCAGGTACTTCGCAGAGACCATATTGCTTTAGTAACATTTACAGCTCTACACAACCAGTTCCATGATGCCAAAGAATCTATGAAGTTGTGCAGTTGTTGAGTATATACTCTGTTATGATGGGTAACACTTATGTGATTATATAAAGTACGTACACTGCAAAATCTGATATGTGACCAACACTTAAGTAATTTAGAATATTCCAGAATTGGAAAAATTTCATTTTGAGAGGGTCAGTATACTAAGTAGGAATAAATTTCACTATCATTGAATTACAGTATACTACTGCAATTGGTTCTCAGTGTAAAACAGATGATGCCATAGCATACAGAACTTATTAACAACAAAAAGATCAGTGGTTTAAATATTCAGGATTTATCTCTGAAGAGGGGATATTTGTATGGTAAGTTCTCACTAACAAGTTAGTAGTTTGTGGAGCCAGTGTAGCAGGGAATAACACTTAGAATTTCCGTGGCATGGAAGTATATAATCAAAGTAACTTCCAACTGCACAGACATATTATTTCAAATGCAAACTACACAGTCCTGCTTTGGTTTACAAGTATGCTGTTTCTCCCATAAAATCTTAATGCATGCCAAGAATAAGAATCATTTGTGTTGTCCTCCCTCCCTGCAAATTATCTTGTTAATATAGTACTTTAAACGATTTCATGCAACACAAAACATGTTTTAAAATAAGTCTCCTGCAACTATAAACAAATAGTTTTTGATAGTCCAATTGCAAATACTGTGTATTTCTACTGGCATTTTAATTTTCCAGCACCTTAATTATTTTAGTGTACATGTACATGGGAAGAACTTGGAGAATAAGTCACTGAATGCATTACTTGATACTGAAAATTCTCCAGGTCTTTCAACAGATCTTTTAAATACGGTAAAGTCTCCCAGTTATTACATATTAATGCTTTTTATTCATTAAATGTTATTTAATGATGCTCTAAACTGCCTTAGAGAGATGACAAAAGCCCCCACCCCTCTTCTTCAAAATAATTCTAACTTTTCACAGTGACTGTTGTCCTATAAATAGTTAAAAAGCAAGATTTTAATCCTGTATGTACAAATCCCATGCATCCTCAAACTTAACAGATCATTCATTTCCAGTAGACAGAAAACTTTAAAAGTTCAGTACTCCATGTATTTGCATCTAAGAGGAAAAAAAGTAACATACCTCCTTCAGGCAGCAAAGCTGAAAACATGACAAACATTTAACAAAAACATACTGCAGCTGCCCAAGCTGATATTTCATTATATGTGCCAAAACATACCCCCTACCTCAGCCTTATGAATTGTATTTTGATGTATTCCATGCACTGAAACATCCTTATAAGGGAATCCCATCAACAGTTAATTTTAATAATTATTCCCAATGCTAAGTATAACATGTCCCAAAATTCAGGTCTCACTCGCTGGCTCTTGTGATATACAAACAAGTCACTTCATATTACTTTGAAAAGCTTTTCTCATCAGCAATACCAGTTATTTTAAGATCCCACATTTACCCTCAGAGGCAAAAAGTACTCTTCTTAAGTTTTCATTCTACAAATCAAAAGCAGAACACATTGGCTACGCTACACTGACATCCTAGCTATGAAGTTTTACAAAGATCTGCCCCGAAAGACTTCTGGCCCTTAAGAAGGAAATCTGTTTGCATATGGACTGCTCTGCAGTTCTATACTACGGCTGTTAAGTAATATGCAGAATTACGTATTGCAGTACTAGCTTTGTTCTTAAAAATTTGCTAAAGACAATATAGAAACATTGATGATTTATCAACCATTTAACTTGTCATAATGTACTCTGATCTACACAAATGAAGATTATTTAATACACTCTTGTATTACACAGAAAAGTGTGTATTTTTCCATGCTCTAATCAGTGGCTTTCATGCCAACAACTTTTCCAAAATGGTTTCCCAAGAAAATAAGGTTGATGGGATCTATGAAACCAATTCCCGTCTCACTAGCTGACTTGTGAATCCATTACTCAATTTAAATGTTATTTTACAGAGGGAGTGGAGCCTCCCGACTGGTTGCTGAAACTAGAAGCCAGGGAGGTAGGAAACAGAGGTCTGTGCGCCCACCAAGAGGGAAGGCAGAAACCTGCTGTGAACTGCTGTGCTTGGCAACATGTAGACAACCATTCCAACACCGCAGGCACAGGCCCAGACCAGTGACTGTGTGCTTGGCTCTCGTCAGGTGGGCCATTGCAGGAGACAAGTGGTGGGTTATTATAACAGGTATTTGTGTGTGCGGAAGAGGGACAAAAATGAATGGCAGGTGTCAAACATCATATACAGCATCCTCCTCAGCCTTGAAGAAGAATTTTGGGTCTATCCACAATTCACAAAGACAACTGAAATCCTTTCCTTGAATGAGACAGGGAAAAGACACAAAAGGAAGCATACTACCCCCAGGGTAGCAGTTCTCATCTCAGGTCAGAAAATAAAATACAGGCCTTGCAATTCAGAATGGCAAAAGATGACATAGTTTATCTGGAAGTGTTCCGCACGAGGTAGAGATGGTGGTGGAGAAGAAACATTTACAGTAAGCAATTTGTTTCAACAAGGTGGCTGAAAGGAAGCAAACTGGCTCTAGTTGCACTCTGTGAATAAGAGTGGAAGAATTGCATTTACTCTACAGTACCTGCAGCACCTCGATGGCACTGCAAATGGAAGAGTTCTCAATGCAGCAGAACAAACAGCTACATATGGACTACTCATTCAAATCCTTTTCCACCCATTCTACCCAGACAGAAAAAGGAGCCTGCATGGTCCAAGGGCGGGGTGAGGCTGTGGGGGAGAGGCAAGCACGAACCAGAGAGCAAAAATTAATAACAGAGAAACCCACAGTGTGCAGACTGTCAGCCTGTCCATCTGGAAAGTAAAACTTCTAACACAGAATCATTTGGGTTTGGGTTGTAAGGGACCTTAAAGATCATTCAGTTCCAACTGCACTACCATGGGCAGGGACATGTTCCACCAGATCAGGCTGCTCACAGCCCCATAGAACCTGGCCTTGAACATTTCCCTATGCAGTGCTACAGACTAGGAGAGGTCTGGCTTGAGAGCTGCCTGGAGGAGAAAGACCTGGGGGTGTTGGTTGACAGCCGACTGAGTATGAGCCAGCAGTGTGCCCAGGTGGCCAAGAAGGCCAATGGCATCTTGGCTTGTATCAGAAATGGTGTGACCAGCAGGTCCAGGGAGGTTATTCTCCCTCTGTACTCGGCACTGCTGAGACCGCTCCTCGAATCCTGTGTTCAGTTCTGGGCCTCTCACCACAAGAAGGATGTTGAGGCTCTGGAGCGAGTCCAGAGAAGAGCAACAAAGCTGGTGAAGGGGCTGGAGAACAGGCCTTATAAGGAATGGCTGAGAGAGCTGGGGTTGTTTAGCCTGGAGAAAAGGAGGCTGAGGGGAGACCTCATTGCTCTCTACAACTACCTGAAAGGAGGTTGTAGAGAGGAGGGTGCTGGCCTCTTCTCCCAAGTGACAGGGGACAGGACAAGAGGGAATGGCCTCAAGCTCCGCCAGGGGAGGCTAGACATTAGGAAAAAAATTTTCATAGAAAGGGTCATTGGGCACTGGAACAGGCTGCCCAGGGAGGTGGTTGAGTCACCTTCCCTGGAGGTGTTTAAGGGATGGGTGGGCGAGGCGCCGAGGGGCATGGTTTAGTGTTTGATAGGAATGGTTGGACTCGATGATCCGGTGGGTCTCTTCTAACCTGGTTATTCTATGATTCTATAATTCTATGGAAAACAGCATTTGTATTCCTTTAATTAATACAAAACTTGTGTTGTTTTTCTCCTTAAAGCTGTGTTACACAGTAAAGCCTACCTTACATCATACCAATTGCATCACTTTTTTTAACTATGCATAGGCAATTACTTAACATGTTTCCTAAGTACATCTCCACCGTCTCAGTATTTCCACACTGAAGCATCTTTAACTTATTCAAGTCCAAGACTGGCAACTCTGGCACCCCTGTATTAAACAAAACAGTTGTTTCTAAAGTGCATACATAAATGCATACAAAGTTTCCCTAAACTGTCAATTAATCAACCAAAATGACATTGGCCTCCCTGTAACACAAACTAAAATATATTAGTATATTTCATATCTTTCTTATGTAAAACCAACACTGGAAAAAATGCACTTAAATACTGAAATGAGGTAACTTCAGTTTTAGAAACGAACAAATTATTATTCAGATAGCTAACCAAATGCTACTTCTGATATTATATAAGCAGAGAAATAAATATAGAAAATTAAAGCAGTATCTTAAATATCACTAAACGTGTTTCACCTCTGCTAGGAAGAGTTAAAAACTTCCTCTGTCAGAGACAGTCATCATCCCCCACCTTTTTTTGCATTTTTTTTCCTCTTTCCGCATTTAGACTTTCAATTCATTCATTCACATTTCCAAACCTGAAAGTATAGCTGCCTTATCAACGAGGTCAAAAATGTTACTCTGTACACAACAAAGTTGCTATCAGTATGAAAGGAAACAATACAGGGATTAAATATTTGAATGTGTCTCAAAAAGTGATTAGAAATGGATTCCTAAGGACATTTGTGATTGTAGTTGTAAAGGATGAAGTGAGATGCTGTATATGGATTCACCCTAATGTTCCCAAGGATTCAACAACTGTCACACAGAATAAGGTTCTCTGGATCAAACAACAGCTACAACCTGAACTGATTTCAACCAGGTTCTTGCCATTTATAAATTACTTAAGGTCTCCTGGAAACATACAGAATCTGCATACAAGTTCAGTCTGTCATGTCACAAGTTTATTAGGCAGCTGGGAAGTTTTGCAAAAGCCAGAGTTTGGCATGATATTTCAAAACACGACTACAGCTCTTGCTGTTTTAAAGAATGTCTATATTACTGAGGCATATGTTGTCATGCTGCCAGTCTTATTTACTGTTTCTAGTTTCCTGCATCTATCTCAGTAGGGTTGGGGAATACGGGAATAAAGGAGGCTGAACAGTGAACAAAAGATGTCATCTTCCACTTCCCAAGGGTACATGATGCCCTGCTAAGAAAGAACATCTGGTCTTCAGACATTTTGGGGAAAAAAGAATGCAGAGAGAGAGAAAATGACCACAAAAATAATTCCCTTGCTGTTTCGGCCAAGAACACTTGAATACAAAATATCTTTAATAGGCATTCAGTAACTATATTTGAAACTACTTCATTAGGTCTGTAATACATTGTCAAAAGGGAACATATATTTATGACTTTGTGACATTTTCCTTTTTCAGAGAAAAAAATTTTAAAGGAAAGAAAGAATCTGATTAACTCATCTAGAATATGTGTTTATAATAGGGAAGCACAGATGAACAGCCATTCATATAGATTCACTTTCACAAACAGAAGACACGATGGGCATACCATCAGTTCATCTGCTAATTCCACAATTGCCATTTGGTCACATAGTGAATATTACATTTCCAATTCCAAGTCTCACTAAAAATGTTAAAATAATATTACCAATATCATTATATGGTAAATAATTTCTGCAGTTATTAGGCTGTAATAAGCAGATACGATAAAATAAAAAAGAAGGTGGCTTGCAGAGCAAAGAATGGACGGCGCGAGCCTGTCACCACCAAAGTTTATGATTTCTACTTATTACCTCTTATAAGGATACATGGAATATGGGGAGAAATTATTCATTCTACTTACTTGTCATATCTCTTCAGTGTGATACTACAAGCATATTAAATTCCATATTTTGGAATACTGGGTTAGATTTTATGACTCACTAAAAAAAAAAATCCCACGTGGAAATGAGTCAATAATAATTTCTCTTTTAAAATTCCATTTCTGGAATGATTCCATGAAGATAACTCCTGATTATGAATACACTATTTGTTGTCATAAATTTGTTTATTTACTGACCTGTACTGGTTTGGAAAACTTGATAATCATGCATACAAACTTGTTGAAAAGGACAGAAACTAAACTCAGCTTTTTCCTCCCCCCATGCGCTGAAGCTGCATCTTATGACTAGAACAACATATTTTTTACCTCTGCCTTATCTCTTTCATAAGTACACAGTCATGCCAAAGCCTGAAGTGAAGCCATTGCTTCACTGAAGCAAGCCATTGCATTGATATCCTTTCTGGAAAGGAGTATTCTACTGTATTTAACCAACAACTTTCTTTCCATTCTTAACTTGATGTCAGATTAACTATTAAGAAAACTCATATTTACCTCCTCATTTTTTTTGCATACTATTCAATAACCTGTAAACCAGCAGGAAACAGAAGTGCACTAAGTCTACCAGTCAAAGCATTTGGCCTAAGACCTCAGAAGGCCTTTAAGGGAATGAAAGAATTTTATGCCTCTCCCCGTAACTCCTCAGAAATACTGGATGAACGACAAATTAATTAGGGTGTAATAATACCTGCACCACTATCAAAAGTGCTCCAATAAAAGGAACAGTATTATTATTTTAGGGAAGTCTGAAAAAAATCCAAATACATCCAGTATAAAAAGGTATAAAATAATTTTGAACACTAAGAAGTCAAGGTATAATCATTCAAATGAGAAAAGGGCTCTGAAGCAGAGTTGTATTTTTCAAGCCAAGATCTACTGTGAGCTAGACATTAACGCATACACAACTTGGAGGCCATGAGACATCGAAAGGATTTTAAGTTGTGCTGCATAATACTCAGTAGTAAAAACCTAACAGAAGGAAGGTGTCTGTTAATCAATTATGCAAAGATATATATCTATAAAATACCTAATTCCAGAACATTACCAGCAAACTGGAATAGCTGCAAAAGAAAAAGCATGTGCCAAATGCAAAATCAAGATAGCAACTGGTAAGCATTAATGCATCAAGCGAAATGGACATACTTAGTCACCAGCAGGGGAACCCAAACTAATGCAATGTACAAAAGCACACTGTATTACAAAAGTTACATTTAAGAAAACTTCAGGTCAGTACTCACTGGATGGCTGTGTTCCAAAGCACTGTTATTGGAGAAACAGCATAAAAACTACTTCACTATTTAATACAGCTGAAAATGGAACGGAAGTGATAATTGTAGCAGAATTGAGTAGGACTTTCTACCTGGAAAGGCCAGAGCACATGACTAGTGGAAGAAGCAAATTAAGGAGGAAAAACCCATCAGCATTTTGTTTTTCACTTGACTTGGAATAAGGAATAATATTTTTTTATGCAGCATGTTTCTGTGAATGTAATTTTGATTGATATTTAAAACCAGCAATGCTACTAAAATCTCTGTCAATTTATTAATCATATTTTAATAATGACCCAGGACCCCTATTCCTGCAAATTTGAAAAACATAGTATCTACTCATCATGTGATGACTCAAGCCCAATGTCTTTGCTACTGTACCAGATATAGCTGGAAGCAACATTGGTTTCACATCTAAAAGGGAGACCAAATGACACAATGATGTTCCCGGCCTTTGTTTCTAGGCAGTGTGTTGACTTCCAGCATTTACTTGACACAGTGACATATAAAATTGCACTAAGCAATATCTTTGACGCATTTGCTAATCACAAGTCACTCTGCATATACTACCAAAAGCAAAGAAAAAAATCAAAATGTGTTTCTTCAAAAAAAATCAGCCTTTCATTTGATACGTCCAAACTAGACGTTGCTCTTGCCCTCCCTTCCTGACACAGGAGGGTACAGATCCTTCTAGATGCTAACAAGTACTTTTATTGGGCAGGACCCAACCCATTAAACTCCAAGTCCCCAACTTCTGTTTACATATGAAAGTAATTGATGCTAATTCTAAAAAAGCACTCCTCAGCACTGCTCTGCCTACAAATGGGCACTAAATGAACTACCTTTTCTGTACTGCATTGTGCACTTTTCACAACAGTTGCTCTACACATTCAACACTACAATCAAATCCATTAAAAATGTAGGTAACTAACTTTCAGAGATAATAGAATCATAGAATAGAATCATAGAATAACCAGGTTGGAAGAGACCCACCGGATCATCGAGTCCAACCATTCCTATCAATCACTAAACCATGCCCCTTAGCACCTCGTCCACCCGTGCCTTAAACACCTCCTGGGAAGGTGACTCGACCACCTCCCTGGGCAGCCTGTTCCAGTGCCCAATGACCCTTTCTGGGAAAAAATTTTTCCTAATGTCCAGCCTAAACCTCCCCTGGCGGAGCTTGAGGCCATTCCCTCTTGTCCTGTCCCCTGTAACTTGGAAGAAGAGGCCAGCACCCTCCTCTCTACAACCTCCTTTCAGGTAGTTATAGAGAGCAATGAGGTCTCCCCTCAGCCTCCTCTTCTCCAGGCTAAACAACCCCAGCTCTCTCAGCCGCTCCTCATAAGGCCTGTTCTCCAGCCCATTCACCAGCTTTGTTGCTCTTCTCTGGACTCGCTCCAGAGCCTCAACATCCTTCTTGTGGTGAGGGGCCCAGAACTGAACACAGGATTCGAGGAGTGGTCTCAGCAGTGCCGAGTACAGAGGGAGAATAACCTCCCTGGACCTGCTGGTCACGCCGTTTCTGATACAAGCCAAGATGCCATTGGCCTTCTTGGCCACCTAGGCACACTGCTGGCTCATGTTCAGTCGGCTGTCAACCAACACCCCCAGGTCCCTCTCCTCCAGGCAGCTTTCTAGACAGACTTCTCCTAGTCTGTAGCACTGCATAGGGTTGTTGTGCCCCAAGTGTAGGACCCGGCATTTGGCCTTGTTAAACCTCATGCCATTGGACTCAGTCCAGCGGTCCAGCCTGTTCAATATATCATTTAAGTTACTCATAATTTTGTTTCATAGATGTGACTGCACATTAGTCTCAAATATGTTCCCGTAGCCTACTACCAATCTTTAAAAATCAGACAAGTTTGTTCCTTCACCAACTGAAATGCAAATTCAGCAGAAAAAGTAAAGAGAGCATATGCTTTGAAGGAAATAAGGAACATGGAAAACCGAATCAATAGATGACTACTAGAATAACTTTTCTACCTAACTGTATTTAAAATAAACTTGATTAAGTAATATTATTTTTCTAGAAAGTTTAAAGGGATATTCATGGTCATTACTTAAGCACATTTTCTTTTTAAATTGTCAAATTTGGAAGTGCTTCTACAATACATTAAATTGAGAGCTTAGCAGACCATGGGAAATTCTTTCAGTTTTCATCTGAGGATCTAGAGAAGACTCTCTTCACTGCACTGTCTTTCTTTCCTTCCTTCTTTCACCCCTCTTTCTTCCCTTTATTTCAGAGGGCATCTCATGCAACAAGCGGTAGCTTTATTTTTACATCTAGATTTTGCCAGCTCATAAGTTCCTACTGAAACTGCTAGAACTAATCCTTGCCCCATTTTACAAGTTTTTATCCAGGCTCGGAAATAGCATTTGAAGAGTCAGTACAAAGTCATTCTGTCATCTACCTCAGCACAAATCAGCATCAAAATATGTGACATTTCAGGAGAAAGAATTCAGCGACACAAAAACTGGAACAACTCAAACACACACATGAAAAGTGATATCATTTAAGCAGCCCTACTCTCAAATACTTTATAAATAAAACTGAACCTCCCCCTCTGAAAGAAAACAGATGGATGGGAAATCTTTTCCCAAAAGGAAGCAATTTGCTTACGTGCTTAGGGGCATATACAATTACATTTCATGCTCTGTATCAGCCAACCACAAACAATGCCCTTAAATGATCATTGTGAAAGCTGCATATAATGGGATGAATGTTAAAAATGTTCTGAAACTTCAGAGAACATATAGATATGACTAAATGACTGAAAATAGCCAGAGAATCATGGTAAGCACAGCGAATACAATTCTTACAGGATGGTAAATCCCAAATAATTGGTTAGGTTAACATTCAGAGTCTTTTGTCTCCCAGTTTAATGACCTCTACACTACAATTTCTAAGGCTCAACACTAAGGATAACAAAATCTCATGACTGAGTTACTTCTTTATGATCTGAGTAATAAGTCCTCACAATTGCTACTCATTATGGGATGCACAGCACCTTCTAATGAGCAATACAAGCATTACAGGATCTTGATCTAATTCCTAAATGTACTCACTTCAGAGTTTTTGCAACTAAGAGTCAAAAAGCTCACCACTGCGCAAGGATTTGTTTTGTCAGCGTTCAGAGACATCAACTTTTATCGCACAACCTCAGGAAGATCATCACACTGCTCTTTAATACTTTTCACATGCAATTTCCTCAACATGTATGGTATATTACTGAATTCCAATGTCATTAAAGGTCAACTGTGTGGTGTTAGATTACAATTACATAGTTATGGCTTTCCCTTCCTAGCTCTACGTTTTTAGTTACTACAGTAGGCTAAAAAAAAAAAGTGTATATCTGGATCTCAACTTCAAGGCCTCTTTTTAATTGTGTGGCAGGGACTCAGATCACACTCCATCCTTCTAGTAATATCTCAAAGACCACCAAATCCTGAGTAACTAGAGTCCTACATGACTCTGGAAGATGGAGTAATGACCCTGTATCATCAACCTTAAAACCAGAGAAACCAAGTCATGCCCACTAAAATCCTGAAAATTTTAGTACAGTGCCTTGAGTCCCTTTGATTTAAGATGTTGTAATCACAGTGTTTCCAGTCTCTCTCTTTAGAATATAATTTGGCCTTGTAACATCTTTTCTTACGGCACAGTGATCTCTGAGCCTTAACTTTCTAGCTCTGCAGATCAGCTCTGCCTGCCTACCATAGACACGTACACCTCAATTCTCCCACTCAACCTTTTGTTGTCCTCTGCTCATCACACTCTTTAAAGTCCAGGGTTCTCCATGACACTCTGTAGGCCTGAAAGAATGTCACAGAGGTAGCAAAACCAGAATTAGTTCTTCATCTCTTGGACTGGAGAGGACATACCTGGGTTCTTCACAACCTCTTCTTCTTTCCCGAATCTTGTGCAACACATGAAAAAGAACATATCCTGTAGAAAGTTGGTACAGCCACACTGACGAGCTTTGGTTTCTCCACTATTTTGAAAATTCTTTTACTATAGTTGAAGCACAGACCATCAAGAACTAAGAGGAGACAGAGATCTGATTTCTCCTTGCAGCTATCGCTGTTGGCTACTCATTCCAGCAATGTGGGAAACAGGAAAATAAAAGACAGAGATTTTTCTCCCAAGCAAAGTCAAAAATTGTATGATGATTAAAGTTTCTCATAGAAGCTACCTTCACTTAAAGCCAAACCTACATTTCTAATGAAAAAAACCGAGAAATAGAAATACAGACATTTCATAAATGACAGCGCTCCAGATTTGTTATCATCAGAGAAAATAAAGCCACCATGGCTTTGGATAAATTGATGTCATGAACTTATTTCATTAAAAACAAATATGCCCCCATACACCGTTGCATCACACATTCTCTTTTCCTACAACAAAAAGTTTAGGAAAAATCTAATAATTTAAATTTATTTAGCAATAACATTTATACTTTGAAGCTTAAAACAATCAGTAAAGTAACTTCAATTGTCTTTGAGGGCTCACAGATACCATAGGAAACACCCTACTCTAACGCTCATTTTAGAAAGGAGTCTTTTCTTGCAGAAAGGAGCTCTTAAATTAAGAGCTACTAGAAATATTTGAAGATTCACTACTGATTTAGCAAAGTTCGAGCTATTGACAAGAACAGAGCAGCATTTGTCTCCCTGCTCTTAATCAGCACACAGAAAATTTAATCCCTGTTTTAGCCCAGAAGTTAATTCTACAGTTGCCCCGTATGTCTATACTCTTTATACTAGATACTCAGACTGCCCCAACCAGAATCAGTTCCATCTACTCTTAGAAACTAAAGTCTCTAAAACCACCCACTCTGTAACCATTTCCTGAAGTGGAATTCTTCAAAATCTGATTTTGATTTCTTCTCTGATGAGGAAAGATTTTTTTTCAAAATCTGGTTATCTGCATTCAGTGGTCATGGGAGGAAAAAACCTAAGGAACATCTGTCACTACCTTCCCAAAGTAGAAGAGTTTGTAAGTTAAAGGATAAGTGTAATTTATTTGGACATACATAGGTTATTCTTGCAGGGTTAACACATACTAGCAATGGCTGATGTTTCACACATGCATCTTATTTTCTTTCATTGCCATTGACATTCTGTGTTGGTGTTATGAGATTAAATGCTGCATCCAATAACACTCCCCATTAGCCCAGTTCTCATAAACACCACTGACCTAAATTCAGGATCTCCTCTAGCAGTGTCAGTGCTTGCTCAGGTGTCCCTCTGATGAACTTTGATCAAAAAGATTGTTAAGGAAGTGAAGTGAATGTTCTTTCTTCTGAGAGACAATACTATGAAGGTTGCTGAAGAAAGGCCCCGAGAAAACGTAGAACAGGTTACAGTGATCAAACTTTGAAAAGCTAAAAAATGTAATCCAAACCCATAAGTACAGTCCTAACACCGCAAAACAGGCACACTTTCTCCTATTTGTAACTTATTCAGATGCCTCAGCTAGGAATTTCCTTTGCTTATCAGATTCTTCAAGTCTAGATATGGTACAATGCTGTAACCGAAAAAGGACAGCTGATTCTGCTGGGGCCTGTGTGCTCTGAGACCTGGGAACAGATCATACAAATTTCTGAAAACCTTACACAGCTCCAAAGTGTTCACATGGATAGTTTCAATCACCTGAAATCACTAGACAGACACTCATTCCATGCTGCCTTTTCACTTTTAGAATCTCAAATTCACACTTTCAGGCCATGCAAGTTTGCAAGTCAGAAGACATTAATATTTAGAAAGCTGCTATTAACTTGCTGTTGTCCTTTCTGTTGTTTGCACTGAAACATTTTATTGTAACATTTCAACCTGTTGTTATTCTTATATACAGAGTCTGACCACACTCCGACATTCCTAAAAGTTCTGAATAGTCTCAGCTTGTCATAACTTCCCATGTTACGAGCATCACAAAAATAACTAAGACCTGACCATGCAGCATTTGATTCAGAGCCTCACAGACTTATCCCGACATTAGGTAATTTAAAGCTGCCCCACTTTGCACTCTTTTCCCTATAATAACATTTAAAAAAATCGACTAACTTTAAAGTTGATTTTTAGAGGACATTTACAATACTGTATATTTGCATTAGCACCATCTGATGGAGCACGCAGCAATACTTAAGTGTGTCAGATGAGAGCTTCCTTGTTTATTTCTGTTGGCTTGAAGCCATTTGAAAGTTTTCTTATTCGCTGAAAGGAAGGAGGGCAAGGAGAGGCAGAAATGACTACTGCTTGGATTCAGTTGCCTATGGAGAACCTACATATTCACTTTTTCAGGGAGAATCTACCTCGTTGCAAATGCAAAGTCCACGGACACCCTAATTTTTGCAGTAAACATTAAATTTGGATTGCTGAGTAACAAGCAAGTTTCTGGCCTTATACACACATAGTTGCATTTGAAAGAAAGAAAATATGCTGGTACTAATTACGGCTCCCTGCTAATATTTGCCCCTCCTTCCCAATATTTACACGAGTTTTTGCAGTTCTACTATGATAGACAAAAGTATTAGAGTTCTGAAGAACTAACTACTTAGGTAGTACAAATGTTTGTATCTCCTCTCCAGTTCATTACATACTCATCTGCACAACAAGCTGTAGTATGTTTGCTCAATACAGTCTATATTGGAAATTAAAGTGTGGAGATGCGAGGTGAAGCTTCATTTCAGATGTTCCCAGATTCTCTTTTCTTTTGTCTAGAAAGAACACTTCCACTGAAGTGGGTGACAGTGGATCAAAACATTCTAATGAGTGTTCTTATGTTTTCCCTATTTTGTACAGGAGATTATCCACTGCATTTTAGTTTGTTTTCTCTGCATGGTTGCCTCCACAATATCTAACTGTAATTGTTTAGCTGATGACAGGTCAACTAAGTCCAAGGAAAATATTGTCTTCAATAAAATGTGCTTCCATCAAAATTGCAGTTTTAAGGAAGAAATTACTTCTGAAGTAATTTTTCTCCGCCTCAAATTCCTTGCAGTAAAATAAGGTTTTGACAATCAAGATGTGGAGAAAACCATGCAGATAAATAACAGAGATTTTATAAGGGAAATTGCTGATCCACCAGTAGACTTTCATTAAAACTAGGAATTGACTCAGCTGTCACCATTAAGGCTATTTCATGTGCAGCAGTCACAAGAGAAGTTTAAGTCCAATTACATGTTTTAGTCCTTTTTTTTTTTTCTTTCTCACTTTAAGGTTCAAGCATGGTCTTCAGCCCAAAGATGCTGTGTCTCCTCATAACTTTTAGTTTAAGATTTTAAACTGAGAACCCATCTCAAAAACATGTTATGTGTTCCTCAGATTACCATAACACATCTGACAGAATAAATATAAGGAATTTCTTAACAGTCCTGATATCTATTTTTAATCTAGGAAAAAAACCCCATAGATTAAAAATTGTGAAAGCACTGCCATGGAGATCAAGCTACCAGCAGGCACCTACACATAAAAATTTCCTATTTTCTCTCTCTCTTGTACTACAGAAATTTAAGAGAATACTTACCCCAACTGCGATGTTCTGAAGCATATCCTTCCCCCAGCCCAATAAATTAAGCTAGAACCGAAAGACTTCACTAGAGTTTGAGACATCATTAAACCATTTTTACTACTCTGCCTTCAAGGGAAGGTTTAATTAAAAGGTTTGCCGACTACAATTTTATATTAAAGCTACATGAAATTCGCTTTGCAGCAAGATGCGAACTTTGAATTTATGTGGTGTTTATCTACCCAAGGTTTCCAAAACTCACACCTAACATACCTTTGCAAAAAAGACTGTGAGGTGAGTTTCACTGCCAAGTATCCAAATGGGAAATTTTGGAGATTTCAAATAGGAACCAACCTAAATAACAAAATTAGAAACAGAAATTAAATCCAGAAAACTCATCTAGATAGTGACCAAGCTAATGACAATTTTGTTAGCAAAGTCCAAAGTGCTCTGAAAACTAACTTTCAATAAAATGAAAAAACATTGTCAAATTCTTAGATTCTAATTTTGATCACTGATTCCTGTTGTCTTGGAAGACAACACAGCTTATGGTAATTAACTGAAATAAGACGTCAGGGTGAAACTGGCATCGACAACATTCCTTATTTCAGTCTTGGAGACAAGTTTCAAACACTGCACAGAAGTACTCCTATGCTTAACAATACTACAATCAAATGCTAAATGAGGTAGAAGTCCATTTGACTTGTTAGCTGGTTTTAGATGAATCAATTCAGAATTGACACATTTATTAAATGGACTGTTAGTTACAGACAATTCACCAACATTCTGCAAACTATGTAATTCTCTTTAACCCTGGACTAAGTTAAGGAAATTCAATAGAAATTGAAAAGAAAGAACAGAACAATCAAAATACTTTCAAAATTAGGAGTATTAATGCTGTTTCAAAAGCAGCATTGGTAAAGCAAAAAATTTCTGAAATAAAAGCCTTAAATCAAGAAATTCTGCATCACAACAAGAAACAACAATATGGACTAGCCTGAACTTCAGCTATAGTCATTTTCAAGACTGAATACATAAAGTAACTTTTAGGTCTTGAACATATTATAGTCAGAATACAATTACTTAATAGTAGCTTTACCATTTTTACTTACGGCTATTTATTTTAAATGGAAGACAGCGATAGCATAAAAAGTGAACAGTAAAACTGCCGCATTCACAATAGCAAGGCACTTTGGGACTTGACAATTTTATAACTATCTACGTAACTTGCATGAAACATTATTTTAGTAAAAACATAACCAGCTATATTAAATAGGTGCAATAATGTTCCAATTTAAATAGGAAACAACATTTATTTAAAAAGATGCACTTAATTTTGTATCTGTTTAATATAGCATTGTTCCCAGTGTTAATGTAAAGCTGAATATACTTGGGAAGTTCTTCAATATGTCAAGTTGCACACAGTGAAGCTTTTAGCCATACTGTTAAAGAAGCCTAGGACACCTTAGTTAAAGAAAAATTTTAAATGATGCAGGAAACAGCTTACCTTACAGTATCTCAGAGATTCCATCAATGTCAAAAAGCCTACTGTTGCCTGTTTATGTATACCAAGAAGTTCTATTCAAAACAAAACACAAAATTTTAAGCCATTTTTTTCTTTCAAAACTGGTTAAGTAGCAACATTTTTAAAAGCAATGCAGTTTTGGCAATAATGGCAAATCATCCAGGTATAGTCAAAAAACTACAAAAGTTTAATAATTTTTCTCTATATAAAATAGGAGCCAAATGGATGTTTCTAAATTTTACTGTTGATAGGCCTTTTCAAAAGCTGTTGGATTTATTGTGATATGAAGTACTTGTAATTTTATCAAAATTATCCTCAGAAAAACTTAAAGACAGCTATGCATATTGCATTTTCCTTCCTTTTTTTTTTTTCTTTAAGACTTTTCAGGCTATATTTATCTTAATCATGTCACATTCCAATTATTAAACATAATTTTACGAATAATAGTTATGTTAGCAGGAAGGAAAGCATTCACTCAACTTGATTTTCTGTACTGATTTCCATTTAATGCATCATACAGCTCTCAAATACACACAGATGGCAGGAATAGCCAAAATATTTATATTACAACTGATTGGAAGAATACTTAAAGCCTTATTTGAGGCCCTCTAATAAAGAATGAGAAAGCACTTCAAAAATCATACGTAGAAACTAGTTATAATTTATAAGGATTTGAAGAAGGTCTGGGCTTACATACACATCGCTTCAACAGTGCAAGTACTGTCTACTTGAAAAGAGCTCTACTAGGTCCCTAAACCCGGTCTAAACAAAATGCAGCACATATCTGAACCTGCAAACACATGTGAAACACATACCATGATCACTTTAAAAGACCTGTATTTCTTTTTCCTTTTTTTTTTTTCAGAGAACACTAACTTTCATATTTCAAAGTTCTTTCTAAAACACTGATTCTCACCTACATTTTTTAACACTGACCATTCATGTACAACTGCATAAAACTATGACTCCTTTACCAATGGACTAAGGCCTCAGGGCTGCAGCAAATGAAAGGAACTAAATTAAAAAGTTTTTTTACTTCCAACTCTGAATTTCGGTGTAATACTCAGCACTAGGCATGGTAAGCCATGCCTCCTTTACCAATTTTGTTTACCTCTTCGAATTTTGCAACAGTGCAGAACAGTTAGCATAGTAACGGTTTAACTTTTTCCTCTACTGTTTGCAGTACTGTTTCCTCTATTGTTTGCAAAAATGCAAAAAACCCTCCCAAACCCATAAAGCTTAAATACACTGGCTTGTTTGCTAGTACAACTCCTTCCTTAGACTTGTCAGCCATACATATCAAAAGGCCCTCTCTGTTGTGCATAGATCTTTGATCTGAAATGGTGCTATCAAACCTATTGGAATTAAAACGTTTAGTGGTGCATAGATAATACTCTGCAGAACCCCATTATCTCACTGACTTATAGCTGTGTTGCTGTAAACTGCCATACACTGTGACAATTCATCCTTTGAGCTGAGGGCAAGAGAGTTGGTCCAATTAAAAAAACAGTGAAGGATCCTTCAAACTAGGGCACAGCAATGGCTCAAAATTAGCACATCTGTATGCGCAATGAAGAGAAATGAATGGCAAAAGTAAGCAACAGTACATTAAAGAAATAATTTTAACACATGACATACATTTCTTAAAAATAATCAATAAAAAACAATGTAAAGTTCAGTCTGCTAAACAAAGGCTTGAAACAGAACAGCAAAGTGACATATAAGTAGTACTTACTATTCGGAAAAAAATAAATAAATCAGATTGAGTATTTTGTTCCCCTGACAGATAACTAGATGAGAACTCTGATAACTGGAGGAAGCTGGGATCCTGCCAGCTTTACCCTACAGTCACTGGTCTACCTTCAGAATCAGTCAACAGAGAAGACAGATATAAAAGCAAAAACCACTCTCAGATGAATTACAAGGAAATAAAGGCAGCCTAGCTGCCCTAAATAAAAGTTCACCCCTGTGAACATCATCACTCCACAGAAAGAAATGCACCCCTGGAAGAGAACTGTTACCACCACATATCACCTAAGAAAATGCCTCTGTTCAGAAAGTTAGTTTTTCCTTTTTTTTTTTAAAAATAGTTTTGCAAAACACTCAGATTTCTAGAAAGGGAGAAAAACGGAGCCTTTAAAAAAGAGTCTAGCCCAAATGAATTACAGTTTTAAAACCTAATGGTCCTGTTAATCGTTTCAGAATGCTGCCACCTAGTGACAACACAGAACGCCACAAATACTTGGCACTTAGAAAACGCAATTACAGCATTATTTGTATTCACATGAAATTGCTACACTTCATGTAACAATGGCAGTCTCTATAAAAAGAGGAAAAAAAGGACATCTACCTCCCCACACTCGATATCTTCCTACTGTGAACAACTGTCGCAAGAGATGAGAATAAGAAGAAAGTTTTTAAGGGTAATAGTGTGGCCAGCAGGAGTAGGGATGCAATTGTCGTCTGTACTTGGCACTGGTGAAGCCACCCCTCAAATAGTGTGTTCAGTTTTGGGCCTCTCCCTACAAGAAAGACATGAGGTGCTGGAGTGTGTCCAGAGAAGAGCAACAAAACTGGTGAATGGGCTGGAGAACAAGTGTTATGAGGAGCGGCTGAGGAACTGGGGTTGTTTAGTCTGGAGAAAAGGAGGCTGAGGGGAGACCTTACTGCTCTCTACAACTACCTAAAAGGAGGTAGTAGTGAGATGGGTGCTGCATTCTTCTTTGAAGTAATAAGTGATAGACAAGATGAAATGGCCTCAAGCTGCAACAGGGGAGGTTTAAACTAGGTATTGGGAAATAATACTTCACTGAAAGGGTTGTCAGGCACTGAAACAGGCTGCCCATGGAGATGGTTCAGTCACCATCCCTTGGAGGTATTCAAAAGGCACATAGATGTGGTCCTTAGGGACATGGTTTAGTGGTGGATTTGGCAGTGTTAAGTTTAGGGGTGGACTCTTAAAGGTCTTTTCCAACCAAAACGATTCTGTGAATACGTAAGTAGTAAAGAGCAGGGATTGTTTCATTGATATTTGTACCAGTGGTGGCCATGAACAATTTCAGTTAATAATTTCCACCTTATTTGGAAAATATGCAATACTCGAAGAGTCAGAGTTCTGAGTATAATCTACAAACTACCTGGTAATTCCTCACTTATCTAGTACAGAATATTCTTTGTCACTGATAAAATTACTGACACTAATTTTAAAATGGCTTTAAAAAATTTAAAGATTTACTTATTAATTAAAAATTGCTTATCTACACAGTTGTATGAGAGGTGAAGTGGCTTTGCATAAATTCTAAATTAAAGTGTAAGGCAAATGCATCCTTAGTAAATACGTTTACTTATGATAATAGCAACACCTACCCAGTACTTTTCCTGTTCCTGCACTATGGCTGAATATTCTAACTACTGCTTCATCGCTGCCACTGCAAATACACCATGAACCACATCACATGCATGGCTTTCTGCCTGTTCATTGTCAAACCAGGGAACTTTGATTCAGGTCTTGCAGTGACCCATCCCAAATCTTAGCTCAAGTCAGTATTTTCAGTGGTGACTTAGACAATGGAAAATTCTTGTAAAAAAAGTGCTGATGAACCCGAGATGGACTTTGTAGCAGTGGGACAGTGGAGGTGAACATCTCCATAATTCAAAGTGTTCCTGCTTTCAGATAATTTTCTCTGCTAAACACAAAATCCCCTAATCATCGCAATGGCCCTCACTGGACTTACTCCACTATGGCAATGTCTTTCCTATACTGGGGAGCCCAAAACTGGACATGCCACTCCAGAGGTGGTCCCAGAAAATCAGGGTAGACAGAACGAACCACCACTTCCCTCCACCTCCTAATGTAGCCCAAGACGCAGCTAGCCTGTGCCAGAAGGGCACACTGATCATCACATTCAATTCACTGCCTACAAGGACCTTGGGTCCTTTTCTACAAATCTACTTTCTAGCCAGCCAGTGCTGCCCTGAGCTGTTGCATGGGTGCAAGATTTCAGTAAATTTCATGTCAGTCTATTCCTCCAGCTTGATGTGGCTGCTCTGAGTACTGTCCCTGTCTGCAGTGCACTGATCCAACCTTCCCACTCTGCAGAGACTGCACTCCCTTTCAACATCCAGGTCATCAGATACCTCATAATTTCAATCCGTAGCTGACAATCCTGTATTCACCAGTATTAACATCATATATTTTGTGCAAATATGTTTTACTTCCATTGAGGTCTGCTTAAATCAAAGGACAGTAAACAAGGACATTATCAAATCAGAAATACAGAATATTCTAAATCTGTAGGTCAACATCTCATGGTACGTAAAAATTATGAACAAGCATAAACTAGAATCAACTTACTCATTCCTGAACATTCTCTGTCTCCATCCCACACATTAGAAACAGCATGCCCCGTCAACAGGAGGTTAATCAAACTTTGGCTACGTAACAAAAAGAAAAAGCACGTTAAAAGGGACATAAAATGTATTTCTGAAAAGTGGTTATCTCTAACAAAAGAAAAAAGTATTGAATTACCCAAAGAGCTAAGGAGACGTTCTCTAACTATATTTCTTTAATTAGCCTATATTTGTAATTCAGTGACACTAATATTATCTCCACTTTTTCAACCAACAATTTGAAAATTAGTCCTCTGGAAATTCAGCAGTAACAGAAGCATCTCCTCAGAACTGATGTACTACACAATGCAAGCAGTGAAAAAGGCACAATATGTTAAATGTTTCCTTTAGCTAGTACAGTTGTAATTGAAGCTTTGTTGTAACATAAATAATTTCCTGAAAGAATGTTACAGAAACTTAAAAAATTAGCCAACTAATCTATTTTAAGCAGTAGCAACCATATTTTCCAGTTACCTTCCATGACCATAAACAGGATCTATCAATGGCTCAGCTGCATCTTCAATTTCATTTTTTATGTTTTCAATGCCCTGCAGAAAAAATAAACATTTTTGCTCTCTTAGGGAAGGAATTGAAGCATTTAAAACAACAGAATGCAACAGTAAAACATTAATTGATACTTAAACACACTTCCTTCTCTTGATAAGAAACATTAGGGATATACAAGGAAGGATATTTCCTAAATCTGTAATTCTCCCAGATCATAAAAAAAAGACATTTTTTCAAGTTTTTATGCCAGAAATGTATTGCAACATGAAGATACTGCTTCAATCATTCATCTAGATTTGACTCAGTTTATCAGCTGAGTTTAGCCTTCAACTTTTACAGAAAAAGGGTTACATGATTAAACTCTCTTAATAAAGAAATAAACCAAACACACACAAAATAGCAAACAAACCACAGACCTTTGTCAGTATCACAGAATACAGAAAAAGCAACACTCCAAATCTGTTTGTCCACACTGAATATTGATCCCAAACCGCATCCTTCAGTTCAGGGAAGCTTTTGAATGCTCGCTTGCTAAAGACAAAAAAAAAAAACCAACATGAAAGGAGAATGTATTTAGATAAAACATTAGAATAGTGTCACAAAACACAAACAAGAATTATTAATTCCTAACAAGAAACGTCCAAGTAAAAGCAGAATAACACTGGCGTTATATACAGAACGATAAGCTGCTCTGGAGTTAATGTAACTGCCATAGAGTCATTAGTATTTACTCACTAGAAAAAAGTAAATAATTCTGGAGCAATGTGTAAAAATGAACATAGTTTTTATAAGCTTATATATATTATGTTTTACATATTTTTAAAATATTTCTATACCCTAACCATAAATTTAGTCACATCTGTGAAGGAAGCGAGTAGCTTGAAGCAGGAGTTCTACAAAACACTTTTACTGAAAGTGCAAAGACTGTATGTTACCACAATCAAGTTTGCACTATATAATGTTCTAAAAGCTATTCAGTCCATAAACAGCAAAGCAAAAAAAAATTCCTCTTAACTAGGGAAGGTTATCTTTCAGGCTTTCAAAGTAATTATTACGTTTCCCATGTGAATTTGATTTTATTAGACTCTAGCTTTGGAAGAAGCAAAATGTTCAAGACCACGATTGGTATATTATCATTTGAGAAACTATCTGGTGGTATAATAGGATTGCTGCCTGGATGGTAAGACAACACTATTGACTGTATGTTTAAAAAGAAAAAAAAATGTAAAATAACAACAGAGGAAAGGAAGAGATCCATGAAGATTCTAGCAAAGTAATACACTTCAAATTTCTTGGGATGTTTAGAGATAAATACTGCTTTTTGGAACATAAGCATTAGGGTTTTTTTGAGTTATTCAATCTAGATCACTGCTTATCTTACATGATTATATTGTTTTATACTATAGATGTATATTAAAAGTAAAACCTATGTTATTTTCTTTTTGATTTCTTGCACACTTTTAGTAAGTCTTGCTTTAAAAAGAAAAAACAATGCAAAAATACATCCATAGATGAGTTTACTCTAACACTTGAGATTTTGAAATGACCTTTCATTATCAAGAGTATACAAGGCATACAAGGCAAGCAATGCAAATTCTGTTCAGAAATCCATCACTCGGTGCGCTTTAAAGGCATATGCCAGAGCATTCATTTCCAGTGAGAAACACTGAGAGAAACTGAAGTGGCTACCACAAGACCAAGGGTTGGGGGGTGGAGGATGATAGCGAAGGCAGGAAGTTAGTGTTTTGATCAGATAAAATTACAAACGTTTTATATTCTCCTCTTTCTTCTTTCCTCATATGACAATGGGTTTAAAGAAGAAACTATAATTGCTGCTGGTATAATAAGCTGTATTATTTCAGTTCTAATCAGTACTATTTTCCAACTCAAGGTTTTTTTGAGATTCTGTTCCTCTTTATTTCCTCTTTGGGGATTTGTTTGTGTAACCATTACAGCTGTTCACTGTGAACACAAAAGGCTGTTACCTTCTAAGATAAACCAATTAGAAGAGTAATCTCTGTGTTTACACCCCAAAAAGACAACTGCTTTTAAAGTATGAAATAAAAATCAGTCTTGTATATGAAACATTTTTTGTTTCTTATGTTGTCTCAAATCAGGACAAATACTAGACAACAATGTTTTGTTCCGTATATGTATCACAAGTGTTTCAGACTCCCCTGTGAAGATGTGTATAAAAAAATGGAGGATTAGCATCTTTAAACTACATGTGAATCTTAGTTGTGTTCACATATCTGAAATGCACAAGTTATTCAGCCAATGTGACATTACATTGCTCCAGTTTTATTTTATAGCCTAAAGCTTATGTTCAAAATAATATTCCATTTTAAACGGTGAAATGCAAAGAAAAACCACCAAAGCCCCCAAATCAAAACTTGAAATCCAAGTTTAACCTGAGGTGCAACACACAAAAAGCTCAACAACATATCTCTTTCAGAGCTGTGAATATTAGTGTAACTTCAAAATATTATATTTTAAATGTTCCAACATATTACTTACTGAATTAATGCATGAAATCGCTCAAAGCCAAGCTCTTCGACAGCCAAGGCAGCTATACACAAGAGACACTTTTCAGCACTACACATGGCAAAAAATGACACAAGATACACACAGCAAGCTAGTATACTTTCAAGCTTTAATTATATTTTTAGTTTTTAATCCTCCCTTGACATTTAAATTCTTTAACTGATTAGTATAAACTAATTTACCACAGCATTAAGATTCCACCATACAAATTAGTGAGAATATGTATATTTGGACTAATCAATTTATTATAAGCACAAAGCCACTGGAGTGTAGACTTGAAAATATTTGTCAAATACCAAGCTGTCGATTTTGTACAAAACTTGGCCGTCACAAAGTCATCAAGCATATGCGCACTATAGTCAACAAGAAGTATTATTTCCTAGAGAAGCAAGCATGATCTTTTGGACCATTTTATCAATGTAGGTAAGCTGTATTTTTTCTTCAATAATACATCTGTTACTGAATTTTGGGGTTTTCTTTTCCTCGCCACTTTCAATGCTTATTTAGTACAAACAAATGAGTACAATTATTCTATGCAGTGTTAAACATCCTGTTTTTAAATAAATTTTCATTGTTTTCTGTTAACGATGGATAAATAGCCTCTCAAATAAGTGTCATGTCCAAGACAGAAAAAAAATACAGCACTAGTGTCGTCCCAAGTTCAACACAGGCTTTATACCTTTGTTCCCCTCAGAACATTTCACCAAGGAGGTGAAATGGACTTACAGAAACAAATTTTCCTTTACCAACAGGAAGTTATACTTGACAGTTGTGTAATTATCAGATTCTATAGGCACTCAGATATTAAGACCACAGCAGTCTTCCGTGCTCTCTATGCCCACAAGGACTTTCTATTCTTCCTAGTAGAATAAGATACAATACAGATAGACCTGCTTTCTGAAAAGGACACTTAATGCTAAATTATTTAAATAACGTCTGATCATCTAGCTACTGAATTTGATTGCATACAGTTCATTAAAGACTTGAAGCCACTAGGGCTTATACTACTGATCTATACTACTATACTTCCCATAAGAATTCTAGAAAGGGCTTATGTCCTTTCTGATTGTATTTTGAAAGGTGGAGTTGATCTGCCTATGTGCAAATATAACTGATTCTCCAGCAACAAAATACTTACATCTTCTACTTCAGAAATAAGGCAGCATTATTGGTTTCTGTCTTTTGAAAACCAAGAAATTGGTAAAATTAGGTTACCAAGAGCAAAACTAGGCTTAACAAAACATTTTTAAGAAGTTTTTTTAAAATATGAAACAATGACTCTAAATTGCAGAAAATGCTACAGGAACTAACCCTGCTCCAGGAACATGTTTTGAAAGCAGAAAGTTAGAGGGACTAAATCATATAAAGCAATCTTTGAACATGGGAACTTGCACTACTCCAACCAACGCTGGGCCAACAAGTCACTGCTATACACCACAAAAGCAGATGAAAAATGCTATTGCATTCAGTAAGTCTGCTAGAATCCACCTTTTGTTCACACAGCTGGATGACAGGCAGTTTCATTCTGTTACTACAGAACAGAGTGAAATGGTAAGAGAACTATTGGAAACAATGGGAAAAAAGTAGAAATCCTAGAGAGAAGTATATCTATACATAACCCAAATGAGGCTAAATAAAGCCAGCACTTAGTGGAAAAGAAAAGAATGAACAACAGTAGTTTACAAGCTGTATGAGAAACACAATTGCACAGAAATTCTTTAAAATCTAATCATGTTTCATGGTTTTATTATAAATTAATTCCCATATTCAATTTCCAAACAGTACTAGCCTGCCACATGGAATTGTCTCTGCAATATTCCCCGATCTCTTAAATCCTACTAGCTATAACAATGCCTGTTTCCATTTTTATTGACTACAGCAACTAATAAATAAATTTATTCATTTCACTAGCAGTAAAAGAACTCTGCATTACTAACAATACCTTCTTCTCCACATCTTTGTCCCAAGCTTAATCAGACAAATATTAAATATTAGGATAGAAAAGAAAAAAAAATCCTAACAAATATATTTTAAATTGAGAAGTGTATTGCATTATGCACATAAGGTAAAACACTGTTTGAAATGTAGAGCACATACAGGAGGTGCATTTAGTGACTAGCAGGGAACATAGAATATGAACAATGAAAGAGATTAACTCTGCTCATGACAAAAGCAGACTGTTCATGGTAAATGTACCCTGCTCTTCCTAAGCACATCCACGGTATAAGGACAAGTCAGGCAGAATTGTAGGCTTGTATAGAAATACAAAATTGCAGATATGTAATAGAATGGATTAGTTTATTATGTGTCAGTGTTAAGAATAAATATTAATCGAGTGCATGCTTAAAGAGACTTTCTGCTGAACATCTTCTACAGCTAAAAGTTCTTTCAAATAAGACAATTTATTAAAAATAAGACAGTAAAAACCTATTGGTAACTAGGCTCTGCTTCACTTTTTCTTCAAAGGAAAATTCAAAGCATGAGCAAGAGCTTCAGAGACAACTGCAAAAATCCACAGACATAATAATAATAATGCCTTATTATTACCCTGTAAAGAAAGAACCTGTTTGGGTTTGTTTTTTTTTTTTAAAGACAAGTTGTGGATACAACTTTTGTATAATACTTTTTCTTAAAAAAAAACACCTCACTCACTTTGAATCTCTTACGTAGTGATTTTCTCTTTTCTTAATTAAGTAATATCTATATTATTATTGTTTGAGCCTTCTAAAGCACACGGAGCATTTGATAGAAGCAGATGAAGACAACTTGTAACATAGAGGGCTCCAGCACTACTAATTGCTACAGCTAGCTGTGCACGTATAAATCTACTTGTAGAATTCTTACTTTGTAGTTCTGCCACAAACTGCCGAATAACATATTCCTTCCATCAAAAGATGGCACCTTTACAAGCATGTTCTCATGCGAAGAGTTTTTCGTACTTCTTAAGGGACACATTGGGAACAAAAACTAAAAGAGAAAGAAGCTTATCTTTTAACATGTCAGATATCTCCTATCAGAAGATTATTAAATACACATCTCAATGATCATGTGTGCACAGATAAGCATTCCATCTCACTAGCTCCGCAGCAGTCAGATATGAGTGGATGCTGTTATCTTAGTACAAAAGATGACGTTCACTGGATCCTTGATATCAGTAACCAATGAAGGAATCAAAATATTTGCATAAAGCAGGTAACCAAAAAATTCTAACCTACAAAAAAAAAAAATCTGTTAATCTACTAGAAGATGATTTATTTAAGCTGTTTTGATGCTGCATAAAATCAAACAAAAGGAAAAAGGTTATATCTCCATAACAGGGGATCCAGAAAATTCTAGAACACACAAAGCTCTGCATTGCAGAATTTCCTACAAAAGCTCTTCTGAAGTAAAGCAACAAGTGGTGAGTTAAAACATTTCTCCAGTGTTAGGAAGCATGTAGATTTTTCCAAATTAAATACAGATCAGGTCCCAGTGAATTACAAAACAAAATTGAAAAGATTAGAGAAACTGCTCAAATTCAAGAGAAACATTTATGTTAGAACAGACAGCACATTGCTTTCAACAAAAAGAATCAATGCCTTTAATTACAGCAGGCAAAAATCAGTCTGTTGCCAATAGGATCACAAATGTAAAAATCCCATCTGTGTAATAAGAAAAGCAGTGGATGTATAAAACAATGTAATACTTTGCTAATTTAGTACAGAAAGGCATCTTACAAGATTGTTCCTCTTGACGACTAGATTCTGCAGGACTTTCAGAAATACTAGCAGTTTCTTCAGTTGTTTTTCCTCTTATCCATGTTGCCAGAGAGTATGACTCAGAATTATCAGAACAAGCCATTTCCAAGATATCACATAATGTATGACAGAGAAGGTTCTTCTGCTCCTCTTCTGAAAGACCAGAAACCTACATGAGTTCAATTGCTGCTAATGAGTATCTTTTGTATACAGTGTAATCTAAATAACTGAATTTATTACTATTATCTTTTTAATTATCAATGTTGATTCCTGTTTGACTATAGTAGACCAAAGAATTATAAAGCTGTCTCTAGAAAAATGTGGTTTAATATACTTTATAATTCATTCCCTTTCATAATAACAGATTTCAATCAAATATTTATAAAACACAGAAGTCTTATGGACAGCCATAGACCTCACAAATGGGAGTTCAGAGACATGCAGTATGCATACTGTGTGCCTCATAAAATAGCATGAAAGCACGCTTAAACAAAAAGAAAATGTAAAATATTTTTTATTCTTTGCACTCAAGACATGCCTTAAAAACAAATAAAATGGAAAAAATAAAAGAGAAAAAAGAAGTCTCGGTACCTGAACAGTTTCTCCAAGTAGACTTTTCACTGGTAAAAAGCCTCTTCAAAAGGAATGCCTTTGTTATCAAAGCATAAAATAATATCAAAATACAAGACAACATCATTTTGCTTTTACATTATGTAAGCAGCTCTGTACCAATGCATTTTTGCGTGATATTAGAAGGGTTTTGGGCTGCTCACTGTTCATGAAGAGAGTGAGCCTGAGCTGTTTACTTATTTTTGCCATTCAAACTTACTATAAATGCCTACATTCAACATTGAGTTTGAACCTCAAGCATACTGCAAATACAGAGTGTATATTCACATAAACATCTCCACGCTCTCAGGACTGTAGTAATGGAGGGACAAATACTTTGCAATGTAACTGATGAGTAGTACAGCTCCATTCACTCAGATAAATCCCTTTAGCAGTTAAAAAGCCTACCTCTCAACCAGTACAAGTTATAACTCGCAGACCAGATTAAATAAAACCTATACATCTCCCTATCCCTGCATTGTTTACCATCAACACTAATGTTGCTATAAAACAAATTAGATATGCTCTAAGGTATAAAGAGGAAACAACGCAAGAACAAACTTTGAGAAGCACTCTTGGTCTCTAATTACTCTATTAGATGGCATTTCAGGTATTTGCAGCACCTTAAAAATAGCTTCTTCAGCTTTCACTTCTTCCCTGACAGACTTGCCTTGTTCTCCTGTCACAGATCTACACATCGCTTTTAGTAATTCACAGCAGCAGCAGGCACTGCAAGATCTGTTTGATCCCTTCTTCCTTCCCTAGGTGGAATTCAGCTCACTTTTAAACACACTTCAAATACTTAATTTTCAAGGAAGTTGAATCACATATAAATCTGGAAAAACGCTGTCTATAAGAACACTTGATCTGGTAAAAACTTGGCAGAGCCTTTAAGGAGCTGGCTGGTCCTATTCTTTACTCTTTTCACTCCCTCCAAGTAAGAGAGTCATAACTCTAACAGCAGAGACCAGACACTCCACATTTACTTTTAGGACCACAGAACATAGCAGAGCCATGTTACAGAGTGTAATTAATAATAAAGTATTTTTCTCTATGAATTGTTTACTACCTAAACAAGTGGTGCTTCTGCCTGTGTTACAAGTCTTCTGGTGGGACCAGAATTTAGAGTGTCTATACACTGTGTCTACTATACACACCAGAGAGAAACAATTCCTCAATGTCAGTCATCTGCCCCAGATACGTTCTTGTTCAGATTAACTCAGCTACATGACTTTAATATGTCCCCTATCAGTGGACAAGGCCTCAACTCAGACCTAGACATACCTGCAGAATTCGATCTGGATATAACAGGGGTCAAGAGCAGGTTACCAGAAAAAGGAATCTGGCTCTTGACTAAATGTTGGCCTGTCTCTACAGGGTGCTTCTAAGAGAATGAAGAGCAGCAGCAGATTACACAAACTGCTCTAGAAGAACAGATCTAGTCTAGAGGCCACATATCTACACAGCAGTCAGAATTGCCCCAGAACTGCATTTCAAAGAGTATGCACATCACCCTCAAGATACTATAGAGTAAGAAGGCAAAAAATCAACAATTATTGTTGGTTGAGTGTCTGAACCAGAAGTGAAATCCTAAGCAGGTATCCAGAACAAAATATATTCACATAATATACTTAAATTGTTCTGCTAAACAGGACTTCAAAAGTATGGCATGTCTTCTTTTCTTACACAGCAAACCTTGCTGGGCTTGAAAATCAATTACTTGAAATATTTCTAATACATTTCACTAAAGCAGCCACTGTGACACAGATATTACCCTTCTTAGGGGAGAGAACTGGAGAGTTGAGAAAGGATTAGGATTGCATTTATACCTGATCTTCTACTTGTCTTTATCCTGCATTCCCCACTTTAAAGTTACCTCTACTTGGATCAACCTGCTGCATTTCCTAGAACAAATCCACTTCTCCAAAAATATAGTTCAAAATTGGCCTATCTCTACCTGAGTTTTTTTGTCTCCTCCTCTATAAAATTATGAAAAATACAATACCAACATATAAATCTGCAAGTATTTATTTTATATTTACTTTTGTATTTACTTTTGTATTTACTTTTGTATTTACTTTTGTATTTACTTTTGTATTTACTTTTGTATTTACTTTTGTATTTACTTTTGTATTTACTTTTGTATTTACTTTTGTATTTACTTTTGTATAGAAGAAAAAAAGTAGCTGATTTTAAAACATTCTTATAATAAATGCATCTTACCTGCACAGGTGCAATCACTGCACAAGGGCCACCTTCAAATTGTTCTAATGCAGTTGATTCAGACTCACTAAAGACAAACCCTGTCAAATGAAAAAAGACTATACTTAGTGAAATATGTAAACAAGCACATGTGTATGTACACTCCTTCCATAACAGAAATGACATCTAATTTATTCATCTCTGAAGATTAGCTAAGTTTTCAAGATTTTTCTTCCTCTGATGACCCAACAGTATGTGTTTAAAGTATCAGAAGAAAGTCATGAATACAGGTGAGAGCACAGAAATGAAATCATGACCACAAAGGGTCAACTGCTGAAGTTTTAAAGAACATTTTAAGAGTAAAACTGTCACTAAACCTCATGTGGCTGGATACGTAAATGAATTTTTATTTTATTATGGTTTATTTCATATAAATAAATTAAAATTTGCTTCTAAGTTAAATACTTTGTCTTGCATTTGTAAAAAAAAAAAAATAAAATCATCTTCGGACCTTCACTGAACATGCGTAATACATTTTTATTCCCTATGAAGGGCACAGTATGCCTTCACTGATTTCATTTTTGGCCCGTCACTGCTCCCTATTAAGACTGAAATGTGCTGAATAACTCAAATATTCACTTGTAAGCACTGAAGCAAGCCTATTAATGGTGTTCTTTCACAGAAGAAATACTATAT
Source organism: Phaenicophaeus curvirostris (assembly GCF_032191515.1). Lineage (NCBI taxonomy): Eukaryota > Metazoa > Chordata > Aves > Cuculiformes > Cuculidae > Phaenicophaeus > Phaenicophaeus curvirostris. The sequence continues at coordinate 22,569,280 of NC_091397.1, read as the reverse complement.
TTACTGAGATGCAAGATCATCAGTTTTCTCCCTCCATCTTCATTGTATTTGTATTTCAGAATAATCTTACGATCACACAATAGAGCAAACGGTGGAGCAATTATTATAAAATTGTTTGCTACCACTTCCCCTTAAAATTGCCTTCAAGATTTGATGATTCATGGCTTGTATTTCCCATAGATAAATGGATACACATGGACAATTACCTTGATGAAGCTGACACAAGCAACTCAAGTCACAGTGAGTGCTATTTTGCATTATTTTTTTAAGTGCATATAAGCCTGTGCTGAAGTGACTCTAGTTCAACATAATCTACAAACCACGCAACAGTGGTCAGCAAGTAACCTGCAAACGCAAGCAAGTAGAGGGCAGGTAGAAACAGGATATACATGCATATTTTTGCAGCAGTGGAAAGAATCAGTGGAAAAGTGGAACCAGTCACAGTGGAAAGAATATTCAATGCTTCTTTTCTACAATTCCTCTTCCTAATTCTGTACCATTACATGCTGTCTTATCAAAAGTAACCCTAACCCTGGGTGTGAATTTGAACTGGGGAAATGCACCCCCACCCAGTGCAGGCTTCCACATTACAGCACGACAAGCACATTATCCCAGGCAGCACAAGTGAGGACTACTGCATGTTTTGTAGGACAAATTTCATCAGAGAAATGATAGCTGTTCAACAACATGATTTCTTCTTTTAAGAAGATCTTCTTTTAAGAAGAAATCATGGTAGCTGCAGTTCTTAAAAAATAATAAGGTTTCCTCTGTATCTGAAAGAAAGCTCTATTTTTTTTTTAACTAAATGTGTGAATGTGCATTACAAAGTAGTATGTTATATCCAAAACCCAGATGCACATCAAGCCTATGTACTAAGACCTGGGATCACCTAATGTAGCAATGAAGCTCCATTAATCCATACTGCAACTGAAGTTTGCACTTGTGTCATTTCAGTCCCCTGCTATATGCCCTAACAAGAAATATCACATGCCCTTTAACTTTCTGAGTTAGTTTGTGTAGGTTTATTAAAAGGCAAGTCTCTACTCTGAAATGTTACTGCATGCCATCTAAACACACTGCAACATTGGGTTTTTTTCATTGTTTTAATGATTTAGCCACTGTAGAAAAACAACATACTTGGATGTGATACCATTTAACCATATTCAAGAAATCTTGAATTTGTTTCACATTCTTCAGGCTTCTTATAGAAAGCACGAACTGCTTCAGCTTAATCCTGCCCTATTTTTCAAAATTGCTTCCTAAAAATAAAGAAATTCCAGTGTGATCCACTAGAGTGAATACAAACTTGAGACAGACAATGAAAAACCAATATTGCACAGAATACAATACAGGATAAAAGCACATCTAATACTGAAAGGAACACTTCACTTGATTTTACATAAATGCTGCTTAATGCTCAATAAGCATCAAAGTTCTAAAAGCCATTAAGCAAAAAATGGGCTCCAAGGATTTTGGTCTTGCTCTCTTTTTTAAAAACTCATACAAAATTTGAAATCAACTCAAGTAAAATTTCAGAAACCAGCATTTGGGAGTCCATCTGGGTTCAAGTCAACCTCAGCCTGTAATCGCACCTACCTTTTCAGACCTCTGCAATAATCACACCTTGGGCAATCTCCATAAACACCCACCAACCCCCTACTCTTCCTACGATTCACAGGAATAGCCTGGCCACCTTCTAAGCTACCAGATAAGACCAGTATCTCTGATCCAGATCAATTTCTACTTGTGCCCACTTGTAACCCGTCACATCTACCATACTACCATGATAAAATTTCAAGAGCAAAATAGATGTAATGCAGCCAAAACAATAATCTTTTTTATTAATCTGCTTGCCTTTTAGCCCTGAGTATAATTATCATAATTTATCTGTAAGAAGTGTATCATTATCATTCATCTTCCCCCTCATTTATAACCCTGTTAAATACTCCATTGACTCTATCTTTTCAACATCACTACTGCTCTACTGCTTTAAACATTCTGGCAGGGGATGGGGAGCCAGAATTTTATTATCATTACTTCCTCAAAACTTAGCATTTACAAGGCCCATGTTTCTTTTCTTACACCTCAAAACTTAGCTCTTCTACCTAGTTTGCCAAAAGGAACATATGACTTAATTACCTACTCTTGCCTTACATTTAATACTCCACATCATGGTCCCAAACACTACAAAAAACATTCACCCTTCTGTTACGAACTCCCCACTGCTTTCCTGTGCCTTTTTATTATTTGCCTATTTCTAAAAAAAAAAATCTATTTTTTTTTATATCTAAGACGCTCCAGATGTTAGTAACACACTCATTGGACAAAGGATGCTGTATACCCTTCAGTGTTCTCACTCTGTGAAAGAACTAGTTCTAGCTGAATGATAGAGACAAGCGGAGTAGCTAAAGAGCATGCAACATCATCATGTTAGAAAAAAACACCTTCCTCTATCTGTGATCCAAAGCAGCTACAAAGATGCTGCACTGTGCATTTTTTTGTCCTGTTTTCTGCTGAGCTGGCTTTTCAATGTGGAACCGTATTTCTTTTTTTCTTTTGAGATACAAGAACTGTCTGACAAACACTAGAATAATCCATTACTACCCAAGTACTGAGTTTACAATGGGTCTTAAAGTTTCATCCTTTCTCTCTAGGTGGATGAAGAATAATAGACACATTTTGTGTATGGATTTGGGTTCTCAAAGTGTATCTTTATAGCAATATGAAACTTAAGTTTTCTGTGGGAAAAGCACCCAGACCCAAACAAAACAACTTTTTCCCACACAGAAAAGGAAGGAGCATTTCCTACAGCAATACCACAACAAAACTCCACTTAATGGGTAGTGGATGAAGAGTCAGGAAGCCTTAGAAGGGTTTGATTAAAGTACCCAAATTACCTGGTAGGCTATTACTAAATTGGGCAATAAGCTGCTGCAATTTGTTTGCCTTTTTCCATGTCTTTTACAAAAAAATAAATAACCCAACTTTGTGAAACTTCAGAATCTGTACCCTGCTAGGAGCCTTTTACGTGAGCATTCCTCAAGACTTTTTATTTTCTTTAAGCCTGTCAGCCTTATCCAGAGTAAAGAATGGACTCACTGGCACCATATCTGTTCTTAAAATGAGGACAAAACAATATCTGTGCCCCAAAGCCTAACTTTTCACGCGGCAAGCTTCACAAGAGGTTTTGTATCCTTCTGAATGAATTTTTTATTTTAAGACAACTCTGCATTACAGAAGTACATGAAACAATATTTAAACTTCATACACAATAGAAAGAGATTTGACAGTCTGTCTAAAACAGCAATACATTGTTATTTTGTCTGTAAAGACAATATCACTACTTGCAGACCAATATATCACTCTAAGGTAGGAAAGAAAATAAAAAAAAGCCTACCAGGATAAAACTGAGAACGGAAATTCTTCCCCAGAGTAGGCTGTTAGGCAGCTTTTCTCAGCAGCATAGCCTCTCTGTTTTTCCAAAACTGTTGTCTCATTTAATAGTAGTATGGCAGCAAGAAAGACCACTTCCTACTGGCAACACCTACTTAGGCAGAAGCGATATCTTCTACTTAAACAGAAGCTTTAAGTTGGTGGTAATCAGTACTTCTTTCAATACTTCAATATTTTTTCCACACGATGTGCAAATTCCTGGCAACAGGTCTGGCTTCTAGCTTCCTACTTAATTTTTATAGAAGCCTGAAAAGCAGTCCACAGACCGTGACTTGAACGCTCACCAAGGCTTACTTTGCTAAGTGTGACCGGCATCCATAAAGCAGAAGTTTCAAAGGCATTTCCACAAAAAGATTAGAAGAGGTAATACTTGTGGCAGAAAAGCATCAACAAAAAGGCAGAGGTGGGCCAATAGGTGTAACCACTTCCTCCAGCTGACTGCATGATCCACACTGGTCTATACCCTAACGGTGAGTATTAAATGACAAATGCTTTACTTTTCTTCCTTATTAACTGTTTGCACTGAGTAACGTGGAACACCAAGAGATGGAAAGCAGAAAAATGCAAATACTCTAGAAACCATAGTAATAAAAAAAATTACTTAGATACCAACAACTATTTCTTTCCCATCACCCAGATTTTACGTTATCAAATTAACCTCAGAGGAACACTTTTCAAATTGCTACTTCTGCTTAAGAATTGGAAATATGGCAACTCTATTCCTTGTGTTCAAAATACATCTGCTTGTCTGGTAATATTATTTCCTAGTAACCCTGCCTTAACCCTGTCTAACACTTTTACAGCTCCAATGGCTTAAAACCAACATTATAGGATCTAGCTTCTCAGCCAAGGATGTAACAAGAGACAAGCTGGTGATATTTAAATGTACTTGACCAGAAACAGAGTTCCCAGCAGGTAAAAAAAAAATGGAAATCTGGAAAGAAAAGGGGAAAAAGAAAAGGAAAGTTGTCAATCTGCTCACTCGGCTCTCAACCTTGAAAGCTGGAAGAGGATCCAGACAAAACAGACTTTTTTACATTGTATGCTATATGTATACACACAAATTGCAGCACTCATATCTTCACAATATGCTTTTGAAGTTAATAGTTGTTTCAAAAAGACTGTCCCATGTTTTTCTTTGCAAAGACCAGTGGGAAAACAGCTCAGGTAGTTCTGAAAGGATGCTGTGCTGAAACCTGCCAGACATTTGTAGTTGTGTAAACCTGATGCTACATGCCTTAGGGCAGATCTGAGGAGTGGCTTCAAGAATGTAATTTGTCTTTTGGATCGATGAAGAAAATCACTCCTAACATGGGTATGTTTCTTTAGGGTTCAGTCATCCACCTTACTCCTTCTCAACTTATCATATCTATGCCAGGAAACACTGAAGACTGTGCCTTTACGCTACACTTCTCTGTGTCCACTTTGAGGATTTTGGTAAATGAGATTTACAAGGTCCAAACTGCAAATTCTGCTGCAATCATAAAGAAAAAGAAATTTGTATAAAAAAAAAAATCAACACCCCACCCCCAAACCAGCAACAACAGCTTTGCAGCAATGCTTTTGTCAAGTCATGAATCAAGACAATATATTCAAAGTTGCCAATGCAGCAAATTGTAGGAATTACTAACTTCAAACGGCATACCTACATTAGCTAGATGAGTTCTGCTAGATCTGATCTGTGACTGCCCACAGATCAGTCTATCTTCAGTTTTGACCAAATATGACGGTTACTGAGATTGGTTCATGACAAGATTCCTAGAACACCACTATGTTTACCGGGAAATTAACTCATTTGAGTCTTTTATTACCCAGCACCGCCCTACTCTCTAATTGTCTTTCCAAATGTAAATTATAGTTTTCAGCTTCCAATAGATTTGATAAAGGATCAGATATTCAGCAAGTATCCGAGATAAAATGCCAGTGGTGGCACTATACTAAAAATTAAAACAATACAAACCACAAAAAAAACCAACGAAAAAGCCAAAAACCAAATCAGTTGTTTAAGCAAGCATCATTCATACTTCTTTAATACTTCCTGCAGATATAATGGGAAACAAGGGTCTATCTTTTAAACTTTGAAGATTTTTGAAAAAATAATACAAAACTCCCTTACAATAGATAAATGGTCCAAAACTTTTTCAACAAAACAGAAACTGACAGTTGGGTAAAGGTATTACGCTGCTACACAACATAAGGAACCGAGACTGCCTTTTTCAATTCCCAATACAGGACCTCCAACACAATAGCTTATTAGGTTTTACTACACAAAATCGATTATATTGAAAAGGATACAGAGAAGGAAACAGATGCACTACATGGTACAGTTACAGGACTTCCTCTAAAGACAGATAGGACATAAACAGCTCTTGCAGGAGCCACCTAGAACATGACAGGCCTTTTCAATTGATCTTACACAGGATCACAAGTGTGGGACACTACAATACAGGTTTCAATAAATTTTAAAATTGCTACAATTTCATATGCAAACTATCTTAGAAATGTCAATTTTATTAATCTAGCATTACCAAAGAAATAATTAAGATTTTTAACACAAATTATTTTTTCTGACCTTGTACTGGCACTGCAATGCTGCCAAAACTTGAAATATTTCAGAAACTAACTATATTTCAATAAAAATAACCAACTTGCCAGAAAGGTAATGGCTTTAATAGGCCTGCTTAAATTCTGGAACTTAAAAAGAACTTAGCACTTTTCTTCCCCAAATATTTCTCACTGAAATCTGAACACAGATTAACTCAGGGAAAAAGATACGAGAGCCTGGTAATGAACGTAGTGCTCTGCAGCTCCCAAATCAACACCACACACACACAGAGAAACTACGCAGATGACAAAACTCATGTAAAAAACAAAACAGAAGAGCAAGGAACAGAGAACATTAAGAACATCCTTTTGTTGAAGCCAACTTTACCCTAAGACTAGAATGTGTTAATTTTCTTTTTTTTTTAAATTATAAATTCCAGTATGGTCTGTGAATTGCCCCATCCCTGGAGGTGTTCCAGGCCAGGTTGGAAGCGACCCTGGGCAGCCTGATCTAGTGGGATGTCCCTGCCCATGGCAGGGCAGTTGGAAGTGGATGATCTTTAAGGTCCCTTACAATCCAAATTATTCTGCGAGTCTATTCTAATTTTCTCCAGGAATTAGGGGTATTTTTATTATGATGACCACTACTAGAATTCTTCAAAGCCTATATTAAGTCATAGAGAAGACTATTATTCCCTTCTTTCAGACAGGACAGGTACACAGACTTACCCTTTGCACATCACTTTTATTGTTAAGTCTCTGTACTACACCTCGCAACCACATTTTTGAGAAAAACACCAGAAAAATTCCATCAGGAAGATACTATTTGTAGACTGCGTAATTTAAACACGGGAAAAAAAGTCTTACAAATACCCCCTAGCCTCCACCGTTACTGTTGCCTTCTCTCTTGCCGCATCCTAAAGAGGGGACGCACCTGCCTCAGTGGCCAAAGAACCAATTTAAAGATCCCCAGTGGGTTTGTCCCAAGCCCGTCCCCACTTCTGCTAAGTCTACTCTCGACTCCCACGTTCTTCGCCAAAAAAAAGGGGCAGCTTCCACGACCCACGCGGAATAATAGTACGAGACGCCGCTCCAACGTATTTAGGAACACGTTTCCCTCCCCGCCGCTTTAAGTTCCCTCGAAGACTGGCGTCCCAAGGCGCCCGAGCCGCGACAAACCCCGCTCCCAGACGGGTGGAAGCGCTGCCTCAGTCCCGCGGGCCCCGCGCCGCGGAGGGGCCGGGAGCGGCCCCGGGAGGTACCTTGTGCCCAGCGGCAGAAGATGGTGTCGGCCAGCCCGCGGGGGCCGCCCTTCTTGCCCCACACCAGCTGGACGAGCTCCGGGCCCGGCTCGGACATGGCGCGGTAGCGGCGGCCCCGGGGCCCGGCGGGCGAGGCGGCTGCCCCTGCGCAGGGGCGGGGCCGGGCGGGGCGCGCGCCGCGGGGCTGGCGGGGCCTCTGCGCAGGGGCGGGGCCTAGGCGGGGTGGGGGGAGGGAGAGCGCGGGAGGGGGCGGGGCCTCGCCGCGCCCCCGGGCGGCCGCTCACGCTCTGCGGCCGCACTTCCGGTTTCCTATCAGGCGCTGAGGCTTCCGGCGGCGGTGGAGGGGGTGGGGGGCGCCGGTTCGCAGCTCGGCGGTAGGGAGTGAGGCCGGGGCCTTCGCCTGCCAACTGCCCTTCGCCGTCCCTCCCCTGCGGGGGTTGGGCTCTGCCGCGGAGGCAGATTGAGAACTTGAGCGGAACGAAGAGGCCGAGAGCGAAGCAGACGGCAGTCAGCGCAAAGACTATTGCATGTGGGCTGGATAGATTAAAGCGTCTCTGGAAGCTGTAATCGTACCGGTATAAGCATTTAGTGGGCTTGCTCTGTGTGTTTGTTGTGTAATGCCTTGTGGAAGCGCTAATCTAACACGTAGGTATGAGGAAGTGTTTGCATGTAGTTGTGAAATGTGTTTACTATTCTCGATACAGCTCTCTTCCTTGGCAGAACCTGTATTCGTGCAGTAGTTTGAAATGAAGAATGAAAAGTAGGACCATAAAGTGGTTTGGATTGGAAGGAACCTTAAAGATCATCTAATTCTAACACCTTTGTGATGGGTAGGGGCACCTCCTACCAGACCAGGCTGCCCAGGGCCCCATCCAACGCGGCCTTTAACACCTCCAGGGAAGGGGCAGCAACAGCTTCCATGGACAACCTGTGCCAGTGCCTCAGCACTCTCATAGTGAAGAAATTTCTCCTTATGTCCAGTCTAAATTTGCCCTGCTCTGGTTTATATTCATTGCTCCTAGTGCTATCACTACAAGCCTTTGTGAACAGTCCCTCCTCAGCTTTCTTGTAGCCCCTTCAGGTACTGGGAAGTCACTGTAAGGTTTCCTTGGAGCCTTTTCTTCTCCAGGCTGAACAAGCCCAACTCTCTCAGCCTGTCCTCGTATGGGAGGTGCTCCAGCCCTCTGATCATCCTGGTAGTCATGTGATGCTCTTAAACTCTTTAGGAGTGTTGTTGGATGGATGTCCCATGAACTTGAAAAGCTTCAGCTTTGTAAAATAAATTTTGTGTTACCTGATTTGGTAATTATATTTTTCCTGTAGAGGTTCTAGAAATTAAGACAGTATTCATATAAAAGTTTATTGCTGCTCAAATGGGAATTCTTTGTGGAGGTTTTGGATTCAGTGTTGTGCACAAAGTTAGCATAGACTGCATTAAAGAAAATCCTTTAAAAGGATAGTAACCGTCACCACTGACAAAACTGGGTTAAGGATATCCTAAAGTTTGTGGGTTTTTCTCCTACATCTAGAAGTTTTTTGTGTGAAACTGTATTACATATACCAGTTGGAATTTTTCATGTGGTGCACAGATGAAATTGAACTATAATATTGTGCCCACCCACTTCATCTTATTAACACTTTTATGGAGATTGAGCACAAATTGATGAGACTATTTCACGTGCAATTGTTCTGAATTAAGTATGAAAATAGCCAATATCAGGGTGTTGGTAAGCTTTCTGATATGTCATAATACAAAAACTGATCAGAAGGTGGTGTGTTTGTATTTCTGATGTATAAGCTTCTTAAAATACTTGCATGATTAAGCATTTTCTGAATAGTTACTGAGACACCTTCAGTATTGATTAGCAGAATAGACTGTATTTGCCTAAGTAATGCTTATAATTAACACCTTTTGGTTTTTAATATAAAGAAAGAATAAAGTTGAATTTAATTAGAATTAAAGGCATCATAACAACAAAATCCTGTACATACTATAAAAAAGACCATCATCATATTAGTTTTGATGTGTTTTGAATCAATTGGGCATTAAAATGCAAACTTTCTTGTAGAAGTAGTACTTTAATACTAGGTATAGTAGTCGTAAAATTGTAAATATCACATTAGTAGGAGGGAAACATAAAAGTATGTGTATTTTAACGTGTATTGAATATATGTGTGAAATATTTGAAATAGTTCAGAGAAGTATATGTGCCAAGATGGTGCAAGCATAAGTCAGCTAAAACAAAGCTCAGCCTGTCCATTGATAGGAAGGTTTTTTTACCAGGAGGAGGAAAGAACTGCAAGTTTTAGCCTATCTCTTCAAGCTGGTGGGCTTGTTCTGAGGAAGAAAATGTGAGTTGTCATGGATGCTCAGGGTGCAATCTGAAAAACAGTTCAGTGAACAGGTGGAGAACTGAGGGGAGAAGGCACTGTAAAACAAGGATGCTGAACCTACAACTGAACCATGGCCACTGTTGTACAGGAGATGCTGGATGGCACCACCCAGAGGCAGCAAAAGGTCTTCCTCCACGGTTGTATCATCATTTGTGCATTGTTGAAAGGAAATTCATTATAATGAGAGTGTCCTTTGATTTCACGAGTGCAAACAGGTATTACCACTGAAACAGGTGTAAGGAAAAGTTCAGTCACAGCCTGAGTTTGTGAGCCAAAAGAGATGCTGCAGTTTAATGCACTCTAAATAAGTGTTTGTTGTGTAGCGGTGACAGTGAGGTTCTAGGCTAATACCTTGTGTTTTATAAAAATGAATTCACTTTCAAAATATCTCACCAGCCACTGAGTGTTGTACACCTCTGTCATTGCTAATACACTCTGTATAATTTGAATGCAGATACGGGAAAATGTCTTCAGAGTTACTCACTGCTGAAAAAAGCAAAGATAGTCATGAGAGTCACAATATATAAAGCAATTTGACCCATCTTAGCATGCATGGAGTTCAATATGGACAAATAGATATTAATCAGACTGGGAGCAAGGGAGCAGTTTTTGGCATGTGTGTCAGCCAGAACAATCTGCCATGTACTGATTAGGAAAAGCACTAGGAAATTGGTTTTGGAAATACCACTGAAGTCACTAGCTTTATTAACACAAATGGTGAAAGGCAAACTATAGTCACCTGCTAGCAAACAACACTGAGTGCAAGCAAATGAGACTGTGGATGAGTTATGACTTCTGTTCTCTCACTGATCATCTTTTAAAGTTTTGGGCATTCATAAGCTAGTGATTTGTTGTGTATGCAAACCAAAGAATTGGACTGCAAGGTGTGTGTTTATATTTATGTAGGTAGTTGGGTTGCAGTTAATTAGGAGGAAAGTAAAAAGGAGGATAAGGAGAAAAGCATAAGAGAAAACTGGTATTTTGGAATTAGGAATGTACTGGGATTTAGAGTTTTTCAGATTGTTGGTTTTGCTCACTAAGGGGAGAGACCAAGAGCGCAGTCAGGTCTAATATCAGATTGACTTAGATTCTTTTTCTGAAATGGTGTATATATGTGGATTGGAGTCAGAGCTCTGAATGGAGATTGTGCATGTCACCACACTAATGCATGAAACCAGTATTTTCTAAAATTAAGAAACAATGGTGTTTAAATCTTGTTTCTATGGGCTCTGGGATGTGCAAACTGTACAATAAAGTTGGTTTCATGGAAGATAAATAAAACAGCAAAATTCTCTGCATATAGGGTGTTTACTTTATTCAAATGTTTAGAGGTATGCAAATGAAGAAAGTTTAAAAATCACTACTCTGGCATTGCTTGGATATATTTTGAGTATGCAGATTTGAGTTACTTTTTTTTTTTTAGTGTTGGACTGCCATCATGTGGTTGGTTTGGTGACTTAACATGCACTTCAAAAAGTATCTGCAAGTTTTCTTTTTTTCTCTTACATAATGTGCACTATTAACTTATTTTTTTCTTTGTGAAATGCTGTTAATTCCCTCTGCAGGCTGGTTTGTTGGTTTTGGATTTTTAGGAAAAGATAGCAAGTACTGTTCTCTCACTTCTGATCTCTAATCTATTGGTTTAGCTTGATTTTGTTGATCAGTATGTAACATCTTAGAACAGCTTTCTGTTACACTGAAGAAGGTAAAGACCACAAGCATATACTCTCTATGTGTCCAGTTGCTTTTGATTTACTGCATTTATTTTTTAAGTATTAAGCCTACTCATGAAAGTGTTTGGATAAATGAGATTTTATGGGCTTACTGCTATGAACGGTTGACAAACAGCAATACAAGTTATAGTCACTGTACAATTTTGCCACATACATCTCAATAAAGTTCTTCTGTACTGAGATAACTTTGTCTTATTTGTCTTTAGAAATGCACTGTCTGGCTTGGGTGGTAGGAAAAACAAGTATATTAATAAATGCCAAGCTGCTTAGTACATATGGAAGCTATGTACACAGGAAAGCTACTTAGCTCCAAAGGCAATCACAGCAGTATTATGTAAATAAATTGTTCTGATTGTTAGTGAGGAAGTAGAATTGAGTGTTACAATTAAGTTTTCTGTAGTTTCCTTCTTTTAAGTACCTCACACACCCCCTCACTCCCACCCCTCAACCAAAAATCATACCATCAGGTCCATATAGAAAAAAAATTACTAAGAAGGTGAACGCTGTGGTGGCTAGAAAAGACGGTTGAACCAAATGGCAAGCGTTCAGTTGTCTAGCTGATTTTTGGATTCCTAACTTCCTACTGATGCCAGTGTATCTGGACTTTGTTTATAGTGCAACAATGTATTATGTACCTGTTTGCACTTAGGATGATTTCTGAGAAGGAATTTTGATATCAAAAATCCTACTCAAAATTCGATGTGTTGCACATTTGTGTCTGGGGAATAATGAATATTGATGGTTTATGAAATGCCGCTTACTCCCTCTTGCAGCAGAGGTAACCTCTGCACTGTGGCCAACATCGATTCTTCTAACTTTTTCTCAGTTAAGGGATAAAAATAATTGTAGTAGCAGTGCTGACAAAGTGGTGGGAGGGAGAGACCCTGATTCCTGGTTTTTGCTTAGGTCAGCCAGTGAGACACAAACACAATGTCATGCTCTTCTGCTCAGTGTCTCTGTTCTGAATTGGGGTAGCCCTGCAACGTTTGTTGTCCAGCTAAAGAAAAACCCCCACAAACCAGGGAATGGACAGAGTAAGTTGTTTTCTGCCAGCACAAAGATGAGGTCACAGAAATGATTTTTTGGGGGGTTCCAAGGGACATACTATGGCCTGGAGACTTGCATAGTTCATTTTTCTCTCCTTGGACCTCCTTATTTTGGAGAGATGGTAAAACTTGATAATGCAATCTGTACATTAGCACCATGTTCTCTGAGAAGATAGACTCCATGTTTAAGAAACTCAAAACTGAGATGTCTCTTTGTCTTTTTAACTGATAAATGAGCGCTAGATTTGAAAAAGTTCTTAGAGGACTGACTCTTAGGGAAGTTATAGAAAAGAGGAATTTCTTGGTATTTGCCCGCAGAACCTGTTGATGAGACAAAATAAGCTATAGATTGTCCTGAGCATGTTAATGTTTGAGATTGACACGCTTGTGGAATGTGAAGGAATTCCTGGAGAATCACAACTTCCTGTACTGACCAATATAGCAAGCTAAAAAATTTTTTCTTGGGTTCATACCCCTCTAACTTAGTACCGTAGGCAATAGTTTTGTTTTAAGCTGTTTAAAACGACTCCATCATTTGCAGAAACACAATGACTGAATGCCCATGTATTCAAAGTACAATCTACATCAGAAAATATCAATTCTTCTCATGTTGCATTTCATTTAAGATTGGTAAGTATGAATGTGGAAAAAAGTATGATGGAAAATGGACTACTTTAGAAACAGTCATTTATTCACTTTTTGCAAGTTACCGTGGCATTGTTGTGTTTAAAGAGAAGAATTTTTCTTCCTATGAAAGCATACTGAGATTTTCTGTTATTTTCAGCTAAAATGATGTTACAGAGACAGGTAGAATTTAAATATCCATTGTCCTTATCTAGTCACTCAGCATATGGCTCATAGCAAGCACCTTTGGACTATAGACTGGAATTTTTTTGTAAGAAGTAGTCTGTAATCATTAAGACAATTAGGCATATAATTAAATTAAGAATATCAAGTACCAACACAATGATACAAGTACTGTATTTTTTTCATTATTAGTTGAAAGGGGCTCCGATAAGCTTAGTGCAACATGAATGGGCTTATAACTTGCTGCATAGTCACTACCCTCTGGTTAATTGCAGAGTTTACTTAGCAGTGACAATGTGGAAAAGAAAAGGTAGAAAGAGCTAGCCATGCAGTTCAATTTTTAAAAGGGAGTTTAAAAAAAAAAATTAAGAGTCATAAATTTTAGCAATGTTGACTACATTTCAAATTCAATAGTTGTTTGAAACGAATGATTTAATTGTTTGATTTCAATAAAGCTGAATTGAAATATATTTGTATTGAAATTATACAAGAATTAAATACATCTATTTTAGGCAAAATTGAATGGGAAAGTTCCAGTTTTGCAAAAGAACTGCAGAAAATTCCATTGAAGTATTTAGACCAGCTTTACTTTTTATCTTGGAGAGATTGGGGAAAAGTGAGTTTTACTGAGGAAGTTTTGTTTTGAAGCATGTGATGTTTTGGAGGAATGCAGAATGAAGAGATTGTTTGGATTGCTGATAGCAGGAAAAGAAGAAAGTGGTTTGTACTAAAGGAAGAGGAGCCACATGCTCCAAGAGTGGCAATTGAAACCATTTGCCCATTTAAGTGTTCTGCCCTCAAAATTATTTTTCTTATTTTCTCAGGTTTTCTGTTTCAAATTTTTCTTTCCCAAAAGCCTGATACAGTGGTAGTTCCCTCTTTATATTCTCATCTCCTTTTCATCTATGGTAGTTATGTTTAATGACACTTGCCTTTTGTTTGATTTTCTGTCCTTAACTGTTATTTTCTCTCTTTAAGTATTAATTTAATTGCTATTGATTTCTTTTTTTATTCTTGGAACAATTTCTTTATTCTTTTGTCCTTTAGATCTTCTATGAAAATTCATTATTTCACCTCTTTTCACTGATGTAGCTGAAAATCCCATCTACTTTCATATTGATGCCCTTTCTGCAAGAGTCTCTGAATTCCCTGGGCCTGTGACAGATTACTGTCTGCAATGCATTCTGCAAAAGTATCACATACTCGTGACATTTTAAGAATACATAAGGAAGAATGCAAGGACATAAGATTTGCAAGGAGCAACCGTGTTGGGAACAATGATTTGTTCGTTGGAGATGCTGGGCAGGACTGAGAAAAGCACCCATCAGAAGAGAAACCTTAGACAAAGGGAGGTCATGAGTAAGTTACTGTAACTTCAGAATTGGTTTGAGATGGGTCTTTTCTTACATCAGAAGATGAATTCTTACTTCCTCTTTACTGAATGTTATCATCGCACCAAAATAAATCATAAGATTTTATACATCATTATAACATATAAATAGCTTATTGCATAGACTGTGTGCGTCAGCCGTGCCCTGCAGCTCGACGTTTTCAAGAATGCAACCGGTGGTTGCTTCAGAGCATTCAAATTAACTGTTTACCATATTGGAATAAAAATTCTTTGCCCACTAGAGGGTGTTGTAGTTCTTAGAATAGCTAGAACAATGCTGCTTAGTTTAACCAAATTCAGTGCAAAAATCCTCGGCACGATCCTGTGGTTAAGAAATTAAGGGTCAGGGAGCTTTGCTGATTTATAGCAACTGAACATCTGCTTTGGGACACACACAGTGAAGGATTTCAAATTTATGGTTTCCCACAACGACCATGACTTGTCCCTGTTTAACATACTGTTGGCATTTTTACTGACGACTTTTACTCTTGAACATATAAACGGCTTTATTATTTTTTCTTGTAAATTTCTACCCATATAAAATTATGCTGACATTTTTGTTTGCTTCCCATTTTATTTCTTTATTTATAACAAAATAATAAAGACTAATAAAATCTAATACCGTTTCTGCTGTCTTTCTAAGCAGCAATTGGTAGGCATCAAAGCTTCAGAAGATTGTGATCTAGAACTGTCTAGATGAATTAGGAACATACACTCAATACTACATTCCTCTCTCAGTTAAAAACTGTGTACATGAATAGGAGTATTTCCTCAATATTACATTCTTCTGTTAGTTAGAACAATCCTGAGATAAAATACTTCAAATAATTCATGGTTCTTACAGACCATGGACTATAACTGCAAGTGCTAGAAAATATTTTCTTTGAAACTTTTCCATTAGATAGAAAGAAGTAAGTTTCCATGTTTTATGCTAATTCAGTTTTCGTTGGGTTTTGTGAATCAATTCTAGAAGGCTCTGAATCTCTTAGTGGGTGGGTTTGTGTTCTTTTCTCTTCTTACTTCCCTTCTGCCCCTTTGAAATATACTAAATAGCTTTAGTTATTATGTGCTTTTAGAAAAAGTTCTTAGCAAGATCCCACCTTTGATTTGCTGTGGAAGCTATCTGCATTTCAATGTATACCACCTGATAGACTTTGATGATCTGTTCAGTCTTCTTGGATTGTCTCTTATGTCATTCTCAGTTCCTCTTGTGCAGTTGCCCTGCAAGTCATACGTGCTCACTCTCCTGTGACTCTTTCCACAGACTCATGCTTTTATTCAGCACTCCATATCCTCTTGATAATAATCATTCACCACCACCACCATCATCATCATCGTTATATTTCCCTCACCATGTGTCCACTGTAATCCTCTCATCATATGTTATCTATTCAAGCTTAGTATGGCTATTATGTAGTGCTCCACTCTTGTGGTGTTTGTGTCTGCTGTCTGTCTTTAATGTTGAATATATGGCATATATTGTTTTTAATATTACAGAGATTTGTATCCCTGAAGCCACATTTCTTCATTTGTATCCAGTATAATTTTATTGCTAAATCCATCAGTCAGATGAGAAGAAACTAATGACTTGCAGTCATTCAGGCAGAAAGTTTATGTAACTGTGCTTGCACTTTTTCCCTTTAATTTGGGCCTGTAGTCAGAGCAATCACAATTACAGTGACTGTGTGAAAGGACAGTAATTGCCTATGCAAATTAGGCACACAATTGAGAGCATTTTTTTCTGAAGATTTTCACTTAAAATCATTTAGTCCTTTTCATATAATTAGAGCTGATGACAGCTCTCTAGCAAAACTCAGGAGTATTCAATGATATCTAGTGGAAAGTGTCCCTGCCCATGGCAGGGGGTTTGAACCGGATGATCTTTAGGGTCCGTTCCAACCCAAACCATTCTATGATACAATGATAAACCTATTACCTATTTCTCAACTGTAGAGTCAACTGAATGTATTTTATGCTCTTTATCTCCTGCTCCAAATTGCTGCTTGTGTTTGTTACTCTGTAGTCGTGATTATGTTTCAGTGTAGTGGCGACTCATATATTTCTTATATATATATATATGTTTCTAATACATAATATACTTTGAATGATTTTTGTGAAGTTTAAGTTGCATTTATTAAGTGAAGTAAAATTCCTATAACAAATAACATTCAATAAGGCACTTTCAAGAATACATGTAATCATGCCAAAAATCTGTTCTTCCAATTAAATAGTTTTTACTATTTGATTTTTAATGATTTTTGCTCCAAAACTTTTCAAAGGTTCAAATCATGCTTAAACTGTGAAACTCTGCTTATTCTTTAAAATGTCATTACTGAAAAGCTGTCCAAAAGTAGTGGAAATTTTAGCCCAGTTTTCTTTTAAAAATACATTAACTCCTGAAAAGTAAGGCTAAGAAGAAGGCTGCTCGTTCAGTGTAACAGTGGGACTGCTGCTAACACTGCTGCGAAGAAAAAATAATCAGCAGATAAATCTAGGTTATTATAGCAACTCTCAAGATGGCTGTGGAAAACAGAGGAGAGAGTCTGATATTTAAGCATCTTGTTAAGTCAGTAGAAATGGTTGAAGTTGAAATGCTTGTTATCAAATTGTATGAAACTGATAGTGTCAGATCCTGTTCCGCAATTTGACATATGGTACATCCCTGCATAGTGTTAAACAAAACTTAGCATTACGTGAAGCTCATATGGATGAGTTTCAAAATCCATTCATCTCTACTATCACCTCACTGATTCTATTTTTTTAAGTCATCACAAGCAGTTAGCATTAGTATACTTTCAACATTACCACCTACGTATGGAGAAATCCTAGGGCAGCTTTCCTCTCCTCTTTCCTTGATTCTGGAGCATTTTGATGGAAACCAAAAGTCAAGAGCTTGTCAGGAACTGTGAATCTTAAGTTTGTGCTATGATGAACCACATGATGACAGAGGAACATTTTTGTCTTGGCACCCTTTTCATATGACATTGAAAAGAGAAATCGATATGCAGGTTAAGGTGGTAAAAATTTCAACAAGCTTTGTGCGTTTCAGTGAAAAAATCTGTTCATTTCAGGCAATTAGTGATGAAGATGTATACACTGAATATTGCACCTCTGAGTTTCCAATGTTGTTGCATTTGCATGAGAAGTTACTACACTGACAGAAAAAATGAAAATCCTGCCTCCTTTTTTCAAATTTCAGAAGGCATCATGTTTGCAATGAGCAGAACCCTTGGGGACAGAGAATGTTCCTCACAAAATTTCAGAAGAAAACACAAAGCCAACAGGGAACTTGTTATGTCTTCCTAGATGTCTGAATATTTTTTTTCTTTTCTAGTTTTCACCAGTTGGAAACAGTTTCTGAGCAACTTGTTCCTGAATACTCTGGCCACTTCTTAGGTTACCTAAATATCTTCTGTGCCATGTGTTCTATGAGGGACATCTATGTTCCATTCCATGATGAGATAAATAGCCGAGCAGATAAGGGGAGAGCAGCGGATGTTTTATAGTTTGAATTTAGTGAGGCTTTTAACCTAGTGTTCTTACAGCCAAACTGGTAAGCTATGGATTGGATAAGTAGACAGCAATGTGAGTGGGAAATTATCTCAGCCATTGAGCTCTAAGGGTGGTGATCACTGGTACAAAGCTCACATGGCAGCTGGTTATGAGTGGCATGCCTCAGGGATTGATGCCAACCATGCTTGTCTTCAGTAGCAGCTTCGATGACTGTATATAGCACATCCTTTACAAGTTTGCAGATTGTATGAATTGGAAAGGGTGGTCAGTATATTGGAGGCCAGGGCTGCCATTTGAAGCATTTTGTCAGGCTCCAGAAATAAACTGTCGGGATCCTCTTGAAATTCACCAAAGGCAAATTCAAAATCCATATCTGGGGTGGAATAAGCCCATGCAGCCGCACAGGGCAGCACTGGCTGGCTAAGAAGCAGCTTTGTAGAAAGCTATCCAAGGTCCTTGTAGACAGTGGGTTGCATGTAAGTCTTCAGTGTGCCCTTCTGGCAAAGGCTAGCTGCATCTGGGGTTCCATTAGGAGGAGGAGGGTTGCCAGCAGGTGGAGGGAAGTGGTGGTTCTTTATCTATCTGACACTTGTGAAACCACATTTCTTGTGCTGTGTCCTGTTTTGGGCTACTTGGCACAGAAAGGGCATTAACGTAGTGGAGCGAGTGCATCAGAGGGCTGTTGAGATGCTTAATGGCTGGAGCACATGATGTATAAAGAGAAGTTGAGAGTTGTTTGTTCTGTCCTAAGAACAGTTATCTGACGCAATGAGGAAATCTTATTGCTGTACATGACTACCTAACAGAAGGGGGCTGAAAAGACAGAGCTAGACTCTTCTCAGCGGTGGACAGTGGAAGGATGAAAAGCTATGACCCAAAATGAAAACACAGCAACTCCATCCCAATGCAAGGGGAAACCCTTTTGCCCTGAGAGTGATGAAATCCTGGAACAGGTTGCCTGTATCGGTTGTGGAGTCTCCATCCATGAAGATACTTGAAACTTGACTGGCCACTACCTTCAGCAGCTGAATTGAAATGGATCTACATTGAGTAGGGGGCCTGCGTAAGTTTTCTCCCATGGTTCTTTCCAACTGGCATGATTCTGTCTAACGGATTCATTACATGGCAGTCACTGAATGTTTATTTTTTTAAAGTAGAAGATACAGGTCAATGGAATTTCATTTTGCAGGGAACAATGTAAAGACGAAACAACTAAAATGGAAGAAGAAATCAGTTATGATTTTTCAATTGTATAAGTTCTTAAAAATGCATTAACAGTATTTTATTTATTCCACCCTTTCTCTGTCTTCTTGATGTTTCATTTGGTATCTTTTCTCCCATCAGAACTTCTGCTGAATTGCATTCACTGTCTTGCTGCAGATAATCATTTCATGTAACT
Organism: Phaenicophaeus curvirostris; assembly: GCF_032191515.1. Lineage (NCBI taxonomy): Eukaryota > Metazoa > Chordata > Aves > Cuculiformes > Cuculidae > Phaenicophaeus > Phaenicophaeus curvirostris. Next base: position 22,549,739 of record NC_091397.1, on the reverse strand, counting down.
GGAGATGACAACGGTGATTCGTCTGAAACCGTTGGTTCTCCTGATCTAATAGGTGGGTTTTTCTGTAACTTCTGATTTCCAGGCTAATTGTATTGATGATGACGGTACTTCTGTGTATTCCTGCTACTAACAGAAGTTTGCTAGTATTTTTTGGAGGCTCATCTTCAGTGGAGAGGTGAAGTCATTTTACTGAAGCTAAACTGTCTGGAGTCAGCAACTGTATACAGAGATAGTATAAGCTGTATATCGAGTGCTTTGATTAACAGCTTAGCAGATTCCTACTTGAACTGAAGTCTCTTGGTGTCTTCCCACTCCATTACTAGCTAGAAAATTAGCATGCTTTGAGATTTGTCCCTCTGACAGTCCAGTATTTGAAAGCTTAAAAAAGAAATGTTTGTATGTGTGTAGCAATCAGTTAAGGGGTCATCTTTGTTCCCTCATGCTAATGCTCCAGAGAGGAAAAGCTCCAAGACAAACCCAGTGCGCAACGTATACTGAAACCTAAAGTCTGGTTTCAGATAGGTTGACTGTTGCACAATGATAACTGGTCGATTTCTAGGCTTTCTTGATTTTCTCTCTTGTAATGTTTCCCAACCACTCCCTGAAGTTATATATTTCTTGTAACAAAAACTTTTATTCAGAAATAAATGGTAGTTGTAGAGACATTATAGCCTCACTATGGGATTAAATACACAGACAGTTCTGGGTGAAGACATATAAATTGTAACAGTCTGCTCCATCACCTTCCATTTTATACCCATAAGATGAGGCATTAAATACAGTTTTTACCTCGTAAAATGAAGAAAGAATAAGAATAAGAATAAGAATAAGAATAAGAATAAGAATAAGAATAAGAATAAGAATAAGAATAAGAATTTACTGCACCCGATAAACAAAACAAAGAAAGGGAGTGGAATCTAAGAAATAATGTGCTAACTTAAAACAATCCAGAGATGAATATTAAATATATAGACTATATATCTAAAGTCATTCAGTGTAATAAATAACATGGAGAAAACATTGTAAATCATAGGAGCTAGTTTAGTTTCCACACGTTGTTTTATGTAAGATCAACCAGGCCTTATAGGAAACTACAGAGCATTTTTTTACAATGCACTCCTTTCAACTGGGTTTGTGTAGGCAAGGGCTATGAAGTAATAATGTGCCAAATGTTTCCCATGCTACCAAATGTTATAGCTGCCTTGCTGTTTGCATATAGATCTTGCTAGAGATGGGTCGTTTGCTTTCTTTGAACTTCTTAATAGGCATCGTCTGCAGTCTTTGATTTCCCTGATTGACTCTAAGTTTTTGACCTTACTAATTCTTTTGCCAGTAAAGTTTTCATAGGTATGAAAAATGTATTTTCCTCTTATATCTAACTGCCCACAGAAAAGAAATACAGTAGTGTCAACTCATGTAATCAGAATCTTAAGTCCAAAGAGGCCAAAAGTTTTATGGATATTCAACAAATGCTTTTGAAGGGCTGCCATTTTTATGTACTTATCTATGACTTGTATACAAAGCTGTGTTACAGAGCATTTTTCAAGAACTGAAGCAAGACAGCTTTCATGCAGGTATGTTTTTAAAATTAGGTCCTACGTACTCACTTTTTGTAACACCTGATTATCGTGTGTTGAATATATCTCACATTTATAAGATGAAGTTATTTAATGTATAAAAATCAAGACAGTGCTCTTAAAATTGAAACATTACAGTTGCCTAATGTTTCCAAGAAAAAAGCTTTCAATATAATATATATGCATGTAACTGACCCATACCCCAAAGTATTCTCATAAATATTTTGAAGTCAGGCAAGCTCCTTTAAAAAGGTACTGCAAATAATTTCTAAAATAGAACATAAAAATAACTAAGATGTCCTTTTGATCCTTGTGAGTATACTTTATTTGTCCTTGAAAAAAATATATCCAATGTACCTTTCAAAATGATTTATTATGTGTTATTGTTACAGTGTTCAATATTGCTCAATACTGAACTACTGTACTGATTACCACTCTCCCAGTCTGCTTTAGCTCTATCATGTGCTTTTATTTACCACCTGAGGCAAAAACATTTTAATTGGTTTAGGGAAGCTTGAACTCTCTTTTATCAATGACACATTTCATCAAAATAGAATGAAGCCAGAAGCTGTACGTACTCTCTCAGTGTGGAAAAACAATGCTTTTGTTTGAGGGCTTAAGTTTGGAATTGGATCTCTGCAGTGTAAATTACTTAATCACTTTAATAACAATAGCAGAGCATCTTGGTTTTGTTTTTCTTTGGGTTTTGTTTTTTTTTAGTGCTAAGAAAACTTATGAACAGATTGAAGTAACTTTTCCATAGTTTAACTCTTCTAGGCAAATACATTCTTCAAACTAACCCTAAAGTCTGCATTGTATATCCACCAAAGCTCTAGAATATACCATAACATTGTTTATAGTACTGTAAGTGGCAGAACTAGATCTTGTGCCTTCTCCTGATTTAAGAAGTTTCTGTTCAAGTGACCTTTATATGAAAAAGAGAGAGAATTGTAGACATATTGAAGATAAGTTTCATTGACTGCAGTGATTAGAAACAAAAAAAGATCAAATTTTTTCCAGACCAAAAATGCACTTTTAAAAAATCATGAGACTTTCTTGGGGAAGACATCAATTGTCTTGTGAACAGCTAGAAAACCTAGTTGTATTTCTATTTTATTAAGAGTTCTTAGTTGCCTAGGCCAGGACACCACTGTGAACATCATATTTTTAAAGAAGTATTTGAAACAAAAATTATGTAAAACTGCTGTATAGTAGTTAACCTAATTACATAATAAGGAATAAATTTATTAGTCCTATCAATATTTTCAACTGTGATAATAAATATTTCACATTGAAATATAACAATAATTATATTTTTCAGGGACAACAGAATAAATGAGACCTTTTCTTCTAGAAGATTACATATAGCACCCCTTGCAGAGCCTGCCACAGCTCCTGCTTTTATCCCAGCTCTTTGGGCACACGGTGCAGTGGCTGGTTGGTATCACATATAGTGACTGACCAATCAATTTCTGTTTCAGGACATGTAACAGTTCCATATGTACTTACACATATAAGTTCTCTTTGTCTTTTCCTCAGTTAAGGAAAATTTCTCTACTCCAATACCAATTTCAACAAAACTTCTCAAAATTCATTAAGATCTTAGATACACCATGCCCACGTTGGTTGATATTAGTTTCTAGGATTCAGAGTTTTTTAGGGATAGTTGGAAAGAAAGATGTACTGATAGACCAAAAGGTTAACATATAACTGGGATTCTGAAGGTAAATTCTGGAGGACCACAGATTAGCTAAAAATTAGTTGAAGTTGCCATGCAGTTAATTACTGTGTCAGTGTACAGAGATCCTGTGGAAATTGTCTTGGATTTGGGTTAAGCTCTTAGTGGGTGGCACTCTTCATCAGAAGGCCAGACATGCTGGAAATGGAAGTGAAATGAGTTTGGTTAGCTTTGATACTGCTTAGGAAAGCTAAGACCAAATTTTCAGTCTTTGTTCCAAAGGATGGTCAAGGTCAAGAACAGTAGATAACCTTTGAGAAGGGAGTTTAAAGATGTTCTAGGTACAACACTGTATTATGTGGGATACCCTGCTTTTATTATGCGTTAATTGACCTCTCAAGATAAATATTTGCCTTCACAGGAAGAAAAGAGTAGCAACAAAAACACAGTACACATAATTTTCAACTTTAAAAAGTGCAAGATAATACACTGATTTAGTACTACTGCTTGGGAAGCTAAAAAAGGTATGAAAGTTTCAGTTTTTTGTGCAGTAAATGAACAAACATGGAGGGCAATCATTATCCTAGGGAGTTTAGCAGGAAATTGCTACATGTCACACAAAATATGGCAAATGACAGCAAATGTGACAGATCTAAGAAAGAATAAAATGAGAAGATTTTTGTGTGAAAAAAAAAAGACTTTTAAATTTACTAAATGAAATACATATTTTAGCATAAACTTTGGTGCCTTCTGTATGTCCTTTTTCTTTTTACATCTCTGTTTCCTCTGTTGAGGAATTTTCTCTGTAGGGATTGACCGAGTCATGAAAGAGAACCCCCAAATAATAGAAAATAAAGGTCTTGTTCCATCATTCCCACTGTCCAGTGCTTAGTTTGGTCTCATTTTAGAGGAACTCCATGAGGGCAAAGCCATTACTGCTTTCCTGTATCTGTTCCAAACTATTAAGAGCATTGAGGGATTTCTTCTACTGGTTCCATATTTTTCCACGCTTTGAACATAAAACCATTATTATTTGTTCTAGATTATCCTGAGAAGCTGTCCTTTCTATCCTTCAAATGTTTATGTCCACCCTTCATGGAAGGTTTGATTTTTCAGGCCACTAATAGTGGCCACCAAACAAGCGCACAGTGTATTCCTGTGGGTCCTCTCCAATGACACATGTGGAAAAAATGTTGCTGTTTTCAAAGCAATTACACAAATATACAGTCCTAGAAAGACATAAAGCTTACATGAGACTTATGTTACTGTGCCATATTTAAGGTACGTTCCTTTCAGTAGCAGTTCTATCTTCTCTGTCACCAGTATTCACGTCAAGCCATTTTTTCTGTCACGTCCCTTCCTTGCTGTTGTGCTGATAGGTCCAGTAATGGGGTTCCCACTGGTAAACCAGGTCAGGAAACTAATATAAGCTGCAGGTTTTAATTATTTTTTTTAAGGTTATTTTTAGTATATCATCTGTCTCTATAGCACCAGCAGATGATTTGCTATTTCAGATGCTATTCTGGTCTTCCACTAACCATCTTGCACAAAGTGATTTCTTGCAGCTCATTCCAGGTGTATTTTTTGTACTAAAAACTGGAAAGATAACCTGAATCTTAAAGATTCACAAGTAAAGTATGAAATATACATACATATTAAAGATATTTAGCCAGTGTGATTTCCTTCAGTGCTTTATACTGTAGCTGTTCTTATTTAAGGGTGATGGACTTACTTGTGCTGCGTTTTCCATTTTCCTTTGTTCCCACTCATCGTCTCAGAAGACTGAAGAAATATTATGCCACTTACAATAATATATACACTTAAGAAAACACTAAAAAGGCGTGTTTATTAAGTGCTCCTAGTAATAACCAAGCCTTGATGTGGCTTCTTTGACTACACGCTCACTGATTTTGCATCAAAAGATGGGAAACAGAAAGTCAGTCCCAAAGTGGTATTAAAAGTGCACCCTACTGAATCCACTCTGGGCAGATATAAAACATCTTATCATTGCTGACTATCTCCAGAACTTGTTGCTGCACAGAGAGCCATCTCACATTGCTAAGCCTTGGACTCTCCCTCTTTGATCAAGCTGTCCAACTGTTCTATTATTTTGTTGTTCACTTGATTCTCATATTTTGCAGAGCAGAACTTGGTACCCCTGCGTTCTGGGATGGAAACAGGGTAGCTCACTGCCGTTTTTCTGTTTCCTCTCTCTCTAAGTCAAATCCCTCACAGTTTTAGTGCAATGCAATCCCTTTAGGGACTGAATGGATTTGACTTCTGAAGAACCATATTTCCAGCCTGAAATATCTTAACATTTCTATGCTTAGTGAAGGATGGGAGATGATGGTATATTCATGCTATGTGAGGTTTCATATGCTCGTGGCATCCCTCTGCCATCATCTTTACTAAAGCCAATATTTAAGAGCAGTCCAGATTGCAGTTTGCCTGCTCTTTACTGCTTTATGTGATTGTTATGGTACTGACATCTTCACTGTTCCTACTGCTGCATTTGGTCTTACACTGGCCAGGCCTACTTCTCTCTTTCTGACTGGACTGCTTACTTTGCACATAGGTGAAGAAGACATACGAACAGTAGTGGAAAGGATACTCCCTTTTCTCTCTTCTGACTTGAGCAATTGGTCAATGAGATACCTCTTTTAGGAGAAGTTATTGAGGGAGTCAGGTGTCTCGGTATCATCCTTTTTATTTACAAATAGTTCTCAAAATGACATGAATAAGCCTCTTTCAGATACTATTTGGCATAACTCTTGCTGGGTTTTTATGTGTATTGTAAGTTCAGATTATATTGTTGATTTATTAATTCTTTCTTTTCATGTCTTTGGTCTTTCTGCCTCAACTGCACAGAACGATACTCTGCAAAAATCCCTCCACCTGCATAATTGATGTACCTTTGTCTGTCATACGTGCTTGCTCCTAAGCTGATGCAACTGTTGCTTCATGTTATGTTGTTCCATGAAAGAGTTCAATGGCATCTTACAAGTCCCTTTTTTTTGCCTACTGAGAAAGCACTCAAATGATGAAAGCGCAGCCCTAGCAGATATTAATCTGAATACACAGTGCACAGTGAGGTGCATGGTCGGTGTGACGGGTTTAAATGTTTTAGAGTAACCTAATTTTAACCAAAATATCTGATACAAAATTGATAAGGTGCTACAGTTAGAGCAAATAGGAATTAATGGACAAATCATGTTAAAGATGTAAAATAATGTAGCTTTTGTTTTTAAGTGAAAGATAAGAGCAATAAATGCCCTTAGGACACCCTAGTGGATATTAGTCCAATCCTACTGAATGGAGAAACCAAAACACTTTGGGTTAAGTGACCTGAAAAAAGAGCTCACACATACAAGTTTTTAAGTAGATTATTATGCTCCTTTTGTCTTATCTTATTCCTGCTGAGTGTGTCAGTAGAAAAATTAAGTTTATATAATTTGTCAGCTACTGAACTAATTACTATATCATGTGGCTTCCAAGCTTTGTGATACAAAATGAATTTTTGTTGATTTTGAACATTTTGAAACTTTGTAACTAACTCTGATGATTTTTGCTGTTGCTGTTTAGTTATGAATTATATTTTCCAACAATTCACTGGAAAGTGTCTGTAAATGGCTGAACTTGCTGCATCGCTAAGTGCAAGAGAATCTATGAAATGCTCTGAAGCTTTTCTAATGTCATGCAAGAATTGCATGTAACCTGGGAAAACATAACTACTCAAATATGTCATGGTGGGGGTCTTTCTCCCTCAAATCACAGTCTCTTGAGAGAAATAACCTGAATTAACTCTGTAATGAAGGCTAATAGCCTGCTTGAATAGAACTTGTGGTCTCTGAATTATATTACAGAGCTTTTATTCCTAGACTTTTCTGCCTCACTTTTTTTCATAGAGTAATGTTATTTTTTAGGCAGGGAGGAATGAGAAGAAAGATATCAAATATTGTTAGGTTTTTTTCTTCATCCATTTTTAATTCCATTCTCCACATAACCAGGAGACAGCAGGAGTATCTCTCTGGATTTAACCAGTAACTTTTGATCTAAATCCAGCTGTCATTGACGTAAGCACAACTTTTTTATTCCTCTGTAGGAAAAAAATTATAATGAACTTATCACTGGACTCAAGTATTGCATACAAGCTCAGTTTATAGAAATGCAAACAGTAGCAACAGACACCTAGAAGAATGGGAGAAAGACGGCTTTGCCACTCCCTAAAATTAGCATAAATTGACTTTTTTATTTTTTTAAATCATGTACCAGGAATGCCAGGACTATCAAAACCCTTGAGACTTTAGGAACAAAGAAAATGTGTTTGGCAACAATAGTAACACAGAACTATGCTGTTTCCAATTAACAGTGGAGCAATACTGAAATATACTTCATTCACACACAGGTAAAGGGGCTTTACTGCTAATAAGAATGAATTGCTGCATTCAACACAGAGCTGCTACAGGTCTTTACATTGCCTTGCCTTGCTGTATGGATATAGCTGAACACAGCTTAATACATTTTTTACATGATGTAATTTTGCCTAGCTCATACAATGTCAGAGTAATAATAATGATATTCTAATATTAATGCAAGCACAAGATATACATATTGATGAATAATGGTCATATGGTTTTGGATCTCCTTGCCAAGTCATATTAAAATGACAAATAATTGCCATTGCTTCAGAGAAATGGTACAGGCTCTGTAGTCAAAAAGCGCATTAGGGACCTACAGTGTCCATTTGTTATCCTTTGTCAGGAAAACATGGTTCTTTAATGAAAGTGAATGAAAGGACACTGATTGAGGACAGTGACACTAAACCTCTTTCTCAACAGGAGCCATGACATGAGTATTAATAAGCAGATTGAAAGGTTAAGACTCAGCTTCGAAACTCTGGAAGCACAGTAGAATCTGAAATAACTCCCGCCTCATAATATGGGGAAAATCACAGTGTAAAATGCATTGTATAAGCCTTCTGGCCACAGGAGGATAGAGCAGATAGAAATTGGTTCCCAGGCAATTCAGGCAAGTGCCATTTAAAATCTTAACCCAAATATATTTTTGTTAAAATTTTACTTTTAATTCTCTGTGTTGATAAATGATCCCTTTACTTCTCATTATCCCCTCCCTCTTTGCGCTCTGTACTATAAAATACTAACAAAATCAACCTGGGCATTTCCTGAGCATTAGTTGAGAAAGCAAAGACACTAACATGCAAACCAAGCAATTATTAAAACAATAACCTAGAGTGATGTCTTTCATAAATATTCAACATGTGTGTTACTTGTGAGGATGAAGAAGTATCAGTATAAGAAAAGGATTTTTGAATGCATAATGCATTATGGTGATCACTTATTAATTACTGAGAACCTACAGGAGCCAGTCAGGGTCAAGGAAGCGTCTGAATCAGGCAGTCCCTGATCCTGTTGAGCTTTGTACATATGGGTGTTCCCACTGGAGTCAGTGGTGCACACAAGGGGGCAATGCAAATGTGTAAATCTCTGCAGGATAGTGGATGGAGCTGCTGTGTCACTGTTGATAAGGTTTTGCCTCTCTGAAACTCTATATGATTTGTACAAATGCTGTATGATCACAGTTTCTGACCACACTTGCAGATTTATGTTCTTGTTATAGTTTCACTTTTCTAGGCACAGAAAATATCTTCCAGGAATTTGATGGTCGTAGTGTTACAGGAAAAAGCCCTGCTATACAAAAAATATCGTTTTCTCCATGCCAGTAGCAAAGCTGGGCAAAACGCCCAAAGTTTAGAGGTGTTTGAGTGCAGAGACTGGTTTTGTTCATCACAGAGCAAAAGTAAGCTGCAATGTTTACAATTAGATTTCAGTATATTCAAACAATGTTAGAAGACTCTCACTGAACATCTTACCTCCTAAAGATGCGACAAAATAGCAAACCATTGCACACATTGAAGAAATGCATTTAAATACAGGTTTAAGTGTATTTAAGTGGTTTTAATAATTTCAAATGAGTTTGAAGCATTTGGTTCATCTTTAGACAAGGTTAATAATGGTGTGGGCTGAGTCTACATCAGCAAATTAACAGGGCCTGGAACTACTCTGAGATTCAGAAGACAACTGCGTGGCACAACTGTGTCAATATTATTTAATGCTTTTAGTCTTCAAATAGATTGCCCCCATGCATGCTACCAATTGAGAATATTTGTCAGCTGTGGTAACTCCTGAATTGTTCTTGAGATAGCTAGTTGAAACAAAGCAAAATTGTATCACGATCTTTTCAAATAATTGCACGATGGAGAAGTTCCATTGTTTACCAGTGCTGTTTTGTTTAGGGGTTTACCTGTAACAGGCCAGTAACAGACTGATTTCTTCAGTAAACAGTAATTGAATCAATACAAGTTGGTGTTATTTTATATTTAATTTAAGGAAACAGTGGAGATATTAAGGATTAAATAGCCACAGAATATATTCATAAGAAGTGATGGTGAGATGATTCAATTTAAATCAAATATAAAGAAAATGTGAAAGCACCAATGGAGAGCAATATCAATATTTTCTGTAAAGCAAGGACCCACCTTCTGTTGCAAATAGCTGGGGGTGGGGTGGGGTGAGGGAGTGGGGAAAGCACACATGCATATGCTGGCAAAATGTTGGAAATTCTCAGCTCACTTGTGGTTCTTCTCCCGGTCATCTACACTACATGTATATTCGATCCTAAAGCTTTCTCTTGGACCTCACTGTTAATTCCCTCCCAAGGGAAATCCAAGCGTGTTGTTAGCTAGAAGGTGTAGTTCACCCCAGGGGCTGCTTCTTATACGCAGCTAGGGAGAGCTTAAAGACATTTAATTCCTTTTACCTTGTGTAGCCATCGAACCACTGTTTCAGCAAACTCAGTACCTCTCATATATCACATGCATACAAACAGTGCCCTTGGTCTGACATTATCCTGGCGTAATGCAATTCCGTTTCCCTCTTAGTTTGGGTGCCTTAAATGGAAAGGCACACAAGAATCAGGATTAATTTTTACGGCCACAGGCAGGCAAGCAGGGGACAGAGATCTAGTGCTGTGCACTTTGGATATTGCTGGTGCTCCCTAGAGAAAGGACTGCACATCCCCAGCAGTGTGGGCACGAGTAACTCTGCACCATTTGTCACCGTGCCTTCCACTTTACCTGTAGTGGATTTCTCAAGGAATGTGGATGCAGCTGGTGTTGGTCAAAGGATAACTCAAACTAGTTGGATGCAAGACTATGAAAAGTAAGCAGTCTTAGGATATATCAGCTGAAATGTTTCCCAGAGAGAAGGAACTGTGAAAGCCATTTTATAAGGCCCTAGTGAGATCTCATCTGAAGTACTAATAACATTCTGCTCACTTAGGTACAATAAAAATGAAATCAACTGCAAAGAAAAGTTCCCTGGATGATCAAGGGACTGGAGATCACAACAGGATTTGAATAGCCTTGAAAAAAGTAAGCTGAAGAGGATACGATTACTTCAATTACGTCAGGAAGGAAGGTGGGCATGTGAGATAGAGAAGAATTGCCTAAACTCAGGGGCATTGTTGACTCAAAACAAATAAGTGTAGATGAGTAAACATATGAATAAAAAAAATTAGGCTAAAAATCTAGAGAAAAATGCAGCCTTTAGGAGAGAGAGCTTGTGAAAATCTTGTGTGTGGGCTGTGGAGACCAGACACCTGGTAGCTTGTTGAATGTAGGAAAAGAATTACATTATTTGTTTAGAATACCACAGGATTGATGGTCCAGAGATCTTTGCACGACTATCTATTTCATCTGTATCAAATACTGTAGAAATCTTGCTCATATAAAGCATCTCAATGTTATAATTTGCTAGATGATCTTTAAACATGTCAGAATTTAAATAATTTTCATTCTTGAAATAATTTATTGTTTTTATATTGAACAAAGTACCTACATGATTTCAATGTCTAGCAATGTTAAGTACAGGGTAAAATACAGATAACTGTACCTTAAAAGAGAAACTGGATGCATTCATTCAGAAATGTCTCACACACCTATGTGTGCATTGTGCATTCTCATAGAAATTGTGTCACACAATTTGAACTTTAATGTAACTCTTAAAATCTGTGTATTTTGAATGGAATTTCTGCCCCTGAAGGTTTTTAAGTTTTCTTTTTTTTTTTTTTTTGCTTCATTTCTGATGTGCGGTGAGGCTTGCTCTGGCAATGACAGGAGGGACAAATTGTTCATAGATCTTGTGTGCCATTCCTGATACAGTACATTTTCAATACTGTAGTTCTTGTGCAGTGCTAGAAGCAGTTGAATGAAGAGACAGAACGCCGATATCTTGGTAAATAATGGACTTATTTTTCTTGTTGATAGTCTGATCTTTCTGGAGCTCCTTCCCAGAATCCCAGGCCCTAATAAGACTGGTCTCCACGATCTAGTAATGGGCTTGTGTTAGCTGTATTTTTTTCATTGAAGGGATCAGTTTTGAGGAAATTTAAGAAATCAAAGTGGAGGATATGAGGCTGGTTATATTGAACTGGAATTCACTGGAAAACACTTGTTACATTATCTTCTACTATAATACTGCATGATTTTACATTTTTCCTCTTAAAACAAGAATTATCCTCATGACTGTAAGGTAAACTTATTCAAGAGTGAATTTGATTCAAGAAATATTCTGCACCTTAGAATCAACTATAGCAGTCACTAAGACATTCACAATACTGGTTTCATGTCAGTTTTATATTTACAAGAATAATACATAAAATTTATATTTAAATGTTTTCTAAAATGTATTGTTGAAGCAAACAGCATCAAAAATTGCTGTCACTGAAAGGAATTAGGTAAAAATGTATCCATTCCCTTTTCATACTTGAAGTATAAACAACACTTTTCCCTAGTTAGGCAGTCAGTTAGGCCTTTAATCAGTGTTTACCCACTCTAACAGTTCCTCTTTGTCCTTATGACCCTTTGTGTAGTCAGTGCCTGCAATTATATTTGATTTGAATAGCAACCTCACTTGTGGTAGTTGTATTCAGCCATTTATTATTCACAGCTTATTAGAGTGGGAGGTAAAGACAGATTGCTGTAGTTTTCCATTTTTTTTATGGAGGTTAGGCAAAAATATTTCCTAGTGTAACCAACAAAGTCCCTTCATGGGACATGCCATCACCTTGTAGACTGTGGTTTACAGAACTGTGGGTTCTGTAACCAGCAGCTCTTTTACTTCATTACAGCATGGGAAATTCTCCATTAACTGAAGGGGTAGCAGCAAATGCATACCCATGTACTATTTATCATCTTGGATATCATCTCTAGTGTTGACTGTAAAAGTTTGTTGCCCCAGAAAAACAGGGATAGAAAAAGCTATGGACAGAGCCTATCCTTGACTAAGCACTGCTAACATCCATTGAATTTTGTGAACAGGCAGTGCTTTGGCCCTAAGGCATCATCTTAATAAACTGTATAACAAACTAGTAACATGTGTCTCCAGCAGAACTGTGTTACTCCTGCAGCAGAGAGCTAATGAATCTTCCTGTATAATTAGACTTGGAAAGTTTCAATTTGTAAATAAACAAATAATTAATACTTCCAAAACCTATTTTCCTAATGTAATTTTAATGACTTCATTTTTGCACTAACTAGACAATCTAGTTTAAAATTCATATAAAGATAATTTTTTAATGCAAAAAATACAAACTCTCAAAATTAAGACCCCATATATTTGAATATAGAATCATAATATTTTTCTAATAAGATTTTCTGATCATATTAGTCACACAAATTCATTAAAATATTATTTTGTTTCATCTCTGTTTATTAGAGAAGCCCAGTTCAACAGTTCCTGACTAATGCCCAGATTCTCAGAGAGATGATTATGCCTAAATAGTTTTGAAGTTTTGGGAGTAAATTCCTCTGTTTAAATGTACAAGGAACTGAGCAGACTTAATTTTGCCCATGTTTACCTCCCTCCATCTCCTTTAATTTTGCCATGTCTGAAATGAGGCTCTTTTCTTGTGTAAAGTAAAGCCTGTACCTAGATGATACAATTACATTCTTGACAGAATCAGGATTAGAATCTTGAAGTTTTACTTGAAGTCAAATGCTTTCAGCGTCCCATCTTGTTCCTACTGAAGATTTTTTTTCCTTTAATTTCAGAAGGAATAGAATAAATTGTAAATATTCTGCCTTGAAATAATTTATTCAAGTCCATAACTGGGACAAAGTCAGTGATTTTTTTGTGCAGAACATGGATAGAGAAATCAACAACTATACTTGCCAATGAAAAGAGAATCGCTTCAGCTTTTCTACAGAATGTGCTCCCATAAACAGAGCCTTTGCTCCAAGTCAGAGGGTGCTCTGCCTGGGAAGATAATGAATGTGCCAGCCAGGCTGGATGGAACTGAATAATTAAAGAAGCTTGTAATTTATGTTACCATCAAATGCTGGAGGATATGGTCCTGCTGCAGGAAAAGAACTAGCTTTCCTGTATTTGAGGTATTTTTCAGAAGCTATTAATGATAAATATTAGATGCGTAATTAGTTTTCTTGGAAGTGTGTTAGTAGATTAGAGGTAGGTCATGCAATAATTTCTACTATTGCACATTACCTTTGACTGAGCAGTTGTACCGCTGCTTGTATTCTGCATCTCTAGTCATTTTTCTAGAATAAATATATTTTAGAATGTGGAAGATTATAGTTGCTTCCTACATGCAGCATGCCTTTTTCTACTTTCTTTTCATTTTATTCCTGTTGCATATTTCCTTTCCCATTTTAATTTAACGGGTACCATACACAGAAGCCAGGCAGATAAACGTACTGAAACCCTGTTAGCATTTAATCTCTTTTTAGATAAATGCAAACATTGCTGTTGTTGGTGCCTTGTCCAGCACTCATCTGAAGAACTTGCTCATCCATTTTTCACAGTGTGTCCATTACTATCAGTCAGTGAAGATTGTGATCCAGAATATTCATTCTTGACGAAAACAATAGAATTAAGCCACAGAGCTTCAGAAGATTGCTTTCATATTCAAGCAGTGCTACACATATATAGAAACCTTGTTGATGATTTTCCTGCCCTGAAGAAAATATATTGCTGCTGCCACAAACCTGTCTCTTGCTACTTTGTCACTTACAAGTGATGATAGAATTGCAACAAAGAGACTTCTTTTTAATCTCATAGGTCATTGTTTGTACTCTGGACAGTCCTCTCTTTGTCCTCTCATTTAGTTTAGATAAGGTTGAAAAATCCTTTTAGATGCCTTTAAACTTCTATTAAAAACACAAAATCCAAAAAGTCAGCCTCAATGTACTCTCAAATTTTTAACACAACAACTTTTTTTTCATGTTTTTCATTTAGATGAAAAGCTTTGTGTGAATTTTAAATACCTACTTCTTAGCCAGCTGAACTTCAGGCTGCCTTTTTGATTTATATATTCACGTCATACCATAAAACTTAAAAGACACATTTAATCCCTTTAAATTTTGTGAGATCCCCAGAATCATGCCATAATTTTATTACTGAGATTCTGACCATTATTATATCCATTTGTAACTGCTGAACATATAGCCTAATTATCTTAAATTCAGTTATCCAGTCCAGCAATTCAAAGTTTCAGAAATCTTGTGATAGATAGAAAGAGAAATTCTGGATAAATCCACCTATATAATTAATATTTTGATGATAGACTTTCATGCCATTTATGCAAACAACTATTTATCTGGCTACATTTTTTGATTTTTTTTTCTGCATTTGCTGAGAGATTTTTCTCATCTTCATTAGCTGCTTCTTCAGTTTTATAACTCAATGAAATGCCAAACCTGACTGTGACCTAAAAAGTCTGCTGCTGAGGGATTTTGATGCAGCAAATGCAGTGGTTTATCTCCTGTCTGCTCTCTTCCTGTCTGTGTCTCTTTCAGTTGGAGGTATTGAAAAAGCAAAGAAGAAAACGAGGCTTAAAATCTCTGGAAAAGGGCAGCAGGAGAATCATAGAATGGTTTGAGTTGGAAGGGACCTTAAAGATCATCTAGTTCCAAGTCCCCTGCCATGGGCAAGGACAAAAGAATGCACCCTTGCAGTATGCTTTCCTCTGCTCTTATTGTCCATGGGCTTCTCTGCTCCCCTCCTGTACATCTCACAATTGGTATCCAGGATCAAGACTGGGTAGGAATGAGATGGAACCAAAACTGGTGTCGTGTGTTTCATGTGGGGTTTGAATACGCTGTTTAAAAAAAAATTAAGGGACTCTATCAACACAGATTCTCTATCTTTTCTCTCTTATTTTGGTCCCCCTGATTACTGCCATGCAGAGGCTGTGGAGACATCACACATTCCCTAGGACACGGTAGGACTCAGCTCCTGTAGTCCCCGTTGTACACAAGGGCTTGAAGAGTGTGTCCAAAGGAAGAGAAAGGCAGACGCAGAAATTCAAAGTTTACTGATATGAGTAAAACCTCCAGAAGCCTAGGACATTTATGATTCCTCCTATGAGGAAGTCAAGCATTAAGAAATACAGAAATGGACACTTAGGTGCCTAAATAACCAGTAAAAGACACCCCCCCCGTTAAGTGCCCAAGGGAAAGAGGCCTCATCATTCCAGATGAAGGAATCCTTGTGTTCAAACCAATCACTGCTGAGGATGTTAGATAAATTACTTGTTAGACAGGATTTGGCCCCTTCAAATAGAAATATCTTGGGCCTCCTGCCAGTCATCGCATCTCCTGCCTTCCCTCATCTCCTAAAATCACTGCAGGTTCACCAGTATAAATTGGCAGAAGCAGAATTAGCAATACTGAATATTCTTACTTCTTCATGAGATTCTTCAAAATGTGGGCTGAACTTGAAGATATTAAACCCACATTGCCTAGTTTAATTATACTGCTTGAAAACCTTCACAATAAATAAATACTCATGCCTAAATAGCTAAGTTCAGAAAATTAGTTTTTCAGTAGGTAAACTGCCCTTTTAGAGTTACTAATTATTCTTTTTAATCCCTGTATTTGCATTATTAATTTTAATGTTCTACTAGGTGTTTTTAGATTAAATACATCCAGACACCCTTTCCTTTTCCTGAACAAGACTCATCCCATAGCAATATTCAAAACTAGTAGCTTCAAAAAGAAATTATTTAGAATAGAAAAAGATTTCTATGATATCCTGAATAACTACAATGCTTAAGAATATTAATGCAGAAGTTTCCAACCTAAGTTTTGCAGCCCATGAAACAGACTGTGGTGGAGAACGATATTTTGCAGGAATTATTAGGCTGGAGAAGTTTGGACTTAAGATATAACAAGCAATTCCTCAAAAAAAAAGGTGCAAATATTTTTGTTCAAAGCATTTTCTCAGTATAATATTGTAACGCAAATAGCTATATAAATGATGGGATGTTACTTTTAAGATGTTTTCTCTCAAACTCTTTTATTATATAAGTCTCCTCTTCCTGACCTCATGGTGATCACATAAGATTTTGCAAGAGTGTGTATACTTCCCAGTCAAAACTAAATAAAAAAGGCAAGATCAAGAGGATTTCCTCAACTACAGACTATAAAAGCAGAAAAGTATGGAAAAAAACCCAAAATGATGAAAAACATGAGCAGTTTTAAGACTCTGATTGATGGAACTTTCTTAAAATTTTAGAAGCGCTTATGCACTTTCGAAGTGCTTATGCATCTCAGCACAACCACTGATAATTTCTGAAGTCATGTTTTAAGGCTGTATTTATACTGGGGCTAAATTCTGAACTCAGATACATGTGTGCATACTAAAATCAATCACACACTTGCTGGGCTTGCACAGGGCTGCTCATGTGCCTTTGGCAGCGTGGCTTCATGATTGTACTCTGATGTTTGGCCCTGGTCACCCTGTCTTACATGGCCCAGCTGTGTCAAAAAGAGACAATGCACAGCAGTTTTCCTGATTCAAATGGTATCTTAGACTCAAACATTGAATTAAGCTGTAGCCCAGTTAAGAAACTTCAGCATAAGCCCAATTACGGTCAAATGCAAAAGGAGTTGTACTCAACTAGCATAAGTGGCTGAAGCTGTGGCTTCATCTTGTCCTGCACTGAGAACAAGACATATCTTTCTCTAAAAGGTATAGCTGGAGTACATGTGAGAATACCATGAGAGAGGTAAAGTGTGTAACAGGAATATTAATGTAATTGTGATGGGCCAAAAATTCCCCCTGGATTTATAAACCACTTGTTTTTAAATCGGAATGTAGCTCAGGATTTAGCAATAAACTAGTCAGCTTTGGCACTTAGCCTGTATGTATCTGATAATGTTTTTATTAAGGTTCATTTGTTTCTGCAGCAGTCCTCTAGTATTTAATAACCTCTCTCTATTTTTTTGTTTTGTTTTGTTTTGTTTAGTGAAGCAAAGCTTCTCTATTACAGACCTGAATCTCTGCATTTAGGATCCCTGCGGTAACCCTGGCAACCTCTTTAGCAGGGTGGGCTACCGCTTCAGCACCTCTCACTGAACAAAGCAGAGTGGTTTCTCCACAGCCCACAGAGCTGCAGCGAGCTGCTGCCCAAGCTTGAGCGCATCCCCACTACTGAAACGTCTCTGTGGCTTTTGGTGTTGAGGCTGCAAGGCTGACACCTGCATGCAGTTATGCATTTGGTTTTGAATGATCAAATACTCCCCCTTTTTTAAAAAAAAAATATTTTGATTAAGCCAATAATTTCATTCTTGAGAGGACATTAAGGTGCTACCGGATAGTTCTTCAGCAAAACAGGTGGCGTGGCTGAGTCCAAACATACTTGTTGGTGTTTCAGGTTTTGTCATTATTATAATGGAAACTATTATAGAAGGCAAGTTCCTTTATATTATTTTTTAATCCACTAATTGATTGAGCAATTCTGGTTTTGCTATAGAAAAAAAGTTTTTTATATAAACTGTTATTTTCTGTCCTCTTCTATAGGGTTCTCAAGCACTCATTCTGTTAGTGTAATCCATAATCTATTAACATAATCTATATTACATTCTTCGGTATCATCTATTAAATTACACATCCATAAGGACGTGTGAAATTAGTATGAACCATACAAATTTTGCCTGATTTTCTGGATAGGTATTTCCCAAGATTCTTTCTTCCCATTTCATACACGTATACATTAAAAACATTATGAGGAAGGAAATTTTGGACTGATACGCATAAAATATGGGCGGTCTATCTCATAAGTGATATTGACAGTCGCTGGGTCTTCAAGAGTACGCTACATGTTTAAAATTCCTTCAAGCTGAACTACTGTAAATTTTTAAATCATAAATTCTCACTGCGGGCAGTCCTGCTAATTGTTCCAAAATCTCCATCTTCTTCCACAATCTTCCATCTTCTCTCCAATATCTTTCTAGTTTACAGGTTGCTTCAGTACGGTTGTTAACTTACTTATGCTCACATTTTGAGAGCAAATACAGTCAGCTTTTTTTCCCTAGATCTGATATTCCTCAAAAGAATTTCTCCTTGAAGTTTCCAAAACCAACTGAGGATTCAGAAGAACAAATGTTATTTGCAGAATATCTTAAAATTTTGAAATAGATTACTTTATTTTTAGGTACGCTAGTGACTTAGTTTACACTTTATTAAAATCTCAGGCGATAAAAGTTTGGTTTCACTTTTACTCTTCAAAATTCAGCACGTGAAATACATTGATTTATTGATATTAGTTTAACCAAGGCAAGAACTTGCTCAAGTATTGTGACTGTCTGTGAAAATTGAATTGAAATTGATTTATGGCATAAGATTAATGAATAATTTCTCCTTGATCTATTGTTATGAATGGAAAATACTGAAGTGATAGACTTACTATTCAAATTACTTTGTCATACAAGCCTAGGACAAAACTGGAATGAGAAAGGAACAAGGGGTTATACTCAAGTTTATAGTTTGAATTAGGATTGAGATCGGGACCAAGACCTGAGGTGGTAGTTCTACTACTTGGTCCTCTGAGATCCTGTCTGTGTTGGTTTAAGAGTTAGGTGAGCTCTGCTGGTATACCAGTATCTGTAGGGTTGTGGATAGTGTTAAGGTTTGTTATGTTTCCCTAGTGTTTGGATTCTTATCTCCTACAGTGAGGATGAGGGCTGGGACTCACAGGGTCTCACACTTGATTTGCTTCTTGGGTATGGGTATTTGATATAACATTAAAGATAGGGTTGGATGTAGGTTAATAATGGAAAGAAGCTGAAAGTTACTTTATCTGCACATGTGAAGTATGGAAGTCTGGCATGCTTCCTCATTCTTGTAGACTTTTTAAAACTTGCCATTGATTCACACAGTACCAAGGGTCAGCAGGATGCACTTTAGGCTGCCTGTGCTCTGGGCCAACTTGGAGACCATGCTACCAGTGGTCTTTGGGGTCCTTACGTCTGCAAAGAAGCCTCAGCCATGGATCCCTCCTCAAGTTTATGATTAGGCAAGAGGCTGAAAAGACAGTGGATGGCTCATGAGGGCACTGGGCCACGCGAAGGCCAAATCTGGTTGAGACTGAGTGTGGATTTTTTTTTTACAAGCAAGAGGACTTCAGTTTTCTGTGAGCAGGTAGATAAGTTGCTTGATATTATTATTGATGTTGATATCGATACTGCACACAGATCTAGTTGAAGACTCATGACAAAATTGTGAAATTATTTCTATTCTGCTCTAAGTTAAGCAACAGTGGTCAAGTAGCATTATTTCATATGAGGGCAGAGATCCAGCACAGGTTGATTTTATTACTCAGTACCTGAAGGACCTTTTTTTCTACCATACACACTCTTTTCCAACTCTGTAAATGTCTGCTGGAAAATTGAAAGCTGGGACGACTTTACTGGCTGACCTATGGTTTTGGCAAGACAGATAAATCAACTTTGCACTTCAGCCTCTACTCTCTGTAATCTGTTTTGCCAGCCTTTGTACAAATGTTAATAGCATTCCCTACTAGTACTTTAGACACCTCTCCCCTGGCCAGAATTAAATATAACTGTTTTTCCATTTCACACCCACTGTCATCCTATTTCTGCAGGTGTTAAGTTTCATACATTAATAGCAATAGTCGTAGTAGTAGTAGTAGTAGTAATAATAATAATAATGATGATGATGTCAGTTCCTTGTGTCTGTGGCTCTAATTGAACTCTAGTTTTAGAACTAATAGCAGCCACAGGCAAAAAAAAATGCTCTTCATTTTTGGCCCAAATCTTTTTCCTGAGTTGCTGTTCTTTCAGGATCATGCAGTAAGAGTAATAATTTATCATCTACATTTTGAAAATCTAATCAGAATAGACAATCATTTATTAGATAAGATAATATCAAAATCTCATTGCTTTAATGACAGTATTATGGAGAAGTTTGGACTAAACCATATTGTGCTTCACTGCTCCGTTCTGTTTACTTTCTTTGCCAGGCTTTGCAGCAGGGGCTGTGTTCCATGGTAAGTAGTTTAAGTCTGGCTCAACTGCAGTTTTCCTACTCTTTCTTTCCCTTGCATATTTTGCTTTTCAGGGGACCTTGAACTCTTATCTTTTCAGTATGAGAACAGGTCAGTTTATCTCAACAGTATCACTCCTGTAAAACTGTAGTACTACTGATTCCTACAGTAGGTTTAGCGTTTTCCTGACAAAGATGAAAATCATTCCATCATCAATCATTGCAGTATCAGGACACTTTAGTATTAAGAGAGAAACACTCTATAGTTCCTATTTACAGATAATTTCTTTATCATCTTAATAGTCTCTTGAAAATTTTGTGACAGGATTTGGTAACAGATTGTCATGTCACAACATACCACCTGTGTCTTGCCAAGTACTACAAACAACAAGGTTGGAAGATACATTATACCTGTACGTCATGAGGTATCTCAAAACAACACTGCAAAACACACCATTCCAGACACATATGCTCTCTCATTGTAAAAACCTGGAGAAAAGTCAGCAATAGAAAAATATGGCAGAACTCTTACATCCTGTGTGTACCAATGTGTAGGAAGTTCATCATGAGGTGATACTTCTGGAACACAAACTGTGATACACAGTCATTGCTTTGAAAGGTTAGAGAATAAGTTGGGAGGAAAAATATAAATATCTATTGTCTTGGGGTGCCAGAAGGCATGAAAAATCACCATCCAGTAAATCTTTTTGGGTTAAAAAATGAGTTCATGGCACCTCTAGGACTGAATACACAGGATTACCTGATTTATGGGAGTTATGAAGTTACATGGTGCCACTTGAGAAGCCCAAGGCAGGGAGCTGTGCAGTTGGAAGGATAAATAGTGATTATATTTGATTTTCAGTACTGAGATAGAAAGGAAGAAAAAGTTCCACCAAGCCTCAATCACACTTTGAGACCATGTTCCGAAAATATCTTTATACCAGATATAACTGCATCTGGGCAGTTGCCAGTACCACATCAGGATGGCCCTTTGCTGAAAAATAGTAAAACTCAAACCCTGAATGCTTAGTGGAGATACGAATTCTTAAGCAGGCAAATAAGGGGAAGCTTTTTTTTTTCTCTTCAAGACTGGGTTGTTTAGATCCTGATGTAAGTGGAGGGAAGTTACCCAAACCCACAGTTGGGCAGCTGAACAAGGGAAGATTTAGTTTTCAGAGTTAGAATACACATTCAAAATGTACATGTGATTGGCAAGCAGCTCCTTCAGATATGACCAAATCCTGCTTGTATTAGTCATAAAAATCATTCTAGTATTTGATTAATGGAATAGTAGATAAGTGGTAGTCACAGAATCACAGAATCACTACGTTGGAAAAGACCTCCAGGATCATCAAGTCCAACGATTCCTATCAACCACTAAACCATGCCCCTGAGCGCCTCATCCACCTGTCTTTTAAATACCTCCAGGAATGGGGACTCAACCACCTCCCTAGGCAGCCTGTGCCAGTGCCCAATGACCCTTTCTGCGAAAATTTTTTTACTGATGTCCAGAAGTCAACACAAGTAACTTGATTATATAAACTTTATTTCCTGCTTGCATAGTGAGACCATTTTACCACTTTCTGTGAGATGCCATTGGCATAAAGCAGCAAGTTCATCTGTCAGGTACAGGTATTGCTGCCTTGAGGCAGGGAGTGGAGTACAGGAAATCTGAAGGTCTTGTTTTCAGTGGTTACTAGAGAACTGCAAATACAGTTTGGTTCTGTGGAATTTATCAGTCACTTTATAAAATCAGATATGCCAGATGAATCACACTAAACTAGAAAAAAATTATGTATGGATCAATGCTTATTTATTTGAAAAATACCAGCAGCATAGTCTCCTGCTTGAACTCAGGCACTCAAACAAAAAAAAAAAAAGCTGGTTTAAAGAGATGCTGAGTGTCTGAAATTTTCCCTAACTCCATTGGGAATGCTGGAAGCTAAGCAGTAAGAGAAAACCCAATCAATTTTGTTCAGATGCTTAGCTTTAGGTAACATGATTTGTTATTTTCCTTTTTCCATATTCCCATCTCCCAGAACTGAAATTGTTTGAGAGCATTTAACTGAAAATGTGAAACATATAGGTAAAGCTAATGATAATACCTGTACGTAGGTTCTTCCTCATCACTATGAACTTCTGGTTTCAGCTGCCTTTGAAACTCCAGGTGTTTTTTTTTTTTTAACTTCCTTCCTTCCTTCCTTCCTTCCTTCCTTCCTTCCTTCCTTCCTTCCTTCCTTCCTTCCTTCCTTCCTTCCTTCCTTCCTTCCTTCCTTCCTTCCTTCCTTCCTTCCTTCCTTCCTTCCTTCCTTCCTTCCTTCCTTCCTTCCTTCCTTCCTTCCTTTCCTTCCTCCACTCTCTTTTGCCCTCCCCCTCTTCCTTTCCCATCTTTTTCCCAATTACATCTCTCTGCTTTCCTTCCTTCTCTCCGTTCTTTTCAATAAAAATATTTCAGTTACTTCTGAGAACAATAACTGGAATTAGGAAATTGTTGCCCAAAATTAAAAAAAAGCTACTTATGTTTTTTCACTGTAATCCTTCAGTAAGAACTTGAAATGCAAAGGTCTACCCTATGTCAATGTGGGCCAGTTATTTTGAGCCAAGCTTCCAAAAGAGCAGTTCATTAAATCTTAACATTGCAAGATGAATTTTTTAGGACATCAACCGCATTACCTGTGGAAATTCTATCTTAATGGAGGATACTGAGTGCCTGCACCCTCCTGTGAAAACAGCACTCACATATACCCCACTCCAACTGAGTGACTGGCTTTATACTGCCTGGTGCAGTTGCCACTGAGGACTCCCCCTGCAATACCCAACCCATTGTTGGGTATCAGCTCAGCAGCAAATGTTAGCATATAAAGTTTCTGAGAAACAAGTGCTTCCGCTGCTCTTACCAATGCAAAAGGTATATTAATGAAGTGAACTGAGATTTGCAAAGAGTGTGGACTGAACAGAATAATCTAATCAGAGCTAAGATGGGGAAAGCAAATGGAAGCCATAGGGTAGATGTAGAAAGATGCTTAATTTCACTCTCCTTTCTGAACTCTGAAGGTGAGTCCACATTTAGGAGAAAACCTTGTTTCAACATTGCATTGGTAGACTACCTTTATTTTCTGTTAGAAGTCCATATGAGACATCGTAATTACTACATGAGCTCAAGCAGGAAAAATCTGGGCTGTGAATATAAAATTATTCTTCTTGCTAAGGAACTATTTGGGGCCAATATGATTCTCTGGCAGAACTCTCATTCTTCCAGGTTGCATTAAAAGAATGTGAATATGGAAAAATTACCTAAAAAATAAAATAGTAGTGAATATTGTAGTTGCAAAATTCAAAGCATACTTTACTATGCATACTTTCACTGTGTTTTCACGTGCAATTTTGTCCTAAAAATCTTGGATTATTCTGCCTGTGGTACATGCTTAGGTACATTTTTTTGGTTAGCTGCTATATCATTTTTTTTAAATCAAGTATCCCAAGCAGAATTGAATTTTCCTACTAAGGAGAATTAAATTTTCCTTTCAAAAAGAATTAATTTGCTTTGGTTCTGAAAAATGCACCCCATGAACCAGCTCACAGTTGAAATAAAGCTTGATGAAAACTGGAAAATCTCTATTATTCCTGTAATTTTATGATAAAATTTAGTACTAAACTTCATTAAGCAATGTTGCCCTTTTATAATTCAATACACTGGCAACATATAAGTGTGCTGCACTTCCAAAGTCATTAAGAAATCTACTTGTGCATCTCATAAATAATTATGGCAGGTAAGATCCAAAGTGCTGCTCTTTCTGTGGGCACCTATGTATAATTATGTGGTGGAATTTAACAGGAACAACCTGGCATTATTGAAGATTTGTCTTGGAAGATTTATCTTGCTCTGTTAAAACAAGTCATTAGATTTATCTCGTTCAGTATCATAGGTCTTCATTTAGTCAAATAAACCATATTTTGTTTACAGCCCTGGAAAGATATAAATGCTAAATACTCTTTAACTTTATTTTATGAGAGTGAATATTATATTCCTCTTTCCAATGACCTTTTATTGCCTTGTGAATAAAAAAATAATTTACCAGACAGAAATAACAGCCAGAGGAAGGTGGGATTTATGAGCATGCCAACTCCACTAAAACCAAAGGATAAACATAATAGTCTCAGAATGGTGAATTATCTGGTGTTCTAGTCTCAAAACTTCCAAACAACTTTTCTCAGAAAATTAGAGCTTTACTCATGTCATCATGGAACAAGTAAAAGAGCACAGGTTCTGCTTCCTTTTTTTTCTATTCCTTGTATCCTAAGGAATCAAAGAAATAATTAGGTATATACTATTTGTAAGAAAAGACAATATGAAAGAATTGTCCATCTAATCTATAATACGTCATTAAACAAATGAGCTGCAGAACATCTCTAAAATCTAAACATAGATTTCCATATTATCCTAGCAGTGTTAAATATTTCTTTCTAGCAAATAATTTTGTAAAGTCTACAAGTTGCAAAATCAGGCAAACATCAAGTTCCCATGCTGAAGTCTGTTTGCTTTTTAGGATCTTTGATTTTGAAATGGTTTAAGAAGGAACTGTACAATGGAAACTTTGTTTTCTTGAGACCAGGTATCAGAACTCTGTTTCATACCTCACAGAAGTATTATTTAGGTGGCATCATGGTAAATTCCACATTGAAATGCAGAAAGACTACTAGTAATACAGCACTTCAAGAAACCATTTTCTTCTCAAAATATGTGGTTAGCCTAGTTCAATAATGTCACTTCATGTTTTAAACCACTACCCATTTATAGTTAAAGCTGATTTTTTTTTCTTTTGAAACTCTCACTGAAGTCATGCACATCAATTCACATCAGACTCACAGGTACAGAGCGGATTTTGTAATTTCAGGCCTTCCCTCTTTTCTTAAAAGTAAGAGAATTGCAAGTATTAGTTTTATTATTTTTTCAGTCATACAATTCTGCGCCTGCACTGACAGATCAGTGCAAATACTTGGCATTTATGTTATGCATTTGTTCTTGAAGACTTCTAGGGTAGGAAACAGCTTGTTTTCCCAGCTCAGTTTCATTTCACACTTCTCTGATTCTCTTTCCAACTGATATTTAGTAGTTTCCAATTCTCTACCCCCTCCAATTAGCACATGGGATTCTTTGGAGAGGGAGAAGAGAGGGAGAAGGCAGAAAGGTAGGGGGACAGCAAGGCATCCCTTTGCAGGGTGCCAGCAAACCCTCTGTTTCAGGAGCCTTCAGGTTACAAATGGAATCATAGAATCATAGAATCATAGAATAACCAGGTTGGAAGAGACCCACCGTATCATCGAGTCCAACCATTCCTATCAAATGTGAGGAACCATGCAAATTCAAGGAATGTAAATAGTTTCAGGGGAGTCAGGAGAACAAGGAAGAGTAGGGTAGGGTCTGCCTGTACTAGATGAGGAAGCAATGGTCAAGTTCTTTCTTAAATAGGTTTCATGGATGACCTACTGTGTAAGGATTAAATGGCTGCTTCCTCCCAGGAAGTCTCTGGTTGAAAGTGAAGCATATAGCAAAGAAGTCTTTGGTCCTTGCACATTCCTAGGCAAGTTGCACTCTTGAAGTTCTCATCTGTTTCCTGTGGAAGTGCTTGGGATGGGGTACAAGGACATCACATGCTACTGCAGTGGGTCTGGTGAGGACTTTTACCTTTTTTCTCAAAGGTTTTAGATTTATATTCATTTTATTCTTATTTAAATTTTGTTCCTTATTTCATATTTCAGACAGTTTTTCATATTACCATCAAGCTTATCCTTACTGATGAAACTTCACAGTTGTGTGTATTTCCTAAGCAACATGTTCTCCTATAAAAAAAAAATAATTCTTTTTCAGTTATGCCTAGTCTTGAGACAATGCTCAGCCATAACTGACTGAGATGATAAGTGAGCAGGACTGAAGCGTAGAATTGCTGGAGTGTGTGGCCTTTATTCCCTCATACTTTCAAGGGACCTTGTAAAGACTCCCATTGCGATCTCCTTGGTGGAAGAATGAAGCGGCATCTTTCTCAATACCAGGGACATGCACCTCTGAACACTACATGGAACCTGCTAAGTTTTCAGCTGCATAAAATAATAAAGTCAAAATCTGAAGTGAATTATGGTTCATGTTTTTGATCATAGGATGAAATGAGTATTCTACTGCCCTAAGATTTCATAGATTTTTATGCTAAATTAATGATAAAATATTTGTGAAAAAATATGTCCATTTTGCACCTGTAACAGAATTTTCTTGCAGCAGCAGCAGCTGTGTCTGTTCCATGTAGATGACAGGCTGACAAATGGAAAGATTATTTTTGTTCCCTCTTTCATTTGAGAGTCATAAATCTGAAAAATGCGGAATAGATTTTTTTGTGTGTGTGTGCATCTTATAAGATTTTACAGGAAGATCCAAGATGGCAGAAAGGGCACAGTTCCAGAATATAAATTAAGATCTCTGGAACCACCAGCAGTTTCTTGATTTAATCTGACAGTATCTTTGTCAAATCTACATACAATGCTTTCTTGAACTAGTGGGGTAAGTAGATATATTTGATTGAATGAACAGTGTGTTGTCCGTGCCATTTACATGAATGCTTACTTAATAGGATAGTTTTGATTCAAAATCAGTTTTCATATTTATACTATTGCAAATCCTGCAGAAGCAGTTGTGTCAGCCATCTGTATAACCCCATGTTGCACAGAGATGCAGATCTACTCAGCTTTGTCTTGAGGTGTATATATACAGTGCTACTGTATCAATAGTAAATACTACGATAACTTATATTCACCCTACACAGGCAGACATGAGCTTTATCCTTCCTCAGTGGTGATACAGAGGCCAAACACACTGGATGTCACACGACTAGTCAGCTCAGGCTCTCTTTGTCACGAAGTATTTCACTGTGCTGCTCTGGAGGAGCCAGTTTGAAGGTAGAAATAACATCATGGACCTATAGCTCCAAAGGAATTTTTTTCTTGGATTTCAATGCAGCAGTTCCAATACCAAATTTTCCTTAAACATAAAGCTGCTAAACTCAAAAAAATATACATCACTCCCTGCGTATCTGTGGCAATTCAAAGGCAGTAGATTAAGTTGTATTTCTGTTGGTGAGCAGCTAAAGCCAGGAAAAATTTCACCCTGGACCACACTGCAGAGCATCTTCAGAGGATGGTGGTGTCATTGGAACCTCATGTCCCAGATTGCACAATTAGATTGCAAAATCCTTACTGAGCCTTAAATGGCATAGCTCATATGTAATTTTACTTAGCTATTCTGATGACTGCCTTAATAATTTCGTAATGAAAAACCTTTTTTATTCTATCATTTTCTTCTTCTTTTTATTCCTATACTTATATCCAAGCATGGGTACAATTTATTCATTGGAAATATTAAGATTATATAATCAGAAGGAACTTTAATGTCATCGTTTAGTGCATGAAAGGTCATATGACAATAAGGATTTATGTTTGTCTGGTTTCCCTGAGAAAGTCCTTTTATTCACAGTGTAACAATGAAAATCAGGTGGTAGCAGGTTCTGTTCTTTATCTATATGACCACTTCTCCATCACTATAGGTCCTTCTTACCTCAGAGTAAATGGTTGGTGCTTGAGCATCAGTGAACCAAATTATTTTTTGTGGAATAGCTGGATGTAGCAAGACTGATACGTCTTTCTCTCTCACTGGTACTGCTTTCACAGAGCTGGACATATCCCTTTTCTGCCTCAAATCCTGAAACATTTACCTTCTCTTCATTTTCATAGTCAATGAAAATTGCCTTTTATAGGAGTTCTGTATAAAGATTAACAATTCACTCCTGAGAACTCGATCAGTATCCAGGGTCTCTGCTTATCATAGAATCGTTTGGTTGGAAAAGACCTTTGAGATCATGAGGTCCAACTGTACCCATTCACTGCTAAAACCCAGTTCCCTGAGCACTTTGTCTACCTGTCTTTTAAATACCTGCTGGTGTGATGACTCAGCCACCTGCCTAGGCAGCCTGTTCCTGGTTCACCTTTTGGTGAAGAAATTTTTCACAACACCTAATCTGAACCTTCCCTGGCATAACTTGAGGCCCTTTCCTCTTGTCCTATCACTTGTTACTTGGGAGAAGAGATCAGCACACCACGTGAGCCACAGTATGTTTGAAATTGTAAAGCTATGTTTTTTTGTTAGAAATTACAAACCTATAAAATAACTGTTTTAACTTCAATGTAGAGGCCTGCTTTGGTATAGCTCCCTGGTTTTCTTAATATATGAAAGAACAGCCTAAAGCAGAGAGGGTAAGCCTGTGCAAGTGGGCTTCTGTCTTCAAATGTGGTGAGTGGGAGGTACAAAGCTCCCCATGTGCCTCTCCTCTGCCTCCTACTCCCTGTGTTCAACATCCATCACCAGATGGAGTGCAATGGGGAAGAAACAGAGAGGTCGCTCTTCTCCTCCTCCACAGCATGGCCGCCTTAGTAGGATGATTCAGGAAATTATCCTTTTTCATGCATTCCACTCTCTGGCAAGCATCTTCCCCACAGAGACTGCCAGAAGCATTTCTACCTCCAGGAGGAAAAGAGATAAAATTGTAAATAACATTTAAGAGTTAACTATTTTGGGCTATGTTGCATAGGCTGAAAGTCCTATTTTCTCCTTCAGAAATTTGTTTTGTGTGATCTGATTGAGGCAAGTTATAGAGATAACACAGAAGACGGTTCTACAATTACAAGTGCCACAGACCAGAGAGCAGCAGCACAACTGAGATTCCAGTATAATGAAAAATGGGAAATCACAAAGGGCAGAGTTACCGCCACAGTCATGGTGGCAGGACTCCCACAGATGCTGCAGGTTCTGTAACACCCAGAAAACCTGTGGTGCAATTCAGACGTGTCACACAGCATGAACACCACTCCTCCACTGGGTCGGCTCCATGCCAAGCTGAGCTGTGACAATGTCCTCCAAGCATGGCTGCACCGTTTCTACCCTGACTTAGAAGAGAAATATTTTTGTTCTGCTCTGTGGAAAGACGGCTATCAGATTATGTAGAGTCTCTTACAACCTTGTATTTCTCTGAAAAGACACTGATGAATTATGGATGGGTTCTACTGCAGATCTCAAGTTCTTCTCAGCAAAAACATTTTGGGCCATGGCTATTAACGGTTCTCATCTTTGCATGCTCCCAAATCTGAATACTTCCTTGTTTGATTTTTAAAATAAATGCCTCTCTGCTGGCAATCCCCCTGCTCACAGGTTCTAGTTGCTCCTACATTTTTTCTCCAGTTATGTCTAGCCTGCTAGGTAATGATACTGCACTGATGTGTGGGCTTGCACCACACCACCTCTTCTGCCTCTGGAAAAAATACTAGAGACACAGACCAGGAAGGAACAGATTTGTCTCAAGCCGATCTAAGCTACAGGCTGTCCTTAATTTGGAGTCTAAATACAGCCTTGGAATTGCCCCTTGTATTTGCATGGTTTTACTTGAGAAGGAAGAATAGGGCAGACAACAAAGGGCAAGATGATGTTAGAAAGCTTACTCATTCATAAAAATTTTTAAGAGAGCACTTCACAATACTTCTGTTTACAAAACATTCAACAGCACTAAGGATTTTCCCTCCTCCACCAAGGGGGATGAAAAGAAAACAGGTCTTGTTTCTTGGTGACTCCTCTTGAGACTGAGGGTTTGGTAAATAATGCTAGACAATTTAACTGTCTAATTCAATACCACACAAGGTTTTGATCGGTAAAATATACCAATGCAACACATACATATATATTAATGCAGCCCACATGGAATGCATTTGGTATCAGTTACATATTTAAGTGTCGTGAATTGTAACTACAAATTGAAATGAGTGCTAAAGCTATTCTACTTCTAACACTGGTTCTACAAAATATGATTGTTGACCCCATGCTGTTTAGCTCTTTCATTATTAACAATTATCTGGGGAAAAAATCCTGGTTACGTTTGTAAATATTCCCAAAATTGTGAGAGAAAATAACAAAAAAAACATTGCTGGCATTCAAACACATATGTTCAGTCCAGGCTCAAATGTCAAAGATGAAGACATTAAAAAACACACCTCTAGAAGCAGAAATTCTGAAAAACATTCTGGGATTTGGCACAGAAGTTCTACTGCTCAGTGCTGTGGCAAGAAGAGTTAATATAGATAAACAGGATGATCTCAAGTAAGATGGTTACACTAGGGAATATTTTTCAATTATCTCTTGTGATATGAAACCTAGAAGACGGATAAGAAAATACTGTGGCAGATTCAAAACAAACAAAAGGGATCTTTTTTTTTTAAATGCCCCATATTGAAACTGCCGAACTCCTTAGCATACAATATTGCACATACTGAAAGCTTACACTAATGAGACAAGTTCTTTCAAGTACCTTCCATGGAGCACTCTTGAACACAGAGGTCTGCATTTGTCATAAATCTGGAAGCTGGTAGAGGAGTCCAGGAAATATCACTCACTTCTTTCCTTTTTTAAACTTTCCCCAAAACATACTCTTACATATCACTGTGAAAGACAAGCCATTTCTCTGGATAGACCTTGGGTCTGACCTAGTACAGCTAGTCATATGCTGTTCCTACTATCGCTGTATTTGCCTTCTTGATATATGGTCAGCTCTCTAATATTGTGCTCAGTTCTAATGTTCACAGTGCAAGAAGGAAACTGAAAATTCATAGACTGTAAGAATGGTGTAAAGTATTAGGACAAAATTCAAGTATTTAGGATTTTCTGTTCTATTTCCCTGAACACTGGCAGGGCTAAGGGACAGTTTGGTCTTAGTACAAAAGCATCTAACTGGGTAAGGCCAAACTCTTCAGCAAAAAAAAAGGCATGCATCTGACTTCATCTGGCTAAATATATCCCTTTGTGTCTGTCCTGGTCCATCTAGAAGCTCTGTGTGTCAATATAGATCTAAGCAATCCTCAATGGGTTGTAAAGGACAATTCATCTCAGCCTAAAGTAGACGTCTAAAACGGTTTAGATGGATCACTGCCTTAAAGTTTCTATTTGCTCCACTGTTTGTGAAAGGCATCTAGTACAGACAGTGTACTAGACTAGTACAGCTGCAGAACTCTAGTGAAGATACTCAAAAGTTGGTTGACTCCTACTCCTAATGTCTGTGAACTGATTAGTAGAGATTAGTAGTAGTAGTAGAGTATAGAATATTGCTCAGCGTGATTAGTGATTGGTACACATTATGGAGGATTATGAAGGACCAAGATAGCTCTTCTTTCAAAAGCTTTTTAAAAATTAAGACTACACTTTATTTCCTAGAAAATATGCCCTAGTTGAAATGCAGCTGCTGGCCTTGTGCCAGAGGACTCCTCTGGCCCATGTTGCACAGGAGGTAAGACTATCAAATCATAATGATTCCTCCTGGCCTTAAAAACCTGTGACTTCAGTCACTGCTAATGAAAAGTGGCATGTTTTCAATGCTTTATTAAGTGGTTCTTGATCAATACAGATGTGCCATTTACCTGCAGGGTTTTTCACACAATTGTTAGCTGCTGCTGCTGTGTTCATTTCAAAGGATGTAACATTAGAGATCAGCACCAACGGGCAGATTGAGCAGTGGCTCAGAAGGTGGTAGACTTCCCTCTTAGCACTGTGCTCCATGCTGTGCCACCACAAGTGAAGTAGCACAGCCCTTTCTACCATGGCAGCATACAGCACTGTGTAGCCAAATTTATCCTTGCATCACTTATTTTGCAGTGAAAATGACTGAATTTAAAGTGTGAAGTTTAAAGAGAGTCTTTCCTGACTCAGTCTTCCCTGTCACTGACAGATTTTTCTGTAGTATAGGATGCCTTTATATCCATCATGGTCATACATAAAGAAAAGATAATATTGTGTGAATGGCTATGCCATGAGTGTGTTGTATGCCACCCTTGTTTTGATTAAGTATATTGGCCAGCAAACACATTCATTTAACTTAGTATTCACAAACAAAGCTTTATTTTGTATTGCTGTCATTTAATGTGACTAACCAGGACATGTACATAGTAGCCGTGTTCTTTGGGTAGCTGGTACGAAATCACTTTGTGAGTCAATACTACAACAACAACAAAATCAGTTTGACTGATCTGAATACTTCATCAACTAAAAAAATTTCTACTAATTTTGTCAAATCTATGACATATATGACTCTTCCTACATTATAACTAATGTAATTAGAAAACCTGCATGTTTAGCTTTTATTGAAGTGTTGATCAGTGATAGCATGGGGGAAGGGGTTGAAGAATATTATAAAACTGGAAAAATCTGTTTCAGATGGGCTGAACAGTGACCAGTATCACTGCTAATAATCACTATCTAATCCCATTTGTTTTCATCTCACAAATGAACATGGCCAAGAAAGCTATATCTGAAAGGCTTAAATTCCTGTTTCTTAAAGCTGGATCTCGAGCTGCAGGTGCTCAGACATCTCTAAGGTATTATCAGCAAGCTCAGCCATAAATCACAAAGACTTGCTATTTACCACTATGACTGATCTCCAAAACCAGGATCAATGCTGCTCATCCCTGAAACCTGAGAACAAGTGTATATATAAGAGAAAGTGTCAAGAAAGACAATATTAAAAAGAAGGTCAAACTTTAATTCACCTTGGTTCCCAGAAACATTCCTTAAAAGCTCCTGATGAGAATAATTTCACAGCCTGTGTGGATTGTATTACGCCTACCCTTAAACTGAGTCCTTTTAAGATAGCTACTGACTCATTTTTATTCTAAAGGCTCTTTACTGTGGTGACATCCCTTCTTACCAAATAAGGCATATGCGGATGAATTAAATGCAGTTTTCCATGGTATTTCTGCTGCTAGGAGGCTCACCGCAGGTTTTGCCCCAATTTTGGGTGATGGAAGGGCACCTTTCTGAACTGTTCCAGGAGAGGCTTGGAGAAAAGCAAGTGCTTTGAGGCAGTGATGCATAGAGCAGTCTGTATTCTCCAGTACAGGGAGCTGCCTTGTTTTGGGGAGAAGGCAAAATCAAAGCTTCTGCCATCTCATTCCTTTCTCCTTGCACAAAGTAAAGTCATTACTCTGCAAAGAAAGATCACTCTCCCTCTCACAATCTGGTCTTTAACTCCAGCATCCAGCACTGAAAGACAGGAGGAATTCTCACAGCCTTTGGCATCTCTGCCATGTGCCAGCTGAATCACAATTTGTTCCTTCCTGAACACATCCTGCAACTGAAGGAGCAGTCTGTGCTATCATCATACTTGTAAAAGGTGAGATCAAAGATCCTTCCAGTCCAGTATTCTGTTTCTGAAAGTGGACAGCAGCAGATGTTCTGGGGAGAACACAAGAAAAAGCAAATTACAATGACACTTTCCCAGTGCATTCACTCTGACTCCAGAGATCTGTCTCACACATTTCCTCAGAGCCAAAATCTGCTCTACACTTTTCTCCATATAATGTTTGCAACCAATAAATTTTTTTTTTTTTAACCAGTACATTATTCTCCCTCCTCTCAAGGTAGCAGTGTCACTGTAAATGTGAAGGATCTACCATTCATCCATCTGTATTACATTGTCCGCCAGTTACAACAGATTCAGGCTTTCTCCTGGCAGGTTGCCCCTATTTCACTGGCACAGCTTGAAACAGGAATTTCGATAAATGGTTAGGCAACCCCTCCTCTCTGACAGGATTCACTAACAGCATATTTGTGTGTCTTTTATGACTTTCATAGAGCTGGACTACATTTTTGCTGGTATGTGTGTCATGTTTAAAAGCTGAGACATAGTAGAATTTTTGCATCTGTTAGAGATTTAAAGTTGAGCCGTGCAGGCATGGTTGAGTAGATGGGCAAAGGAAACATTCACACCCTATGTTGATGCAAACCTGAGCACGTAAGAAGTCTTCTGTAGACATAAGAAAGAGAAGGAACGTACCCTGGCT
This sequence comes from Phaenicophaeus curvirostris, assembly GCF_032191515.1. Classification (NCBI taxonomy): domain Eukaryota; kingdom Metazoa; phylum Chordata; class Aves; order Cuculiformes; family Cuculidae; genus Phaenicophaeus; species Phaenicophaeus curvirostris. The sequence goes on along the minus strand of NC_091397.1, from coordinate 22,515,189 downwards.
CTACAATTATCCTAGAGAGAATAGCTTTCTCATCTAGTTCTCATCACATGAACACTTTCCCCATTGTTCCAACATTTTCCAGTTACCAATTTAGATTAAAAAATACAAAACTAAGTGACTAGATCTTTGACAATCTGCAGTGGCCCAGCATCTTGCCCTGCAGCACTTTCAACTCCGGCAACAACAGAACTTTTAGGAATAAAAACTCTGACTGATTTTCTAGTTAACTTAATTTATTGTAATTAGCTTTACTTAATTATACATACAGCTGTTCTACGCCCTCAACATAGCTCAGGGGACTGTTTAAACTGCTTAAGTCTAAATGTCATATTTTAGCACAGTATAGAGCACAATATTCTCAGGATCTGGTAGGAGGGAAGGGCATCCAACAGCCCATATTTTTTTCCTTTTCACTTGCTCCACAAACCCTAAGCACAGCCTCCACCCTACTCCTCACTCAGTACTGCTCACTCTCTGAGTACTCAGAGACTACTCAGTAGTACTCACTCAGTGGGGGAGTGTGATCAGCACCTTAACCCCTCCCCGGCGCATGCACTCGCGGTCTCAGGTAAAGTCTCACCTGGTCTGGCCAGAGGAGAAATGTACCTCAAAGAAAATCTTAACTTTGACTTTTCTGCTGTCTTTACATCACTGGGATATAGATTGTTCCTCCTTCCTTATCACAGATGAAGTGTGGGAATAAATATGTTACTGAATCCCACATTATAAATCTTGTAAGAAGATTGTAAGGAGACCTTCTTTAAAGCAAAGCTTCATAAGGACTTTTTCCACCCTGTTGGCAAAGCGTTCCTACACTCCTAAAACTGGTTAATAAATTCTATCTAAATTACCTCAGTGCAAAAGACAGCACAATTTCAGCAAATCAAGCACTTACATAAACAATCACCTGGAGTCTTCCACTAGGCTTGTATTGTTTATTAAAAGCGGGTAATGACAATATTTGAGATAGATTGGAATTTTAATCTGCTTTTCTATCAGATGACACTATGGCAAGGTCACCTTCAGATACTCATGTGTGCGCACTCCATACACTGATAACTGGTGCTGTCTGATTTTGATTGTGTTCTCATTTCACTTAAAATAGATTATTTTAATTCTGTTGCTTTTACTAATCCGATACAGTTCTGATATCCTTAGCTCTACCTAGTCTTTCCTCTTTTGTCAAAATTTTGCAAGCAAGATGTAGAAGGTGCCAGATATCATGGGGATAATTACTTTTCAACTAATTTGAAGCAGTAATGATGATATTCTAGATTTTTATAGAGCAAATGCTTTATGTTTTATTAATTGCACTTGCTTCTTTCTTTGGTATTTTTCCTGATGTCTAATAGCCTTCCAGGTTTACTGTCTAAACTACTCCTATGATGCACATCTCATACCCCAAAAGAAAGGCTTTATGATAGTACTCTGAAGCCCAGATGCTGCCCTTTGGAGAAGGAAAGTATTTATGAAGAAAACTTTAGTCAGAAACATATCCACTATTTGTGATGGGGAATGTCTGGCACGTTGTGCCATTTCACGAATGTAGGTCTCAGTGTACGGATTCTGTTTGTCTAACAAAATCACAGTTTGTACCACCATTCTAGCTAGGTGCCTCAGAAAGTCTAAGAGGTATAGTCAGCGGGAATCCCTATACCTTTTCTACACGCCTATCTGCCTCTTCCTCCTCTCTCTTCTTATCTTTCTCAACATGAGCATGGGAGTTTTGACCAAACAGTTGGGTAATTTTGTTTTGTGTTGAGAACATTTTATCAAAGGTTTGAGGCAGGCAGGGTGATTTGGTGGTGAGCTGAGTAGCATCCTGAAGAGTGTTTTGGGGTACTATAAGGATGGAACTGTGACAGAGTTGACATGTCCTTGGGAAGGAAGCTGCCCACATGAGACTTCTGCAAATCCTTATAGGATTTTGCTGAGAAGGACTGAGGAGCATATAAGGTGGGGACACCTGATTTTGACTATGAAATGATTAGACACTTTTGTAAAAAAACATTGAATAGCAATGTAGCACTTAAAATGGTTAAATCTGCCTTTCCAACACTTCAAACTGACATTCAAAGAGGAACTTGTTGTTGAATAATAAACCCCTGTATCCTATGTTTTGTATAAATCGTCCCTATCCTCCACATATTGCAAATCTCAGAATACTGCAGTGGCCTTTGTTCTTGCATCACTTCTATAGCTTAGGGAAGCATCATTTAAGAGATGGGAATAAAACACAGAGCCTGTGGCTTCCACGTGGTCCTTCAAAATGCTTGTGGTGGTGCAGGGACATGATATCAGGCTCTGGATACCCCTTTGACTATTTTCTCAACAATACTGTTGTTGAGGCTGAGGACATGAAGTTATAGCTTTTTAGGCAGATGGAGGCATATTTTAAAGTGAAGGTCAAATTATTCTTCTCTAATGAAGTGTTGATTATTTCTTGTATACCTTGCAGAAAAAAGCATAGCTCCACACACCAGATGGAGACCTCGTTGTCCTGCTGTGCCCTCTGAGTCGCTGTTTTGCAAATGAACAAAACACAGAGGCAGACAGACGCCTGATCTCTGTTCAGGACACTTTCCTACTTATTTAGAGAGGCTAAGAGGATGCTGGTTATACTCTTTTCTGTGAGTCTGGTTGATGTTTTGTTGCAGACATGACTCCTAGAGTCAAGCAAAACCAGCCTTAGCTGCCAGAGGGTTTTGCAGCATGGAAATGGTCAATGGGGTTATGTGATTGTTGTGGTAGGAGGCAGGAATTGTTACTGACTGCTTACTTTAGGGGCATCTTTGTGCAATTCCTTTTTTAAAAAGCTGTTGAAAATTGCTTTTATTTCTTACCATTGACCATGATTTTTTCCCTGTCTCTCTTCGCTACCCAGAGTTCGAGGTCTATGAAGCTAAAGCGGTGGCACGTGTCTTGCACAGTAGCGTTAAACACAGAGTTCTCGGTCTGCAGTTCTCAAAGACCACTGCTAAGCCTGTCAACATTCCTGTCATTGCTTTAGCTGGAGCTAACTGAAAAGCAGAGATGTTTAACTGCAGGGCTTGCCAAGTGATCAACTTGCAGCCTGGAAATGGCGCCCAGAAAGACCCTGTCCGTCTCCTATAAAGGAGGCTAAAATGAAAACACTTATCAAAGAACTGTTAAAAGTCTCATAGAAGTCAGAGTCCTCTTCTTCCAAGTGTAATGACTTAGATACTGAGAGATGAGCAATATCCCTGTTGCTTTACTGGAAATTGTTCTAGATCCTCAAACTGACTGTTTCCTTGACATCCACACCAATTCTCAGGGTCAGATCTCCTCCTTTGCAATATTCTAAAATGTTTGGTTGTCCGGGACTGGGGCATGACAAGCTAGTGACACTTGAGAAGCCAGAAACAGCAGAGGAATTTTTCATTTGAAGTAAAAGCAACTCATTATCAACTCACACCTGTAAATTTACATCTGACATTTGATTGTTAGCTCATCCTCCAGGGCACCATTTCTGTATTTTCTCACCATATTGTATCCTCTGATACTTAAAGAGTAAGGCATAAATTCACAAACGAGCTGAGGTAAAGGTGCTGGTACAATAGATAGTTGCTGTTTCCTAAGAAGTCAGGGTCCAGCAAAGTGATCCAGAGCAGATTGGATGCTAAATCCTCAAGGATTACATTCCTGATGCCCAGTGTCTCTAGCTGATCTGCAGGGAGCAATGCAGAAACATGGAGAGAGCTGCTTTGGGATTTACAGTCCAAGAGCCCTCTCTGAACCCAAGTATACACAAGTAAGTTGTCCCCTGAATACAAGCATCTATCTCAGTCTTTTCTTTGGACAGATAGCATCAAGGGAAGGAGGGGTGCAAGAGGTTGTCAGTCTTACTACCCATAAACTCTCAGTGTACCTAAGCGGGCTGTCCAACACTTGAGCTGATTTTGTCATTTTTATTTCATGTTTAGCATTATGTGCCCCACATCTTTGCTGAGGACTCCAAATGCTTCCAAAATTGAAAAACAACCCAAATGAACACAACCCCCAGCCTCCTCTAAATTCCAACCCAAACTGTAAGGTATGCAGTAGTATTCCCTAGTAGATTTTCGAGTTGACTGTTATTCCAGATGGACATGTATTACTCTGAAATTGGAAAGAAAATATTCATAATATTTTGCTACATTCTTTTTGAGTTTAAATGCATAAATCTGTGTTGGCTTTCTATAACAATAAATTGTTTTAAAATCACAAAGTAGGAAGATACTGGAGGCAAACTCAAGACCAAATGCACAAGTATCTAGCAGCTCTTTCCTTTTAATGGACTTTACAAAACCTGTTGGGCAAACACAGTCCTAACTAAATAATGCTAACTGTGCTCCTTCGCAAGAGGAAATAATTGAAAGGAACCAAATGATAAATGAAATGAATGGTGTCCCATCAAACAAATGGTGATAAATAGAAATGCCTCAGTGTTGCTAACACTCACACTAATGTGAACTGGTCAGTATAATTTATAATAATTTTTTTTTCTACCTTTTGCAGGCTGGTTCTTTGTTCTAAATCTGGTGTTAAAGTGATAAATTAGGAAGAGGAATGTTGTCTAATGAGTAGGTAGACAGCAATATATCAAAAAACCCAAATAAATCTAGACTGTTACCAATATGTGGGATTTTTTTTTAATTTTTGGTGTTCCTTTGAGGGTAGAAAATCATAACTGGTCTGAAGATGCAGTCCAAAATATATAAATATTTTATGTTTCTTTCCATATATATGCATGATAGGCATACATGTATGTGCATCATCTTCAAATATGTGTGAAGGTCTGCAAGACTGAAAGGACAATCTGTACACATAGTCAGTGGAACAGTTTGCAGTTACTTGACTAAGTGTCTTTAAACATGCAACAATAAATCTGCATTTCTGAATGTGAAGCCCTTCATGTTGTGCATGATATATAACCCACTAGAATCTGGGGGGGAATGCTCATTGAATTCAATGAATATTCAATCAAATGCTTAATTTTCTTACTTTTAAGGTAGGATGCAGTTCTTCTAGGGAATATATTCAATATCAGGAAAAGCACCTCTATAATTGTCTTCATTATTCCATTCAAAAAGACTTAATTAATAAGGAGGAGAGACCCATTTTTTGTCCTACAAAGATTCAGGAAAGCTGAAAATTTAAACCATACAAATATCAGAAATCAAAATATTAGGAATTTTCATGAAATAATAATGCATGTGAAATTGTCTTTTCTATGGTTTCAAATATTTCATTTTTGCTTCCAACTTCTGCGTTTCAAGAAATTTAAATGTCAGTGTAGAAGTCATTCTGAACTGAAAATTCAGCATGTCCTTTTCTGGAATAGTAACATTGGAAGTTTCATGCTGTTTATGCCAATATCCTTCTCTTTTTGTAAGCTAAAATCCAGATCTTTCCCCATATTTTCATTTAAACATTTTCCAGCTAGAAAACAGTTGATCAAAAGAAGTCACTACTTATTCTGTCACAAATTCTACAGAATCCCCACAGCCAGCAAAACTAGGAGCATTTTCCCTTTTTCCTCCTATTCATGAGTGAATTTCCTTAAAAGTGTGTCTAATCTTGATGTATTGCATATAAATTTAGGCATAATTTTTGTTGCCAGTTGTTTACTGAAACACCCAGGAAAGACAACCTGATGATGATGATCATTTGCCCCAGGGCTTTCAGCTCAGTGTTTTACTCACTATTGGAAAAATCTGATCCAGAGGTTAAATATCTGGGGTTTTTAAGGGTCTATGAATATTTATATGAAAATCATTAAAAGAAGAATAAACTATTACTTATTAAACTGACTCCCTGTGCTAGTAATGTTGCTCTGAAGCAAACCCTGTCCTTTCAATTTTGTATTTAATGTTGTTGCTTTTCTTAATGGTGATCCTGTGTTTTCCTGACTTGTTTTTCTCTGTTTGGTTAATATGGGAGAACCCAGCTCTTTTTCCATATTCAATCTCATCCTGGAGGACATGTACGCCAGACATACCTTCCTCAAGATAACTGCATAGCTATTCTTTGCTATCCCCTCAGCCTAGTGCAAGGGCACAATGCAGTGGTGCCAGAGAGTGTTTCTGGCAGATAATACACAAACGGATAGCTGTGTAGGTAAACTTATGATGAAAACTTCAGAAAAATGGAAGATAACCTCCTGTGGCTGCAATGTACCTTCTTATATCTTTCACAGACTAAAAATAGGCCTTTGTGTTTATCTACAATTTGTATTTTATTTTCTGTGGGTTTCCTATTAATAATGGACAATAAGCTAATTAAAAAAAAAGTCTCTCTGTGTGCTTTGGCTCTCTTAGAGCTGAGTTAGCAACCCTGACTACACGCTGAGAAGACTGGTAGAGCTGCAGGCCCTTATTGCCAAGGTGTGAGATATACTTTGTCCCTCACTGGAAACAAACAGCTTTTTCTTCTTTTAAAGAATCTAGGTAATAGTCTTGTTATTCCAAACTCATGGAAAGAGAAAGACACCTAAATAGACATCAGACAGAAACTTCAGTATGTCCTGCATTTAAAAATCCTGTTTCTTTTCTTTTTAATTAAAAGAACTCCCTTTACTTACGTGGTCACTCTTTAACACTTCAGTTACCACATGGAAATTTCACCTTTACCTTCCAGGTTACATTTTATGCTTTCTCCCACTTCCCACTGGAGCTGAGAGCCTTACAGGACCCCTGGGAGTTTGACAAATATAGCGATTTTATTCACAGAAGCCCGAGTCCCATACATGAAAGATATCATGTTTAACCTGCTTTCAAATTCAGCTACTTAAATTCCCTTTGATATTTTCCATGGTCACACAAGGAATCTTTGGAGAAGCAGAAACCTAAACCTGGAGCACTTGGTATTATGTGGTCTTGTGCATGGTTGAGCACAGCCTATTGTCTGACCAGATGATCTTCTTAAAGATCAGCAAATCTTTTAACACTTTTTGTAGTTTTGGAAGGAGAGGCACGAAGAATACAGACTTATTTGTAACTGGAAGGGGAATGTGCATCTAAAACTTGGCATAGCATGAGGGAGCAACCTGCTACAAAGCAAGAGCTGGGAAACATCTATGGAGTGCAGTCAGGGAGCAGGAGCATTTGCAGAGGTAATGAATCATGCAGTAAAAGATTGGATTTATTTACCTGGAGACAGTTTTCTTACAATTTGCAGAGGTAGAGCTTATGTCTGGGAACATGCATTAATGGTCTAGCTGACCTGTAGTTTTCAGTTGTAGTAAGAAAGTAATGAGCTTTTTGCTTTTTCAGGTATGATGAACTGTTTTTTGCCATTGGCATACTGTAGCATTAGATGCAGTGGGTCTGAAGGCTAAGTATTAAAGGTTTTCAGTGTCTGAGAGAAACAAAACAGTAGGCAAGTAGTGCAGAGACTTTATTAATCAGCCTCTCCTATTTTAAACATTTTTATCATACTTGCAGTTTGCCCTATGTAAATCTAGCTTGTTCACACAGTTCTCATTAGGATTTCATGTCTTTGAGTCTCCATACATGAAATTGTTTCCTTGCCTCCAGATGCATCAAAGCAAAAGTTTGCATTCAATTACTGTGAAGAGTATTTGCCACTTAAAACTAAAGTGCTCTGTTTTGCTCAGTTGAGTCATCAGTGAAGGGTATGCAACATCCATCTTGTAACCGACTGTAGTCAGACCCTTTAATTAATGGCTTGGGATTTTGCTTTGTCTTTTAAAAGGATAAAATCTAATTGCGGTTCAGATTAGGCTGTCTAATGAACATGACCACAAAGCAATTGATCAAAACTAATAGGGGGAATAGTTATGCCAACGTTAAGTAAACTTCTTGTTTGTTTTGCATAAGTAACCTAAGGAAGCATTGCAAACATTACTGTAATGTAGTTTTCTTCACTGGAATTTTAGCCAAATACTTTACTGTGGTTCAAAGACAGAAACTATAAGCTGTATTTTCCTTGTTATGGGAATATTGCTTATTCAGCTTCCATTTAGTGCAATATTATAAAGATGCTTTTATAAGAGTTTTTTGACATAGAAAACCTGATTTTAATCTTGCATTTAACCATTTGTCAGGAGTATTCTACAGGTTTAACTTGACACTTGAAAACAAAACAAAGCCCAGTTTTCTCCTATGGAAAGTTGTTATTTTATTACTGGAAAAAAGCCTTATGTCCTAATTAGGCAGAGTTGGGGATCAAAAGATAAACATTTAATTTTCATGATGTATTTCTAGGAGAGAATTAGGTCAGAGTATGAAATACATGCTCCAAAGGTACAGTTAATATTTCACATTTACACAACATAGCAATATATCTTCAAAGTCGTTTCTTCTCAATCTTTAGTTAGAAATTTCTCTCACCTGAGCAGGGATTTCAAGATAAAGCTCTGTGCAAAGATCATGTAAGGTTAACTTGTGTAGTGCAATTATTCAGATACAAGACTCTCATATACAGACATATTCAGATTTGCAAGCAAAAATCTATTTTTTCCTAATATGAAACAAATTTCTTAAATATTAGACAACTTTTTCAGGTTCATTATTTGTGATAATTTGTATGGGAAAGTGAATGCAAGATAATCATAAGAATCCTTGAAATTAGAACAATTTCTTGAAATGTTATGCTACAGATCTGGCACATTCTTTCTAAGGAAAAGCTACAAAAATAAATAGAAGCAGATATAAGAAGGCTTACTAGACAAAATGTAGATGCCATGAATTGGAATAATTTCCACAGAATCACAGAATCTGTCCCTCAGAGTAGGGTCAACTACAGCAGGTTGCTGAGGGCTGTGTCCAGTCAGATTTTGGTTATCTCCAAGGATGGAGATGCTACAACATTTCTGGGCAGCCTATGCTAGCGTACAACCACCCACAGAATGGCAGGGGAAAGAAGCTTTTCTCCTTATGTTAAAGCAGAATGTCTTTTATTTCCATTTCTGCCCATTACCTGCACCTTTTCCTGTCATTGAGAACCACTGAGAGGGATGTGGCTCAGTCTTCTTAACTTCTTTACTCTTTCTGTTCAAGTACATTATTTATGCACTTTGATAATACTCCCTCCTACCCCTTGAGACCCTTCTCTTCTCCAGCTGATTAGTCCCAGGTCTCTCAACCTCCCCTTGTGTGTCAGATGCTCCAAGCTCTTCAACAAGCCCTTTCCTGGATCCTCTGCAGTACGTTCCTGTCTCTCTTGTAGGGGGAAGCCTAGGATTGGACACAGCACTACAGAGATCTCACCAGGGCTGAGTAGAGAGGGAAGATCACCTCCCTTGACCTGCTGACACAATGCTCTTGCTTACACAACCTTGGAACCTGTAAGCAAATTTTGCCTGCCTTTCAATATCTAAAAAGCAAATGTGAGCATCTAATCTAGCTACCCAAAGATAGGCTTGTAATCAATGGAGACAAATGGGTACATCCTTTCGAAGTAGAATGAACTGTATCCTAGACTTGTATATTTCTTTCTATTGATAGTAGAGAGAATCTAAATGACTAACTCAGACTAGAAGTTGAGTATTAAATAAGAGACACTCCCTCTTAAACACAACTAAGAACTTATGAATCCAATCCAAGTAGGAGTTCTGCTCTGTTTAAATACTTGGCACCTATTTCCATCTAGATCTGTATGGGATTTAAAGCAAAGTAACTTAAGTGACAATTTTCTAAGGACTACTTTTGTTTGAAAATATGATCAGACCCATCTTTTATAGAAGAAATTCTTCACCAGAGCATTCACCCAGATGGTGGGAAAAAGATCCTCCTCAGCCTGGAAAGTTTCAAACCACTAGCCCTGAACACCCAGGAAGATATTTAAACCACTACCAGATAACCTAGTTGGAGCAGAGTATTTTCAAATGCGTTAAAGCCAAATGATAGTACAGAAAAGATATGCAAGATTCACAAAGTCAATTACAGATCTTGACTTTCTAGCTTCTGCAAAGGCATGGACAAGCTTGTTGAAAAATGAAAAAATGTATTGGTATCTTAACATACAGCAACACTTGCTTAAGGAATCAGATCTCTCAAACATGTCTGCCAGTTGCTGCCTGGTGGTAATGGGAATCTCTGTCACAGGAGTCCTTGCAGTGATGTCTTTGGGTGGTCTAAGGCTGCTGGAGCTGCTGCTCTGCTATGTTCTAATGTGATTGGCTCGTGGTCACAGATGACCACTCCAGCACATTTTGTATGTAGATAAGATAATCAACTCTTACATATCTTAACTACATTTAAAAATATTGGTTATGTGCCCATTCCTGTAGCTGCAGGAACAATTTCTACTATTTACCAGTGTCTTATCTATGTATGTGTTGATCAGTTCTACAGCAAAACCTGCTTGGGCATTCCTAGGACACTCCAGCCAGGAAGCTAATCAACACATTTGAGTACACAAATTGTTGCCTGCGGAGAATCTCCAGAACTGTCTGAAATTCCCATCTGGAGTGTTCCTGGTGCAGTCAGTCACACACTTGGCTCTGGAGGAGCTACATCAAGTAGCCATTTCAAACCAGACCCTGGTCAAACTAGTCTATTATCTCACTGAGGCGATTAATTGGCTGCAGGGTTCTTGACTACCTAGGGAATTAATGTCTGAAGTGTGCACAGAAGCACAGCCCTGAAACCTGGCTACACCACCATTTTAACTACAGAATAAACAGATTTCATATTTGTAACTCACTTATAACTTAAGCTCCACAGTTCTCATCACATTGCCCACTGATGAAAAAGACTGTTCCACAACTTCCACACTAAGCAGACGGCTGTCCTTATAGGAAGAGCCATCACCCAGAATTTCTTTTCCCAAGAGTGTGTTGTTCTGGTTTCCTCCCTATGGCATGTGTTTTCTGGAGCATAGTAACTCACCCCAGTAAGGGCAACAGGGCAGTTCCTGTTCTTCCTGCTTCAGAACCTGCTTTAGGGCAGTTTTCTGCAAAGTACTGTATCTAGATTTGAGCACTGTGGGATACCGCAGAGTCCAAACGCAAGGCACGTATCCATGGCAAATAACCTTTATTTGTCCAATTGCTTTAATAGATTTTTTTCTTTAATTCTACATTTCACAATCAGCTTTTATCTCAATATCTCCTTCACCCATTTAAACAGAGATGTGTCGCTCTGAAATGCAGAAGTTCCTGCCGAAATACCATAAGTAGCTATACACCATGAAAAACACCACAAAGTTTACATTTGTAGTTCTAAAAATGAGAGAAATCAATATATTTCTCAAAAATATTCTATAGTGAGAAAGACAGGCTTCCTTCTCATTCAATGTACAAAACAACGTAGAAGTATTATTCTTTTAATTACATAAAAGCTACAGTGCAATTGCAAAGGAAGCCAGCAAGATGCAGAAAAATTAATGTTTTAGTAAGAATTTCAAAGCTGTTCACTTTCATAAATAACTATTTCAAAATATGAAGCCAAACTGATTCATTAACAAGAGGGAAAATATAATATAAAAACATGAGACTGCTGTAATGAGGAGATAAGGGGAGTGATATAGATTTTTTTTTATATGAAACACAGACTTTATTAAGATCATTGCAGAAAGCCAGCCCATGCAATGGGAGTCAGAAAAGAACACATTTTGCTTTTGCACACAAAAATGTTAGTCTCTAAAATATGATATCCAAAAATAAACGCAAAGAATCAGCATTATTAGAAATTAAGAATTGAGTGTCAAGATCCCCTCACTGTATAAAAAGTATAGCTGTGGTGAAGAGAGAGTCTGAGAAATTGGGATTTCCAGAAGAGATGCGTCTGTCACACTCAGCTTTTGTGAAGAAAATCTTTAAAATTATATTCATTTGCGTAAAGCGTCGGTTGCCTGTCAGAAGAGGGAGAGAGAAGACATAATTGTCTTTTTTTTCATTATTATTTACAATATCATCTTCCAGTAAGGAAAAAATTGCACTGAACAGATGTCGGAGATCCAGACTTTGCAGAATTAGCAAGGAAGCTGCATGAGAATAAAAGCACGAATTTGCCTTCTTTCTATAAATAGATGAACGTGCTTGAGATGACATGATGGGGAATGCATGGTATGGTGTCCTAGACGTACAGCCCTGCATGAAGTGTATCATTCAACAGAGAAGTGTAAGAAAGATGTTTTCAACAGTGGTTCTGGTTCCAGTCAGCAACGCTTGACGAGCTCAGGCCCAAGCATTCATTATGGCTCAGTACAGGGAGCATCTATTTGCCCACGGGCACACACAGCTGCTCTGACTGCTGGGATATACTGATTGCCTGAAACAGACAATTAGATGCAGAGCTGATTAGGTTGGCTCTCCCCCCACCAGAGGCAATATTTTCACACTTTTGTGAATACCTTCAAACATACCAGCTGGCTCCATTCTGACACCAATATACTGCATATCAAGTTTAACGTTTTTGTCACTAGAAGAACATGCTTCAGTGATCTGAGATGAGAATCAGGACTATTACCTTTAAGTACTCACATTTGAAATGGAACTTGCTTTTAGACTCCCTCACAGGAATGAGATATGCTAGCATTCACAAATAGCCCAAAAGACAGATAACATATTAAATGAATAATTTTGAACTCAGTAGGTGGAATGTTTTAACTGTGTCTCAGGCCTAAAATATTAAGCTTCTCACAATTAAAAAATTATGCACATGTTCCAAGTAACATTATAAACTTTACTTCAAATAAAATTCCAGATATATTTCAAGTTTTAATTATGCTTTATAACACTCTTGCAAAGTAGTCTGCAAATAAATACAAGAGTTTTCAAAGTAATTTCACTGTCCTGTATAAAACAGCATGGCATGATAGAGTTGCAGGAGCGTCTAGGACTTGGGGGTTGGAGAAGATAAAATCAGGATAGAAACATCCTTTAGGGACAAGAGTTTCACAATTCAGAGTACTATTCAAGTTGAGGTGGAGTCTGCCTGACAGATAATATATAGCTTTTCCTTCCCCAATTCCCAGCATCAAGAGACATAACAAAACTCTTATAACTTCATACCAGAGATGGGTCTGGCACTCTGCTAGCTAGTGAATTCTCCCCAGGACACCATGAGAACATCAGTCTCTGACTAATAATTTGCTGCTGTGACATCTATGCACCTGGGAACACGTTGCTCAGTTTCATAATTGTGAAATACATTCCTATTTTGTATACAGATCAGTGTGCTCAACATAACAACCATTTAGACGCCCCACTATTTACTGTTGCCTGCTATTTATTCTGTTCCTATCTCATGCTAATTATTGTTGTAGATATTAAAAAAAAAATTGTTATATCTTTCAGCAAATGATCCATGCCACACAAATAATTTTACTGACAAAAAGTGATATTGCTTATATGAGGCTCTCAGATACTTGAAGGTGGAGTAAGAAGAATCAGATTAGGATCTAACAGAGATTTGATCGCTGTCATCTCAACAACAAAATGTTGACAGCTAGAATAAATAACTTCTCAGGAGCAACTTGTTAAACTGGGTTAAAAGAGGATCTGTAATGATGTGGCCTGCTCTAATACCGTCTGCCAATCACATTATATTTTATTACTCAGCTGAACTGTACACCATGATCCAGTTTGTGCTAAACTGAAGGGGGTCACAAGATACAAAACCTCATATTTCCTGAAAGCATTTTGGCAGAAAATGTGGATAAGAACAAGAGCATACCAGTGTCACCAGAAAAGACAAAAGGCTTCCCGAGAGTTATTTAAGGCTAGCAGAGCGGTAGTCTAAGGCCAAGCAGCCACACTTTACGGTTTAAAAAATGCTCTCTGTGCTTCTGTGGTACGTCAGGAAAACCTCTGTGAATATTATATATACATCAGCTCATACCACCATAAAATAACCTTGAGAGTAAGGCTTTGTCACAGAAGAGTCAGAGATCGCTCAGACAGATCTGATTTAGCAGTTCATTTACTGAGTTCTAATCAGTAAATTTATGTATGCAAAATACTTAAAAAGTACAGATGGGTCAGCAGTCAACACTATTTACCACACTTAAAGTTAATATGGGATACAACATTTTCTTCCTGAAAAGTGCATGAATGAAAAAACTTGCAGCAACCAATTCAAGCCCACCTAAATGGCCAAAACCAAATAGATAGTGTTGGTCAGAAAAGGGTTGTAAAGCCAGAATAGATATGGTAATTTCATAGCAATAGTAGTGCTAGTGTCCCAAACAATTTATACTGTATCTTCTCTAGAAAATTGCATCTGCTCTTAGAAAATGACAGAGATTGTAGCTAGAAGGAGCTACTAGCTCTTAAGCAACCATTTAATATGCAGCACATTGTCTGTAAAGACATATCAAGAAATTATAGTTGGGGCACCTTAGTTTTCTTCCTGGTAGCTGGATGCAAAGGTGTTATGCAAGTGTTTTCTCAAGCTTTCAAATCGCTGTACATGGATATTGGAACTGAACACAGACTTTAGCAACTATTCTTACTGATACTAGGTTTAAAATAAAAATTAACACTCTCCTCTTAACCAGTGTCACCTCTTCAAGAGGAAATATTTGCCCTTTTTGACTCAGCATCTTTCTGATATTGGACAGCCCCCATGCCTCAAAAAGCCTACATATTAAATCTGGAGGAGAAATTCCTTCCTCTTCCACAGCCACCTGGTGTTTCGACACTTCCACTGGAAGCAAAAGATTAACTTCTGTTCAGTGTGCTAGGTATAAATGCTGCCTGGAAGGTGCAGAAGAGTGCCTGGACAAAAAGCTTGCCCTGGTATGAGAAGTTACAACCTTATCAGGAAGTTTTATATCGCCATCTCTCTTCAATGACTGTCTTTGTTTTACACACATGGCTCTGTGTGTTTTTTCATTAATTAGAATACCTGGCTGTCCTGTCTCATTGTTGTTTACCATTCTGCTGGCATTTATGTCAATGCTAGGGTTTTTAGCAGTGTTGTTATGTGAAGTCATGGATGAAATCATTAAGTACTAAGTAAGCAATGATCCGTGAGGAACTCCTTGTAAAAGCACAACCTAGTCACCACTGCTAATAGCCCAAGCATTGAGCGTTTTGAGAGATCGATCCTTGAAACTGTTTCACATGTGCTCTGCTACTAGACTGCTATTTTAACCTTTTACATGTGAACATTTTTTTTTTTTTTTTTGCCTGCATTTTTGGCTCTGTTGGCCCATCTGAAATATCTGCCTGCTGAAACAGCACAACGAAACTTAAAATCTCAGAATAAGCCTGAATAACTTAATGAGAATTCCACCAGTATTTTATGGAGCTGGTGGTGACTGCATCACTGTGGCAGATGAAAGAATGCACAACTTCAGTCAATTTTTTCAACTATCATAAAGACAAATCTTTATCAAACTTGCTAGATAAACAACTTCTCTGATGCCTTTTGTTTCTCTTGGATCGCAAAACAAGTGGATGGGTTAGGGGATGGAAAAAGGGATTGAAATGTTGAAAGGTAAGTATAGCAAGGATTTTTTTTTTCCTATAAGCCTGCATGCGATGCCTTTGAAATCTCTTGGTTTGCTTTATCTTGGAAACCCAGCTCATTTGTAGTTGAACTAGTCCCATTTTAACAGGTATACTAACATTAACTTAGGGAAAAAAGACTGACAGTCCTCTTCTATCTTGGGCAAGTTATTAAAATTCACAGTTAATCTTTACAGGAAAGGAAAACAATTGTGAACAGCAGAGCTGAGTTTGCCAGAGGACTCTGAGCTCTGGTGGTGGCCTGGAGGGCAGCACATTCAGGGCAGAGGTTCTTGTCTCTCAGCGTCCTGAGGGACTCCCACGGAGCAAATTTAGGATCAGGAGACAGAAAGAAAAAGCCTGTTTATTTAAGGAGGCCATACCAGAATAAAGCAATTAGCCCTCACTCTCCAGCTCCAGGCTTCTCTACAAAGCTGCCTAAACCTCTTACCTGTGATGCCCCACAGCTTTCCAACACTCCCAGTCCACCAGGGGTCAGACTGCAGCAGCTGCTTCTGCACACACGAAAACAACAGGAAAGGACAAGTCACTTCCAAAGACTCAACACTGAATTTCTAAAGGTTTGCACCTTGCTTTGACCCTCCCAGTGAAAAGCTGGAGGGATACCCCTTTTGTGCCAACATTTTTGTCAAGTGCTCCTTGCAGGACTCAAGGGCAATATAGTTGTGATTAGACTAGGCAAAGGCAGAGAAGTTTAAATTTCAGTGACCTTATGTGCGTAATCTGGACTTTATAGTAGTCTGGGTTCTCTAAAAAGTTTTCTTCTTTAAATTTACGGTTAAATCTTCTAGCTTATTCCTGTGAGCTGCCAAACTCCTGCTGCCTTTTCTGGAGCTAAGGTTTTTATCCTTCATTACACTTACAGTATATTTCAATACAGAATGAATGGTTATTTATCAACAAAACAAATCTTTCTGCCTACTAGTGTAGGTGAAACTCAACTATATGTGGTACTTACCTCCTTGTACTGAAAAATGTTCCTCTTCCTGTGATCATTGATGTGCTTTTTCTCCAGCTCTTATCTTGTAAACCTGGACAATTACCACAATCATTTTACAGAGAGTCAGCTGAGGAAACTTCGCCAAGGTCAAAGAGAAGGTATGCAATGTAGGATCTGCGTAATACCCCTCCTGTTTTCCTTAACATCTGTCCTTACTCAACATCTTCATATGAATCTAAACTGGGAAACACAGGTGCTCTCTAGCTTGTATATCTGTGCACACTCTGTACCTGTATCCAGGCAATACATTTAATATGAAACTCACACAAGCAGGAGAGGAAGGAGTCACTAAGCTCCAGTAGACTCTCTGGCCTGGATGCTAGAGGATTGGGTTTGCGGGCCACAATTTGGACCAGACCTGCACAGCTGTGGAGACTTAGCACTGCATATTAGAGATGTCAGGCTGTTGGAGTTAATTGCTAGCTTGCAAGTCACAGATGGAATGCATTTGAAGTAAGTTATTAAGTATCAAAGGTACAAATTCTTGGGCTATCCAGCAGCTTAAAGGAGGGGGAAGGTGGTTAGCTGAGTTTTTCTTTGTAATTTTATGTGGAAAGGTCTTGGGCTGTTCATGAGAATTATCAGAATTATTTAGACATCGTATTTTTCTCATCTTCTTTGCTATGAGAAGTGAAAATGTTTTATTGTTTCGCAACATGAAGGTTGATCCACATAGAAATAGGAGAGAAGGATTGGAAGCATCATCCTTAATTATAAAGTCCTTTTTGCTGCTGTCTTCATAAAATTATCTCAGTTCATCTTGGAATTACTTAGAGGTTGTTTTTTTTCCCCTGCTGTTTCTGCAGAAAAGCAATTCAAGAACATATTTTTTCTGATGGTAGGAGACATCACTACTGTCTAGCTTAAGTTCATTCTCAGTTCAATGTTGTTCACAGACTAAGAATACCTGTTAACTTAAGCAGCTCTTTTTTTTCTGACTTCTTCCTTCTGTGTTGTACCTATAGAAAGTAATCATATTCCAACTCAGCCTGGATACTGGGAGACTTTGCAAATGAAATGCTTCAGGTCTAGTGCTTTTACTCCCTAGGTGTCTCCCTAGTCGCCTTTCTTCAACACTCACACCTTCTTATTCCTCAGTGATTTTTTCAAATCCTTTACACTTTTCACATTCATAATTTCTGGGGAAAAAACAGAGAACCTCAAATGCAAACCTTTTTCATTATTGATACTGTGAAAATGGGAAAATGCTGGATTTGAGAGATCCCACAAAATACCCCTTGTTTGAAAAGTAGTAATTGACCACAGAAACCCCATGGAAGAGAAGAAGTAAGGCAAATGCAGCACCTTGACTCATCTGTCCTGTCATTTTCCAGCCCTGAGCTCCCCTGTCCCCCTCACACAGGAGGCAGCAAACTGTTTGAGCAACGGGGATTTTTTTTGTAGCAGACAGTTCTGCGTTTGTCTTCTTATCTCACCTGTAGGAGCAAAGGTAAATTACAGTACCAGTTTTTAAGGAAATGAGGCATTTAGAGGACAAGCAACTTGCTTCCAGGAAGGAATTCAGACTACCCTGATGTTAGACATAGCCCAGATCTCCCGAGGCAAAAGCTGTGACTGAACTAGCCTCACCACCACACCTTGCCCTTCAAATAAATGCATATCTGAGAAGAACAAGTTCAAGATAATGCTAGACATGGATCACAAGCTGAGTGTCAAGGATAACCAAGCTCTAGAAAATGTAATGTATAAGGAAAAAGTGAATGAACAAGGTTTGTCTAAGCCAGACAATAAGGGAATAAATGGCAGCAATGCTCAACACAATTGCAGTGAGGAATGGGGACATATATGGAGGAATAAATAGAAAAAGAATAAATAGAGAAAGAAACAATGGACTTGAATTGCTACAAGAATGTTTTATCATGCGTTAAAATATGTATCTCATATGTGTGCACGTGAAAATGAGAAATGGATTAGAATAGATTGGTAAGGAAATTTGCAACACCTCCTCTACTGGAGGTATCTAAGAACAGTTTAAAGTGATTAAATTAGCCTTTCTCAGGAAAGGCATTGTTATAGCTGATTTTCCTTTGCAAATGATGAACAGACCATACAGGAACCTTCCAGACCTGTGAGCCTGTGGCAAGGTTTAGTCTTTCTTGCATTTGCTCATCTATCCATTCTCTATGGAATCTCCACTAGGAAAGCTTGTAAGCTTTAACAAATATAGCAGTCTAGGTCTTAAACTTGACATCTCCTGCTTTGATGAGAAAACATAGATTGGTGAAGGCAAAAAAAAAGTTGCAGGAACAACTTCTTTTTGTACAGAGTGGCAATAATAGTTCTTTTTTACTACGTGTGGTTCCAGCTGGGGCTTACTTTGTTTCCTAAAACCAGTAGGATTTGATATCTTCGTCTTGATGGATTACCATTTTGATATTGCTACTTGCTTTCCCCTCCTCAGTATTATTCAGATGAAGGAATTTTTTTTGTGATAAATTCCCCATCAGTGCCTCTATTCTTCCTCTCTCAATTCGTTTTCTGGGTAATTTTAGCTGGCCTTTCTAAAATAGCCTTCATTACTATTAATCTATGTCTCCTACAATATCTAATTACATAAGGCTATCATACACATGAGTTTGTGTGAAAGCCTTTTATGTTTAAACTCAATAACCCGACTCTATAATTAGAGACAGCAGATTGATTTTAACTCTGACTGCCATTAGTTTTAACGTTACTAGTTCACCAACTTGTAGCGGCCACTGTGGCTGCTCAGGGCTGCAGGCTGCAGTGGAATGGAGCCAGGTAGGTCCTGCCTGCATCACTCTGATCCAGCAGCCCTGTCCTTCAGACAGACAAGGAAATTATTACTTCGCCTCTCCACAGCCAAAAAAAAAAAAATGTGGGGAAAAGAAGAGGACCAGAACAGATGCCTTTTTTTTAACACAGGTTTCCCCAAACTATGGCATGCTTGTGCCCTGCTCCCATTCAGAGCTTTTTCACTGTGATGTTTCACAAAAATATTAGACTCTGTGTTTACAGTCATAGATTTAGTGAGATTTGGGATGGTACAATTTTTTAATCTAAGGAAATTTTCTATTAAAAATGGAAGATTACTTAATTTACCTTTTCTGGAAGGTGTTCACACGTCCTTTCTTTTATTTTTTTTTAAGGAAAAGATAAACATTCCAGTTTACTTTAAATTAGTTTTGTTTTTCAGCAGTGAAGAACTTGGAAAAAAAATTAATCATGGATGCAGTGATAAGCTGGGAAAAGCCCCCAGAATGGTTGAAGAAAATCCAGAGTAGAAGAACAAGAAGGAAAGAAACTTAGAAAGTTTGAGCTTGTAAATAAAACATTCTTTGGATATTAAGCATGGGGAAGCATAAGATGACATTTGCTTAATTTGTAGCAAAGAAGATTTAGATGTGACTTTAGGAAAACCTTGCAAATTTAACAATAGAAAATCGCAGTTACAGGCTACTGAGAGAGATGGCAGAATTCCCAATGGAAAGTTTCAACAATTTATTTCCAGAATGCCCTCGGTATGTTCAGTTCTGCCCCATTATGGAAAGGTAGCCTGACCCAGTCTTGTGTTACTCTGAACTACCTTCCCTGTATAGTTTCAAAGAGAGGTAAAGGAACTTGAGAAAACCTTTCTCAAATTTTAGTTTCTTGTGAAATCAAAAGATTTTGTGAAAACCAGATGGTTTTGGGTTTGGTATTTTTCAAAAGTTTTAAAGGTGGTTCTCTTTCAAAACCTCTAATTCTTTATCTTATTTCTAAGAGGAGGAAAATAAGTCTCTTAAGATTTCAGCGTGAGAGCCACTTTACCCGGGCTGTAAAAGGAAGTGAACTTATTTTTTTGGATTTTACTGCTGTGTAAGCCTAGTTTTGACTGATAAGCATGACAAAATGTTTTTCTCTTACTCATAAGACTTATACTGCAGGAAGAAAGCCTCTAGCAAATTGGATGTAGACAGCAGCATCTCTTCCAACTTGGCATCACCTCAGCCAATTCAGAAGAGACAGTAAAATCTATCAGCATAAGGAAAAAGGCAATTAGTTGGCTACCTAAAATGAACAGAGAACTACCTCCTTCACAGCTGGAGGCACACACCACTGTTATTTTGGAGACGATGTCAGTTACTGTAGTGGGAGAGGTGAGAAAAATCAACCAAAATTAGATCGATTCATGATTTCTTCTGCTCTCTGCGGCACAATTCCCAGGAACTGTAAGCAGCCACTCCAGAGTGTAGGTCTTCAGATGCTGTGTGTTTTGCAGCTTGGCACTTGGTGAGTGTATTCTTCCTCCCGGTGCCTGCTGACAGGTCTGGCCCTGCTACCATCTGGCTTGCAAAGTAATGAGACCACATGAAATGGAGCTTGAAGAAATTAACATTCTTCCTTTAATCTATTAATAACTGAAAAGTGTTGATTTTGATGACAGCTAGATACTTTATTGTGAAGCAGATTGGTTAATTAGAAGCATCGTAATGAAGGTTATATTGGATATGTGTATCCCTTCAGAAACACACATATTTTTAATAAGCAAAGTTCGGTTTTTCTCACAGCTTTAAGCAGTCATGGAAAATGCTATGTGTGAAAAAGTCAACAAAACTAAAAAAAAGATGATTTTCTCCAACTCTCTGTAGCTGCTTTTTCACTATGCAAACCGTCTGTCTATTTAGAGTATGGCTACCAGCTAAAAGCTGTCAGCATATGAAAGGATGCACCAGGCATGTGCAGATCTGTGCACCTCTGCCACTTCACCTCATTTTCAGGGTCCTGGAGGATATCTTCCCAGCATGAATAAGCACACATACAGCCACCTTATTTAAAAAGGAAAAACATTCGCATTTACCAGACTTAACTCCGAGGGTAATAAGCATCTCATTAGGGTAATTTGTGTGCTTCTGCCACTGGCAGTCACAAAATCCAGCTGACCCACAGGCATTTCTTTCTGTATTTAAAGCAAGTCCGTCTAGATTTGAACTAGTTCAGGTTAAGTCTAAAGAACCTTGGATAAAATGGAAGAAATAGAGGTGTGGCTTGATTTTATTAAATATATTTTAAGCTGATCTACAGCCACACTGGTGCAATTTTGAATTTAGCCATTGCCTTCTGGCAACCTGTTATTCTAGGAGTAGCTTGTTCACATGTCAAGGCTTTCAGATTGAGGAGCTGGCAGTTAAAAAATACCTTCCATTTTCCTGGCACAGATATTAACTGGTACAAGTCGATGCTTGTAAAACCGGTGGTTATTTTAAATATATGCCTCTAAGTTAAATGTCTCCTCATTACCACTTTCCAAATGAGTGAGGTGCAGGGAGTGCAGGCACAACTGAGCAGTTCCAACATCCAGCGTGGACCCTCAGCACTGCCGCCTCTGACATTTTCTTGCCCACTCTATCGTTGAACACCATGTGGCCATGTCAGCTGTTTGGTGTAACTTATTAACCGTGCTGAATGGCAGTTTTTTGCTCTTGATCCTTAAGCTCATGTTCCTGTAGTAACTAAAACATCTCATTAAGATTCCCTGTTATTCACCATCAGAGATGCAGAGGCATCACAGACCACTCCTGATTTCTCCTCCATCTCTCCACACTTTGCTGCGATGCTTCACCCTCTCTGACTCCACCTCTATACAGGCTTTGCTCTGATTTCTACTCCCATTGATGCTCCTCTGCTACCTGCATTCACTGTTTTCTTTCCGCTTCCCTCTTCTTCCTCTTCTTCTTCCAGCCACTCCCCAGATACTCCATCCTGAAAACCTTGTGGAAAAGCCAGGGGAAGTTTTGGGGGCCCAGAGTGAGCCTCTACAAGCCCTGTGGGGGTACCAGGTGCCGCCTCCCAGTGAGTCTGCAGCAGCTGCCCAATCTGTGTCATGCTCAGCCCCAGCACCTGATTTCTCACCTTTCAACCCTGGAACAAAGCAGGTCCAGCAGTACTAATCAGAGGACTGTATTTGCATAGACCCCATTGCCTGCTTGGATCAGGTTCAAGCCTCTCTGGAGGCTCTGTGCTGGATTGACACGCAGGTCCCAAAGAGGCAGCTTAAGCCTGTGTCTGCCAAAGGCTGCTTCTCCCCAGAAGTCCATTCATCTTTTTATCATCATGGGCTGCATTGTCCTTAGATGGGTCCGGCTGGCCCCGGCCCTCTGCCACGTGCTGCCTCTGGCACTGACAGAATCATAGAATCACTGAGTCACTAGGTTGGAAAGGACCCACAGGATCATCGAGTCCAACACGTCCTCTCAGTCACTAAACCGTGCCCCTCAGCACCTCATCCACTCATCTTTTAAACACCTCCAGGGATGGTGACTCAACCACCTCCCTGGGCAGCCTGTTCCAGTGCCCAATGACCCTTTCTATGAAGAATTTTTTCCTAATGTCCAGCCTGAACCTCCCCTGGCGGAGCTTGAGGCCATTCCCTCTTGTCCTGTCCCCTGTCACTTGGGAGAAGAGGCCAGCACCCTCCTCTCTACAACCTCCTTTCAGGTAGTTGTAGAGAGCAATGAGGTCTCCCCTCAGCCTCCCCTTCTCCAGGCTAAACAACCCCAGCTCTCTCAGCTGCTCGTCATAAGACTTGTTCTCCAGCCCCTTCACCAGCTTTGTTGCTCTTCTCTGGACTCGCTCCAGAGCCTCAACACCCTTCTTGTGGTGAGGGGTCCAGAACTGAACGCAGTATTCGAGGTGTGGACATGATGCAATAGCATCTTTCTGCTCATCTAAAGCTTAATGCTGACTGCATGAAACAGTATTAAACTGTATTTAAGCAGGGTAACTTCAGATTTTTATTACTAAATTCGAGCAGAAAACAACTATGAGATATTTATGACATTTACCATGCAATCAATTGTTTCTTTTCTCAGATGGTTGTTCGCATCAATAAGTTCAGCTTTGGCACTCCCAAAACATTCCTAGCAATTCCTAGCATTAAGTTTAGGAGGATAACAAAATGCTCTTCAGGTTTGTAACTGTAGGTCTGCTGGCTTGCGCAAAATGGCTGTAGTTTTCCTTGATAACGTTCTTCCCCTCCCACAGGGCCCTGGCAGCTGAGCTGCATAGCCTCGTGGCGCAAAGGCTCCCTGCTGATGTTAGCGAGCTCTTTTCCTGGTGAACAGACAACAGGGTATATTTGTGCTGGTGTAACAGTATCAATGGGTAGAAAAAAGCAATGGCATAATCATCAGAATGGCAAAAAAATGAATACTTTTCTTTCTCATCCTTTGAGTATCCATATTTCTTCTTCCAAATCTTGCTCACTTTGTGGGGAAAATGCAGGGCCAGCGCTATCAACTGGATATATCTGAAGTTAAGCTTCTTTTTAAAATTTTTGAACACCTAAACAGGATTGGCTCACAACCTCTTAATGTTACCTCTACACTCTTGGAAATAGAGTCTAAAAATAGATTATTTGTGCAATAATAATTGTGTTTAAATACATTGTCTCCGGAGTATCTCATTTAGCTATTAGGTATACTACAATTGCAATATCTAAATAACAATAACAGAACAAAAAACCCACAGTACTTTATTCAAAGTGGAGAGAGCATTCAGGGATGTAGCAGCAGGGTACATTATCTGGAAGAGAAATGCAGATTTCAAGAGAGCATATGTAGAACAGCTCAGCAGAACAAAACCAGAGACAAAAGACCTAAAGTTTTGCATATATTTTATTACTGTTCTAGAGACATTACAGCTCCATCGTTGACCTGTGAAGAAAGATACTTCTCATCCATAGCTGGAATTTAATTTCTATGTTTGAAGAGAACATTTTATTTTTGAACAGAAGGGAGTGAGAAGCTGAAGAAATGGAACCAGACAACCTGGTAAGCACTGATGAAAAACAGGGAAAACCAACCAGTTTACAACTTTACTCTTTCTTTCTTTGTGTACTGTGGTCTCCAGGACACATAGTGTTACCAGAAAAGGTCTGTGGGAGGAGTCACACCTTTCCAACCTCCCTCCCCTATCCTCCACACCTCAGGATTATAATTGAATTACTCTAAAATTGGCATTTGTTTTGGAAAGTTTTTCTGATCCTGCTTCTGGTTTTCTTTTAAGCTGTGACTTACACCACTGGTATCTTGGTAGAAGATGTTTCTTGTGATTTAGAGCAGGGTTAAAACTAAGCAAAGGCCTCTGTGGGATCTCAGAGCATCGTTCCAGAGTGCTCACTCAGCTTTGCAGAAACCGTACAATCTGTGTAACATCACGCATGTAATACTTAATCCTGCAAGTGATACTCAAGGGAATAGTACCACTGACAACAGGCATCTAAGTTTAGCACCAGATTTGAAGACTGGCACACAGTCAATAAAACAATCTAAAACTGCTGCCCAGCACTCCTACAATAGTAACAGCCACAACTGACTATCACACACCCACCAGACACTCTACAATAACATGCCTGGGAGGTGTTTCTGCAATAGTCTAGATAGTCAGTGAAAAAGTAGAGGGAGAGGGAAAAAAAGCAGCTTCCAGATATAAAATATTTTGAGGCTCCTTTCAAGCTATTATAGCTGCACTAAAACTGGCCTTGAAAATTTTAGGCATGTTACTGATGGGTATGAAAAACATCGTATCACATACTAAATGGAATATTATTGATACATTCACAAATAACCCTGAAAAATCACTTAATTTAACAAAAATAAAATTAGTGAATGATGTTAAAGAATTGTATGCAGCTCCATCTGTTGTCTCTTTTGTTCTTCTGTTGAGTATCTGCACATCCACTGAAGGTTACCATTACTGTCTGAGTGCATACACCCAATGTGAGTAAACGGAAATGATTTATTTTGTGAATTTCAAAATTCAGAACTTGTGAACTTCAGCATTAAGCTTGTCACTGAAAAAGCAGTTTTATAAAGCATTTCATTAATCTTACCTCATTGTATAAGTTATTAATTTTAAAGGATTTGTTGCTATGTGTTTTCATAGTTCAATAAAAAATGAACAAGTTGTATTGGAAAAGGATATGGAGCAGAAGGCCTGTGCCTTTGGGGACTGACACCAGTTATTAGACACATATCTTAAGGAATCTGAAATTCCTCCTGGCAGGTGTATCATAAACAGGGAGCTGCAACTTATGCTCTGTTGGTGCTGAGCTACATGGCTATTATAATTAAACTTACATTAAAAAAAGAACCCTCCTGCTGTTCCCCTCTCCTTCTGGAAAGGCTAGCAGTTTTCTTCAAACAATTATGACAATATTTCTAACACCTCTGCATTAGTTTTCAGGATATAAAACATCACGTGCTCCTTTACATGGCCAGACTCCAGATGAGGGGGAAGGGAGCGCAAGAACAGTGAACAGGGAGCAGTGTTCCTACTCTGATTTTTAGGATAAGGTGAAATAGCTACACAACTGTCTCAGTAAAAGGAAAAAGAAAATCCAAACAAGAAAACAATGTAAGGAAGTCCTATGAGGCTGTTACTTTCCTGGGTTGGCCAAAGATCTATGTACCTTTGCTATATTGTGTATTTAACTTGTGTAATGAGGATGGCAAAATTAAAGGTGAAGCTTCACTAGGAACTGTGACCACTTTTGTCTCTTCTCCCTGACAATTCCAGTCTCCAGTCTCAGACTCTTTCCCAGGCTGGTGTCCTCCCTGGAATTCAGTCTCTCATACCCTTGCTGACTCTGGACCATTTTGCAGTCTGGGTCACTCGGTGTCAATTAATTGCACCCCTTCCCACTCAGTCCCGTTTTTGTTCTTCCACCTCTTCTCTTCCTCTCAGTTTTCACCTGCCTGCGGGCTCACAGTTTATTCACATATGCCAGAGTATTCATATTGTGATTGAAATTGTGAGGGCATATAGAAACTGCATTTTAATAAACCTCTACTGATCCTATGCCAAGTGAATTATCAAGTTGCAATTTAGGCAAAAGTTTGACACATGAATGGAGCTTTCTAGCTCCCCTCATGTTGCTGCTTGGGGCACCAGAAGTTTTCACCCTCTCCAATGCATTAACTTGTATGAGAGAGACAGCTTCTCTGCAAACAGTTTTTGGCTGAATTCTTTAGAACAAATTTGTTCTTCAAAGAGGAAGTCATAGACAAAACACTTATGAGCACTTAGAGCTTTGCAAAGTTGTAAGCAGCCAAAAAGAGGGGGTAAAATGGGGACCAATACTAAACCGTAGGTACAGCCAATGCTGGGATCTTGTTTGTAGTAGGCAGATATGTCTGAGTAGTTTCTATATTGCATGCTGTCCACCTGCTGCTTCAAGAGGTGTTCAGTCTATGTCAGAAAATGCTAGCACTTCTGATTCTTCTCCAGCCAAGTCTTCCAACTGTAAATTCCCAAAGTGCACAGAAATATTTATAACTTGCATTCATATTGCTAATTGAAATATTAGTAGGAGATACCAGCTGCTCCATGTATCAAAATACTGACATTCATTATTATTGGTTGGCAGAGACTTTGGTTTGGTTTTTTTTATTTTTGTATAAATTTGGTGCTCATGAAAGCATACTGGTGGAGTTGAGAGCACAGGGAAGCAGAGGTCTAAACATGAGCCCTAATCCTATGCTCTACCCTTGCCTTTCAAAGAGCTTTAACTGGAGAGCCAAAGCCTGGGCATGTTCCCCTGGAAAGGAAAAGGCTAGCATAATAATTTGACTTTTTCCAAATTCTCTTTCTCAGTTGTGCAGGAAGAGCACACCAGATATTTGAAAAGGTTTACACTACCCATGTGGCTAGGTGAGCAGTTATATTAACAAGAAGGAAGGCAAAAATTGAAAAAGAAGATTTTGAGCAGCCTTGGAAGAGGTTGCTTTAAGGCAGCTTAACTGAGTCCCTTCAGGGTGAAGATGTTTTATCCTATACATTACAAACGTGAAGTTACCTGCCATTTTCTTAATTGCATATTCAAGTGATGAAGAAGCACTACTGCAAGTGCTATGATCACAAGCAAAATTAATATAGGGTCTCACTACTTTGGGAATGATTTAAAATGTTATTACATGTATAACATTACGTGTGTATTAAATAAAAAAGCAGCGGTCATTTTAGACATTTTACACAATGTAGGAACAGCAGGGGCAATTTCATTATTCTTCTCATGCAGCCTAATAACAAGTGTAATTCTCTTTCTTGGAAAGACAGACTATATTTTATCAATCTTATAGTATCAATCTTGCATAAGTAGGAGGAACCATTACAATTTAGATGTCCCTGTCCTAGACATTGTACAAACAGAAGGAAAAGGTGCTCCACAACAAACAAATGACAACCTTAGTCTAAGGCAGAAGTCAGCTGGTGGCAAGGTAAAGAAAAATTATCATTTTCCTTAGAGGGTATATTGGAAGCAGAATTGTCCATTGCCATGGCTACCATGCTGTGATTTCAGGTTTGCTCTTACCTTAGCAGCTTGTTAAGTTTTCATTTTATCAATCCAGACATTTGTACTACATACTCACCATAGTGGGGCCCAAGAGAGTTGAAAGCTCATGACAGCCACAGTAGCCTTTCAATATACCCATGAAGGAGCATTACACAAGTAAAAAAGAAGTGATCTCATTCTCGGCTTCCTACTGGTATAACTTAAATGGTGATGGACTGTCACTCAAATATAACATTAGAAGGAGAATAAGATACTTACGGCTCAGCATCCCTTAGAAGCAGGTGGAGTATTACCAGTTTACACCTTTACCTTTACAGTTTAACTAGCAAAAATCCAGTATAGCATATACTTATTCGGTGTCTTTGACAGTAGGACTGTCTCCCTCAACTATTCATGACAAGGCACACAGACACAGTGACTCTGATCCTGAATTTCCTCCTGGTTTGCTGCATTAAATCTTAGCACTTTGTTTTTTGCATTAGTTCCAATGAAATAACACAAGTGAAAAAGCCAAGGGTTCCCAAAACTCCAGTGACACAGGGTGAACTCTGCTAGTGGTGGGACTCTGAAGTTCTTCTCCAGGAGTCTGTGTCGGTGGGCTCCAATGCACACCAGCTGAGTGCTAGAGCTGACCAGAATTTTTCCACCACACAGTTTGGTCTGAAAACTCTTGTCAAAAATATCTCTTAGAGGGCAAGCATATAGTTTCATTGAGGGAGATCTTTTGGGTTTTATATAGGTAGAATATTTAACTGGAGAGGAAACTTCTCTCCACAGAATTGGTCATCCAAGGCATAGAAACCATGGTTGCCTTCCCTGCTTTACATGAAATACATGAGTTATTTCAGCCTGTGCTTCTCACTGCCTTTCTTAGCACTATAAGTGCGAGTAGTTGATTATTTCAGGCTGAATCAGTTTATTATTCTTCAGTATTTTGGGTGCTTCTTGTTTCACCCTGCCGTGAAAGGAATGCCTTTTTTTTCAGCCCAGAACATCTATCAGCCACCCGGACTTACTGAGAGCCTCAAAACTCTGCCATCAGATTTTATCCTCACAGCACATCCATAGGAGTTAGGGAAAAATGTTAGTTTTATAAGGTGGATATTGCAAACAGCACTGGTTATAACTTCTGTCTAAGGCCACCAAGGAAGCCTGGAACTAAAGCACTATTTCCTGTTTTCCTTAACCATGAGGCAATTGTAACCAACAAATCTTAGGCAGATATATAAAAAACTCTATAGAAAATCTAGATCCACTGTTTTCAAATGAGCTAAATACCTTAGCTGCCCTGGCATGAGCACTTGAACTGGACAGCCCATTGCCAAACATACATGGCTTACATGCACTTGAAATCAAGACCTACACTTTACCTCCATTTGCAGACTTCTGTGAGTAGTTCCTGAAATCATGAAACTAATATAATCATGCTTTCTGAAAGCACAGCAGCTTTGCTTGTCTTATTACTTTATCCCCTCCTATTTTTTCTGCTGTTACCCTTAAGTTAATTATAACTGGTGATTTGAAGATCAGAGCCAAATTCAATAATCTCACTGCTGTTTGAAACTTCTACATATGTAATTCCACTTTCGCTTAAGCTGGTTTAATTTTTAATAAAATCTTGGAGAGTGAGGTTAACAGAATTTGTTAGCAAAACAGCAGCTTAGCAGCTGGGGAAGGCACATCATCAGCTGCCTTTTTGCTATAGAGTTGGTTTCTGGGTATATAGCTTTTCAAGTATCATGCCTTCATAATACACTTTTTAGGAATATTTCTTAGACAAACTTGCATCATGTTGGATTATATCAACTTCTGACAGTTTTTTCTCACTATGTGTAACAGCATATTATTAATTAACTTTAGGATATGAGCCTCTGACAGCCTCTCAAATGGAAGAGAGCAAGTTCCTTAGGGTTAAAGGCTAAGAATTTAATTCTGCAAAGAAATCCACAGCAGTGTACTGCTGCATGTTTGTATGTTTGGGGTTTTTTTTGCAATATCAAAGTCTGCATCCCAATTCTATAATACAGTTCACGTTAACTGGACCAAATATCTATACAGATTCCCACAGGACATTGGTTAGCCTTAAATACAGCAAGCAGTTGAGATGTACATACAGACCAGAAACAAAATGTAGAGCACAGAACAAGGAAATAACTTACAGTTATGGAAAAATAAGACTAGGACCAGTCTGGAGATACAACCTGCTCTCTTCCTTCTCCCCTGTGGCAGGATCAGCTCCGTCTTTGCTTTTTGTGGCAGCTGAGCTCAGAACTACCCAGCTCTGGAGGTGCCCTGGCCTGCATCCACTGCTTCCCACTGCTTTGCTGGGTTATTGCCATTATGAAATTTAGCCTGCTGGCTCACTGGAGCTTTTTGTGCTGCTAGTTAAACTCTTTGCTTCTTTGGACAATTATCTACTTCCGCGTGAAACTTCAGCTGCCACATGAAGAAATTCTCCGAAACTGAAGACTTTTGGGTTTATAATTTCTCAGACCAGACACATGAAGCCCTTCCTGCAGTTCAAATGTGAGATTGCATATTCTGCCACAGGTTAGCCTGGGATGCAGCTTTCGCTAGGTTTACAATGGCTGCATCATTGCAATCACATCACTCTGACATCACATCACTGTGTGCAATCACATCACTCCGACATTGAGTCCATCACCAATTAGTCTGAATAGCAGCTCACACCCCCAACTGCATTGACTCAGTACCATACTGTGCACTTCAGAACCATGGTTTATGCTATTCCCTTTGTTGTGTGTTTTTTTTCATCCAGGCAGTTCTCCATAAACAAGTTGCTGCTGTAGTAGCTTTCTCTCAGATTGCGGTAATTCCCACCACTAACAAAAAATTTTAAAAAGCCCCATAGGGCTCAAAAGTCTCCAGTGGGGTAATATGGGTGTTGAAAGACCAAAGGAAATCTTTACATTAAGAAGGCAAATTATAAGATTTCTTCCAAGAGCATTAACGTTATACATCCTGAACATGTTTTAAAATATCACACTCACTGAACTCTTAATCACATTTGAACATATAATGATGATGCCAATATTTTGTGTGTCATTATAAAAATAAATTTCTGCAAAGATCTACAGAGTAACCATTGACAACAGAAGTTTCATCCTGATGAGTTCACTGCATCAGTTTGGGAAGAAAATTCTTCCAAGCAATCTTGTCTCAAATGCACTGTCTAATTAATCTATTAATATTAAAGGCAAACAGTTGCCAATCTTGAAGTGCAATTTCACCCCTTGTGCATTGTCTCTACAGAAGATCCGTTATTCCAATGCAATTAAACTCTGAGCTTTTGCAATGATTTATTAATAGTAGTTTGTAATGCAGCAAACTGGGTTTGTGCCCCAACAAACCATACGCATACCAAGGATATTGATAAGTTTCAGAGCTCTTATTCTAAGATTGACAGAAGGGAAGAGATACAGGAGACAGAGCCAGGGTACTGTAAACATAGCTTTTCAGTTGCACCTTTTAAAAGCGAGTGTGGTTGATATACAAGTGATTTGTGAGGGAAGCAGCATCAAAGTTTGTATATGTGAGACTTCAGACAACAGAATACAGCCAGTAGTCTTTTGGATGAACTTCTGTCAAAGACAGGAACTTCACGATGCTCATTACATACAAGGTTTTAAAGTTACAAATATTTGGATAATGTAGAACAGAGAAGAAATTCAGCAAGTTCTCCTTCCGTAGATAGAGAGGGAAAGGAGCTTCTTTTCCATTTCATAAAGCCCAGTGGTTACGCTGGAAGAGAACTGACAGCGCATATGGTTGCTTTTGGTGCATAATTCACACTTTTTTGGACTGTTCCCTCCAAGGATGAGGGGAGGAAGGGAAGGTCTCTGTGCTTCCCACATGTATTTATTATACCACTGACTCTGTGGAAATCCTGTATATTAATTCCACAATAAAAAGCTATTCTTCATGTATCTTTCCTGCTGGTCTTTACAAATTTGAATGACTGATGCATGCACCACAGGTATGCATTTCTTGTAACCACATATTCACAGACAAAATTAGAACCACATATTTTGTAGATGAACTCAGAAGAATTTCACTTAACTGAATGTAGTGATAAGAAAGTTCTCGTTTCCATACTGACGGAACATGAGACTGCCAATACCTGGGGTTTTGTTACAGTTTCATTCCCAGGGTATGGCATTCCTTGTTATCATTACCAGTGCTCTTTGCCATCCCAGTACAATTTACTCTAACTGTTAAGTTTTGCAGTGTATATCCATGTATCAGTGCCTTTTAAAAGGTGTCAGAGATTGAACATGATTTAAAATAACTTAAGTAATTAATTTTTAAGTTAAATAACTTTAAAAAAACTAACTTAAAGTAACTTAAAATATTAAAAATCGATTTAGCTGTAGTTAAGATATCCAATCAGAAGACACCCAGCAACACAAAACCTTCATTAATCTTTAGTTCTTTCTTATAAATGTCAGTTTCTTGATAGTTGCTATTACTATCTGTAAATGCTATAAATTTCATTACTATAAATTTCATGTACCCAAACCAAATGAGTACCAAAAGAGACTGAGGGTTTTTGTGTGTGTGTGTGTGTAACTTACTTTCCCCCAGTATTTCTTTGCAGTTATAAGCGATAGAATTAAAGACAAGGTAGATTTTTCTTGCGATTATATTCTGAACTGAAGCTTTAAAGAACACTATGTATTAGAGGATACATGAAAAAAGATGCGATACTTGGCAACACTGGTTTTGTTTCATTACCATCAGATCCAAATGCATGGAAGCTGCTCCCAGCACTGCTAACATTTACTCCTCTGGAAACCACCCAGTCCACCATCATTCTCCAGGCTGCAAAGGAGGAAGATGGTGCCTGGAAGCAGTGATGAAAGCTGGCTGTTAAAAAGCGTGTTCTGAGCAGAGATTTGTTTTGAGTCAGGTAGCAAAATATCTGTCTGCAAAGGAGGCAGGCGCTTGATGAGTCTGTAGGCAGACCTTGCTCAGGTGGTGGCAGGTTGCAGATTCTCCACCAGCTGGTCTGGAGGCTCTTGTAAGCCGATGGAGGAGAGCAGCTCCTCCTCTTCAACCAGTTTCTAGCAGCTTTCAGTTTTACACAGGAATGAACAGATAGAGCACAACTACTGCTTCTCAGCACAGAATAGAAGTCTTTCATTCTCCTGGCTTAGAAAACAAGTCTCTCCTAGGATCTCACGTTTCTCCCTGGCGTGTGGCTAAGATTATCCCCTTAAACTGTTTGTACGATCTTGTGGTGTTACTGTTGTTTGGCAGTTTTTCTGGCTTTCTTAGCCACGCAGTACATGCACAAGATGCCGCTGTAAAAGACAACCATTAAACATTTCCACTCCAGGCCTGTAGGCTGGCTTGAAAATGCAAACATCTCCTTTATTGCACGCCCTTGTGCAGGATGTAATATCCAGCAATGGTATTCCCTAGCAACAAAGTTCAAGGAAAAATCTTCTCATTTGAAGTTTAGAATTGGGGAAAGAAAAAAAAAGGATGGTAAAGCCATGAACAGATTGCAAATTAAATCTCCATGATGAAATTAAATACAATTGATTTTTTTAAACTTTTTGTGTGTTAATAGCCAGCTCGGAAGAGGAGGGCAATTTTGGAGCAATAGCTGGAGGCAGTACCAGTGGGGATTTACTCCTGCAGTTCAGATGACAGGAACATGCACAGGGCTATTTCAGGGGCTCTGCACTGTATTTAGCAGAGTTTTAGGTTCCCTAGAGAATAATCAGTAGTGAGGGTGGGCATGAATGTGATTATGGGGACCTCAACATACCATATGTTCTACAGACTTAATGTATGGAAAAATGATTTCCTAATTGGTAACACATATCTGAAACAGCTGCTGTTTAAGAAGAAGCAAATCCATCACTTAGGACTCTCAAGAGAAGTCAAATCATACTTTATACATGTAACTGTTGGATTAACTTTTCCCCATGAGGTGGAGTGTAACTTCTGTTGTATTTGATCCAGACACCTGACTGCCTTTGTAGACTGAACAAAGTATCTTCATGCCAAAATTAAATGGTGATTCATTCTAAAGGAAACAGGGATTTTCCAACTTTCTTGAAGGAAACGTTGTGAAAGATAGAAAGCTTTCAAGACAGGATACCCCATAGCTGTCTGATAGGTAGGGCGTACAAATTAGTCAAAGTTAAAAGAATGCTTTCTTGGAATAAGAGTACAAAGCCTGTCATTGTCAACTGAGGAAACCACTACTGTTTCTAGAATATCAAAATGCCTATAGAAGCTTTCCTCTGGTTTAGTTTAGCTTAGGCCGTCCAAGGCCAAAATTTTGCTGGTCAAAAAAAAAAAGCAGCCATCTCTTCAAAGTGTTCCCCAGGTGTGGTTTCTGTCTTCCACAGGATTCAGCCTTCAGCAGTGAACAGTAAGCATCTTCAGAGCTTGTCAGACCCTGTGAAGCCTTGATAAGCAAGTAACAAGGAACCACTTTTCAGAACACCTTTTTTCCTGTTCTCTTTCCAGGAAACCTTGTTCTTTTTCCAAATTGAAGACCAAGCCAGAATACTTAATACACCTGTATATGGAGCTACCATATCTAAAAGTGAAATTAACATCAGCTTTATTTCTTAAGACGGAGATAAACTCAAGATGGCTTTTGCATGCTCAGTCAAGAGGATCTAATTTTGGAGCTGTGGACTCTTTAGTATTCATGAAAAAGTCATCTATGCCAAAGAGGAAGCTTGCCATTCAAGCAATATTTTACCTTTCAAGTCCTATTCCAAGGAAACACAAATTAAACAAAACCTAGGCAAAATTCCAGTTGAAGAGGTTCCTAGTTTTACCAGGAACTTTGCTATAGGTGGTGGAAATTCATTAAAAAACAATAAAATAAAGTAAGTAGGAAACTTTGAAGAAGCGGAGTCTAGGCATCAAGAAATGAAAGTTATCCTTTCCTTAGGGCAGTTATTTTTCTGAGTTTTGGATGGCTAGTTGTCAAACAAACCTGCAGCTGTCTCAAAAAGGAGAGAATTAGACAACATGGATAACTGTCTCAATTGCCAGCCCTCTGAATTTAAGAAAGCATTGGAGTATTTAGGGAATGTTGGACAGACCGTAAAGGAGAGGAACTGGACGAAGGAAAAAAAGTCAGAGTTGAGGGACTTTGAGACTCTCAGTTATAGATATGTATGTTTACACAATATACCCATAGCCATCAATAAGAAAATTATGTGGGTAGGAATTCAGGATTTAAAGGAAAAGGGCGGGAACATTGAATCTCACAGCAACTGAAAGGGAAAGAAGGAGCAGGGAGCCCATACAGCCCAGGGTATTGATCAAGTACCAGGGAGATTAATTGGAAGAACAGAAAACCACATAGGCAAAAATCTTTCTGGAGTTGAAGAAGAAAGATAATTCTTGGTTAAGAAAATATAGGTCCAAGGAGATGCAAATAACAGCTCTGAGACCGG
Source organism: Phaenicophaeus curvirostris (assembly GCF_032191515.1). NCBI lineage: Eukaryota > Metazoa > Chordata > Aves > Cuculiformes > Cuculidae > Phaenicophaeus > Phaenicophaeus curvirostris. Next base: position 22,479,973 of record NC_091397.1, on the reverse strand, counting down.
TTCAGACATGGATTTCTTGAAACAAGAGAGGAAAGACCGATGCAGGAAAATGAAGAGAGCAAAACAGAGATGTAAAGGAGATCTCAGAGCAAATTAATTTATAGGATTTCAAGAAGCTTAGAGGCAAATGGAAAAAGGGATGACAAGATGGTTGAGAAAAGCTTGCTTTGTATTCACTTGGAGCACTGGTACTGAAAGCTGAGCTGATAGGTAGGAGGTGGGGTACTGAACAGAAGTAAGTGATTTTATGGCTTATAGAAACAACTAGCCAGAAGGAAAAATATGTCTTGATTAATGCAAGGTCTTTGAGTGTATCCAGAAAAAAATACAATATTTTTCCTGTTAATTACTAGGGACAGTTCTTGAAATGCAACAGCTTGTTTTAAAGAGCATATGGTAGGGGGTGCTAGGCAAAGGCAGCAGACAATGTGTTACTAAAAGAAGATGTCTTTTACATAAGGAGACATATGTAATCCAAATTTATCCACATAGTATCATCAAAATGGGTATTTTAAATCATGCCATCTATAATATTAATATTCAGACTGCAATTATTTGGTAAGGTTTGTACAATCAGTTCTTTACATTAAGGGGCAGTTTGAATTATAGATGTATAGCAAAAGATAAAGGAAAGATAGCCAGGAGACTGTGATGAGTTAACCTGGTGGTGATAAGCGATGTTCTAAGCCAGCCTGATCTCATGCTGAAGCCAATAAATGATCCTGTCATCTGGAAGCTTCTCAAAACTCTGCAACCACAGGACTTACTCCTTTTACTTAAGTGTCCTTTTCCTGCCTTCCTGAGGCTCACTTTGAATATGTGCTCATAACTTAAATTTGTTTTTCAGTAATGCTATTTTTATGGCATTAGGATTTTATGTCTCTGCAACAACATGGTTCTCTTACTGTCTCATTGCCACCTTTTGTCAACTGCCTCTCAGTTTTAAATTCTCTGGCACAGTGTAAAGAATTTTCTAATCTACCCTCTCTTATCTCCACCCAAATCCTTTTGTAGATGAGCCATAGGGGACAAAACTGGCAGTGCTCTGCACATCACTCATAAAATTATTTCTGTTTAAAATAAAATTTTGTGGGTTTTTTTAATAAAGTCACAAACGAACCATGTCACGTAACGGATGAATGGATTTTATTAAAATGAAAAACTAAGTTGAATGCCCATCTTTGCAACATTCCTGAGAGGGACTGAGAGCTGAAAGAGAATGTGGGAAAGGGAGAAGTGCCCAGCACAGGAGATGGTGTGGGAGAAGGTCCCACAGTGGGTCTGCTATGGAGACAGGCGTTTAGACTGATGGCTATGTGAGCTGGGTGAGGTATGGTCCATGTGTGAGGTTTGAGTTAGTTGGGATGATTGGGAGGTACAAGGGGGTCTGAGTGAGAGGGCAGGAGGGAATGGCAGAGCCTGCAGCTCAAGGGGCTCCGTGCTGGTAGCACGCACCATCACCGGCACCTCCAGGGAAAAGTGGCTTCTGTGTTCAGGTGACCACATGGATTCATGCTATATGTGATCTCAACTCTTCATGCAGACTGAGGTGGAGCTAGGATGAAGAGCACAGTCACACCTGTGTGCTTTGATTTTGCAGAGGAATTGAAAACCCCTTGAGATACTTCTCTGCCGGCAGATGGGAAGCCAGCCTACAGGTTGCACGGCAAAGATGCTGCCATGTGATTAATCCTGAAGTGGATTTGGGGATGAGTATGTTAGGTGCTGTAGATTGAGAATGGATGACTAATATTTCCTGTTTCAAATATAAAATTGAAACAGAAGTTATGGTGAATTCAAAATAACAGTAAATCCTGTGTAAACTAAAGAAAAATAGCCCCTTCCCAGTTTTGAAAGTCTTGCTTGTAGAATCATAGAATGATTTGGGTTGGAAGGAACCTTAAAGATCATCTAGTTCCACACCCCCACACCCTCCTGCCATGAGCAGGGTCACCTCTCACTAGACCAGCCTTCAGTAATAGCAGATACCATGATTCCTCTAATGGGCAAAGAAAGTGAGCTTTATTGTTGCCAATATTATCATTCAGCCATCATCTTTCTGTAGACTTGGGCCCCTTAGCTCCTTTTTCATGTGCCTGACAACTTGTCCTCCTCCTGATTACTCTCTTTCTGCCAAAGGAGCTTGAAGTACATACAGCTGCTTGAAAAGAAGAATAGATTCAAAATTCAAGAACTTTCATGAAGTTAAAACATATATATCCTATCAAGTTAGCCCTTCAATATCTATCTTCTCTTGACTTAGCTTGGAGAGGGAGTGGCTCAAACAGCCCTTTATTCCATAGAAAGAGAAATTTGTATGACAGTATCTACCAAAAGACTACACACAGCTCTGAAGAGGTCATACCAGCAAATAATAAAAAAAAATCATTCCCAATGTTCCCTCTTTTTCACTCTCCTAACACAGCTCCTTTCTGCAGGATCTTGTGTTACAAAGTACTTTTCCTTTGTGAGTGGCAGTTTCCATATCAACCTTGCTTTTTTAACTACACTTATACGAGCTGAGATGAAAAGACTGAAGTTGCACCTGACAGCAACTGCACCCTGTTGTGAATTTGCAGCCCTTGCACATGGAGGTGGTCACCAGAGAGTACTACATCAGGAGCATTGCTTCTTCAGTAAACTCTCAGCAGCAGGTTCAGCATCTTCATAACGCACAAAGGGAATTAGATACAGAGGAACGGAAGTCACTACTGAATGAGGGGACACCTTACAATAGTCAATAGGAAGTGCTAAAAAGGGAAGAGTGTTTCTTCCAGACTTAGACATCTGTTTCTTCTCTGGCCCCAAACTCAAAAAATGTATGTGAGATTCACAGACCAACACTGTCACTTAAATCATCCCTTTGGGCACAGACAATGAGTTTCCTTTGTTTCTTTAAAAAACATAGTAACAACATAATTTTAGCAGCTAGTCTGGTGTTAAGATCTGAGTCCCTTCCAGCATGAGGTGGATTAAGCTCATTTCCCAGCAGAGAAGGCTAAATACCAATCCGTAAGGCATACAGGGATGAGCCTTCAGCCTGGTACATGTTCCCTACTGTGCAAAAACACTGGGAAGGCTTTTAGGGTCAGGAGGAGAGATCATAGGAGAAAGCATGATGTTATAAACCCATAAAGATAGCATTCAGCTCAGAGGGCCTTACTTCGATCTGTGCTGTAACACATGAGTAAAAACGCATGCATTAAACAATATTAAACTGTTGTCATGCAGTCACACTGCATAAATGAAATGGTGATCAAGAATGAATCCCCAGAAATCTGCATGAAGAGCAATTGCTATAAACACCTAGCCACATCCCTATTTCTCAGTAGAACACCTCTCCCTGAAACCTTCTCTCCTATTCAAGCTGCTGCTTCCATCTCCTGCCTCTGACCATGCCTCACATCAAAGTCATCTTTACAGCTTTCCCATTATGATTTCATTTCTAGCCTCCCTCCAGCTGGATCTCTAAGCTTTACTTGTCTTCAATCCTATTTTTAAGCCATTTTTAGGTACTTAAACTCCTTCATGGAGTTTATGCACCTTTGCAATTCCAATGATAGACTCTTTGGATTTTAGCTTTGGCATCATGACTCTGGAAAGATGTTTTTTCACTGTCTTACTGCTAATTAAAACCAGCTCACTGAAGGCTCTGATTCACAGTCCCAGGTGGCTCCTGTCCCTTTCATTTGGTACATAGTTATTTTCCAGGTGATTAGTTAGGGTATTTTTAAGTGGTTTTCAAAACCAATGTTTGCTAGGTACAGTGCGTTAAATCCACTCATCAAAACTATACTCATTATATTTTTAAGAGAGAGTAATTATTAATCATGTAGTTAAATTATTCATTTTACTTTCGAATTGGTCCACCACTTTGAAAATAAACAGCTCCATTTGTCCTTTACATATGTTTTAGAACTACATTACTTAACACTCAGCTGTAAGCCTGAGTAAAAATCAAAGGAACAGGAATCTGCAGGCCAATGTTGCATTTCAAGATCTATTCCCACACTTAGCTCTAAAATTCTCATGTGCAGAATTTACCTTCCTTGAGTTGATTCAGTTCATAACCACAGACTTGGCATCAGCAATTATCCCAGGGCAATAAGGCAGAGTACGTGCAACCTTTAAATGGACTCCATGGACCATTGATCCCAAAAGTCACTCACCGAAGGTGGCAGGTGTTTGGACAGTATTATGGGAATAGGTTTATTGATTCAATTCCTTAAATAAAACATTATGAAGAAAAGACTATCTCAAAAGATGTGCAGATTATCCAACAGGCTTGTGGTATGCATCTCACTCCTGATATAAAATATGCATGGTACAAATTCCCTGGGAGTCTGGCTCTTGTCATTTGGATTGTATCACACAACAGCAGCAACCCAGGAAAATGGAAGGATATATGTGAATAACATGTTTACACAGATATGTGACTGAGCGTTAATGCTGAGTCCATTCACTTTACGCCTGCTAAAAACCAAAATTTTCATCTACACTTGACATTTAGCACTGGCTGAACCTTTTCATCTATTTACATTAATTTTTTATTTACAGATCTCACTGACTGTCTAGGCTGTCCTGTATCATTTCAGGGCAAAATCAAACAGCTGAGTTGTTATTTAAAGCTGATTCTACACTGAAAGGAAAATTCATACAATCAGGGATGACTGTGAGGTGACTTAAGCACTTTCCAGCTGAGCTGGGCTCGCAGGCTGTGTGATATTGGAGCCCAGTGGAGCCCAGTTTGGGTTGGCTTGGAAGGACTGGGAAGCACATAAGTGATGTGATTACACAACCAGCTCTTTGAATGCAGCATAGAGAAACTGCAGAAATTGTCTCATAGGTGCAACACCTGGGCTGGCATCTCTTTCATCATCCCAAAGACCAGGGTAGACATCAAGGCTTAGTGCTGGTGTGCTTTCTGCAGTGGGCTGCTAGCCTGGATACAAGTGCAGTATCTTTGCAGGGCTGCACAGCTCACCAAGGCAGCAGGCAACTCCCCACACCATCGCTGCAGCTCACATCCCAGTTGTATCAGGATTCACACATTGACACAGGCTGTGGGAAAGATTCCCTCATCTTGGTGGCCCCAGTTGCAAAAATATTTTTGGGAACAGTAACGACTGATAAAAATATGCACTCTAATCTATGCCAAAGCAGTGGTAGATTTGCTATAGCAACATAGTATGTCTGATGGTTATGTTATTCTGAAGCCTCAGCTGTGGGCCAGGACTCCTTCACACTAGATACTGTACAAGCCCAAACTGAAAACTGTCACTGAGAATTTGCTATTTAAGTAAGTGATTTGATGAATGATGATAGCCTCAGTTGTGAAAAGTACTGGTTTTGGAGTATAAATCCTGCTATTTTGGTCTTCAGTTGTTTGCTAAATATTCAAGTAAACTTAGAAGTTCCAGAGCAATATGCTTTCTCACAAAAAAATTTGAATTATTTCTGATTTTCCTTGTGTCTCTGCTCTAGATTTGCCCTAGCAAAGTCCTGACAAAGCAGAACTTTAGAAGGCTGTGTAAACTCTCAGTCCTTGCAGAAGATTGATGCCAGGAGATGTCTCACCACAGAAGAAAATAAGTTCACATTTACCATGTATTTGCTGTTTCTGACCTATTCATGAATGACAATATGCTTTCTCTCCTATGGTGGAAGAACTAAAACGTAATTTCATGTAAAAGCATGTGGGTTAAGGATGACAGAAAAGGTGCAATGAGAAATAAGGGGGTGCAAAGCAACCCCACAGAGGCTGCAGCTGCCTCCTGCTGTGGTGAAATGTTTCCAGAGGTACCAAAGGAAACTGAGTAATAAATGAGCCTTCCTGTAATACCAAAACCTAGTGGCATCGCACTGCACAAAAAAAAAAAAATAAAAGCAGTTCATTCCAAAATACAGTTATTTCCATATGATATAGTTAAATTATGTTGTGTGTTATGTTTATTAATGCTCTAAATGGTTTTCTTAGTTAGCATACTTATTTTAGATTAAATCCTCCCTCCAGCTGGCAATGTGAGTAAACAGCTGTAAGCTGAGGTTTTCTTCCTGATGATGGGAAGAAGGCAGAACTCCAGATTTAAATGTGCAGCTTCTAGCTACCATGGAGTAGATGGGGCCCCCAGATACATTTTACATACTTTTAAAATATCAAATATCAAATTAATCCTGGTTATGTCACTTTAATTTTTACAGCCAAGTAATGAACCTGAACATGTTATGTGCATCTTAGACAGGTGTTTACACGTGTGCTGAATTTTGGCTTTAGAGAGCCTGGTAATGTGAAGAAGATTGGTACAACACATTTTCATCCAGCTTGATAAATATGTCTCTCTGTATCAATCCTAAAATTATCTTAGACATAAGGTAAATGGATATATAAATAAATGTACCCAATTCCAATGAATTTTATTTCATTGCATTCACATGTTTCGTTTAGCATTTTTATGAAACCATGTGAAAAATGAATGAATGCTCATGCTAGTTTACATCACTCCTTAGTGATTAATTATAGCATAAACACTGTGATTCTTCTATGCAGAAATGGAAAAAAAATACCTTGGAGGCATGTTTAATCATTTGGATGTAGAGTCCTGTGTTTATCCATTCCTTTTTGGTCCATTAGAGAGTAAATTAGATTTGATTCACTTACTCTGATTTGCTTAATTGTACCAGTTACAGATGAAGTACAAATAAAACCATAATAAATCCAGCAGATATTTAACCTGCTCAACCAAGATCTTTAACAGTCAATTCCAATTGCAATTTACACTCAGCAGACAAGACCCTTAGGAAGTTGATCTAATATTCCTAAAAAACAGACTCTATTTCAGTGTGGCCAAAACGAGACTGGCACACAGTGTTTTCAGGTCCAGACTCACAAGCACTTTTTTTTATCTCACTTCTTTCTGTGCAAGGTTTTCAGGGAACAGCATCCCCCTATGGCCAACGGTATTAAAGGAGCTAGTTTAAAAGTAAATTGCCCAGCTTTTGCCCAAGGCAAAAACACTGAAGATCACTAGAATAGAAAACAACAATTCCAGAATAAAATTATAAAATAATGGGACTTAATATCTTTAATTTAAAAATCTGAAAATACTTACATCTAATGCATAATGCACTAAACTGCAAAGTTCATCAGATCACAATTTAAATTGCTATGACCTTTAAAAATACTATTTAATATGTGCATGAGAAATTCTAATACTAAATACCGTATCTTAGTCAAATTGATCTTTCATGTGGTATTGAGAAACCATCTGTATCTATAGAACCAAAAATTACAATGTACATTAGCAAACCAGTCCATGCTGGAGTTTGTTATGCCCCAACAAACCTCACCAAGAAATAAAGTAGCTTATTAACATAGACAAATGTCAGTTATTTTAATTATAAAGAGAGGCAAAAGGAATCCTCCCCGAGTGTGAAACTACTGCAAAGCCATCCATTGATCCCTCCATTTAATCAGTCTCTTGAGAATGCCAGGAAGATGGAAGAATATCTGATAACTATGGAAGTGTCAGCCTGGGATTAGCATTAGGTACCAGGGTCTCATATTGAGGGATTTCCCCTATCCACTCCAAAACCTGCATCACTGGCTGCTTTTGCCACTTATCCCACTGAAGCAGGTTTCTCTTCCCTATGTAATGCTGATGGAAAGACCAGAGGGTACCCAAAACTATCAGGTTCATTGAAGGCTCAGCAAATTAAACACCAATTCCCACTGAAGAAAGTAAAATCAGAGTCCCCAAATCAACCACTGCAAGACCATCCAATGGAGCTGAGCAGACCACTGTCCCTGTGGTGACACCTGCTGAGTTGGGTCAAGAGGAGATGTGTGTTCCTTGGCCAGCCCGGGGAAACCAAGGACTGATTGCCCACAGGAGTGTGGAGCTTAATTTGGGGTGCATGGGGGACAACAGCGTAAAACACATGGATCTTTTCAAGAGGGCTGAGTGTGAAACTTCCTAAGAGATATTTAGGGGAGGGACCAAGGTAGGGAAAGAGAAGGATCCAGGTGGCACAGGAATCGGGGTGAACCAAGGAAGAGCCCCACCAGTACCAGCTGCCTCCGTCAACTCACAACTTGACCTCGCAGGCAGAGTTCATACAGGTGCTTATTAACATGAGGATGTTTGGTTTCTCTTTCCTCTATGGTAAGATCTTCTGCTCCTCCAAGCAGCAGCAGAGGATGATACTCAGCAAACAGTTGAATATACACCCATACTGAAAACAAATAATTTGCAAACAAGACATAGCCTGGAATATGTTCTGACTATTTTGAATATTGAACAAATCTGTCAAAATAAAATTCTGTTCACAGATAATTTATGAATAGCAGAAAAAGCTAAAACTGCAAATAAATGTTTGATCTGCATTGTTTATGCTGTTCTGACGGCATGTGAATTATCAAGCAGAAATCCTACTTAGATTCCTAAATGTCAGATCCAAATTTACTTGCTCCCAAGACAAGTCTGATCTGCTCATAGGAGGCTGAGGTGAACTGGTCAGTGCCAGACACGTCTTGCATTAGCATTACACTAGGCACCTCTAACCAGAATCCATCTTTCCTATAAACCACTTTTCTGTTTTAAACAAAAAACCCCTGCAAAATGACAGATTTTTCTTTTATGTATATGTATATGCATTATATTACTCTAGATTATTTTGAAGTCAGAGTTTTCAAAGCATTTGAATTATTCACCACTTACATTATTTTGCATTTTATTCAGATGGCCATGAAAATTGTCTGTGGATTTAAACACAATCTCTAATACCCTTCACTTCTTATCTTGTACAACTATAATTTTAGTAAAGTTGGTTCAAAGATATATTTCAAAAATGTTGTAAAGAAAAATAAACCTTTTGTTTTTATCAACGAATTCTAAAACCTTCTAAAGTATATTTCTAGATATTCAAAAAGCACATTTCTATAAAAAGTTTCAGAGATTTTTACATGATTTTTTAAAATACTTAAGTGAAATATCTGAGTCCTAAAAGACCAGTTCTTAATAGACCCTTGAATCGGTTAATATTGAATCAAACATCTTACTTTCAAACTCCATCCTTACTGCAAATGATACCACAGTGAAAAGAAGGAGCCCTTTATTAAAACAGTATTCTTACAACAGTGGAGCAATATGGGAAGCTGTGATTGGAGTTGACAGTTGGTTTGCTCTTACCATTTGATCACAAAATTCCAGTGCCATCTGTGGGAAGCCACACAGGCAAATGTGTCATCACATCTAATAATGAAAAGAAGAAACAGACAGAATGTGCTGTAGAAACAGACTGCTTTAATTACCCCCTGTACAATGCTTTACAAAATTTGCAGAGAAAAAGTCCTGCACAGGCAGGTTACTCATGCAAAGGGGAATGCCAGCACAATGGCAAAACAGGATTTGACCTTGTCTAGCAATGGAACTGAGCAGCAGCCAAACCATAGATGTATTGAGAAAAACATTTTAAGCACAGGATTAGGGTAATGCATGCCTTGCAGACCTCTGAATTTAGAAAAGCCAGGCAATGCTGGTAGCTTAGGAGATAAAAAAGCTGTGGTTGCTTTTTTCTCTGAATGGGGAGATCCAGTTGCACATGAGATTAATGGAAATAGGTGCACACTAACGTGTCTTGTTGCCAGCTGGGGTAATGCATGGTACAAGGACAGCATCTGCAGAACTCAAAGCACTCTGTTAGGATGAAATCCCAGGTAATGGGGTGATTCAAGCAGCTGAAATTTCTCTGAAGGACTGGCCTGTGGTGATGGGTGGAATATAGCCTCCGTTTTGAAGAACAAGTTGCTCCTGTAGAGGTCAAGACACTCCCATGTAGTTCGTACCTTAGCAAATACTTGATGCTATGTCGTATTTATCCTGACTCTATGCCCTGCTTCTTGGATGTTCTGGGCTGCCCACAGAAGTGACGATTTGCTATGCTGGTTCAAAGAGCTACAACAGGATGGAGGAGAGCAAAAACCTTGTTTGTGAGGGTGGCCTGGGCACAAGGACGCAACTGCAGTGTGATCTTTGCCAAATGCCATTTGACAGACAGAAGGAAAAACCCACAGCAGTGGGGATAGCTACAGTGGGGCCTGCTAGGACAGCATCTTGGATGGTAGCTGTTCCTTTGGATGGGGAAAGCCAAGTTATATGTAATCCTTCTCACCTGCAAGCCAGCACTCTGTCCCAGCACCTGTCAATGGCCCAGGACTGTCCCTTGTCTGTTCCAGGTGCTTATGTTTCTTCCTTGTTCACATCTAGTCTCAAGTCCTGCTGCACTAATGTTTGCAAGAGAGAAAGTGGTGATACTGCTGTTACTTTCTTTATGTTCTTCAAGCACTTCATCTTTTCACTGTCTGGCATACTGCTTGTCCTCCCCAGGGGAAAGGCTTATGTATGATTGAAAAAGGAGGCACACAGAGTCTCACAGAGACTCTAGGTACTGGGTCATCAGTATTTGGTCTCAGCCAGGAGATAAAGTTGCTTGGAATTTGGTTTATAGACCAAACCCATCTCCAAGAGCATAGCCAGGGTCAGCTTCAGGCATTCTGTGAAGGCACTGAGTTGTCCCTCCAGTGCCAGCTCAGTGCAAGACTGCTGGTGGCAGCTGGGTTTGGCAGCTGGAGCCTGCAGTATGCAGAGACCTTCCCCTCCGAGAAACAAGCTGCAGGCAGCTGGCACGTCAGCACGGCTAACATGGTTCACGCTGTGTCCTGATCAGGGGAAGGCAAGAAATGGCTGGATCTTAGCTCACACCATAGCCCAGGATGCCAGGTTATCCAGTCCATTGGCCAATTCAGCACATAAAGTTAGATAAGCAGGGTCTGTAGTGTGACACAGAAGTTAGTGGAGAAAGGCAGCTGACAGCTCCTGGGAACCACGTTGGAGCACGCACATTTCCCTTTCTGACAAACCTGCCTACTGAGAATGCAATTGTAACACACATAGCTTGCAGCACATTGATAACAGTAAGGCATGACCTAGTGTGGCAGCACTATACATGTGTGCAAAATCAGGGTAATTTGCTATCCTTGAATGCCACCTATAGGTTACTGTTTTCTGAAATGATCTTGATGCAAAACCATGGGAGACAAAGGGCAAAATACAGTTTTGGATTAAAGCTGCCAGATTTGTGTGTGTTTACTTTGATTTTTTATAAGTCACTAATGATCACGTTGTCCTCAGGACAGTTGCATTGCATGCAGGTTATAGTTCCTCTCTGTCTAGTTTTCAAAATCTTCTCACTCATGGTCATAATGACTCTTTTATTAAAGTATCATTCAAAGGCTACTCTTTTGCAGGAACACAACCCTGTGGATTTGCCCCTTATAGCAACAAAAATTTTAGTTACCGTGCAATACTGCCACATGGCATCTTTTGGAAGGATGTCACAGAGCACTTTGCAACAAATGAATTTCAGACCTTTAACAAGGATATCAGTGATTTACAGTTGCTGTGAATCACACTCTGCTTTCTGATAGGAAACTTTCAAACAGCGTTCATTTCATCCCTTTGCTTTATAAACACCGTGTCCTTTCTATTTATTCACATTTTCCTAATCAGAGCAGGAACCTACAATTTCTCAGCTCTATAATAAAATTAATTTCCTTTGAGAAATGTTTGATTTGGGAAGGTTTTGAGAAAATAAATGAAACCATCTAAAATGTTCAGTTCATTTCACAGAGGATTCATCCTGCAAGTTGCTGAGCATGACATGATTTATGCTTATGGCCTTCCCTCTACGCGCCACCTTTCAAGAAGGTACTAGAAGACCACATTGCCTTACCCCAGCTCTGGCTCAGTGATTTGGTTACAATTACTTAGGAATATACTGTATCCCATTCCTAGTATATGGCAGCATGTATTTGGTAGCATTTTTGGACAACGTTGTTATCCTAGCACTATGGAACATCTCAATGTGACTTCTATGATTACACCTTCTCTGAAATACTTGGGAAAAGAGGAACACAGATTTGCTTTAATGTTTTTTAGAGCATTTCTAAAGAATGTGGTTGAATAAGACATTACTACAAATATTTTCTTTCTAGGCTCTTCACACTTGCAAATACAGAGTGCATGCTAGTAGCTGTTTAATTTAACAAACAATGTATCTTTTATTCCACTGTAATGTCTTCAAATGAGTATGCAAACAGCCTGAGATACCTTTGTTGTACAGTCTAAGGCATTGTTACATGTATGAGCAAAGGTTCATAATCCTGTTGCCTGAACCTTTGTTGCTAGGGTAAACACTTAACGGATCATTATGAACACATCTTTACCATATAGACCCATAGATTTCCTAAAGTCCCTGTAGCCTTCAGATCTTCCTGAAAAGACTAGGAATTGACATATAAATAAATTTGGAATCTAAGGGTAAATTTTATGCAAGTCATGTAATACAGTAACAAACGCAGAGGTAACTAAGTGAAATGGAAGTTCTCCTAAGATCAACACAGCCTGATATTACTCATATTGTGATTATTGCTTTATTATTTCTCAACTGAAGCTATTTGCCTATCACTTCAAAATGTCTTTTAATTGTAGTATAATAATTAACAAATGCTTTTGTTTGAAGAGAAGTTTGACCTATCAAATAGTTGCAGTCTTTCATTTTTTATCACATGTGCTAAAGATGCAGTTCAAGCATCTGTCCACATTAGCAGGCTCAGCTGCACAGTTGCTCTCAGAGACTCAAGAGAAGGCAGTATTTTCCTGACGACATTCCCAGAGCCATCTAATTGTTTTTCCTGTGTTAAGAGTCTCTCACAGGAGGCATTAAACAACTTGCACAGAGAGAAAAAAAAAAAAAAGCACTCAAGGCACCTTCTGAGATGACAAAGCACAAAAAGTTAGGAGCTCATTTCACTGTTTGCAGTGTTACTTTGTAGGGCCTCAGCACCAATGAGTCAGAAAACAAAACAAAAAATAATTTAGAAATGTTCAGAAGAAATTGATGTTTTGCAGAATTTCAAGCTGTGCCATCTCCAGAAATTTCTCTAATGACCGTTCTATTGGAGAGGAGAACCTCAGCCTTGTTCATGAAAAAATTACCCTAAAAATTTCCCATTCTCAGCAACAGATTTTAGGCAGGTCTGGCCTCTCCTGCTTCTGATGGTGCATCTCTCACCACCACTTTTTGGAGTGCCAACAACTTTATCCAGGCAGGACTTTACTGAGGGGTCTCAGCTAGTGCTAGTAAGCAGCCACAGTAACAGCAGTTGCTGCTGTCTCCAGATATAATCGCCTTGGTACCAGAGCCCTTCCAAAGTGGGATCAGGAGGATAACAAAGTGTTATAACAGAGGGGATTCCCTGCAAGGGCTGCCTGTTGTCAAGAGAGACAGTGGCCCCATGCCCCATTTTCAAAGACCTACACATAAGCATAGAGAAGCTTCTCCTGAGGCAGGAATAAGCTTGACTGTCATTGCTGTGGGATTAGGACTCTGTCAGTGTGTGACCTGGTAAACTGGATATTGAGATAAGATAATGCGCTCTCATCCATTTCTGTCAACGAAGGCAGGTTTTGGCACAGCTAATGACAAAATTCTTCCCTCTGAACAAAACAGTGCAGTTTTATGATTCTGATGCTGGCTGTAATTCAGCTTTTCTGTATGTTGGTTGCCAGCAGCTTCCTCAGATGAATCAGTTTCTGTTCCCTAAACTGAGTCAGACAGATGTTAGGAAAATATCTGTGCAGTACTTAATTCCAAATACTATAAAGACCACTTTCTTGGATTTACATTCTGTCAAGAGGCTGTTTGAGGCTGTGCAAAAAATATTGTCTTGGAAACAGAAGGAGCAGAAGGCAACTCGGACAGAAGTCTTTGGGACACTCACATAAACTATATTTGACAAGCTCTTAAGAACCTGTGAGACTGCTATATTTATTTTTGTTTCTATATGACTCAGAAAATATTAAAACAAGATTGCAAATGATCTTTGCACAGAAAACTCTAGCACTGCCTTTTGGCCAGAAGGTGATCAAAGAGCCTTTTGACTCATCTCTAGCTCACAGACAAATAGTAAACAAAGCTTATTCAGCACTGAGCATCCACCTAGGTTGATGGATTTTGCAAGCATCCCCCGCCCCGAGTGGAATCCTACCAGAATAAGACTGTGTCATGTTAACTAAGCACATTGCAGAGGCCAGCATCTGCAAGTCCTCCTGCAGATACAGAAAGCCTTGGTGTTAGGTACTTCTTTTGGAAAAGTATCTTGGCTTTTCCCCTTAAAACACACTGCTTTGACATAGATAGCTGGACCAAAGAAGAAAATACACACTGACATTATTTTGATTATCCTTTCAGGGAATCATTCGTGAGAGAACATAAATTCTATAGGGGAAACCTGAAGAATTAAACTGCACTCTGGCTTAGTAGTTGCTGTTCCCGATCATCAGCCTGAAATGGAAACAGCCTGGGAATGATTACCTGATCATTTTAATGATGAAGAGAGCTCAAGCCCAACAGAAAAGCAACACCATTTTAAGGAATAAGAAAGCATATATAGAGTAATATTTGTTGTATGTGAAACACAAGTCCTTCATAACAATAAACCAGAAATATGTAGATTTTACTTCATCTGTCCTTAAAAAGTGTTCAGCAAATATTAAGGAAGCTATTATTCCTGAAATACCTTAAAATCACTTGGGCTAGGTGATTTGAAACAAGGAAGCCAAGAAGCTCCAGCAATGTAGATGGTGTTTGTGGTGAAACCACCTCCAGCTGATCTGCTCACCCCAGATCCCCTACAGCGTCAATGGAGAGGAAGGCATGACCTCCAGAGCATGTTTATGGCATGACTGACCCAACCTCTTTTACAGTCAACTGACACGCTCTTAGAGAAAAACATTTCCCTTTACATACAATCGGGATTTCTCTTGCTGCAACCTGTGACAGTTTGCCTGTAATACAGACCTCTGGGAGGACCTTGACTGCCCTCCCTCTAACCTCATGAGGTAGCTGAAAACAGCAATTGCCTTCTCCTTCGGATCTCTCCTCTGGCTGAACAAATTCAGCTCTTAGACACCTGCCTGAGGATGGGTGTGGCTCCCACTCCATTGCCCAGCAGGCCCTGCCTGCATCTCCCTAGAGCAGAGTGAGAAGCTCGGATGTGGGTAGTGACAAGGTCTAATGGCATTGCTTGTCAACTATACATCTGTAGCTAAAGCTAAATGCCTGCCTGACCCTGACTGATGAGCAGAGCATCCTCTCCTTCCACATGGGCTGCTCAAGGGATGTGTAAGATCTGTGAGCATTATGCTTAGGTACAGTCGACATCCCTATTCAGACAGTAAGCAAGTATCACTGATGATCTCAAAATTACCCAGGCACTGAACAGACATTTTGAAAATACCCAAAATTTCATCTATTGCTGGGAGGAGTTTCAGAAAGAAAAAGGCAAGTGAGAGATAATGGCAAAACATTGTTGCTAGTGTGACTTGAGTCAAACTGCAGCTGTCACTGCCAGAAGTATGACTGTGTTCACAAGGTAGGTAGTTTCAAAAATAAAAAGTTTTTAGCAGAGCAGATAAGTGTTGTTTTAAAAATGGCAGATACCATTTTAGCATTCATATGAGAAATGTTATAAATAGGTAGTTTTGAATATAAAGCTGCAAGAGAAGACAGACCCTGATTACATTGTTGCTGCCTGGATTATGTACTGTGGTTTTGCCCCTAAAGGAACTGCCTTTATTAAGCTTCTCTAACCACAATGAAGGAGAGAAACAATGTTGAAATAATACAGCCATTGTCCATGGATCCTGCCCTCTCCGGTTATCGTTGAAACTGTAATGCATAGATCTTTCTGTGTGTTTATTACATCACGTTTTGCAGGCGCTGCTGTAGGTGGGTGTCGGATAGGACATGGAGCGAGAGAGGCTCAAGCAGGAACAGACCAGGAGGCCATCCTGCAGATGGGCCAGCGTTATTACCTTGGATCGGATAGAAAGAGCTAGGCTTTTCACAGGAACTCAGAAGGGTATAGGTAGAGTTCTTTTTATACTTTTATGCTTTTTCTCTGTCTAAAAGGATTTCCATTTGAAATGTTCCATTTTTAGCATTACAGATTCCTCCCTTTTGGGATTCTCACTTTAAGGAATTTAATCCCAAAGTCTTGGTCCACTTGGGGCATGTCACAAGAGTAATCTCTCCTCACCACTATGTTAAAGAATCCATTGACTGACCTGTACATGAAACCATGCTAGATACTTCAGCAAAAGTAAATGAAAATTCATACAGCATGAACACAATCACAGGAAAGATGGCATATGCTGGGCATTTCATGAGGGTTTAGTTTTACCAAGCAATTTTAATGTTTTTTTTTCATTTGAGTATTGCAGGAAAGATGAGTGCCAAGGATAAAATTAAATGAAAGGAGACAGTGACTTAGCACTCTGGGACATGGAGGACAAGAGGTGTTGCATATGGGAAAACACATGATTCATGGTGTGCTGGAGCTTCACAAAGCTTTGCAGGCACAGCCAAGAAAATTCAAATGAGAAGGAATGGGCAAAAGGGAGTCAGTGGCATGAATCATAAGGTTGTAATGAGAAAAAGGTCAGGAGCCGAGATCGTGTTAACCAATTGGTTAGACTGAACGGGAACAAAGCAAATCTCAGAGAGGCCAGATTCAATGACAACACAATGTGAGAATGATTTGTAATTTTAATAATGCAAAATTCAGTAAATAAAATGTTAAAATAAGCAACTTTAATAATTCATTGCAACATTTACTATTTTAAGACTGTTATTTTATAGCATATTTGATTCAATTGTTCAGTGTCATTGTATGTCCTTTCTTTGTAACCATGCCACAACTTAGACATTACAGTGTTTCATAAATGGGCAGCTAATTGTAAGATATTTCTGGGTTTTTCAATAAACCAGAACCCTATCTGTCATACATCAGAATATCCGTTTTGAACTAGGTTTACATTCTTGCTAGCTGAAGTTTCATATTGCCTCAGGTGGCCTATATTTCTAGTGTTCGTACGAAACCAGCAACTTTATGTAGTTTTGAATACCATTTAGGACTTCAATAGCTTGCCTCTTCAAAGCACTGTGTAAATATTAACCAATGTATACATACCTTAACTCCACTGAACAACGCTTGTTTTAACTGCAGGAGTTAAGAGTCAGAGTCTGCATCAAAACTTAAAGGTTATACTGTTCTTATCTTCCCTATATCTGTAAAAGCACTTGTAGTTGCTCTTGGTAGAGCGGAAAGTTTTGCATGCAGAAACATACAACCTTCTCCAAGGTATGTCTTTTTCATGATAGTATTTAGTGTTTGATGCTGCACAATGACAGATGCATGCATTTGAACAGCTAAAATATTAACGGTGCACAAAGGCTCAAAGACTAAAAGGTATTACATGGCTGGCTGCAGGCTTGTTAGCTTAGCATTGATCCCAAGCAAAATCATGAGAAAGATGGAGCATGACGTAGATTATTGTTAAGGTGTGGTTTATGTACAATGTAAGATGCAAGTATGAGAGAGACTGAAAACGTGCTTTAATGAAAACAATAGCATTCCTGTTAAATGTAGATTTTTAAATGATAGTATTTAATACTGAAATATTGCTAGCATTTTTGACAAGCTTAGTCAATAAAAAGTGACAGCTGACATAATACTTAGATTTCCACAGGTTCTTTTACTTGATACTGTATGACATCCTGATTAAAAACATTTAACCGAACCACTGAAGGACATACTAAAAAACATTAAAATCTGGCTAACTGATGGATCTCAGAATAAACCATTGATGGGGTCTGTTTTCTGGGCTCAAACGTGTTCAATCTCTTTACTGAGGAGTAGAAGCCATCAGATTACTCCTATAGCTCAGCAAGACCAAGACTTAGGAGAAGATTATAGCTAGCTCAGCTTCTTACTAACACAGAAAGGATCTTATATATGCCCCCAACTTTGTAGCCAGATACCCATATCTACCGTCTTGTTTTTCTTACTCTGGCATTTTCTAATTTAACAGATTCAAATTTCATACTGTTTGGGGCAAAAATCTTCACTCCTGAGTTGGAACCGAATCTTCTCTTAGCCCGTATCGGGTTTTCTGTTAGGTTCGGTGGATTTGGCTAAGGTCCCAGTGTGATACTTGTATAATATTCCACCAATTCCTTGTGCCTAAACAGTGGTAAAAGCCAGACTCCCCAGTGACCCTGAGGACCCTTTCAAAGAAAAACACTAGCCACAGAGATTTGGGAGAAAACAAGACTCTGCGTATTATGAGTGCTTGAGGGTAGCTTTCAGTATAATAAACAACAGGTAGAACAACAGGTACATATACCTTGCCTTGCACAGCAAAATACCCTGAAAATTCTGGTATAAACCAGAAGATTTTGACATTTCTGTATATATAAAATTATGCAGAACTACGTGTTGTGTAAACCTGAGCAAACTGCTCTCCAGAGCCCTGCTGATAGGGTTAATAGCCTCATAGCTACAGCAGGTGCACAAACTGTGATGACAGATGCAATGGCCACAGAGAATTAAAATGTAATTTGTATCATATCCATGATATATTTTTATATTAATTGCCAATCTGATTGTTGCACTATATAATTAATTAAAAAACGATTGTAGAAACGATCATAAATAAAGATTTTATATGGGCACCAGTTGGCATGAAAAATAAATCAGAAAAGCAATGGTGATAACACAATGCTCTCTGAGCCTGTGGCATGGAAGCAAGAGGTCTGCAATTTATCATGCAGTTAAGAAGGCAGCAGGAACCCTACAATTCCTATTGTGAAACTGCAGAATTGTCCTACAGCCAGTAATTTAGTCTGAACCATTTTATCAAAAGACATTTTTGAGCTTTGCAATGTAGCTTCTGTTTGAGAAAATGGGTTCAAATTTAGGAAGGCAAAGAGCATAGTGTGAGAAGATTCTCCAGACTGCAGTGGAGAACTCTGCGAGCTTAAGAGCTATTAGCTTTCCAGCAGCTGCCTACTGTGAGTAATCATATTATAATACGATTTCTTCTCCTGTAGGTGCTGATAAATACACATATGTACAACAGGTCCAAGATGCATGTTTCTACAATTTTTAAAGCTTAGTTTCTTCCTGTGGCAGTAACTTGTTTTCTGTTTAACACATGCAAGTAAAAAAAAATTGCTAGAACATGGGCATCTTTCCCAGTCTCTTGAAGTATTCTGCCTTTATGGGAGGGATGAGGCTTTAGCTGCTCTCACTACAAACAGCATAAGGAGCTCACTCTGTCCTTCGTTGTACCAAGCTTGTTGTGGCTTTCATTCAAAAAGATTACATATATACAAACCCCATATAGTGCAAATTGCTTTATCTTGATATGACATTTACAGCATGACTATATCTTGTTGGTTTAGAGTTCAGGGAAGAAGAATCAAATCAGTGTATGCTCCATTTCAGAACTTCTGTACATGTCATGGATATTTTTTAGAAGAAATCTGAGGAAACTGTGAGGTTCCTATTCAACTGTTACCAGGTCTTTGAAAATACCTTAAGATTTCAATGGAGATTGAACAAATACGTTGCTGTCCAGACTTGTAACTCTTTATGGCATAAAAAATCACCCCAGTAAACAATCAAGTTAAAGTCAAGAGATGGATCTCAGAAGAGCTGCCATAGACCTTTATCTCTGTCAATTATAATGCAACTTTACAGTCATTTTGAGATTCAATAATGCAACAGAATTTTGCAAAACTGGTCATACTGAGGCAGTCTACAGGCTTGTTGAGTACTGCATCCTCTTCCTCACTGGTCAACAACAGTTGAATTCTGAAGCAAATAAAGCGGGCAGTTATATTTCCCCTGAGTTCTCTCCCTGATTCCAAACAATTGTAGCTCAGAGACTTTCTAAACAAGAGGTGTTGCCTTTGTTTTTATTGGATGCTGATGGGTTCTTTCCATTGAATTTTTCTAGTTGTGTTTTTGATGCTGTGTAAATTTTTAACATTTAAAGCATCCAGGCTCAAGCAGTCACACAGATTATCTGCATAGTATGCAAAACCCACCTCCTTTATTTTAAAATTTCTGCCTGTTGGTGTAATTATATGTCTCTTAGATGTTGTAACTGGAAGTGTCAGTACAATTCCCTACTAACTCTTTCGGAGCTGCTTCTTATGGATCTCATATGCCCTGGAACTACTATTTCTTAAAGCATAAAGATTTATTTTTTTTTAAATAAACTTAGGTTGCAAGCAGAAAGCATTGTAACCTTTAGCCTCCTGGCAGGGCAGGAATGCATCATCACTACCTTCAGACATCAAAACAAAATGCACGTTGGCCATAGGATACGTCAGCGGTTTTCCTGCCTCACTGCAAGACAAAACCTTCATTCCAAACTATCATCTCCTGAGTAATGCAATATGTTTCTTCTTTAAAACTGTGTTCTGCAGCCATATGCAAACAGGCTAGTAATCAGAGACGGTTCTCATATCTTCAGTGTCCTGTACACAAAGTCCAAAACGTGAATGTTCTCCACTGGTATATATTATCACAATCAAGGATTGCACAGCACGCTTTCCACATTGAGGCAATGATTTAAAGGTTTTTCTGAGGCTGTGCTTGCATGACTAAGTTCTGTTTGTTTGGATGGTAGAATTATTACCACATTTCCCAGAGAAACAAGCAGTATCGGAAGCTCCAATATAAAAAAACCCTCAAATGTACAAATCTTCAATTTGCCCTGACTCAGCATTATCTTCGTATTTCATCAGTTGCAGGAAAAGGACAAGTATGAAGTTTCTAAGAGTGCTTAATTATCTCAGGTCTGTTTCAAAACTGCAGTCTTTCCAGTCTGATGTCATTTGAGTGCACAGGGTTGTGATATTCAATAATCAAGTATACTTTGAGAACAAATTAGTAAAATAGTGAGTGCCTTAGCTCAGGTGTTTCTCTCCAAACTAGCTGCAATGCCTCTAACAACAGATCCTGACCATCACAACGTCAGAGATGGATCTTCTGTTCAGCTTCCAATAGCCAGGAGGTGGAGTTGTGAGGCTCCATCATGGCCCAACCTAACTCATAGCCCACTGGTCTCTTTAGGTGATCAGTCTATTAGAGATCTATGTCTGTAAATATAAAAAGTAAAAATATGAAGTTTTTAATGGATCATAAAGATCATAAAGCCCTTGAGCCAGTACATGTTTCTAAATTCACTGCATGGATGTATTTTGTGCTGTTAGTAGAAGCCAGTACTTCTTGGGGGAAAACATTGTTGGAGAAATGGTGCAGGGAAAGGAAAACAATACCAAATTGCAGCCAACCCTGCTCAGACAATATGGATCTGAATTTCAATTCACTGTAAACAAGCAGCCTGTCTCTGAGCGTGTCAGCAGTTTTAATGTCATGTCATCCAGTCAACACTGATTGTGTTCTGGGAATCAGAAAATCCTTCTGTGTTTGTGGGAAAGAAGACATTTTGTCTTGTTATACTAATTCTCTCTACTAAATTGTACCTCCTTAGCGTCTTGCTGACATTCACTTTCTGACATTGGCAAATACCTCTTCCAACACTACAGCGAGTTCACACATGCTTCCAGACTGCTGTACAGAAAGAAGTAGCAAATCACTCTACAGAGAGTGACATTTCTTCTGCTGTTATGAAGTGTGAGTGCACCACTGGTGAACACACTTTTTAAGGTGAACTCTCTATTTGAAATCACAAGTTGTTTGAAAATAGTGAGCAAGCTCTTCAGCTGCCGAAAACTGGCAGAGATCCATTTAATTCAATGGAGACATGCTAATTTGACTAAAGAGCTGACCCTCTGTGCCTACCCATATTAAATTATCATTATATTAGACAGACTGCAGATAATTATAATCCTGCATGTTTCAGTTTATTGACACTGTGTCTCTGGGAGCACTCTCTTAAAGGAATTTAGCCAGTCACCTGCCATTCACTTCAATTACAGTAACACACGTATGGGATCCCAAACTGAAACTGAAAAAAAAACCAACACAGAAATAAAAGACTATAAAACCACAGCAACTGGCAGAGAAATTATAGGCTGGTCTAATATTTGGTCTGCTTTCAACTCAATGTAAAACATTGCCTACCAAGTTGGCAAGATTTGATTTACTCCTCAAAAGGCAATTCATGATCCTTGTCATGCATCAATCTGCACATATAAGCCTTGTCCCATACAGTTCTGGACCAGGGCTGCTCTCAGCACCCTTTAGACCATAAGGTTTTTTCTTAATTTCTCAAGAACAGATGTTTCCTGCCTGACAGCGTATCACTGCCTTTGATCTGTTTGCTCTGGGAGGAGGAGGTGGAGAGCCCTGGACTTGCTTCCTGCCACCCAACAGCACAGAACCTTGGCAGCCCAGCATGAGGGGTCCATCATGTTAGAGGGATGCTGTACCATTGCTGTGATGGTGATGCTGCCCCACTGTTGCCTCATGCCCTGTACTGCTCTATGATGGAGACTAGAGTTTATTTATTTCCTATCTGGATGTTCCCATGAAAATCAGCAAGGAAGAGGACTTTGTGGTCCATGTGATCTCTCCTTTTTATCAGCTTTTTTTCTCTCTGTGTTCATTTCCCCAGTGAAGGACTGTGAACCTGGTTTAAAAGATAAGTCTAAACCCTCTCTATGTTGTAGGTAGCCCTTGTCTGTCTTAGTAAAGGAGGGTTCCATCTCATAACTGCGTTGTTAAATAGAAAGTTGAGAGCTACACTGCATTTCTTGTAACGTATAGTGAGAGAGGTACTACAACTACCTTAGTATGCCATTTACACAAACAAATTTATGCAAATAGATTTTACGCATAAGGTAGATCATACCATTTCTGGTACCTGCGCTGGCTCACAAATCACTTTATTGCCATATATCTGGAATGAAATAACCCCCTGGAAGAGCACAGGCTGGAGCAAACCGTGGGTGGTTGTAAAGAGGCAGCTGAGTCCAAGTCTGCGCTGGGCTCTTGTGACAGCGAAGGGCAGCCATATGCTGGGCTGCATGTGACCAGCACAGCCACCAGTTCAAGGGATGTGCTTATTCCCCACTGTCTGGCACTTGTGAGACAATATCTAGTGGGCTGTGTCTAGATTTGAGTTCCCCAGTACAGTAAAAACATTAACAAACTGGAGATTCCACAGGAGAAACATCAAGAAGATTACAAGGTGGGAGCACAAATCCTAGGTGTAAATATGTAAAGAGACTGGAAGGATTTCTTCAGTTTGAAGATGAGAAGGCTAAGGAAGATCTTATTGTAATTTTCAACTACCTTATGGGTGGATATAGAGAAGATGCAGCCAGTCTCTTCCTGGAGGAGAACTGTGAAATGACAAGAGATAATGGACACAACTTGCAGCAAGATAAATTTGACAAGTTGTAAAGAAAAGTGCCTTCACAGTGAGAGTAAACAAATCCTAGAACAAGCTACTCAGAGACTTTCTGGCATCTCCATCCTTGGAGATACTCCAAATGCAACTGGGCAATCAAGCAACCTGGTCTAGCTTTGAAGTTAGTCCTGTTTTGAGCTAGGCACTATATCATGTGCCCTCCGGGATCCCCTCAAACCTGAACCATTCTGTATGGCATGGTAGGGTAGAAACAGCTGGTTTGAGAGGAGGTAAGATGGTACAGGTCCCTAGGAGGCCAATGAACTCATAAGGTCTAGATACTATTTCTAAACCTGATCCTAGCCTCCTGTGTGACCAAGCACTCTGAGGCAGCTTAGGCATCGTCAGCTCCCAGTGTAACTGGAGACAAGAGAAATGCTTATATCAGGCAAGCAATTGCTCACGGCCAACAGCAAGACACTTATCCTAAACTAGGATCACTCCATCATCTTCCCCAGCTGAAAAACTGGGATATGTATAGTGAGATAGATTAACTGTATTTAAAGGATACCTGCTCCATGGATATGGAGTTGTCAGAAAGGAAAGGAAAACATCTATGAATAACACATACTAACATCCAATACTGCGGAAACCCATCTATTTTATCTGCGGACTTATCTGGAATGAAAATGGGCCAGGAGGGATTGCTGTTACGTAGGAAATGTGAAAACATGATTTTAAATGTTTGGTAAGTACTTTCCTAGGCAATATTAACGTTATTAATTCCTGCTGGTATGCAGACCTCTGTTGTCACCCACTCAGTTTGGCATCATATCATACCTTAAAACTTTTGCCATTTAAGCTAGTTAATAACATCCTCCAATATTCCTACTAGCACTTAACTTTCAATTTGTCATCATTTAACATTCCAAATTCATCTGTTTGTACATTTTTTTAATTACTTCTTCCATATATAGATAATGCCATGCCTTGAAGAGGGCAATATTAAGAATCCTTTACAGACTGTGGAGGTCCGTATTTCACTAGACAGCTCTCTCCATGAATCTCATTCATGAACTGTGACACCGCTTCTGTCCAGTCTAGGATCTAGGAGCTCTTTGTTGTTTACAAAGAGGAGTCATCCACTGCCCTTTGCATGCAATGAAACTGGTGCTGAAGCCAATAGAACTGTGTGCACAGGAGGGATCATAAGTCTTACAGTCTTACTGTCGTCAGCCTGTGGTACATAAAGATGGCTTAGTGGGCATATGCCTATCCAATATACCACAGTGCCACAGAAAGGTGCCCAAACCAGATGAAATACTAATACATTATTTCAGCTGTCTATCAGTGTGATTCATCTATTTCTCACCTTTAACAAGAGGCTATATAGCTACCACCGTATCTTCTTGCAATCATGAAAGAGGTACCTCCAGATGCTGATTACCTTGTTCTTGGCAAGAAAAATTGCTAGCAGGCAGTTCAGCAAGGTCAGACTGACCTCCAACACACTTGAAGTGCCTTGGCATGAGAAATGTCCTTGGGGGATCACTTGCCAAGATAAGGAACATGATGAAACAGCTATATAAAATGTGGCAGTAATAATATTCCCAATAAACACCTAACTTTTCAGAGCTGCAAGATTTTGAGTTTATTTTCCTGTAAGAACTTTAGTGTAACTCTAGGTCAAGAGTGGCCAACTCTCTACAGACCTAGAATTAAGAATTAAAATTAATACTGGTGAGTAGCCATAAGCTTTCAAAAGGCACTGGATTTCATATTTTGCTGATATCTTACCATTATATTTATTGTAAGAATAGTGCAGGAAATAAAAAGTATGATTGACCTGTCTTTATTGTACATTTCATTTTGCTCCCTACCTAGATAAATGTATTTTATGTGTATAAGGGGAGTTGAGGACAACAAGGCTGTATGTGCCTTTTGGAGTAAGTGGGGTTCAGGAGATGCTGCCTTGCACTGAGATACGACACATCATTTTCGCCCATGGCTGGGAAGTGCAGAGGGACAGATAGCCAGCAAGGCCAGTTACTCCCTGTCCTCCCCCAGGATTGCCTTGAGGGATCAGCAGTAGTGGCCCCCAGAACTCAGTGCGTCACTCTGAGATCTGCACCACAAAACACACTCATCCAGCTGCAGAGACCAGCTGGCCTCCTGGGCTCTGTGTTTTTAAACAGAGTCACAGAAGAACCTTAAGCAGATAAAAGGGAGGCCAGAGGGTTATGTAGTCTGATCCTGGGCAGGTTTTTTTCCAAACATTTTTTCTTACTGGCTGCCTTTTGTGTGTAAATGTGTGAGTTTTTATTGGAGAGGGAATTCATGTCCTGTTATGTGCAGGAAACATCCTATACAATTTTTACAGTAATAGTTAATCTCCAAATTTATATTGGTTCTCTTACTTCCTTATGAATGGTTAAAAAGTTCATAAAAGATGTAATTTAAATAGACATATATAATTCCTAAGGGTTAACAGTCAGTGAGAAGCTAAAACTTAAGGTCTAATGAAGAGCAGCAACCAGCACAATCTACAGAGGTTTAAGGGCTTTATCAGCAGTGTGATCTCATGTCCAGCTTACAGTGAATACAGAAGGGCTGAGTCTGATTGTTAGCAACAAGACAGTCATGGACAGAAAATATCTATAGAAAATACTGGTCACTAGAGCAAAAGAAAATTCTCTTTTATTTCCACCCCCACAAATGCTACACTCAATGCAAACCTGGGAAAGATTAAACAAAAAAGAAAAAAAACGAGTGATTATTTCAAACAAAATAAAATGTTCAGCTCTAAAGCTAAAAAAAGACAGTACTGATATGGGCATACAGAAGATGCTACTTCTTAGGGAAGCATTTGCCTTGCTAACACCCTGTCTATCTGCGAGACAAAAATTACACAAACATATGAAGACGATAAAATGGGGTTATCCTCAGGGGTAAGCGCATTCACGAGAGGGGGAGTCTGAAAGTCTGCATTTGCCAGTTACTCAGTACACTACTACTTGGTCTCTCTTGGTCTTTGTTTATGATTTTAAGCCCTAGTTATTGTAGGGCTTGTTCTTCTCTGCCAAGCCCCTGTTTGGTAGCTTCTAACCC
Source organism: Phaenicophaeus curvirostris (assembly GCF_032191515.1). Classification (NCBI taxonomy): domain Eukaryota; kingdom Metazoa; phylum Chordata; class Aves; order Cuculiformes; family Cuculidae; genus Phaenicophaeus; species Phaenicophaeus curvirostris. Next base: position 22,453,571 of record NC_091397.1, on the reverse strand, counting down.
AGACATGCATGGGCCTTGGGCCTGGGGTGTCTTCTGTTGCTTGCAGACATGCCATCTCTCCCACTTACTAGGTGGCCCCACCTCTGTGCGTTGAATTGACAATTCTTCTGGTCACTTCTCAATGTTTCTGTAATAATTAATTGATAATTAACACTCACCTCCTTGCAAAGTTCTTGGACCTACTGCTTGTTTAAACTTTCACCTTGCAATGTCTTCATGCACTTCATGCACAAGGGAAATAAAGAATCCGCATAAGCAGATCTCTTTTCTTTTCAGTGTTGACTTCTTTGCCACTTTTGAGGTTTGCCACAGCTTGCAACCTACAAGGTCCTCCTCTTCTCAGTTTGACCTCTTGTACTTCCTTCCCATGTAATTTACTGCTCCTTGCCAGCACCTTCTGGTGCTGAGCTCTCATTTAGGTTTTCAAGTAACTCTTCCAAAAACACTTTTACCCTTTCTGTGTCTGTCTCATGAGCATTTGTTATTTTTCCAGTCTGTGAGAGCAAACCACAGCCTATATTCCAAGAACAAAAAAGTCTTAAGTCAAAAAACTTCTTAAGTGACGACAAAGTAAATCTAAGTCTCCACTCAGCTTCATATCCATTGGCTAAAATCTTAATTATGGAAGTCAATGAGACATGCTGTAACCTTTAAAATACAGTCTGCTAGCATAGGTAGGGAGCATTCAGCCTGGAGCCTGTGCATACCATGGGTGCACAACCACTGCCAGTGTAGATACGTGTGCCAGTTTTGATCTGTATAATGCAAAGGCCATATGGTGTGGACCTTCACATAGGCTGTATACAGCTGTATGGACTCTATATAGGTCTTTAGGAAGACAGTTCCTCACGAATTTTGTACCACAATGGCTCTAGTACTGTGGTTATTTGAAAGGCTGATTTAAAGTCAGATTAAATGTGTCCCAACAAAGTGCATGTATGCTGAGCAGTCACCACCTCTGCTAGCATTGAAGATGGAATTTCCAGAGACAAACTGATTATGTTATACACAGTTGGTACTAGGTCCAGGCAATTGTTTGATTAATTAAAAATTATGTTCCCATGTCCCATCTTCTGGTGCAAAAGCTCCACTCACTTGCATAGGTCCTGTAGTCCCACAGATTCTAACCTGGTCGGTGTTAGTACTTTTTCAAAAGTACGCTTGGTAGCAAGCATGACTTTTTTGATAGTGTGTGTCCAGCTCAGCACAGTCACTGCACAGTAATTGAAGATGCCTATTACACTGGAGCTGTCCTTTAAGTCTTTTTGTGCTTCACAGTGTACTTTGGAAATCGAAGAATTTCATCTTACAGCTAGCTTTGCCCACATGTGACTCTAGTTTACACTAAAGAATAGTTTTAACAGGCACTTTCCACATCAGTTACTCCCCTAAATCAATTTAAGATCAAAATTATTTTCTGAAAGTTCTTGAAGAAATAATTAATTTTAAGGTAATTATTAACAGTTATTATCTCTGATAAGCGTTAGAGCTGAGAAGAAAATGACTCCTCTCATGAGGGAAGACTACTTTTTACTATTAAATTACTTACCTGGTTTGTAGCAAGATTTAGAGTCCCCAGGAGAGCCATATTGTATAAGGTACTGTAAATGTACACAATAAAAAGCACATCAGGTTTTTCATCTAAATAAGACAGGTGAAAAAGACCAAAGGAAGTCTCATTACTGTACCAAAATATTTAGCAGGCAATAAAGGGAAAGAAAAATGATTTGGTTTTGTTCACGACTGGAAAAGAAATCTAAAGTAATATTAAAGAGTACCCCTCAATAAGCTCGTTTGCATCATCTACTGTGATGTAAATTGAACTTGACTAGCCCTTCACACAGTCTCAGAGCATCTTCCTGGAAAACCCTTGTGGTCCAGTCCTCATGCCGAAGCAGGCAGCGGGACAATGGGTGCTGCCCCACAGATATGGTGGCTGGTTCAGCAGGACCACGCAAGAAAAGTGAAAACAGGCCCAAGTAGAAGTATGGCTGCTGAACACTTCACAACCTAAATGGAAAATAAACCCCTTTGGTCTATTAGGAAAAAGGGGCTTCTTCCTCGTAACGGGCTACAAAACAGTTCTCTCACTGGAAATTCCAGCTACGGAAGGTTTTTAGGAACAAACATCAACAAGCTTAATTCCAGCCAGAGCAGGGCTCTCCCTGGTTTGTTGCTAGCCATTTGTCTTCTCCAAGCTGTATGTTGATTGTGTCTGTACAGAACTCTGTTCAAAACTGCCAAAATTAATTCTTAAGAGGTGTGCTTAGGAAATTTTGTCCCAGCAGACTCTGTTCTCATATAGATTCTACTAGATTATTTCAGTCAACTGAACAAAGTTTTCCATCCTTTTCAATTATTCATTTTTTTTTCTGAGATGTTATTTATACAGCAGTGTACACAGTGCTTTGCAGTAAGTAGGTATGTCAGACAAAGAACAATGTCCTCTCAACAGCTTTTGCAGCCCAAAGAAATGAATTTGGTACAGCACAATGGTAAGAGTAAGGAGGCAGGGTTATGGCTGTTCAAATATTTCATGGAACAAAAGCAATGGTAAGAATGTTTGAAAAAGAGATCCAGGGCAGGGTTTGTTCACTTAACTTTATACAACTGTAATGCAAGAATCTGTGTCTAAGCTAGTCACAGGGACTGTCCTTTCTTGTGAGAAAAAGTGGGTTTAGGGCTAAGATTAATGTAATTTGGACACTTTTGGGAAGAGAGACACTTTATGCTCTACTTATCATATCAACTGTCTTTTTATAGTCAAGCTAACCAGCTCAGGTATGTGGATATCTACATTTAGCTACATGATTCCAACATAGTAGTCTAGTCGCACGACAAGATCTCTTTTAAGTCCTTTGTAAATGAAATTTCTGCTTGACAGCTTCAAGCAGTGGTTCCCCATTCTCTTCCACTGGAGGAGAGCTTTTTTAAGATGCTCCATTCACAAACATTTTTTTCCTGGAGATGATTGCTATTTAGCTCAACTAAATCAGCTGTCTCGTAGGCTGCACTCTAAATCAAATTTGGTTACAGAAGCCTATTTTTTAAAATCTGTCTCCAGATATTTTTTTTCTTTTTGTTGTAAATAGATTCCTGTGTACATGCAGCTTACAGCCTTGCCATGCAAAATCTGAGTCAGAGCAAACAGGAATTGATTTGACTTAACCTTTTACATGACTGATCACAGGCTGGGATGCCGTAACTAGGGAGAGGCAGAAACCTTTTAACTGTGTCTGTAACCTGTGTACCATTCCATGGCACTATGTCCTCAGCCTCAGCTCCCATCCCTGTTTAGCATGGTCACCCACTGGACAGAAACAACATGGGCAGGAACCGAACAGGGTTTGTCCTGACGTTCTGGAACTGCCACCAGCTCCCAGCCTGACACTCTCACCTTTGAGGAAATGCGTGAAATGCACCACAGAGAGCAGAACTGTGCCACATCCTGGGCATCCCCAGGTCTCTACGCCAGCAAGGAAAGCTGAGGAACTCTCACATTTGAGGTTATGAATATTGTCAGTAGAGAAAATACCTTTTCTCTTGCAAGCGCTGTGCTGGGAGTATTAAACCTCTTTTACTCTGGTGCTGAGCAGCAATGAGATTTAAGCAATTTGGTGACAGTCATTACTGAACCCCATTCATCAGGAATGGAGAGTCCAGCCTCTCATTAACACTGCTAAACCTGAATCAGTTTCTCTTCTGTATGAGATATCCTTTGTTTTTCTATTTAATATTTCAGTAACTCTGTAATATGAAACATTCTCAATCCAGCCCTTGTGTGTGGGAGGGTGTGAATATTTCCAGCCCATAGTAATGAATGTTTGGCACGGGTGGTTGCAGCAGTCATAGGACTGAGAACACCGCTTCCGAAGCCCAGCTCCAACATGCGTCTCACTTAACACCAGTGCTATGCAATTAACTTTGCTTTGCATAAGTTCCCCTGTGAGATGACACAGGCAGAGTGACAGAACAGTACTCAAAAGACCCTGTCATTTATCTGTGTTTTCTTCACACGCTAAAAATTCACCACATTCCTTACATGAGGCACTTCAGTCTGAAAAAGTCAGTGCCTAAGAATCTGAGACAATCGTGACAACACAACATTCCTCTGCAGGGCACAGAACATACCCAAGTCAGCTCAAAACTGATTCCCTCGGCAGGCCACAGGGAAGAAGGAAACAAGTTTGGATGCTGCTTGCTCTCTTCCCCAGAAAACAAAATCTTTCTCAGCTGCATCCAGGAGAAGTTTGATCCCTCCATTTGCTCTACATACACGTTGCCTTCCTTTTCAGTCCTGAAGCCAGGCTTCTGTGGAGACCCGGAGCAGCACAGACAGTATAAAACACTTCTGCTTTGCCTTTTCTGTGACTACCCCTGAATGCATTAACATTTTTGCATTATGGCAACACAGAAGTGTCAATGCTATTTAAAATTGGTCCCAAGTAACTAATGAAGTTGTTATATGTTGCCATGGTATGCAAATTAGATTTGCAACACAAAACATGCATATTTAACCAGTTTTATTATATCTTCTAAAATTAAGCCATACATTTCAAATTTTAAATAAACAGAATGAAAAATATCACCTCATGAAAGAAGTTGCTAATAGTTTATTGTGCATGGAAAAGCATACCCTTCTAAACAATATGGTACATACTAAAAGTGAATAGATATAGATGTTAATTGTCTTCTCCATTACACAGATGGAGATAATGTCAGGTATTTGAGACAAATAGCACTTAACCTCCTGAACCCTAGATGGAGAGGGGAATAGATGTTTGCTTTTGATCATTCTGGTCTTTTCATGATCTGAATCAATAAGTACCCCTTATAGCTTTGAGTCATGTTTCTAATTAGTCAGCCTCTTGGGCCCGGTTTACAAAATAAAATATAAATCAACGCACATTTGCGAATTCCAACAAGCATTCTGGGCCAATGCCATCTCAATAAAATAATTAAAATGCCATCAGCCTGTTAACTTGCTCTCATCTCTGCCAAAATACATATACTGTCAAATGCCAACTCATATTTGGAGTGGTAAGGAAAAAGGTATTTTGAAGTTATGGTAACTGCAATAAATATAAGAAGTCTTATATTAACAGAAGTACAGAAGTCTTAATATAACTAATTAATTAGCTTTTCCTTGCAAGTGCAAGGTATTGCAGAAACAGAATTGATAAGGAATGCTGTTGAATATGAAGATGTAAATGATACAGAAAATACTCAATGAAACTCACAACTAGCTTCTATAAGTCAAATGCAACAGGTAAACACCACATTACAGAGTGAAATACATACATTGCCACTTTGGGGCTTGAATTTTATAAAGATAACAGCCCATGTGGAAGTCCCTCATTAGGGAGCATCCAGGAGCCAAATTGTCCATTAGTAATATGATTAATTTCCTCTTCTTTCACTTACTGTTATGCTTCATGTGTATTAGGACAAATGTGTAAGGACAAATTATCAAAAACAGCCTCTGCAGTCCCATCTGCCCCTCTTATCATTCCAAGCTTTGTGTACATGCTGTCGCTTGCTGCTTCCAACAAAAGGCCAGATTTGGGACTCGTTGACACCAAGCAAAGGAAGGGACATAGAAATTAGAACATAGAAGTGGAAGCCAAATCTCTACAACTTCACATATGCAAGAGAAGGGACTGGAATTTCCCCATTAAGGGTTTTCAGTGAACCAGTTGAATGAGACATAACTTTTCCCAGAGAGTAGTGGTAAATGGAGTTAAATCCAGCTGGTGGCCAGTTACAAGTGGGGTTCCCCAGGGCTCAGTGCTGGGTCCAGCCCTGTTCAATGTCTTTATCAATGACCTGGATGAAAGCATTGAGTGCACCCTTAGCATGTTTGCGGACAATAATAAGCTGAGTGGAAGCGTCGATCTGCTGGAGGGTCGGGAGGCTCTGCAAAGGGATCTGAACAGGCTGGACTGCTGGGCAGAGTCCAATGGCATGAGGTTTAACAAGGCCAAATGCCGGGTCCTGCACTTGGGGCACAACAACCCTATGCAGTGCTACAGACTAGGAGAAGTCTGTCTAGAAAGCTGCCTGGAGGAGAGGGACCTGGGGGTGTTGGTTGACAGCCGACTGAACATGAGCCAGCAGTGTGCCCAGGTGGCCAAGAAGGCCAATGGCATCTTGGCTTGTATCAGAAATGGCGTGACCAGCAAGTCCAGGGAGGTTATTCTCCCTCTGTACTCGGCACTGGTGAGACTGCTTCTTGAATCCTGTGTTCAGTTCTGGGCCCCTCACCACAAGAAGGATGTTGAGGCTCTGGAGCGAGTCCAGAGAAGAGTCCAACAAGTTTACCACCCAGGAGAGTGTGCAAGAGTTAACCTGCACAAGATCGACAGTAGCGTAAGAATCATAGATTTCCTCAGAACCTGACTAGGATGGTAATGGGAAAAGAAAAAGAAAGTTAGAGGTGGAACTCCCAAAGCATGAGCCTTAGGACAGAGCATGCTTAAATATTTTGCTAATGACATTAGCATAAATGTAAGGATGCTTAAAATGAACTGGGTGCTTCTGACACCTCACTGTGAAGTACCAGCATGATGATGGGAATTCAAAACATTGCAAGCCAAAAAAACCCCCAAATGATTTGAAGACCCAGAGGAGTGAATCACAATAGCAACAGAAGTGGCACAAAATGCTTATTAGGATTATTAAGAGAAGGGGCAAAAAGCATTCTCTTTTGTCTACTCCAAGCTAATAGCCTTTATTCTGCAGTGAAGTTGTAGCAATCATCTCCCATGGTTTATCTCAGCACTATTAATTTTTAAATCAAAATGAGATAAAATGCTCAGCAGAGATCTCTGTTGTTCTGTGCCTGCATTTCATCAGGATCAGAAGTTGACTCCCTCTCTGGTCTGGGAACAGCATCCCCGCTTTGAGATCCCACTGCAGGAGCCCTGTGGAAACCTGGTGGAGAGGAGGACGGGCACTCCCATGGCAAGCAGGTCTGTGTGGGCTACTAAGATGCTTCCAGCAAGAACTAAGGGTGACTCTTCTAACACACACCCCAAATGTTCAGTGAGCCTTCTTTTTTGCAGGACTTTCATTTTTCTTTTGGGAAGCCATTCAGTTCTTTGCAGTAATGTTTGTCTTTGATCTGAAAGCCTGGGGCCCAAGAGCTGGGAGCACTGAGAGGATTCTGGCAGTGCCAATATCAAAATCCCCTCCCCGCAGAGCACCTTCAACACTGGTCCAGAATGGGATTTATTGGGTGACCTCACCAGCAATGGGAAATGAAGGGGATGAAGAACAACATGGTCTTGCTGGAGGTCATGCCCATTTTGACAGCAGTCTGTGGAGTTCTGCATGGGTGGTTTTGGACACAGATGCTCATAAAGGATTTCAGTCAGGTGCTGGTTTGCAATCAGTTTTTAAAAATCGTTGCAGTAGTGTCTTCCAATGAAATCAAGCAGCTTTACACTGGAAGCAGAAAGCTGGGGAGCTCTGATTTTGTTTGTACCAAGACATCAGAGACTTCATGGCTACGTTTTTGTCACGCTGGCATAAAGGCCCACAGGAAGCAATAACTGTTTGGAAGACAGGTAGGTGAGCATGTCCTTGAAAATGTCCTTGTCCATGAGCAAAACTCTAAGCTGGAAAGCCCTCTGTTAAAATCTTATGTGTAGCAATCTAGTTGACTGACACTGATTCATTTGTTCTTCCACACTAAGAAGTTTAACAAATTCTGATCATTTATTTGTTTGTTTGTAGAAAACAATGTTTTGTAACTGTACTAAGAGCAAGATCATCATGATGGGTTTCTAGGTTTCTTGGCATTTGGTGGACTGTGCCATGATGAAAACAGTTCTGATAAAGCCCCCAGAAGTAATCATAGAATCATCTTTATGGAAAATAAAAAGGACTAATTTCATTGTTTTATTGTTCTCTTGCTCTGAACATAGGGAAAGACATAGAGCACAAGAGGAATACAAATTACGTCTATTTCCAACTCTGTGGCTTTACTATCCCTCGTAAACAGGCAAAGAAGAGGTGTCACACACACATTAAAGAAAAGAGAAGGCAGTGCATTAGCTAATTGAGTAATCAATGTGCTTCATTGCTTTAAAAGACTATAACAGGACAACTAGTGAAATTCAGGGCAAGAGGAAGCCTTGCTGCATCTGGAAGCTGAGGTAATTCAGCCTGTATGATTAGGTATAAGAGATTATAGAGGTTGTAGGAGGATTTTTGCCTTTACCCATCCACCAAAGTGCTTCTTAAATGTTTGTTCTCTAACCTTAAAATTACTAGGATATGATTTTAAAGGCTCCTAATTTCTTCTGCTGCAATTTTTGGCAAACACGAGTGATTGCATATATTTGCTGAATATCATAGTCTACAATGATCATTTCAAAGACTAATTACTCTTATGCATCCACAATTAAATTCAGTTTCAAAAACTGGAAGCTACTGACATTATATGAAAGGAACACAATAAAAAACAGAAGCCCCCCAGTCTATTTTTTTCCATTTCTACTTGTGGGCAATCTCAATCAACACCAATAGACACTCTGCTGGTTCCTTGAGGACAAGGACTTGGAAGTGACAAGGAGAAGCCAAGTGTCATCGGAGTTGTACCTCTCATTTGTAAGAGCGATAGAATAGTTTAGACCATCTGTTGCAGCGCAGTTATAACTACCATGTTGAAAAGGAACTGGGATCATGTAAAAGAACAAGAGAACCTACAGAAGAAGTAAGGGTTACAAAATATCTTTTGTCAGTCTTGCCCTGATCTTATTCAGTCAGAAGAAACAGAAAAATTTGGCCTATGAGCTGAAAACAAATATATATTTTTATACTGGTGATAAACATAGATTTAAATAAATATCAAATACTGGCAACACCCAAAGCAATTGGATTTCTTCTTGAGAAGAGGCCAAGTTCTGGTCTTTTGCTTAATGGAAGATGCTAGGCAGTCTGTAGGCAACCCCTGCATGGTGGAATATAATTAAATGCTAATTTCTAAAAATCATAAACCTTCTAATGAGCACAAAATCCATGGCTGTAGTTGCATATGCAGTTTTTTATCACCGTAGGCACAAATTTAGCAGTACAGTTGTGTATGTCTTTTGTATCTTATTCCTAAAGATAGCTCAGTCTTGCTTAAGGTTAAGTTTTTCAAAACAGTAAAATCACATCCCATTAAACAAATGTATTTTAAGTTGTGATTAAGCTGTATAGCAACAAGTAAACAAGAATATGGTATAAATACAAATATACTAAGTACACAATATTAAAAAAAAACATGTATACCTTAGGATCTTAAAAATTTATTTCTGTTTTCTTTGTTTGTTTATTAAGTACCTAAGGTGCCCCAGTCTGTGGACAACAACAGCCAGCCACTGGATTCTTTGTAATGTTTAGAAGCAATGCATAGGGAAGTGAGGTAAAAGGGAAGGTGTTCTGATAGTGACGTGGTGAAAGAACTGGAAACACTTGGGTGGATTTATTATACGCAAACAAATGTTTTGTTGAACAGCTATTGCTATCAAATTACTCCTGCCCTGCACCAGGAGTATTGGCAGCACTGCAGTGCCATAGTAAATTGGGATGTTACATTGAGGGATTGCACATTAAGGACAGCGCTTCTGCCTACACACAGCCAGATGTGGCCATAATCCAGCTGCTGCTTTCATTCCTGACCTCATCTGTTCCTCTTTCATTGGTCGCAAAGCCTGAAGCCCTCTCTGCTCATCACACAGGAAGGCTCCAAGGCATCAAGACCAATCTCAGTGGTCGCTACAAGGCCTGGTCCTTGCTTGCCCTTGGGAGCAGCCTTGAACATTTTTCTTATAAATATTTTTATTCCTGTAGGTTAAACTTGCATCATTAGCCTTGGAGTGAAAAGCAAAACTGTAGCATATCAAAAAATCCATGTTGCAGTCTTCAGTGGATGCAGATAGCGCCACAGATTTCTCAGATTAGGCTGGAGGAATTCTTTGATAATTTACAATAATTAAAATAGTCTGGCATTCAAATGTCAAAATAGAAGATATTTAGCAGAAAATGGAGGAGAAATGGCCAGATCTTCATATTAACACTTGCTGTACATCTCAAAAGTCTGATTCCCGAGCTGATTCCCAGCTCAGTATGGGTTCCAGTGTTCAGTGATTTATTGGGCAATTCAGCATTTGCCAGTATGTCTTGTGCTAATTAAATGCATCGCACTCTATTCAGAAATGTCACAATTGATTTGTCTTCTGCAAGCACTGACTTTATTTCAATCTTCTAAAAAAGATTTTATGAGCCCCAGATAACTTATCCTGGCACATTCATCTCCCAGGGCAGCTTCTGCATCCGAGGGCTGTATGGGAGGAAACCAATGGTGAACATCCAGCACAAATGTCTCCTCTGGACAGCTTATTTATCTGATATGTGCTGTATATCCAGGAGTAGGCAGCCTATATGGTGAAATTACAAGCTAATCCATTAATGTATAAAAATACTCAAACATGACAGAAGTTAATATATAATATTAGCACATTTTATTGGTTGGTAGACGGAGCCAAAGAGCCAAGTGGATTGAGAATGCTGTCATCTGTAACAAGGTGTTTATTTACAAGTGGTTTTGTGAGTGAATTCAGCTATTAACTAAATTACATCAAGAGGAAATGAGCATAAAATAGCTCACACTAAATATAAGATGCCAAAGCATGCTTAGTATAATATTCAGAGGCTAAGTACTATTCTGTCATTTTAATTCAGGGCTTTTCCTCCACATGTTATGCATAACTGAATGCTGAGGGTGAATTGCAGCATTTTGTTACTCAGTTATGGAAAATATAGTTACAGTGTACAGTAAAAAAAATGCTTTGTTCAGAGAAAGTACAATTCTTGACACAAAATAGTGGTTGAATCTTAACCAGAACTGAAAATCTGTGCAAGACAAGAAATACTGCTTTTCATGAGACATGGGAAGAAAAGGTACCTGTTTTAAGGCATGGAATGATTACTCAGAGAGGTGGCAGGAGGGGCAATGACATGAATATTTTATATATTTAGAATATTTTACAAGGAAACAATAGTTTTGTATTACTACTACTTCTGTTCCAGACCCCTTGATGCTGAGACTCTTCTACAACAGAAATTTTCGCAGAGAGAAACTTGCTGCCTTGATGAGAAACTTTCCAGAACAACTTGAATCAGTTAAGCACAGTTTGAATTTGTCATTAGTCACATTAGCGACTGAACATTGCATTTGTAGCAGTTTGATGTGTATAACACAACCTTGCGTCTATTTTTGCTGCGTAGGCTTCTGCTGCTGAACCCCAGCTAAGGACACCTACTGTAAGTGGCTGTCCGAGATGCTGCAACATCTAACTGGAATACAGTGATTCAAACAGTTACTCCCTTGTGTCAGGTGGTGACTCCTTATATAATTTCTGAAGAAAAGCCATTGCAATGACCTTGAATGTGGTCATTTGACCAGGGCCATTCATCTTGCCAAAACCCGGATGGATGCTGAGTAGATTTTGACTGTTGCTTCAAGGTTTCTAACCACTTGTACGTGTTTGTTGTATCCTATTTGCTGGCTTGTATGGGAAAGTGAGGAAACATTGTGTCAAAACTGGGACAAGAAGGAAACTCTTGGGTCCTGTATTCTGCAATTCCAGACAGTTGTACTATACACTTCTCATAAACTCATCAAGCTCTGACCACTGATACTATCCCTTTGGTGAGGTTGTTCCAGAATCTCACCACTTCAACAATTAGAAATACGTTTTTTGCTTATTTGCATCTTAAAATATATATGCATTTTTTCACTGCTTACTTGATCCTTTTGCTTGAGCAGCTCTTCTGTATTCTACATATGTCCTTTATGCATCTATGGAACACAATCACATGCTTCCCTAGTTTCCAGGCAGCCAACCTGCTAAGCTATACCAACTAAATATTTTAAACTCTACTTTTCTGGTCAACCTTACTCTTTGCACCAATCCTAGTGTGAATTCATCTTTCTAGCACACAGGCAGCCAGAGCTATTCCCAATAAACTACACTATACAATGACATTCATACTTCCCTATTTTTTTCTGAAAATGCTACCTTAGTATCAAATTTGAGTTTTTCATAATTGCATGAAAATTATTGCTTACAGCCACACTGTCATTGTGTAACACACCCTAGTTTTCTTCTCCTTTATCAATTCAAACTAAGGAATTCCTGATTTACCTCAAAAGATCAAGTTATTCTCCCATCAGTGCAATTACATTTTACCAGATTTTTTATTACATAATCTATTTCAGTCCTCTGTTTGCTCACTTCTTCATGATGTTCTGATTTGTTGCTCTATACTATTTTCTGGTGCAACAATGGTCTCACTTTTAATGATACTCTACATCATGAGAAAAGGTGCAACCTAGCAATATTGCCTACTTAACTAATGTTAAGCCATTTGCTAGTAGGGAAAGCAAGTTCTACCAAGGGATTCCTTTTTCTATATTCAGAATATAATTAATATAAAAATCACAAATATACTGCTTACATGAAAGAGGGGAAAATTACACATCAGACAACATCTTTGCTGCCTCTGTATATTAGTATTGTTTTATTTTTCCATGTTGGTGATAAAGAAGTGTGCCGTGTAAGCAACTGCCCACTTACTACTAAAACGAGTGCTTGCTTCTGCAATAAAGAGTAAACATTTGCCTCTAGAAGTATTTTGGAACATTATTACTGCAAAAGGCTGAGATTGATCACAGAAAGGAAATATTTTCAAAAAGACAGTTTTTCATAAGTGACTCTTGGAAAGTAAGAATTAGTAGTTTGGCAAAGCCTTAAAAGCTGATATTTTAGAGAACTGAGATGAAGGAACAAATTTGGTTAATGAAGAGAACCACATCATATACGGAAACTTAGCTCATTAGTAGAGTCATGGAATATGCTTCTATTTCATCAGGAAAACTGTCTGTCAGGTATGGGGTTATGTTGATCCAGAAAACTCAAATCTAACACAGTATCTGGTGTTCTGATAAGTTTTGCTTTCAGCTGCAATTGCCAAGCCACTCTTTTAAAGTAATCAGTTTTAGGTCACTCATTGAATCAGTGCTCCAGGATAATCTCCAGAGCACTTGCTGCTCTTTTTCCAACCCAAGAAACCATGGACTATTCCTGCTTACACTACTGTACCTTTCAACAGGAATTTTTACCACCAGGTATCGTTTTTTCAGAAGAGACCTTCAGATTTGCAAATTGAGTTTTATGTCCCACCTGTTATGTTTGGTAAGCCTTCTGCTTTCACAGACCTAGGCAGAGGCAAAGGTATGGTTGAGTGAGATGGCTGAAAGCTGACACCCCTCACCTCCTGTATATCCAGTAGTGAGGTCACGTTTAAATGTGACCTCCCTTCATGTCTAACGCTGACAACAGTGTCACTTCTTGATCTGCCCACGGCACTGGTCAGCACTTGCCACTGAAGAATGTGCGAGAGTTTTCTCATTTCTTTTAAGCTCACCTTCTTGCCTGAGCCTATTAAATTGCATACAAGGATGAGGGCGGGGGTGGGAGAGTGTGGAGGTGGAATGAGGCTTAGTCCAATTAATTGTTCTAATCAGAAGTTAAAGTATACAGTTAATGCCTGGAAGATAGAAGCAATGAATCTCGATTTCCCTGAGCACCTTCTAATAAGACAGTTGCTAGTGCAGTGGCTTTTTCTTGTATGAACGCAAAGCTGATGCATTTCTTTACACATATTTCCTATTCTCTTTCTTGCAAATTCATTTTCATTGGTGTCATTGGCAAAATTCCCATTGATCACACGGGCAGCATGATCAATACCTCCTGTACCTTGATGTTTGTCTTTTTTTTTGGGGGGGGGGGAGATATTTGACTGATTTGATTCTTACTCACAGACTTGTTCTGCTTACTTGAAGGGGTTTCCTTCACAGCACTGTGACAAACAGGAGTGGCCATTTAACAGAGGTGAGCAAAAGCTTGCCTCTGAGTCTTTCCAAGCGGTATGTCTAGAGAAAGAGATAGATAGACAGGTGATAGTGTGCATATCAACTGGCGTTTAGATTAAAAATTATATAGAAAGATCTTGGTAGGGAGGAAAGCCTAGCTGCTGACTTGCAAGGTGCATGAATCAAAGGAAATCCTTTTCTTAGACCCCTAGATACACATGCATCATAGAGGTCCTCTATGTTAGAGCACTCCAGAGATCCACATGCACAGCACAGCTAGCACAAGTCTTGGGAGAAGTCTGTACTTCCTTCTTGCCTGTAGGATCACTCTCCTCTGGCTTGGAGAGGTCATAACATGCTGTTATGGCCACTACAGATACGTTTCTTTTCTCTTCCTTCCCACAGTATTTAATCTTCTCAGCCAGGAAACAAATGCACTACCCTCTCAGCATTCCTGATCTTCTTCTTGTATTCCCTCTGTTTTTGTTACGTCCCAGTAGCTCCAGTCCTGAGGGCAGTTTCCCAGAATGGGTTGCAGGGTGCCATCCTGAGCACATTTCTTTCCAGGAGACTGAATTTTCTCTAGGTAAGAGGCAAATACTGAAGGCAGAGAAGGATCCTCTGTAGGGATATGCAGGACTGTTCTGCCCTTATTCTTATTTGAATGGCTGTCAAATAAAAGCAAGCATTTGCTGTCTGAGCTGGGTCTTCTCACTATGGCAACAAATGCAGAGTTTAGAGAGCTGGAGCACCTGGAAGGAAAAACAGGCTACTGAGAAATCAGTTACTCAGGACAGAATCCCTGAGCCCACATCTAATGACTCCTTGACGCCTCCATCTCAGAGGAACTGTTGCAAGATCCCACGCGGCGCAGCACCCTCCCAACCTCCTCCCCACCTACCCACACAGCCACAAGGCCTGTGCCAGGCAGCCTCCTGCACCAGCTGAGTCAGCACACGCACTGCCCGGTGGAGGAGCCTGTTTGCCCCAGCCATCACAGAGCTCCTCTGTGCTCCTGGTCTTCCCCAGGGCTTCTGAAAAGAAAGGCAAAAAGGCCTTCTCTTCTCAATTATTCTTGGAAGGCAGACATTCATCCCACGAAAGTAAGATGACTGTTTCTTTCATTTGCAATTAAAATGCAGTTCTTATGCACCAAATTTTAATGCAGAAGTAAAATAAACAATAAATCAACAAAAGCTTAGCTTGTTAGTTGAGATAAAACTGCTAAATGCTGCCTTTCCTGCTTATTCTCTGGAATATGACAGAATCCAGCCAGACCCTGGGTGCCAAGGATTCAAATGAAAAATATATACATAAAAACAGACAGTTACTTATAGCAGAAAGTCAGGATTCCTGCATGATAGACTCTAGAACAGATATTACTTAGTAGCTGCATCTGCTGAAAGTCTGGATCTTTCCCTGGACTCTGTCATCTTGCCTTCAAGCCATAAGCTGAACCAAGGAGTTTCTTAGGAATCATAAGCTCATATCTGCTCTAAGGGTAAAGGTGACCACAGGTGCTCAGGACAACTGAGACAGACATGTGCATCTAAAACACTGAAAAAGTATTAGCCCTGTTGCCAGAAAACTGCCTGCAATAGAATAATTTGTGCTTCTGGTATATGGACAACCTGCTTCAGTGAGTTTATTTAAATTGGCTGTATGCATCCAAATGTGCTGTCCTTGGTCACTTTCCTGATCAGTTTGTAGTGTGAGAATCTACATGTGGAAAACTGCACACAGATGGCTTGTCCTGGACAAGGGGCGGGGTTGTTGGAAGCGCCCTCAAAAGGTATCAAGGAAAGTTGCTGTTTCCCTGAACCATAGGTGTGTTTCCCCATTCGATTCTTTGTCTGTCATTCCTTTGCTGGTGGAAATACTCCATACTAAATTTCTGCACCTGTTACTCTCTTAAAACACCAGAAATACCTTCCCTCAAGGTGAGTGTGACTATTCACAGTGACAGGAGCCTGCAGAGGCTCAGCCCTGGCTGAGAAGACACCTACTGGAATAGATAGATGAGGTGATTACCACCACTCCAAGGAAGGAAAAACGCAGCTAAATGCTGAGGACGTCCTGCAGTCAAGAGGCAACCAAGTAGTAGAATACCTGTCTTACTGTTTAATTGCTGTGATTTGTTCTGAGACAGCTAAAATTCTGCAAGAAAGCAATTTGGCTTGTTTGATGTAAAATAAAAGCACTTTGGGGGTATAATGCAGAAAATTCTTTTGAGTACTCACCTGGGCAACATCAGGTCCTAAACTGCATTGTTGTTCTTGGAAAAGAGTTTTAATGAAGGAAGAATGCTCTGGTGAGTGTGGAATAAGTCTTTTAGGGTTGTCTGTGACTGTAGTTTGAATGAGAATTAACCCTTGCAGTCTAAGCAGCAGAAAATAGGAAATGTATTGGCAAGTGAAATATTCGCATCTTGATTTATTGTGCCAGATCTGGCAGGGAGTGTGGTGACAAGCAGGAAGGACAGAAGAGATGGTCAGATGTTGCCTAGAAATAAAAGCAAAATGCTTTCTGCAGGAAGCACAGATAAATTAGTCAAACAGGGAATTAAAAGGAAGATTCAGAGAACAGATTATACACAAACAAAAAGGAAAAAGCTACTGATGTTTAAGAAGAAAGAGGAGAAAAACAAACAGAGGTGGAAAAGTATCTTAAAGTATACAGTGGTCCAAAAGAAGAAAATAATTGGCTGTTTAGTAGAAACTGATCACTCAAACAGTCTATAGGTAAGAGAGGTTGCAAGACAGGTCTGTATATCTTGGCACATCTTCAGCTGCCTTCAGGAAATCAGTACGTATCAACTGAAATGACACCAGTGGAGTTCCTGGACCAAAGATTTCAAATGGTTGTGATTAGCTGGCTGTCAATAACAGATGTGTAACTGAAGTAAAATCCTTTCTAAGGGAAACTGTTAGTGTACCATCAAAAACAAATCACAACAAAACCCTAAAGGCAGAGGATTCTTCAACATTGACTCAGTGATGTTTTAAGATCCAACTTAAACTTGGAGTCCTGTTTTTCAAATTGTGAAGAAAAATACTTAGACCCAGAACCTGGGAATCTTCATGGCTTTCGTTGTGAGGAACACTTGTATGAAGCCTGGCCAGCTGATCACATCCCACTTGAATGGTGGACAAACAGTCATACCAGCAAAGTCTCTTGTTCTGGTGTTACAGTAGCACTAAGCATGCACAAATGCCTCTCAGCAATTAAATCACAACTTTACATTTGAAATATCTTGTGATAAGGAAATGAGGTTGGCATGTGGGACATCAACCAACATATCCAGGAAAAGGAACCTCTAATTGGAGAGCAAATGGTGAATTATGACAAAAAGTAAGAAAGTTGCAGCAGGCAAGGTGAGAGCTGGTCAAGCACCCTTATTTTGGGGACACTTAGAAACAAATCTGATCACTATGGCAAGCTCCTATAAAAAGTCTGCCAAAGCAGGGTCATTGAATGAAGCTGCATTCTTTGCTGCCTAGAATGACCCTAGTGAACATGGGTCATACTCCAGGGCTTCCAGAGCAAAGCAGCATAAAATTCACATCACCTTGTATTGCGCAGACAGTATTCCTGACAGAGTTAGCAATGCTTATTTTTATCTCAATGCAGAAAGTTTAACCAAAATCTGCTAATGACAATTAGAAGAGAGAAATAATTTCTTCTCTCATTGCCAGTCCACTCCTTTTGGACAGCAGATGGACCCACATGTCAGTGAGAACACGGGTAAGCAGTTAGACCGCATCGCATGGGAACTTCATGCAATCAGCTCTGCATGGAGGTAAGGTCCTTTACAGGACTATGAAAAGCCTAACAAGAATTTTCACTGGACCTAAGGACCAAGCAAACAAAATTAAATGTTGGAAATAGTTGTTCTTTTCCATTTTGCCATCCTTTTACTTTGCATGTTATGAAGCCCTTCCTACTCTTTTAAACAGTCATGCTTTAGAGTATTTGTAATACTTTGAGACCAGATGGAGTCATTCATTGACAGGCAATGCTGTACAAGTGTCCAATAATTAATAATTAACTCGGCATTTCATAATTTGTTATAGAAATCATCATATACTAATTCATTGCAATTACCAATTCAACAGGCAATTCCAGATGTCTGCTATAGCTTGGCATCATCTCACGCTCTTAATGTGCTTATGTTACAGCTTCTTCATTTTAAAGAAGAGCTCTAGCGAATTTTACAACCAAAATACACAGAAAAAATTGCCAGTTCTTTTCCCCACACTCAAACACATTATAGCTTTCCAATGTCAGCACAGAGTGAAGATTTTCTCTTGCAAAAGGAGACGTTTTGTGTCTTTGTGACAGAAACCTTGTCATTACTTCCAGAGCCATGAAAATTTCTCCGTGCAATAGGCTCAAGGTTTATTTTATTTAAGATAAACCAGGATTTTTGGCCGATGGCCTCAAAAGAAAAGCCTCCTAAGGAACACTTAATTAGGTATAAAGCTTTGAGCTACATTACATAGAATGTACAAACACGGGCTTTTTTCAGCATATTTGGTGAGATCCTGGCATCATAGAATCATAGAGTCACAGAATCACTAGGTTGGAAAGGACCCACTGGATCATCAAGTCCAACCATTCCTCTCAATCAATAAACCATGCCCCTCAGCACCTCATCCACCCGTCTTAAATACCTCCAGGGAAGGTGACTCAACCACCTCCCTGGGCAGACTGTTCCAGGGCCCAATGACCTTTTCTGTGAAATATTTTTTTCTGACGTCAAGCCTGAACCTCCCCTGGTGGAGCTTGAGGCCATTCCCTCTCATCCTGTCCCCTGTCACTTGGGAGAAGAGGCCAGCTCCCTCCTCTCCACAACCTCCTTTCAGGTAGTTGTAGAGAGCAAGCAGAAGCTTTTGAAAGCAGTAGTAGGAAACCTATCTATGTAACTACCATGTCACCCTTATATGATTTTAGCATGATACCACTTCATAGACTGTTTTGTAAATCAATACATGAATCCACATTTGCACCATGTACATGACCCCTCTTGAGCCTGGAAGTAGGACCACAGCATAATTACAAAGGTAGTCAGCACGTTTTTGCAAATAAACCATCCAGAGCCTCATTCCCTTAGCTCCAGTTTATCACAGGAGTGTAACTAAGGGAGTTTCTGAGACAGAAGAGTGTTTCAAATGCTTCTGACCACAGTTACCACATTATAGCACAACACAGTAGTACTGGAATTAATCCTAGTTTGATCTTTTTGAACTGATTTTGCATTAGATTAATTCAGAGTGCAGGACAAATACTCAGAGAAACTGAATGTCTTATTCACGTACAGGTGCATAACATTTTCACTAACCTAGTGTAACTTAATTTTGGCTTATGATCTAAAAATATCTATCAGTGCAGTACAGTATCTGAGAATTTTTCAGACATGAAGAAAAGCAATATCTAAAATTATGCTTGCAGTTTTCCATGACAGATTTTTGCATGTTTCAGGTATGTCTGTGTACACTAATTAGGTACAGTTAACTACACAGTTAATGAAGAAGATGCCTATATGGGCATGAAGGTGCAAGGTCTAATAGCACAAGTATCCAGAAGAGCTCTGACAGCACACAGCAGGTTTGGTTTAGGGCACCAGGATGCAGGCTTTCCCCTTCCTAGAGGGATTCTGCAGAAGTGTCTGTGCCATGCCACCACTCCAGGCTCTCCTGCAACAGGGGCAGTAAAGAATGACTGCCCGGGCCACGTTGATATACAGTTTTGCCATTGAAATATCATGAGCCCTTTGTAATATCTGGTGGCACTTCTTTAAGTCAGGTCCTTGAGTTAAGCACTTTCATATAGAAATGTTCAACAGTGGTTTAAAAAGCTAAACAAACCAGCACATCTCTCCCTCTCCAGCATCTCTAGCCCTAAGAGAGGCTGCCAATAAAACCCTGTGAACATGATCTAAGGGCTTGCAAAGACTGAGAAGCTAAATGAGAGCTCAAGTTGTATAAGTTCTCTCAATTCCCATACTTCTAGGAAGGGAGGATCCCTTCCCCATGGTGCTGGACAAAACCTCCCCATGCCACTGGGGAGTGGGGAGTGGACAGCCCTCAGTGTGCACAGAAAAGCTCCCTGCTGCAGATCAAATCCTTTTCTTAACCTATAATTAGGTGGGCAGGAGCATCCACCCCAGCAACTCCCTGCGTGCTCCCACACCTGCTTTGATGCTTTTAGTAAAAGGAGCTGTCTGAGACAGTAATGTCTCAAATTTTTTTCTCATGTTTTGTTTGTAGCTCTGGAAAAGCCTTTTTGAATAAGCCTTGGTTAGAGCGTTTTCTGCCAATTCAGACAAACTCTGCAGACTTTAGATTCCAGCTTTTTCTTAGCCTGCAGGCAAATTAGAAATACATGCACATTTTAGGAGACTAGAAATCTCAGAGGGATACCTAAAGGGAACTGGTATGCTTTCACAGCTAAGTCACATCAAAGGATGTTACCTTTATTCAAATAACCTTTACATAAGTGATCATTTGTACTGCCTGTGAGATGTCAAAGCAGTCGAGATAATCAGCAAAATGTCAATTCTCCTGCTTTCAGCAGACTTTGCTACAGACCCCAGCAGAATCCCTTGTCCCCCTGGGGACCGAGTCGTCAGGCAGCAGGAGTCAGAAGTGAAGGTGGGGTAGTTAATATCCTGAGCAAGGTACCTACATTGATCTCCAGTCTACTCCTGTTCATATTTCTTTTGGTGGGATTAGATGTAGAACAGCCTCCCCAAGGACCACTTAGCAGGCAGTCTGTGATTTGAACCACTTCAGGGCTTCTCGATCAGGTTGTTACCGAAGACTAACAACCAACATTTCTCAAGCTGCTCTGCCCTTTTGCTTAAGGTTGCTTTGTGCCTGCTAACCAAACTGATATCTAAATCATGGCAGATTAACGTCACATTGATATATCCTGAGAAAAAGAGGGAAAACATGTGCTTTTTCCTTCATAAAGGCCACCATGTGGGAAGTGACCAAGACAAAGCTGTGCTTTCCTTTTGCCTGTCTGCTCTGTGTGCCATCAATTAGGTTCTTCCTCTTCAAAAAGGGGCACTAGACACTGCATAGTGAAAGATGCTGGGTAATACAGTTATGAACATCATCAAGCCTATAGAAGAGGCAGTGATTGATAAATAATTTACTTTTATCACAACTACTGAATCTTAATACAAATTCAGCAATGTTCAGCATCGTGCCAGAAAGGAGAATAATTGCAATAGTCTTGTAGTTAGATATATAGAGCTGCTGTACAAGTGTTGAACTTACCACTCTTTTACTCTTCGTCCTTTGAAAGATGACAAGACAGCTTATTATGGTGGGTCCCATGGAATGCGAAAGGGAAATGGTTTCAGTTTGATTTTTGGGGAATTCATGATAAATCAATGACAAACTGTCTCTGGAGGATGTTTATATTCTTGCCTTCTCTTCAACCCCATTACAAGGTTTACTTTATTTTATATGATCAGAGATATATGGAACTACTCTGCTTTGTTACCTCCCTGCTATTGGTGTCTGTGTATATAAAATTAAGTGTGGTCACAAAGAAAAGCAGGCGAGGAGCTCTCCATTGGCCCTGCAGTCTGGTTCAGAAGCAACAGCTGAAAGGCCCACTGTGACAAACTAAACAGAAAAAAGCTTTTCTAACACCTCAGGACTGCTGAAACACCCAGTGAAAGTGAATGCACTCAAACTTCCACTACAGGTTTTCATAGCCAAATGTGACAGCAACAATAATGAAACCCTTTTTTTCCCATGTTGATTCTTATCTCGATTCCAGGAAAGAAACAGCTTGAGAAGGCACAGGACTTACATGAAATAACCAAAACTCCAAACGGCATATTGCTGTCTGTTCCATTCCTGGCCTTCTGATCTATGCTAATTACTAAACTTTGAGCACACACTTGAAATTTTCTGTGGGCAATGTGACTCTCTTCAAATAAAAATAGATGCCAGAAATTCTTTTCTAACTGAAATACAGGGAATGACATTTAATGTAAGTGTTTAATCATTATTAATTGCTTTGGTATTCTTTGAAATTATGATGGGTTCATTTGAATGTACAGCATCATTTCTGAGAATACTCTGAATGAGTTGTTAAACCAGATTAGAGTAAAAAAGCATAGTGAAGCTTTCTAGTAATGTTATTTAATCCATAGAAGTGTATGCTGGAGCTGGTTAAAACTTCCAATTATTTGTCATAAGATACCTTAAGAAATAACCCCAAATTTTTACCCTCTAAACTGTTTTGTGAAAATGTGAAGCCCAAAAACTTTGCAAAGTAGAACTATTTAAACCATTCATTTAAAATATTCATTTATTTTAAAATAAATTGTTCCCAGTAAGCTTTCTGGTTAAGCTATTTTGTGTACTTTGTTTAAAATTTCAACTAAAAAAATGAAAGCCAGGTAGACAGGCACAAAGTTGTCAGGCAAATTACACACAAACTGTCAGGGAATATGGCATCCCATAGCCTTGCCAGAAACGCCACTACAGGACTCTCTTTTGCAAGTCCAGGGAAAACTGTGAGCAATCCTGCCAGTAGAGGTGCAGAGAGACTCCAGGATATACACTGAGTGCAGTTTTCAGTTGTAACCCTTTCTCTGTGAAAATATCTCACTTCAACAAGCCAGTTCTCTCTTTAACATTTTAAGTCAGAGGACTGGTGCAAACTTTTCCACCATTCTCTTCTCCGAAAAACGCTGTTAAGACTTTAAACCACTTTATAGTATCAGTGACATGAACCAGTAGATCTAGTAATTTGAGCAGCTACAGCCACACGGGGCAATATGCAGAAGTTTGTTTACACGTACATGCACACATGTACCATGCAACTTACATTCAGAAGAACACTTATTATTATTTCTTCCTCTTCTCCCGTAACTAACTGCTTCTTCTGATTTCCTACTCATTACATATACCATTTTCAGTGTTTCGGCCATGAATCCCTTAGCTGAATGGGGTCAAATTTTTCAATAGACACCAAGTTTTGCTATCAAGCCAGCTGATGGAATTGCAATTTTACTCAGTTTTCATTGCTGACAATGGTATGGTCTGATAACGGATATCAAACAGAAAGAGGAAACAGAGCTGGACGAAGGGAAGAAAATAAATATTCACCTGGAACCCACTATCTTGATTATTGGGAAGACCCACTAGTTTTCTTTTTAAAGTTACGTTTCAGAGTAGAGCAGGTTCTATATAAACTGAATGACTATAACTACATGAATCTAGAACAATGGATTCTAAGAAATCATGAGTTAAAAAGAATTGTTTCTGAGAGATAATAAAACTATGTACATGATAATTTCTGTTCCCATTTCAAAAGGTGAGCACACAGCTGAAGATGTGCAACGGTGAACATTTGGATATCGTACCTGTGCTACACATCCTTGTCACCCATCCCATACACCAAACATGACAGCACAGTAGTGCACTTCTCTGTCATATGAATAATTGTATCTTAGCTCTCATGCTCTACATTTACAGCCAGGAAAGCTTAAAAAGAGTCATCTGGCTTTTTACATAGAAAAGTTGTTAATTTATCTTAATGCAACAAAAGAGTAGTTATGATGCTTAATCACACAGAAAGATTATTTCAAACTAGGCAGAAAAATTCAAATAGCAAAGTACCTACATTCTTTAACAAAATACAGAGATGTTATGCTCTACTGCCTTAAAGCAGTTGAAAGAACAAGCATAATGACATTTTCAAGTAAGATGAAATCTGGCTTATTTGTAGAAGCAAGGCAAAAGGTGACAGGAGATGTGAATTCTCTTTCTCAAATTAGAGAAAACAGTTGGAAATATATGCCTTAAATACTCTACTTTTACATCTGCTGATGGAACTCCTGATAGAACCGGAGTCCTGCTACTACCCTCCAAAAGATCAACATTGGAGTTGGTAGGAATTTTCTTGGTAAAATAGCTTTCTGTCACAAATATGTGAACTACTCAAAACCAAAAATTTGTGCAAAAAAATGGATGTGCTTCAATAAAGATGAGTATGATGGGGGAGAAGGAAGAAGGAGGGAGGAAAAGGGCGGGGGGGAGTGATTCGGAGCTAATATTTGCATTCTACCCTTTTTCTCTCAGATAAGTGGACAAAATACTGTGTTTTCAGTCATTCTGAGGTGAGCATCACCAGAAACTGAATTGCAAGGGAAGGTCAGGCTGTGCTCCCCTTATTTTGTATGATGTGACTTTTGCTTTTAACCCTGAGACAGGGAATAAGCTTCCCTTTCATGCCTCCATTCACATAATATTTATGTTTGTCCTGAATGAGAACCAGTGTACCTGACTTTCTCATTTCTCCAGTTTGAAAACAGGTGAACACACTTCATTTCATTCCCATGTGGAAAAGACAATCAAGAAAACTTTTCCAAGGAGGCTGAATAACATTTCCTACTTGGACTTATTTTACTAGTGGCTGAAGAGCACTTTCAGAGTCTTAAAATGGTGTTAAAAAAAACGTCCTTTCACTGCTAAGCGAAAATCAGCCTGAGCAAGATAGCCAACCTCATAATTAAAAACATTGGCAAAACTATAGATAACTGTTTCAAATTCAGTTCTATCAACTATTAAACTGCAAAGTATATGAACCCATCTTTAAAAGCTAATGTGTTACTAACTGACTGCATATCTTCTGTCACATTGATGGGGACAGATAGTGAGAACAAGGAATTTTCAGGTATTTCATGCAATTTTTGATTTAAAACCTAGATGTAGATACTTTGCACTCTTCCTTAATAAGTTGTTCCAGTGATTTGTTTCTGAATTTGTTTGAATTGTTCCAACTCCTGCTTGTTAAAGAACTGAATATTGTTTCTAATCAGAGCTTGTGTAGCTCATGTTCATTGTTCTGACCTTTTTAGATGAAGAGCCATAAACAACCACCTACCTTTTTAAATGTATAGGGATCAGATTTTTTAATCTTATCCTTGATAAACAATATTTGAAAACTAATGGACAGAGCTTTTGGCGTCTCTCTCTTCTCATGTTTTTGTTGAATCTTTCTTGTAACTCTTCCCAGAGCCCTTTTGGTGTTTTTCAGTACCCTTTGCGGAGAGACAGGAAAGGGAAGGAAGGGTGAAATAAGACTTGAGTCAATGTCGCTATTTTGAAGTAACTCCATCTTTCTACTTCTTGATATTGGCAGGTGTAAGCATGCAGTAATTACATTTCTGTCTTGCATATGGGATCAGACTGAGGGATCAGCTTCTTTTGATTATCTGTTGTGATTTCCATGTCATTGTCAGAAGTACTGAATCACACCCTCACCTTAACAATTCTTTCTCTGAGCGTAGGTATAACTCTTTGAATGGGGGTGGACTTAAAAATGTGTTCTTCAGGTAAGCATAGCAAATATAATTTATCCCATTGTAATTTTCGTATCTATCTGTAAATTTTAGCATGACGATTCAAACATAATTAGCAAGACAATTGAACAGCAACAACCTAAGAACAGATATCTTGTTATGAGAAGTGGTTAAGCGTATATGTTGACATTTTTGTGTCATGTGTGAAAAGTAAAGAGCTTCCTTTTTTAAAAAAAAAATAAAAATTTTTGAAGAAAAAACTACTCTGAAAAACGTATGAATCTTTAAAAGCCATATTCTGTGATGAATCTAACAAATTAGGAGCATTCTCTTTCTAAAAAAATGTAATTATAGAATATTTATCTTTTTTTTTTAATGTTCATCCTATTCAAGGACTGCAGCTACTGAACAATATCTCAGCATTTGCAAAACAGTATCATCCATAACTTTGACTAAAACTTTGATTATAAAGTCTGTGTTTCTATGGCCTAAGCAGATGCATGTTAATGTGTACATAGAATTATTTCAGCATGCAATTACCACTAATTATTTAATATGTCCTCATTACAAGCTGTACTTGGAAGCATGATGACTAAGGCTTCAGAAATATAAACGAATTTTGTATAACGCATATTGCACCTAAGATGATTTTTTGGAGCTTTCTTGCTTCAAAAAGTCTTATATGATAAAATATATTTTTTTCTGCTTAAGTATCATTAAGAGGAGAGATTACATGAAGGAAAAAATTACAAACATATTACAGGACAAGAGATTTAGAAAAGGTAAACACTGTTTGTGTTCAGCATATTAAGAGGGCTGGAACTAAACCTTTGGTCTAAGGTATCTTGGAAATCCTCTTTCAGTCAGCATCCAATGATTTTCAGGCACCTGAAATTCAGATCTTTTATAAAAAGAAATATAAAATGAGGGTATTCTGAAGGGATGAGAAAACAGACGTCATGAAAAATCATATTAGAATGAGTTGGATCATACCCAAAATGCTAACTTCTTTTCAGTAGAGAAAGTATCTTGAGATTTTTCATATTTTAGCTAGTATTAGTCAATGGTGTCCACATTTTTTCTATCACAAATGAGACCATTTGCTTGTATTTGCTTCCCCACTTACAGAAAACACCCCTGTTTTAATAGTCTGCCATGAAAAGACACTAGGGGCATAGATTTAACCTAAATGAAGCACCTACCCTACAGTGAGATGCCAAGTTGATTTACGTGCTCTTGCATCACATGCCTAACAGCAAAATGCAGACAGCTCTAATCTGAAACCCAAGAGCTATTTAACAGTGTACATCAATACCAAACCATTCTCCAAGCCTTGAAGAAAAGAGTGTTTCATTCAAATGCATTACCAGGAGCTTTTGTACAGCATAACACACATCTACTACGTTTTGTAGCACATGCTCACACTCTAAAAACTGTAGCACTATGAGCAGCCTAGATCCAAGACCTTCTAATTTGAGTTATCTACATCAATGCAAGCTCCCATGAACATACTGAACTGCACCAATAACTTTATGCTGCTTTAATGTAGATCTGATACATTCTGCAGGTTTACATCAGTCCAGTTTCCTAGTGAGCGGAAGACACAACCCCTGGTGCTTTAGTGCACCAAGACTGTTGGCCTGAGAAGATATTGTCTCTCCTGATGTAAAACTAATGTATGAAAGATTAAATTGCAGAGCTCTGTTTTGACTTCCTTCCTCCCCATTCTTCATCCATGTGTTCACTGACTCACAAGTCAGCTGGTAGAGAAGTTCACAGTGCCTTCACTAACACTTCTGTACAACAAAAATCTCATCTGGTTCTTATTAGGCCAACTAAGCACAGAAGCAAACTGTATCACTGGACTGGAAATGTAACTCTCAAGTCCTGCGAAAAAACTGTCATGAGTCTGTGATAATGTTATGTTATAATTCCCTTCTGGGTATTTCACTGAAACTGTGTTTTTAAAAATCCTTCTGATGATCCCTAAAGAAAAAAACAGAAAAAGCCTCCTGATGCCCCTCTTTCAGCCCCTACTGTGTATGTAAAGAAAAATCTGAGGTTTTAATTAAGAAGCAAAATGTGTGGGCTTTCAACTGCACTGAAAACCAGTTTTTCTTCTGTATCTGCAAAATCAAACTCAAGTGCATTTGGGAGTATTTGTACTGGTGACTGACTGGCATCTTCAAATAAATTGTTCATGGTCCAAGTACTCAGGTGTAAAATTTACACAATTGAATTTTAAGTGGAAGAAGCAAGCAAAACTTGACACCTGCTATAACATGCTTCTAAAAATATGTGTCTCTGAACCTGAAGTCCTGTCTGCACTAGGAACAATATTTGCTTAAGAGTGAACATGCTAGCTCCTAAGTCACTAAAACACATCTGAAACTATTTCGTACCCTCAGATGTCTGCATATTTTGGTACATAAAACAGAAGCCATGTCCTGGATTTACATTACTTTATAAAGTGCTTATAAAGGAGGACTTAATCAGCACCTAACAACTTTCAATATTAAGCAAAAGTGATTATCAAGAGAGACCTTTTGTTAAGATAAATAGAATGGACTTTGAGAACATGAGATGAATAAAGTACTTAAGCAAGTACTTAAATTAAGACAGGGAGCCCATCGTCTTCTGCAAGGCCATGTTTAACTGCTGGTTTGAACGCATGTCTACATAGCCATCAATGTATAACATTTTTAACAGAACCTTGCAGAACACTTTCTCACAGCAAGCAACAGCCCTAACAAAAACTGTGTGACGAAAAGCTGGCGACTTGTTATGAAGGCAGATGTGGCACACAGAAAAAGATCTATGATTTCAGCTCTGAATGCCACACAGCAGTGCAATGCCTCCTTTTGAGGCCAGGTGAGCATAGCAGGCAAAGACCCAGCCTGCAAGAGTCTGAACTACCTTCTCCTTCTGTTGGGATGGCCAACTAAACATCACACTGCGGCGGCAATGTAGCAAACGCTGAACTTTCACTACTCATACTTTGAATGTCCTCTGGAAAAATAAAGGAAACTCTCTGGGGCTGTTAATTTGGCATCTTTCATGGACTCTAAATTCACACAAAAAAATTAAGAGAGGAAAAGCCACCAACCTAGCTTAGCAGAATGACATAAGTTGTAACGAGTTGTGATAAATGGCCAAAAGCGTGGAGAGACTCTGTTTTTGAAGCAGTTGAAAAGGTGCTGTTCAACTGCAGCATTAAGCATAACTAATTTATTCTGGTAGTGTCTTCAGGCTGCCAAATGCATTTTAAAAAGAGTCCCATTTAAAATGCATCCTCATAGCAAAATGTACCACTGTTATCTAATTGGATAATGAAAGGAGCAGACCACTGTCTCCCTTTCAAGCAAAAACGGTGCAAGAAAAGAATATTTCTTTTGCAGTACAATAACAAAGTTGTAGGTGACAATTGCATTTTCCTATCAGTTAGAGCTGTAATAGGTCAGTACAATCACCATCACACTAACCTGCAGCTTGTTGTATCAAAAAAATCAGAACAGACAGGCACCACTTTCAGGCAGTTGGTACAATTTACCTTGACTTAATAGGGTCTTTCTGTGGGAGGCTGGCTAGGAGTATAAACAATCCTACAGATATTTTCACAGCTTTCTTCGGTGCTCCATAATATTGGCTGTTTTCATGACATCGGTCACAGAGATATTTAACTTGCTCAGAACAGCTACTTTGTCTCTTGTGAATACAATAATCCAGTCTTCATCCTATTAAACATTAGCATATATTTTTTTTTTACATTCACCAGGTTCAGGTACAGACAACAATGAAGTTTTTTCTGGGTTTTTCATGGCTCCTCCTATGTATTTTATCTGCAGGCATATTTTAGTGCTGATTTACCATGTATCGCTTCCATGGCACTCCCAACAGATAGAGCTTTACTGGCCATGCAACAGTCTCCAAGAACCTTCTTTCCTAGACAAAGTATCTGTTTAAGGAGACTTAGACAAGTTAGCAACAAATGTCCTGTTGTTTTAGAGAAGATCATGTTTTCCAGTAATTTAATAGACATTTTAGTATCAGCATAGAGGTGTCCTTGTTGAAGGAGGCATCCACTTCTCAAAGTCCCTGAGGTAGGTGATATGACTATAGGGAAGGTAAGTTCAGGATTCTTATCATCTGTATGGTGGCCACTGGTTGGAAAACTAACTATGCATTGAGCACTGTGTGTTGAGTCTAGCTGGGTCCAAATCTCTGGCATGTAAAATCATTTCTAAGTATTTCCCCTAATTTAATAGAAGAAGCTGCAATTTGACAGAAATACAAGTAGCTGGATCTGGTTCTGTATATTTCTAGCAAACTGGCACCGTTGCTACAGACAATTATATTAAATATTCATATCAGGTTAACATTCCTGAATTGATAGCTTTTCAAATGGAAACAAAAATAAACCCCAAATTTGTAAAATGTGCTTATTATCTCTGATTAATTTGTCCAATCTGTTTTGTTCAGGAAACGATCTCTCTGTAAATGTGGGCTTCCATGTGCAATTGTTGTCACAGGTACAGACAAGAGGAAGAATTTCAATAAGTACAATTTTCACACTTTTTTGCACAGGAGTAACTGATTATACAAGCCACATGACAATATAGGAACTCAGTCTTACAGTTTCCGCAAGGCAATTAAACAGGCAAGTACAGTGTCCCAAGAGCAGTGTCTAAGATAATTAATATTTGGAACAGCGAAGTGTAGCTTTGTCTCCTAAAATGCAAGCTCTTCTGATTTATCTGTCACTGAGAGAGGAGAAAAAAACCACTCCTGTAGATAATAGAAATATTGTGACATGAGATTGGGTATGTTGTCCAACATAAGCAAGGCAATAAATCAAAGAACATACCAGCCAAATTTTTAAAGAATGCTTCCAGCTGAAAGAGAACTGTCCTTGACTTTCTTCATCTGGATAAAACTAGAATTCAACAGCAAATATTAATAGAAATAAAAATGTACATATAAAATAACTGTAACTCTATCTTCAGAAATCAAAACACGGGAAAAATGAGAAATCTCTCCCTGTGAGATTTTACAAGTGATGAATGCTGTTTCAGGATACAAGGGGATACTGTCAATTCTTAAGTTAGACAACATGAAAATTAACCAGACAGCTTCTTTTGATGCCTGCTCCTGCCTCTGTGCATGTGTACTTCGTGCATGTGTATGAGGATGTGTGTGTGGCTTTCAGTTCTTTGCTACCTTTTATCTTCCTGTTTGTTTTTTTTTTGACTGGAAGATCAACACAAACAAGGGAAGACTGACTAATGCACCTCATGCTGAAAATTTCTCTCCAGGGGAAAATGGCTTTGCCCACAGAGCACACCATTAAAAATGGCGAGGCTCCACGTGGGAGCACAAGGCTTCCCACATGCAACAGCCTGTAGGATCGGGGGAATTAATGATGCAAAATCTTGTCTAAAGCAGCATTTGACAAAAGAGCAAAGATATAGATCTAAAAACTCAAGGAGCTCCTTGTAACAGCAAAATGGAAAACATTTTTTTCTTTGTCCTGTCCTTCTCACATGAATATTCAATATGAGAAAATCCCTTTTATTCATTTGCCTGATGTCAGGTTGGTTACTCTTGAAAAGCTGTCAGTTTTTGCCTTTCCCCACAGCTACATGAATTCCTGCATGTTGTGCACAAGGCAGAAGGGAAACATTTTTACTTTCAGGGCTGTATTCTTGTCCCCATTAGAAATTTTGAAACTGAGAAGTTATTTAGGAAAAAAGGTAAATCCAGGTCACTCCCACTCCAGCAATCCCCAGCTGCTGTGACAGCCCCTAGAAATGACTGTAGTCGGCTTTAAAATTTCTCTAGCTGTGTAATATGGCTGGAAGCAATATCATCTAGTATACAGTGGATATCCTACAAATTAATACAGTGTAAATTCTGCCACTTTGCTGCTCACCCCAGTAGCTCTTTCTTTTCTTTTCTTTCAGAAAAGTAGCTGTGCTGATCAATAACTAGAAAATCTGTTAGAACCAGAGAAAATTGTTTGCCTTGTGAAAACCGATTCTCTCCTGTAAACATTTGCTTTTAAATAGCATGGACTGCAGCTGCATCCTACATTGAGCAAGCCAGCAGGAATTGCTCACCCTAGTTTGACTTGAAAGGGGCAGTCATTTCTGTTTCTATCAATCAGCCTCAAACTTGACCCCTCTCCCACCCAACTTATGGTCAATGCCAAGGGAGTGCAGGATCAGGATCATTAAGCAGTGCTGAATAGACAAGTCCTAAAGTGAAGCAGAGGGACAGTCAATTGTAGGTGGAATGCAGCAGATTTATATCCACTAGGTGAAAGAAAAATGACTCCTAAATGGGCTGGAGCAGCTGTGAAACTAGTCTGCCACAAGCAAGGCTGAAGCATGGGAATCTCAGAGAAGAGCCTCTTTGCTATCCAGCTCTAAAAGCAATTACACAGATAAAAGCAAGTTCCTGGCAGGGCAGGCAAACTGACAGGGCTCAGTTCTTAAAGAGCAATCTGATCTCATGAGAGCTTTGAGGTCACTTACAAACCTACTATCACAGCAGTGTTACTGACTGAAAATATGACAGCAGAGTAGGAGTGGGAGAGACTATCCCTCCAAATACATTGATATTGTCCAGAAAGAGAGGCGTTAAAGACAAGATTCCACGTGGAAGTTACTGTTCTGGGTGCAGGTGTTAGGGGAATGCAACTTGCTCAGGGTTGGTAAGAGTGAGCTTCTGCTTTACAGATCAGAAGTAAAACTCCCAGACATTTACATTTTTAATGGAAAGCCCTTATAGTGTGCTAAAGCTGATCAAGATTAGTGTTCCATAGTTAATTTCACGGATCAGAAAAACTGTTGTATTATCCCCCAAACACAATTCTGCGAGGCCTAAAGCTTAATTGCAATATTGCTGTGAGTACAAACTAATATTATTTTTTAATAAAAGGGGAAATAATAATAATATATTACATTGTATGGAGAGGCATCTATTTGGTCTAGTGTTATGCATTGGATTATATGAAAAAATAATTGGAGGAAAGATCAAGATTAAAGTGAAGAGTTAGAGGAAGACTGGAGAAAATGAAATATCTTTCATTTTTGTTAAAGAAAGTTTTGAACCATGTGTCTCATGAGCCATGAAAGGGAACAAAATCTGAGAAGACAGAGCAGAGCAAGAAGCTGGAGACTGAAGCACAGAAAGATGTATGCTTAGTATTACTTTGCAAGACAGGTGAAAACAATGGGTAAGTGAGCAAGTGAGAAGAAAATATCAAGCAGATGTGGTGGCAGCAGATGGCCATACTGCAAGAGAAGAAAATAAAGAAACTCTGCTTGTGAAAAAATATAGAGCAATAATATAAGTTTGAAAAAAAAAGCCATCACAAATAAAACTTGCAGGATGTGGATGGCTGGACACAGAATTATCAAAGTTTTATTCAACAGGGAAATAGTTAAGGGCATCATTTGATAACTCCTCTGCTCTCTGTGTAGTTCTTGGATCAGTCTAGCTTAGTGTAAAGTACAGACAAGCTAAGGCATGCATGGGTGCATCGTGATCACTAAGGGTAACCTAGACGGCATTAATAATTACAAATACTGAAGCTTTTTTGAACTAGAATCAACCAGTCTGAGATCCATCTGTTCCATTTTGGATAGCAGCCTGGATGTTTCATGTTAACTTCATATGCTTCTAAATTGCCATCAGTTGGATCTTCTATTAAATAATGTTCATAATTCAACAACCGTCTGGACATAACAAGAGCTATGTTCTCTTCACTAATTTCAAAAAGACCACTTAGAGGATAGAGCACAGAAGACCTGATCCCATGCCTCTAAATTCACTCCTAGGTTTAAAGAACACTACTTACAGCATCTTTATGGCCCAAATTAGCAAAGAAAAACACTTAAACAAAATAGAAATGCATTTTAAGCAAACAAGATGAAAGCTTGTAAGCCAATTTTTTTTTCTTAAACATAAGCAATCTCATGACCTTCATGAGATGGCCTTTCCCTAAGATATGGAAATTTGAGACTATAAAGGACAAACATTGTTTGCAATAAAGAAATGAGAGGCGGGAAATTGCTTTAAGGAGATAGGATTTGATTCAGTGTGTTAGTGGAAAAATAAAAGTCTAGCCTCCTTTTTTGGTTCACTTTGAACCTGTAGAGCTATCTCCATTTCAACTCCCCTTATTAAGGAGCTTTCTTATTCTCAGCTTCTCTCATTAAACTCATCAAGTTTAAAAGGTGGTAACTAACTGGAAGAAATCATGTTTGTACAGTGAACTGAAATCTATCAGCCTCAAGTTTTGCCCTCAATTACATCCACATGAAGGTATTTGTAACTTTGACACTAATTGCAAGTACAGATGATATCAAAGTAATTTATCTGCTCTTGGGATTTATTAAAAGAACGAAGGTAAAGTGGCATGCTGAAGGGACCACTCTTGGTTTACTCATGTGTGTTATCACCAGTTCTTGGCAGAAATAAACTTGAATTTTGTGCTACTGAATGAATTCATCCTAGCGCTGAGCTAAAAACAAAGCAGCAGAAGTTTCCAAAATTTCTCCACATAGTACTATATAAAATGATGGTGAAGTCAATACTAGTGAGTGAAACAGTAGAAGTCTCTCCGATATAATTTTTTTTTGTTGCATCTCTAAAATAAAAAATCTTTATTTCCTGAAAAGAGATGGAAATGTTTATCTGGGAACATTTTGCTCTCAACCAGAAGACCATTATAAATTATGGAAACTGCCCCATTGTCCCACCTTTCACTCCAGTAGGGCAAACAGGGATTTAATTCCTCTCTTTCTTCTGTTCCTCTACCGTGTAATCATCAACAGTAAGACACCTGCAGGTTAAGATTATATGTGACTAGTAAACCTGTCACTGTCTAAAAAAAGTCAGTGTAGTTGCTTGTCATCTAGATAGAGTAGATTTACGTGCATGTCTTTGAAAAAATTCCTCTTAACTCAGAAAGTGAACATGTGCTTTTTGGTGAAAATACCTCTGAAGCTTAGAGACCCCCAGGAATACTCATCTGCATACTCCTGTCTAGGGGAAAAAACAAAACAAAAACAAAACCAAAAAAGCCAGGAAGATATTTTTCAGATCAAACAAAATCTTGAAAATACTTACCTTCCTAAAATATTAATCAACAAGATAACAGGAGATGTACCATCATATAGTCCGCTTACTGTTTCTAGCCTAGTAGGACAAAGAAAAACAGATGAAGGTGCTAAAAGAATTATATTCAGTGCTTGGAAATCTATGGCTTTTTCTAGACATGCTTATTTCTCCAATCTCTCTCAGTTATAAGAAGTACTTTATTTCCTTCTGCATTACCTCCATGTATTTTAAGCAGACATTAATTCCAAACATAAAGAGAGAAATGGCATCCTGAAATAATATTACAGCTGAGTTCTGCAAACTCTTAATGATCAGCTTAGCTTGCCTATTTCTTAATGTCCTCCACTAACTCGAGTAATAACTAAGAATGTAAGATTAAGTAATTCTTTAGGCAAAGTCAACATTGTTCTGCCTTTTGCCTCCAGAAAAGCGTAACTTAATATTCTTCAGAGACATATTTACTTTTGCTGTTAATGAATAGCTTTGTGTTATTTCCAGTTAAATATTATCACCTACTTCTTCCAATCTTTATTAGCTCCTGGGAGCACCTGCAATTTAAAAGAAACGAAGCTGGTGAAGGGCCTGGAGAACAGGCCTTATGAGGAACGGCTGAGAGAGCTGGGGTTGTTTAGCCTGGAGAAGAGGAAGCTGAGGGGAGCCCTCATTGCTCTCTACAACTACCTGAAAGGAGGTTGTAGAAAGGAGGGTGATGGCCTCTTCTTCCAAGTGACAGGGGACAGGATGAGAGGAAATGGCCTCAAGCTCTGCCAGGGGAGATTTAGGCTGGACATTAGGAAAAAAATTTTCACAGAAAGGGTCATTGGGCACTGGAACGGGCTACCCAGGGAGGTGGTTGAGTCACCTTCCCTGGAGGTGTTTAAGGGACAGGTGGACAAGGTGCTAAGGGGCATGGTTTAGTGTTTGATAGGAATGGTTGGACTCGATGATCCGGTGGGTCTCTTCCAACCTGGTTATTCTATGATTCTGTGATCTGCAGCACACCAGAATTCTTCAGGAACATTCACTGTCATCTTTGAATAATGCTGCTAAACAAAAATACACCTAATGGAAAAAAAAAAGACACACCTGAAGCCCCTTCCAAACAGCCATGGTTGACTTTAAAACCCTGCTTACCAGACAACTCATCTCCTGCATGAACTGAAGGACTCCAGTCTGTTGTTCTGTCATTTAAGAGCAAGAGGCATATGCCAGACTGACAAGAAAATTATTCTTTCTAACCCTCTCAATTTGGAATCACTCTGAAGGGGGGTTGGGCCTTTTTATCATGATCGGTAAACTATTTCCCTGCAGGATTAAATTGTGCCTATTTTAACCTTACTGGATGGATTTTCTCTACAGTGTTTTTAATGTTCTGGAATTCCTGTTTATTCATGCTATGAACTTTTAAACTGTGGCTTATGTTGCACATGTGCGTAAGTGATACTCTCACTTCACGTTTCTCCATGGTATGTGCAAATACTTGTTTGCAATGGCCTTTGCACAAATACTACTTAAAATTACATTTTGCATCTTTTTCCTTTCCTTGTCTTTTTGG
Organism: Phaenicophaeus curvirostris; assembly: GCF_032191515.1. NCBI lineage: Eukaryota > Metazoa > Chordata > Aves > Cuculiformes > Cuculidae > Phaenicophaeus > Phaenicophaeus curvirostris. The sequence continues at coordinate 22,417,628 of NC_091397.1, read as the reverse complement.
ATAATGAATAATAGTAATCTGTGGTCTTCAGCCACTGACTTTTCTTAAAGCAAACTGGAATTCTCTTATGATTAATACTTTATTTAAGGTTGCAGTCATACGAGAAGAAAAATATATAGCATCATACTGAAGAAAGGCTTGTTTGTGCCTGGAAATTTGTCCTCCACAAAAGGGGCTTGTTTCAAAGAAAATAAGTATTGTATTTAAGCTAGTGTAAATGTTATCAACTGCTCTCTGAGTAAACCAACACATGCCATGAAATTTATATCTTTGTAACCCCTGAGTAATTAAGCCCTGAGCAGAAGATTTCAGGCTGGAGAAGGGCTGCTTGGTCCCTGGGGTCCTGGTGCAGCAGCTGAACTGTTTCCATAGCTACCAGGGCTGCAGTGGCTGTGACAGCCTCTCTGTCCCAGGAAATCTCACCTGAGGGGTTTTTTTGTACCCTTGTGCACCCCTGGGTATACGCCCTTTATGACACTTCCCTTTATGTTACCCTGAAGAACACTCCTTTGCATCAGGTCTGGCGCTGCACCTATTGGCCTGTTCTCTTCCTTCCTCTGCCCTTGGAAAGAGACGAGATGCTGCTGAAGTCCATGCACTGCAAGTATCTGGTCCTTGTTTAGTGTCTACTGTTAAACAGTGGACAGAGTTTATAACAGTATCTCAGGCAGGAAAAGTATCAGTCAATGACTTCAGTTCCTCTTTTGGTCACTGCACGATGGAGGTGGACAAAAGCATGGGCGTTATTTACTCCTGAGCAGACTGTAACTTCTACAAAAGCTTTTCTTTAGTGCAGACCTGGCAAAATAAAGAACATCTGTTGAGGTTTTTTGTAATAGTAAACTGCTCTTCCTTATTTCTGAACCATGCAACGTGGATATTTTAGTTTGTGATGTTACTGATAGTTGCTGCTCTTATTTGTATGGCAACATAGCTGAAGGGCTTTTGAGGGGTTTAATTTCCCCCCAGTTTCATGAGTCATTTAATGTGCCAACCAATTCAATATTTCTAGAAAGCCCACAGTCTGGTTTTCAGACTTGGGAAAGAGGATAGAAATGCCAGATACATTACATAAAGTTGTATATCACCTAAATTGTGAATACAGTGTCATATGTATAGACTTGGCCAGCTGCTGACTTGTTTTCACTGCTCACTACACATTTGAACTGAACGAGACAGTCTCATTACTTTATGTTTACAAGCCTCTCTTTTGTAGTAGGTTAAGGTCAAGGACGTAAAAAAAAAATATAGTCCCTTACTTTGATTTGGACAAGCTGAAGATTGCTTTAAAGAGAAGCTCATTCTGTGTATGTAAAAATGCAGATTGAATACGCTTTTACTTTGTACCTACCCAAGTTTTAATACTGCTTTTATATTTTAAAACACAAAAGAGACGTAGAAGTGCAGGCCTTATGTAAAATTCATCACAAATCTTCAAAACAGGTTTGATAGGGCCAGTGACAAATGATGTCCCATAAAGCACTGCATGACTATTTTTAACATAGCTCTTATACATAATTTCTCCTGCATTGATTGCCCAGCAATATGAACATGTTGAAATACAAGGCATTATAAATGACAGGCTTTCATATCTCCACTTAATCTTTGCAGGACCCATACTCAACTTCAGTTCATATGAGAAGCAAATAAAAACAAGTGACGCTGACAACTGGAACCATCCCAGCAGCTTAGCTCTAGCCATCTATCTGTATTAATCACTGGTGCATGTACGTGATGACGAGCTGCTAATGGGAAAGATCCCCAACATTTCATTTGCTTCACCTTCTTCACCCTTGCTTTCCTCTTACTAGGCAGCAATTTCCTTTTTGGCTGAGATCCTAAGGTCCAGCCCTCCCCATACCAATATCATCAGTCATTGTGGACTCTACCCCTCAAGTTTATTATTTCCACAATGGGTTGGGGGTTTTTTTCTTTCTTTATTCTTTTTTTTAGCCAAAACTCCAACATGTTTATAAAAGCACAACTTTCTCTTACCACCTACCTCTCCAAAGTTGTTTACTTCTGCACTGTACTCATTTTTCATCCACTATCTTCACTTTTGTCCTTCACTGTAAGATAAATGATAAAAGGCCCTAGCATCAGCATGTGTTGTCTTCCATTCCCAGTTTTGCCCACTCACTTTCTGCATCACAGGATTAACTGGGATCTGAATATAAGGTAGGATCCAGCTCTGCCAGGCAAGGAACAGACATATTAAAGGCAGGCACACCAGAATCCACTTGCAGATACCATGCTGTACAGTACTGGGTGCAGGATGAGACTCTGCACGGTAGGATGCAGGGCCACTGCCTACCCCAACCTGGTACAAACTGCAGCTGGGAAGGAGTCAATGTACAATGGACAGCAATGAGAACAAGTGCTTCTCCTAGAAAAGTCTGAGCTCTCCTTCCTGGGTCCTGGTACCATGTCCTCATAGTGCACAGGGTGGCTTTGCTGCAGCTCTGGCGGTGAATGAGGGCTGGAGAAGTTCACTGTCCTTTGTGCCTTTGCTAGTCATGCTGCCAGCATTTGTTTACCTTTCTATAAAAAGGAATAGTACCACGCAGGATACTGTGAGCCTTAGGGAAATAAGACACTTCAGAGATCCTAGGTGGAAAGTGTAAGAACTTGTGTCAGTTCTGTTTTCATTTCTTACTTTGCAGCTGCTCTTTTATCCAAAATCGCTGTCATTGTCATCCTGTTTGCGAATAGTGGGAAGCGCTTCTTCAACCTTCCCTGTTATTTACATTGCAAGGGCAAAATTGTTGTTTGCATTGCAAGGGCAAAATTGTTGTTTGCATTGCAAAGGACGGGGGATGATGTGACTGAGAGCAACCCTGTGGAGAAGGACTTGGGGGCGCTGACTGATGAGAAACTCGACATGAGCCAGCAATGTACGCTCGCAGCCCAGAAGGCCAATGTTATCCTGGGCTGCATTGAAAGAAGTGTGGCCAGCAGGGAGAGGAAGAGGATTCTGCCCCTCTATTCCTCTCTTGTAAGACCTCATCTGGACTATTGTATCCAGTTCTGGAATCCTCAACATAAGAAGGCTATCAAACTGTTGGAACAGGTCCAGAGGAGGGCTACAAGGGTGATCAGAGGGCAGGAGCACCTCCCATATGAGGACAGGTTGAGAGAGTTGGGCTTGTTCAGCCTGGAGAAGAGAAGGCTCTGAGACCTTATAGAGACCTTCCAGTACCTGAAGGGGCTGCAAGAAAGCTGGAGAGGGACTGTTCACAAAGGCTTGTAGCGATAGGATGAGGGGGAACAGGTATAAACTGGAGAGGGGCAGATTTAGACTAGACATAAGGAGGAATTTCTTCACTCAGAGCGGTGAGGCCCTGGCCCAGGTTGCCCAGGGAAGCTGTGGCTGCCCCATCCCTGGAGGTGTTCAGGGCCAGGCCGGATGGGCCTTGGGCAGCCGGGTCTGGTGGGAGGTGTCCCTCCCCGCGGCAAGGGGAGGTTCGAATTGGATGGACGTTAAGATCCCTTCCAACCCAAACTCTTGTATAACTCTATGAAATTCGAAACTATTGCCGCTTCCAAGCCTCCAGCGCCCTCCCAGGCTCCCGAGACGCCTCCGCACCTCCTCCCCGCTGCCCCCTCCCACCGCCCCCGCAGCCCAGCCGGCCCCGCTCCTCCCGGGCCCGCGGGTCCCGCCACTTCCTCCTGCAGGGAAAGCGTCGCAGGGGACTGCTCGGGAGACGTTGTGAGTGCGGCTCCGCTGCTATTATTAGCGCTGGCATTTGCTGTTCGCACAGTCGTAAGAAGTTAAATATGGGAGCCGCGTCCTCTCTCGCGCTCCTCTCCCGTCTGTCCCCGCGGGCGGCTCCACGGAGACACCAATGCCTCGATCCAGAACCGGGACCTCCAGAGCCCGCCTGCGGCTGCCTCTCCAGCTTGGAAGCACCCACGGGCCTCTGCGAGGCGCTTCCAGCGCTGCTGGAGCTTGAGGCTCGGCGGCGAAGCTCCGGGCTCGCCCGCAGCCCCGCGGGGACGCAGGCGCCGTGCGCGGCCCCAGCGCGGCCCCAGCGCCGCCCGTCGCGGGCGCGGAGCAGGGCGGGTGCTGAGCGGGGGGTTCAGGTCCCCTTGTCCCGGGGATGCGCAGCGCTGTAGCCCGGCAGCAGCTTTGGCGAGGAGCAGGGCTGGTGCTGAGCGAGGGGTTCAGATCTTGTCCCGGGGATGCTCAGCGCTGTAGCTTGGCAGCAGTTTGGGTGAGGAGCAGGGCTGGTGCTGAGCGGGGGGTTCAGGTCCCCTTGTCCTGATGATGCTCAGCGCTGTAGCCCAGCAGCGGCTCTGGGTGTTGAGCAGCCCCTTTGCAGCAGATGTTGTGGTGACGTGGTCCCGAGTTGAGGCTCACAAAGAACTTGGGCGATCATCCTTTGGCCCAGCAAGCACAGGAATGTATGTGGTCTTGTAGACCTAGTTCCTTTCTTTAGGTATGTCTGTTGTCAGGGATCATACTTTGTGTGTGCTAGGGGCTCGCAATAACTCTTGAATGAAACAGATTTTTAGCCAAAGGTCACTTGGTTTTGCGGAATTGCTTTGCTTGTCTGGAATTACCCCCAGCTTTATGCTGGATACGTTATTCAGTGTCTTCTATCATAATATGTTCTGTAGCGTTTAAAGGTTGTTGCCTTCTTTCTGCTGGGGGCTGTGTTTCCGTGGTGGCTTCCAATAGGTAGTTTTGTATCATTTTGTCAGGTACTTCAGGACTGTTGTATGAAAGACTACAGAAGTGTCATTTATTATTAGGAATCCCTCTCATGTTTTAGAATTTCACAGACATAATATTTGCCACCATGTCACCATCATCACATTCATTTCTGTAGTTATAATCAAAGGTGGCAACAATGGCATTCAAATGCTTAATTACATTTCACATAGGTGACCAGTGCTAACTTATAAAATTAATGCATGCTGGAGCAGGAACAAGTGTCACTGCTTTCCTCTCTGGTTAGGGAGCTGTCAGCTTGCTCCTCATATAAAAATCAGTATACAAGTGAAGCATATGGCACCAGTGAGTTCTGTGTTTATTAAAGAACTGTTTCTCAGAACATTCTGTGGATTTTATTTCTTAATTCACTTGGTGTAGATCTAAAATATCTTTTCCATCTTTCAAAACTCAAAATACTGAACAAGATTCATTTTTTATTAAGCTGAAACCAGGACTTCTTAAAGTTTCATGAAAACAGAGAAAGCAGACTTCTGCTTGCATCAGACTGGCCACACGCCTTGATAGGAGAAGGAATAGAAATCCATCTAGATTGTGGAAACATAAGGTTCAAGTCCCTGGTTTGATTCAGAGCAGTTTTGAACTTGGGTCTTCTGTGTTTCTGGAGAATATACAAGTCATTGTGTTATGAGCTGTATTGGAGGGGAAAGGGAACGTTCCATCCCCCTAGTTCTAAAAAGAAATTTTGTCTTTTCTCAGAACTAGCAGGGCAGATTTTTTGCTTTAACATTTTCTGGTCACAAATTGAAAAGCTTCCTTAGAATTTTCTAAGCAGTGGCTATGTCTTTGGTCCAATATTAATATGTGTGTTGGTAATAAGCAAAGAAAGGCAATTTATCCTAGCAATGACTGGGATATGTTTTAGAAGTATTTACCTACTTGGATAATAATAAGAAAGTAAGAAGAAAGACCACCACCATCATCATCTCTTACATGACTATTTTAAGTAAATCACAATTTTTCAATGGATCTCAGAAACATGCCGGATTACTCTTCTTAGAGGTATTCTGAAACCTTAGTTTTGCACAGAGCTAAAGCCACAGTTTTTCCTGAAGTAACCTGTGGAGGAGGGAGGGCCAAAGAGAGTGGTATGTTACCTGCTGAGGTACTCTCTTTTTCTGTTCTTTCAGGATCTCGCCTTTTACCTCAATGTTCTAAAGGAGAATTGCTTTACTCCGAAGTTGCCTTTGGCCTGCCCTGAGTCTCTGTAGTGAGGACTAAATGAAAGGAATTTAACTGTTTCTTTGCTGTGATTTGCATGCCTTCTGGCAGATGGGTCATTTTCAGATAGGTCTGGAAATGTTCAACTGGTCTTGCTGCTTGAACTGTTGAGGGCTGTAAACTTTATTACAGGACTTGGCTCTGTGTTACTTACTTTAGACTGATTAGCAAAGATTTTTAAAAATCCAACAGATAATTAATAGTTTCCAGGCCAGAGATACTGAGTTTGTCTTCTTTCAGAAATACTCTGATATCACATTGTGTGGCACGAAAAGACAAAGCAGTGGCAAGGTTCGTTGTCTGGTGTTGTTAAGACTGAAGATTTATCAGTACCTGAAGGAAAGCAGAAGGATGTGCAGGAGACCTGACAGTCTCATCAGCTTGCGTATATTTGTAATTCCTGCTGTTTAACTATTGTACACAGCTGTGAGTAAAAACTTAGTACCAGGAGCTATACAAGCAAGTTGCCTTTGACAAAGCATGCAGACTCTATATAGACATTCCCTAAGTTAAAAGATACTCTTTAACTACGCCTGTGAGCTTTAAGCTTTCACTTGGCTCACCTTAACTTTTCTTATGTGAACTAGTTTCTCATTAGAGCAGAAGAGGACCTTGAGAGGAGCATAAAGCTTCCATTGCCTGGCACAGCCATAGCAGAATAGACACAATTGAAACTGGAAAGGCTTTTCTTGGTTTGTTGTGGTTTTTTTGTTGTGGTTTTTTTTTCCTTTTTTTTTTTTTTCAGGTCTTCAGATTGATTGCAAGTCCTGAGATATGTTTGTTTGCAGTACTGGTAAACTGAATTTAGTTCCATGCATCTAAACCCGTCACTCACTATTAAAGAAAGCTGTTTTCTCAAAGTCCATGCTCACTGCAGTTGCTGCATCCCATCTCCTTTCTGTTCTCCACTGTGTGTGGCTGCACGGGCCTCAGTAGACCAGTGACTGGTACATTTTGCCACAAAGCTGACCTTGGGGTTCAATCATCTGAATTTTCTAGATAGTGGTGTGCAGTCCTGACCAGGAGGTGGTAATGAATGCTGCTCTTCCATTGCATAGATATGTGTGATGGGAAGGGTGATGTCTGTTCTTTGGTGTCTTTGTCCTCCATCCCTTTGTTCTTTAGTTCTGCGTTTATAAATCCCTAAACTGGCTTGATGTAGCTCTTGGTGATGGTGCTGCACAAGTGAGTGATAATGCTTATCAGGCATGCTTGCCGAAATGTTTAAGCTCATGTGAAAATATTTAAGCATATGTGATCTCCGATAGAGAGAAAAACAATTATAGTCAGTAAGAATAACAGTAAGAGTGGAGTTGTATGTATGCTTCAGTTTCAAATATGAAATTTAGAGGGAATGAAGACTGGACATGCATTTCTGCAAAACACAAACATTTTTCATGTCATGGTGTCCTAGCAAAAAAGAGTGTGTGCTTGTAGCGCAGCACCCATGAGAAGCAAAAATGATTCTATTAAGGGTTAAGAATGCAAATATGTTCATCAGTGTGCAGGACTCAGACCATATTTGCATATAGCGTAATGTGACTTCAGTCTTGAATTTTGGCCTAAAAACACTATGTGTGCATGTAAAATATAATTAATGTAATGTTGGTCCCTAGGGGAGAATTTTTATCTGACCTTTCATCAGGAGTAATTTTGGAAACTGCCCAAAGTGTAAAATCCCCTGAAGTTCTTCTAAGGGAGATGTTGATCAAAAACCACTTATGGGGATGTTGGTCTTGGATCTCTCTGAGCAAGAGAAACTTCAATGTGACTTTGCTAGAAGAAGTCTAGATTTTGAGACTTATCTCTACAGAAATAAGGTAAAATAGAAGTCAGACCCTACTGTGCTATCAACAGCTGAACTTTAACCAAATTGCAAAAACAGTGTGTGAAGTATTACATAGTGAGTGGCTTAGACTCTGCCTCTGGGGCAAATCACTGTATGCCTGCATACATGGTCATGTGCAGATCACGTGTGCTTGCTTTGATCCCAAAGGTATGACCATCCTATGAAATCAGTATGAGAGGCTGCACTTTGTTCTGGTATAGCTGTTCAACTGTAAGGAAGAAATCTGGTTTATGTATGTCTGGCTTAAAGCTTAGCTAGAGGAAGAATGTGAGCCTTAAACCATGTGAAGCCAGAACGTCTTGTCTGTCTTCTACTAGCCGAGCCATGGAAGGATACACAGTGAGGATTTCCACTTACCCTTTCAGGTGAACAATTAAAAGCTTTGCTTCTCGCTTGCCCAGTTCTTTTCCCCAAAGTATGCTTTGGGACGCTTGGAGAGTGGTGAATCTATATATTGGTCTTTCATGTATGTGTAATAGTGTTTAAATTTCTCTTGAAATGTCATTGACTTCACTTTTAGGTTGTAGAACTTTGCAAGTGCCACTCAAGCAGTGTAACTGTTGCAGTGTGTGTACCTGCATATTTTGCCGGGACTTCTGCTTATTGTAGTATTCCATAAGGCTTGGCTAGAGTTTTTTTCATAGCATGTGTTGTAGCTTAATATAAACTCTTTTTTTTTTTCCAGTATGCCTTCTCACTTCTATAGTATAGAAGCATTTTTGTTGCTCAAAGAATATATCGAAAATTGAGTAAAACCCAATATTTTTTTCCTCTAGCTTGGCTTCTTAAGGAAATAAATGGTTCTGAGTGATTCTGTGACCAGGGCTAGGTCATTGAAGGCCACTGCATTAACCTACTGTTCTGAGTATCTCCAGAACAACGTGTTTCTGGAATAAAAGGCAACAAGATAGGGATAGGTGATGCTTTTTAAATATTTTTCCCAAGAGTTCTCTAGGTTTTCAATTGGTTGGCCAATTTCTACCTAGTTGAGAGAATACAGATATCTGAAATGGTGAGGTTCATTCTTGCTCCATGAAAATAGAGCCACTCAAAGATAGGAAACTGCAGGTGCTCCACTAAAGGTAGAGATGCCACATGTGCTTGTATGGGGTTAGAGAGGAGCTCTTGTAGGAGAGAGGCACTGTAAGAATTCCCCTCCTCTCCAAGAAGAGCCTCAGTCAAGGTATGAAAAATCTCCCATGTGACATCGAACCTTAGGACACAAAGCCTTACCTCAGTGTTGATGCTAATGGAAGTACTGGTATGCCATCCTTACACAGTTTGAGAACTAGGAGGAAGGGCAGCACTGCACATTGTGCCCTTTAATACATTCCTGCACTAAGCAAGAGGCCATGCTATGAAAAGCTGTCATAATACTTGTGCGTTTAGGTTTTTTTTTTTAAAAAAAAACAGAGTATGAAGGTAGTGCAAAAAGAAAATGCTCCCTCTGATCAATGTTGCTTCTGACCAGTGTCATTTCTGAAGATAGGGAAGGGTGAAATATGACTTTAATGAGAATAATCTGCATCACCTTCAGAGAAGCACATGTGCCATTTCTGCAGAAGAGATGGGAGTTTGCCCGGAAACCTGCATTTTTGTCTTAGTAGTTTTCCAAATTCTGTTTCTTGGGCAAAATAGCCCCATAGCAATATGAGATGTGCTGTTATCTTGCATAACACAGAGACAACTAGTGGTGCTGTGAGAGGGCCAATGTAGGTGTGTGGTGTGGCAGGCAGTCGGACATCATTGCAGACACTGATGTAGAGAATTGTTTGGCTAAATGACAGGCAAGGCTGTATCTGTCCTTCTGGAGCAGATGCAGGTTCACTCCTACTGCTGCTCTCACCCAGCCAGTTGTAAACTCCTCTCCACAGCCTCTTGTAGCTGCATTTCCCTGACACCATGCATGAGTGAAAAAGCCATGCTTTTTTAAACCAGTCTCTGAAAGACAGCTGGGTTTCAGACATGTTTGTCCTGTAGTTAGTGCTTGTGAATAAAGTGTGATCAAAGTAGATCTAGCAGATGTGTCAGAGAAGTTAGAAAACTTGCTTGTCTGGTGGGAAAGAAGAAGAATTGTGCTGTCAGTATTGGGTTCCTTCCACCTCATAAACCTCTACATAGTTGATAGACGCATGGGGCAAGAGAGAAAGAAGCTTGGTATTTAAATTCTTCCTGAAATAATCTACCCATGTTCTCTTATCCTCTGCCTCTCCTCTTCCTTTGTCTTGCTATCTTTCCCTCATTGCAAAATGTTTGCTTGTGGGGAACGGTGACACAGCATAGACCAGTTGATGATAATTTGCTACAGATGTGTCATATATTTCTAATTTGGGGCTTTTCCATGCTCTTTAGAGGTTGCTCACAGTACAACTGAATGCTCAAAGCATTTCTTCCATCTATAATTATACAGTGAACTTGCACTATGTGATGTTTCCTAGGACTGCATATAAAGGAGAGTTTCCTAGGACTGCATTATAAAGGAGAGACAACTTACAATGGTCTTGTTTCTAAACGGCAGCCGTGTTTAACTTTTTCTGAATATAATAAATACCTGTTGAGCCATTCTTTTGCTTTTTTGTAAATTTTGTTTCATAGCAATCTGGATTTAGTGTCACGGTAATCTCACGTAATGTGATGGCAATAAAATGATTCCCATACAAGTCTAGAGAGAATCTGTGCTAATACCATTAAAATGTGCTTATTGAATCAAAACAAATGCAGCATTAGCATGTGAAAACTGTGTTTATGTGATTATAGTGTTTCAGCAATATGGGATTACTATAGGAAGCAACTAATCCAAACCTAGAGAGATTTCCCGTTACAAGACCATTAAAATGACATGATGACTGAAGCGCAAGTTTCAGATGGGAAAAGCGGAAACACAAATCTCGTCATCAGTATTCAGGCTAAACATCTATTCAACTCAGTGGAGTTTTCAGCAGAGTCAGGAATGCAGTACCATGACCTTTTTAGCAGCAAGTCTCTTTTCTCTTAACAGTACCTCTAGAAAAAATACTTACTTCACCCATAATTAATAGTTGGCTAGTGGTAGGGAGTCATACTTTATGCACCATAAAATTAGTGATTGTAAAGATTTGCCCAGAGTTTATTACAGAAATGTTACGATATTGTTTCAAGGCTGTTGTGAAATAATACAAGTTTTGATTGTATCTTAAAGCAATTCTCATTTGCTTTCTATCTGAATATGTAATTTTTAGGAAATGTTATTTATTTCTCTGTTTATACAGCACCTAGAGCAGAGAGGCCTTATTCTATGCAGGAGCACCTTGGTGATACCACAGCACAAATTAGTGATTTCCAAAACCAAAGTACCTGTTACTGCCAAATAAGAGCCTACCTGTTTATTTTTTGTCACAGGAATCAGCACCTTTCCCCCCTCCTCTCAGACTGGGTTAAGATTCAGGAAGTATAATTTGCATGTTTTATGTAGGGCCATCTAAAATAAACCTGTCTTGTCCAGGATTGTTTTTTGGCTCCCTCCATAGCCCATGGAAGGAGGCCAGTATTACAGAAAGTGGCTTGTCCTGTCCGATTGCAAATGTTCAAAGTAGGCTGGATGACTTTCCCATGGATATGTCTTTCCATCTCCACTATGAAAATGGTCTAGGTGATTGTTCTGTAGGAGACATGCATCATTTCAGATGGCTAAATAAGTTGATATGAATTCAGTCCCTAGAGTAGGAAAGAAGGGACTTTCTCAGAAGAAAGGTCTGTGTAAACTGTGGCATGCAAGGTATTAGTAAAGCACGCGAACATTGATTTCTCTAGTAGTGTATACATGCTTAAATTAAGCAGCAGTCCTTATTCCGTTTATAAGCTGCTTGCATCTGAAATCCACTTTACAGATGCTAATGAAATTCTGGTTCCATCAGGTGAATCTTATTAGGTATAATATATTGTTATAGCATAATTAGGGCATGCTGTCTGTGTAAATGACAGTAGGAAAGATAGCAAGACAGTGGCTTTAAAAATAATTCCAGTCACAGGTTGTTTTCTGTCTTTATTTGTCATGACTTTTTCATTAAAAGCGGTGGGTTTCTAAAACTGTGTTAGTAAGCAGGCACTGACATTAATATTAATCTTATTTTTTTGTGCAGATAAAATTAGGCCTACTTTAAATGCTGTTTGTGTCTGTTTCCCTTTTTGTGATGCTTCTTATATTTATAAAAATCCTTGGCCTCAATCAAAGGTTCAGTAGTAGGCATTGGTTCTGTAAACTCTATAGGTGTACTATAATCTGAAATCTACAATCTGAAAGTCAACAGATCTGACATCTGCTACAAGAGAAACTTAGCATTGGAACTGGTAATTTTAGATTTTTCCTGCTGTTACAAATCAGAAAACGGCAGCCTCAGGCTATAAGATCTCACCCACACAACTGTAGGTCTCAGCAGTGCTCAGGTTGGATTAATTGAGGTTAATCTAAATTAACTGTGTTGGAAAAGAATTAGGGGGAACAAATGTTGATGTCAACTTTTTATCAAAGTAGTAATCAGAAAACGAGCAAAAAGTCACATTCAATCAGAGTGGTTTTTTTTTTTTTGAGTAACTGCACTGTTAAATAACTAGAGAACTAAAGTGGAAGCTTGTTAAGGAAGCAGACTGTCATCGCTTTGTGCTGAGTTTCATTAAAATAACTTCAATACTTAAATATTTAATTATGTAACAAAATATTTATATAGGCTTGTTTTCTTAACTTAATAAATGAATTTGAAAATTGTCAGTGAAAATGGTGGGAGAAAAGTGTGTCTCCTATACAGAAAGTAGTTATTGTTCTTTATGCTGTCAGGGTTTTACTAAATACCAGAGTGTAGATATTTAATGCAGAAAAAGAAGTAAAGGTAATGCAATTATCTTAGAATTATCTTAATCTTGTTGCTATGTCTATAAGTATGACTCAGATCATTGAACATTCTCCAAAATAGTCGGCTGCTCTGTAGAGCACCAGCTTTACTCAAGAATGGAATTAATGACTGGGTTGGACAACTTAATTGAATTGCATCTAGCAGCAGTTTCTGACTAAGACAGGTATTTTGCTTTTAATTATTTGCTCAAGAATATTTTTCTGAAATCATGCACCTCTTAATTTATTTGGCAAAAAATAAATCATTATGTTAATCAGCCAGCAGTCTGTTCTATGAGAGTAATTATTTTTCTGCCTTCTGAAACAAGTCAATACACTAGTCTAGAGATGAAATTCATAAAAGAACAGTCCTTCCTAGGTGTGCATTTACACGAGGCAAGCAAACACAGAGAAACTCGGTCCTTTCTCTTTCTTGTGGATGGCCAGATTTTCCTATTAACATAACTGCCAGCACTACAAGCTGCTCTAGGCAGGCGGTACCTGCCTTTTGCAGGGGCTGGGTCACTCTCAAGCATTGGTACTCTGGCAATGACTGCTTCTTGTGAGATGAAAGTATCCCCAGAGAGACCTCAGCATTCTCGTGCCCTTTGATATGTAGAGTTCAGTGCCCTTCAGATTTCAGTTTTTCTGTCGTCCTGGTAGATTAACTTTAGCAGTTAAAAGGAAAGTGTCCTCTGAGGGCCTCACCAGTAACAAACCCGTGTTTATGATATTATTCGCTAAAAGGGAGACAGAAATGGGAAAGACCTCTCACTTTAATCAATAATGCACGCTCTAGTTAGTCCTGTCCTCTGGACATGATTAAACATGTATTTGGTTTCATAACTGATGATTTTGGTTGACTAGGGATTATAACTATATAACCTCAAGCCTTTGCAACCATCATCAGGAAGATCTAACATGAACTGGGTAGTCAGCTACGTTTAATGGTAATATGGCGCATAAATGATAAAGACTACCTCCATCCCTAAATTAAAAAATACCCCAAAATCTCACTGGAAAGAGCTGCAGCTAATTCTTACCTGTAACTAGTCAGGCCAGACTTGTACAGGGTAGATGCCTTTGACATGAGCCAACTGCAGACGGTAGCTGCAATGTACGTCTTTGTCAGCATCTTTGTTCAAGTTTTGAGAAACAACTTTGTTTTGTTCATGTTGAAGATAAAAAAGTCTCTTAGGGGCTGAGCCATATAAATTAATTCTTAGGTTGTGGTCTGTTTTTAACTGGTAAAATATTTGGCCAGTGAAGCTGATGGGAAAAACACTTTGGCTCTGCTGTGCTGTTTGGGGGTCACACTGTCTCTGTAGTGACTGTTGCAGTGTTGTTCTGGGCTGTTCCAGATCTGCACAACGCAGCTGACAGGAGATCTTGAGTCCCTGTTGAAGCTGAATCTGCAGATGATCACCCTTGTTCTTGTGTTTCTCATACAGAGGGGAGACCAGGTACCCAAACTTGGGCAGCTTCCTCGGTGCATGAGGAGGTTGGTGAGTCTTGGAGGACAAAAATAAATTAACTGAATGTACCAGTAAGGAATATTCAGCCTTGGTGCCAAGTATGTTCATCTGGTGGCTCAAGCTGACAAAATTTGACAGCTGCTGAAGAGCACAGAATCCTAAATGAACATGCAGTGGTTGTTATTAAATAGGAAACATTTATCTTAGTGTGATACTGACTACAGCACAATAAATGATGACTATTTTTTTTACCGGAATGTGATATTTTTAGATTGCTAGAGTACTGATACAAGCACAGTTGGGTAAAACAAATACTTTGGGTTTCATATTGACCCCTCCACTGGAAACAGCGTTTGAAATCATTTCAGTGAACACACACGGTGTGTAGGTACGTGCATGAGAGAGAGGAGGGAATTCAGAAATTGGGTAAGAAAGGTTTGCTCTTTCTGAAATGTTTTTGTTTCCTTTCTTCTTCCTTCTCAGGCTCCGTTAGAGGCTAGGGTTTTTTTCCCTTTTGTTGAAGAAAAATGCCTTCATTGAGAGGAAAAGTGCAGACTGTCTTGGGCCCTGTGGAGCCAGACCACCTTGGCTATACATTGACTCATGAACACTTGAGTATGAACTACAGCAGCTGCTTTTGTCCACCTTCTCCAGGCAAAGAGCTTCTGTCTGATGGGCCTATTGAGATGAAGAACTTGTTTTGGATTAAGCAAAATCCCTACAGCCATAAAGAAAACCTTCTTTTGTATCAGGAAACAGATGCCGTGAAGGAGGAGCTGTTGCATTTCAAAGCAGCAGGTGGTGGAACGATTGTGGAAAACACAACCACAGGAATTGGTCGGGATATGAATACTTTGAAGAAACTTTCTGAAGAAACTGGAGTCCATATTATTGCTGGGGCTGGGTTTTATGTGGATTCCACTCATTCTGCTCAAACACAGGCCATGACAGTAGAGCAGGTAAGTCTGAACCATTGCTTCAGTGTCTCTCTCCTATGAGTTATCCCTGGGTGAGTCAAAGAGAAAAGCTCCAACAAAATAGATAAAATCTAGAAGTTCTCAATGTGAAAAACTTGGAAACAGTATCACTGCTCACGTGTTATAGCTGGACCAGTGCTATTTGCATGTTCTGGGATTATCTGTCAGCATTTCCTATTCTTAAGCTCCATTTTCTCTCAGGGATTTGTTATAATGCAAGAGTAAAAAGGAAAATAAAGTAGTTCATGTGTGACTGTCTGGTACAATACCAATTATCCTCTTCTTTTTACTCTTTTTAAAGAAGGAGTATATTTCTTCTGACTCTTTTGTCTCTTTTTGTGGCTAATTGCTTCCCAACGAGATCACTTAGAATTCTTGTAAAAAGCATAAATAATTGCAATATTTATAGGACAGTTGTAAATCATTTCTCTCCTCAGGCTGGCTGTTACAGCTGTTTTCTCTATCGTTTGTCCAGACTTCCCAGGACAGAGTTTGCGTCAGATTTTTGGTATGGTGCCTAAGACAAGGTGTTAATAATGACTGTGGTCCCCAGATATTCCTATAATAATAAATATTCATTCATCTTTTATTAAGAAAATGTGATGAAGGGAAGAGAACTCTCCAGGGCAGGAGGCTGTGAATGCAGATGAACAGAGTTGAGAATTTTTTAAAAAAATCTGACAGTTTACAAATGAGTCAAATTCGTTTTAAAAATTACTGGTCAAAACTTGGGAAGCGCTGCCAACCACACTGGACCCAAGCTGGCCCAAGCAGTATGGAACTGTACTGCTTTTCCTAAATATTCCTCCGTTGCTTGAACTCTGATACAAATAGGTTTCTTGGGGCAAAGGTTTCCCTTCTGTGTTTGGTGGACTGCTGGAGACCCACAAATGTCCTGTACTCAGCAGGTGATCAATACTCAATCCAGTCCAGAAAACAGTTAGAAAGGTCCGTGGAGGGATATCTGGTGGTTCCTCATTTCCCAGTGAATTTGAAAAGTTGATGTACTTCCTGATGAGATAAAGACAATTTGAATATTTCGAGAGATTTCTTCAGTGTGAGAGTGAATTCTGTATCTTCTTGTCTGCAGAGATGGTTGGTAATCTGGTTATAAATGAGGTAGAAGGTGTGGGATCATGTAGTGAAGTGCTGTAAATTGTAATGGCTTGGTCTGATATCTGTGTGTAGAGTGAGTATATACCAGTAGAGTGAGTATATACCAATATATGTTGT
Source organism: Phaenicophaeus curvirostris (assembly GCF_032191515.1). Taxonomy (NCBI): domain Eukaryota; kingdom Metazoa; phylum Chordata; class Aves; order Cuculiformes; family Cuculidae; genus Phaenicophaeus; species Phaenicophaeus curvirostris. The sequence goes on along the minus strand of NC_091397.1, from coordinate 22,401,274 downwards.
ATGAGACTATTGAGGAGAAAAGGTGTGGAATAAGGATGAGTTACAGATTTATTTGAAACCAGTGTGGGGTTTTTTTGTTTCCTGGATTTGCTAGCAAACCCTCCTTCTTCCTTTGCTCACTTTATTCTTCCTTAAAATTGTAGTTTCCTTACTGTTCGGGGCTAAAGAGTTAGAAGGTCATCATCAGAGGTATTTTCTGCTCTCAATTCTGAATTTAAGCTCTAAGATATATGTCATATTCAGAAAAAAAAAAGCTAACACTTTTGCAACAAACTGATTTCATTAGTATATTCTAATTTCTTTTTTGCCTGTGAATACTTTAAAAGCAAGCTAATTTTGACTTTAAATTTGTCAGCTGAGCGTTATTTTTGTAGTTCTTAAGTCATTGGAGCTCTTGTCAGCATCCCCACATGAAGGATTTCCTTTAAACTTGTATCTTCAGGATCTTTGCCAGAGTTTCTTCCTTCCCTGTCTGAATGACAAGGTTTCCTTATTTTGAGCCCTTGCTTTGCAAATTATGCTGAATTGTTTCTGGAGCTGATTCAGGAGTGTGAGGCACAGGTTTTGTAATAAACTAACTTTTTTTTTTTTTTTGGAAGAAAAATCAGTCTCAGCATAAATTAGCATTCAAATTATATGTAGACCAGATTTTCCCACCCAAGCTGGGCAGCTGTGTGAGTGGTTACTGTTAACTTGATTTGCTTTGCGCTTATTTTGGTCTTAGTGGATGGTGAACATGACATTAGTTAATGGAAACCAGATTTTAACTGCAGTATTTTCATACACCCAATTGTTAATTAAATAAGTTCAGAAAGACCTTAGAAGTATAAGTAGCACAGCGTGCATAAGCCACATCTGATGCTATTAAACACAAATAGTAAGAATAACCAAACCTGTCATTTTCCTGTTCTCTAGCTTACAGGTGTTATCGTTGAGGAGATCCTCAATGGGGCAGACGGGACTGACATCAAGTGTGGTGTAGTGGGAGAAATAGGTTGCTCCTGGCCTTTGACTGAGAGTGAACACAGAGTGCTTCAAGCAACAGTGCAGGCTCAGTTACAGCTTGGGTGCCCCATTATCATCCATCCTGGCAGATGCAGCGATGCACCTTTCCAGATTATCCGCATTCTGCAGGAAGCTGGGGCTGATGTCTCAAAGACAGTCATGGCTCACCTCGACAGGTAAGCAAACTATTCCACTGTCCTTCTGGCAGAGTTGCCACAACCTGCTGGGGGCTGGAGGAAGTACTCTGCAAATAGCCAGGGTTCTGTTTTGTGTAGGAAGAATTATCTTAAAATTTACTGACTTAAAAATCTGAAACTGCTTATATAAAGCTGAATCAGCTTTTAGATTCACATTGGTAACAAGATTTTGGGATATTATGCACTCTCTTTGAAGATCTGGGGGCAAGGTTGCGAATAACTGTAGACACATTCTTTTAAAAAATGGGGATTCCATTAGTTTGTATTCTTTTGCAAATCATTGCATTTTCAAAGCACTGGACATTGAGCAGCTCTCACCAAATTGTCTGGGAAGCATTTTTGAAAACTGGGCCATTGTTAAGGGCCTGACCAAAATCTCCCAGATACTAATGAAGAGCTCCTTGATTTGGTTAGATGCTGGATCCAAGCAGAAGCCACATCTTTTCAGTTCTGTTACCAGACAGAATATTCCTTAAACAGAAAATAGTTGAAGTTTGGCTAGTTCTTGGCATAGACAAGAGGGCTAACTTTTTGTTTCCTTGAGAGCAAAATCCTGGAGCCCCACATCAGACTTCGAGAGGAATTTGAGTGCTTTCATCTCTCCAGTTTAGAAACATATCTTCTATACCAGATCAGTTTTGTTTGACCTTGTACTGCTCATGGTGAGCTGGAAAATGTCCAAGCATTGATTATTTTGGCCAGCTGCTGAATAATGGAGACTATTTGTGGTCGTATGATTCTCAGCAATTGGATTGTTTGCCCACAGTGTAAGTGTAATACAGGCAAGAGCACTGTGCTCCAAATTTCTAATGGTTATAGGCTCTAAGAGCTTGCAAATCAAGGTACAGGTGTTTTATATTCATACAGAGCTCTATGTTTAAGTTGTGGATTTTAGTAGCATAAAATTCAGTGCCACGAAGTTTTGTTTATATTAGATAATATCTAAGTAATATGGGCCTTCGTTATGTATTCACCTGCATTCCATTGTATCTATAACTATGCTTCTCTCATTTTTAAAGAAATACTGATGACTTAAATCTTTCTGTGAAAGAGGGCTGAGCAAGCTGCAGGTGCCAGTATTTATGTAGCCATTGTGGTACAACATAAACATCCAGTTGTGAGGTTTTTTGCCTTTATGTGCTGTTGCAAGTCATTGAGTTCAGTGATTTATTGGTGGAAAATAAACAATATAAGTAGGAAAACAGACAAGACAGAGGTGCAGTTTCAGTAACAGGCACTGATGCACAATATGACATTTCCTTATACTGCTTCTGTCATTACTTTCACACATTCAGGTTGGCACTTGCTGTAACATAGACTCCAAATGACTGTAAGGTTTGGATTTGCAATGTGCACATAACATTTTAAGTCTTATTCAGTGAGAAGAATCCATGTGGGAGCATCCTAGTCCCTTAAATATGAGATAAATTTGTACATAGCTCCGTATTTCATGTCTGCTTTTGACACAGACAGAATGATAGTTTTCAGGTGAATTTACAGTCAAATGATAGAACTAAAATGCTCGTTACCGTGCTTTGCAATTTAGCATCTTAGAACAAAGAGTAGCAAGTGTCTGTAGTGAAACTATGGTGTAGATGAAGCCTGAGAAGCAAAAGCTACTGAGTCTTGGCATGGGCCATTTATTAGGGATCAAAGTTATAAAGGTATCTTGGTGGAAATCAAAATTCATTCACTTGAGTAGGTTTTGTTAGAAGATTCACAGCAACTGTTATGATTGCCTGTTCAATAATAGTTTGGTGGGTGTCCCTGCAGTGATTTATGGATGAGGTCCAAACTACAGGATACTTCTCTGTGTCCTGTCTCCTTTTCCATGCATTCAGAGCTGCTCAGGGACATGTGTTGTCCATACACCTAATTCCAGCACAGAGCTTAGCGATATGAGTTTGGAACTGCTGCTGCTGCTGCTATACGTGTGTGGCTTACAAGGGGACTCAGTGGCTGATCAAATTAAGCTCTCTTGATCTTCATTGGGACAGAGCACTCAAAGGCAACAACACTAGCAGTGTTTTTCAAAAGAAGTTGATTGATAGCTGTTATTTTGAACTAGATTGTTGGGTAGTTTTTGCCACATGCACAGGGATGAATGTTCTTGGCTGCTATCTCCCTGTGAACTGAACAGAGCTGGATCTAAAATAACCCGTTCTCTTGCTCTGCACTTTGAAAACTCATTTGGTATTAAATGTTCAATCTCTGTAAACCGTAACATTTATTTTAGAATAACATTTATTATTAATTACAGTTGGCACGTCTTAGACTTCTGCTGATGGCAGGCTTGTTTGAACAAGGGTTTTCTCTCTCTCAACCCATCTGTTCCTCCTATTTGATCCTCTGAAGTCATAACACTGAAATTGTGACATCAGTTATTTCCACAGCTACCAACTGTGATGTAATTAATAGGGTGAAATTACCTTGTGACATCAATATCTGCAATAATAATAAAAAAAGTTAAACTACTGCCCTTTTGGTTAACTAGTTAACCGTGCTGCTCTTGAGAAAACTTTTTTTTTTCCTAGATAAAAAAAATGTGTGGTGGTTAAAAAGATAAATTTATAATGTATCATTTGAGTGATTTTTGTTTTCCTTTAGATAGCTTTGGTAACGTGTTTCAAAGAAAAAAAAGTATTCCAGAGAGCCCTTATTTCAGTTGCCATTCTTTTCTGAATGAGTGATGGGGTTCAGTAGCTTTGTTCCTTCACTTTTCAAATCTGCTACAAAGCCTGTGTCCCAGGTACTCAACAGTGCCATTATATATTTGGGTGAGAACGTTTCCTACAGGCGTTCTGGCCAGATCCCAGTGCAAACAATGATATATTGCTGTTCTAATGACAATCTAGAAACATCACTGTACAGAACAGAAACTAAAGACAAAGTTGTGTATTACTGATGCGTGATGGATGAAACAAGCCCTGGATGTAGCTGTCTCCTGTAACTCTTTTGGGAAAGTAAATCTGTCTTGTGTGGGTAATCTATTGTCTTTTTTTTTCTAAATGTCACTATGAATTAACCTCCTCCTTAAATGTCCTTCCTTGTTAGGTTATCTATTGAGAGGTTTAGTGATATCAAAAGTAAGTAACTTTCCTGTTTCCATTTAAAGGTTATCATAAAAGTCTTCATTATTTCATGGGGGAAGAGTTGGTTTTGTATTGTTTTAATGCATGAAGTCCCAGATGAATGTGAGAAAGACATTGCTGTGTATCAACTTAAGGTGCATGTGTCAGACAGGGGTTCTGTTTTTCAAAAGGGTGAATTAAACCTTAGATTGTTTTTGTTCCTTGCACGTAGGAAGTTGCATACCTGTCTTTGTACTGCTGATTTTTTTTCCTTTATGTTACAATGCTGACTTTGTGTTATGTGTGCTCTGCAGGACTATATTTGATACAAGGAAACTTCTGGAATTTGCTAAACTGGGATGCTATTTAGAGTATGATCTCTTTGGTACAGAATTTCTTCACTACCAGTTCCATCCTGATATTGACATGCCCAGCGACAATGAGAGAATTGCAAGGTATCTGATTCCAGGCATGTTAAGCTATAGCATTGCCATTGACAAATTAAGATGATTGGCACTTGTTTTAAGGGTGTCACAGAATATTTCTGCTTGCTGTTCAAAATTGTCCTTTTTCATACCAAAATAATAATGAAAAATTTATTCTGCTGCTGTTACATCTCTTTGGCAGTATGTATCGTTTCTCTGTCTGCAAGGAAGATGTAGAATCATAGTGTTGTAGGAATTTACCTGAGAAAAAGATCAAGAGCTTTTTTAATTTCATTCTCCGTCCTGATTCCATGCTGATTCAATTGAATTTTATCATTTACTGTGTTATAAAATGAAACAGCTGGAGATACAGGACTTAGTGGTTTGGCTTTTGTTTGAAACATAGTATTGGAAACCTAGTGCTACTGTTAAGGATCATCTGAGCCTGTTACATCTCGTGAATGCGTTCACCATGCAAAACTTATTAGTTGTCTTGAATGGATTTGATCCATGCTTCTCCCCTGAAAATCAGACTTTATCTCTTCCAAACACTTTATTGCATCTTCTCGTCCTCTCCTTTCTCCCTTTCTCTCTTTTAAAGGATGGGATTCCTGTCTCCTCAGAACTCACATGCTCCTCACACAATGTGAAAATATTGGCCCCACTGGCAGGATACCTCTTCCCAGCTTCTCATCAGCACATGCCATCTCAGCTTAGCTGTGCAGCAGATCTGTTGGGCTGTGCTAATACAAGGTATTGCAAGGAGATGCATTCCTTGCAGGAACTGTCTAAGACAGGTAGGATCCCGGACAGTGGGAACCGGGCATCTCCCTCCTTCCACTCTGTCTGGAGGTGTGATCCTCCTGGGCTATTTCTCCACAGTGTTTGTGTGTAGTGAAGCGTCAGGTCTCTGTGGGGTGGGGTGCCTGTGTCTCTTCTCCCTTCCAGAGTCAGAAAAAAATCATTTTTTCTCTTTAATGAGAAATATTTCATGATCTCCTATCACTAATGAAGTAAATTTCTAGCTTTTACTTACTTATATTTCAAACATAACCTCCCTGCCCCACAATGTCAGTTTAGTCTCCAGACTTTTCTTCTCTGTTGTCAGGCTGTTCTTGTCTTAAGAAAGTGCTGTGGTTACTGTTCCACTTACTGCCAAGTATTTGCTGCTGCTTTTCATTCTAGGAATCATTTCTTAACAGGGCTCTCGGCCTTGCACTCTGTTTTAAACTGTTGCAATGAACCTGCAGTTTTTGCCTTTAGAATGGGTAAAGTTGCTTCCCTTCCCTGTGCCTCCCCCCACCTCTGCTGTGCCACGGGAGGTCAACAGGTACAGAAATACTGTGAGAAATATGAGCAGAGGAATGAACTATGCCTTGTTTAACAAGTGCTTGTTCAACTGTGGCAGAGTTTTCATTCAATCCATGATACTTGCTCAGCCACTGATGTCTCTCCTTAAACTCACTGTGAATGCCATTGAGTATTTCTTGCAGTGGGCTGTATATAGGAAGAACATACAAAGAGTGTCTTTTCATTGTGTGGTGCGCTTGAGTTCAAAATGCCATTACATGGATTTTGTTGGGCTTTTGATGCACACGCACTGGGCATATGGTGGCACTGGTAGTCTCCTTGGGTTTGTTTTTTTTCTGTCAACAGAACCAGAGAGGTGGAAATCAAATTGACCTTTAAATGTGTTGATGAAAATACTAAATGGAAAATATATTTTCAGGTCTTGTAAACTTCCATAGATACTCAAACACATACTCCATACATACTCAAACGCAGGTTAGCTCTCTGTGTACTTAAGCATTTTTGCTGTAATCTACTGCCACTGCAAGCAGAAAAAAATGAGTTTTTTCCAGGGACAGTTTTATTTTGAGTCAGAAACAAGTACTAACTAAGATTACAGTAATGAGCAAAAAGCAACAATGAATATGGAATATAAAGGACCATATACCTCCTCAAACTATGAAATGAGTCCAAATACAGAATATGTTTGGTCAGCAAAACCTTAGTCCTTCCAGTATCATTGATTTCATTCTCTTGTTGGCTTGTGGTCTGTCTGAATTTCCTTCCTGAGGAGGTACTTGTGATGTTGTAATACTATGTTACATGTAGTGTTGTGCACTACAAGGCACTGTTTATGGTGTTTTATGAAAGACACTGACTGATGTTTTACCAAGTTCTACCTCACTTGCCTTCTTTCTACTGCCTATATTGCTTTGATCCTGCTGCATGTATCTCTCCTTGTAACTAATGTAATAGAAACTGACAGTAAGGCCTTTCAGACATGGTGTAGGTACTTATAAAACTGCTATTTGCTTTCTTGCTGATCAAAGCACAGCCAGGAAGGTAAAAATTAGTATTTCACGGTGTTGGCAAATGATGGAGTTGGGTGCCTTCATGAGGAACAAGCACTTTCCAGGTCTGGTCTATCCCTCTCTGCAGTTTTAATGCTGCGATCTGTTGCCAAACTAAACCGAAACCTAGTGGGAAACTTAAGAATCATGCAATACAGACACCAACCAAATAAATTCAAAACAATGAGATGAGGAAGGGATTAAGGTTCCCAGAGTGAGAAGTGGAACAGAAGGACTTTTGCAGCAGAATGGTTGCAAGGGAGTGACCAGGATTACTTCTTTTTCCAAGCTGACTTGTCATTTTGCCAAATCTGCTTAGCCGGGCTGCTGTATTTTATTTCCTGGCATACGTTAGCACTGTGCAACACCTGTCTTATTTATCTTCTCCTTTAATGAAAATCTCTGAAAGGTGTTTGGATAATAACCATCTGCATGGAATATGATGCTTAAAATTTGTATCAACCTGGTTTGCTAAGTGGGTATTAACTAAAGATGTAGAAGTACTTGTGCAAATGAGATAGGCTTCTTAAAGGACCTGTCACAGAGTCTTGTCATTAACAAATGTGACGGGCCTTGCTTTGTGACACACCCCAGGAGTCGATCGTGCTGAGGGGGAGTGTATGTAGGAAATTATTACTTACTCACTTATATAAAACCTGTGTCCCATGCTTGATGATGCTGAATATCTTTAATTTCTCTGTGCACTTAATTAGACTGGGAATGCAGTCACGTGCCAGCTGAAAAGGTTTTTTCTTCTCCACTTTGAGATGTGGGGTTGGATGTTTTCAGAGGTGGTTTTTCATTCAGTAGAACAAGTGGTTTAGTTTCAATTAAATATAAATAATATATTTTATGAGTACCTAGAAATAATTATTTTCAGTAATAATGCAGTCTTTAGCAGTGAATCCTGCTCAGTTCTGTGCAGTTGCAGTGAGAACCTTTCACTGATGTGTATGCTTTCTGCTTTTGCAGGATTCGTATGCTGATTGATGAAGGCTATGAAGACAGAATCGTGATCGCTCATGATGTGCACACTAAAAATAGGCTGATGAAATATGGAGGTCATGGATATTCACATATCCTTACGAATATCGTTCCCAAAATGCTAATTAGAGGCATATCCCAAGATAAAATCGATAAAATACTCCTAGCAAATCCAAAGCAATGGTTGACTTTTAAGTAGGAATAATGAATAAATATTCCTGTTTTACAGGAAAGCTTGAGAAAAATCAGATTTTTTTCAGGAGAGCAGTCATCTTAAAACTTGGTTCTCTTCAGAGAAACTCGAAGTTATTAATTAGGTATGAATAAATTGACTATGACTTTTCTTTTTAATTAGAATATCAAAAATATGTCTTCTCTTTGCATTTTCTCCCTTCTAAAAGTCTGTTCATGAATCACTTACTGGATATGAGCCTACCTACAAAATCTTTTCGATTTAAATTTTAAAATAATTGTTTATGTACAATAATCATTAAAAGTTATCCCAAACTATTTTTGAAGATACATCATCTAGACTTTGAAGGAAATTATGGTTTTCAGTTAAATTCCCCATTCAGAGGTGATTTCAATCCCTGTAATGTTGTCAGTCTTTTAATTATCCATATGTTCTTTAAATAATGCTTGATAAAAGGTGTGGGTCTTTCAAACAGCTTGGACAACATAAGGCAAAAGAAACATGTAACAATTCTGAAAAGATTCTGTTTCTTTCTAGTTTGACAATTTACTTACATTTAACTGAAAGTGTAAAAAATACATGGAAAATAGTATTTTTTAATAAAGCAATTTGATCACCTTTTAAACGATGTGCACTATTATTATGGATGTCCTTTTTTTTTAAATCACATTGATTTTTTAACCTGAACTTTTGTAATCCCACAGCAATCATTTAAAGCTTCATGCAGACCAGCTCCTGTTTGTAAGGATGCAACACCAAAAGTCAGACTATATTACATAATACAGTTTTAATGAGTTGCAATAGTTATAACAAAGGTTGTGATATAAGTCTTTACAAATCAGTATATCAAGATATGATGAAAAATGAAGAAATGTTTGCCTTCTATGTGTTTTTCACATAAACTGTGTTCTTTGCTCTTGTCTAACGCTAACCAGGGCAGGTGATTTAGCCAAAGAATGGTCTTACTCAGTAGCACTGGTAGCCTTATTTCAAAAGCTTCTTCAAATTTAACCATACACATCTTGTAGTATTGAGCTTTTCCAGTAAATACCTTAATAAATATGCATTGCTAGTTGTAAATGATCTCTAGCTTGGCACATTGCTGTTTAATACTACATAGAAAATCTCTAGCTACACTGCTGTTGTGAGTGTGCTAACCCATAAAAGCGACAGTGGAATGAACAGACATGAAATCAGTTACACATCTGTTATTAAAATACATTACCTCATAGAAAAGAAACAGGAGAAATCACTACAATGTACATATATAGGTTGGCACTTTGTCATAAAGTAAAAGCATTAACCATTCTGGTGAGATAATACACAAGCAACTGGCAGCACAACGTCCCTTTATATATCCTAGATGAATTGGGCTGGTGACCCTCTCAGTCAGCCTAGACTAACCCATCTTTTCTTTTGAATTGGACTACTCAGAAAGAGTAACACATTCTGTTTAAGAAAAGCTTCACTTGTTCAAACAAGGTTTTTAGAGAGACTTGTAAAATCTTCAACAGACTTTTACTGAGCAGCCAGCACTGAAGAGCTTTTTTTTTGTCACAGTGGCAGATGCTTTCAACATTTTAGTGCAGATAAATCTGAGTTTGTACCCTGTGTACATTAGACAAGGTTGCTTGTGGCAAATCACATGAAATAGAAATGTAGCTTCTGTTACTCTTTAACAATTTTTGGAAGTGTTACCTTGATTTTGCCAGAATTTTAAAAAATAAATCAGATACCCAGCTGTGCTAAGGAGCTGGGTAACTATCTTGCTAAAATTTAGGTTTAGAATGAAATCTGCAAGTTTTAACCCGAGAGAAACAGACAGCCTCCCCTCCCAAAACTGAAACAATAAATCCATTTTCTGAATAAAAATATTCTGTGGACATGACTGGCATGACTGATTTTTAAAGCATTTTTATAACTATGTAACTCATAGTAGCTATGTTTAGTTTAATTCTCCAAGCCATTAATCCTTTATATGGATTAAACTTCTCTGAGACTTTATGTATATATATCTCTATCTATAGATCTATGAATGAGAAAAATAGGTTTTAATACACACTTTTTTTGCATGTAAATATCTGCTTCTTTCTTTGCATATGTGCTATCATTTTTGGTACTACGCTTCTCTGTGTCCGTTTCATAGGCACACCTAACTACCAACTGCTAACTAGCTACCACAGGAAAGGTCTGTGTGACAGCATTTACTCACGTGTCAGATCTCCCCGTCTTCCTTTGCAGGAAAATTCCAGTAACTTTAGTGAGACAAGACACCCAAGAAAATTATGGTTTTGACCCATTATATTCCTATTAAATTCTAGCAACACCTGCAGTATGTTAAGTCATAATTATTTTATTTAAAATAGTACCCAAGTACAGACTAAGTCCTAAAAGACTAATGAAGGCTAATTGCTGCAAAGAAAATACTCTACCTCAGTCTGAAGATGTGGATGCCAGGCTTGCTAAATATTTACACAACTAACCATCAAGAATGGGCCTCTAATATTGTCTAAATATATATTTACACGTGTTTACAAATTAAAAGCCAAATCCTTTTTTCCACTAACATTAATGGGAGTTTTGCCATTGGCTTTGGTGGAATCAGGGACTTGATCCAAAACAACATTTTGTCAACTGTTATATTTTTCAGGAAAAATAAAAAAGTGTTTCTTCGTTTTCTTTTAGAAAAGAGCTAAGGGGAAGACAAAATTTAAACAACTGCACCGGACTGATCTTATTTTAAAAGGCTAATGTAAACCTACAAAGCAGGAACATTGAGTTAAGGCTTGAAGCTGATTAATTTATAGTTTTAAATGGAAGGATAAGAAAAGTACAAGGCAAACAATTCCTTTGGAGAGAGTGAGAGTATATTTTGATTACCTCTTCCTTTTATTGTAAAATCATTCCTCACCACACTATGAGTGGACTCCAAGCATCATTGTTAGCAAGTAAGTCACAAGAACCAAAGCTGAAGTATGGATAAAGCAGCAAGATCATAACACATCAAAGTATCCTATACACTGAAGAAATAACTCAGCGTCCTTAGGTGGGGTTTTTTTTTTCCTATAAAAAATTGATCTATGTAGGACTTCATTCACACGAACACTAACAATGAGGAAGTATTTGCTTTGGCGGTAGTGGATCGCACATCTGTTTAGCTCGTTTTGCAATTTTTTAACATAAGGTTTCTCTGTGTGGTACAGATGTGAATCAGGTAGCATTCGACTTTTTTTCCCCGCTGCTGAGGTGTTCAGTGGCCATTCTGCTGGGGCGCTTGATTCATTGACTTTTGCCACGCAAATCCATTGCTTAGAAGAGCAAGCTTCATTTTTGGACTGGTTTCGTGGGTCCTTTTACTCATCATCAGTCAGCATAAATAATAAATCCAGAAAATGTGCTGTATTTGTTGTTGTTTCCTCCATGTGCTTTTCCTCCATCTAATTTAATGTAAACTTCATCTCCTGGCTCCAGATGAAGAACCACGCTGTTACTGGCATAGTCGTAGTTCTGATCAGCATCCTGAGCAATCGCACTAGCTCGAACCTACATAAAATACATAATGAGTGGTTAAGAAAACACAGATAGGTTTTCCTACATGGTAAAATTAAAGCATATCCTCAACATTTTTATTTGGCATGCGTGAGTTGCCACTTCAAGTGCCTGGCAACATATTTTGTAGGTGTTTTCTTATGGTTATTGCTTGTTTTCTCCTACAATACATCATCTGGAACTAAAGCAGTAATGTACTCCTTTCTCAGGCATCTCATTAATACACAACTGCTTGCACTGCTGTAACTGGAGCCTTTTAAAATACACGCATGTTACTAGCTGGAGTTCAGAGAACTGAAGCTGCTCATGTGCCAGTTTTACACAGGTGTGACTTTTACTTCAGCGGAACATTTGATTGACTTTGGCAAGGATTCACCGTGAGGCCCTTTTGATACCAGGCTGGAGTTTATCCAGAAGCAAGTTATTGTCACACCACTAATAGGATCATGCTGCAGAAAGCATATGAAAAGTACACCCCCACCCCCGCACACGCCCAGGTCAGGGCCTTAGTTATGGGTTGGAAAAACTGTTGTTGCCACATTTCAGTAAGCCAACATTTAATTTCTGTGTGTTGTAAGAGATGCACTTTTGCAAAATCACAGGTGAGTCGCTATTTGCTTTGAGGGGTTTTAGAACGTACAAGTAATTGAGGACTTGTCATTTGCAATTTTCAGTCAAACATATGTTTTTCCCCATTTCTCCCTTGCTATTCCATTACTGATTAAATTTCATATTACTAGCAAACGGCAAGTAATCTAATTTCAAGATGTATGTTGGTTTCCAGCAATGAATAGCTTGTGCCATTGTAAGTCCCCAAATAATTTATATATAATTTGGCCCTGTTTGGTAAAATATTTAAACTTAGTTGTTTGTGATTGATTTCAGTGTAACACATCATCGGCTTGTTGCTTGTCTTTGTTCTAGCATAGTTACAGAGCAGTAAGTGATTTAGTGGTACTGCAAACCTGAACTAAGTAATAATGCATGACTTGGCGTACTCTATGTGGGATTTTATCTGTTATGAATTGAAAAAAAATAGGCTATAAGTCACAAATTTCCATGGATTCCTTTCAAAGTTTGAATGATAAATTTCCAAATTAATTTTTCATGTGATATGATATCACATTAATATTGAAATGTTAAAAAGAAGGGGGTTCTTTACGATGCAGGAATGGCATTATGCAGCTTAAAAATCAGGTTAGGTGGAAATTCTTTATACATCCTGTAAGAAGAGTGAGAAAGGCTTAAAAGGCTTCCAGTGGTTTGACAGTGTGCAAATTTAAACAGATATGTAGAGTGATGATAAACCACAACTATTTCAGGACTTCTTGATCCTGAATTGCCTGGTGGTGTTTACAAAGGTGCTCTATTTTGCTAGTGTTTAAGCAATGATCATTCTAAGCAGAGGGTATTTATCCTGGATTAATGAGGAGCAGGGTGGAGGTGAAGGCTGTGGGCCATAACCCTCTGAAGAAAATAACGGGCTGAGACTGATGCTGGTAGTGTAAATGGAAAGGGCAAATAGGAAGGCATAAAACCACTACAGATGAGGTAGAAAAACTTCCATAGAGAGCTAGTATTGTGCATACTGGCAGACAAAATGGTTTAAACTTACTTTTCAAATTTCTATTTACATCATAATGAAAAGCCACTTCATAGATTTCTCTAAAAGGTAGATTTTGTGTGGACTGTAAAGGAGAATTTGAGCTGTATTAGTGAATATGCTAAGGGAGTAGCATATGGGCACTGACTACAACAGCAATGGGTATTTCATTTTTAAGGTACTAGACAGTACCTACTGGCTGAAGAAAAAAAAGTTTCTGGGTACTGAAAGTCTAGAAACCAAAGTGTAGGTCTTATTGCCCTATGTATAAACAAACTCAAGTGTGCTGTTCCTAGAGGTTTTACCTCCTTCTTTGGTTAGCCAGAGCAATTTTTTTTTAAAGCCTGACAGAACAGCCTCAAATGAATTCGCAGTGTATTGCTGCAAAAGGGTAAATGTATCTCAAAATTAAACCATTGACAGACTACACATTTCATGAGCTGCACACTCACCTTCCGTGAAGCTACACTCAGGGTGCACACACATACTAACTACGCTGTGTGATCTCATCATTTCCCTGTTCAAGCTTTATAACTATTAAAGAAGGAAACGTTAACAGTGGAGACCTTGAGGTTCCCCCTGTGCGCTGCTTAGGAATGATAGTTTTTTCTGTAAGTCTTACACTTCCCTGCAATTTGGGGTTTTTTTTTTCATTGTTAGAAGACACTGAATTCATGTTATCTTTGTCAGGCTCCATTTACTGACTTACTTCCAAAATTTCTGAGTTTTCTTAAAAATAATGCACAAATTTAACTGCTAACACACCAGCATATAGTGTTTCAAGTATTGATCATCACAAAAAAGAGACACTGCTGCATTGAAACGGTGTGTCAATTTTAAAACAGTTTGTATGCAGGTATTTGCCTAAATACTTATTTTTGCATACATATATACAAATATATACACATAAACCCTGCCCTTTTTTTCCCTATTGAGTCACTGTGAGTTTCATTTGTCTCATGTCTGGTATTTGAAGTAGTTATATTTGGGAACAGTTAGACTGCAGGCTCAATTTAATGTATGTATTTGGTTACTTTTTATAAAATAGAGGTACGTTTGGGGTTTTTTTCAGGGTTTGGGAAAGTAAACACTTTGAAACATTATAAATAGGGGGCAAAAGAGATTAACGTTTCAATAGCAAGTTAAATGGTATCCTCGAGGTGGACAATATCGCCTTTGTGGGAAGAAATCAAAGTGAATATGTGGCAGTGTACTTTGTTAGTCCTGGTGCATCTGCCGAGAAGGTATTTATTTATAATGATATAATTATATAATTCATTGCCGCTGATGTCCCCATTACTCCGCGCTCACAGTCCTTCTGAGGAGCCATAAACAAAGGCTAAGCGGCCCATCGGGGAACGTGCTGCCCGCGAACGAACGAGCACCGACTCCCAGCCCCGCCGGCCCCGCGGGCAGCGCCGGGGACCCCGAGCCGGGCAGAGCCGGAGCCCGGCCCCGCAGCCTCCGCATCCCCGCAGCTCCCGCAGCCCTGCAGCCCGCAGCCCCCGCAGCTCCCACATCCTCGCATCCCCGCAGCTCCCGCATCCTCGCAGCTCCCGCATCCCCCGGATCCTCGCAGCTCCCGCATCCCCCGGATCCTCGCATCCCACACCTTCGCAACTCCACAGGCCCCGCAGCCCCACATCCCCCGCATCCTCGCAGCTCCCGCAGCCCCGCATCCCGCATCCCGCACCTGTTGTCCGGCGCCCGCGGACCCGCGGGCTGCGGCTGCCCCCACGGTCGGAGCCGGCGCGGCTGCGTCTGCGAACCGCGTGTGGAAGAAGCAGCGCAAACCCGCGGAGAACGGCTCGCCAGGGGCACCGTGACAAGCGCAGCCCCTACGAGCTGGGTAGCGGCGCTCATCCTAATTAAAACGGACGATTCCTACGTCTTTCAGGCGGTTGAATCGCAAGATCTTTGATCATTCCGAGCGTCCCCATCCTCCCGCGGGGGACCGGCAGCCCGGCTCCGCTGCCTCCCGGGATCGATCCGTGCGGCTCCCGGGCAGCCCCGCCGCGGGGAAACCTGCCTCCCCGCCGGTGGCCGCCTCCCCCCCACCCACGACCCCTCCCCGGGCAGGACCTCCCTCTGCTGAGCGCACCCTGCCCGCCCGCCGAGATTCCCCTCCCGGGACGGGCTGCGAGCGGCCGGCGGCGCCGTCCCTCTCGGGGAAAAGAGCGCCTGGAGCCCGCGGGGACTCCCCGGGCACCCGAGGCGGCCCCGGCGCCGTCCCGAGGTCCCTGCCGGCTGCGGGGCGCCCCGGGCTCCGGCCCTGCCCCCGGGAGACCCGCTGCGCGCCCCGCGCCTCCCCGGCTTCACCTCGGGGAAGCCCGACTGCCCTCCCGCAGGCGCTCCCGTCGGGAATTCCGTCTCTCCCCGCCCGCCCGCCGCCCTCCCGCAGCCGCTCCCGGCGCGCACCTGGTTGTTCTTGCAGAGATCGGCCCACATGCTGGTGCCGTCGCCGCCCCGCATGAGCACATGGTAGGTGAAGAAGTAGATGCCGGGGATGGAGCAGGTGAACTTGCCGGTGGTGGGGTCGTAGTGGTTGCCCAGGTTGGTGACCACGTCGTCGAACTTGAGCACCTCGTAGCCCTCGTGCTGCCGCTTGAGGCCGGCGTAGAAGGCGATCTTGGGGACGGTGCTGTAGGTGGCGGCGCTGATGGCCCCCGCCGCGTTCAGCCCCGGAGCCCCGGGGGGGCCCGGCAGCCCCTGCCGCCCCGGCTCGCCCTTCTCCCCCGGCGGCCCCGCCGGCCCGGGCGGCCCCGGCTCCCCCGGGGGCCCGCGCGGCCCCGCTTTGCCCGGCCGGCCGGCCTCCCCCTTGGGCCCCTGGATGAAGGTGGGCAGGGACTGCATGAGCCCGCGGTCGGGCGTGGCCGCCGTGCTGGGCGCCTTGGTGCCGCCGTAGGGGTCGCAGACCATGCGGCAGGTGCCCAGCATCTCGTAGTGCGCCGAGGTGCCGGCCGAGCTCACCAGCACCGGGATGAGGATGACCAGCAGCAGCACCATCACCACCCCCAGCGCGCCCGCCGCGATCAGCCGCCGCCTGCTGCCCACCAGCCGGCTCAGCGCAGGGCGATCCTCTTGCCTGCTTTTGGACAAAATCTTGATGGTTGGTCGGGAACCTCCTCGGAGCCGAAAAAACGCCGAGCCCGCTCGAGCTCGGCTGCCGGGGGCTGCGGGGGCTCCCGCGGGTCGCGGCCGGGAGGCGGAGGGAGCGCGGGAGCCGGGGAGCCGCCGCCCGCACTTTTATCCTCCCGCTGGCGATCGACTTTTTTTTTTTTTGCAGGCTGTGCCAGTCCGAGGCAACTTTTCCCTGGAACTTGCCTTTCCTCTCGCGATCGCCCCGCTCGCCTCTTCTCTCCCTCTCTCTCTCTCTCTCTCTCTCTCTCTCTCAGAGGCGCCGCTGCCCCGCGGCCGCCCCGCCGCTCGCCGAGCGCCGCCGAGCCGGAGCCGGAGGGAGAGCGGGATCCTGCCCGGGTGCCACCTGCCAGGGGAGGAGGAGGCTGCCGAGCGCGCTGGAGCAATTTATAGGCACCCAAAAGCGCAGGGGAAACGGGAGCTGCTTTGGCATCTCATTCCAGCATCTGCTCCGTTCTTCCCACTCACAGAGAGTTTGGCATTACTCTGGCAGTGTGGGAAATATATATTTTTTTTTCTCTCCCTCCCTCCCTCCCTCTCTCCCTCCCCCACCCCTCCCGCAAACGGGTGAACAGCGAAATCGTGAGCGTCGCTCCCTAGCTGCATCTTGCGATGACAGCTCTTTCTGGAGCAGAGCGAAAGGGAGAGATGTGCTCAGCAGCCTCTGGGTACCCTTCGGGTCACCGATCGAGAATTAAAAAGGTCAATCCACCTACCGCTTAACGCTTCCCTGAGGCCACCCCGCCGTATCCGTGTTTTCTGGGAAATGCTGCTTTTAGCCTAGGGATGCTTTACAGTTGCCGATTGTCCAGCTGGAAGTTATTTGAAAATAAACCTCCCACCTCGCACGGCAACACAGATTAGCATCTCTCGCAATTTCGGATCTCCCTCTTCCCCCTTCCCGACTACAACCATGAAGGCAGAGAAAGAAACAGTTCTTTCTGTGAATTAAAACTGACATACGCCTCACCGGCTGCAGTGTTTCTCGGCGTTAAAGCCAGCCGCTGCTCTGCTAGCAAACTGACACCGAGGGGAAGAGTTCCCTTTTGTTTAGAGCCAAAGGAAAGTGCCGAACATATGCAGATCAACAGATGACGGCACCGATGAAAAAGGTCTCTCTGGCTTAACTCGGGGGGCAGCAAAGCATTTTGTTAAGCATTGGAGTTTCCTCCCTTCCTCCTTTTTTTTGCTTTTTTTTTCTTTTTTTTTCTTTGTTATTTTCTCCTCCCCAAGGACTGGTGGGCACCTCTGCGACTTCTATGACAAAGTGACTCGGCTGCTGGATGAGGCAAAGGCTGTGGATGTGGTCTTCCTGGACTTCAGTAAAGCCTTTGACACAGTTTCTCACAGCATTCTGCTTGAGAAACTGTCAGCCTCTGGCCTGGACAGGCGCACACTCTCCTGGGTGGAAAACTGGTTGGCTGGCCGGGCCCAGAGAGCGGTGGGAAATGGTGTGAAATCCAGCTGGAGGCCAGTGACAAGTGGGGTTCCCCAGGGCTCAGTGCTGGGTCCAGCCCTGTTCAATGTCTTTATCAGTGACCTGGATGAAGGCATTGAGTGCACCCTTAGCAAGTTTGCAGACAATACTAAGCTGGGTGGAAGCATGGATCTGCTGGAGGCTAGGGAGGCTCTGCAAAGGGATCTGAACAGGCTGAACCGCTGGGCAGAGTCCAGTGGCATGAGGTTCAACAAGGCCAAATGCCGGGTCCTGCACTTGGGGCACAACAACCCTATGCAGTGCTACAGACTAGGAGAAGTCTGTCTAGAAAGCTGCCTGGAGGAGAGGGACCTGGGGGTGTTGGTTGACAGCCGACTGAACATGAGCCAGCAGTGTGCCCAGGTGGCCAAGAAGGTCGATGGCATCTTGGCTTGTATCAGAAACGGTGTGACCAGCAGGTCCAGGGAGGTTATTCTCCCTCTGTACTCGGCACTGGTGAGACCACTCCTTGAATCCTGTGTTCAGTTCTGGGCCCCTCACCACAAGAAGAATGTTGAAGCTCTGGAGCGAGTCCAGAGAAGAGCAACAAAGCTGGTGAATGGGCTGGAGAACAGGCCTTATGAGGAGCGGCTGAGAGAGCTGGGGTTGTTTAGCCTGGAGAAGAGGAGGCTGAGGGGAGACCGTATTGCTCTCTACAACTACCTGAAAGGAGGTTGTAGAGAGGAGGGTGCTGGCCTCTTCTTCCAAGTGACAGGGGACAGGATGAGAGGAAATGGCCTCAAGCTCCACCAGGGAAGATTTAGGCTGGACATTAGGAAAAAAATTTTCACAGAAAGGGTCATTGGGTACAGGAACAGGCTTCCCAGGGAGGTGGTTGATTCACCTTCCCTGGAGGTGTTTAAGGCATGGGTGGATGAGGTGCTGGGGGGCATGGCTTAGTGTTTGGTAGGAATGGTTGGACTCGATGATCCGGTGGGTCTCTTCCAACCTGGTTATTCTATGATTCTATGATTCTGTGAGTGGGAAGGTGAATGTGCAATATTAGTGGCATTTATCCCGAGAAAATATTAAGGAACTTGTCTTGCTTGCAGATATACAAGGTACACAAAGAGCTGTTTAAATAAACAAACAGAATTGATTCCTAAATCATACTTCTGTATTCAGGAGCAATGGACGTCAATCAAACGCGGGTGACATTTGCCTGTCAATACAGGGATGATAGCTGGAAAGTGTGTGACTTATTACAGCAAGGCAAGAATCGGAAATGAGCAACAGCAGCAAATAGGACAGCAACCAAATAATAGCATCTCCAGCGATGATCAGAGGGCTGTGATCTTGTCGTGGATTTTATTAGCACGAATCCCCTCTCCCCTCACCCTTTCTCTTTTCTGTCTTTTCTGTTCCGCAACACAATAAGGTCAAACAAGCAGGCAGTGGGAAATAAAGATTCATTGATTCTTGCTTTTAAGCAGAAATGTCAGCAGCTCCTTTTGCTCTTTCCTGAGAGACTCAAAGGCAGCAAGTGTGTCCACACCATGTAGAGATGGGCCAGCCCAGCTCCTTATCTCCCCAAAAAACTCCCGATAAAGCTTCCATTTCCCGCACTGGTAAATATCCCTTGTCCCCTCCCCCCTTTCTTTCCCCTTTCTTTCTCCTTTCTTTCCTCTAATGCTCTGTCTTAAAAAAATTCTTTATCTGGCACTGACACAAGCTAGCCAGTTCCCTCAGCTAAAGGCTTCAGCTCAAGGCCCAGGAACACAGCTGAACACACCTTGAGGTTTATGTTAGTATCTCACCACTCTCTTCACCCCATAGGAAAGGGCTTTCAGCTCTGCTCTTTCTTCTGGGCAGGGAAAAAAAAATTGTGCCAAGAGTGAAGTTTCTGTTTCAGCCAGTATCTGGGCCCTTGAGGTGTTGTATTTAGCCATAACCAAGCCAGGCAGTTTCCTTGACACTGGGATGTGCACCCGCCTCCATTGCAACAGCCGTGTTACACCTTGGGAAAAGAGCAATTCTCTTACTTTTAAATAGGCACAAGCCTATCACAATCTGTCAAGCCACAGTGATTCTGGGTGACTTATTGGCCCCAAGCACACCCTCAGTTCCTTACTCCATCTGCAACAAGCCTGATTTTTAAAACAAGGTCCTACCACACCACATTTACCTTCTTAACAGAGAGTTTTATCTTCATGCATATTGCCAAGGATGCTCCTTTCTCCCAAAGAAGACCTGTGAGCCAGCTGCAAAAACCACAGCCCAACCAAGCAGAATAGAGGGAACAGGGCAAGTACTGGGGCTGGGCTGTCAGCGGAGCTTGCGTGTTAGCTGGGAGCATAACCTGGGACCTCAAATGACAGATCAATGCTTTAGTTATAAGACTATCCTATAAGAGAAAAATCTATTTCCCAAGGAAACTAAGACCAGGAAGCTGAAAGACTCAGAAGTTACGCACTGGAGGTCCCAGTAGTCTGGAGCAAAGTTAAAGGAAAGGTAGAGACCTCTTTTTACCATGGGACCTCCCTGAAGTGTAAGTTAAAGCATTGATCCGCTGTAATTAAGGCTTGGGTAGCATTGTTATAATATAACAATTATGTTATGTTATAATATAATCTCTTCTCAATGCTAAAGGCTATCAGTCAAGATTGATAGTCCATCCTTAATGTAACTATTGTACCTAGGTATACTGCTGCCAGGCTTAATGTGTTAAATTACTTTGTATTTTTGAAGCCCTCTTGCAGGCTTGCTCCAGCCTTTCACTCTGTTTGGATCCCTCCCTGTTCCCTGGGCCTTTACAAATTCAGACCCACAGTTGATGTTCGAGCTGTATCCCCTGCAGCTTCTGCCATTTGAAACAGCATTCTCGCAGCTCTTTTCCTGACTGACTAATTAGTTAATGTTCATGCAGAGCCTTAAAGATGTACAGCATAACGTGCATGCCCATTTTGTGCTGCTGCCTCAGTACTGAGATAGGGAAAAACTGGGGCAAATGGTGTAAGAACGTACCCACTGGCACACAGGGCGACATGGTCTGCAGTCACCATGCAGAAAATGGATCCTTGTGCCTGCAGTGCTGAATCCAAAGAGTTAGCCTAGAAAAAAAACCCACTCTGTGAGAAAGGGCAACCCTTTACCAGCCACAGTGAGCAGGAGTAACATGGAAAAAGGCATGTGTCAAACAAAGGAGAGTTCAAATGTTGTGCCAACTTCCATACTGCTTCTGCTCATTCCTGTGTGCATCTGGTTTGCTCTTGCTTAAATTTTAACTCTTTTTTAAAATATTATCTTAAAGGAGTATTTTGAATTGCACCAACTAAAAAATTAAGACTTTGCTGCACTGTACTTTCATAAACAGAGGTTTAACTATGTATGTAAAGATTAGCATCTTCTCCTGAGTATCAGTAGTATGGTCAAGGTAATATGCAGTCACGCCAGCAGGTAAGGGGTTTCAATGATGCCAAATGAAATTTATCATAAAAGTGGGAGAAAAGTATTTGTATCAGTATAGATGGCTCAAAGGCACCATGGTGACGTGGTGGTGGCACATTTGCTGCTATTCTAAGCAATTTATGGTATCATATTTCAGTTCTGTTCACGCAGTTTGATAAAATCTCAGGGCTGGCACATGTGTCTGATAGGAGGTCTTGGGAAGTTACAGACTCCGGAACCACTTTTTGGTGGAAGCTTACACAGGCAATATTAACTAAGCTCTCCCAGAAACCTGTTTTGGTCAGCATGACTCAAAGCCACCTGTGTTTATAGTGATGCAAGTTGCTAACTGGATTCTTTCATAAGATTAAGAATTTCATGCTCATGGAAGGAAACTCAGCTTCTGTGTACAAGAGAAAAAAAGTCGAAGCTTTTACCTGTTCTTTGGGATGTAGAAAGTCCTTCTGCAGGATCTTCTCTGCTGTTTGTGGATTTAAGTCATCTTGTGTGTGCAGCTGGAAATATTGTAGATTCAGTTATACCACAATTAAGCATGGCCTTTGAAGATCAGCCTCTGGACATGAAAGAGAAGAGGAAAATGATCCAAAAAAATGTGTCTGGCTTTGAAAGGGTTACAACCACTTTTTGAATCTAAATGAGGGGGGGATTCGAGGATGGCTGTCACTAAAGTGACAGGGCTCAACAAGGAGAGTTTGCAAATAAATCTCACATATCTCTTCCTTTTTAGATTTTAATCTGGAACAATCAGTCAAACATGACTGGTTACTGGGGGGGTGGGGTGGGAATTAAAATGGAAAGATCTGTATCCAAGTGACGTACATCATGTTTTGACTGGTGAATTACCGCAGATGTAAAAACATAACTCTGTATGTAAAAATAAGTCTTAAGCACATAGGGAGCTAAAGATTACACATTCAGCTGACCAAGTTTAAAGATATGAAATAATCATATATGACACTTCATAATTACCAACATAAATAATGGTAATTAATCACAAAAGATACCCATGATTACAAGTGCCCTTTTTTATTCCAAAAATTAAACCATTAGTTGCAAGCATAAAAGGTGATTCTTGGAGGTTTCTTCTTTCCTTTCCCATGTCTGCCTGCAAGCCTGTTTCTCTCTTTGTGTTACCTCCCCATGCTCTAAGGTGGCAAATACGAAGCTGTGGTGATGCATGAGCAGTGTACAGTCAACTCTGGGAGTATTTTTTGATAGTGATACTATTGCTTCTTCTCCAGTTCCAGTGGTGCCTGACCAGTTGATTATTCCTGCACTGGTGATGGTGTACAACAGCTTCATGGTCCCTGGGCAAATCCATGCCCAATGGGACCCTTTTTTTTCTGACCTGTCCCCCCTTTCAAGTGACAGACCCATGCTTTCTTTTGCAGAGGGAGCTGTGATTTGGACAGTTTCTAGTGAGGTCACTAAAAGCCAGGTCACTATGGAATTGCCACTGAATAATACTGGCACAAACTGGTAAGTGCCTCCTCCATAAGTAGCCTAAATTTGCCAAGACATGCACTGCATTTCAGAAATTAGGTTTTAAACAATGATTTGTTTTACACAGCACTTCCACTGTTTTTCTTCAAGGGGGCCTGGATATCCAGTGGCCCCAGTGACCACCACGGTGCCTCCTTGCACCAGGGTCCAGCTCATGATCTGAGGCAGCTGCGCTTGCTGAAAACACCATTTTTCTCAACATCCCCTTCGCTCCTGTAGGATGAGTATTTTACCTCATCACCCTCTTTTGATGTAGCAGTCTTGGCTTTTGCAACCACATCAGTGGCTGAGACATTTTTTTACGCGGGCTTTCTGCTTAACTCTCCCTTAACTACTTGATCAAAATCCAGAGCAGATAACCTGTCATAAGCAGACACACAGAAGAACTCCTGATGCTCATTAATAAAGCACAAACTATAGAGATATTCATAAGAGCTACTAAATCAAGGAGTATTGCTAATAGTGAAGGCTACAGTGTTGGCTTTCTTATAAAAATGTAAATAGTAAATAGAAAGAGGTGGAAGATAAATGCTTCTAACAAGGGAGTAAGTTTAAGCAACCACTTTGTCCCTGCTTAAAATTATACCAATAAGCAAAGGTATAAATCCCATTGCACTTCTATTAAAAATTATGTCAACTTTTAGAGGAAATCAGGAGGAGATTTCCAAGTGATTTGCCCATGAGTATGATTTGAGTTACCTTTGAAACAGTTACTAGACTGCCAATGCCGTTAAAGAGAGGAAGGGGAAAAAAGCAGGAGCAGAGACAAGTTTTTCTGAACTGTCATCTGTAATTTACCCTACCTCATCCAAACCTGAAAGACTCCCTTTCCATTGCTCTACCAACCCAGTAGTCTTCTGGCATTTCATACCAGAGTCCTTTATATTCATCAGGAGGTTGATGGATGGGCAATAAGAATGGATAGCTGGGAGTGGAAAACTCAAAATTGAAATCCCCAGAGTGGCAAGATGCCCAAGAGATTTATTTTTTCTTCTGTCACCCCCTCAAATGATTTTCTTTTTGTGCCTGATTATTGATTTCTGGAGTGGTTAATGGTGTCATTTACTTTGCAAATTGCAATTATTTCTGATCACTCATTTTTCTTCTTGTATGCTTCATCAGTTAAAGTGGGAGGCATTCTGATCCCAAACAATCTTAAGAACACAATGACATACAGTGGACTTCCACATGATCCTGCAAGATGCTGAGCCTTTGGTTATTATGGTAGGCAACTGTGCTGAGGATTTGGTGACATTTGGCCTCATTTGTTAAAAAAAAGCATGTTGCAATTTCAGTCTGTAGGTCTGATCCATCACAGGTGAGGAATAGCTGCGCTGAAAGAAGTTATAAGTTGTGAAGATAAGGTATGCATGTGAGATCAGAATTGGCTCCACTGTTTGCATCACATTCAAAGAGTTATAAAGCACAAGGAGACACAATGAGTGTTCTCGTCCCCAAAAGGGACTGATTATGCCTGCACAGTGAGGACATTTCCTCACAACAAAAAAGGATGCATATTGGAGAGAAAAATGAAAGTTTTTATCACCTTCTGAGATGCACATGTTCTTATGCAATACATACATTTGGTATTCTTTCTATTCAGCAATAAAAAGCCTTTATGCACAGCTATTGCACAAATCCAAAAACCATCAGGTGAGAAGAGGAATGTGTATGGCTAGAGAGCATGTCTACCAGCTGGGGACTGAGATTTTCTACTCTCCAGGAAGATAAAATCTCAGCTGGAATTTTTCTTTCACATGGTGAGATGTTATACATATGCACACAAATATACACACAAATATGTAAAATAAAAAATAAGTATTTTTTTTCTAGAATCAGAAGAGAAGGCTAAAATCTGTGGTTACCACAATTCAAAAACGTTCCATTTTGTATTATATTGCTTAAATATTACCCAAAGGAGTGGATAATATACTCAATATTCTCAATCACTGGTGTGCACACAGTTACACAACTGAGCTAACTGGTGAGGTATCAGATGCTGTTTTCATTTAACATATGAGCTACTATGCTGTCCTGAAAACAGACCTTGCTCCTGTATTACTGTCGTGAGGCTTATTGAACTTATATTAGAGTTTCACTGTTATTTGTAAGAACAGAATTTAGCTTGGAATCTTCTGTTTCATTAACTTTAAATCAGTAATGTCAGTCTTTAAATATCTAAAAGAAGTAAGAATCCTTTATTGAGTTTAATGCCTGAGAAAGAGAATGAAATAGGAAGAATTTGCACTGAGTATCCTGATAAAGGCCATTCCTCCCTGCGATGCTGGCAGGAATCAGAAAAGGATATCTGAGGAGAGGGAAGCGCCTCTGAGCGCAGTAAGAACCTCTGATTGGGAGAACATTGTGGATTACAAAGGGATCACCATCTCCAGAAAGCACCATTTCTAGCCATGATGTTGCAGTGACGATGTGTTGAGATAAACACGTTCAGGTATTGGTTTGAAAATGCATTTTGAACCAGGCACAGCACAACACAGAGAATGCATCTGAAGGAGGAATCGTCACACTTCAATGCACAGAGCAGAGCTGCAGCAGAGGAGAATAGCAGCAACTTCAAGGCAGCTTTGGCCAAATTTTTCCTCCAGACAACTTGTCTGCTAATTGCTTGTCCAACATTTGTCCCCCACCAGGTAAGGATATTAATGGCTTTAAACACAAACTAATTTGCTGCCAAAGTTGTCACTCAGGTTCCTTCGTTGAGGAAGTACGGCAAGCAGAAAGCAATATGCTTTTCAGCTGCCAAGCAGGGATGCCATGGGATCCAGCCATCAAACAGCCTGAGTCTAAAAGCTTTGAGTCAGAGCTCCCTCTTTATATATTTAATCATCTCCTTATGAATTATATCTTAGATTTTTTTACACTGGGAAGACAACTATTCAGTATTTAACACATATCTTTTAAGAGGTTTCTGTTCTTAATTATGTCATTATCACACCTTCTCACTCAACCTGTTATACGTTTATGCATTTTAAAGTCCTAATAATCAGCTAGCCTGAAGCCACTAAGTACATATCTCAATGGCGGCATCACATTTGGGCTTCCCTTCCTTTTACTATGTTCAGTGGACAATTAAAAATACAGTTGTGAGTTTGGGGTTTTTTTTCCAATGTTCAGAGATTTTCACTGGGTCACCTCTGTGACTTTACTATATCACATTAGGAGAGTTTTCACCTGCTCAACTTTGTTCATCCGTCCAACTTCAGATGACAGGCACAAAGGATAAACTGAGCTGCCGTTGCTATTGCCTTTGCGGTGCTCTCTTTGAGTTTGTACAGAGGAGAGAACTCAGTACTGAGGACACTGCTACCCAAGCACTGTGGGGAGGACAAACGCAAAACCAGCTGCAGGACTCCAGTCACTTGGAGGAATTGCTTGCCTTCACTCTGGACAATCACGTCTGCTGTGGTTCCATTTATACAGGTGTTTGTGCTAGGTTTCCAGAGTCTCTGTGCAATCACTTTGAATGTATGTGGACCCACAGACACTATTCTGGAGTCAGGTCTTTATTCCCTACACAATTATTCTCCTTGTGCTGGTTTATCTTCAGTTACATAAAAATATAAGTTAACTTATTTCCACTTGTTTCAGGTCAGACAGGTGGTAGAATAGTGAAAAATATAGAGAAAAGCTGATTTTTGGTTAATAATGCCCACATTTAGGCTCATTTTGAAGCTCTGATGATACGCATTGTAAAAACCTGTGGACAAAGTTTTCTATTGCTTGGCTCTGTTGATGATTTTACAAAGGCTGGAAGGGGTTATGGTCTGTAGTGTTACAAGAGGCCAGGAACCGACTTCTCAGCACTGAGTTGAGGAAAAGAGCACAAGGGGTGCTTTTATAAAATCAAGTCCTAGATCCTGAAATAAGGAAGAAGAAATGGGTAATGCCAGGAGCAGTGGGATAGGTCTGAGACACGCCGACAGATTCAAATGCTGTGTCTATGCCAGCCTATTAGAGAGCACTGGGGCATGTCTGTGGGCAGGGGACCACTGCCATTTATCCTGTTGCACAGCCAGGCCAGTCTTCAGCACGTTTCAGTCCTGTGGTGCTTGGTATATACCAAGTGCATTGTCTGGGTGGTAGCAGGTGGCAGGAACCCTCCTGCTCAGGCAGTGTGCATAGAGCTATCCCACTTCTGCAGGGTGTTTAACAGTACCGAAGCAGTCCACTTGGCCCCAGTGCTGAGTAAGAGTCCCTGACACGTCTTATTTACTCCTACAGAGAGCCATCTCTGTGGCTTGGTGACCAAGACCCTCCCTAGCTCTCACCTCAGCTGCAACAGGCTACCCTTTCCAAGCCATTCTGCCCACGCATGCAGCTCCATGGGGCCATCTCCTTGCCTGGCTGCTGCAAAGCCTGGCAGAGGATGTCACCTTCCCTCAGCTGTAAGGTCTGTTGGGGGATGTCACCCAGCAGATAGGTCTGCCGGTTGGCCATGGGGACAACCCATGCCCTTGTACAGGGCAGAGCGGTGCAGCACTTGCTCACCCATGTGCTACTCAGGGGCATTCATAGTGCTAGAAGAAAGCAGTGGGGGAAGAAGAAAAAGTATTTGTCATGCAGAGTACACTTGCCACTAGATGATGGCAATTTTCATGTAAGCTACATGCTGCAGTTAAGGTATTTGGTTCTGCAAAAAGGCGTGTGTTTGCCTAGCTCCACATGAGAACTGTGGGAAGTGGAATAGAGAGCAAAAGTCTGTGGCTGATCTTGCTGAATCGGACAGATGGCAACCCTTGCCAAAAATAGCTTTGCTAGAAGTAGAACACATGGTAAATTGCATTAATTTTAATAATTGCTTTTTATGCTTTGATGAAAACTGGCAAAGACCTAAAGGATCTTCTACCCAAGATAATTAGCTTAGCTCTCCTTGACTGCTCCCCTTTAAAGAGAATGTTGTATTGAGGCTCTTACGGCTCACAAAATGGAGAAGGATGAGGTGCCCACTTGTGCCAGGAAAGCCGAGTGCTTGACTGTATGTGGGACCCATGAAGAAAACAGCTTATCTGCTGATGTATGGAGTGGCTTGAGGCCACTAAAGCAGTGCTGAGTTTGGTCTACAAGGGGCATGCTTCTCTGCAGCCTGGCAACATCTCACATCTATCTGGCCGAAGGATCTTGCAGAGTCACACTCCAAAGGCAAGTAGATCCAGAATCTTAAAAAAAAATCAGCAAGAGCCTTTTTCCAAAAGGAAAGGCATATTTTAAGATTTTTTTTCTCTTTTTTTGAGCAACAGCAGACTCATGCACAATTTCCTAGCTGCTGTAGGGGAAGGGGAACAAGCAGCTCCTCTGCTCACTGAAAAGGGTTTTTTTGCCCACCACCAGTGCCAGGCACAACTGCTGCTCTGTCATGTGAAAAGGGATAACGGGAAGAGTATGACCAAGCTGGGCTAAAGGGCACCATAGCCAGGAAAACATGCAGTGCATTCAGTACCACTTCTCACAACATCCTCCAGTCAGGAATTAGGAATGCTTGACTTAGGAAGAAATCTTCATATCAAAGTGAACTACCCCAGTAATGGTGCCAGGCAGCACCAGCACCTCCTTTACACCATCTGTCTCATAGCCTAACTACGCTGGTTTAGTTTTCTGCCCAGCCGTGGCTAAACCCAAACATAGTACTCTGTCCAGGCAAGGGACTGTACCAGTGACACAAAATTGGTTTCTAATTGATGCAGTTAATTCAGGGCATCTGCTATTCAAACAGTTCTAAAAGGACATTTAATTACCTGGGGGATTTCAGAAAGCCAGAAACACCTGCTTTTCTTTCCAATTCTCTGGAATACGCAGTGTGCTTCCTACTTGTGATGCTACATGTTTTTTATATGAATGAAATATATATATTTTTTTACAGCTAAAATGTGTGCCTGCTGGTCCAGATCAGTTGGTCTGGGATACAGTCACAAACCTGTGAGAGTCAGGTGGGCAATAGGTCGATGTCTAGGAGTGGTCTTTGTACCTATTAGACTATAGAGACTCATTGCAACTACAGTTTGTCCCCAAAAAAGCACTTTGTAACTGCAGCTGAACGGGATCATCTTTCTTCTTCATGACAGGGCCAACCTCAAGCAAACAGACAGGATTTGTGCCATGTAACAGCAGCCTGGGCAGCTCTGAATGTGGGAAAGAAATGTATAAATATAAATGTGTCTGAATGCAACTGATGTCCTGAAGGGACACCTGAGCTAAACATTGCCTGTTGGTTTGTGAGCATGGTTGGGATGTGCTAAATGCTGATTTTTCAAAGTGCTTTTGCAGATATACTGGAAAAAAACCTGCTAGTTCAGGTCTTCTCCAGCCACAGGGATATAGAACTACATACCCTTTCCTGTATGAGGAGCCTGCTCCCTCAAGCCTGGTTTGGTTTTTCCCTCCCCAAGCCAGAACCGAAGCACAGAGGCAGGTGTTCAGCAGGACTGGGGGGATGCTATCACCCAGAGAGGAGGCAGTTACCAGCTGGCAGGTCCATGCTGCAGTGCTCAGAGTGGGGTTGGCACCAGCAACCAGAACCTCTGTGCCCCAAATGCCTCCCTGCCTTCTTGCATCCTCCCTTGGGGCCCCGAGGGTCTGGTATGGATTATGCTACTGTTGCTATTTGTATTCAGTAATTTTTTAAAGCTCAGTGATTTAGATTGACAAATGTATTCTGATTTCCTAATATGTTTTCTTCACATCTTTGCCGTGTTTTTCCATAAGAATTATTCTGTTCAGCAGCTCGGGAAAAATAATCAACAGCTAGATGGTGTATTCCACTTCAGATTTTTGCTCAGAATGACAATGCCTCTTCTCCCACCTGTCAAATCCCCTCTTCTGCCCTCCCCCCTGCCCTGAAAAATGTATTTGTCTCTGTGTTTTCCCCAGTGACACTGTCCTGGAGCTCTGTGTTTAACTTGATATTCCTGTGCTGCTCATGTTTTTTGTTGACGTGTTTCAGTGGGGTGTACCAGGTCAGTTTGGCGCTCTGGCATTACTTCTACTCGCCCTTCTTTCCTACAGCTGCACTGCTGTTTAACAGCCTCTTCACAGAGCTGACTCTCTCACAGAGAGAAGACTCTCGATGTTTGTACTGCTGCAAGTGCATAGTGAAGCCCTCTTCAAACACAGCTGTTATCTGAGAAACACCGCAAGAGGAGCAAAGAACGAGGGAGAAGTGGACATACTTGAGCAAACACTGCAAGAGGGATGAGATCTTCTGGAGCTGCTGGGTCGGAACATTTGACTGCATCACAGACAGCAGATTAGGACAAATTTTTTACTTTTCTGCAAACCTGTGGGTTTTCACTGTAGCTGAAGATGAATGTTTCCGTGTGTCAGGAGATGAGAAATCTCAGAAACATCAACAGAATACCAAAAACACTGCAAGGAAACAGAGCTGATTCAGTTTCTTGCCTCACTTAGTAATCAAAGAAATTGCTTTTGATAGCTTTGTAGTGAAACAGGCATTGTCACTTTTCTTCCAGAAATTAGCAGCTTTATTTGAATTACTGTGAAGATGCCAATACCAGGCAGGCAGTGGGATGACTGCACAAGCAAACTGCGTTTTAGGACTGATTTTGGGGATGCCCAAGCCCCAAACTCCAGCATGTATCAATCAGAGCTACCAATCTGTGCTCCTAGATCCTATAGATGCTGAATCCCAGCTAAGCACTGGCGGGGTTTCTGAAAAGTGCCCCAGAGAGTGCTGTTACATCTATAACGGTATAGTTGAGTGGGTTGTTTTGATGGCAGACAAGTCATTCTTCAGTGGGTAATTAATAGCATTAGGTATTGCTATAGAAAGAGTCTGTACAATGAGTGAAATTTGCTATCTGTCAGCTATTTCCAGCATGATGGATACAAAGTTTTTTGAGCATGCTAGGCAGAAAAGTAATTTTTAAATTCAACATCAGCAAGTCTTTGCCCTGATATTATGGACAGGCCAGATTATTTCTAGAGATGGTTCCTAGATTAGAGCTAAGTTTATGAACTCTACAGTGGGACAGATCCTGAAACAGGGTGGTACTCTCTGCCAAATCCCTTCCAAGGATTTGCAGTGTCCAAGTCTTGTAGTTGGCTCCAAAGAGTACGAGGAGGAAGAAAAGCCACTGGGACCTGCCCTGCAGAAGGGTTTTTGCTCACTGCTAAGGCTCAGCTGCAGAAGGAAATCCTGCTTGTTACCAGCACAAAAAAGTTACCAGGACTTTCTTCTGGACCTGAGTGCCGACACACCAGTGCTCAACAGCCATGACAGCACAAAGTTTCTCCATATGCCATAAATTGTAATGAGCCACAGAAGCACAGAGTGCCAGGCTGGAAGGGACCTCAGGGATCATTTGGCCCAACCTTTTAGTTGGCATATAGTTTAAATGAGATCGCCCAACACCCTGTCAAACTGAGTCTTGAAAGCATTCACTGTAGAGGAATCTACCACTTCCCTGGGGAGATTATTCCAATGTTTAACTCTTCTCACGGTGAAAAATTTTCTTCTGGAATCCAATTGGAATCTCCCCAGAAGCAACTTACACCCATTACCCCTTGTCTTTTCCATGTGACTCCTCATAAAAAGGGAGTCTCCATCCTCTTGGTAGACACCCTTTATGTACTGGTATGTTGTAATAAGGTCTCCTGTAAACCTTCTCTTCTCAAGTCTGAACAAATCCATTTCTCTCAGCCTTACTTTGTATGGTAGGTTTTCCAGTCCTTTGATCATCTTAGTGGCTCTTCTATGGACCCTCTTCAGCCTTTTTTGCATAGTGGGGGCCAAAAATGGATGCAGTACTCCAGGTGCAGCCTCGCAAGCTCTGAGTGGGATAATGACTTCTTTATCTCTTCTGGTGATGCCCTTCTTTGGGCATCCTGTTGGCCTTCTTTGCTGCAGCAGCACACCGTTCATTCATGTTGAGTCTGTTGTCTACCAAGACCTCCAGGTCCTTCTCCACAGATCTGCGGAACCCAGTCTAAGCTGCACACCAGGGTTATGCCTTCCCAAGTGCAAGACCTTACACATCTTCAATGAATTTCATAAGGTTCCTGCTAGCCCACTCTTCCAGTGTGTCCACGTCTTCCTGGAAGGTAGCTCTTCCCTTGGTGTCATCTGCAAATTTCATTGTGGTGCTCTTAATCCAAGCCACTTATGAAGATATTAAGCAGTGTCAGGCCCAATATCGAGCCCTGAGGGACCTTGCTTGTGACTTATTACCAGTTTGAGAAAGAACTATTTACCACCACCCTCTGGGTACACAGACTAGGCCACAGTGCATCAGTTTCTCTAGGAGAAGGCTGTGAAGAATCATGTCAAAAACCTTGGAGAAGATCGGGTAGACAATGCCCACTCCTCACCACACATCAACTGATTGGGTCGCTTCATCATAGGGGATGATCAAGTTTGTTAAGCATGATCTGCCCCTAGTGAATCCATGTTGGCTTTTCCCAATCATGCGCATCAGTTGGCTTGTGACAGGCACTCAGAGTATTTGCACCATAACCTCCCCACGGACTGAAGTGAAGCTGATGGGTCTATAATTGGCCGGGTCCTCCTTGGAGCCTTTCTTGTGGATGGGGGTGACAAAAGCCTTCTTTCAGTCTTTGGGGACATCCCCAGATAATGCATGATATATGCACATTTGTTCCTCAAATAGACTGGCCAAGCAAAACTTTTGCTGTAGAGAATTAAGGAAATCCAACCCAAGCTTTCCTTGCCTCAAAGGTTCTAATCATACTGCTCTGACCCTTGGTATATGTGATAATCTCTGTGCCAGATCCACTCTGCACAATCATTCATGTTCTTTCTGAACTGCACTCAGTCAGCACAGCCCGGCTCATTTACTGGGTGCACCCAAATGGTAACCCTGAAATGAAACGGCGAGCCATATCTGAGTTTACTTACAACCTGTTTGCATTTTCTGTAGCCCACCTGCAGGCACAGAAGGGGAATTTACTTCAGAAGCTGCCTGAGAGGCGAATTGTGACCAACAGGAACAAGAATACAAGACATGTTCCAGAATACCAAATGTCAGATTAAAGCATTTTGTACTACTCAGAAGCACTTTAGCGTATTTTGTTCAGAGGGAAAATTCATGGGAACCCCATCAACATTTCCATGCACCTGTCTTATTTGAAATTGTAAGGCACACACTGTGAAATAGGGGCAGAGGATTCCCACTACGGTGCCATCAGCCCTTTTTCAGACACTCACCTAACATGCGCGTCTTTCAGAAATGTGAAAATACTGCTTTTTGCCACAGACCCTGGGTACACAGATTTATTTCAAGGAGCCCTTGGCCCCTAGTCCTTGCAGTGAGGTGAGTGGCAAGAGGTGGCAGCAGGCATGGTATTTGCCAGTGCTTCCAGTCTTGTTACTGAAGGTTTATTCCTCTTCGAAATGTCTTATAACTCCTATACCCTCGTGCATCTTCCTCCGTACACGCCACTGAGAAATTTGACCTTTTGCCCTCAGTTTCCTTTGCTTTTTCTTTCCAGAGTCCTACCACTCCACTCCCTGAAGCCAAGCTGGAGACCAGCCCTTGCTCCAGGGCTCGCAAGGATGTGGTGATGTTGCATGAGTACAGCCTTGAAGGCAACTGAGCCTTCTCTGCTGGCTGGCAATGCTGAAACAGAGAATGATGGTTATTCCAAAAACAACATGCACCTTTCCTTCTCAATAACACTTGTATTTTTGAGCGTTGGTGCTACAGATTACAAAGAAGGCCTTCCATCCTGCTGACATAGCCCCCAGACAACTTGGGAGGCAGGAGGGAGGAAGGCAGGAAGCCCCGTCAGTTGAAAAAAAACCCTAAGGCATGAGGCAGAGCAAACTTGCTTCAGACTTCATTGGCAGTTTTGCACACAAACCGGGTCTGAAGGCTGGTATCCAGGCAGTGATCTTATCATTGGCATCACTCACCCCTCAGCCTAAATTCTAGGAATGATCTAACTCCTGTACTGGCTGCTGATGTTTGCCTCCATCTCTTTGAGTGTCTCATCGTGCCCAAGCAAATTGAGGTGCTCTAAGACCTTGGAGATGGGAGTTGTGATCCTTGTGAAAGTGTTTTAGAATATGGGTCAAAATTTATTTGCCTTTCTGGTAGGAAATGCCTGCCGTGACACCTGTAACCAGGAGAGCGGGACAGAGCAACAAACAGCATTTGTTTTCTTTAGAAGAGTGACTAAAAGAAAAAAAGTCATTAAGTAAAGACAAGGTGAAAAAATGGCTTATTTGAGAAGTGTAATAGATGTGTGATTTTCTTAATAATCCCACAGAAACTGATTATCACACGTTACAACTAGTTTAAGGCAAACCACCAAAAAATGATGAGGCTGCAGTCATAACCTTCCCTTTAGAGGGGGCTTATTCACTATATGGAGTGGTGAGTTACTGAAAGATTTCTTTGCATCTGCGCTGCTGCCATTACTCCAAATTACTGTCACTCTTGTAAGGGATTTCTTAGTGCTGTGCTTGCACCAGCAGCCTCCCTCCATGGGGTCAGCCCCACTGCCTTGGCTAGATCAGCCAGGCAGCGCTTCCCACATGCTCCCAGCATCCCAGTTCGCTGCTGCTGTTCTGGGGTTGTTAGTTTTTGGAGCATGGCTTAGCTGGGCGACCAGGCAGGCCTTGCCTGGGCAGGGATGTGTGAAGAGGGGTTGACTCTGTCTCCTCTCATCCTCCCCTGTCATCACCTGCTGCATCCAGCCTCTCCTTCACATGGTACTTGGTCTCGGCAAGGGAGCTGAGGGAGCTGTTTTGCAGGGTTGACCCATGCAAGGGACCCGATGGATGTGGGGAAGCAGCTCCTGTGCTGCCCCCCAGCCACATGAGAGCAGCAGGCAATGCCAAGGCATCCACTACATGCGCTTGCACTTTATCCTGGCCAAAAATGAATTGTCTGCCCCAGGCAAGCTTCCGTGTTTATGAGAAGGCGCAGGCTCTGTAGCAGCTCCCCTGGTATGGGCTGGGCTCCTCAAGCACGGTCTGCTAATCACCTCTTCTTATCACTGCTTTTTCCTCCCCTTCCCCTGTTGCTGCTCTGAGCACTCATATTAACCTGGCTGATTTCAAGACTGTCAAAACAATTGTCTTGAGGTTCTTCCAATTATTCCCCCTGTTATATCTCTTCCAGCGGGGTAAAGGTGGAAGGAACAGTTGGAGGACATGGACCAGCTTTCCTCCGTGATCATTACAACTCGCCTCCCTGAAGACTGGAGCTCACAAGGGCATGAAGCTTTTTATATCTTGCAATATGCCACAAATGGCTCCTGCCGCCAAGTCCTGCTGCCCATCAAGCCAAGCCCAGGTGCTCGCACCCTGGCTGCTTGCTGCCCTTTGCAGCTCTCGGGCCACAGCAGAGGCGTGTTGACTGCTTGCAGACATGTCCCCATGCCCAGTGCTGGGGCACCTGCAACCCCTTCCCATGTGCTGGGGATGGGTGGTGACATCCAGCACATACCAGTGATGCCGTGTTGTTTACGTCACGTTGGCTGAGCAAGGCATCTCAGAAACTGGGAGCAATACACCACATAACTGCAAATAATTACTGTGCATATATATGTATTTTTCATCTGTATCTGCCATATGACTGAAAACAGACTCACATTTTTGGAAAGGAAACAAAATTCACCCCTTTCTTAATTTTTTTGTCTTTTTCTTTTAAATAGGCAGGAGATACTACCCTCTGCCACTGAAACCACTGCTCAAAACACGTGGCATCATGCTAACCTTGTGAATATCAGCTCAAAAAGTATGAAGTCTTGTTGGATTCAGGCATTGCCTGCCTCTCAGCTCCTGGATGCTTCTGGGGACTGAAATAAAGTGTCCTGTAAACCCTGGCAGGGAGCTAAGCCCAACCTGCCCTCACCCTCAGGACAGAGCACCATTTACTGGGGCATTTCACTCGTGACTTGTGTTTTTCAGCCCTGATTTGCACCACTGAGTCCCAGAGGGAGAACTAAGTCTTGCCTCTAGCTCCATGTGTCAACTCAAGGGGTGGCTAAGAGGAAACACAGCACGGGGCCACCCCTGCAAAAGCCACCTGTGCAGTGCTGACCATCACCACGGGGCAGAGGAGAGCTCCTGCCTCTATCAGCGCTCTTTGGAGAGGAGCTGGGTTCAATGCTGCTCACCTGCTGCTGTGTGTATTTGCAGGATTTATCTTTCACCTTTCATTTCCCAAGAGGGTTTGTAAGCTTCACAAGCATCCAATGATTCTCAGGGTCCTTCTCCTCCCTCCAGTCCCTACTCCAGACCAAACCTTTCTCCCTCTACCCATTGCCCCAAGGAGTCCTTACCACCTACACCCGCAGTGTTGTTCCACTCTTGCTTTTCTCAGGGTCCCTTGGTCATCCTTCTTCCTTGCAAGATCCCAGGCTTGAAAAAATGGGAGAGTCGGGGTGGGATTTTTGGAGGCACATGGTTTCCAGAGATATCTCATAGGTATTCAGGCTGCCTTCCTCCTTGCTGATGAGCCTCGTCTAGAGTTTTCTTGCATAAAAAACTGCACATGTCAGTGAGGAAAGACAAATGACGATAGCAATAATGTGGAAGAACATCCTCTGAACATGTGAGAGGGCTGAATTAATGAACCACTTTTATCAAGGCATACAAGAGGTACTTAAATATTAGCTGCTGCTTATAAATAATATTAGTATGTTAAATACACACATTTTCACAGTTTTATAAAGCGAGTGATCTCTGTATGCTTTCAACTGGAAATCATAAAGTAAAAATCAATGAACTTGTATCAAGCCTATATTATAGTCCTTGAAGAGTCAACTGACTCTATAAAAATGACTGTTTTCTAATGAAGATATCATTAATTGGTTGGCGAAGTTTAAGTGCCTTGTCACATTTTGATTGCTATGCTGTGCTAGAGCTTATTGATTTTATAGAACAGCTTGTAGATAAATGTAATGATTAATTTCATTTGGTTTACAAGAACAGTTCTGTGTGGAACTGGATGCGCTATTTGATTTTTTTATAATGCCTGTACCTCATAGGAGTGCAAGTCTAGCTGTGAGACTATGCCAGGTGGCCTGGCCTCCCTGGATTCTTATTTACCCAAAAGAATTCCATATTTCTCCCAAACCTATGGTGTTTCCCTCCCCCTACCTTTCATTTCAAAGGCTTTGGAGACATTATTTTTTCATCTTTATTTCTTGGGGCACTGAGGGGGATTGGGTGTTTCTGTTTTCTTGCTGAAAAAAGGAATGGCCACTAAGTTTTATTCCATGTTCCTCTGTTTGCAAAGCCTCAAGTCTGAAACCCAGGCCCAGCTTGTGGATTCACTTGTAGGTCAATGTTTGCCTCTGGGATGGAGAAAGTGGCTCCAGGTCCTAATGTAGAGCCCTGGGCATCCCAGGGGCCCCGTGTGCCTTCTTGCTCTGCCTTGACATCCCTGGCCTGTGGCTTGGGGGCTTTCCTGGGAGAAGGTGAGCAGGGGCATCGCTGCCAGGGCTTGCCCTCCTGGGGATCCCAGGGGAACGGCCAGAGTGTCTGCTGGGGCTCTGGCTGCTCCTCAAGTAGGGTGAGCCAGGGCTGTAATCCCCATGCACACACTGCAGCAGGGCTCTGCTCAGTGCAGAGACCGGGAGCTGTTTTTCCCAAGGCTTATAGGATATTTTTAGCTCTTACTATGGTACTTGGTGCTGCATGGCTGCCTCTGAATTATTTGGTTTCTTAATTGGAGAAGCTGATGTAAAAGCAAAGTGAGGGGAAAGGAAATACCAGCAGCCTCCCTGGGGACACCCTGCCAAGCCTGGGGGTGACAGTCCTGCTCACTGTGAACTGTCTCAGCATGTTTTTGTACTAGCAACAAGAGGAATTAAAAGAACTTCAGGCCTTCATTTTTGTTCCAGTCTGGTGTTTTCCTTCTTTGCTGTTCTAATTGTATTATTGCACCCACTGCTGGCAAAGGTGGAAAAATGCATTTCTGGATGGTGCTGGTCATGCCTCCTATTTGCACAAGCAGCTGAGAGCTACTGACAATTAAGCTCCAAGCCTACACGTTATCTGCAAGGTACCTGAATTCAAATCAAAGTTTTGATTTTTCTGTTTGCCCTCAGAATGGATTAGTATTGAATTCCTGATCTATGAGGTGTTTAATGTGTCTCTGGATATCACTGGTCAAGCAGAAATCTTTGAGCGGCTTAAATTGACCAGAAATTAACAGAGGAAAGTCACTCTGTGCGGTCTGGATGGCAACTGCTAAAATCGTATCCCCGTAAGCAGTCGTGCACTTCAGTTTTCTGAATCAGTGCTGCCTTCTGCTCCAAACACAGATGCTCATTTCTCTGTGATCTTGGTTAAGATGTATGCTGGGTGTATTTGAGAAGCTACCTAAAATGAAGTGTCTGGACTGATATGAGAACAAGACGTAGCTGAGGATGCTCAAATCAGCAGCATGGTTTCCAAAATTAACCCTCTGATGGGGCAGTTGACAAGATCACCAGTTCTCCATGACACTGCTGCAGTAGTACAGCCTAAATCACATGGCTGGAGGGAAAACAACACCTAGAGTAAAGCTAAAATCCACTCCTCCCACCGAGAGACTGAGCCACCCACATCCTGGCACACACTACAGCCTTTGTGGCATTGCCCTTCCTCCAGCAGCGCCTTGGGTTGTGGGGCCGAGCCTCAGATAAGCCCTTTGGCTCTGCTCCCGTCAGGCTGCTCCCTGGAGAGGCACCACCATGACCAGCCTCACGGGTGGTTCCTAGGGGCATCTTTCATCTTGGTGCTTTGGTCCTGACCAAGCCCACGGTGGCCCCATTATATGTGAGGTTGGCACATCAGCATGACAGGGACAATTGTTGGGGTTGGAGGTGTCCCCGCTCTTCAGGCTCTGCCTGGCAATAGCTCTGTGCCAGGAAAGCCACTGCCACCAGCCTGCAATCTCCACACTGGCAAAGCAAAGATGAGTGAAATCTGGAGAAGCACTGTTGGGTGACACCCCACCCAGGCTCAGGAAGAGGATGCGGCTTCCCCCAAGGGCCTGCAGGACACCAGCTCTTTCAGGGGGCAGCCCATTGAAACAGTTATTGAAACAGCAGTGGTATTTTGTCCAGTGCTTGCATGTCACCATCCACAGCCGCAAATCACTCCAGGTTGGAGGGTGCAGCTCAGTGCCAGGATGGTTCCCCCTCTAGCACCCGTTCAGCCACAGCCACAGTCCTCCCTTCTTCTCTCCTTCTCACTTCTGCCCCGGCACCAGGCCATTTGAAACATTATCCTGAATAACTGGGATGTCATGAAAATTGTGAAGCTGTGCTTGGCCTGGGGTTCATCCCTACTCATCTGGGCACCAGCTGTGTGCTCAGGGCTGCCAGCGGCACAGGAGTTGGGCAGAGAGGCTCTCGCCAGCAGTGAGGGAGCTGAGATGGGGACTCGGTGCCCTGGCAAAGCTGCCTTCCCCAGTGCTTTGCTCCCAATCGCACTTCATTGCTGAAACTGCTTCTGAACAAGTCTATCCAACCGCAGGGACAACTACCATGGCTGGCACTCACACAATTACTGTGCTCCTTGATCTAAAAATACAGTTAAAATTTTGCCCGGCAGGCTGTAATTCAGTTCCTGCTTCAACGGGGACGGGGAGCAGGGCACCTGCCTGCAGCACTCACAGGTGAGCTGGAAGGGGAGTCAGGAGCTTGGCTGTGCCAAAGGCAGTGGCTTCAGCAGCAGTGCTGGACAGAAACCAACCACAGATACTTATAAATCACTGTGCTTTACAGGCAAATTACTTCTCCTTAGATCAGAGGAAACAAATTACCCAGGAGGGGAAGAAAATCTAACTTTTGGGAGGTTATCATAGTTTCATCCCAGAACATCTGCCAGCCCCGGTGTCAGCATGAAGCAACAAACACATGGCATGAATCTGGGAGAATAAAAGATGTGTCACTGCAAGGAGTAGGAGTAAAATAAAGCAAGTTGACAGCTCACATCCTGTGCCATAATCCTAGAAATTGTTAATATTTACAAAATTAACAACTAATATAACCGATGACAATCTCACTCCTCCTGGTTGTCATGAGGATATTAACAGTTACCACCCGCTCCAAACTGGAAATATTACTTGTCTCCGGAGCTCCTGCTGCTCAGCATGCATGGAGACAGCACAGGCTTGTCCTCCCAGCTCCCATACCAGCACCATCCACAAGCCAGTGCAGAGCACCCAAGCACTACATGGCTGGAAATACCTCCCGGCCTCACTCTGCTCCCTGGAACAGAGCAGGCGGTTTGGCAGAGCAGGAGGAAGGTTTCTCCCTCTCCTCAGCTCCTACAGGAGTCCAACATCCAGCCCTGCACACTGCAGCATGGTAGGGAGAGCCTGGAGGAGGAGAATGGGGAGGATACATGGTGCTGGAGGGAGGAGAGGTGAGGGCTGCGCTGGCTCCGATCATACCTCCAAAGAATCTGCCATTTCAGGAGAAATGCCCATGCTGCTGGTGTGATTTGGTGGCTGTAAGGCTGGCAGTTAACTGATGAACAGATGCTACAGTGTCATTTCCTTAATAGAAAAGACCTGGCTAAAACCAAAACAAAGATGCTTGAATACCAGGACTCCATGGGAAACATATTTCCAGAGTAACAGTTATAAAAAGGTGAAACTTTAGAATCACAGTGTCATTGCACACATTTTTGTTAAATAAGAAACAGAATAATAGCAGTGCCTAAGTTCTCAGAGCTGAGATGGTTTTGATTGCTTTATTTATTTATTTATTTTGAACTGTTTTCTGTCCAGGAGGACTGCAGAAGAGTTCACGGGCACTGTAAGTACAAAAAAAATGTGGATGGTGCCTGCACATGCAGGATTTCTGGTTTCATTTTGCCCTGTCTCTAGCAAGAAGCATTAATTCCCCAGGCCACTCTTCACACAGGCAAAGTATATTGGTCTTACAGTAATATTAAGAAGTTTTGTCAGTTTTCACTGTATGCAAAAAAGTTGCCAAACTATTTCCAGTTCACTGTATGCAACATCAAAACAGAGAATTACCTGCATTGTTGTTTTCATAAAGCTCCCAGGTGCTGGAAAGCTGTAAAAAGCAAATTTCTTTCTCACAGGAATCACTCCCTCCCCTTGAAGTGGCATGTTGTTGGCTATATGAAAGGCTGCCCCAAAAAGGCAACCTGAATGAGTGGTTGTGAATGAATGGATGGCAAAAAGGTCCTTTTCAAGGTACCCTGAGATCAAGGATCTCATTGTCAACTAGGCCAGTGAAACAATACTGACCAGAGGAGAAAAGAGGTGCCTTTACAGGGGTCCATGCTCCAGGTGGCACAACACAACTTCTCACCTCAGGGCAGCACCTAAAGGCTCACCTGGAGGGGCTTCAGTTTGATGGATTTGCTGGAGAAATGACCATGGAGAGCACCAGAGGGACCATAACGAGCTATGATGCTCATTAATTGGTTCACTGCAGTAGGACACAGCAGTTTCTTTCCTTGAAGTACAGTGGGGAAATAAATGTGACCCAGTAAAATGAAACAAGTTCTTTTTAAATATTAAAAAAGCAATGACTCTAGAGAGCAGATACACAAAATCATCAAACTCACATTAAAAATGTTGTGGTTTGCTTTAGGAAGCTGGTACCTTTTTAAAAACACTAAAACATTAGCATGTTACATCCCAAATGGTTTGCTTTTCTTCTCCATGTCTTTCATTCTGCCCCAAGCCTCGGAAGAGCACTCCTTTCCCCCCCATTTTGTTTTCTGTTTGTAAAGCTTATACATTTCAGGTTTTTGTTGCCTTCTCAGATCATTATCTTACTTTTTTCATCTTTCTTTTCAAGAAACTTCTTTTTTCCCCATTTGCCACCATTTTCAGTATAATACTTCTCCCTTTAGGATTTCTGTTATCCTTCGCATCTTTATGCCTTTCACTTATTCTTCCCCAGACCTTTCATTCTTGCTTTTGCTTGTCAAAACTGTGCTTCTTTCTCCTTCATGGGGGAAGTGGGAAGGTTGGGTGCATTTTTTTGCTATGAACACCCAGGAACGTTCCACTCAATACTTCAAAACCCTGCAAAGGAGAGCTTGTACAAGTCTTTCCACACTTTAAAAATTTGCAACTGCAGCTAATGGAAGTCTGACTAATGCTTGAAAATCAGTAGCTTATTTTAAAGTGGTGCTGTCGCTTCCCACCAATAACATTATCAGGCCTTCCCCAACAAGCTTTTGTTTTTACATCAGAGACTCTATTCCATGCTTTGAAATCCTTGTAGCCCTGTAGCAATTTCTCTCTTTCTAAACCCCAAGACACAGAACAGGTGATGAAGGTGGTCTCAGACACCACCCAGATGCCTTTAGCTCCAGCTGGATTTCTGTTCCAATCAAAGGAGAGCCGTATTGCTACCCTGCTCACAGAAAACCAGGTCCAGGTGTACTCAGGGACATTTCAGAAAAGTGGTGAATCCAGTGTAGCTGGAAGTAAGCACACATAAAATGTCTTCAAGCTTAAAAGTGAGGGTCTAGTCATAGCTACAGGCATCTGTCAGGAGAGCAGCAGCTCAGCCCTGTGGGCATTGCCACCCCGAGGTCTGGGGAGTGTTCAGTGCCAGGGAAAGATACTGGGAAAGGATCTAGAGCCTCTTCACCCCTTCCTGATAGATATGCCCCTGGTATTTATTTTGATCCAAAAGGAATTTGCAATAGTTGTTTGGGATCTTTTGACTTTCACTGATGTTTCTTCAGGGTTTTTGTAGCATGATTATTATTGTCATTAGACAACCTCATGTGTTAATGCCTACACAAGATTTAATTGTGTGCATTCCAGACAGGGGCTGTTTTTTTTGCTATGAACTCTTAACATGGACCCAACCTATGCTTCCCTGAGCATGTTTCAGTTGGACCTGTTCCCCAGGACAGATCACTTCAGAGGTCTGGAAAATCCTCTGCACAGCTTGCAACAGATAGAATTGACTGTTCCTGACAAGTCTATCATTTTTACTGTTTTCCATCTGCCTACGAAGACTGTCTCATTCTTCTGAAGTACCAAAGACCACTTAAAATCTGTCTAAAGCTTGTTGCCAACTTCCTAGCCCTGCTTGCCAATTCAAAAAATCTGTTGCAAAATATATGTCAATACATTTATTCCCAGACTAAGGCAATCATGCACTACTTAAATGCTGGGGCAATCCTAAATGCGATTGAGACTCCGGTGCTGATAACAGTCTTCAGATACAAAACAGATTTTGCAGGATGTATCAGTTCTAGCATGACATATTTTAAACCTTTTCTTCCCTCACTGAGCACCACAGGTCTGTTTCGGCAGTCTGGGCATGTCTCCTGGCTTGCTGTCTTGATGACAGCTGAGACTCAGCAATGGATTGCTCAGGTACGAAATTAATGAAATTGGAAATCAAGGGCAGGAGGGTCCTGACCCAAGCAATCTAGGTATGAGTATCTGTGCTTGCTCCTTGAGTTTCCTGGTTAGCTTTTGCTGTGCTAAGACTAAAATTGTTTGGAAATCACTACC
Organism: Phaenicophaeus curvirostris; assembly: GCF_032191515.1. Taxonomy (NCBI): domain Eukaryota; kingdom Metazoa; phylum Chordata; class Aves; order Cuculiformes; family Cuculidae; genus Phaenicophaeus; species Phaenicophaeus curvirostris. The sequence goes on along the minus strand of NC_091397.1, from coordinate 22,357,896 downwards.
TGTAGATTTAGGGGTTTTCTTACCTACTGGTAAGGCCTGAAGCTATTTGAGATGTTAAACAATTTGTAGCTTCAGAGCTGAGTTGTGGTGCTGGCTTTGAACAGATAAATATAGAATCTGTGGCATTTTCAAAAGCCATTTGGAACAGCTCTTCAAGACAAGCATTTTCAGCAGAGATTAAACACATTATTTGGGTTTTCTGTCTAAAAAAAAAATCACTTAAAAAATTGGCAGAAATACCATTTTCTTCAAATGAGAAAGTTCTCTTTCCCCAAATTGTGGCTGGCAATTGGCAGCTCTTTACAAAGACGATTTTTTTATCTTTCCTCTCTTCCTTCCCCTACTCCTTGATTTCAAAATAACCTTCAAGGAAAAAAAGCAGGACACAGCAATGTAAAAAAGAAACAGAAGCTGATTAAAATTTTTCACTCCTTGAATGGAATGCTTTACATTTTAAATAATTTGTATCAGATAAAATGCTATCACATCCCTACACAAGAAATTAACACATTGCAGGAAACTGGACACATATGTTCCTCAAGAAAGTCACTCTTTAGAAGTCCTACAGAAGAAACTGAAACACAATACAAATAATGACCTTTATTAAAATAACTTCAAATATTATATGAAATTTAATATTGTATAATATAGTTGCAAACCCCCTGGTATTAACAGGATGTGATACATGCGAAGAGAGGACGTTAATATACATGGAAATAGAAACGCTAAATGTGTTTGACAGTGATATATTAAATGGCAACATAAACGTGACCATAATTAGGAGAATATGTAAATTTATATTCCTTAAGCAGTACCTTCTAAAGCAGTATACATAGTAAATTGCTTTTACCTCTAGTGTCTGCTCTCTTATGAGTAACAGGAAATGCGTAGGAATATTATAGGCACATGCAAAAGCAATGTAAAAGATACAAAAACAGAGGCAGAAGCCAGGGACTTATTTGTTCTTGGCTGTCAGAGGCTTACGGCTGATCTTCTTTGACTTGTCATTGTTCTTCTTTGGAGGTTCAGGATTCGCTTGCATGTGTCTGCCATAAAGACTGTAAGGAAATGAGACAAAGAATATTTGTGATACAAGCATTAAACACAGGCTTTTACTCTGCAGCATGTTAAACAATGCATCTAGTTACTCGAAATAAAAAAGGAAGGTCATTATTTTGTCTCAACACACTTTTTTCTATTAGCTCTCATGCTACAGTCCATGATATTAGTTTTTTCTGACTGACCAGGAGAGAAACACTGGGAAGAATAGGCCTTTGGAGCAGTGAAGGAGCAGCCAGTTTTGCCTTCAGAAACTAGCAACCTTTATTCTGCAGTTATGGGATTAACGCTCAGAAGGCTGCAGGGATGTGTATTTAAGTCGACAGTGACAAAAATTGGGTTGAACTGGAGAGATAGAGTGCCCACTTAGAGCAAAGCGAGCATCATCCCTAACCAGAAAACCCAAGGGCTTGATAATGTGACAGAGAGCAATGGTGCCACAGCCGCCTTTGCTGCTCACACATGATTGATAATACTGGGACAGCTACCAACACATCAATGCCACATTAGTAAGTACCACTGATTAAATGTTGACAAAGTACCCTACAATTAAGATGGCTAGCATTCCCAGCGAAGCTAAATAGACTACATGGCTGAGAGGATCTTTCTAAATATCACATAGTAATTAATAGATAATTTATGAGTAATCTTGATTAAACTAAATTAAAAATGTACCCAAAATAAACACAGCTCAAACTTAATTTCCCTTATTGACATAAAGTGCTTTTGGAAGATGTATTCTGCACAGGTGTCAATGTATCTAGAAGGGAACAGAGACAAGGTTTGTTTCTGCTCTTTTAGCTGTGTGAACATTGGTGATGTTCACACCAACACTGGAATCCTCCTATAAGGTGCCCCCTACTAATACTTCAGCTCAATGACAGTGAGTGCCTGCCCAATCCCATACCAGGCTGCTGTCAGTCAAGCTGGACACTAACTTCTACCACTTGTTAAGAATTCTGCTACTGAAGAAGACAACAGCAGCAGTTCCCGCAGCAGCTTTGCTTGCATCATTGCACCTCTGCCTTTTGGTGGACTTCCCTGATCCTGCATTTTCATGTGCCTGGGGCATGCAGAAGATCCCAGCTGTTTATATGTCTGGGGTATGCAGAAGTTCTCAGCTGCTACTTCTGCTTAGTCACGTCATGACACACTTAGTCATGATAAGTTGTTGCTTACCCAGAAAGCATGACCTTATATACAGTTCTACAGTGGATATCACCCTGAGCGGGTATCTTGATGATAAAGTGACTCTATTTACAGTGATCGCTTTTGCTTTGCAGGCTGAAACTAATTTCAGCAGAGGACAGACCCTCCTTCTACAGGGGCAGGTGGACTATGCAGTCAGCTGTGTGTAGAAGACATCAAACAGGGATCCAAACACATAAAAATACTCTTGAATTACTGTGCTACAAGGCATGGCTATTTATGTCAGACACAGAGAGATTTCATCAAGACATACATTGCTCTCTACAGCTTCCTGAGGAAGGGAAGTGGAGAGGGAGGTGCTGGCTTCTTCTCCCTGGTACCCAGGAGTAGGATGAGTGGGAATGGTTCAAAGCTGCACCATGAAAGGTATAGACTGGATATGACGAAGCATTTCTTTACCAAGAGGGTGGTCAAACACTGGAACAGGCTTCCTAGAGGGGTGATGTATGCCCCAAGCCTGTCAGTGTAAGAGGTTTTTAGACAATGCCCTTAATACCGTGCTTTAACTTTTCATCAGCCCTGAACTGGCCAGGCAGTTGGACTACATGATTGCTGTAGGTCCCTTCCAACTGAAATCTTTCTTTCCTCCTCTCTTCCTCTTCCTCATGAGGTTAAAAGATGCCCATAGCTTTATTTAGATGTATCTGGAAGATGCTTCAAACCTTGAGTTCCTGGACTGCAGAAAGGGATTAGATCTTCTCATAGGGTGGAGTGGAGAGGCAGTGCTTGCCTCCACCTCCTCAGCAGCTGAAATTTTACATCATGTTGCTACACAGGCTGCTGTCAAGGTGCACTGTACCCAAAACAGCCTTGCTCAAGGAAAATACAATTGTAAACTACGACATTACTTCACCTTACTGAAATTATATGTGGTGCTATCACCTACTGTCAACAAGAGATCAGGTACCATTTCCTGATGAATGCAGACAGCCCTGACCCTTCGTGATAACCGCATGCTTACTATTAGCCACAATACACATATTTTTCTTTTCATAACAGATTCAGCCCCAACAGCACAAGGCTATATTTTAATCCAAGTACACAGCATGTGTACTAATCAAATATCCATCCTAAATAATTGTCCTGTTTTGGAAGATGTTATGTGAGTTGAGGGAGGGAAGATATGGAAGGAAATGTTTTGGTACCAGGAAATGCCATCACTGTGGAAGAGCACAGAATCATAGAATCACCAGATTGGAAAAGACCCATTGGATCATCGAGTCCAACCATTCCTATCAACCACTAAACCATGTCCCTCAGCACCTTGTCCACCCGTCCCTTAAACACATCCAGGGAAGGTGAATCAACCACCTCCCTGGGAAGCCTGTTCCAATGCCCAATGACCCTTTCCCTGAAAATTTTTTTCCTAATGTTTAGCCTGAACCTCCCCTGGCGGAGCTTGAGGCCATTCCCTCTTGTCCTGTCCCCTGTCACTCGGGAGAAGAGGCTGGCTCCCTCCTCTCCACAACTTCCTTTCAGGTAGTTGTAGAGAGCAATGAGGTCTCCCCTCAGCCTCCTCTTCTCCAGGCTAAACAACCCCAGCTCTCTCAGCCGTTCCTCATGCGGCCTGTTCTCCAGCCCCTTCACCAGTTTCCTTGCTCTTCTCTGGACTCACTCCAGAGCTTCTACATCCTTCTTGTGGTGAGGGGCCCAGAACTGAACACAGGATTCGAGGAGTGGTCTCACCAGTGCCAAGTACAGAGAGAGAATAACCTCCCTGGACCTGCTGGTCACACCGTTTCTGATACAAGCCAAGATGCCATTGGCCTTCTTGGCCACCTGGGCACACTGCTGGCTCATATTCAGTCGGCTGTCAACCAACACCCCCAGGTCCCTCTCCTCCAGGCAGCTTTCTAGACAGACTTCTCCTAGTCTGTAGCTCTGCATAGGGTTGTTGTGCCCCAAGTGCAGGACCCGGCATTTGGCCTTGTTGAACCTCATGCCACTGGACTCTGCCCAGCGGTTCAGCCTGTTCAGATCCCTTTGCAGAGCCTCCCTAGCCTCCAGCAGATCCATGCTTCCACCCAGCTTAGTATTGTCCGCAAACTTGCTAAGGGTGCACTCAATGCCTTCATCCAGGTCACTGATAAAGACATTGAACAGGGCTGGACCCAGCACTGAGCCCTGGGGAACCCCACTTGTAACTGGCCTCCAGCTGGAGTTAACTCCATTTCCCACCACTCTCTGGGCCCGGCCATCCAACCAGTTTTCCACTCAAGTGTCACTCAAGGAGGCTATCCCAACAGAAATTGATCCCAGGTAGAAAATTTTGTAACTCTGGGAACTTAGCAACAGAGAAGTGCAAATGCATGCTTAAATTTGTGAACACCAATAGATAGTTAAATACTAACTTAACATTCAAGTTGCTTTTTGGCTCTAGAGAAATAATGTACGTTGGATTAGAATGAGAGTTTTTCTCATATAAGACTCCATTCAGAACTTCAAGCAGCTAATTAACAGAGAATCCACTGTTTCACTGTATCTCAGCACAAAACCCCATGTGGATAGGAACAGGAGTCCCCTGTCACTGTCCTGTCTTTCACTTCCTGCTGTCTCAGCTCCTTTGCCCTAGAGAGGGGAACCAACCTAGAGAGGACCAGAGCAGCTTTAGTGTTTTTCAAGCGTTACATACCCCTTTTCTGCTCGGGTTGGTTTAGGCTCCTCTTCTTGCTTTGGAGACTTTACATGAATTTCCCTCTCAGCTGACACTTCTGACATTCATTCTGGCTCTCATTTCCTGCTTTCTCAGCGCAAATATTCAAGTTCATGGACTGACAAAGCTCAGATTAGTGAACTTATTCTGAAATAAAAGGGTGTGGCAGGAATTCTACTGACTACACAGATGCTTTTGAAGTGCAGGAGCCGAATATTGACAATCTTGAATGAATGTCAGAGTTCTGGTAAAGTGTCTTGGAAAATGCCTTTTGACTGTGAAATAAAGTCCAGTGGCCACTGCATGTGCTAAGAAGTAAAAATCCCAATTGACCTCTAAGTGCTTTTGGTAGCAGTTTTTCTTTGATATTTGCTCCTTACGATATTCCGTGCAATGCGCTCGATCAGTTCCCTCTGCTCCCTGCAAATACTATATCAGTAGTAGTAGATGTGCATGAGTTGCAGACATATGTGGCCCTACTACATTCTTTTTACTTATTCTTATGTCCAACTACGTCTATCGGCACGTGCACTGAAGTTTCATTCAGGAAAATAATTACTGAGTTTGAAATAAGCAAATCAAATATATCTACTTAGGTTTCTCTGGAAAAATTTCAAGGAAGTTTCAGCTGCACATTGCTGTCTCAACTGAAGAGAAGTACTTTACAATCTATCACAGTAGTCTGCTATGCAAAGAGCAAGGATCAGACGTATTTAGATTATACAAGCCTTCACAGACAGGGACTCTCTCTTGTGTTTGCACACATCAAATACAAGGAGACATATGGTGTCACAACAACATTTAAATACAATAACGACTGTGATAATGCCTCTGGGACAGAATCTGCCTTCTGTTACACTAGGGAAAAGAGAATTCAAAATTTTCAATGAACTTCTGGTACAACAACAGACACCACTTCTGTAGTGGTGCAAAAAAAAAAAAACAAAAACAGGAAAAAAAAACAACCAAAAGAAAAAAACCAATGGAACTGATCCACACAAGGAAGCAACTACCTGAATTACACAAGAACATATAACCCTTTCACAGTAACAGATGTGGAGTTTACATATACCATCCTTAATGATTCCAATACCGACTAAAAGGATGTAGCCACAGAAACCACAGCCTGCACATCACCATCTGTCAGCCAAGCTGTAACTGACTGTGTACATGCTCTTGCTCTGGCATCACTGCGAAGTCAAATATGTTAGGCACAGACACTCACATACCTTCCTCAGCTGTGGAGGTCAGCTTAACACATGCACACAGACAGTTATGCAGCTCAGCTGATGGATGGTAACGTGCTAGCAGATGGTACCTTGACATATCTGCTTGTATGACTAGACCCTTAGCAAAGGCAGATGGTCTCCGTAAACAGATGAAGGAATATTGAGGCAGATTTGGGCTACTGTTTAAAGGTAGATTTGTGAGGTAAGGGCTGACAGTACATTCTTTGCAGCACATTCACACCTGATATTTTGGAATGCCACCTCTTAATGGGGCTGGTACAGCTCTGGCCAGGTCATTACACAGAGCCCACTGAACAAAACCTCAACCGAAGAATAAAACCTGGAGTACAAACTAATATTTGAGATGTTTGCAGCATGCAGCAACAGTCAGAAGCTAGTTGTTATAACCACAGTTCACAAATTGCTGAACCTTTGTAGACTTAGCAGCTACAGTATTGCATGCAGCCTTCTCATTACATTAAAGAAAAAGCAAGACTGAAAATACAAAAAGCCACCAGACAGAAATTTCCAGTTACTCTTTCCTTGTATATACTTTTTAAAGCAAATATCTCTCATGAACACAAATGTTTCTTTGTATGCAAATATAAACATAAACAAAATCTCTACCTGCCTCAATGGAAGTAACAAATGAGAGCACTAAGGCTGCTGCACCAAAACTAACAATATCAAGTGAGAAAGATGCTCATTAAACTTCATCATTTTGTCTACTTTAATGATGCTTTCACTTAATAAAAATTCCCCAAGCAGTTGCAAGGATATTAGGCAAGGTCTTTGGTTATGTATCAAGGGTCTAAGCTGTCACTAGCAAGCATGCAGTTCAGAAGGGGCATTCCCAAGAGGAAAGAGTGAATACAGCTTTCTTGTAATAAATTCAGAGAGAATCAATAACCACAGCCTGCCACATTACTTAAGCATTTAGGAAAGTAGGTGATCCTTCTAAATTAAACTACAAATTGCTAAATGTAGCGATTTACAGCATAAGATCAGGCATGGAGCCTTGTAACTTGAAAGCACACAGTCTTGCCACCAAAATCTCTGAATTTAAAAAAGTACCATGGTTAAAATTCATGAAGTTCCAAAGGACCCCTTTAGAAAACCATCTTCAGCACAATTGCCTCTGATTTTTCTCTCTTGCACAACGAAACACTCAATAGCTGAAGGTTACATGCTCCCAGAGATGAAAAGAATGAATGCGTTTAAGTGAGTGAACTAGTGTAAAGTGTTTGATGCGCACATTAGTTTTATTGAGCATTTTCAAAGAGGATTTCAAGAATGAGCCATAAGAAATTGGGCTGGGTTTGGCTGGGACAGAACTAATTTTCTTCCTAGTAGCTGGTATGGGGTTATGGTTTGGAACTGTGCTAAAACCAGTGTTGATAATACAGGGATGTTTCAGTTATTGCTCAGCAGCGCTTACACAGAGTCAAGGGCAAAGGGTATCCCACACCATATGACACCATGCTCAGCATACAAAGCAGGGGGAAGAAGAAGGAAGGTGGGAAAATTTGGAGTGATGACATTTGTCTTCCCAAGTAATGGCTATGTATGATGAAGCCCTGCTTTCCTGGAGGTGGCTGAACACCTGCCAGCCAATGAGAAGTAATGAATGTGTCCCTTGTTTTGCTTTGCTCATGTGCGCAGGTTTGCTTTACCTATTAAACTGTCTTTATCTCAACCATGAGTTTTCTCACTTGTAAACTTCTGATTCTCTCCCCTGTCGCACCATGGGAGAGTGAGCATGTGGCTGGATGATGCTTAGCTGCTGGGTTAGATCATGACAGAAATACAGTGTTCAGTGCTCTCCCTTTACGTCTGTTATAGATCTATAGGATGAGTACACAGAATGAAAAGGACTTGCACAGTTAAATACGATTCTGGACAGATGCTACCTCCAGGTAAGTACTGTAATCTGAGAAACAAAGGTGAAACATTCCAGCACTGCTCACTTTTCCAAAAAAAACCCAAGCTTGAGCCCTAGTTCAGGTGGGTATTTAATGCTCAGATGCAGCTTCAAATGTAGGTGTATTTACAGTGACCTCAACAGGTCCCCAGTCCCAGCTGCTGAAGCAGGAAAGGGGAAAGGCTGAATCAGTGGTGATATCACTAGAGACCCAAAGCCGAAAGAAGTGCTTGCAAGACCGATATGTGCTGGCTAGCCTGTATAAGTTACAATTCTCAAGCACTTAATTGCTTGAGATGCTTTTGCCCTGGCAGTTTTTGTTTTGCTTATTGCTGCTTCCAGTATCCCCTCTGAGTGACTGAGACTAGCCTTTTCTCCCATGGGAGCTACTAACGCATCACCTCCTCAAACCACATCTTCTCATGGGAAGGGGACAGATACTGGGGTTTAATTTGTCAGTAGTGTACCAGGGAGAGAAAACAAAGGGAGTTAAAATTACCTTACTAGTATCATGTTATTTTGGTAGTTTACCAATAATTTAGTTTTGTTCTGTGTAACATAAGTCAGATGATTTAAATTAGGAGGAACGTTGCACGTGTAAAAGATACAAATATCCGGTCTCCTTGCACACTTGGATGGCAAGCCGCAATTTTACGATTCTTAATAAGACTTAATAAGATTTTTAACTGACAAGAGTGACTCATTTTATTGAGCTAATTTTTTTGCCCCTTGTTTGCAAGTATTCTAAAAGCAGATGGCAGCAGTGTCAGAGATGTTCATCAATTGAAACTCTGCAAGTTTCTTAAAAAACCTCAGCTATGGGCTGTCATCTGTCTGTGTACCAGCTCACTCCTCATACTCCAAAAGGCTGAGTGGCTGAAGGAGGTACTGCTGGTGGTGCTGCATGACTGCTATGCTGCAAAGGCCTCTGAGCTGGTAAAACCTGCAGCTCTTAATGTGTTGTAAAGATGCTCCAGTATTTTAAAGTCAGCTACAGTCTGGCCTTTTAGAGAGATTTTCCGTATCACCAGAAATCCCTAGTCCCCTCAAATGCTTTTTGGGGTTTTCATCCCCAGAAACACTCCACAGGGGAACTGATCACCTCATCCCTGTTTGGTTTAGCTCTTTTTTGAAGCTAGTTTCATTTTTGACACATGAAATTAGGCAGGAGAGGTTTCAGTACAGGTGGAGAGCTAGGTAGCCAAGCCCATGCTGCAGTCAATGAAGATGTAGCTAGTGACAACAGTGGAGTAGAGAGCTTCTTGGGTGACTGTGTATCAATGATGCTGTGAAACACTTAGTTGCTATACTCTGCTACAGATTGCTACCAACTACACTGGACAGCTGGCAGCTAGCTGATGTAGACACACACATTTAGACATTTTAAAATGCTAGATGAAGTCCATCCAGAGCGGCCACTCCCGCTCTGTTCCCACTTTGCATGCTCTCACAAGCTGTTAGGTCCCTTATATTATAGACTACACTGAGTCATACAGTTCAGCATTGACTTATTGTGAATTCCTGACTAAAAACACTTCTCTCAATAAGCAAAAAAAGTATTCTGCCAAAACTGTCCTGAAGCTTGCAATCTCAGTGACTGTGTAGAACATGCATCCTCCAAACAAAGCCCATTCATCCCATCTGTCTCCTACTGGACAATTCCCCATAGGGCTCCCCTCTGTCAGCTCCTTCAGCCCCAGCCTCTCCCCTTTCCTTTTGCTGTACCATATACCTGAGGAAAAGACAGACTTTATCTCCATACCATATTTCCCAACCTCTTTCCCTACAGGTTACTGCCAGAAACAGGCACTGACCAGAGAGACTTCTGGCCTGATCTCAGAAGCTCCCTGTGGTGCTCCTCACAATAACATCATCCATCCTGCCATGATGACTCAGCAGCCCAAACACAGCAGTTGTAAAGGGAACACAGTCCAGCTGGACATACGAGGTGACACTTCAGGGGAGATGTGTCTGTATGGGGAGATTTGAGCTGAGGTAATTATGATTTACAAACACCTGCTCTCCTACAGATCTGGCAATTCCTGGATAATTTTAATTCTGCCAGACATGTTCACTCTTAAGTTGGTTAATTTAACCTCTGCTTCTTTGAACTCAATATCTTACATGTTAATAACTAATTATTTTTTTTTTTGAAAAGGTATTCCAAGTAGGTGTTAAGCATTTCTTTAATTAATATACAGTAAGAAAAGAAAGCCTTCTCCTTATATTCTCTGAGGCTTGCAACCTTTTGAAGCAAGTACTTTAAATGAGAGGCTTGTTAGGGAAACACAACTGGAAGCTCATGGAAACCTAACAAAAAAAAAAAAAAAGAGTCTTTTTAAAGGCAAATGCACAGGCCAAGATTTGAAGAACTGGCTGATGACTTTGCATACCCAACTGGGAAGACCTTACAATAAATGTGGCTTTTGGCAGAGAGGGTTCTGAACCAGCATCTCCTTTCTGATAGTCAGACCTATCTAATATGCAGGGAGCCCAGCACTGAATATCTCCACTGTGATACAAAGCTAGAGGTAGATCTACCTACAAGGTAGACCTCCATGGAACTGTCACAACGATGGAAAGGAGAGGATGTGCTTATGCTTATTTCTTTAAAAACAGAGACAAACACAGTTAAGATTTCATCTAGAGAACTGTGGTGATAAAACAAACCACAGCTAGCCCAGTATATAAGACGGCAGCTTGAAAGGATCAGGGAAAGTGATTTCATTTCTGCACCTGGATAGTCCTATCGGACTACCTCAGTTATGAAGAATTTCTCACCTGGGACTCACATCTTCAAGAAGATCCATGAAGGCTGATCTCTCTTCTCAGGCTCCATTTTGAGTGGATCAGTGAGTGGTTCAGCTACAGAAGCAGACCAGTGCCTGATGCACCTCAGGCATGGAGAAACTTCATAGGTCAGAACTGGAAGTCCTCAAGGCTGACAATTCCCACAGATTGCAGTGGAATATTTTCATTTTCTTTTCACAGATCAAATGATGTTTTCCCACTTAAGTTTCCCCCCACCCCACCCCCAACAACTTAGTGCCAGATACAGGCATCAGCTGCAAAGCCTAAGGGCTGAGGTATCCACCAAACCAAATTACATCCTCCACTTAATGAATGAAAAGAATGAAGAGCCACAGAACCTGCACAAATAGGCTCAGCTTCTTTGGAAGAAGCCAGCACAGGTGGGCACAGGAAAAAAATGCACCAGCAAGAAGGAAAAATACTATTCAAGTGAGAAGGATATGTGTTATGTTTACTCAAGTCATCTATATCATCACAACCCTTGTCTTTATGTATTTGTAATTCCATGAGATGCAGCAGACAAATCAACCATTTGCTCCATGCACTGAACCATATTTTTGGGACCATATTCATGGCCACCTGCTTGCTCTCAACTAACCCTGGACAAGCAGAAAACATGGTGTAAAAAACATACTGGCATGCAGTACAGTCACAATCCTGGAGCCTGCTGAACAAAGTCTTCTTCACTCTTATGTTATTTTAATGTTGTTGTCCACATGGAGTCCTTTGGGCTTAAGTAAACCAGTGCTTGTTTCCTTTTTGAATGCTACACTAAGGGGCTTGCTGTTCAGATAAATCCCCTTACATAATCTTTATTATTGATTTACTATATGCATTTTGCTGTGCACCTAATTAACATTAAAAAAAGGGAAAACAGAGGGTAAAAATAGCTAAGTGCAAGCCAAGGAACTTTCTTTAAGTTATTTTATGTCTGGCAGGTATGTATTTCTTTCCCAGTAACTGTATAAAGTGTACCAATAAAATGTATAGAAGGGACTCTGGGGAAATACTGATACAGAGTCTTTTTTTCTTCTTTTTATTAAGCAAAACTGAAGTGTCTCAGTTAATCTGAGCCATCTCTGCTGCACACTGAGGATGAACGATTTCACTGACAGTCACAGGGAGAACATTCAGGGGACTGCAATTATCCACACCTAGAGTTTATATAGCTGCCTCTCCCAGGGTGCCTGCCTTCATCATCCCTACTGCCTGCCTAACTGCTCCTCAAAATAAACACAAAGACTGAACACTGATGAGGGACACTGTGACGTGGTGAGGAACGTGACCAACCTAACCCCCTCAAATCACCAGTCCTGAGACTCTCAAAGGTGAAGGACAAAACCCCAGCCCTGCCACACAACCCACCTGGGCAACCCAACAAAAGAAACTCTTCTGGAAGGCTGTGCAAGTTCTGTGGAGCACCGTGTAAAGGGGGCATAGGACTTACTGTGGGATGCTTAGCAGGAATCTTGGCATTGAGCGAAAGCATTTAAGGATCACACAGGACTTTTGAGATATTTAGTGGAAGGACCAAGACAGTGGAAGGGAGGGATCAAAGTGGATGGCAGAGAACAGTGCAGGAAAATGAACAGAAGATTAGGCAGGGAATAAATGAAGCGAACAGTGTGCAAGCAGGAGGCTGGTCAGCACATTTGTTTGGCTAAGTTCTGCACCAAATCAACTCCACTTTGTTCTACCTCTTTCTAACCATTTTATGTGTTAGTGTGCTCTCTGTTCCCACAGCATGCATGCATTACCCATGAGCAAAGTTCAAGGCAGACTAGCTCATTACTAGAACAGACTGAGTCTTGGATACTGGTGAGAGCAAGGGTCTGGGACCAGTGCCCAGGGATGGTGAGGGACTGGAGGGTGGCAAGAGTGGATCTGGGGGCCTGATACTTGAAACATCAGAGACTTGAAGCCAGGTACCAGCAGGGTGCCTGATACAGGGTTTTCCATGAACACTGATCCCTGTCTGTTGTTTGTCCTCCTGTGGTCACCTGTCCTCCTTTTCATGGCTGGTCCTGTGTTATGAATTTGTGGTTGACCTTGCTACTGGCAGGATAAGGGAACAGGGAGATGGAGCAGCCACTCACTGGTGGAGGACTCCCCTGGCTCCTCCAGCCCACTGGATTTAGCTGCTCAAAAGCACTACCAGGAGAAAGGTGAAGAAACAAGGAGCCGACTTAACCTTTTTGACATAAAGGACCACATCTGAAGTGCTACACATTGTAGGCAATCCCACTTCACCAACTCACCTAAGCTGGCTTTCTTTGACTCACAATGGATATACTTTCCAGAAAGGGTGTTCCAGGGGAACCTTCCTGGATTGAATTTTTGAACATGCATAACATGTCAATGCAAATACTGAATTTTTCCGTCTTCCTCATGAAGTCTCTTTCCAGTTCCCAAATACAACCCTTTCAACTACCTCTTGGCCAACACTGGTCAATGACATCAATCTTCCAGACACTCTGATGAGGTTCACGTACATGCCAAGGAGCAAGGAGATACAAAGACAATAGCAAAATCATTGCCACTGTTCATGTTAAAATGCCAGAATTCTGAAGGCCGAGATCAAATAATTCACTAAGGAAGCAAAAAATATCAATACAATGGTTTTCCAGTTGTATACATCTACTGCAAGGACCAAAGATAGTCACACAGATACCATGCAATAAAATGATACAGACAATTCACTCTATTTTCCAGCCAGGTTTGAACAAAGCATCACGCTATTAGTATCTGGCAAACAATTACTGGGTTTTAAGCAAATCTTTGGCGTTTTTCCATGGCTTTTACTGTGCCAACAAAGCTGTTCCAGAATCTTTTCAGGTGGGACCTATGTTATGTAGCAGCCAATAATCTTTATGGTAACACTGCAATGAAAACGTCGCTTACCGTAATGAGTGGAGACCAAAAGTTAAGTCCCCCGCTACCTTTCTATTATTTTTCATTAAAGACTTTGTGGGTTTGTTATGCTTCAGAAGTACTCAGGGAATTATACCAAACCAGGCTCACTAGTCAGCTCTTCATTACTCAGACCATACTGAAACTGAGCAATCAGCAAACTGAACCAGCTCCTAAGGTAACACAAGACACCAACATTTGTTGGAATATTTACTATTTCTTTTTTAGCTTGTCTTCTTTCTTACAGCTCTGTTCTGTAAAACAAACTTGCCTACATAGAATCATAGAATCATAGAATAACCAGGTTGGAAGAGACCCACCGGATCATCAAATCCAACCATTCCTATCAAACACTAAACCATGCCCCTTAGCACCTCGTCCACCCGTGCCTTAAACACCTCCAGGGAAGGTGACTCAACCACCTCCCCGGGCAGCCTGTTCCAGTGCCCAATGACCCTTTCCCTGAAAAATTTTTTCCTAATGTCCAGCCTAAATCTCCCCTGGCGGAGCTTGAGGCCATTAGTTGGAGGCGGTTCTGAAACAACAAGAAAATCGCACAGTATTTTCTCATGCCATTAACACCTTGAGCAAAGGGTTGGGCTTCCTTTCCTCTACCAGAAACAAACTGTGATATATCCATGTTTTCATAACAGCAGTGTTTTTCCTAGACTTGTGTTCCATAGTGCTGGGTGAGCTGGGTGAGACAAGAAGTCTCACTTGCTATGTAAATCTTTGTCCCTGCACCATTGCAGATTTTTACATTGGCTTCCTCCCGTCTTGCAAAGCAAGAAAGTGACTGCCCCTTTGGAAAAGAACAGTTACACTGACATCAGTAAATTCTAATGTCATCCAACGTGCACAATTTCCCAAGTTACTTTCAGTGTCTGTCAAGGCCCACGATGTGAAGAACACAGAGCCTTTTGAAAGGCTTTCTTCTCCCCTGACATCCATCAAGATGAAATGGCACTGTAGTGTCAGCCTGATTTTGATTTCAACAAAATCAATACAAGTTTTTCAGTGGGTGCAAGGTTTGGCCTTTAATGTCATGCAGTCTATTCCTGACAACGGAAAATCCACTAGCACACCGTGCAGCACAATCTCATCATAGCCTTTTTGGAAATCACCTACCTTTCTTATTTTAGATCTCTCCTGAACAGTGACTTGGGAAGTGAAAAGACCTCCAGACTACTTAAGAATTATAATAGAAGTGTCATAATAATTTGTGTTGAAATTACTGTTAGTAACTGAAGCATACCTTGGAAACCATGCAAAAAACAAACACAGCTTTATGATGTCAATTAAACAGCACGCTCTTTGTTACTTAACTCATTTCCACATGGCCATTATTATCCATGCAAGCAAACAGGCAAACTGCATTTGCAGTACAGCCCTAAAGCCCCAAACTATACAGCAACATATGAACAAAATCTAGGTTGGTTATGAACACTAGAGTGAAAATTATGTCTTCATATCAAGTGCTAGTAATAGCTAGGGCCAGTGAGTCACTCTGTAAACTTCTTAATGCACGCATTGACCAAAATAGTTTCTCTTACAAGGAAGGCGGGATTATGCATACCGATATGATCTGGTTTTGCTGAACATCTTTTTGCTGTAGGTAGGCAGCACTCATCCTAAATCATTGGTGCTGACGTACACTCATGAGTTAGGGGAATGAATACAGAACTTTTACTTAAAAAGACAAAAACTAGTTTACTCAATTATCAGACATTTGCAAAAGGCACCCACAGAAGTCTTCAAGAGTGATGCAAAATTAACAAGTCGTTTCACCTGCTTCTGGGCAAGAGAAAAAGGAACATGGAGTTGAAACCACTTGCAATGAATCAGTCTTAAGTGCCACAGCAGCAATAAAGGCAGAAAGAGTACAACAACAGGGAGCCAAACTCAAGCTGCGGTCTTGGGAGCGTAAACTGTCAGACATCTATTCTGCTTTTCCTTCAAAACACAGAATCACAGAATTGTTTAGTTTGGAAAAGACCTTTGAGACTGTCAAGTCCCACTGTAAACCTGACACTGCCAAGTCCACCACTGAACCATGTCCCTAAGCGCCACATCTACATATCTTTTGAATACCTCCAGGGGTGGTGCCTCAACCACTTCCCTGGGCAGCCTGTTCCAATGCTTGACCACTCTTTTGGTAAAGAATTTTTTTCTAATATCCAATCTAAACCTCCTCTGGCACAACTTGAGGTAATTTCCTCTCACCCTATCACTTGTTCCTTGGGAGAACAGACCAGCACACACTCACTACAACCTCCTTTCAGGCAGTTGTAGAGAGCAATAAGGTCTCCCCTCAGCCTCCTCTTCTCCAGGCTAAACAATCCGAGTTCCCTCAGCCACTTCTTGTAAGACTTGTGCTCCAGACTGTTCGCCAGCTTTATTGCCCTTCTCTGGACACATTCCAGAAGCTCAATGTCTTTCTAGTACTGAGGGGCCCAAAACAGAGCGCAGCAGTCAAGGTGTGGCCTCACCAGTGATGAGTACAGGGGCACAATCACTTCCCTGGTCCTGCTGGCCACACCATTTCTGATGCAAGCCAGGATGCATGGGCACACTGCTGACTCATGTTCAACCAAGCTACAGACCAACACTCCCAGGTCCTTTTCTGCCAGGCAGCTTTCTAGCTATTCATCCCTAAGCCTGTAGTGCTGCACGGGGTTGTGGCACAAGTGCAGGACCTGATACTTGTCCTCGCTGAACCCCATACAGCTGGCCTCAACCCACTGATCCAGCCTGTCCAATGCATGGAAAAACACATTGTGGAGAGGGCAAATGTGGTCCTTGGAGTACTGTTCTTCCTTTCTGGTTTCTCCATACAAGGATTACTAACATGTTTGCCAAATCCAAGCCCATGGAAGTAGCAAACAGGCACCCCCTTACTTACAAAACGGTCCTAGTATTCCCCAAGCTTATATCACAGAGCAGATTTATGAGAAATGTCAGTACAGGAGTGGGAAAAGCAAAGTAGCAGAAGATTTGTCAACAGCGCTCTGTCACCAAGAAAGCACTTCATTAGCCTGTCAATTGCACAGTGTCTAGGAGATACATTTATTGACAACTCACTGCCAATTGATCCAACATCTATATAAAGCTCTTCTTATGCAATGAGCTTGCTGACTCACACAATCACAAGTTCTAAAGAGAACTAATAGCTGTACTAAGCCCCTAATTGCTCTAATTTCTAAACAAAATGAAACCAGAAGAGGTAAAATCCCACCAGTATCACAGCACCTAGACTACATTCATTGCCTATAACACAGCATTTTCAATCGAAATTAATTTTTGATTCATTTCTTAGGTGGGGTATGAACTCATGGTGAATAAACGTCCTTATACCAAACACTGCTCTTCACTTCTGTGGCCACTTGTGATTATGGGTTTACATTTGAAATACAGGGAGTCTGCATGTACTACTCCCTCAACTTAGCATGGAAGTATCCAGTGATGTTCAATTCTGTACACCAACCAACTGTTCGGTGTGGTTGGGTCCCTCAGCCTCTCATCAGCTTAGGATGACGGTGTAAATGGCTAATTGAGCCTGTAGTGGCTTTAGCAACTGGCAGTCATTTCACAGAGCCAGCAACATTACTGCAGTGCACACACTCCTAACCCTTGCTTGCTTTGCTTTGTACTACCTATTTTATCACTTCATGATAAGGCAGCGTCAAAGACAGCAGGAGTAACCTATTCTGGCATCTCCATCTGGCACTATATATCAGACTTGTGCTGCTCTGATGGATTAGTTTCAGATCCCCGTTGGCAGATCAAAGGCAGCAATAATAACCACAAATCAATCCCTCTTTAAGGCCTGAAAACATCTTCTCCCTCACATAGGATGCCTCATTTCTTCACCACCCTGAGCCCTAATAAATACCAGATTTGCCTAGACACAACAGCTGTATGCAGATACTCAGGCACTGGAGAATTTGGCACCGAGTTTTTGGTGCTTTCTCCAATCCACTGATAAAATAATCAGCTTCAGTAGAGAGGGGTTTATGGAGATTAAACACTTGAGTCCCTGAAAGTCTGGAAGTTGCTTGGTGCCAAAGTGAGGGCATCCACAGAAGACTGCTTGCTTCCCTCAGCCTCATCTCAGGCAATTTTTTTTTTCCAGAAGCCATTGGTGTGACAGTGCTTATTTTCACCGAAGCACCCGGCTACCATCAGCTCAGTGCTCTATGCTGACCAACAGATGCTTTCAGAGCATGTGTTCAGATACAGAATAGATGCAGCTCGAGCTGAAGAACTGCACTGCGGACAGGTTGCTTTGTAATGGTGTTTCCAGACTGCTTGCTCATTTGACTAGCACACGCTTCAGAAAACAGGACTCAGAAAAGTGATTCACCGGGTCTGAGATCCACATGGATGCTCCAATATAGGGGTAACATCTGGTCCATTTCACAACAACTGTGCTTGCATGCTTGAAACTGCACTTGAATTCTTGATGCTCCGCTGTTAGGTCTTAGCTAAAGGCAGTAGGAGTTAAAATATGACTCAAAAGCTAGGTATCAGCTCTCTGCATGGCTATGCTTTACTGTCAGAATGAGATTTTTACTGCAAAAGATGTAGCTTTTGTGTGCTACCTCTCCCTAACACCTTCACGGTGACAAAGCTGTATTTACCATGATGTAGCTAGGCAGTTCCCCAGGACTCAACACACCCAGAGATACTGTGGCAAAAAAGAAAATCTGTGCCTTGGATTTTACAAGATAACAGCTATTATGCTGTACAAGATATACCTGCGCAGGCAATGAAGACATAAAACTCTTCCTTTTATTTTTCTTTAATTCTCTCAGTCTTGTAACTTGCAGTTTGAACTATGTCTCTGAAGAGACTGAAGCATCAATTAGGTTAGGAAAAGTTCAATATTCCTACGTTCTTTCTAAAATGAAACCCAGAGACAAACAGGGAATATGATAGCTGCTTAAAGATCTGCTGAAATTCTTAAGAAAAACTGAATCAATTAAAGGAAACTAGACATAAATCCTCTGGTGCCAATATTGCACATGAGTACAGTTCGCAAAGTCCAGAAACACCTAGTACTTCAGGGCTACCATGTAAGGGGCCAAAGAACACTTTGCCCTAAAATTCTTTTGAATACAAATGTAAAGTACTTGGATCCTGATTTTTTCAGTATTTAATTAAGATACAGTTCCACTTGAATGATGGTATATCACTGATAATTTTCTACTAAACATATAAAACTAAAACATTGTCTAAACATATGGAAAATGTGGATAGTACATATTGCTCATAGCTGCACATAAATTTAAGAACTGTAACTGTACTATTTCTAGATAATTTTTAAGCTATGACAAAGATGTATGCTATGGAAGAAAAATGGCAACCCTATAAAAAGCTATGTGTGTTTGAGTCAATCAAGTATAAAGAGTATCATTTTTCCTTGTAGTACGATGCTTTTACATGCTAGTGTAACTAGGGAGTCAGAAAGAATAACCAAAGATCAAGAAAAAAAGACTATCTTCTTCCTACCTCCTCCCACTACTGACCTTAGAAAAATATCCTAAAAAGGGAAAAAAAAATCCCAACACTGGCAGCTTCTAAGACAGTTTAATAAAACTTTGGGAAGGCCTTAGTGTTGAATTTACCTTCCCAGCAGTACCTAAAGTGCTGCTACTAAAGCAATACAATAAAGTTTATGAACTTGTCTTTACTGCTGCATAATTTATCTTTGAGAAATGATGCCACGGTGAACAACTGCTCTTTATGAATCTCTGTTGGGCTTCACTGGGCTGCAATTTTTATCACAGCAAGTAAACTGGATCAAGATCAAAGCACAGACTGAAATATATGTAATACATTTTTGTATTAACAAAAAATACTTAATTCAAATCTTAAGTAGTACTACACTTGGGTGTTTTCTTATGCTCTACATGAACTTCCCAACTAAAGTATTTTTGAGATATTTTACACTGAAAATGAAAAGAAACAAATTCCAGAACTGCTCACATTTCTTTCTGTTCAAGAAACTTTCCCTTTTCTGTTTCATTAGTTTCCCTCATCAAAAAACTCTGAACAAACCAAACCAAAAAAAGCCAGAACAAACCCCACAAATACAAAACCACGCTGCAAATTTAAAACAAACATAACTAAACCCCAGTAACCAAAGCCAAAGCTACATTGACTTCACTTCATGTGCCCTAGTGCTCATTCTAATTTGCTGAGACCACTTTCCAGCACTGTAGTTACACTACTCTAGAAAATGCTTATTTTTGAGGTGCGTGCTTCCTGTGAGGTCATCACGTTAACACGACTATGCAGCTGTTTGGTTACCAGACTATTATATTAATGATGGAGGTATGGGAAAGGCCAGCCAGAGGGAAAAGGTAAAGAAAAGAAAATAGATCAATGAATTTTTGTAACTGAAAAACGCCAGACAAATCAGACAGTATGAATCAAAAGGTGTAACTACACAGAGGGACATAGAGGTTGTGGAGAAAACTTTGTTGTCACTCCAGGCCCACAAGCCCACGCAAAACTGACATAAACAGTGGCGAGGAACAAACACAATGGAAGGGAGACCTACAGAATAACAGTCTGCCCTGATTTTTTGCCAAGGATGTGTTAGATCAATTTGTAGGGCACCTTTGTAAGAAAACTGTGAGACATTCAACGTAGCCTGGAAAAACACTGACAACCTGTAAGTACAGTAGGGCAGTTTTCATCCCTGAATGTTATCAACATTGGCCGAGTGGCATTTCTTCATGTATTTCTATATGACAAGGTAATTTCAGGATGCTGGATTACTTGATGAATTTCAACATTTCAGGAACGTCCTAGGCAATGGGCTATGTCATATTGATTTTGGTGAAAACAAGAAAATGAAAGAGGGAAGGTACATCCACACATAGGGTTTGTGAACTCTTGCAGTTAGTTAGAGGATGCAGCTGTTTCAGCCACCCAGGTCTGTGGGTGATGACCTACAGACTGAAGAGCCATTGGATGGCTGTCATCTTCTTTGCCAACATTTATGATGACCCCCTTTTCTCCATATCCTCGCAACACCTGCTCCCACTATAGTTTAGACAGAAATGCTGACATCCAGGATTTGCCTCAGGAAGAAGAAAGACTGAGCAAGAGAAAGTATGGAAAGAAGGAAGGAAGAGCTATGAGGACAGAAGAGAGATGAAGTGACACACAAAGCTTCATGTATGGAAAATTAGCTGACTCTGGCATCAGAAAAAGAGGACACCATCAGTATACTGCATGAAATGCACTGACAACTCTCACTTAGGTGAAGAAAGGGAACATGTAGAGAACGAAGCAACAGATGAGCATGCAGACCATGTGAATTCAGGGGAAGAATATGGGGGGCTCTTGACTGATGCAAGGCGCATACGACCCAAATGCTGTGCAAGTTCTTCTTAGTTTAAGGTTTTCAGTACCATTACTTCAAGACCAAGAACGTTCTGCATGAGTGCAGACTTCAGCAGACCCTTCCCCGTTTAAACATACATGGTGCTTGTCACTTCTTCACATCCATCTTTCAGTCACATAAGCTTCCTTAATGAAAAAATAAATGTTGCAAAAGGGAAGTATTAACATAGCCAATGCCAAGGACATTAATTTTAAAAATGCTATTTACTTTGTATCAGAGCAGCCATATATTTTGATCTCAAGCAGTTCTTAGCCTTGTCCAGATTCTGATTCCACGCTATAGAAACAAACTCCGTCCCGTCTTTCTTTCATACCCATGATTCATTCACTCAACATCTTTAGTACTGTACCCACTCCATGGGCTTCATGTATTTAGAAAAAGACAATAATTCTTATTGAAGCAAAAATGAGGGGTTTTTTTTTGTGCAAATCATGGGTAGTGACTTACTGTAAAGTACAGACACAGTACAGCTCAAACTACCTGCTTGAAGAGAGAAGTCACCTGGCTCCAACCACAACAGTTGGCCACACGCTTTGTGAAAAATTTGCAGCTCCATGAAGAGAGTGGGTGGGTCCCCAGTCTCAAGGGATAAGCACCAGGTCCAGGGAGCTGCCTACAACTGTAACTCAGTGTCTGCCTCTGAACATCCAGATTACATCCTAAGAGCGCAGACACAGGACCCTTGTGAAGATACCCACCTTCCTAATCTGTTGCCAAGCACAGTTGTCAACTCCATGTTTTCCCCAAGTAAAGACAAAAACTTACAAAGAGCACAAAACTACCAGTGAAGCACAAGGAAAATGTCAGTCCACGGCTACTCTTCATAGTTTTTTTTGATTCACCGAGAGAACTACGGAGCCAGGGTGGGA
This sequence comes from Phaenicophaeus curvirostris, assembly GCF_032191515.1. Lineage (NCBI taxonomy): Eukaryota > Metazoa > Chordata > Aves > Cuculiformes > Cuculidae > Phaenicophaeus > Phaenicophaeus curvirostris. The sequence continues at coordinate 22,335,818 of NC_091397.1, read as the reverse complement.
CAGCCCATGCAGCCTCTGGGACACAAGGGTGGTACTCTCAAGACACAGGGGACCTGGGTACCATAGCAGTCACTGTTTGAAATAAACCCACCATTTTCAGGAACAGGCAAGGAAGCAGAAGCAATTGCTCTGCCAGGAAATGTGCCAATAGATAACTTGGGAATACCCTGCATATGTGAACACAAGGTGAGTTTATTTCCACCACCTCACCATCCGCCCGACCCACAACTTCAGTCACTTGCTAGCAGATGCCATGTGAACTCTGCATTCTCATGCACTCATACCACAACACTGCCCATCTTCCCAGTGGGGTGTTCTGGCAGATGTCATATGCTAGGTCAGCATTAAAAGCCCTAGCTGATATCCTCTTCAAAACTCCTTGGCTTTCCCCATTCTCAGTCACTATGGCAACACCCATCATCCTGCAAACAGCACCATCTGACTCGGGGCTCGTTCTGCACTCATTCATCCAAGCTGTTCTAAGAATTGCTTCTTTTCCCTGTGCAATGTTTCAAAGAATTGAGTTTGACCCCGCACCTTTGACACAGTTCCACTGCCTCATGTCAAAAACCCACTGCTGCCCCAAACACATTCCCACTCTAGACTAGGCAAAAGAGCCAAAATCCAAACCAAACACAGAGCATGCTCTAAATAGACTGGAGGTAGATATTCTCTTGAAAACTCTCATTCTTGTGAGCACCTTTCTCTTGTAAAAGCATTGAAGATCAGCTGTAGATAGTCAAAATAAAAACAGTGAGGCAAGGACAAAATAGCAAGGTTTTGTTTTGATCTAGATTTTTTCCAGGATACATCTTTACTTGCTATTTTGTTTAATAGGGCTGTAACTACATATGCTATTATTCCTCACATTACTCCTGTATTTACATTAATCCTGACCTGGCCTGGGAGAAACTCATTTTTCACAGAATCACCCATGTTGGAAGGGACCCACAAGGATATCAAGTACAACTCCTACCTCTGCATAGGACAACCACAAAATTTACACTACGTGTCTGAGTGCATCGTCCAAATACTTCTTGAATACTGTTGGATTTGGCGCCACGACTACTTCCATGGGGAGCCTGTTCCAGTGCTCCACCACTCTCCGAGTCAAGAACCTTTTCCTAATATCCAACCTAAACCTGCCCCAGCATATCTTCCTGCCATTCCCTCGAGTCCTGTAACTGGTCACTAGAGACAAGAGATCAGTCCCTGCTCCTCCTCCTTCCCTTGTGAGGAAGCAGTAAACTGCTAGGAGGTACCCCTTCAGTCTTCCTCTTCTCCAGGCTGAACAGACCAAGTGTCTTCAGCTGCTTCTCATACAGCTTCCCCTCTAGACCCTTCACCAACTTTGTGGCCCTCCTCTGGACGCTCTGCAGTAGCCTGACATCCTTTTTATTCTGCAGTGCCCAAAACTCAAGGTGGAGCCACGAGTGGGATGATCACTTCCCTTGACTGGCTAGCTTGATGCACCCCAGGACACACCTGCTCTCTAGGCTGCCAGAGCACACTGTTGGCTCATGTTAAACTTGCCGTCAACCATAACCTCTCAGATCTCTTTCTGCAGGGCTGCTCTCCAGCTTCTTCCTCCTCAGTCTGTATATATATCCAGGATTGCTGTGTCCCAGGTGCAAAACCCGACACTTACCCTTCTTAAACTTCATGTGGTTGGTGACTGCCCAGCTCTCCAATTTGTCTAGACCCCTCTGCAGGGCCTCTTTGCTCTCAAGAGTGTCAGCAGCTCCCCCCCGTTTCGTGTCAGCAAACTTGGTTAGTAAACCTTCCAGGCCTGCATCCAGCTAATTTATGAAGATATTGAAGAGTACCGGTCCTAAGATGGATCCCTGTAAAACCCCACTAATGATTTAATTAACTTGACTCTGTTCTTACTGATATTTTACTACATTATTGAAATATTATTTCAGTACTGGCAACTTCAGATCGGATATTCTGACAGACTTTCTGAATATTTTTTTTATTTGGAAATTATTTGGGGAACACACTTCTGGTTTTTTTTTAACTCTGTCAGAACAATGAAAAACAGGCCAGGGGTTCACAGCTTCAAGGTAAAATAATCAGTACATAAAATAAAAACATTTTCAAGGAAGGCACTCCTCTGAAGGAGTCTTCCATAATTTTTGAAGAAATTAATTTAATAGTACTGCTCTTTATGTGTAAAGGGATAAATACTACAGATGTTACAATGGAAGATCTGTAACTTCTCTCAATACATGTGAAAAACCAACATTTTCTTTCTGAAGGAAAAAGTAATTTTTGTTGAGGCAGTATATAATTTTCCACACATAAATGTGTTCATCCAAACCCAACCTACATGTCTCTGTACCTTATGCTCAAATTTTCTCTCACTGCATTCAATACATTAAGTGCTGCCTAACTCCCACCTCCTGAATTCAGAAAAAAAATATTTTTTTCCTTTAAAAAATCTACCCTTTGAAATAGAACGTAGTCTTATTGTTATAGCCTACAAGTTAGAGGCTGAAAATAGCCATTAGTTAACAACCTACCCATTACCCTGTAAAGCACTAAAGATGTGTGAACCGCTGCTGTAAGGAAATTGCCCAAAGAAAAGGGCAGGGCACACTCCCTGTTCCAACCTCTTCTGGAGAACAAATAGGTACTGAGGATTTACCCTGCAGAAGGCCTTGCTCTTTTATCCTCCTGTGCTGGCTAACCTTTACTAGCCAGCAAATGAAAGACTGGGCCCCAGCACAGCCAAGGGTTTTGCATCCCTGCTCACATCCCTGCATCTAGGTCTGCACCTCCCTATGGACAGGGAGATGCTTGAGATTACTTAGCACACTGAAGGCTCTGCACCCTTAATATGTTGGAGGAATCATATCAAAGTGTTTGCTAGTTACTGCATTAAAAGAGGGAAGAGGATGTACTGAAACTTGCACTGTTCTAGAAGCATGAGGAAAAGAGACAATCCAAAATTGCTCAGAATAATTTTAAAGTCTATTAGTTCAAACTATGATCCCAAAATAATGATTGAAATAATCGAAAGTAGTCAGAGTTTAGCAACACAGTAGCATTAAAGGAAGTGTGGTCTACTCAAAGTAACGATGGCGAATCAAAATCACGCAATAGAAACCCAGAGTCCTAAGAGGAAAACAAGAAAATGAAAGCAAGAAACTAGAAGTTGGTTGTGCCTTTGATGTTTGTCCATCACCCCTCTCCCCCACCTACTGACTGGTAATGGAAGGAAAAGGCAGACAATATCCAAACCCTATCCTTTGAGTATTTGGTGCCCTTGATTTCTGGTTTTACTAATTTTCTAGTTTTCTGCTGTTACTGCACTTCCTCCCTATCTCTTCCCTTTGCCCAATCAGCTGATTCTCCTCATTTATCTTCCCTGTCGAGAACCTTGGCCCTTCCCATTGCTCTTCCCTTTCCAGGTTGTCAGCCTTCGCCTTCTTACTGGTCTTCCTCTTGTACCACTTTCTTCCTTCCTTTCCTTGTTATAATTTTATCACTTCTCTTTTTCTATACAAGATATTAATCTTTCCATCGATGCTCCCTTTTTCACTCTCAGGCGGTTGATCTGACTAGATGTGACTCTGTTTTGAGACATTTAATAGGAAAACGAATGACTTTTCTTACTATTTCCCTCAGCAGGTGGACATGCACTACGCAGAGGACATCTGCTATAATGTGTTTTAAGATATTGCCCTGGATCATTCAAAAAATATTTTAAAATAAGTATTTAAAAAGGATTTAGTATGAAACATTTCATCTAAATCTTTATGGGAATTGCAATAAGTTCAATTTTTTCCCTCAAAAAGCAGGCATGAAATAAAAGTTATTACTGACATCTGTCATATTTTAAATTCCTTTATAAAATTTAGTAGTGGCAGCAACAGATGTAGCATAAAACACTGTGAAACGATCTTCTTAATAGAGCATCCTTTAAGGAAAGCAGCTTCATCATTGACAGTCGTTTAGTAACACAGGAGGCAGCTTCCCAGAAGATATTCGCTGCTGTTATATTAGAGGTAATTAAACTATAAGATGATTTATTACCTTGCAGCCATGTAATTGAACTTTCTAAAGCCATTAATGCTACCTTATGAGAGTATCAGCAGATATGGAACATGATTATCCCCATCAAAACTGCATTTACAACACACAGAGCCACAAACCCACTTCAAAATACCATTTGCTGGCATAACATTAATATATTAAGCCACAAAGGATAGTGCACTGAAAGTAGAATTGCTGTCACCAAACATACTTCTCTCCTTCACCCTTTCCCCAGTGCTCCCTTTCCTGTGATTGACAGCGATTTTCTGAGAGTAAGTATTATCTCTAGACGAGAAAATCTGTGTACATAAAAAATAGTTTTGTATTAGTCCTATTGCAGCACTATTGATTATTAAAAGAAGATGTGGGCACTACATATATGGGGTTTTTTTTAAAGTGTATTTACGAGTCAAAACCCCCCTAGTTATAGAAATTCAAAGGGATATCCATGTCTTACATATTTTCCCCACCATATTAAACTAATCCAGCAAAAGAGATCCTTGGCATGTCATTTGCTGATTGATGAGTGCAGAGAGCTGAGACCCGAGCACGGAATTTTATTGCTGAAGACATTTTCATCTGCAGCCAAATCACCAGGGAAACACTTTGTCAAACAACTTCATTCTGCAGGGAGACTTTGTGACAATATTGGCAATTTAAGAATTTGTTCTACTTTTTTTGATAGGGTCTACCTGTGCATGATGAGAAATGTTTACAGTAGCACCGCAATTCATGCAGGTGTCCAGCTTAAGACCTAAGAAGAAGCGTTCCCCATTTCATTGGAACAACATGTAAAAAACAGATGATCACTATCTCTATTTTTTAAATATCTATTTATCTATATATAAACAAATTGATATATTTTTTGGCAGAGTTTAATACAAAACACTGTACTTTGATAATATCAATTGATCTTAACATTGAGCATCTGGAGGGCTACAAATTCTTATTTGTTTTCAAGTGTTTAAGCACTCTTTTATCTTTTTTTTGTTCTGTTTTCTTTTGTAAATGGAGGGAACTGAATATAATAAAGTGCTGCTTTTATACCATCAGGTTAGGCAAGACATACGGCTTCTAGTAGGACATCATGGGTTAACATATCCACACTTATCCTCTTGCTATTCTGAGAACTGCTAAGGAATCCGAGTCCTGCTGATTGTCTTGAAGCTTCTAATTATTTTCTGTGTTGAATGAAATTCCCAAGTTTCACAGTTTTTTACTGCGGTCACAGCAGAAGTGACCTACTATGGAATTTTCTCAGCTGAGTAACAGGCACTTGGCATTCTCAGCGGCTCAGCTACGCTGTCCACTGAGAACTGAACCTGATAAATCCAGAAACAGGGCTCTCCAATCAGGATTTATATAGAAAATTTACACATAATTCCTTTGTCCATAGATAAGCATAAGATAACAAATAAATCACCAAATAAGATGGTTAAGACTACCTGGCATACGATATAGCAGCAGAAACAAAGAGTATTACTATTTCCCTGCAGCTACAGGGATACTTTCAATCTAGCAGAACAGCAACAAACTTCCACCTTCAATTCAAAGTAAAACTCCAGTCTTTTGCATTTAACAGGGTTAGTGTTTCTCCTTGAGATTGTAGGGTTAAATCCTTTAAGCCTCATTGATAATTTTGCATCTGAAAATGGGGAGTTAAGCAGAATGATCATAATTTTTTCCAGAGAAGTTTCCCTAGGTACCGTGATGCCATTTTTATCTGGGCAATCTGCCAATGGTATTGTTCCATTGCCTAATTTAAAGGAAGGGGGATCAAGTGTTTAATACCAGCTGTCAGTCAGCTTGCAAATAAAAGGCTTTCATCCAGCACTGAGCATCCATTTCCACCACTCCTGTCACTGCAGGATCCACTCAAACCCCTGCTGCTGCCCATCTTCCTGATGCTGGCCTTTGGTAACACACATAGAATTATGCTTTAAAAAATACACACCATGCCATATGTATAATAAGCAAAAATAACGCGGAAATGTGCTCTGAGCAGGTTACCACCAACTTCATCACCTTTTTTTAAGCTACACACACATTTTAATAGGTAACTCTTATGAAACCTGTTTCTCCATTTCACCTACTCTTATTTGAAACCCTCAGATCAAGTCCCACCTCAGACAAACCACCCCCTTTGTTTCTAGATACATTCTGGCAGGGATGAAAGCTGAACGATTTGGTGTGAGATTTTAAAATTGCAATTCTTCATACCTGCTGTTTCATTTGCTTTTTTTTCATAAAAGCTGAGTTTAAAAATCCCAACATTCTTTCCTGCACCACAAACAGCTTAGCAAAAAACAAATGGGTGGGTCTTTTACTGGCTAAATTACTTTGTGAGTAGAGCCACATGTCTACCAATCTCATCTGAGACCATCTACACATCTTCCTACATGACCGCTGTGCTCTCTTACAAGGGACGAGTCCCTAGTGCTAAGCTGCTTTTGGAACAACTTGGTGAGGGGAGTGCCTGGTGCCCCGTTCACTTGTCCTTGGTAAGAAAGGTAGAAATGACTCCTCTGGGATAGGTATCCTCAGTCTGACACTACTGATCTTTTTCTAGCAGATCACTTTTAAACTTTTTTTTCTCCTGGACCTCTGCTTTGTGATGTATGTCTTGTTGATCTCTGGCTGGTTACTACACCTTGAAAGTTCAAATGGCACACAAATAAATAAAGCCCAGACAGTAGTTCTGATAGTCCAGAAATCTGAGAGCACAAGGACAGGCTGACTGGATGCTTTGCCTCACGGCTGCAAGAGGAAGGGTTTTTCCCTTCCTACCAGATTGTATGAATACAGCTTGTTACAGGCACTGCTGTGTTAGTGTGACAGGTTTACAACGCCTTGGCTTGCTCAGCAGTAATGATCTTTCAGCATCCCCATCAGATCAATGCATGGCTTTCCTCAGGGCTCACTCACTGAAACACTGGTCAGGAGGGAATGTAACTCTGCAGAAACAGCATCCAAATCAGATACTGCTACAGCAAGAGACACCGGGATGCTTCCAAAGTTTCTTGATTCAGTACGCTCCAAGGATGCATCTCTGACCCTTCACAGACCACATTGCAGCACAACTTCTCCTTGCATTACCTACACTTGTTGAAGATTTTGACCATGTGATCCAGATTTGTTGCAAGTCCTTTCCTGCCACTGAGTGGTAATTTTTGGCAAAGTCTCACCCCATCTGGTCTTTGCCACTGGCAAACAGAAGACAGTGGGAGGCAGTTAAGGTATCGTCCTGAACATACTTTGACAAACTGCAAATGGCAAGAAATCATGCGACATCTCATTACCATAAAAACATGCTGTTTTTTACTCTCTCCTACATGTAAGTGTAGCTACATGTAGCTTATCACTAAGACCTGTTAAAAAATGAAGACAAACATCCAAGAAATGACAGCTCAGCTATTATTATTGGGTAACGAGTCATTTCTTACAGAGCCTGCAGTGCAACTCCTCTAGACACAAAAAGGTGTTTGAGTGGAGGGGCAGAGAAGAAGAGGTTTGATCTTTCTTTTTCTTTTCTTTTCTTTTAAAAAAAACTACTTCACTGTTACAATCTCAGCTGGTAAAACTAAATTTCAGTAACTATATATCTGGTCCTTTTCCTTTATATTTAACCTATTAAGTTTTTATCCTCTTGCTCTATTCAGGAGTAATATGTGAACAGCATTGCTATTAGTCCAAAGGGAGTTGAGAAAGTAATTATTCAGCTACCTTAATCATAGAGGCAGGCAACACAAATAAGAAGTAATTTCTTATTCCAGGGATAGTAGAAAGCCTATCCCACAATTTGGAAGTTGTTTCTCAAGGAATTGAAATTTCATGGCTGAGAATTACTAATGTGAAAACACGAAAATACCTTCTTTCCACGTGTCAAACACAAGGCATTAACACTGCACATGTCTGAGTCCCAAATGCGAATTCATCAAAGTGATACTACCTCTTTCAAACCTGCCTTCTCTAAGATGGAAGACCTGACCAAGCTGTGCTAACATCGCTCCACCTCAGGAAGCTGAACCTCAACTTCATAAAGAAATGTCAGGAGCCTGCTGCAATGGAATTATTACCTAACAACAAGCTTTATAGTTTCACCTAAAATACATCAGTTCAAATGTAAAATAATTCAAAAAGAACTGCCTGCCATTCAGTGCACACAATTTCTTAACAATAATTTACCCTCCTGATCCATTCTAAAAGAAAGCAAAAGCCAGACTGCTGGATGGCAAGAGCAGCCAACATCAGGAGGAAATGAACAAAGCTGGAAGCTGATGTGGTTTGCTTGCTGGGTGCCATTGCTGGGGGGAGTTACACAGTGAAGGTCATCAGAGAGCAACTGCAATCACTGCATTTTCAATCCTGCTTCAGAACTATTATTTAATGCCTAATATACAGATGTATCCATCTCAACACCAGAAATAGTGTGAAATTAGGCCTCAGTACTTATTCATGAGAACAAATTTAAGCAATTCTTCTTTTCAGGATTACAGGCTTGATTCTCCTCTCGCTTGCTCACACATAGAAAAGGAGTAATTCTGCTAAGGTCAACGTCAATGCAAGAAAGGGACAAGTCATTCCTTTACCATCGGTTTGTACGGAAACAGAAGAAGCGGTTCTCAGCCAAGGTAGCACAGACAACAGAAAGCAGTGAAGAAGCAGAGCTACAAGTTTCAGCTGCACAAGACTGATGAGTGTACAAGGACATCAGCAGATAAGATTAAAATCCACTGGAATGTCTGCAGTGAGGTTTAAATTTAATTAACAAGATACAAGATTCAGATGGATAGACACGAACAAAAATAGACAAAATGACACGAAACCCTGAAGTTCCCTTATTTCCACTGCAGAAAATAACTGAAAAAAAGTGCAATGGATATGCTAGAGGTTTGGGGATTAACAGTGGTTTCTACAATCCTTTTACTTCCCTGTGAGGGAGCAATTTTTCCATTCTTCCAGTGACAACCTCTTTGAAAGACAAGAATACTCTTCAGCTCCACAAGGTACCAACTTAAACTGCCCCTTTGGAAGGCTCAAACATGGATGAGCACCACAGAGTTCAGGGAATGTCAAACCTGAAAAACCCTATTGAAATCTTGACAGTGAACACTGCAGCCTCACATCCACTGGCAATCAGCTAGACAGAAGAAGGAAGCATTATGTTTGCAAGAAATTTTATCCAGAGGTACAAAGCCAGGATGATAGCACAATGACAGCTGTCAACGTGGACAGACAATACATTTCAGAATCAGAAGAGTGACACAGCAGCCAAGTCACACTGAACAGCACAGCAAAGATCAGCAAATGAACGGCCAGGACCAATACCAGGGATCTGCAAGTGAAAAAACATGAGGGTAATAACTCTTCCCCATACCTGCTCTCACTCCTCGCTGGGAATGACTCATTTTTAACTTGATAGGATCTGAAGAAATCCCACAAGAACAGAAGAAACTTGTTTTGCAAAGTTTAAAATACATTCTAGCTTTAAGGATAGGAAAGCATGAAGAGGCCTGGATAATACAATAAAAAATGGAGAACTCAGTTTTACCAGTCTCTCTTAAGGAAGAATTAGCAACTTTGCCTTTTAAGACACTATAATCAAATGAGCTCTGACCTCAGAAGACATGGCTGAGCTTAACTTACAGATCTATCACAAATACACAGTGATGCAGCAAGGCAGCCTTTTTTTAATTAGCCATGCACCCCCAGAATATAGGAAATCACCAACTGTAAGCCAGAAAAAAATGGAATACAGAAGGCTACACGGGGCCAGAGGATTTGACACTGGAAAGATCCCTTTGAGGCTGGATCTGTGCAGTATGAAGTACTATGCTGTAGCCCCAATACATCTTTTAGATTTAAGTGGCCTGTGAATACTGAAGAATGTGAAGAAAGGTTTTACCCTGCATTACATCTACTTACTGACCTGTTGGGGCTTTAAAACAGCATCTCTCCTGAGCCTGCTTGGCCAGGCCAGTGCCCCAGATATCCCAGTAAGCATCCCCCTCTGGGAGCCCATAACATCTGCATGGAGTTGACTTGGGGAATTTATGTCTGAGTCTGTTAATGACCTAAGTTCTCAACTCCTCTAATTTAGCAAGTCTATGGCATTACACGAAGAGATTTCAAAGGTTAAAAATGCAGCTTCTGAATTATCTGGACCACACCTTCGCTGCTTGAAAATAAGCACTTTTTTCTTCCTTGAGAATTACTTTTATCCTTTGCTTGGCTGCTACCAGCATGTGATAACCATCAGGAACACCTGTTTGGGAAACCAGCAACTGCCCCTCAAAAATGCAGTGAAAATACCACTCTTTTGCAGAGGATTTTCTAAAAGCTGGCTATTTAGGCTGCTTCCAGCCTGCACGAATACTCTTCTCCAGCAGGAAATGCAAGAATTTTTCTATATCAGGATCTCATCTGTTTCACTGAAATTCCCCAATCAGTACTTAAGAATGAAGTAATATTTTAATCAGAAGCCTATTCTGTGAGCTGTCTGCCCTCAGGTCTGTATCATTCATCTCTCAGGATACAGGTTTCAGTTTTCTCCTCCAAAGAGGTTAACAGATTGCTGTAATTGGATCACCCCAAGAGAAGTGCTTTAAGCACCAGAGCAGCCAGAAACAGAACCCAGCCCATGCTCTGAGCAATTAAAGACTTTCCCCTTATTAAATATTGCTAACAATGCGTTTTAAGTACTTCAGGGCAAAGTATGATTTAAAGAGTTAATTCACTTGTATCTTGCTTTGAGGAAGAATCCCCTGGCATTCAGGCTAAAACTGTCCACATCCAACGTAGTAATAAGCTATGAGAAACCACTCTGACTAGTGTACTCATCTTACAAACATCTGCAGACTGTTATGATCCTGTAATTAACTTACTCCCCTTTCTGCATTACCAGCAACAGCTCATGCCAAGGCACCCCAGCTTTTCGTGTGTCTTCTGCTTTATTTGCAAGACTGTCTCCTCAATTATTTTCTAAAAACACTTCATGGAAATGCACACATAAGAAAAGATGTCTTTAGTGACCTCTGACCTTGTGAAATCTGACTGTATTTTTCATCATTAAGAAAGCACACCTGATTCCGCATTCTTTCTATATCCTTTTATAGTTTTTTTGGGAGGATTGTAACAAGGTCACAAGGCATCATACTGCAATTACAAGAAGAAAACAAAACTACTTTCAACTAATCATTCACAGTCAGTTAAAATGGACATATCTAAACAACATACAAAGCTATGTGCAATGTCATCTTCAGTTAGATGGAGAATTTCTACTAGACACAGGGATATCAGAGGCAGATCTAAAAAGAAGCATATATCTGTAAGTGAAAACATTGTTACAGACTCTATCACAATTAAGACTTATCAAAGTTTCAATGTGAATATGCCTTATACCTTTTAATTCTCAAAAGACTGAAATAACCATGTAGAATTGGTGAATATTTATTGTGAGTTGAATAATCAAACAAGGGTAAATATATATATGTGCAATTTTCTGTCACGGCTGTGAAAAATTATGTGAAAACTTCTAGCTACCAAATCAGATGAGGCGTTTCAGTATTACAAGCTAAACCGAGGCCTTCCCCATTTTAACAAAATTGAATGTATAAACTCTGCACTGCCAAAACTCAATTGTTATCTCTTGATACCACTCACAGATATAAAGAGTCTGTGGGATGGCCCAGCACCACACAACAGCAACCTACAGTATGCATAGCATGGGAGTAAGTCCCACAGTACCAACCATGCTGAATCAAAGCTGATACATCTGGACAATATCAGTTAAATTCATAAACACAGTGACTCACTGGAAGGATAATAAGATATCATCTGTTATTGAATCAGGATGTGCGATGATGGATACGCTTCAGTTAGGGGGAGAATTTCTACTACACACAGGGATATCAAAGGCAGATCAAAAAAAAATATTTACTGCCTTCAGATGGAACACAAATATTATATCAAAAGCATTTGCTATATCACTTAACCGAGGCAAAGATATAAAAACACTTTTAACGTGTCATCTTTTAAAACCAAGTCTTCCAGAAAAATCCAGTTACCAAAGAATATTTCCTCTATTTCCTGATGGTAGGATTTTGAAGCAATGCATCAATCAAAACTGTTTCTAAGAAGTAGGACTTTTCTTTTTGTCTTTTGTTTTTAGGGTAGGGAGAGAGTACCAAGGTGAAAAGGACAAAAGACCCATTCATTAAATTATGCGCACACATATTGTTTACATATAGACTGTCAAGAAAGCAAAAAAATATCATCATCACCCAAGTGTGAATAAAATATTTAACTATATTGAGAGTTCCTGTTTTAAAGGCACCAGAATTACCCCTCACACCAAAGCACTGTTCTGCAGATTTGAGGGACAACTTTGAAATGCATTTGTCACTGAACCAATTCACCAGAACTAGCGAACTCATTCACAAAATAAAACCATTTAAACTAGCAGCACCTACAACACTTGTACTGAAAGGAAGAAATACTTGCTCACAATTTGAAGTGTGCAAGACATGGAGACAGAAGATGGCAAAAAAAGCTGTCTTAAAAATATTACCACAATCAGCTAGGACTGTTATGTCAAACATGGGGGGAGAGCTCCCTGGGAGCAGAAGCACCAGTGAAGCATTCGTCCTACATTAAGCCCTGCTCCCAGTGCATGTTATTTACATGCCAAAACACTCTTGCAGCATGCTAAACGTGGGAAGAATGACTTAATGACAAATGGTATTTCTGCAAGAATACATCCCTCTTAAAAGCGCACTCTTTAAATCTAACTACAGATCTAATATATTTACTAGAAACTCCTTTGAAAACCTATGATTTCCCAAAGCCCGGCTTTATGATCGCTCCTCTTCACAGACAATGTTTTCAGCAGATTCTGAAATAACTTGCTGGCTTCCAACATAAAATCTAAGCACATCTCCCAAAGCATCAAAAAATATAACCAATAGATAAAAGCACTTTATCTGACTTTTAAAAATACTGCTGTTAAGAGTTACAAATCCAGGAAACATAAATAAGAACGAGGGCCAGTAGGTGTTGTTAAAAAAAAACTTCCATATATTTAAAAAGTTGCTTTGAAGCTCCTATAACTCTGTCAAACTGGAGGAGAGAGATTTTTATAGGTACAAGAAAAGTATTTCTTAAGTTCTAGGTGTTTCAAAACTTGCCTAAAAAAACTATATGCATGCTGACCATTTGTGAAAACAAGACGGATGAAGGCCCTTACATTATCTAAGGTGCAGAATATAGTTCCAAACAGTACAGGATCTGATGAACAAGTCACCGCTGGCAGGCTGGGCTGTGGATTTACAGCTCATGAGCTCTCACACATATCCTCCAGCCACACAGCAGATGACAGGCGGCTTTTACTGGAGGGTTAAAGTACGTTTGCCTCAGGGTACGAGAGAACATTTTGGCAGGTCCCAGGGAGCAGCTGGTACACTGGAAGGTAGTATGACCCTGTATCTCACCCTTGCTCTGAGCCTCAGCGCTGAAGAAAGAGCAGTGAAGCAAATTTGAAGCAGCTGAGGTCTTAAAAATCGCTTCCAGCCCCGAAAGCTGAAGTGGCCCTGAATCAATTGTAGCCTCTCAGGTGATTGTAGCATTTATAGAGTGACTCCGTGCAGACCACAAATCAGCAACCTTGCACAAGTAGACTGCATGTATCCATTCCAAATCAGCAGGAACACAAAAGGTACCAGAAGACACTACATCTCTGAGGAAAACAGGGCTTTTCTTTTACCAGCACTATCCTCTGCTAAGGAACCAGTTCTTCTGAAACAACAACTTGGTGGGGAGCAAGCTCCAGAGATGCTACTTCTCTGGGACACCTCTCAGCACACTACAACCGCTAGCTCCATTTCTGCTAAATGCCACTTGAAGTATATGGCCCTCTCTGCAATACATACAGACTATGTCAAACAGATGGCGTATATATGAAGATGCATGGACAAGCGTAAAAAAGGGGTATTCTCACCCACAAGTCTTGATTAATCTCCTCTTTGGCTATATGTCACTCCCTCCTTCTGCCACCCACAGGTGACTTCTACACAACTTTCTTCCAACTCCTACCCTCTCAACACCACTAAGTTTTTCTGTCCACAGAGCTTTAGGTTGATCCATGCCCAACAAACTCAGTATTATACATTCACTCAGAACATGAATACTCATGGGTTTCATGCAAGGAATCTCCAGGAGACTGAGATGCAGCTCCTTTCCAAAGGCAAAAATTGCACCTGAAAGGGTAATGGTATAGCCAGATGCAGTGCTGCCATTATCCAAATCAATGTGCCAGCTCCTGTATGGTTCACGCATCCCACTTTCCTTTCCATGGGAATAATGGTGAGGGGGATTAGAAGAGGAGTGGTCTTGCCTTGAAACAGCAGCGAAATGAAGCGGGGATGCATACCTGGACAGGGAACTTGGAGGCTTGGATAGAACAGCACTTTCTCTGCTACATTGGTCTGCACGCATTTATGCTGCTGCCATGGGAATTAAGCAGTAGGAGAGATTCTCTACAAGCTAAGTGTTGGACTAGCTGCACATTAAGAATTCAACTTTAATATAGATATTTCTTAATGACCCTAGAAGTAAAAGGAACAGGATGCTACATGAAAGATTTCTTTGAACATGTTCTTTTATTGCAGCATTGTGTGCTATCAACTGCAGGGCTCAATGAGTCTTTTTTGACCTGCACAAACATTCATTCTTGGCAGATCCTCTTCTCTTCTAGCCATCACTTTTAGAGAATTCCTGACCTGGGGTCATACCTAGAACACCTTACTTAACAGGACTTTCTTTTGCTGGTTTCTCTAACTGCTTCTGGGACAAGTTTACACTATCCATTTCTACAACCGAATAACATGTGACAAAACCCAAACCACCTCCCTCTTTCCTTCTCTTTGTTTTACATCTGCCCCAATTATTTCTCATAGTTCTTGGATTATGAGAAATACAGAGTAAAGTTCCTTATTTTACAGTTCTCTAACACATCCTGGCTGATTGTTTCCTTGGCAGGATGAAGAGTTATGTCTATTTCTGCACATTGGTACCTCTTGTCTTATACCTTTCCATTGAATACACAGGTTTCCAACATTAATTATCTTAATCTAAATGCCTGCCCTTCCTAACTAGGTAAAGCCACAGAAAGCCTATAAGCCTCAGTCTGCACCCGTCCAACTTTTTCTGCTATAATTCTGATCCAAAATTGGAAATGTTGTTTTGTCACCTGATGGACTGATTTTCCACTGTTCTTTTCTATATAATTCCAGGCTGAAAAGACTTTGTTGTAATTTTACAGATGTGTACTACCCAAATCACTTTTAGACACAGGTATGCATAATCTAACCTAATACATATATTGAAAGTTAAGGAATGAAAGAAATTGTTTCACAGGCTTCAGTGACTTCTAAGACAAAACCAGCATTTTCATCGTGACTGAATACAATTTCTGCCCAAGGAAATCCAACAGAAAAAAAGGAGAACGAAGCATTATATTTTTTTCTTTTTCTAAATTAAACAAATCCTCATGTGTCACCATCTCTCTGCTTGCCCCTTTTAGGTCATGCTGCCCTTTCATTGAGGAACAGACTCAAGCCTTTGCTGTGAAACAAACAAACAAAAAGTATTTCCCAGAGGAATAATTCCATCCCTCTCTAGGTAAGTCTTCTCCCGCCTTTACATTCCCATATTATTCTTGAGAGACACTGACAGCAGACTGAAGGCTCTGTCACACAAAAATTACATCTACAGAAGACAGGAATTCAATCTAGTAATACTTCTTTCTGACTGGATAAATTTTTTGTACACCCTCTCCTTAAATGGAAAGTGTTTTTCTCTTTCTAATCAGTTTCATCTTTTGGCAAAATGAGCCTCACAATTTCAAAGAAGGATTGTGAACGAGATGGTTTATTGGAGAGGAAGACGATAGCTACTGGCTTTCTGACTGTGAGGGAAAAGTAGCACAATTAAAAAATTAGCCTTTTTTTTACTGGACAGAAAGACTACAACAGACAGCTATTTGCTAGAGTATCTGCGAAGACTAAAACTGTAACTCTATCTTCTAAGAATTTTTACAATTAAAATGAGAGAAAAATGAGTCTCTGAAAAGGAAATTGCATTAGGTAGAGAACAGTGTTTTATGCTGAATATAACATTTCTGACCACAGAATTGAACCAGTTCCATTGCAAGTGTTTAAGGACAAGCAGAAAAACTGCCAGGGCTGTCCAACATACTCCTGTTCCATCACAAGAGATCTACCACAACACAAAACATTCGTACTTCAGAGCTGGTATTGTTACTCTGAACATGTTTCACTAACAAATAAAAACACTAAATTCTTAGAGGTTTTGGGGGTTTTTTAATTAATTTAAGTAGCGAGAAATGGTACTGAGCAACAAAGAAAACCTGCCATCAAAAAAAACCCCAAGATAATTACCAAAAGAACACCTCGCTCAGCAACACTGAAAAATAAGAGCAATAAAACACGCATGGTTTTCCTATAGACAGTATATATAAACTTCTCATTTTATATTTTATATATACTTATTTTACCAAACACACTTTCTGGTTAAATAAAATAAAGTTATTTGAAACAGTTTACATTTAAAATTCTTTTACTTTAAAACACCCTGATGTGACAGCCAAGTTTTACAATGTGATAAAGCATTGTGTGTTACTGAGCAGAACTACTCTTCAGAGCATCTCTCCAACCTTACCTTTGTGTGCAACAATGCACCTAAAGCTGAAGTCTGACAAACAATACCTGCTTGGCCATCTCTTACTGCTTAAGTGGTTTAATAGCATTTTGTGAACACAACTACATTATATACAAATACTTTGTAATTTATTTTGGCAGTGATGTGTACAGAGCATAGAGTTAGCCACAGCAAATGCTTTTTTTTTTTCTGAAAGGAAAATTACAATTGCTTATTCTTGAAGCTTGTATTTTACACCTTTTCGAACATAAGCAGATAAATTTTCAGTGTCATTGTTGCAGAGATTTCCTCCTATTTTTATTTTCTACTGACAGAATATTCAAAGCTGACAAATGTTGTAGAACAGACATAGTTATTAAAGGCTTCAATTTACAGCAAATAGCGACAGCTTGCTTTTGCTGCTCATAAACCAAAATTCTAAGAGGTGTAAATAGAAGGAAGGTGGCAACAAAACACTTGGATAGTTCTTTAAATAATTCTACAAGTAATAGTAACATAGAGTAACACACTTTCATTGTGTGCATCCAACATCATCAGTTTATGGATCTTGAAACAGCCCTTTCCAATTTGACTTAACCCCCCTGTCCCCTCTCCCACCCCGGTACCATATGCTTAAGTGAGCAAAAAGACCCAAACCATAAAACGTGCAATATGTTTAAGCACACCTCTTTCAAACTCCTGGGCTTTGCTGTTAAATATCACCACTGCTCTTAACTGACATGGTATACAGGTATACAGGTTAACTGACATGGTGTACAGGTTTGATGAAGTGATGTCTCTCACCTCTCTAGCTTCAGTCCCTAAAATGGTTATTTCTCTTTCCTCACTCCCCTCTCTTCCCCTACTACAAAACATGGGTAGCAATTACTACTGAAGTTTTTCAAAACTCAATGTTTCTATTTATTTTTCAATAATTATTTCAGCACACAGGCCTCTGAATCAGATTAATTTTAAGCCTTTCTGCGCAACAGTGATGTAGTTGTCTAAGATGACGAGGATCCCTGGGAGCATAGCAATCTCTCTGCTTAGAGATGGCTAATCAGTTACATAAAATATTTCTGATATTAAATACTGAATTGCTGGCTGTGTATCCTGTAAATCAATACAATTATAAGGTTGAATATGAAGGACAAGGAACAACAGTACCTGCCACTTCATGGCAAAGACTGGCAGAACTCAACTATGATGAGGAGGGCTGTTAACACTTTGCATTTGGAATGTTCTGGCATTACTGCACTAGCCAGCACACATACTCTGCCCAACCTCCACACATGCATGAAGGCTGAGGCAGCTGGAATGTGTTGGAACTCACGTCACAAAGGATCTAGACCTGGTTTGTGGATAGGCAGCATCCCCTGTGAGCTTATGGGGGTTGATGTCCCCAGTAGTAAAGAGTACTGGCACAAGAAAAGGTGATTTACTAAGTGGCAGAAGTGAAATATGGAAGGCTAAATCATCTTACCACAGCTGAGATCATAAACAAACATGGTGAGTAACTATTCAGTGATTGCAGAGTCCTGTGACTCTAACCCGGCAAGTCTGATAATACATTTAACTTTTTTTGAGATATCCCTTTATTTCTTCCCCCTGAAACAGCTCTTACTGGGCAAACATTTTTCCCCACATATTCAGCTCTAACTCTGAAAAGGCCTCCCTGTGCTTGAAAAACTGTGTTAGTAAGTCTGTATTTTGCACAACTGACAGTAAAGAGTTTTGCATAATTTTTCTTTTCACTGCACTGCAAAAACTCCCAGCATAAACAAAGAACAATACACACTGCTTTACCCTCAGCATCAGGTCTCTTTTTTCCCCTTTCAGATTTTATGTCACTATCTTTAATATTTATTCATTTAAATATTATGTGCTTACACAATATTTATGCACCTAAAGCACAGCGGACAGACCTGAAGATCATCCAGTACCACATAGCAACAAAGAGGGTGTTAATTATTACTTCAGTAGCTTTAGGGAGAAAGAAAGCATAAGGTATTTCCTTCTTTTTTTTGGAGGTGGGAGAGAGGAGGGGAAAGGAAGGGTGAAGAAAAACATAGGAAGAAACAGAGTCAGAAAAATAAGGCTGACAGGACATTGAGAACTCATCTACTTCAATCTTCTGCCTCATGACAGGATTAACTCTACCTTATCTTGAGATCTTTTTAAAGATCTTTAAGGTCTCCATTGGCAGCAGAAGTCAATTAGAGTCCATTTTTCTGTATTCTTACTCAAGGGCACACTTTTTTCCTTTCCTCTTCTTCAAAGACTTGTGAAATGTTTGAAAACATTTCAACATTTACTTCTGCAGGGCAAACCCCTTGACTTTGTCCATCTTCCCTTGTATGTGAACTTTTCTAGCCTGACTTTGCCTGTTATTCTGCTTGGACCTTCTCTAATTGGTTCCCATCTTTCATGCAGCTGGGATAGGTACTTTAAAATAGGACTGATAGAACTGAGGATAGCAGGTGCATTACTTCTCCCATGTCACTTAAGACACTTCCCCAGCGATGTGGTGGTATTTGCTGACCCTCTGTGGTTCCATAGCTCATTCTGCAGATCAGTGCTTAGCAGTAATACCCAACCATGCATTTCTGTAGCCAGGACTTTACTATCAGCTCTGCTGAACTGCAGGCCTTTTTCTGAACCGCAGGCTATTCTTTTCAGGACACAATAGTGGTAGTAGTATCTAAATTTAAAATGTCATTTTTATTTCTCAAAATAATCAAAGGTGGATTTTTAAAATTGTAGCTCTGTCTCCTGTACTGTTCTCTTCAACTCTGCTTTATCAACCACTTTATTGTGCTGTCACACCTACAAAAAAATAATTGCCTACTGTTCTCGAATACACAAGTTCCAAATTTTTCAGAGGAACATTTTCTTATAGAAATAAACTGTAAGACTAAACAGTCAGTAGGCAGGTAATACAGTAAGTAGAAGAAAGAAAAACAATTTGTGTTATAAACATCAATATGCTCTCTCCTTGTTATTCATAGTATCACGTATATCTTCATTTTCCTATATTCTTAGCTAGCAATTGTGTATATTGCAACCTCAGGATCAAGCAGTAGAAGGGAATGTGCTTCGATATTTGTACAGTACAGCAACAACTTCTCCCAAACAAGCAGGGATGGAGTAAAGAGCAACTGACTTGCACTATGAGAAGGGATTAAAGACAGCACCCAGAAAAACTCTGCTTCAGAGATCTGCTAAAACTTCTGGTTTGTCCTACAGCAATACTGGCTATTCTAGGAAAACCAGCCAGTGCCTTCCTGTAAGTTTTCCTTAATTAGATTTGGCTCAAGAAAGAGGCTGAATACTTGAAAGTGTTCTCAAGCATTTATGGTTATTCTGAAAGGTCATTTTCCAATGCAGACACTGATTCCACAGAATCACAGAATCATTAGGTTGGAAAAGACCCACAGGATCATTGAGTCCAACCATTCAATCACTAAATATCAATCACTAAACCATGCCCCTCAGCACCTCATCCACCCGTCCCTTAAACACATCCAGGGAAGGTGAATCAACCACCTCCCTGAGCAGCCTGTTCCAGTGCCCAATGATCCTTTCTGGGAAAAATTTTTTTCTGACGTCAAGCCTAAACCTCCCCTGGCGGAGCTTGAGGCCATTCCCTCTTGTCCTGTCCCCTGTCACTTGGGAGAAGAGGCCAGCACCCTCCTCTCTACAATGTCCTTTAAGGTAGTTGTAGAGAGCAATGAGGTCTCCCCTCAGCCTCCTCGTCTCCAGGCTAAACAACCCCAGCTCTCTCAGCCATTCCTCATAAGGCCTGTTCTCCAGCCCCTTCACCAGCTTCGTTGCTCTTCTCTGGACATGCTCCAGAGCCTCAACATCCTTCAAATCTGTAGATAATCTCTGTAGTTTTCTCTGCAGTAGTCAGAGGCACTACTCTGATCCAATAAAGTGCTAAAACTAATGCCCAGCAGGTATAGGCATCTATAAGAGAATACACAGCTATTCAATGAACTACAGAATGTCTCCAATGCAGATGCCCCATGCAACAAGCACAGTAAAGACAAACAGAGAGTCAGAGCTCTAGGGAGTGTAAAACTGTAATGAAATAAAACATAAGTTGGCTAATATGAATAAAGTCATGGGCAAACTAAATTTTGTTGCAAAACCTTGGGAATTCTTCCACCAGAAACCAAATAAATTTTGCAGCAATTTGGCTTTGAATCCTGATGCTGTTTCCTTCACAACACACTGAAGGTCTGGCCTCTCCCCACTGTCCAGAGAGCAAAGAGCATCGTTTCCCTCTGCATATGTTACTCCTGTCCAGTCCATACCAGAAGTTATTGAAAAGCAGCTTTCCCTTCGTCACTGCATTGTTCTCAGCTTTCTATTTCTCTTTAGTTGGTTTGGCTCAACCACAACCTGATACAAAAGGACCATCTCCTTTTCCCCTCCCAGTCTCATTTCCTCAGCTCTATAAATGACATGGGCTTTATTATTCCATTTACCCATTTCCCATATAGTAAACTCCTGCTGTTCTTCCACCAACCCATATAGGGGCAAATCTCTCCTGACATGCTATGACAAGGAATTGCCACATTATAAGACAACATTTTCAATTAAGCTCCGTTTACATTGTGAAGCATGTAACCAGTTGTCAAAAATAATAATGAAATTATAAAGCAATCAGGAAGTTTTTATTGCCTTTGACATTGTTTTGTCTTTCAGACTTCTTAGTTCTCAAGATCAGGAACTGTCTTGTATTTAACTCTCACCCAGGACATTTTGGTAGCATCCACAATCTAACAATCATAACACCAATAAAAGCAGTAACACATTTCAAATGCTGTACTTAGAGATTTCATGTTCCAAAGGCTTCAGTCAATTAATGGAAAAATCAATGTTGCCACTAATCGCTTTTAGAGTTGGCTGGTTCTACCCCTTTGAATATGATGGTTATATTTCCACCCACTGGGTAAACAACCACAATATAAAAATCATTTGCGTCATTTTTAGAAAACACCAGCACAAATGGAAGTGATCTGCATGATGGGCAAGATCTACAGCATGAGGTTTTTTTCAGTGCATGTGCCAACACTGAAAAAATCCTCTCTTGAAACTCAGGATGGGAGCAGGGTATTAGGAAAACAAACCCTTAATAGAACCCTTTCTCTTTAGCTATAACACATTTTGAACTTCCTCCACCACTTAGTCAACAGAATTAGCAATAAGTAGAAATCCTAAAGCGAGATGGATGGTTTAGTTACTGTCAGTAACATATTTCAGAGGTCTGTAACAAATAGCAGCATCAAATTAATAAATAATGTTCAAAGCCTAACAGCCGGCTTCCCCAACAGTGCGAAAATATGTAAATGTTACATCGCTCTACTCTTCAAACTGGCTCTCCTTTCATTCCTCAGAGACTCTTCTGTCAGAATAACAAGCTAAAAACAAAATATGAATGACAACTGCACATACTTAACTGATTGAGAACACAGAGTGAAACAGTAACTGTATTAATCTCGTCTCTCAAAGAGGCTGTCTTAATTCTAGGCAGAAATATTGATTTTCATCTCGTCTACTGCCGCGTAGATTGATAATCGGTGTTCAAAATCTATGCAGGAGTGCTTTCCTCCAAAATGGCCACCTTCTGCACTTTCCTTAGTTCAGTGAGGACACCTAGAATTTCATACTTAAAACCCATTAACATTGTCAAAATCCTCCACTATTTCTGTACATCCTTGACAAACATTTGACTTGTGAACTTTCAGTACATGTAAAATCATGGCCTAAAGACATGAGAAAAACATAAGTGTTATCAGTGACTTCAATCTTGATCTAAATTTTTTTCAGTGAAGCAAGTATTCATCATATTGAAGTGAACTCTTTCTTTAGTGCACAACTGTCATGCTGACTTGCCTGACCGTAATACGGCAATGACATTAATTCCCCTCAAATGCCCCCAACACAGCTCAACAGTGCCACTGCCCCCTTCCATATACCATGCACCTGCTGTACCACTACAAGACCTTCAACTCATTCCAAGTAATTAATCATTCTCTTTCCTGCATACCCCCCAGTCAACTCACAAATCATCTCACCAGGCCAATGCTCCTGAAGCTGCTCTTCAGCACGTACAAAGTTAAGATGCAGTGGATTCCTTGGTACACGTTGGCTCACTCTGTATCAAACATTGGCTCCCAGCTCGGCTCACTGTTTGTTTCTGCATGATGGTGCAGAAAAGTTATGGCTGGTCCAGCTACAGTGGTGGTACTAACCCTATCTGCTGATTAGTAGAACAATTTGATCTTAAGTATAATAAATCCCATTCCCATGTTCGGCCCTCAATGAATCAAGGTCAGTTCAAACAGAAAAAAGACCCAGTAGTTAGTGAATTCCAGAACTTGTTGGGACAGGAGACTGTGCTGGCAGACAGTCTCAGGCACTTCAAAAAAGGAATGGGATAAATTCACCTACAACAGGTCTGTAAATAGGTGATAAAAAGAAGAATTAGGGATGTACATTCCATCACCCCTAATATGGTGATGCTGGATGCTGGCAATGAACAAAGGGAAATGGCTGCAGGCAGCAACCAGCCTTATGTGCTCTTCCTGAACAGTTACCTCCTACTGCCTCCTGGGGGAGGATGCTGGGCTCGATGGGTCATGGGTCTGATGAAGAAAGTCTTTTCTTATGTCCTTGGGAAGTCCATTGTAGAACCTGGGAGCTGAAGCAGCCAAACCACAGGTAAAATTAGCCACAAATGAATGATGCTGTAAAGGTTTTATTCAGAAAAAAAGCCCAGTATATTTGTTCCCAAAGGTCAAGAATTGTTATTTTATATCTAGCTATGTAAAATTCTCAAACTTCTACATGAAAACTGAAACATTTGGTCTAGTACTTTCACTGTGAGAGGTTAAGGAAGCAGTTGCCTGAAGTCCAATTAGTGCCATATCCCATGATTTCCACACACTAATTCACAAAGGCCCATTTTAATTAAAGGAAAAACATCAGGTCACTTTTGTTGGCATCATTAGGTGGAAAAAACCCACAACACCCAAAAAAACTAACAGCAACAAAACCCCCAGCAGGCATAAGAAGCTGTTTACCACTCTGTAATGCCATAAATAACAATTACATTAAATTAGACTTCAGGAGCAAGGCCCAAAGTTTGAGTTAGTGTTACTCTTTACTGACTTGAAAGTTTCTGAGACTGCAAAAAGGAACATTATTAAGCATTCCCCCTCAATAGAGTAGGTTCAAAGGAAAGCAAAGGATATAATCAAATTGATGACAGTATCTCATTGGCTGCTGTTACTGAAGGACTGACCATGGGTAGTTACTGGCCTGAATTGTCTATTATGTTGGTTAAAAAAAGGCTGAAGAACTTTCTGGTAAAATTGATGCTACGTTGTTTTGAGAGAGAAAAGGGCTGTCTGCTCTCTGAAGGAGAATAGAAAGGTTAAGCTTTCCAAATGGTCTATCTTTCATCCCCAAAACAATTGTGCTGACAGTAAACCTGAAGCCTGCTGCTGCCCTGAAACCCACAGGTAGTAGAAAGTGTCACAAATTGCAGAGACTTAGCAAAGAAATTAATACAACTGGTTCACTATTAGCCTGCAAGCACAAACCTGTCTTGATCTCTCAGTACCCTCCAGCTAGTCTGCCTCTTTTTGCGCTAGACACACAGAGAGAATCTCCTTTCAATTACAAAACTCCCAGAAAGTACATCAAATATCTTTTATCTACATCACTTGAGCTGATAGAAGAACAGATGGGTGAGGCTGTTCGGACAGCCATGTGCTTCTCCTAAACTGCTGCCCAACTAGAAGTGTAAAACGTTGGTCTGCACAAAGACAGAAAATCCCTTCACTAAGTGTTGTGCAAATGAGTTTTCTCAGAGGGTCTGAGGCCCTTCTTCGTGTACTGAGTCACCCCCAATTTGACATTTGCTGCTACTAGGCTCTAAGGTTTTGGAATCTCATCACTTCAGGTATTTGTGTTGTCCACTTGCTACAACAAAACCTTCTAGTAACCACTGCCTGGAATTTGATTTCTGTTATCAAATCACTCCAGAGAAGCACACCTGGATGTACAGACCAGTATGATACAATACCCTTAGGCTGGGAAGAGGTCTAGGGGTAATCTATGAGAGGATTTTCTGTTTTGCCAAAGACATAATAAGTTGAATAGAGTGCATTTTCACTGTGATCCTACTAGCTTGAACCAAAGCATCATCTTTTCTGCAGAGGATAAAAGATTTTTTCACACGTTATTCTGCTTAAAAGTTAATGCAGAGAAGGTAGCCCCCAAAACCCAGTACAACAGTCCCAGATATCTGAGCTCAGGAATTACACAAAATATCACTATGAAAGGATATTTTACTTTCTTTACGGAGGGGCGAAGTCAGACAGAAAGTGCGTAAATAGGTTGGCTAAAAAGAAATTCCTCTGATTTCTCCTACAGATACTTAGCCTAGGCAGGGAAATCCAGCTAGAAACCTCCCCAAAGAGACAAGATAAACAAATGCAGTTGCATTTTATTTCTTTTAGCTTTCCTTATTTCTCATTTTCCCCCATTTTGTTTGTAGCATGATGTCTATGTTGAAGATCTTAAACTTAGAACAGGACTTCCTGCACCACCTGAAATCTAAACAATTTTGACACTTTGCAAAACCCCTTGATAAACACAGAGACACTGCATTTCTTTGGGAACAGGGAGCAGGCAGTTGGGACCCCATCTTTTGTCTGCTTGTAAAGCAATTGCTTTACCATAAGTGTTCTATAGGCAAATCCTGGTCATGGCAGCAACGGTCATAAACTGATTTGTTGTGCAGATTTGTCATGGTTAGATTTTGATCTAACGTGTATTTTTCTCAAACTGGTTTCTGTTTAATTGTAAACAGGAATTTGGGTGTATTCCAGCAAGGTGAAATAATGTATAAAAAAAGATTGTTCCTTTATCCTCCACCACGACATGTTTAACCAAATGGAAAGTGTCCGTCTGACGGTTTGCGCAGAATTTCATTAACCTCTAATTGCTTTTGACAACCAGTGGAAATTATGTCATGTTGCCAAGCAAATGGCAGTGCACTAATCCATTCCTAAGGTATTCGCCATAAAGCAAAACATTGCAGCTACATTATCACTCCTTCAGCTTTACACAAACCCGAACCAAGAACCCAACCAAGCTGTAATTGTTCTATGTTCCTGATGTGGAAATGGTTTAAGTAAAATTTGTCTTTCTGAAAACAGAAACTTCTCCTTGTGCTTTTCTAAATTACTTTAAAAAAATAAAATACATGGTTGACAACATACAGAAGAGGAACTGCCTTGTGTTTTTTCTGGATATTGATACAAAGGGACTTCTTTTGTTTGATTTCTCTTAGAAATATAAAATCACTCTTAACTGCGTATCAGGTTGGTGGAAAGCCTTGCCATCACGCCTTTTTTATTTATTTTTTTTTTCCCAGCAAGAGAGTCCTGTTCCCCTGATAAATTCGGGGAAAGAGCTGTGAGGCACTATACACTCAGAAAGTATATAACTGACTTTTATAACTTCGCTGGGACATCTATAGGGAAGGTTACAACACCACATTACAAACATGTTCTGCCATCCTATGCTATCTTTAAAAGAAGCAATTTACAATTGTAAGCTGAAGAATCGATGAGCACATACAATTTAATTAAATGCATATTCCAACTTTTTTCAGTGTATATTCCTTCTTCATTTTTCTTAAAGCAGCAATTATATGTAAAAAACATGTACTGCAACTAAACCCTTTGAAAGTGTTCTTAAATGTAAACTGCAAATACACATTTTTAAAAGATGCTGATGGGGGTTTTGGAAAATGTCCCATGGATCATTCTAAAATTTAAACAAATTTCCATTATAATGTCATGACAAAATGGTTCAGATAATGTATTGAAACAAGTCATAAGAATAGAGCAGTTCATCTAGGCAGCAACCAGTTATGAATAATTTTAATAAATATGCAAAGACTACATTCTGCCACATAAAACAGCAAATCAGTTGTAAACCTGCAATACATTTTTATGCTATAGTATGTATATCTAGAATTAAACAATTTATTGTGATCCCTGTGAATATAATTTGGATTCTACAATATCTGCATTTTGCATCAGTTCCTTCCACGATTCATTCTGATCACCTCAGTATTTTACCTATGAATATTATTTTTACAAATTTATTTTTAACGCCAATCGTATGCCAACATGAATTTCATGCCAACAGAATTCTACTCTGCAATGGCCATTGTTTTCTAAATCTATCCTTCTTCCTAGAAAAGAATAAAATGGAACTGAGTTAATGGATGTATCTACTGAACAATACATAATTTCAGCACTAAACTAAATATATACAGGAATGCAGGAGAATATTTATGGACAGATGTCTACAGACACATACGCCACCAACACAGAAACTCACAATTTCTTAGAAGGCCAGCTCTCTCCTTCTAATAGAAACACAGGGAGTGTTTTAGCTTATCTTAATCAAGACTCCCTACTTCTCCAACACGTATACTCATTAGTGGTCAGGTACCTATTCCCATGCCAACATATAAACATTTGAGTGAAAGTGGCCTTTCCAATTCTCAACTCCACTGTCTGTGAGATTTGTTCATGAAAAGGAGGATTTCTAGCGAAATACGTCCTTGTATTATCTAATATCAGAAATCCATCCTTTACAGAGAAAGATAAATGAATACCTTTCACCCTTATTCCGAAAGTCTCATTTTCTGATGCATAAATGTTAGTAAGATTTTCCAGTGAGGAAGTAATGAAAGCAACTCATGCTGCTTGCTTACAAACTACTTACACAGATAAACCTGGTTTTAGTAAGCCAAGTTTCAGAGGATTAAAACTAAACATTAAACATAAATAAGCAATGAAACAGTTTATGAATAATTATCTAGAATAGTGGATACATGAGTTGCCAAGCAGAGGGAATATGAACTTCTAATTACCATTCATAACAGCATAAGCCACAGAATACCAGGCATTTACAAGTTCATTGGTAAATATTACTGAGAAAAAACCAATAATCAAGCAATGAAATACTTATAAAATTAAATCTTCAGAAAAAGGAGGAAGCACCAGTACTATCATAATTTAATAGGAATCCAAACACAGCACCAGTATGTAAGAACAAGACATTTATCTTGACAAACTGAAGCATCAAATATTTGTTAGCACTCAGGTTATTGTTACTAGTCTATTAAAATGCATCTGTGTGTTTCAGGCTGGTCCATAAAAACTTCTACCTCCAAACTCTTCTCCGTGAAACAACAGGGGATGTGGAGATTATTGCAATTCTCAGACATGTATTTGCCACCTCCAAAGCTATGAATCTATGCAGTGAGTCACTTGTAACTGGTACATGACTACCAGCCAGATTTTGATCATAGGCACGGCTGAATCTTTATTGCAATCTAGTTGGTAGCACGTCATCACATGAATTGGACCGAACTTAAAAGGGAAGCAGGACAAACATGCTTTTCCAGAAAAGATTAAAATCTCATTTTGGCATGTGTCTACAGAATAGTCTCAAAACCAAAGTAAAGAGTAAACAAATTAATCAAAATCTGATTTGTGAAATATCAGACTGAATTGTCAAGCATTTCACCCAACTAGAGAAAGAAACTATTTTGTTTCAACTCCCGGAGTAAAACTGTAAATTAAAGCCAATTAACAAACAAAGAAAAAGGAGTCAATATTACTAATAAAAAAAAGTGCTAAATGGCTTGATTTGATGTACCCATGTGTAAAACTGCTTTTGAACCACCTCTCCCAATAATATCAAAAGTATCACACCAGAGGCCACCTCAGCTGCATCAGCTCAGATACAGTAAGCACCCAAATACACCAAACAGAATTCATCCTCACTAGCTTCCAACAAGACACAATCTTAAAAAAGAAAGCATCACTTGCCCCTTAAGTTTTCTGTGCCACTGATTAATGCAGCTCTTGACCATCAGTGACAGGTCCTACGGAAGGCATTGAAGGATCATAGCTTTGGAACTGAAGAGCAGGACCCTACCCTGCCTGAACTCTGTGTGCTGAAGAAAGGGTAGAACTTTATGCTTCTGTCCTGTCTATGGCACTTGAGGAACTTCTGGTCAAGTTATGGAAAATGAACACCTGGCCAGCTAGATTTTACAGTGGGAATTAAGTGAATGGAGTTCCCAGTGAATGAAACAAACAGAAACTGTGTGCTTTAACGTCAGTTTGCTATTGACTTGCCAACTGCTTACCAGACGTGAACTGCAGATTCTCCATTGTAAAATGGATATACATTTTTGTTTACTGCATACACATTCAGTAGCCTACTGTGACCTTTAGGAGCTTGTTGCCCTGAAGGTGAAGTTACCTTGCATTGAGATCCTTGAGAAGAAGTCATTGCACAAAAGTCACTGAAGCTATACACAAACTCTGCCAATGTCCAAATCACAGCCTTTAATCCACAGTATTTAACAGCTCTATCAACTGTAGTTTTATAAATTCCACAACAAAGCTGCCCTAAACCTGGACCAGTCTACACTTCAGTCTGCTTTAAAATCAACACCAGAGAAGATTAGTCCTTTCTACTCTGAACACAAGTGCTACTGAGCAACAGCCACATAAAAAGTACACAGAGAGAAGGTTATTTTGACATGGATGACAAATATGCCAGCTTAGAACTTTCATGTCTCTTTACGGACTTGTCTCAAAAACAGGAAGAAAATAAAAATCTACTCTTGAACTAAAATTCACATAGATGAAACTGTAGGTGGGCTGGTAAAGAGTTACAGAAAATGTGCAGCTGCAGTCAGATGTTAGCATTGATTACTAGATGTTTATTAGTTTTAAAACCACCACACCTTTCTAGCTATATCTAAAAGAGAAATAAGAGAACTATATCTCACATGCACTAAGTAAGCAACCCACAGCAAGCATTTTCAGCCATAACTTACTTGAATTGGAATCAGACCAGAGAGATAAACTTTTAAGAGCTACAAGGCAACAGTGTTTCTGCAAGTCATTCATCCTGTAGACAGCTATTTCAGCTGTACTCAGGACTACAAACACAGAAAAAGACAATGCTAAAGTAAATATATTTCTCCTGTAAAAGCCCACAGCGGGTGGAAGAGGAAACGCTAGGGTTTCTGTCATGTATCATTCACAGTTTTGCACTACTTGATAGCCATCCAGTAACATCTTTTCTGGTTATTAACACTGAATAATTTCAATCTCCTTCCAGTTATTTTTTTATTAGGCAAAACATACAAAAGCTAGCTGCAAGAACACCACTAATGAAACTAGTGTATTTTCAGCATCACCATATTCATGTGAAATGCACAAGCTGTCAGGGCTTTTCCATCCCCACATTTTCAGCACACAGACAACCCAGATTTTCCATTAGTTCACCAATGTTAGGGAGTTTTTACCTGCGAGTCCTTAAAAGCACTCATGTTCTCTTCATATGAGGTTTGCTTTGTTTGGTCCATGAAGTGAAAAATGCACAGCAGGACCCATGTTGTTCTCCTCATACCTTTGGACCCACAGCTGAGGGGCTGATGTAACCAGCCCACACAACTTAATCTTACCGCAGCCAGGGCTGGCTCTCTCCTGGTTGTGTAGCTGCCCTCCTGGCCAGCGCAGGCATTCAGGCATTGAAGTCAGAGGTAATTCAGGCTAAAATGGCAATATAAATGGTTCGGTTCCAGCCTTATCACCTCCCCCAAACATCTTTCTACGTGGTCACACAAAAGGCGTGGCTGGCCTTGGTGCGTAGGTGGGAATGTACAGCCAAGTGTGGACACACAGGGCTGGCATCGCTCGATCACTTTAGCGGTGTACTGCCCATGGAGCAGCGGCACATGGCCCAGCCTCCCTCTCTGAGCCTCCAGAGCACGACTCCGTTTTCTGAAGGTCTAGGACCTGAGGTGCTCCCTTGACTACAGGGATAACCTAAGACGACTCGTTCATCCTTTTCGCCACAGCTTCAGGTGCCCATGTTTGAGTGCTGAGATGAAGTCAGGCTCCATAAAGCAATGCGATTTTCTGTTTTCACTGTTCCCCAAAAACCTGGCCTCCCCTAAGCACAGGGCTACCAGCTTCCTACCAACACACATATGTTCTTACAACATATGCTGCTATGTCCCTTTGCAGTCAAACAGGCCAGACAGGCCAGGGAAGCCCAGTGCTTGTGCACAGGCTCAACTAATGCAATGTTAAAAGCAAGAACACTTTGGTAAGACGAGAACTTTAACAAAAAGGTAGATTTGGGAAGTATTCAGCTCTGGCTCTACTTCTTTACAATGACAACAAGAAGTGTGACGAGGAAATTCTTCTTAGAATACCAAACAAGAAACACATAAACTACAGAAAGTAGAAAGATTACTGTAGCAAATAAAACACTAGAGGTTTAAATGAAATCATTATCAGAGCTCTGTATGCAACTGGATCAGAGACTGAAGCATATTCAGAACATGCCGGTACTATTTGCAAGGAGCTTTCACCCTACCCTGCTGCTGAAGCACACACTATCTACTGCAACTAACTAAGTTTCAGATTTTAACTGAAGTTCTATATTAGGTTTTACATAGAAGTGTCATGCTTTACTGGAATGGCACTAACATTAAATATACATATATATATACACACATACATATAAACTGGAGAAAGAAAGGTCTAGCACAAAAGGAAGCAATTGTGTCACAGTGGTGACTATTTTAATGAAAGTGCAAACAAAACCTCTGACCCTAGCAGTGAATGCAATACACAAGTGTCAAAAACATGTAGTCTTGAGTTATCTTTTACATTGGCACTTTGTTCACCCTATTAAGATGCTAGTTGTTTCTTTGATTTATCTGATAATAAATTTTTGATGACTAGTGAGTCTCATAAAAATTGCTCTGGTGCTGACTGCATTGATTAATAAGCCCAAAGAATCGAAACTGTCAGAAATTCATGTGCAGGAGTAAATTACTGCCAAACATACATTAGATATTCCATAAAATATGGAATAAAAAAGGTTGATTTGGTAATTTTATCTTGCATCAATTTGCTTGATATAATTTATATTCAGGATCATCACTGTCAGCCCTTGCATACCTTTCCTTTTTTTAAAGTCAACATTAGAGTAAATCTAAACTTGGGACAGCCAAGAAATGAACAGGAGACAGAACATCAAAGCAATAATCAAAACTAACATTCAGAATTTAGCTTACAAATTATATCTGGTTGAACAGTAACTAAAAACCATCTTCCCAGAGTTGCAGCTTTTGTAGGTTAAAATCTCTTGTATTTATGAGTCAAAACTGGCACACATACATCTATGTCGAAATCTGATTCTTCCAAAACTAGTTCTTACTGGGGCCTTTGTGTGAAGCAGGTTCTGGCAATGCATCTGAACTAACATCTCTGAAGAGTCCAGGACTCTGTGGTCCCTTTCCTTGGGTAACTCCCAAAAACTTTTAACATGCAGGAAGTCCCACAAAACTAGACAGTGGACCAGACCAGAGGTGGAGACCTGGGTATACATGTGAACAGGGATCAAATTTCTTTTTTTTTTTTTCTGTCAAGGGGAATCACACTTACAGCACTGGGTTTAGGATTTGCTCTATTTACTTCTGAATGTGTGAAATGATTTTGTTACTAGATATAGGATTATAGCATTGAAAATCTATCTGATTACAAATTTACAAATGGGCTTCATGGATAATAAAAAAAGATTCAGGAAATCACTGTTCCCCATTAAATGGAATAAATGTTGCTGTTTCTACCTAGTACCGGAGCCAACTTGAAACATCTGGCAAAACTGTAAGTAAGGTTAACATTCTTGCATTTATTATTATTGCTTTTGTGAAGCTCAGTGATTTGAAATGGTCAGTGTCCTAAGGAATTCTATTTACTGTTTATGTTCCTGCATACTTCACTTTAGACTATAAATTCTTTCCCCCATTTCTAAACCAAGTGTAATAAAAAAGAAAAACCATGGGATATTTTTTATTCCTGGGATATTTGATGCTAACCGATATTCAGTATATAAGATTTTTAGGGTCAAATCATTATTGTGGTTGGGTACAGAATAGAAAAAGAAGACACTGAAAAGCTGTAGACAAAAGGACTTGGTTAAACAGGACCTATATCTGACTTTCCCCAGTTTTAACATTAGGAGATTTCTTGTTTGGATGGAGGAAAGTGTTGAAATGCAAGACTGAGGAATCCTGTATCATATATAGTAGAAGCTCCTGGTTTTCAGGTTATACTTTTCAACAAAAAGTTAATTTTAATAACAGGAATTTAAAATTTAATCTGATCAAAACCATTTTCAACACTGTGTCATAGACATAAGTGGCTGTAAAAGTGCGTGTAAACTGGATGGCTGTAATACCTACTGAAATAAAATCATGGCCTTTAAAAAGTTTATCAGACCTTGCACTGCAAGTGGTTCCAGCAAATTACACCAGAATCGTTCCTATCCCAGCTTTCCAAAGGATAAACAGTCGATAAAGGCAATCATAAAATTAGGGATACTCCTCTATCTAACTGACAGACTACACCAGTAGGGTAAAAAAATTGCTAAAGATGACACAAAACCCTCAAATAATGTGAGACACAAATAAGAAACTGGATTTCAATAAAAGTCAGCATGTAATAAAACAGATATGACTGTGTAGAGAATAGAAATTTCAGACAGTTCTGCTTGATTATAAAAACGCCACTTTTTAATTTATCTCTCAAATAAAAACAGCAAATGTGTGCAGTAACTCTTCTTGTTTGGTTATAAAGAACCAATCTGAAGAAAGAAAGAAGAAAGCAAATCAACTGAATTTTGAAGATTACAAAGGGTTAACAGGCTACTACTACTTGTAGCTACCAAGTTTACCAAAAAACCCTATTGCTACCAGCATGTTTTCCTCATTAGTTCTCTATTAGTATTGTTCTGTCTGCCGTTTCTTATTCATTCTTCCCCCGTTGCAGTTTCGAGGATTTTCTTTAAAATGCTGTCCTTTTTGTCACCTAAATGAAGTCCAAATTCTGTTCTCTGCAATATCCTCACAAAAAATGAAGACGATTAGGTGAGGCATTTTCAGAGAACATCAGTCAAGTTTCTGAACTACATGCATTTTGCAGAGACTGCCTTTGGTCAGAAATGTTGAGAAAACCCCTTGAATCCGTTAGAGATGAGGAGCTGGACCCACCATGCCCACAGCAGCTAAAGCAGCGGAGCACGCTATTGGATACAAGGCCTTAAAATTGTGGCAGTTTTGGTAAAGTCTAAAATGAGGCAACAGATCATCATCTTTGTATATTAGGCATAATGTAATAAAAGCCATCATGGTTCATACCATAACTTTATACTGAGATATTGCTTCAAAACTCATTTTCTCAGAAAGCATCCCAAATCAGCAGAGGACAATAAGAGAAAACGAATCTGCTACCTTCCCTGTCAGTTTGCTCTAATAAGCATCCTTTTACAAGCTCGTACCTTGTTTTTTCTTAACCTGTCTGACTTCTACTTTCAAATAAATTTATCTAAACACATTTTTTAACATCCCTTTAAAACTAATAACAACAGAACTGAACTCAGTATCAGCCTCAGCTGATGCTGAAAAGAGCAAGTTCCTGTTCCTGTACTCACTAACACAAGTCAGGCCTTTTGGACATAGTAATGAACTGCAAGCTGCCAGTGCACTTCACATACATTATGTCTCTTAAAACACTTTCCAGAGCCCATTGGCTTCTGGAAAACATTATTTACTCCTTTTTATCTCCTCCCATAACCATAACAAAAGGTATATCCTGCATACCTTTTTCACAGATACACAACTCTCTAAGCTGCTTCAAAATACACAAGCACGGTTCACAATGTGATCGAGGACAGCCAGTATTTTCACTGTCTTTCACCAGCTTCCAGGTCATCTGCAGTTTTTAGCCAGGAATGATTGTATGTTTGCTTCCAAACACCTGAGGAGAACACTGAGTGGTTCCAGGTCAAGTCTCTGTGCAGCTCACTAGAAATATCCTTGTTCATAATTATCTCCCAAGACCCAGCAGACAGCTGTTAATTCTTTCAAGTGTTTTATTGAAATTATACAGTACTCATTTTCTAATGAGAATGTCGTATCACTGTACAAGATAAATGCTTCTCCGTGGTAACATGTGATGGGACAAGAGGAAATGGCCTTAAGTTGCAGCAAGGGAGGTTTAAACTAGATATCAGGAAACATTAGCTGTCAAGCACAGGAACAGGCTACCCAGGGAAGTGGTTGAGTGACCATCCCTGGAGGTATTTAAAAGACGTGTAGGTGTGGCACTTAGGGACACTGTTGAGTGGTGAACTTGGCAGTGTTAGGTTTATGGTTGGACTTGATTTCAGAGGTCTTCTCCAACCTAAATGGTTCTGTGATTCATAAAATTCCATGTACTTAAAGAGTTGTCTTGACCAACCACATTCATAATGTTTCTTCAGGAAATAATTCTGAAAATCATACTTACGCCTTAACTGTACAAATTATATTCATGCTACAGTCGTATTCTTTAAATCTTCACTAGCAGAATCCCA
This sequence comes from Phaenicophaeus curvirostris, assembly GCF_032191515.1. NCBI lineage: Eukaryota > Metazoa > Chordata > Aves > Cuculiformes > Cuculidae > Phaenicophaeus > Phaenicophaeus curvirostris. The sequence continues at coordinate 22,300,505 of NC_091397.1, read as the reverse complement.
TGTCTCTTCTTCACTATTTAACCCGAAACTGATGTCAGAGTAAGCAAGATCATAATAACCCAGTTTGGTCTATTTGTCTTCCTTGATGTTGGAATGATGCTACCCCTTCTGTCATGTTCTGACTTTTTCTGGACACCACAATTTAATTTAGACTCAGTCAGTCAAGTCTCCTAAACCTTTTAAGTGCATATCCACAGCTAGAGGCTTAAAACCATTTCTCACAACAAAATGTTGTGAGAAGCAACATTTGAAGCATGGCAAGCTTCTATTTAGTGCACTGAGAAAAAACTCACCTTCCTTAAAAGATCACCCTGCTTGCACTAAACATAGAACAGAAGCATAATAGAAGATGACTTTCCTTCCTTCATTATTATTATTAATCTAACTAACACAGTTCAGAAAAGAATGCATTTAATTTCTAAGATTCATCATAATCAGATATCCATAACTAGTCCCTCTGATGACCAAGAGTCTAACAAGGTACATCACACTCTAGGTCAGCCTTTTTTATTCTGCTGTATACACTTTATTCAATCCCACCTATCATTTTTTCCTATTCAGAGTGTCTTTTGTCTGCATCTGCATGTCTCACACTTTGCTTGCTTGCTTAGACCCCAACCTGTCCTCTAAGGCTAGGTCCTCAATCTTGTTTCCTAGACTCATTCCTCTGTTTCTTAATTCAATTTAACCATAACCACCACTGACCTTTAACTCAGCTACTGATCTTGCCCTGCCCTATGGTTAGATGCAACTTTCTCTTATTTCCCTACTCAAATCCTGTATCCTACTGCCAATGTTTCCTCACCTTGGTTTGATTCAAGTCCTCAGCTTCTGCATTTTCTTCGCCTCTTCATTCCAGTTCTGCTTCTAACATAGCCCTACACACACTTGCTCCAGTGACTTAAGCCCTCGCTTATCATCATGGCAAATGCATAATAGTCTAAACATTTTATGGAAGTTCACATCAAAGGAAACAGTAATCAGTATTTATATGTGCAGTATCTATATCTGTCAGATATATCAGTGATAGCTTTGTTTTTATTACATATCCATCTTGCTAATATATAAACACAAATATACAGAGATACTGTTTTTCTTGTTTATCTTTCAACGTGGGTTCCAGTTTGTTCTTCTTTAGAGAAGAGTTACAGATTTGCATGTAAATGTTGTTCAAAGATGTCAGGACTCTGAGTCATCTATTATCTCTGTTAGAAATAATGTACTAATATATTTATCAATTTTTAAAATACAGCCAATAAATACAACATTTGGTTTGAATACAAATCAGTATTTTCATATAAAATATACAGTACCACGTCTTTGATACAACTGAACCAAATGTAAGTGACATTTTTATATTCGTCCATATCAGCCTGATAAGAAGATTTTTATTAGTTATTTTTTTTTTTTTTTTACTGGTAGGTGATCAGAATGTGTGACTCAGGATTGTTAATACTTGTTTATTTCTTAATTATGACATATCTGGCTTCCTGCTCTCCTTTGAGGGAAATTTAATTTGCCTTGAGTTCATCTTAACATGAGATGCTGCATCTCAGAAAAATCTCACCTAAGGTAGATGACCAAGGTCATCTCTCTTTCACAATCTTTGCCGAGTCTTTGAAGCCACTCTAAAATACATGAAGTCACACCTACCACAGGCACAGATGGTGCATCCATGTCAGGGGCCAAATGCTAAAAATGTCAGGCTAAAAAGTCATTGAAATATAAAAGTGAACTCCAGCAATAGCCTGTTAATACATAACACCACCTCATTTCTTGTGTAGGGCCCAAGACAACCACACTGTGCAGATGAGAAGGGAAACAAAAGTATTTACTAAGGGTTAATCCCACGAGGACATGCACAAGACTAATCAGTCTAGAGCAATGAGAATGCGTCTTCTAGACACATAGTATCTGTAGAGATAAGCCTTAGAGAAAACCAGTGTACAAATCCTTCTATACCACAACTACTAAAGAATACTAGTGACAATAGAAAAGAAAAAGAAGGAAAACAGCATTTATTAGGGCCTATTTTTCTTAGCAATGCAGGGTAGAATCACGCGATCCAAGTTCTATAAATCTTCATTGACCTCCAAGTCAAACAAACAGCTGAGGCATCTAATCGTACTCCTCTGAATCAAATCTATGTTAGACGTTTAAGTCAGTCCATTTGCGTTCCTCTCTATGGTCTCGTATTTCCCCCAGAGTCTCCAGAATACCAGTGTTCCACTCTCAGGGTAGGAATTGCTCCTGTGGTCACATTGTGCTCAATTTGATTCTTTTTCGCATTGTTACAAGAAGAGATAATGACCGGATAATACAAGTTACTTGTTTTTACTTGGCATACCTGAAAGAGAAGCATTCTTTCTTCAATATAGGTGGAGAAAGAAATATTGAAAATATATTATGGAGATTTTTATAATCCCAAATGACTTTTCCCTAATGAACATATAATTTATAGAATAACAAGTAATTATTAGGTATTTAAAAAATTTAGTCATATTAAACTACTGCACAAAACTGCCAAACATGTTTATTTAAACACGTTATTAAATGCAAGAATATGCAATAATCTTTTGCCTTAATTAGCAGATAACAGAGCTTTGTCTCCCTTAACGGCAGAATGCAATTGCCATTAAGCTCTTAACAGAGGCAGGGTTTCATCCAGATTTTTCACTCAAAAATCAGGGCACGTGAATACAGAAGCACAAAGATCTGCCTGCATCGTAGACATGCTGTCCTGTCACAAGAAATCACATCATCTATTCCTGGTCAAACTGATCAGTGTTCACTTTGAAACAACCAAGACTTTGGCCTTCATTTCTTTTGTCAGAAGGCAATTACTTTGGTCTTCATTTCTTCTGTCAGAAGGTGATTTCTACCAGAAGTTACTACCTTGATCCTTGAATAATTACAGACCTTCCTTCAAATATACACCTGGCCAGGTTATTTATATTTGTTCTTATGCCCACCCTTTCTTTTTAGTATCTTAAATGAAGTCTCTTCCTCCCTGTTTTCCTCCCAATGACAGTAAAGATCTCTGTATCACACTAAATAAACCAAATACCTTTTAAATCTCCTCTTCCTTTTCATTCCTTTTATCATCCTATTATCCTTCATGACTTGCCTGTTCCTGCTTGATTTCATCTTTCATGAACATGATGACCAGGACTGTGTAACATTTCCTTTTCTGTACAAGGAAATTCATACTCTCTTAACCCAGCAGTGGAGGTCGTGCTTCTCTCTCCTTCCCTCCAAGAAATCACACTGGTGGCTCCCATAAAAACCTGTAACTAGTACACTCAAGCCTTCCTCTTCATTTGCCAATTCTTCCTGTGTGGTGTGCTGATTCTCTTCTGTGCTGCTAGCTTTGTGTCATCAGCAAACGTCATTTAAATACTCCTGCTTTCGTGCTAAAAAATTAAATTCTTGCAAGCCCAAGACCATGCTACGTAAGTAATTCAATTCCAAGACCAACTCTCCTCCTATCAGTTCAACCTGCTGACGCCTCCATTTTATCTCCCAGCAACTCCTGCTTCCCAATTTCCAACACGAAGATTTTTAACTTGTTTGATCTCCTTTCCACTCCATGATAGGTGGTTTTACTGATCATCATTTAGTTTTACTTAGAACAGGAGTGATTTCAGAATACTGTTTGTATTCTAGTGCATTACCCTGAGTATCTTAGCACTCTCCTCTAGCTGTTAAAAATAAATGCTGAAATACTCCTCATTAATATTTCTAGAAGAAGAAACTCCAACTTTGTGACCTGTGTCTGTTCCCTTAAAGCAGCTGCAACATAATAGTGGAGGTCCAGTACAACAACTTATTCTCAAGAAGAAAGCTGGGGTGATTGTCTCTAAGTAGAGAACTGAATCAAGTGGATTTTTCCAGATGGTCAGTGCCGATAAAATGAAGATTTCAATCACAATGCTTAGCACAGAGCAGCCTGCCCAGGGAAACCTATGTTACGATGCTGCCAAGTGATATATGCTCAGCACAGCATTTATCAAACCATTTCCTCTGCTAAGAGTTAATGTGTCAGTCTTCAAAATGACTTGCTCTTCTACCGCCTTCCCTAATGGAAACGTGAAAAGTGCAACTAACCTCTTTTCACAAAAGATCTTGTCAAGACTTCTGACTCCAAATTGACTGCCTTGTGGGGAAAACCTTCTTTCAACAAACTTAACAAATGGTGACTGTTCTATCATAATTCTGCTTCACTGGAATACGGAGGTCAAACAGGGAGACAAAAATCATCAAATAAAGTGTTAAAAGGTGATTGCTGGGTTCAACAGCAGCTTAAAAATTCTAGTAGTCTGAATGCTATTTTAAGCAGTCAGAACTCAAAATTGTTTTGTTTTAGCCGCAATTACACTATGAGATGATGATGACTGCAACAGGCTGCTACGATAAAAGGAAAATCACTACACTTTCTGTTACAGGAACAAACAGTCAAAGAGCAAGTTTCACACAAAGACTGATCAAAGAGCACATGATTAATGCCAGTAACATTTCTGGATTAACTTTGCTGAAATGTCAGCAACCAGACCCACCCATCAGTACCAATTGCACATCTCAGCTTTATCTCATCTTTACTAAATCTCTTAATTATCTCACACTGATCCTGACAAGCATCACAGGATTCCCATTCTTCACAGGAGCTTAATTCACTGTTTTCTTCCAAATGTTCATGTTTGCCTGCACTTGCTTAAGTACAATGTAACCACTAAATCATACAATCCATCATTTCTTTGTCAGAACCCTAGACAGAGAAGGTCCTCTGAGGATATGCCTGCAACATAAAGGTCACTTTGAAAGTTGACTGCAGGCACGAATAAATAATAAAACATTTAGTTAAGCCCTTTGAGAAGATGAGGTGCCATTACCCTTTACTGTTCCAGCAAGATCTTCAACTGCTTTTCAACACTATTGTGACATCACATGGGGAGTTTAATGGCATCTTTTGAGTATATACAGCATCAAAGCCAAAATTCAGCTTACTAACAACTTGCAGAAAGTTAGTACAGCAGAGATTAAGAATCATATACTTGGCAAACTGACCTATTTCCAAATGATGCTGTCACAGGATTATATGTTCAGTGGGTGTATTTCAGCCAACAAAAGCTAGCAAAGTGCCAAGAGCTGCTGAATTTCCTGCTAAGAATTAAGAGCCCCTCCACACCCATTTTCTGCCAAAATATATGGCCCATTTTTTTGTCAGCACAAATGTTCCTTGAAAAACGAGGGTTGAAAAAAATCACCTGGTATCATTTCTCATGATAGGTAAGGAGATTAAAGGAAATGAAAGAAGCTACAGAGTAAGAAGAGCTGATGTGAGGGTCCTGCTGGCTAAACAGGGTTCTGAAGTGAAGTGCAATTCCAGTTTTATACTTGGTGCTTCATTACCATGTAAAAAAGAAGTGCGAAAATGTAAAAGCATGTGAGACAAATGACATTTTATCTTTAGACATAATCATCCCTCATGGGTGTCATCCCTAGTTACCAATTAATCGCTGGAGCATGAATATCCTAAGACAAAGCTAAAAATGGGGTGTAATTTTTCACTAAGTATACTTGAAACAGTCAGTACATTTTGCAAAGAAGAGGTTTGTGATCTATTTTGTGGTTGCTTCACAAGCGCAGCCTCACAGAGCCTGAACAGAAAACCTCGATACTGACTGCAGTGCACAGTTATGGCTTACAACAGCCATTAGTAAAAACCTCAGGCTTTAGTAATGGGACTGCAAGTGAGTGCACTGCCAAGACTTACTGAGCTACCACTTTCTGGCTGAAATAACTGTAACTAAGTAAATATGATGTTCTAGTCATTGCAAACACAAAATAAGCTGTATTAGCATAAACTCACTTAGTGAAACTTAATTTGCTAAGCCCCTGAAACTTGGCACTTGTGATTGTACAAGCACACCCTCTGTCTTAGCTAGTATAGACAATGTTAGACTTGTAAACAAAGTAAAATCAATATTTCCAATCAGCCAGCAAAAGCAATGGGCAATGGGAGACAATTACCACCTCTGGAGCTCAAAATCCATCTACCATGTAGATGCATAGCTCCTGATTTATGAAAGTACCTGAAAGTAAACTTACTGACCTAATTGTCAGCTGCTAACACATGTGAGCTGTTGCCTTCTTCTCAGTGTTGCAAGCGAGGATATCTTGACACCATTCTATTCAATCATCCATTTAACCATACTGCTTTGTCTCACATTAAAAGTTAAGCTGTTTGGGTCTTTGAAATGTTGCAACATAATTTTTACATGTTTCTTTTGCCTGAATGACCAAGAAAACCACCTCAAGAGCTCAATTTTGCTTAGTTAGAGATCTACAGAAAAATTACTATATTCATATCTCAACCTTGCAATTTGCTTAATGAGAACAAAGACACAGTAACTGGACATAGGCTCTGAAAGAAAAAGGAAGTTGAAGATGATGTATAGTAGTTAGCAGGAAAAGATCAAAACTTCATCACAAAAAGGAGTTTTCTTTTCTTCTGTGTTCACAGCTTATTCGCTTTTGTGCACAGTAGTGCTACTAGACCTGTTACCTACATTATGCCATTGCTTATGAGTTTTAACACCTAAAATCAAATGCAAACAGAAAAATGTGCTGCAGGTGGCAGCCAAGTAATTCTCAGATCACATACTTAAAGAAACATGGACATAAAAAGGACAATCTTTTTTCAGCAGGAAAATCCACTTTATAAACTCTCTTTATAGCACGTGAAACAAGTACAAAGAAGAATCAAGAGAAGTTGCTACTGGGATTCTAAAAAAAAAATGAAGATACATTTAATTTACAGTTCAGATATAACATGGCTATATGCTGAAAAAGAAAAGTACTTCTAATTATTATCATCTACATGTATTTGGTTTTCATCAATAATCTTTGAAAGTAATAACATTTTAACTGAATAAGCTTCTAAGATCAAAATAGAAGCCATGAATGAGCCACAGAAAGAGTCTTAGATTTTATTTCTCTCCCACTGTTGATGAGTAGTCCAATTGTGCTTACACTGTTAACTATACAGGTTTCAAATGTTTACTGCAGACAAAAAAAAAGTCATGGAGCAGGTGATCTTGAGTGCAAGAGAACCGGGTGATCAGACCCAGTCAACACAGGTTCACAAAAGGCAGGTCTTGCCAAACTAACCTGATCGCCTTCTATGACAAAGTGACTCGGCTGCTGGACGAGGGAAAGGCTGTGGATGTGGTCTTCCTGGACTTCAGTAAAGCCTTTGACACAGTTTCTCACAGCATTCTGCTTGAGAAACTGTCAGCCTCTGGCCTGGACAGGCGCACACTATCCTGGGTGGAAAACTGGTTGGATGACCAGGCCCAGAGAGTGGTGGTAAATGAAGTTAAATCCAGCTGGAGGCCAGTTACAAGTGGGGTTCCCCAGGTCCAGCCCTGGTCAATGTCTTTATCAATGACCTGGATGAAGGCATCGAGTGCACCCTTAGCAAGTTTGCGGATGACACTAAGCTGGGTGGAAGTGTTGATCTGCTGGAGGGTCGGGAGGCTCTGCAAAGGGATCTGAACAGGCTGGACCGCTGGGCTGAGTCCAATGGCATGAGGTTTAACAAGGCCAAATGCCAGGTCCTGCACTTGGGGCACAACAACCCTATGCAGTGCTACAGACTAGGGGAAGAGTGGCTAGAAAGCTGCCTGGAGGAGAGGGACCTGGGGGTGTTGGTCGACAGCCGACTGAACATGAGCCAGCAGTGTGCCCAGGTGGCCAAGAAGGCCAATGGCATCTTGGCTTGTATCAGAAACGGTGTGACCAGCAGGTCCAGGGAGGTTATTCTCCCTCTGTACTTGGCACTGGTGAGACCGCTCCTCGAATCCTGTGTTCAGTTCTGGGCCCCTCACCACAAGAAGGATGTTGAGGCTCTGGAGCGAGTCCAGAGAAGAGCAACAAAGCTGGTGAAGGGGCTGGAGAACAGGCCTTATGAGGAATGGCTGAGAGAGCTGGGGTTGTTTAGCCTGGAGAAGAGGAGGCTGAGGGGAGACCTCATTGCTCTCTACAACTACCTGAAAGGAGGTTGTAGAAAGGAGGGTGCTGGCCTCTTCTCCCAAGTGACGGGGGACAGAACAAGAAGGAATGGCCTCAAGCTCTGCCAGGGGAGGTTTAGGCTGGACATTAGGAAAAAATTCTTCACAGAAAGGGTCATTGGGCACTGGAACAGGCTACCCAGGGAGGTGGTTAAGTCACCTTCCCTGGAGGTGTTTAAGGCACGGGTGGACGAGGTGCTGGGGGGCATGGTTTAGTGTTTGATAGGAATGGTTGGACTCAATGATCCAGTGGGTCTCTTCCAACCTGGTTATTCTATGATTCTATGAAAATAAAAGTCAGCTCATTTGCCAACAAGACACTGTTATAACTCATAAAAGGGCAAGACCGCAAACATAATACAGCTAATTTTAAACAAAGCGCAATAGTTGGGGCAAGAATCCTTTATGTCTATTTTGATTGCACAAGAAAAGTTGTCAGAGCAGTTTAATATATCCACAGTTATGAAATTACTAATTTTTTAACTATAGGTACATAACAACATCCGCCCTCCAACTGAATATGGGTCAGATTCTCAAAACTGCACTTCAGTTCTTGAAACTTTGCTATTCTCATGATGCCCAGAGCCATCCCTGTGAGAACTGCATTAGAGTCCCTGATCTGCACCGCTCAGCAAAAAGAAACGTAAATTCGCCAACAAAAAAAAATTACAAAACATTATCAAGAAGCCTGGATGTGGCGACACAATGGACTGCGCAGAAAGGATGGTTTAAGGAGATAAGACAGCTGTTTCTCTACACCATGTCTTCCAGTAGTGCAGACTACAGAGTACTACTGGAAGAAGGGTGTTGCAACCTACTTAAATCTATGAATAAACCTATCTTGAGAACATGTATTACAGCATAAATATTAGGACACTTCTGAGACACACAATATTTGCAACCACTCTCCCATCTGTGATCCTTTTCACTTAAAATTCTGTAAATGAAGTACAGCCTACAAAAGCCATTGCTGGATCATTTAGTTTCACTTAGAAATTTACATCTCAGTTATTTAACTGGAATCCCAAAACCTTAACTTGTGAACGTTCTCCTTCACTAATTGAGTTCAGAGAGCTACCATATTAAAAAAAATTGTCACAAATGCTTCTAAATTATTAACAAATATTTTTTTAATAAAGAGTAAGTGCAAAAACTAACTTTCCAACCTAGAGGTTATACTGCGTGTTGTACCACCTACTGCTTCTAGGAAGACAGCATCAAAATTGCAGTCAGACACAAATATAACTTCCAACCTAAAGTTTTACTGTGGACTGGCAACATGGTAATTCTTACTGAAAAGAAATGTTTCAATTTAGTGAAAGATTAAAGACATTATATCCTCAACAAATACCTAGCATTTGTACATAGAATTTCGAATTAAAATGGAAAAGTCTCAGCATGAGGTTTAATTTTTTCCCACTTGCACTGCTGAAGAAAACAGTAACTAAATTATCAAGGTTGTAGCCTTTTGTAAACCAGTCCAGACCAAAACAGGTTTAAATTCTGGACATCTCTTTCAAAATATAACAACCTGCATCCAAAAACATTGACTATCTATTTCAATATATAAAACCTTACTGTACATACTTAAAATCAGTACTTCTCAAAGTAATGTAATGTTTGTTCTTCCATGTTTCTCATGTTACTTAATAGCTTTAAGAAATGAACAATAAATGCAGGATAGTATCAATAGTCTTTGTGCTTTCCTAACATGTCTAAATAACATTTATTTACCATCTTGTTAGCAAAATTTCTTAATATAAATGTATAGGTTTGCATACTTGCCCTGAACACCAAGCTACTGCACAGATTATGAAAGAAGGCTGTACCAGATAACACATCTCCAAACACACTACAGGAGAACAACCCAATACAGGTACAATACGTAATACTTACTATTTATATGTTTCTGAACGGATGTATTCAAAAACATGGGATACTCCCAGCTGGAACTGGTCAGCAATAGGGGTAACCCAAGGGTTGTTCTCTGCTTTGAAGACTTGCTTTTGACCAGTCAAATCCAAATTACCTGCAACGGATTAAACAAAACAGCATATGAAAAAAATTTGAAAGAAGTAACTTGCTGTGAATATAAAACTTTTCATTTACTTCAGAGAGTACAAGCATAATAAAAGAAAATATTTCAGCCTCAGTGGACAGGAAAAGAGGACACAGTAGTTCCCACCATGATGGATGCATTTCCACCTTATCCATTTCACAGCGCTACTACATATTGCACAATAGGACTGAACGTGGCCCACTGCACATAAGATTTATTAATCAGACTAGTTTTAAGCAGGGTTTAACGGTACTTAGGTGTTGTGGTGTCCTTCTGCAGGCAGATAAATTCATTTAGCATGGGCAGAACAACTGCAGTAGCACGTGGGGCTTCCTGATTCCTAACTCCAAACCTTCTAGTTCTGTCGTGGCATTAGAAGCCTCGCACAACCAGACTATTAAACATAATCTTCAGGCCTGTGAGACAATTCAGCAAAGTATTCCTCTCTACCATGGCTTCCAGGAATGAAAGGAGAATGACGCTGTGTTAGGAGCTCGCTCTGCTGAAGCTTAGCATTGCAAAGAATTTCTCAATCACTTCTCCAAACCTAATGTCAACAAGCAATGCCCAACAGGCATTTCTGCCTTCCCAGTGTCCAATGCGCTGTTTGTACCAAGATCCTACAGCTGATCTGTGGGTATACTCCATACTAAGAAAAATAAACAAAGCATCATTCTTGCCACATGCCAGTTTTACCTATTCTGTTTACAGGAAGACTTAAGAGACCCATTAGGGGTTTGCTAGGGGTTTGTTTGTTTGTTCATTTTGTAAATGTTTACCACCCAAAACCAAAACAGTGCATGCTCTACTGATAATCCTCATGACTATGGATACAGCAGGCTGAATTCCAGGAAGGTCTAGCCATTGAAATATTTTCTTGTGTTCTTAAAATAAAATCATAAACCTGTGCTGCTGTTTTACATTTATTTTTGCAAATTTTATGATGAAGAGAGGACAACCACCCACCCCAAACTCCAAAGTAACAAACAAATCATCAAAACAAATCATCTTTACCAATGGGAAACAAAACAAAACCAAAAATTACAAGGTTCTGAAGACTGACCAAACCAAGCTGTCAAAGGAATCTGAAGTCGATCGGATGTGGTAGCTTTTCAAAATTAAAGGCACTTAATATAAGTAGCACAAACATTCATACATGCTACGGGACCTGCTGCAAGGTGTGCTTGCTGGTCTTTTTACTTCATGTTTTAGATTACAGCTAATCCTTGACCGTTTCTATCTGTATAAAGGGTTAACACAATTAGAGTAAAGACCATTATACCATGTGAAAAGATGTCATGCATCTCATATTAGCCTATCAACGAGTTACCATTACCTTAGCAAGCTCATCTGTCAGCTGTCTGAGGTCTGTTCTTTTGAAATAACAACAGGCAGGGAGCATTTCACCCCTCTGTCAGTCAGGTGGCGATTGCCCTTGCTGCCTCACGCTCCAGTGCGCCTCGTTAGGAGCCTCACACCCATCTCCTTTATTAAAGGACTCAGCAGCCCTGTTCTAACAAGGATCAGGAAGCAGGATTAAGTACTGTGACAAAGAGGACCTAATAAGCTAGAAACTGGTGTGTCGAAATCTATGCTGGCTCAAGGCGCAAGCTCATGCTGTTTGCTATTCAGTTTTCAGGCACAGGCCACCAGGGAAGCCAACCAGTGCTGTGATTAGCCGTAACCCTCTGACCAGCGCTGCTAGGAAGATCACGTATCACTCAGGGGCTTGCTTTGCAATTGCAAATTGGATTTTCCATTTTATTACCTGTAAAAAAACATATACACTGCTCTTCAAAGCTACCAACACTGTAAGCACTTGTTTGTAATTATGTCTCTGCAAGTACTGCATCAAGGTGAAAAGATCCATCTGTGTACAACTAATAAAAATAGTTATTGGGGAGGCGAGCTTGGCCCCATCATGGTTCAAATTCAATGTGGCTTACAGGAATAACTCACACATTCTCAAAATCCCAATAGCCATGGTCTCAACTGAATCCTTTCATCCCAAGCTGTGTCAGAAATTTACTGCCGAGGGGATGCTGCCATATGTTTCCATCCCTGCAGCACAGCGTATCTACTTCCATTCCAAATACCACATGGCCCATTTAAACGTAATTAATTGTAATAAATACTATTCTACTGCAGCCAAAGAAATGTTTCAACAAGAGGGCTGCTCAAGTAAAACAAACTTTAAGTCTCCATGTCACAGTAATCATTGCTTTCCCCCAAAACATATTGGTGGCAGGTACAGATATTACTTTTTACCTTCAGAGGGAAAAGGCAGGCAGAGGCCCTAAGGATAAAATTAACCTAATAACAGAGGAGACTGGGGAACCAGCATCTGCACTGAACCTCCCACCCGCCCCCCCCCCGCCCTTGCCCAGGATGCTGGTCTGGGAGCCCAATTGGCAGCAGCTCACCTGGCAGCCCATTCCACCAGACACCTACAGCTGCTGTAAAAGATCACCTGCCACCACACAGACTGGGCTTTTAATTGAAGAATTTCATCAAGTGCTGCAATGCAAAAAGGATCAAACTGTCTGTCCTCATTGCAAGCACCAGGCAGAGAGCGGGTGCTCATCCACAAAGGAGGGCTGCCTCACAAAAAGAGGAAGGACAAGGAACCCAATGCTTTAAACTCCTCCGCATTTGACACCAAAATTCCCATCTGGAAATGAAGGACAGAAACAGGCAGAAAATTAAGCAGGATAAGAAGTTACAGAGAGCCTCCCTGACATTAGCAGCACTAGGGAGGAAACACAGTCTAACACTCCCGCCACAAGGCAAGCCACTTGAGAACAAAGAAGCTGTATAATTAAAAATGAGACAGAATGAAAATGTGCCACTCCGGCAATCACTGTACATTGCTTGGCACCATATCCTGGTGTCCTCTCTGGGCTAACAGCTAAGATATCTGTGTATCAAGGGCTTACTTAATGCTGCTCTGGCTGCTGGACATCCAGGAGTCCCAAGCACAATGCCAAAGTCTTGGTAACATTTGAGGAACAGCACCTGAGCATTTGCTGAGGTAACCAAATACAGGGGAGCCCTGCATGAACCATTCTCCCCCACTGCATCAAGACGAATGAATCCAGCAGCGTGGAAGAAATTATCAAACTCACCTGAAGCAAAGCCTCTGGTACCAAGCTCACTGCAGGAATGCTGTGTGACTGGACACCTTACAGATGCGTCCCCAGCTGTGTCCCACCCCAAACCCCCTGCAACAGTCTCCGTGAGTAGAGCTTTTTTACAGCTGCGCTGTGCTAAGGAATGCTGTTATTCCATCCCTGCAGCACTAGAGCCATGGGCCAGGCAAGCATCATGGCAGATGTGACTTCATGCATACTGTCTAACAGCAGCATCAGCAGGGCACCATCCCCAGACCTTTAGGAAACTTATAGACGCTTACAGTGTTCTGCTACACAGATCACATCAAACCCCTCAGATATTTTCAGTAAGCAAAATACAAGATTGCCTCTAGTGAAAATCCAGTACTGAAGATTCAATCACAAAATATATTAGGGTTGGACATTGCACTGGTCGTTGCTGGTTTGTTCCTTCCATACACATCAGCCTCTTAAAAAATATTTATCAACTCTAAAATCTGGCATAACTAGTAGACTAAAATTATATTTCCTTCTAACAGGCTTAAGGTTCTTGCTATTTTGCCATACTGAGAGAGACCAACTCCACTGAAATGCATTACAGTCACATATGTCTGGTATAAGAGGAGAAGGCTATCCTTAAGGCTATTCAGTGCAGTCACTTTCCTAGATCACAGAAATGTTTTCCAATTATTTGAGTGCTTCTGAAATTATTCTTGTAAACAAATAAAATTTCAAAACCAAATATCCCAGAACTCAGGTGTAACATGCTCTAAGAACCTTCTAATTCTATCCTCAAGGATATGTTTTTTTAAGCTTTCTACCTTGAACAGCCATAGATTTCCAAGTAGGAAGAACACACATGCTACTACCAGTGAGCAGACACTGGAAAGAGAACAGAGTCTGGAAGAGAAGAGCAGAGATAAAGGTCTAACGTCTGACTGCTGTGGACAACCTGCACAGAACGACCAAAAGCCTTCTAAAATGAGCCAGCTGTATGGTCTTAGAAATACCTAATCTTGGCTTTTTTTTTTTTTCCCTGTCTCAGTATTCATTGTATCTAAAGATGATCCTGAGCACCGAGCTTGACAGGATTGGTGCAATTGAACTCCTGTGTTTAACCCACCTTAAAAACAAACTGTTCCTATGCCCAACTCATAAGCTGTGTAGATCTGAAAAGCGTCTGCTGCCCAAATCTCATCAGCTGCCACGTGCAACTTATACTACATAGATCTACACTAAAACAAACCACTAGAAACACCATTTATCACTGCTTAAATTTGGAGCTCCCACAGCTATGGGTGTACACACAACTATGGTGGGATACCTCACAAGACAGTGGACACACCCCATCCTGAGTGACATTGAAGGGAAAAGGCAGCTACAGTTCCCCGCACCTCCCTCAAAGAATCTATTCGGCATTTGATCTAAAACGTGGTAGTTAATGTTCCTTGTTATTTTCCTTTAGTGCTGTTGATATAAAAAGTGGTTTGCGTGAACATTCATATTTTACCCAGCTGTCTGCAAAATTCAGAAAGAGCTCGTAAAAGCCACTAAAATGCTGCCTCCTGCAGCTGTGTTTGCAGAAAGTATCAGAGCCAGTGATAATGATACCTATCACTTTAACCAAGGGTGTCGCCAGACTTCCCACACTCCTCTTGTCCATTAGATCTAGTCTGCAAGCACCTCTTATATGCAAAAAAAACCCCTCATCCTCTTACAATGTATGATATACGGAGTGCATAACATTCACCCAGTGTTTGTACCATTAAGATATAGTAAGGGATGACCAGTGCACATAGGCATTACTTCAATACAAACAAAAGAAAATAGAACAAGCACAGACCTGACTTGTCCTTTCCACTTGAACACCCCTTGGTAACATTTTAAACACTTCCAAAAATTAAAAGGTGAAATAAAGTAATTAAATAACTCTGACATTTGAGAAGTGAACAGTGGCATTCAGCGTAAGAAACACGATCCTAGCTGTAAAATGCCAGATAAACGCTTCTTTGTAATGGTTTAAATTCATCCTTAGTGGAGCTTCATTAAAATCAATGGAAAGAATTTTTCAGCCTGTATACTGTTGTTCCACATCTGCATCCCGTTGATACTCTGACTTGCCTTCACACCTACACTCTATTGCACTGACCTCAAGGAGAGTCCTCAGGTTCTATCACATCCCTCTTGGCAATTCCTCCTAAGACTGCAATTTAAATGTTCTTTCTTTTTACAACACAAAGGTCCTACTCTCTCACTGCCATACATAAGGACAGGAGGAATGAAATTAGTTTTTTCTCTTTATTTAGGCATAAATATCCTTGAATCCTGTTTTATTAAAGGCTGAGTAGGAGTTCAATCCACTATACTGAATTTAAACTTAGGTTATATGTAAAAATATGTATGTCCTAGCTTGTTTAAGATTTGCTTTACACTACAGGGCTTAAATTTTTTATTACTTTTGTGGCATGCGCTGTCTCTATAGAGAGAGAGATTGGCTTAAGCATGGGAGTGGAAGAAATAGCATGACTATTACGTCCTAAAAATGACACCAAAGCAATTAATTGTGAATTATGTCTTCAAATCTATGAAAAAAAAAAAGAAAATATATACTGATTTCTATGCCACAAAGTGTTATCAAAAGCAAATGATTTTTATGCCAGTCTTAAGCTGTGGATTGGTAACTTGTACCATTCCTATAAACAAGTAAGATAATCTCTGCTTTGAAGACCTCTATTACTTTTGAAGGGTTAGTAAGAGAAGAGACTAGATTTAAACAGTAGTGATAAAGGAGCAGTAAAACAACAGAGAGGAAAGACTTCTCATATGTAAGTGAAGTGTGACTCAATCTTTTTGGAGCCAGCAGAAATACCCACAGAAATATTCAGTATGATGAACAAATCTAGAGTTCCATAGCACATGTTGAAAATATACATTTGCTTATTGATGAGTTTCTGCACACTAAAAGAAAACTGCTAGTAAATCTGAACCTAGACTTAAGTGTATCCAAAAGATCAATCCCAGCAACGCTTTTGCCCTTTCTCTCCTACATTCTTGCGCTGGAGAAGGCCTAACAGTGTCACCTCCAGTCACCAGCAATTCAGAGAACCATAAAACAGCATTTGTGCCAGTTTTACATAACAGGGGAAAAGATTCAAGTCTTAAATAACAAGAAGTCAGATTCAGTACCTACAAATAAACCAAACATATTCTAGAGCATCCATTAGACAGAAGCAGGCTGGAAGCCACCTCCTCTGACTGCTTTCCTGAGCACACAGATGGGAATGCCTGCAGTCTCACCTGCAAACACCAGACAGGAAGCCCCAGGGTAAGAGAAGGCTGAACAAGCAATCTGAAAGTCAAGCATTGAAGGCTAAGCCCATCCTCAGTTTTACAACTGTTTTCAGGGTCAGAAAACAAAACTGCAGATATTGTAACATCACACATTATTCTAACATCTTCTTAGATGTAAATGAGAATTTCCAATAATGAGTTCAGAGATTAGACCTCAGCTTGAATGTTCACTTGAATACATCTAACAGTAGATCTCTGTGTCAGTTCAATAATTGAAGAGTTTAAAAAAGAGAAAAACATCTGGCCTGAAAAACATCAGGAGACGGAGACTGCTACCGGTGTCTTGTTCGAATGGTTCACCACTGTCAAAATGTATTCTTCACTTCAGTGCTGAACTGAGCTACCTCAGTTCTCAAACACTGCTGCTTCTTCTGCTCATCTACAAAGGAAAAAGGTGACCTGGGCTTTCTCACAGAGTTACTGAGGATCCGCCGCTAAGACTAGTCTCACTTTTCCCTTTGCTAGGTTAAATAAAGACTTTGATTAGTCTGTGATCCCAGAATAGCGACTCCATTTGCTTCAACTCTTAGCAAAAGGACTGCACCTGAAATAATAAGTAAATGCAGACCAACTGAATCTTGAATTACTTATCCTTGACATAAAGGTGAAGTGATATTGAGCAAACTGGTATTGTCGCAACCTCTACCATTATAAGAAGCGGATTTTACTCTCCAGCACTGTCCCACCTCAGCCTTTCACAGAAGAGAGTTTTAAAAAAAAAAGTCGATTTAGTCCCAAGATACTTATACAAAATTCCAGCATAATAGCAAAGGCCAGTCAGAATCATACACGACAGCATAATGGGCAACCTGGCACAAGGAGGCTTTCACTCTAGAATGTGTCACGACTGAAAATGAAGCCTGGGAAAGACAATAGAATGGATGAAATGCTAAACTTCTCCCTTCGACCACATTTCAGGTAGTAAGTACAGGCAGAATATACACCTAACCTGGCTGGGCAAACTCACATTTCCATGTTCAGGTAACCGAAGTGGTGGTTAACTCTCTAGGAAGAAAGAGAGATCCTTGGCAATTTCTACCATCACTTCACACAACAAACCTGACATTAAAAGGACAACTAGTAGAAAGAGTAAATAACATTAACACCCACAGATGAAAGACACAAAGCAGGAACTTATTCAAATCAGCATGCAAGGCATTCCTAGCCAAACAACACTCTGCTAATGGCTTGTGCTTCCACATGACAAATCGCGCTGTTTCAACAGCCAAGCTCCACCACACATAGCCTTCAGGTACCAAGGCAACCAACCCAGCTGATGCCATTGTGTGGGTAGCCAACAGGAATGGCAGAAGAACCAGCATTTTAACAAAAATCCAAGAAATTACTTCAAAATGTTTTCTATATTCTTTCTAAAATTATTTCACATTACTTACGACTTGATTAAATTCCTTTCTCCCACATTCCTAATGTAAGACAGAGACAATTTACTACAAGACGTACAATTACTGCTTAAGTTTCACCAATTTCTTTCTTTGATGGGTGACATGCATTGCTGGAAATACTGTTCCCTTCCTTGTTCTACGTAACAAATGCCCAGTGACGACTGGGATCTCGAGGAGCAAACTGACAGTTACTGCTAAGTGATCCCAGTGAAGAAATACAAGAAATACACTACGCAGCAGACTTTGGAACAAAGGAAATTAATGCGATGTCAAAACGGTTGAACATCAAAGAAGTTTTAATGGCACAGGAAGTATTACAGGCTTAGAGGATCAGCATCCCAATTTATTTTGAAATGTATTGCACATTTTTTCCAACCTCTGAAACTCCCCTGGGATTCTCAATTACATGGGAATTCAACAGAGCATTCTCTCTTTGAAGGGTCCCTATCAGAGCAAAATCTAGTTAATTTGAAACTATGAGTTCAAGAAGGATTCACTCTATTGCTTTTGCCCCACACCTTTGAAACTTCCATTCAAACACAGGTTGCCAAGTACTCAGAAGAGCAAAACCATTTTTAAGTACTATGAAAAACATAAAATTAACCAAATTTAACAGCAAAATACAACATTTGCTTAGACTAGCTCTAATTACAGTACCCTCAATTACCACAGCTCCAACAGAACTGATGAAATATTTGCTGACAGAAACATCATTATGCTGATGGTACTTATAATCAGAGTACAGTCAACATTAGGAAAACTCTCACACTGTAGTCATCGGAGAAGCAACAGTAGGACATGTATACTGTAAAAGCTAATGTAAGATCAAATCTTGGGAAGTTTGGCAAGAATTAGAGCAGTGTAAGGAAATGAATGCCTGTGGTGTAAATCTAAATGATGGGCTATGGAAAACATCTTCCTGTGCATAAAGAAACCACAGATTTGTCATCTTTTCCCATACACCTTAACTCCCATCAAGTACTCTGGGGAAGTAGCCTGGTTTCTAACTACATAAAAAGAAGTGGATTTTCGTGCTGGTTTTTTCCCCCCCTCCTTTTTAACTTAAAATAAGCCTAAAATGAGAAACACAATTAGAATACTCACAAATGTTCAGAGATGCTTTCCTTAGATAAATAAGCTGTCCATGACCTATCTCATTACATACATTTTTCTATTATTCCTTAACTAGTAACTGATACATCAGTAGTCCTAGAAAACAAGTTATTTTGTTTATCCACTGAGAATTTTAGTAAAGCTGCTTCCTTTCTTACACCACTTTTGCTAAGGCAAAGTTCCAAAGTAGAAATAAAAGTTCCAAATGTAGAAACAGGTAATTTTCTTTAAATTATGAAGCATCAATTAATTGTTCCAGTACTCAGAGGTGGTGTCCAAAGAGCCCCAGGATGTTCAGGCTTCCAACACCACAGACCTGTACTTGCAGGTGTGAGCAGCATTGTATTGAGATACAGGAAGAATGCAGCAACATTTCATACTGAAATAAGAAAAGTTTGGCAATTATGTCAAATATACTTAGGAAAGAAATATCTTTTGTGAAATAAGTGACTCCTGTGTTTGCACACACCCATTATAATTACCTATGTAAACGGCTTTTTTGATTACCATTAACTTGAACAAATAACTGCAGCAACTACTTTGCATAATATAATATTAATTCCCAGATTCTAGAGTAATTTCAAAAGCCTAAATTTTAAAGTATCTTCCTGCGATGGAATTATTGAGACTTCTGGAAGGATTCCTCAAACTTTCTATTTAATAACAGTTCTTTATCCACAGAAGATAATGTAGCTGTTCAAAACTGAAGAATGATGAAAGAATTACTGAGGCATTCTGATATACAGATTCAATCTACAAAATGTTTCACTCTCCTTAAAAAGGAATGTGGCTACTTACTTTTTTTAAAGAGCTTGAATTTTCCACTTTTCAAGTACGGGCCTAATGTCATAGTTTTCACAGAGTCTCCTTATACCTGAAGAAATTATTTGATAAACCAGAACAGTATTGAATAGTATGCTTAAAAGCCACAGATGCCAACATTCAGCTTTGCAAAAAAAGGATGGTAATTAAAGATCCTTAGAAATCACTGCTCTTCCCATATGCACAAATATGAGCAAACTCCATGCAGATGTGCACACACATGTGTTAACAGCAGGGTAATAAACACAGTCAGCATTACAATCTGAGTTTTATAAATCATGCCATTTGTTTTCACATCAAAGACACAAACCTACGGATAATCTGACCACATTCTCCAGGTCACTATTTACATTTAGCTACGCCTTTGTGAATATTCTGCACCATTTACTACCCTTACAATCCTGACTCAGCTAAGAAAGACTTTTATGTATCTAGGTCCACCCAGATAACCATACAATGAACTTAAAACACCATCATTGATCTTACTAATTGCATCTGCCACTTTACATGGTTCTTTTTCTAGCTGGCTTCTTTGCAAACACTGTTCCAATTGTTAAATGGTCAGAATACACAAAGTGACAGATTTAGTGCTTCCTTGGCAATTTATATAACTGACTGCAACTCTGTTGTTGCAGTGAATCATGATTTATTTGTCTTGCAATGCAGCACATAACCTTTTAAATGCTAGAAAAAAAAATGCCAGCACCTCTTTAAAGTTTATATATGACTGCCCACTACCATTCCTCATGAACGGTTTTTTGAGAGACAAATGATAAAAACAAGCTGCAAATTCCACCCACCTACTCCCAGCCATTTCCTGTGTTCATCACTCACATGTGCTGTATTTACAGACAAGCACCCCCACCCAGAGCACCACTGTACTCTTCTAGTCCCCTCCTTTCCTCCTGGGCAGGAATATTTTTCTTAAATTAGTGAAAGGTATTCTCTACTAAATGCTGAAGAGGATAATACTGATCTCTCCCAGCTGTCTTACTGACATGTGCCACACTCAATCACATCAGGTGAAATAAAGAGCAGACTGTAGAGTTCTATCTGTTGTTATCCTTCCATTCCAAAATTGTGATCCCAGTGCCTGTGGCCTCTTCTCACACCCTACTCTCTATGCTTTCTTCTGCACTTATTTCCATTATCTTTAAAAATTATGTACTCCTCGCCCTCTCCTCATTCAAATACAGTTTTATTCTAGTGTTTATATTGTCCCCATCTCCCTGGTAAATGAACATTTAATGACTCATTGCTGTCCATCAGTGCTTGAACTAAGCCAGTCAAAAGCCTTCAGCACCTTTAATTATGAAAGAGATAACGAGACAGGAAAGATTGTTTAGTTTAAATGAAACAGCAGTACCTCCAATTAATGCAAATAGGACCTGCTCATTGAAAAGCTATTTAACCAACATGCACAGCACAAAATATTTGGATAGTTCTCCTTACAGTAAAATTAAATATTAAAAATTTAGGAGGGAGATCTCAGGGAGCAGATAAAATTGGTTTTCCCTCAGATTGCAACTACAGAATTAGCAGTCCATTCATTAGGGTCTAACGCTTGCAGCCCACTTCTCCTTGGCAGACTTTAAAACTGTCTGCAAAGGGGGTTGCTTCTCTAAATTGTCCTTGTTTGCAGAAGGGAAAGCAGGGCTGCAGAAATTAAGTGACTTTTTCTAATCACTCAACAGATTCACACCTGCCTGTGGCCTGCTCCTACCTGGCCTCAAACAAGCCCTGCAAAGCCCAGCCTGGTGCTCAATTTACTAAACTCTATTTTGTAAATGTTTGCCTAGATGTTTAATAAATGAGCAAGAACATTGCTTTGGACAGGAAATATGCTTGCAAATTGCCCAAGTTACAAATCTAGACCTCAGTGTAACATTCTCTGGAAATATATTTGCAAATCCAAGCAATTTTAAATATTTGATACAGCTCTAGTGCTACATGTGGCACAGACTGCAACAGAAATTACACCAATCATTATTTACTAATAATGGTAAATTAATACTTGAAGAGGAGAGGAAAATTTATAGCATAGCAGTTGAGTAACAGAGAGCACTTAAACTGTCAATGCAACTCACTTTGATCAGGTGGGACAAAATTACAAGTCCTATTTCTACTAGACTGTGATGCTGTTCTATAACGTAAACGAATGTAAACTAAAAGAAGAAATGCTTGCCTGGGCCATCCTGAGTTTTGCAGGTCATTGCAAAACAAACATTATGGACCTTATGGTCACCAATACAAGCAAATTCATCAGTGATATTAGGATTGGAGGCAGCCTGGGCTGCAGCGATCATGCACTGGTGGAGTTCAAAGTCCAGAGGGAGAGGGATATGGGACACGTGAGGAGTATAGTTGGGACAAGTGAGGAGTATAATCACGACACTACATTCAGAAACGCAGACTTCCAGCTCTTCAAGGAATTACTCAATAGGATCCCGTGGGACGTGGTCCTCCAAGACAAGGGAGTGGAAGAGAGCTGGAAAACATTCAAGGATGCTTTCCATAAGGAACAAAAGCACTCAGTCCCCATATGTAGAAAATCAGGCAGGGAAGGGAAGAGACTGGCATGGCTGTGTGGAGACCTGCTGGTTAAACTAAAGAAGAGGGAACTGCACAGGCAGTGCAAGCAGGGACAGGGAACCTGAGACGTGTATATGGATGCTGCCCAGTTGTGTAGGGATGAAGTCGGGAAGGCTAAGGCGCAGCTGGAGCTAAACTTAGCAAAGGAAGTAAAGACTGACAAGAAGAGCATATATGGGTATGTCAATCAAAAGAGGAAGGTCAAAGAGAACAGATCCCCACTGATGGCTGGAAATAGTAAACATATCAACAGACAAGGAGAAGGCTGAGGTACTTAACAACTTGAAACGGGTGCGGAGGAGGGCTACAAGGATGATCAGAGGGCTGGAGCACCTTCCATATGAGGACAGGTTGAGAGAGTTGGGTTTGTTCAGCCTGGAGAAGAGAAGGCTCCAAGGAGATCTTACAGCGATCTTCAAGTACCTGAAAGAGGCCTACAAGAAAGCTGGAGAGGGACTAATCATAAAGGCTTGTGGTGACAGGACAAGGGGGATCGGGTATAAACTGGAGAAGGGCAGATTTAGACCAGACATAAGGAAGAATTTCTTCACAATGAGATAGGTGAGACACTGGAACAGGTTGCCAAGGGACATTGTGGACGTGCCATCCTTGGAGGTGTTCAAGGCCAGTTTGGATGGGGCCTTGGGTAACCTGATCTAGTAGGAAGTCCCGGCCCGTGGCACGGGGTTGGAACTAGATGATCTTTAAGGTCCCTTCCAGCTCTAACTATTCTATCATTAACAATTTTGTTTCAAATGTTTCCATTTCATTTGCACTGTCAAATATTTAAAGTGAATTTGCAGTTATTGTAAGGCAGCAGCATGTTTAGAACATTCAATTAGCCACAGAAGGTGGTTAGACTCAGTGCAGCATTTAACTTCCACTTTGTGGGAAAAAAAAAAAAAAGATATAATTTAGGAAGCTACAGAAAAGTACATTTCTGAAACATTATTACTATTAGAGGAGGTTTTATAAATAAATAGGACTTTGACAAAAAGCTAAAGAAAAAACCTCATGTCAAGGAATAAAACACCTGGAATTAAGGAAACAAGAGCAACTTTCATCTACTAGTGGTGAGAAAAAAAACAAACCTCATTATCATGCAGTCTGCTAGATTGATAGAGGCAAAATCCCATATGGGTGAACAAATAAGAGGCAAAATAAATATCTTTCCCCCCTCATAGCAAAAAAAGCAGTTTCCTTTGCTTTATAAATCAAAAAGCATACATTGCAGCCTGCCACTAGCTCTAATGGGTCAAAGCAAGTTCTTACGACAACAAATAACTTTGCTTTATCATGCTAACTTCAGTTAGTCTTTCCGAGTTTTGGGAAGTAGTATTTGGAAGGTGCTAGCAGAAACAAAGGAGCTTCCCTATATAACAGTCCACAAGAGAACGAAACAAGGAATAAGTCCTGTGTCACGGGTGTTTCAACAATAGGTAACAGATGCAGCTACATTATTCCCAATAAAAATATTTTATGACAATCTTCAGTAACATTTGAAACGAAACCCCGGCTTGGTGCAAACAGCCACAACTTCTTTAGAAGTCAATGTCCCTCACATAAACTGAAATACTACAGTACAAATGCAGCAAAATCAATACTTAAGTTTCAAAGAAAAACTCTACCTTATAGGTTGAAAGAAGCCACTTGTAATAATATTTAAATGGCCAATATCGCAAATTCAAAGTACATAAATCAGCTCCACTGATTTAAGTGAAAGAGCTGTCACCTCCCTAAGAAAGGTCGGCTACTGAAATACAGAAACGAAAAATTGCTCTAAGTTAGCTATATTTTACTCTAGTTGATCAAACTTCTACTTTTACAAGAACAGTCACAAAAAAAGCCAGTTATATTGCTCTTTTTTGCTTAATGTAATTTTGGCCGATCCAGTTAGGGTTCTCAAAACCCAGCCAGAGACAAGAACAGCTTTGCAGACCCAATATTTATTTGTTACACAAAGCAAGATGCCATATACAAATTGGCAGTCAGCTCTACTAACACAAAAGAAAAATGTAACATGAAAAAAAATAATAAAACAAAACACACATAATCTTTAGGCCCCTCCTGTATGCCCAACAGGAGTGAAAAAACCAGCGTTTCTCAAGGGAAGTATTAGCAACGATGATGACTTAAGCTTTATCATTTCCTAGAGTAGAGGAAACACAGTGCATTGTTATAATTATTATTCAAATAAATAAATGATCATCCATAATCTTACCTAGTTCTGGGGGCAGCACAGTAAGACGATTTCCCTGGATATGAAGTTCCTTAAGCTGTGTGAGTTCACCAATTTCTTTAGGCAGTGATATCAGATCATTGTCTCTAAGACTCAGCTAAGAGTGAATATAAAGTAGTTAGAACAATTTTCAGTTACCATAAAGCAACCTAAACCACAACTCCACTCTCCGTGCCCCCACCTTTCTCCTAAACACTCAGTTCTTCCAATTTATTTACAAGTGTCTGCTGGTAAACAAGAAACAGTTCCAGGTCTAGTGGTCTATTCCTGCAAACATACCCTACTACTCTTCAAATTGACTAGATTCTAGTCCTACAAGCATTGCAAAAGTGAATTGATTTTCCAAGAATTTAGATAAATTACTTACTATCTGCAGCTTCGTGAGCTTCCCAATATCTGGCGGCAGGATTTCAAAATCGTTGTCACTTAGATAGAGTGCACGCAGGGTGGCTGCAAATTAAATAGCAATATATAAACAGGGTGGCATATAACCCAACCATTTGAGGTCTAATCAATAAAAGGGCGTCAGGTTTGATTAATAACCCTGACTTGGTGAAAAGCCTTTGACACACTCAGGGCTCAAAATAATAACAAGCAGGTCAAACTTAGATTTACTGGCTTATTGCATTGTTGGTGAGTTCAGGAAAACATCTATATTCAAAAGGACTGGCACAATTAACAATTTCTACAATAGTAGACTCTGGCAGGTTCTGGCATATAGTCTCAATGCTCAGCTATCAGAATACAACCATTACTCTTTACTACTCCCAATTCTTACCTATTACATCAATTTGCATCCTAAAAATAACATAAAAAAATCATCTGAGCTTTCATGAAAAACACGTAAGTATATTAAGCTCTACAAAAATCACAGCCTAACACTGGGAAAAAGAACTTAAAAGAGAGCTATACAGAGGACTCGAATAATTAGTGAATACCGTGCTTCACCTACGTGAAATTCACAGAAAAAGAGATGACTTAGCATGACCACATAGCTTGCTGT
This sequence comes from Phaenicophaeus curvirostris, assembly GCF_032191515.1. Taxonomy (NCBI): domain Eukaryota; kingdom Metazoa; phylum Chordata; class Aves; order Cuculiformes; family Cuculidae; genus Phaenicophaeus; species Phaenicophaeus curvirostris. Next base: position 22,274,741 of record NC_091397.1, on the reverse strand, counting down.
TTCTGGATGAGCATACGCGACAGTTAAAAAAAAATTAAAAGGAAGACTCACAAAGAACTGTTGGGTGCAGCGGGAAGGAAGGTGGTCTGGTCAAGAAACCTCTCCTCCCCACCAGGGTGGAGACCCCATTTGTCTTACGCATTTTACTCCTCCTCCTCTTTGCACTGCATTAAATGTGACCATTTTCAATAACGCTGACTTAAGAATTTCTCTTGGTCATGTTACAATCACAAAAAAAAGGTAGCAGAATCACTGAAATTCAGTGTGTACCAGAATTCAAGCAGCTTAGGCAACCATAATGCAGCCCTTTTGCATGTATGCATTGCAATACCTTTATTTTAACTGCCTTGAATGAGCATTTTTAACATGTACAAAAGTCAGCTTGGCTCTGCCATTCCTGTGGCAAGCTTTGTAACCTTAGCACACTTTGTTAACATATTGGACACATCGACACGCACATACAGTTACAACTATTTCAGCAATGAACAATCAGGAACACAACTGTTTCCAGCATCTACAAACAATAGTTACCTTGAAAACAGTTCACTTGCCGCTGAGGCTTTTTTTTTCCCCATGAAGTTTTAACTCAGTATGGGACCCAAGGAAATATTACTTAGGAGAAAACTAATATACTGTTACTAACCAAGTCTTCTTGTGTCCAATAGTGTCAGGTGACTGTGTATCAGTAATAGATATTGCTGTGCTGTGTAGGAATATTCAAGAGATAGTCAAAGAAAAACATAAATATCAGAAAAATTCTGTTGTTTGGTCTCCATCAAACAAATTTCAACTGCAGAAAGCAAAGCACCATATCATGAAGATTTGCAGAGGTTTTAGAAAAGTTTCTTACTCAGATAGAAGAAGTTTCCTGGTAGAGAATTTTCATTTAAGTTGTTATAAGTCAAGTCAAGAACCTCCAGAGCTGGTAAGGAGCCAAATCCCCTTGGCAAGGTGTTTAACCTATTCATGCTGTAGGTAAACAAAAACAGAATGTAACATCAATATTCACTTCTCTAGTAGGAATAATACAGGCAACAAGAGTTCCATTTCTAAAAAATGTAATGAACACCAAGCTTCCCTTTTGTTTTGAAAAAGGACTGATGTTACCAGATACTGAGCAAGCTTTCTGTGATGGAGACTTTTTCTCTCACTCTCATAAATATCCCCAAAACTTATGCACTTACAAGGGATCCTGTCTGATGTCAATCAACAGCCACATCTGAAACATGAAGCACAAGGGAGAGAGGTGCCACAGCGCTACGCTCAGCTGAAACAGTGTGCCATGGAGAAGTCTGGTCCTTGGAAGATGACCGAACTTTTACCCAAACTAGGAATCTACACTTCTGCCGTATCACGTAATTCTTCTGCATGGTATTTATGTTCATCGGTAACTGCTGCTCAACCCCCTTCTTAAGAACAGTAAATTTGTGTCACTAGATAACAATTGATGCACGTTGAACATGCAGCAAATAAAACGTCAGTCTTCTGTATGATGAGGCTTAGTCTAAATTTAGCTAATTCAGCCAATCCCATAGCATTTAGGATGGCAGTTCCCACTGGTAACAACCAGAAGAACATGAGGAAAACTAACAGAAGGAAAAGATTTGTCTGATAACCTGGAGCAGTCAGGCTACAGAAAACAGTAACTTTTCTCTGACCTCAAAGGGCTTCAGTGGGGGGATGCAGATAATCACTACAGCTGCTGCAACAAAGAAGGGCAAGGAGCTAGACTACATTCACAGAACCTTACTGTTTGTGTACAAGATAGGGCTCTGGCTGCTTATTGTAGGAACAAAAAATAACTACCAGCTTATTACTTATACTGTCCCTATTATTTTGCAGGTACTTCAAATACAAAGCTTCCATGTATGGATCTTACTTCAGTTGTCATCTGGGCTTAGAAGTGGAACAGAGAAGATGGCTACTTTGAAGAACTGGATTTTATTCTTACCTGATTATTGGAAACAATCATGACCTTTCACGTGTTCCCTCCAAACACATTCTGAATTTGACTTCCCTTCTGATGCAACAGTGATAAATAGCAATAGCCTCAACTGATGTCAAAAGGAGATGCAAGATAAATGTACGGAGCATGATCTAACACCAAAAAGGATGAAACTCAAGTTGAAGTAATGACAAAATCGTGTACCCAAAACCAAACATTTTTGGCTCTCATTTACAGGGCCTTGCCTCCTCCAGACAAACGTTTGTGATAAATACTGTGAAATCCATCTATAAAACAGTTAATAAGCCCATCATCTAAAACTTCCTTGGGCTCTGAGTTAAACACAAGAGCAGCTGCACCTTCAGACTAAGCACAATGATTACACATCCACATGAACAAAGGCAGGAGCACATACATTTCTTGAACTAACCTCACCTTTCCCCTCCCACTTTTGCATAAGTCAGCCCTAACAGAACAAGAACCTGTAGAGATCAGCTGTGTGTAGCCAAACTCTAGCTGAAATCTTCCTCCTCATCATCCCCCTCTAAAAAGCCTTATCAGAGACAGTTATTTTATTAGGAAAAATTTCTTTACTGAAAGAGTGGTGAAGCACTGGAACAGGCAGCCTAGGAAAGTGGTGGAGTGTTCCTGGAGGTGTCCAGAAAACACACAGACATGGCACTTCGTGGCATGTTTTAGTAGGCAAAGTGGTGTTGGGCTGACCATTGCACTCTACAATCTTAAGAGTTTTTTCTGACCTTAGTGATTCTATGACAAGTACCTGGTACTCTCTTGTAGCAATAGCTATTAAAATTCCCCATTATCACTACTGCAGACTTGTCACTGCTTTAAAAACTGTTCTTTATATCAAATTGGATGAAAAGAAAGTAGGTCCATGTTCAGTAGTAAAAAGAATAAGTGGCCCTGATGGCCTTCCCTTTAATAAGCAAGGAATAGGGGGACGAAGAGTGTTCTCCCTATAGCCAACAGAGAAAAAGTTATCTATTTTTTGTCATGGAAAAAGAATTAGCTGCAAGTCCCTGCCCAGCACTGTTTCATAGAATCATACAACCACTAGGTTGGAAAAGACCTCTTAGATCAAGTCATTTGGCCCTAGAGAAGTTCAGACACTGAGTTTGTGCCACATAAACTGTGTCACATCTGCTGTCCAAATTTATGTTTTTAAGCTTTGAGTGCAGCAGTACATCTTCCCTGTTTCCACCCCACCACCTGACCCTTCTGAACAAAAACCCTCCCCAAAATAATCTGTGCTTTTTTTCAACATCTCCCTCTCCCCCAGAGGGTTGTTTTGACGCTGTGTGTGTACACATAGACTGCAGGTGACACGAAGGTTTCTGGGTTACCCCAGGCAAACTACTAGGGCAGAAGAGTTTCCTCTTTACTGACATGAAGGACCTTTGAAGCAGAAACCATTTGCAGAGCTAATGCTGGGCTCTAAATCCTGTGCCTGGAAGATTATGGGTAAGGAGGAAATTAATAAGGAAGAGCATTTAATCTACAATCATGGGCCATTCGAGGTTCAAACAGATACTAAGGCATGCTTGAGATCTAAAGTGACCAAATAAAGACCAGAGAAGACAGATCATCCTGAAAACATTTATTGACATTGCAATAGTTCAAGATACAATTCAACTATCAGCACTTTACAAAACTAACTAAAGCAGGATACAGAGAGCCTAGCAAAAATCATTTGGTATTTAAAATAGTAATAAATCCTCAGTTTAAGATATTAACAATTTTAAATTTCTAAAGCACAAGCATTCTCTCTATGAGAAGCCTATAAAGCTAAAGCTTCACCCTACTAGCACTTCCCTAAGTAGTTACACTTCAATATACCCAGTTAGTTTTAGAAGGTTCTGTGCTTCACATTAATTTTCTTAGTAACTGAAGGAAGTCTTCAGCAACTGCAGTTATTACAATATATATATCACAAACTCTTCTGGAATATAGCATCTGAATTTAACAGGAATGCCCCTGGTTCAAATTCAGGCAATACTAGCACATTTGAAGATCCGCTGCTTCTTTTACATGCTTAATAGAAATTGCAATTTCTATAATTCTAAATTTGAGACTTTGGAACTGAAATCCTAAATTAACATGTAAATAAAAAAAAAAAGCATTTGGGGGGAGCACTTTGGGGGCTTTTTTCGTTTGTTTTGGTTTTCCCTGTTAAAGGAGAACAGAAAATAGAGCTTGACTCTTACACAGCAACCACTGAATTAAAAGACAGCTGCTACCAAAGTAAAATTCAGTATCTGTTGAGTTTGACTTCAGTATCATATACTGTTGCCCTTAAATGGCTATCAGTACACCAGAGTGTTTGGTCCCTTTAAGTATCCCATAATCCAGGACATTAAACACTCTGAGGCTATAATTTCCAAGTTATCCACACCAACACTTTCAAAGCCAAATTTTAATAGCAAAAAATAAGAATTCCAGGTTCAGTTGCGACAATGTTTGATAGTATCTTTATTATTGCAAATTTTTGCATGAAGATACGCACCCAAGATTCAGGTGTTTGAGCTTCTGAAGGCTACTAATCTGTGTAGGCAGCTCCTCAATCTGGTTGTTGAAGAAGTTGAGCACTTCTATGTTTCTCAGGTCTGCGATGTTTGCTGGCACAGCTGTAGGGAAGTGAGGGACTGCAATTAGAGCAAGCTACATAGAATGTTGATGCTCTGCTAGCACCTGTCTTTTGCTTTGTTTGCACAGGGACTGACAGCAGAAACAGCATCTAATAGCAATTGCAATAAAAGCACAGTTTATATCAAAAAAGCCTCCTCTCTGGAAACTATTCTCATGGCCGAGAACAGTTGCTTTGTACTCTTCAGAAAATTACTACTGCTATTATGACACTTTGACTAACAAAGACCATTACAGAGAAAGACAAGGACAACAAATGCTCTCACAAAGAGAAGCAAGTCATCCCAGTTGATGCAGCAGAGAGGTTTCAAAAGAGCAAAGCCTGCGAGACTCATAACTTCATTATTTGAGTTGAAAGAATGAATGACAAGCAGTTACACCAAGACAACAGTTATATTAAAGGTCTTTAACAGGAAACATGAAACAAAAATTCATTTTTATAAATGTTCCATGCTGCTTACTGCCTAAATAATATAGTATCCAGGTTCTTGTCTATCTATGATTCAACAAAATTTACAGAAAACTAAGTTCAGCCCTAAGAGATGAACCGTGCAGTCAAGTCCATTTTCAGTTACCTCCCATTAGAGAACAACTGACCATTCAATATACAAACATGGCTACATTGGATCGATATCTGGTTATTATCTAGAAAAAAGAAAACTAAGTCAGAAGCACAATCTGAATGTGCCTGCACAAATGAGGTTAAAACACTATTCAGATCTGCATCTTTTCCCCCCTTAAATTTAGTGATCTTTAAGCAGATAGCTGAGGCTTACATAAAAGGAGGTTGGCAAATCACCTGCACCAAAGCTTGCACCTGTGTTCAATATTCACCTTGGTTCAGCCACAACTTGAACTGCATCAGGAATCCACACAGTGCACATTTAAATAATCAGAAGGTTTTATGAAGCCATGATTTTCTTTTATTTGTTGGCATGAGGCAGTCTCAGTCTTAAAATGGAGTCAATGTTTACAAAGCAGAAAATTATATTCCAGTAAATGCGACATACTATAAGTCTAATTACACTGTGAACAATAATGGAATCACTAACAAACACTAATTACACACCATAAATATTACTGTTGAGGGTCATATTCACTTCATAAGATTTTTTGCAGACCCTTTTTATAAAATCATTAAGGTAAACCTGAACATTTAGAAGCCCACCCTCCCTTTGCGATACTTTCCAAGTGGTCCATGTGTACCCATCACGCAGTGACAGCAAGAATTATGTGCGTTCAGAACGTAAAGGGCAATGTAGTACTAATGTTGTTTTAAATTATTCCCTAAGAGAATTTAACTGAGGATTTTAATTGACATAATTCAGTCGTTTTCAGCCTCAGCATTTCACCAGAACAGCAATTACCAGTTTTAAAATGTTCTCCTTTCAGAAATAGGACTTCATAGTTTGAATTTGGTGAGATGCAATGGCCTGGTAATCCATGTTTTTGCTCTTCTCAAACAGATAATATGTTTACACAAGACTAGGAATCAGAAGTACTAGCAAGTACAGGTTTTAGTTTAGTCATAGCCTAGACAATACAGAGACCAAATACAATTCTCCTGAGGTTACACCATTGATGTAATTAATAAAAATCTGATATGAAGGTTTCGGCCTTTTTTTGACAGTGTAAGAGATTGTGCCCTCCTAGACAAACCAGTGCAACTCAACATCATCAGCTACGCCAAATGAATGCAGAGCCCTGTTGCGGGAACACTGAAACAAGTCCCTGACATTCAGGAGGCCACGCTTATCAAACCCACAGTCAGCCTGGCTGCCTACTTGTCAATTCTGTATTTCAGATATTCAGGCTAAACACCATCACGTGACAATAAATTAAGAAGCTATTATGCAAGACACTGAAAGTTCTCAAAGCCAAATAAAAAAGCACATCTTACACTAGAAGAATACTATCAATATGGGGACACAAAGCCCCCAAAATTTTTTTGATCTTGGTGGGAGGCCGGGCTACAGAAACTGTCAGACTACAGAGACAATTTTAGTGCCGTTCTCATGCAAGGAAAGCCAGCAATACCTGACACCCATTTCAGCTGAATCAGTGTTGGTCAGTGGGCACTCATAAATTTAGTCAACCCTATTCACTGCTGATTTAGTTACCTAATGACCTCTTGCATCATGATGTAGCAGCAAAGCTGGGTTGCATCTGTGAACAGACCACAGGATGTGGACAGGGACCTTCCAAGCAGTCGGAGTCCAAACAATAAGTGACATCAAAGCAAAAAGCTGGACCCAGTCGCTCAGCTACCTTGAGCTATCAACACTGATTTAGCGGATGTGTCCTTTTCAAACGTGTCCAACCCAGCTGTTTCCCCACTTAAGAATAAATGAATTCTTAAGATTGTATCTCACTTCTGACTTCAGCTAGGAGAATGTGGAGAGAGGAAGAACAATTTTAAGGAAGGTGAATAGTTGTCTTTATTTAAAAAGAAAAGAGAACAAACCAATCACAGAACAATTAATAAAAACCTATGAAAATATCTAGAAAAAGATGAAACTTAGAAATTAAGAAGAAAATGGCTTCCAGAGATCTGTTCACAAGGATTATGCTTGCACCGATGATCTCAGCATCCAAGAAAACCCTAGTTTCAATTGGTTACTACACAGCTGAAGAGTCTCAAATTCTACCTGCTCCTTGCACTTGTAAACATGAGGCAAAGCTTCATCTTCCCTTAGGCTAGTTTATCAGGTTTTAAATTTGGTTTTCTTTTGTCAGGGCACGGGTGTGAGTAAGTATCCCTAGTGAACAATAGGAGTTATGTATTTGCACACTGTCTGCCAAGTTTCTGATATATCTATGTAATTCCCACACACTGTATTTCATGTTGTGAATCACACTTACAATACTATATATAATTATTTTCTTCAAGCTACCTAAAATGCTGCATGGGTAAGCAGGCTGAGATATGAGAAAAGCCTAAAAATTTAGTGACGGATTTTGATAAAATACCTTGTGTGTCACCCTGTTAAATCAAAATAAAAAGCCCCAATTCACAATTGTATTTTCCTGGTTTGGATGGAGGGGCTGAAAGTATTCCATGAGTAGGAAGTAGAAGAGTAACTCAAGACCAGGCTTGTGGTAGGGAAGCGTGGACTTTCTACTGTAACAGCTTATTTTCTGGTTCAATAATTCAGATTCATTTGTAGCATGAATGAATGCTCTCTTGGATTCAAAGAGAAACAGAAGTTTAAAATTAACTCCTGGACTGGTCTTGTAGTTAAACTGCACAGGTTCAGTACCTTCAGGTCTAAAACTCAGCAGTGGTCAATCAAGGCTGACTAGGCATATGATGTCCTCTATTGTGAACTTTGCACGACTAAGTGTATTCCAACTATCATCCCACTATTATACCACAAAATTCTTCCCAGATATATATTAGACTGACAAATTCCAGAAATCCATGTTCTGACAATACCAAATTCCACTCGAGTCACCTTGTCATGATGAGCTGTGAGAGTGAACTGTCAGCATCCTGGTTCCATTCACCCACATATTTACAGTACGATCCACAGTGTCTTAACAACTCTTCTAAGACCATCTGCTGCCCAGTGTCATTAAAAACTTAACTCCCCCTCAGCAAATGCTAGTAAAATTTGGCAGCCCAACACATTTGCATTCTCCTGTGAAGCTTCAGCCACATCATGAAACCCCATTCATATTAAGCCTCACTTCACATGACCACGAACAGCTTCCTTCCCCTTGTTTAATACTGGAAATCGCATACAACAAATACGAGTCAAAGGCTGCAGAAAACCTTCTGTTGAATTCAGTGGATTTTGAATCAAAGGGAAATAAGAATTTTAATTATTTAAAATACAATTAGCTTCTTTGGCATTCACGTCTTCAGAAACTGTAAGCTGCACAGTCCCTGTTTTTTTCATAATGTTTCTTTGGTTAAAGTAATTTTGCAGTACCTAGGAACATGACATTCAGTAGTACTCCAAACCTTTACAGGTTCTACGGGAATATTTAACCAGAGGAGCTATTAAAATAACACTACTTGTCAGAGAAGAGTTTTTATAAGACTATGCCAGTTTCTCATTAAATCATTTCCCTTAAAAAGTGGCCGAGAGTCATACAGAGTAAAGAGAATTCAGTACAGGCCTTTGAGAGCACTATCATACTATCGCAGAGCTCCAAGTAAGGTTTTCTTGCAAAGAGCAAAAACCTACTTCTCAAGGCTATAGTGAAACCTGTGGGCTATACAATATAACAAACCCAGTTCTGAGGACTTGCTAATCCATTTAGCTTGACAGAACTTTTACTAAGCAAGGATCCCTTGGGGTAAAGGTCACAAAGACTTGAAATGTTACTCACATTTTGTGGGGGAGGAAGAATTTAGAATACTAAATATATAATGCATTCTGTGCATCCAATATAACTGTACTCGTAGAGCTGGAGTCATGTTTAGATTAATTTGATAAGGGTTGTTATACTGAGAGAAGCAATGAGCCTCACGAAAATGAAAGAGGAATTAGCAGAGGCAGAACACAACAGTTTACAATTTAAATATTCATAGGCATGCTGACATCATACTTAGCAGTTAGCTGGAGAGAATCCTTATCCCAAGTGAAGCACGCACTACTTAATTTACACATTATGTAGTTGAAGTTTCCCCTTTTGTCCTCCCTCCACTCTTTTCCAAAGATACATACTAACCTTCCTCACACTGAAGGCACTAAAAACTTGCCTCCTTTATCTTCAGCTTTTTCCAAAAACCAGCAGAGTTCTTTTTTGCAATTATCCACACAAGCATTGCGGTTATGGAAATGTTCTTATGAACATGTTTAAATTATACTATAGCTCACTGATGTGCTACTGTGCTAGCAAAGCAATTCATCAACAAACAGTTTTAATTCAGAAGCCAGTGTAAGGAGTAGTGCTGTGAGCAGAAGAAAGGCTGAGAAAAGACTGGAAATGAAGTGACATCTAGTGCAGACAAAGGACAAACCTGTTATTCTACGAGAAGAAAACTTAAGGAGCATTTAAGAGGTTGGAGAGAAATACTAGAAACCAGGGGCTGAGGTTAGGAAACTGAAAAGCACACCGAAATAGCCCATGAAAATCTGCTGTTTGTTAGCTGTAAGGAACAGTACTACTCAAGTGAGGATTGGTGTACAAATGTGGATATAAACATACTTTCACTTCAACACATCATTTTGAAGAAAAAGGAGTATTAACCAAGCTTTTTAAAATTAGTCTGACATGCAAGTACTGTAGTGGACCACAGCATCTTCAGCTTCAATAACTGTTTTGTGTGGTACACCATGTAAAAAGTTGAAGAACACAGGGTACATCACCTTGTTACATGTCAGAGTATCTGTATGTGTTGCTATTTCAACAGCAGGCAACATTTAAGAAAAAGAACTTATGTAGGACTAAAGAATTTTGTTATAGTGTTATAAAAAGACCTATATTAGGCTTCCACCAAATGCAATTGCAAATAGTCTTGCTAAATCACAGTAAGTCTTCTTCAGGCATTTAAGTTGCATAAGCATGATCTTTTCAGAGTTTCACACTACTGCACAGTACCTGGCTTTAGTTAAACCAGCTTAAGTTCAGCATGTTCACCTTTCCCTCCCTCAGTATCGTCTCTACTTCAGTTTGTTTAGCATGCTTTCTGCAGTTTATTAGACAGATTAACCAAAGGTGCCCCAAACATGAGGCCTTGAATAAACACTAAAGGTCACACCTCATAGTTCAAGGTCACTTCAACCACTTACTCAGGAATATCCATCAACTCACACACTTAGCCACTGCTGTACAAAGTCCTGCTTTCACCAGGAGAGTATCTAACAAATAGTCTGTAATTTGAGTTCCCTTTTTTGGTAGTTTACACTTTTTATATGACTGAAATGTTTTTAAGAACTCCTGCAGGACTGTTTTTCACTGCTCCTTGGATGAACTGGCTCTTCCCCTTGCTCAGCGCCACAGGCTGCCATGCTGACATTGTTTATCGGAGACACCAGCCTGTCCTCTAAACACAGAGGAAGAGGCAGCAATAAAAACCTCACTGCTCAAAAGCAAAGTCAGCACGTGTTTTTACATGCAATGTTCTTCTTCCAGACCTCGGAGCTGGAAATGAATTAAGCACTCTCCCAGCATGGACTCCCTATACCACAAAGCAGTACTTAAATCTGCTTATTTCAGTCTGCATGGTACAGAGTCCCCCTGAGTTTCCTTGTAGCTGATTCCAGGCTTCAGCTGACTATACATTTCATTTCCAGCTACAGCAGATATTCAAAGAGAAAACACGTTACCACAAATCACCAATCCCCATATAAAGATCAGAAAACCATTTTAACCTAAGGGTTATTTTGCTCTACAGCATTATTGACACGGGGAACCAATGGAAAGAGTAACAGGACAGACAGATGAGTGGTCTGAAGGGAAATGCTGTACATTCACTTCAAACCAAAACACCTGAGGAACCAGAGGAATACTTAGAAAATACAGTAAAAACTCAAGTGTACAAAACTAAAACCATTTTCTCCTCAATCTAGACCAAATCTACTTTCGCACCTCTGTCCTTCAACATCAGCAACAAAAAAATTCCACTGTTAAGACAGAAAATTCTTTAAGATGATACAAAATTAAGTTCTTCAATGAAGTAAGTTCATTTGTGCAAGTCACTGATTAGCTTTAAAAATGCCAACTTCAAAATAGTTTATAATTGGCAAGAGGATTTCGAAAAATTTTATGTTACAACCTCTCCATGCACATGGAAAAAGACAATTTATAAGACGATTCCACAAAAAAAAAAAATTACAGCTATTTTAAGCTGCTGGGAGATAAGCTAAGGTACAAGAAAGCTGTACTAAAACATGCTGGAAAACATTGAGACTTAGAAAAAAAGGAGTTAATATGCTTGCAGATGCCTTTTAATAGGAAAAGAACAACACCTTCTGCTACATTAAGGACAAGTGATTTGTGTCTAGTGTTGTACATAGTATGTATACTTTATGACGCAAAATTGACTTCATTGCCATACAGCACAATTTAATTTATGCATAAATTAAGGCAGTTTCAGTATGTACTCTCTACACCACTACAGCACGAAACTCTCAGAAACTGTTTTGCTTCATTCTCTCAAAGCTTCTCAAACCTGAAATTTATATTAGTTAAAGCTAAAATGCTGTGTCATCTGTACTTTCTCAAAACCAAAGATTTGGGGTTGGATTTTTTCAGGAAGAGAAGAAAAAAGTTAACGAGATATTTAATCTAAACATTTGCACAGAACTCAGATGTCACATATTCAGTAAGGCATGTACAGGGATCTCCTTTTCCCTCCTTCTCATGTTCTCCTGTGCACTGCATTCATAAGGATATTTGCCTTCATAACTCCCTGCACCAGAAATAGGAAGTATACACAATTCAAAATATATAACGAAAAGGCTTACAGTTAACTGAAAGCACTACTCCCAAGCTCAGGTGAGGGGCCACTGAGTCAGGGAGAAGTCTTATGCTTTGGAAACAATCCTAGTTTCACCACACAGGGAGCTTTACTTGCACCGTTTTGGGGTATATCATGTTAGTACAACAGTGTGGAATGACTTACCAGAAAAAGAAAGGCAGAAGCAAAACAGAAGAGAACACAAGACAGAGTAAAGAGTATATGGGCATTTAGTTCCCTCCAGAAGTCATCAAGTTTGCCATACAAATAGCCTGATACCAGGCAAAATGCAAAGTGTCCGACAATACCAGCGGAAGATACCATTACGTATTTCACCCATCTAGAGAAGACAACGCAGCTAAACTGGGAAGGAATTCAGGACAGGCAGATGCAGTGTTGCTAAGTGTCTTTGGACTACCTCCAGTACATCTTAAGAATATACTGCAGCCACAAAGGAGACACCCTAACACAAGAATGACTCCAAGGGATTTCCAAGCACGTTAAATAAGGCCAAGGACACAACCAAGGGGGTTAACAGCAGTGAAGGGATAAGTTTCTGTGCTGGTCATGCACAGAGAGCAAGACAATTTAGGAGGAGATGGTGGAGCAAAGAAGCAGTAAGCTGTGTGAGCAGGGAAAAAAAAAAGTTTTTAACTGCTCGCTGGAAAAAAGATGCACAAGGATGATAAAGTGTGACCATGTGGCTGTCAAAGGAACATGATCAATGAAAGAACCGTTCTGACAGGATCAGAAAGTTAACTCAGAAACAAAACTCAGGTGTGGAAATGGAAACCAGCAGCAAAAAAACTAACAGATCACTGCATAAAAAGGGAAGGACTAAAGATGAGGAAAGGATTACACTTCTGGATGAAGAAAGGAGCAGTGGAATGAGCAGAGGACGCTAAGAGACAGCAACTGAGAGGAAAAGGAAGAAGAGGGTAGAGAACAACACCAGGTAATACACGGGAGGTCTGAGGAATAAAATAGTTGTTCCCAAGCTCTTATAATTCAGTCATTTGATCATATTGGGCAAGGAATCAGCACAAAAGCAAAACAACAGAGAAACCATCAGGAATGAGCTATGAATAGCAGACAACTTTCGAGGACATTTAAAGGCAGCACAGGAAGATGGTGAAACTGGTGAGCATGGGATCGCTTGAGGCTAAGGAGATTGAGGAGAAGAGCAAAACTAAGCTGCTGTTCACTTCGACCTACCCGGCAAACTGAACCAGGAGCATACCCTTCCCATGAAAGAAACTGCAAAAGATACTTAAACAGTGACCTCTAATGGGCAAAACACATAATACTGGTATTTCCACTGAGCAAGAACACTCAGAGCCTCCAGGTACAACTGAATAATGACACAAAAGCCTGAATCTCTGAATACATTCTCCAAAAATATTACAATGTCAATTAATAACCTCAGGTAGGTAAGTAAATTCTTACAGTAGTTACAAGCCAACAAAAACTTAAAATATATCCCCCAAATAAGTGAAAAAAGACCACGTCAAGTGGGCAGCGCAGTACTAGCGCACATACTGATGACCAGCACTCATACCTGCTGTTAATGAAGGTACCTTTAACATCCCCCCCTGCTTTCCAGTCACATCTTCCCCTCCATGCACTCCTGGGCTGGACTACAGCTAACCTGAGCTTCTGAAAGCTCTTCAAAGCACACCACCTATTTGTGATGCAGTACAGCGGTTTTAATTGTTTAACTCCATCAGCATACCAAGTAAGGATATTAAGTGTGATTATATCCAGACATGAAATTTTGTCTACACTAAGTAGTTGGAGAATACCACTTCATACTTCATGGCAAAGTAGTTCACAAAAGCTCTCTGCAGAAAAATAAAGTCAGGTGAGGCGTTAGCCACACTATATATCTTTGAACAGTCTAAGATGTTTCCATTAGAAAAGGGTATTTCTCTATTGCTAATTTTAGTCCAATTATTGCTCGCTTACAAATCCAGTGGCATAAGGGGACCAAAAAGTGAAATCTAACCTACACTACTAACTTCAGCTTGAGTCCACAAAGTTACACTCTTCCAGTTAAGGGCAGCCTTTTGGTGTTCTAGTGCAATCATTTTTTAAAACAGTTAAGTCCTTGAGACAATGTTATACACAAACCTTATTCTCCGATGGAAAAGAACCCTCATAACTCACTCTGTCTCAAAGCTCCAAACCATTCTGCTTGAAATGACATGGTGCGAGACTCAGAGTAGACAAGACAGCCAAGCTTGGCAATTTGCCTTCTGTATCTCTGACCTGGGCTCTCTGGACATCCCAACATTCTGCAAACAGCTGCCCCCTGGAACGGTTATGAAACCACGAACTTGAGCTGAAGAGGTGTGAATGAAGCGAGACCATATTTGATTTCAAGAAGTATGACAGATTTCTTAACACAAAACTCAAAAAGCCTTATAACAAACACAGCAGAACAAGAGACTGGCAAAGCCACCCCAGCATCAAACATGGAACATCAACCTAAGAGGAAGCATGTTGGCTGGCCCTGCAAAACAAGCAGATCTACACCAACACCCAAGGCTGCTTCAGATTTTGAGAAAATTCCAGTTGAACTTGGGAAAAACAGTCTTAAGTAAAACCCACAAAATAATAGAACAGATACCCATAAAAATTATTAATGTTGCACAGAAGATGCGGACACAGTACTTATGATGGACAAAAATTATCAACCACAGTTTCTACAGAAGCATGTCCCATAACTCCAACTCCCTCCACACACCTGCAGCACAGCTATCCTAAATTCTCTAGCACTATTCATGTCCTATTACTGATCCCACTGAGCAAGAGGTGAATGCCACCAGCCTGTCCCTCAGCTCCCATCAAATACCATGGAACAATGACAAAAGGGCAGACGTCTATCACTCAGCCACTGGCTTCCACAAATTTGAAGAATATTTGTCAGGACTTAAATTCCATTTATCTTTATGTTAGTCAATGGGTACTGACATCTGGATCAGATCAGTCAACCTATCCAGGACAGGAGCATAAGCATGACTGTCTTTAATTTTGCATCTCAGCTGTACACTGGATGGCTTTAAATCACTAAACAATGGAGAAAACCTCCCCGTATATGGAGACACTGGCTCCTTTGTCCATGTTAAGTTAAAAACAAATAAAAATACCCACTTTCTCCCCCTGGTTTCAAACAGCAAAGGAGAAAACTCAATTTGTGTCAGAAGTTACCCAGAGCAGAAGCAGCCAGTTCAAGACTCATTAATTAGCACAGCACCAGGCAGATGAAGAAAAACTAGCCTCATCCTCCAGAAGAAGCAATGTGGATTTGAGTACTTCTGATAATGAATGATTTACAGGCACGTAAATGCACAAGCACCAGCAGTATGAATGGCATACTAGAAATATTAATAAAAAACATGCCACAAAAATATTTTAAGTAGTATGATGGATTTAATAGTGTGGTGCTTTACTTACTCTAATAGAGTTTACTGGCAAAAATATGAACTATGGTTGAACAAAAATATGCATACCCAGTTTTTACATGTATTTATTCTTCCAGATAGACATATTTACTCTAAACAGCAGAAAAAAACAGCAAGCAGAACATTCATTTAAATGGCAGAAAACTAGCAGAAGATGCTAATATGACCTTAGTGTAGCATGTCAAGTGTCACTGCCACCAGTTTCCTAGTCATTTTAAGAACAATCTGCAAAGACAATTAATTACATAGCTTAAGAGATTAGGTCAACAGTGTCAAATACTAGAATATGAACTTGAAATTTAGCCTTTTAAAAATGCGTGCTGTCTATTTAAGTATCTACATCAAATTATGAAAGAATACTAAGTTTTAGGCTTGATGAGGTACTTCTCAGCAGAAGTAGTGGTTTTAACTTCCCATAAAAGAAATTCAAACGCATCAATTAGAAAGGCTGACAGAATCCCTTGGCTGAGAGGATAGATATACTTGCAGCCTGCTCATGTACAGACTACTTTAGAAGAAAGCAGTAATTAAAAGTTGAGATTTAATATAATACAGTTTTAGAGTAGTGCCAATCCTTATACTAGTATTTTGAAAACTAAAACTGTTTTAAACAATTAATATAATCTGGATTTTTCTTGAGTAGTTAAATATCGTTCTTGAAAATCTCTTATTACATATCTTTTTCCTTCCCCAGTAAGGTCTACAGCTAAGACTTACAGCTAGGACACAGGTTAGTTAATGTTGCTTTTAACTCCAGTGTTCACGCTAAAGTATGTCACCCTGCCTGGTCCGAGTTCTCAGACAGCCAAGTTTACTGTGATTCAGCTCTCCTTGCATGAGCTTCATCCCATCTTTCCTTCCTCAGAACAGGGCAGATATCTCCTACGTGCCTACCGAGCAGTGTGTTCAGCTGAACTCACTCTTTAGCCACCCTTAAGATTTGTAAGGTGTCATGTGGAAGAGATGACCAAGTCCTTGGAAGTCCATTAGCCTTCCAAAGTTGTAGGAAAGCTACACACCCAAACAGAAAAAACAGTCATTTCTATCAAGTGTAATGCTTACACTTGGTTTCATCCTTGTACCAGGCAAGCAGTCATTCAGACAGAAGATATCAGAGCAAATAACTGGCACCAGAGAGAAGTTCTGCCTGGCAACACTAGGTAGCAAACTTCAGATGAGCTGTCTGACCACAAGCGTAGACAGAGGTGTGGTGAATGAACCGCTATCTCAAGGTGTCCACAACCCTCCAAAAGCTGCAGAGAAAGCTGAAGTGGCTGGGTACAATTAAATGCCCAGCTTTTAGGCAGCTCAGGTTCAGAGAAAGGTTATCTCCTTGCAGTGACCTGAGGGAAAACAAAAGCCACCAGCTGGGTAGCCCAGCTCCATCAGTGGCTGATAACAGATTCCAGCTGGCAATACATCCAAAGCAAGCTAACTATAATGCTTTCCCAAAATATTCTCCCAGCTTTCATGTGTCCATAATTTTATGACCCTCTAAACTAGAGCTGTGTGCCTAATAGCGATGCTTACAATTTTATCTTCCTGAATTTGCCCATTAATTTACCCATTGATTATGATTTACATGTTAGATGGCTGAAATAGCCTGTCATTTATAAATAAATGGAGACTTCTTTGAAAACTACTACAGGGACAAAAACAAATAGCAAGATGCCAGCCTAGAGAACATCATACAGTCAGAAGCAAGGCTCAGAATTCATTCATACTTTTTGCAGCTATTCAGTGTACCTAATAAATTCCACCCAAGTAAGTTTTTATGCAGCAGAAACTAAGAATATTTTAATTTTTTTCTTTGTGCTTCATCTTCTGCAAATTATCAAAGCCTTGAGAGATTTTCACATTAGTAACATGGAGTATCTTACAGCTTTTGCAGCAAGTAATTTACAGTTCATTAGGTTGGGCTTCACTGTTTTTATTGTCAGGGAGTGGTTTTATGTTTGGTTGGTTGGTTTGAATTTTTTGTGGGAGAGGCTTGTTGGTTTCTTTTAAACTCCCACCTCAATTTCCAAAACCTTCCTTAGGTATAGGCTGGTACCTACCAGAGCACCTAACCAGCAACCTCCTCAACATGTACCCCCCTTTGGTGGTTCCACTCCCCTCCCCATTTCATGCACTATTAAAAAAATCAGTTCCAAAAAGGAAAGGACTGGTAGAAATAGAAATCCAGTGGCACGTACTGAGAGCAGACAAGGACAAGCAGAATATCGACGAATACTTCATTTCTGTTTGCCATGCACACAGTTACAAAGATGAGACAAAACTAACTGCTTGTATTTCACAAGCGAAGAAGCAGGAATGTTTGCACACGGAACAGACAGGTGAGTCTGAAGCACTCTCCTACAAAGAAATAACTCCTTTTGCACTGCAAAAGTCAGTCTGATGTCTGCCTCCACTAAGTTAAGTCTCATGTTCATGTTGCTGTTGTGACACGCTATTCACCAACACCCCACCTGAGGGCTAATTTACTATGGGAAGCAGAATCCACAAGGTAGTAACTGAAGGTGCTGTGAGTAGTAGAAGCAAGAGACAACTTACACAAGAGGTTTTTTTCACAGAAGTGGACTGCTTTAATTTCATGCCTGAAGCTCGCACCCAGTTGTCCTTCCTCACGTTTGGTTATAGACATATAACAACAGAGCTGTGATTTATTTTCACTTGCTTCAGTCAAATGAACATCTACCAAGATGTGAACTGTACCATTTCTGATGTGGTTAAAAAAAGAAATCAGAAGTCCCCACCTAAACATGAAGACTTCAGAGATACGGTAGGGAATGGATTTTTTGCTGAAATGCTAACAAGACTGAAAATTACAGATCTTCTAGCACATTGTAGATTTGTATTGAAGTTGGAAAGGCATGTTGAACACAGCTGCTAAGTCACACCCTCAATCTCTCTATTAAAAATAAAGTGCTTCACCAAGAAGTGCTCTTAACAGTGACATTGTGCTCTATAAAAAATAAAGTTAATTAAAAAATAAAACTAGCAGTGTCACTTTTAGTCTGAAACAGAAATATACTTACTTGTAAGCTTGTTGTGACTCAGAACCAGCTGCGTGATATGAGACAACGTAACTGCAAATTAAGAGAGAAAGAAGTCAGTTTATGGACATCACAACTGAAAACTTCTATTTCAGCTAAAAAATGGAGGCAAGTTATTCTTTCCACTCCAGGAACTCCAGATTTATATGCAATGTCACAATACACAAGACAAGCTCAAGACTTAAGGACATATCCAGTCACTCCTCTGTCCCTTTACTTCAATTTTTCATCACAGCATCAAACATTACTTCAGCAATAAGTACTGGTGTCTCCTAGGCAGAAGTCTGGTTCTGAGCACACAAACAGCTTCATCATTTCCACTCTGTGAATCCTTCCCAAGGAAAAATAGATGGGTACTCCCAACATTCTTCAGGAACATATGCCACACAAGCAATGACATTTCCACGCATCCCAAATTCATTACTATTGAGTTACTGCTAGTTTTAAGTTCTAAGTACCAATAGTAGCATTTACAACCTCACACCCATGAAGCACAGTGATGCACAGTAGCAGATTAGCATCACTGTTCTGCAGTGAACAGCCAGGTGACAACATGCATCATTTACTGAAATTAACTGAATGATCTGATAGATCAGGGCTCCTCAGATTCCACTTCATCAAATCAACAACTGCAGGGCATAGTCCAGCTACAGAGACCAGTGCTTCCTCCACGCTTCTTCAGCCTTCACATTTCTTACCTACTTCTACCCTCCACACCACCATCGCTTTTCCTGGAAGCTCCACAGCTTACAAATGACAACGTTATCTGATCAGAAAAATGTGCTAAATAGGCGGAAGAGAAACCTACACTTGGAAGGAGCTTTCTGACATCTCCCCACTCCCTGTAAAAACTCTGCTGTACTTCACTAAACTAGAATTTTTTTCCACCCCTACACCTTTTTCCTTGCTTCCAGTGTAGCCTCTTCAAAACAGCCCTAGAAACTACCTGGCTGCCCCTCCAATGCAGCTGGGAAATATTCCTGCCTGGAGGACAGCTGTAGTACTATATCCCTCATCCCTCAGAGATTTCCTCAAGCAATAAGAAACACTAACGTGAGTCAAGAGACAGCCCATGGGGGTACATTGTCTTAGGGAACAGAGATATCCTTGTCAGCATGTGTGAAAACTGTCCTTGCTAATAAATACTTACTAAATTGCAAGTTGGAGGAAGCAGCTTGGAGAAAATTTGCTTACTGATGTAATCTGTTTCAGCCAACCCTTGAAAGCTCATGACTCACCACAAGCAAATATGACCTGTTAGCAGAATGAAAGCAGTCACTCAAAGGCAGAAACAGATCAGAAAGTTCAATGTTAAAAAAAAAAAAAAGCATCACCATGGTTCCCTCTTGAATTGCAGGTTGTGGAAGAAGGAAGAAACAGTGCACCCACCCTAAATTTCTCTCATAATATAAGCACTCAAACCTGCACCAGTTCACAAAGAGAAACAGAAGGACAGAGAAAGAAGCCCATAGAAAGCTATAAGAGTACTGTATAAGAAAAACAAAAGTGCTAAAGGGTGGATGAGCACAGCAGCTTCCACAAAGACCTCCTAAGATTTAAAACATAAAAGGTACATCAGCATCTGAACCATAAGCAACCACTTAACACTACTGATTACTTATACATCTAAGTGAAAATAGGAACACACTTTATATTAAAAAAAAAGAAGAAATAGAGAGCAGATGCTGGAGATAGTAACAAGCTTCTGCATTTATTTCTCTTTGGTTAGATTTTTCAATAGCTGTGACCATCAGCAAAAGTCAATGCTGCGTGGGCACTTGATATCCAGCCTGACTGTTAAGAGCCCATCCACCAGCAGGGCAATCCATCTGCTGGCATCTTGAGATGAGAAGTGCTCTGGTCTGACGTCTCGGGCTCCAAGACAATCTAATAATCTAGACCAGAGCCATATCCAAATTGGCCAATGCCAGGAAAAAAACATCATTTCCTGCATTTAACTTAAGAAACCAAGTAATTCTAGAACCCTACAGGGACAGTAGCATCTATTTTCTGCATTACAACCCAAACTGCTTGGGTGCTTATTCACATAATGTCCTCCTGTCCAAGCTGCCTTCTTTCCCCCACTGGCCAACTCAGGAGAGGTCCAATTAGCCAAGCCACTTTCCCCAAGTCTCTTAAAGTTCAAATAGATCCTAGGTGATCAAAAGGGGTAGAAAAAGCTCACAACATATACTATGGACTTCCACCAGCTTCGTACTCTCAAGTCCTTTCACACTGGCAAGGGTGAGGACTAGCTACACCCCTGTGCCTTCACAAATCACCATACCTGTGTGTCAGGGACACTGAAGAACCCCTTGAAAGCTGAGGTGTGGAGCATTACAAAGAGCAGTGCTCTGGCTTTGTCCTTGAAGATCTAGGGTACAGGAACATATCAGAATTTCTCCTTTGCCCTCCCATTGCAAAGTAAAGATTTTGGGTTTTTTATCTGCTTTTTCAGAAAAAAAAAGCCAAAACATCATTGCTTTTTGATCTTGCACAAAGCAGCTCTCACCTCACTTTAAGACCTGTTTTTAAAGCAGAAAAGTTGATGCAGTAGACAAGACCAATGAACACCATCTCCCCAAGCTCCCCGCCACGAGCATGATGGAGAACTGTACAGCTAACAGGTGGGACCCTGGCATCACTGCTGCCAGGCACAGGTCTGCAACACGCACACTGAAGTGTGGGTGCAGGCACCAGAAAGTTGGACTGGGTGGCCAGGAAGAGAGAATTCTAAGTGAACGTTTGCACTATTTCTTTTTTGACTTTGAAGCTGATGATTTAAAAGAAAAAGTATACCAAATAATATTTGTAATTCCTGCAGGAAGCCAGCCTGTGAGAAGATATCACTCACACCACATAAACATAAAGTCACTGAACTGCAGTAACTGCTAGGCAGCAGCACACCTGCTCTGGATCACTTACACATTGAACTGAGAAACAAGAGTAAGGAAAGGAAATGTTTTACCTAACAGAGAACTGAGACAAACCATGATCTAATCCACGTGCATGTATGCATATGGTGAACCTTGTCCACCACAATTTCGTAATTTCTATGCATAGGGAGTAAGGATGCTTATTCAAGGTCAATTAGGCTTTGGGGCTGCAGTCTTTGGTCTTCTGAATATCAAACTCCTGCTGAATTTAAGTGTCTTAAAAAGTTCTGTGCATATTTAGCATCAAGCCTTGTGCATTGCTGGCTTTTAACAAGACAAGTTTACTAGCACTGTTCTCAGTGCTCCCTCTCCACATTTATCAGATCGCCATCATCTTCAACTGAGTCTGCTTTCAGAAGGGTTTCTTCTCACATGCCTACACAGAACAGAATGTCCCAACATCAAAAATTTCAAAGCCAAAATCCCCTGACCAAAGACATTTCAATCTGGACTTCACTGTCCAAAATCAACTGAAGCCTAGATGCTTTGTCTGAAACTCCCTATCGCAGTCAGTCCTGATACATGGCAATGAACCCCACTGCATTCTTTGACTTGCAAAGCAGGCTTCCATCCTCCAAAAGAAAAAAAAAAAAAAAATGAAATCCCACTATGATTTTGAAAAGAGCAAAGGTTTAAGCAGCTGTGTTCTAGACTGCTTCCAGCAGCTTTTTAGTCATATCTAGACAGAAAGATTCAGACTTGAAGGGTCCAAAGCTACTACCAGCTCATAGACAGATTTGCAAGTAATTTAAGAAAGGCAGCCTAGTTTTAAAGTGGCATTTCATCACTTCTTACAAGAAGGGCAATTTGCTCCCTTATATTAAACTAGCCAGTATGAAACAACCAGCCCCTGGAAAGACCAAGTTTTTCAGTACACTGCCACTTGCCTGCTCCTGCAAAAAGGATTGTGCCATGCCAACAAACTGGCTCTGGTTTTCCTCATCCTGTATACACAGTTGACTCTGCATGACAACTGAACTGCCAGCTCTTCTGATAAAGACATCTGCCTTAAGTAACTAATTAACATCTCCAAGTAATACATAGAAGGCTGAAGGGGATTCTAGTGGGGCCATTTTGCTTTGGACATATCATGCTCAGGGAAGCATCACCAGCAGGACTCACTGAGGATCACTAAGCAGGTCCAACGATTTGCCCCAGATGCCAGCCTTCCAAGCTTCGAAAGGCACTGTGATCCCCATGGGGAATGACCACAACCTCTGTACGGTGCCACCGGAGATGTTTCTAGACACTAAGAGGCAGTTCCTCGAGGACTGCAGACCTCAGATGCCTTGTTAACACTACAGCAATTAGCATACAGGCTATAAGTCATAGTGATTTCAAGAATACACCAAATATCCACACAGAAATTTGAGAGTCAGTATACCACTGTTTGCCAGAGCAATTAACTTACACAGTCATTAGAAATTCCCATCATGGTCCCAGTCATACAATTGCTTCAAAATGGAGTGGGTCAGGGGAAAATATTTAAGCTCTTCCCTTTTGGCCTTAGAGTATTTTCATATCCTGCTGCCACACACTGCAAGTTAGCTTTACATAAAATATTTAGATGACAAGGCCTGACTTTTTTTTTTTTTAAGAGGAATAAAAAAAACCCAAAAAAAAGAACCAAAAAAACACAGGAAGACTCCAGAGACCTTGCTGAACCAAGATAAGACACTGTCCTGTCAGAGGAAGTTAATGCAGGATGAACATTACAGTATTGTACAAAACAACTTACTAGCAGCCTGCCCCTCCAACTTCTGTGCTTTGGTTATTTCAGAATCAGACAATTATATCAATGCTAACTTTCTGATAAAAATTCTAGGCATGTTAATTCCTACCACACAATGTGTACTTTATGTAAAATACAAGTAGCATACAGATGGAATGATAACAAGAGCAAATTAACACTTACCAAGTAAACAGGACTTCATCCAACATTCCTTCCCTGACAACAAGACTACAAAAGCAGCAGATGCCTCAAGTTTAGGCAAAATAATTCCTTAATTCACAGCCTCCTCATACTGATCAAGAGAGATTAGAGACTGGACCCCACTCCAAGACCAATTCCATAATCACTGATGGCTGTTTAAAGTCCTAACAATAAATGCCCTAACCATCAGTCATGGGAAATGGCACTTCATGCCCTATTTGCTGAAACCAATTGTTCGCCCTACAAGACGTTGATTAATGTTTTGACCATTACCTGACCATACTGGTGCTTTGTAAACAAACATGATCTATTTTTTTAATTTCATATTGTGAAATAAACAGAACACACTAGAACACTTCCACAGGGCAAGACATTTTTTTAAAACTATTCATCCATGGATGCGCAACTACAGTATAAACATGCTCACAAATGGTTTATTGCATGCCAGAACAATGAGAAAATCCTTTAAAGTTTAAAAATATTTTGCATGGTCTGTGCATTAGTATGATGAGCTATAGCACAGAACACCTAGATCAAAGGATATTTTTAGTCTCAAATGAAATCTCTCTACTACAGAACATCTTTGGACAGATTTTTCTCGTTTTAAGTTTCTGAAAACCTCGACATTTCAGATGCTCTGAAGGCTTGCAGCACAAGTCTAGCTTGTACTTCAAGCCATTCAGATAAAACAAGGAAGCACCTGGATTCAAGCAGTATTCCAAAAATATAACTCCACTTCTAATGACATGAATGAATTCCCAAGTGAGCAGTGGTTCACGGACTACCGAAATTTCATTGGGAATCCCAACACCACATTATAAACAAGCTGGTAACTCCACTCTCTCTTTAAGAAATGCAAAGTGGGAAGACATGTAAAGGTTGCCAAGCTCCTAGGTCTAAGCTACTTTAACACAGTTCCAGATATCGAGTGTCAACGTCCATCCAGAAAACATTTCATATTAATTTGGAAAAAGACACTGGTGTTTGGTGGAGGCAAGTTTAGTATGTTTTGTCTCTCCATTGCTGCTGCAAAGAGTGGAAGTAAAGGCAAAATAAAATACAAGAGGCTGCTCTGTATTGTAGGAAGTCATTCAGTAGATGGGAAAAAGAATCCAGAGATAATCCCACCCAAGCCAGGGCATATATTCCCCTCACCCTTCTCACCTCTCTACCCCCACGTAACACCAGTTTTCTATGATCCCTTATGATCTTATTTCTTTTCTTTTTAATACACACAAAACAAAAATCAGTCTGCACCTGAAGGAAGAGGACTGGCACATGGAGCAGATGCTAAACAGTGTACTGCTTCCAAATCTTTGTGTCTGCACTAACTCTAAGTAAATTCACCTAAGAAAGCTTAAATACAACTCCACTAGCCACTCTGCAGCAAGCACTCAAGTATGCAGTGGGTCAAGACCATAGTGGGGAGCTTACTTTAAGAGTTACTGGCCACTGTGGGAGGGGCATTCAAAACTATTAAATAATTACATGAGACAAAATCCCTATCAAGGGCTACTAAATACAGTAACTTAGGAGTATCCACCAACCTATTAAGTCCTTAAACCTCAAATGGCCAAAACCAGGGAAAACACCAAAATGTTTCTGCCAACTTATCCTTACTTCTGAACATTTACCAGAGGCCCTCAGTAAAGACAAGATGCTGTGAAAGAACAGTCACTGGGCATCACTCACGATGGTTGTTTTCAACAAAAACCTTTATTTCTTGGAAAAAAACCAAAGTTTCTGAAAAGGCAAGCTTTAACACTGCACTGCATTGGAAAGATAATCCAGTACACCTATAAGGGAAGGCACCAGATCAGACTCATTTAGCTTCCCTGCCAGTTCTGCAAGCCAGAGAAACCCAAAACACTCAACCTATTCCAGAAAAGATCACCCCTTAGGGATCAGATAACAAGTTTAATATTTTCTCAAACCATTACCTAAAATGCAGAGGTAATACGTATTTATTACTCTCTTTAAAGGCATATGAGGAAGTTATTTCTTCCCCAGATGGAAAGTGGCAAATACCTTGACAAGAAAAAAAACAACCCAAAGAACTCAACTTGGTGCCTCCTCTGTTGGAGCACAGAATAACTGAAAAAGCAAGAAGGTCTCAATTAACCAAACAGAAAGTAGTCATCATTTCCTCCTTTCCTAACTTCCATCTCAAACTGGAGAAGGTCCCAAGCCCCCACACCAAGTCAAGTCACAGGATGTGCATCCAGAGTATCTGCAGACTTCTTCGATGCAGTGTAACTCGGGTACCACAAGCCTACACTCTGCATAGGGAGCTCCCTGCCAAACAAGCTTCAGATGCTTAACTAGCAATTTGCTATCAGTGATCACTTGTGGACCACGTGTCCCACACTGTGGTCTCTGACCCTGCCTACACAACAAACCCAAAACAGTCTCAATACAAGAAAGCTTTTTTTTTTTCTTTAACATTACTGATATGCTTCAGCATTACCTTCCCCCCACCCCCCCGAAAGATCAATTCCATGTTTTAGTTCTGATAACAGGCACCAACAAAAGCAACTACTGTGCTGCTGACCCATACTCTTCATATGTTGGTTTATCTGAAAGGGAATAGTAAAGCTCTGAAAACAGGTATGTAGATAATGCAAGCTAAACAGTAGTTTCAAAAAACTTTTCAAAAAAGTTTCAAACAGTAGTCTTAAAAAATTGTTCATCCAGCAGAAATACAGTGAAGCTTTCTATTTAACATGACTTAACATATGGGGCTTTACAACATAATTTCCCTGAAATCCCAGACACAGCCTGGAAGCAGGAAAAGAGACAGTAAAGGGTAAAGACTTTAAGAACAGAACCTAGGTCTCCAAAACTCTACTTAAGTCTTCATCTTTTACTGATGCGATCAAAGATACTTTGGTCTGCTCTCAACTCTGCAGACGATGGTAAGTTGGTAGCGAGCCATACGGTTCCCTAAATTCATTTCCATCATGTCAGAAGAGTTTATGCACACTCGTTCCTGACTGCCCTCAAGTTTAACAGACACAGTAAAGAGCTAAACCAGGATACAGTTAGAGTTTCAAATATGTAGGTTGTTCTAGCTTTTGTTTCTTCCTTATTACATCATATATTCAGGAAAAATCCAGTCTGTGGCAGACTGCAGCCAGTTACAACTTAAACTCGCTGTGTATCAGCTGTAACCTAACATCACACGCACTCTTAGCCAAAGCAAAAGCCAGACAAAGGCATTTGCCCTGCTCTACATTTATGTGTTCTCCAGAATTCTGAGAGTACATTGTAAATTAACTACAGCAAACACAACAAACCAATAACCATGTTCTGCCACAGTTCAGGAAGCACGTGGAAATCACGCAACACCCAAAGCTGCTGTACCTGTAGGGATTACCTTACTCTCCTTACTTCTTCTTTCTTAACCCCAGCCACGTGCAGCTCCAGGCTAACATCTCCCAGCAGCTGAAGATGCTACTTGGCTGGGGGTGTTGTTTCAGTAGCAGGGACTGGCACGGCTGGACAGGAGACCCAAGCTCCCCCAGCCCAGGAGCGCTGGGACACCCACAGCAGGGGGGTGGGCAGGGGGCCCTGTAGGGATGGGTGTCCTGCCCCCCTCGCCAGGCAGCTCCCCCAGGGGCACCAGGGCAGTGTCCCACTCGCGGCTCAGAGCTGGATGTAGTATGATGCACCTGCCCATGAACCACAGATTCATGGAATTGGTAGGGTTGGAAGGGACCTTAAGGATCATCCAGTTCCAGCCCCACCTGCCACAAGCAGGGACACCTCCCACCAGGCCAGGCAGCTCAAGGCCCATCCAACCTGGCCTTGAACACCTCCAGGGATGGGGCAGACACAGCTTCTCTGGGCAACCTGTGCCAGTGCCTCACCACCCTCATGGTGAAGAAATTCCTCCTTATGTTTAGCCTAAATCCGCTCCTCTCCAGTTTATATCCATTCCCCCTTGCCCTGTCACACTACAGCCCTTTGTGAACAGTCCCTCCCCAGCTTTCTTGTAGCAACTTCATATACTGGAAGATCGCTATAAGGTTTCCTCAGAGCCTCCTCTTCTCCAGCCTGAACAGCCCCAACTCTCTCAGCCTGCCCTCACATAGGAGGTGTTCCAGCCCTCTGATCATCTTTGTAGCCTCCTCTGGACCTATTCCAACAGGTCGGTATCCTTCATACGCTGAGGATTCCAGAACTGGACACAGCACTCCAGGTGGGGTCTCACAAGGGAGGAACAGAGGGACAGAATCCCCTCCCTCGCCCCGCTGGCCACACTTCTTATGATACAGCCCAGGTCACGGTTTGCCTCCTGGGCTGTGAGTGCGCACTGCCGGCTCGTGTGGAGCTTCTCCTCGAGCAGCCCCCAAGGGCCCCACAGCCGGGGCGCCGCGGCCCGAAGAGCCTCCGCTCGCCCGCAAGGACCGAGGGCGGGGGCGGCCCTGGCGCGGCCCGGGACAAATAAGGAAGCGCCCGCGCTCTCCCCGCCGCCGCCGGTACCTACAGAGCCCGGGCACGTCCAGCATGTTGGAGATGCCGCGGTCGCACATGTCCACCTCGGGCTGGTTCTTCTCCCGGCTCTCCTCCACGATCTTCTTCAGAGACTTGGACATGGTCTGCGCGGGGCACAAACGGGCACCGTGAGGCGGGGGAGCGGCGCGGGGACGGCTCCTCTTCCCCTTCCCCTTCTTTTCCCTTTCCCTTTCCCCGCCTCGCGCAGCCCCGAACGGGATGCTGGCCGCCCGGGGTCCTGCGGGGCCCCTCACCGCTCGGCGCCGCAGCGGGACTCAGGGCGGCGGGCGGGCGGCTCCCGGCGGATGCACGCGCCCGCCCCGTCACCTCCCCCACGCGCAAGCGCGCTGGGGCCCTTCCCCAAGCAGCGGCCCCCGCCCCCGCCCTAGAGGCTCCGCCCCCTTTCGGAGATCCCGCCCACTCGCTATGGAAGCTCCGCCCCATCCAGAAGCTCCGCCCAACCTAGAGCCCCCACCCTTTTCAGAGCCTCCGCCCCCATCGTGGGCTCCACCCACTCCACCGTCTCTCCCGCACCCGCCCAGAGGCTCCGCCCACCTCCTCAGAGGCTCCGCCCACGGCACCGGAGGCTCCGCCTACCCACAGGTTCCACACACCCAGAGGCCCCGCCCACGTCGGGGGCGCCGAGCCAATCAAGGGGCAGCCCCTCGGAGGGGCAAGGGCCGCGGAGCCGCGAGCCGGGGCTGGGCTCGGGCCGGGCTGTTCCCTGGCAAGGGGCGACTGACTGCGTGACTGCAGAAAGACTGGGGTTCATTGAATCGCTGTTTTCCATTTTGTTAAGGATAAATAGAGAGTTATGTTAAGAGTCTAACCAGAACCGGTGTTGGGAAAGTAATCGTTGTGGTGATTATAAGAATACTGTTCAATGATTAATAGCTTTTGCCAAGTACCTGGAGGGCTACAGGAAAGCTGGGGAGGGGCTGTTCACAAGGGCCTGTAGAGATAGGGTGAGGGGGAACAGGTATAAACTGGAGAGGGGCAGATTTAGCCTAGACATAAGGAGGAATTTCTTCCCCATGCAGGTGATGAGGCACTGGCACCCTGGTGTTGCCCAGGGAAGCTGTGTCTGCCCCATCCCTGGAGGTGTTCAAGGCCAGGCTGGATGGGGCTTGGGCAGCCTGATCTGGTGGGAGGTGTCCCTGCCCACCGCAGGGGTGTTGGTACTGGATGATCTTTAAGGTTCCTTCCAATCCAGACTAGTCAATGATTCTATGTTCTATGATTCCATGGCTGGTTCACAGCCCAGTCCAGCTGTGTCAACGGGTTGTGCAAAAAACATCAAACCTAGACTAGGCATTAGATTTCCATCATCTTCCAACAGTCCTGGAAGACTGGGGAAGTCCCACTGGACTGGAGGCTGGCTGATGTTGTGCCCATCTACAAAAAGGGCCGCAGGGAGGACCCAGGAAACTACAGGCCTGTCAGTCTGACCTCAGTGCCAGGGAAAGTCATGGAGCAGGTGATCTTGAGTGCTATCATGAAGCACATGCAAGAGAACCAGGTGATCAGGCCCAGTCAACATGGGTTCACAAAAGGCAGGTCTTGCCAGACTAACCTGATCGCCTTCTATGACAAAGTGACTCGGCTGCTGGACGAGGGAAAGGCTGTGGATGTGGTCTTCCTGGACTTCAGCAAAGCCTTTGACACAGTTTCTCACAGCATTCTGCTTGAGAAACTGTCAGCCTCTGGCCTGGACAGGCGCACACTCTCCTGGGTGGAAAACTGGTTGGCTGGCCGGGCCCAGAGTGTGGTGGTAAATGGTGTGAAATCCAGCTGGAGGCCAGTGACAAGTGGGGTTCCCCAGGGCTCAGTGCTGGGTCCAGCCCTGTTCAATGTCTTTATCAATGACCTGGATGAAGGCATCGAGTGCACCCTTAGCAAGTTTGCGGACGACACTAAGCTGGGTGGAAGTGTGGATCTGCTGGAGGGTCGGGAGGCTCTGCAAAGGGATCTGAACAGGCTGGACCGCTGGGCAGAGTCCAATGGCATGAGGTTTAACAAGGCCAAATGCCGGGTCCTGCACTTGGGGCACAACAACCCTATGCAGTGCTACAGACTAGGGGAAGAGTGGCTAGAAAGCTGCCTGGAGGAGAGGGACCTGGGGGTGTTGGTTGACAGCGACTGAACATGAGCCAGCAGTGTGCCCAGGTGGCCAAGAAGGCCAATGGCATCTTGGCTTGTATCAGAAACGGCGTGACCAGCAGGTCCAGGGAGGTTATTCTCCCTCTGTACTCGGCACTGGTGAGACCGCTCCTCAAATACTGTGTTCAGTTCTGGGCCCCTCACCATAAGAAGGATGTTGAGGCTCTGGAACGAGTCCAGAGAAGAGCAAGGAAGCTGGTGAAGGGGCTGGAGAACAGGCCTTATGAGGAACGGCTGAGAGAGCTGGGGTTGTTTAGCCTGGAGAAGAGGAGGCTGAGGGGTGACCTCATTGCTCTCTACAACTACCTGAAAGGACATTGTAGAGAGGAGGGTGCTGGCCTATTCTTCCAAGTGACAGGGGACAGGACAAGAGGGAATGGCCTCAAGCTCTGCCAGGGGAGGTTTAGGCTAGAAGTTAGGAAAAAATTCTTTACAGAAAGGGTCATTGGGCACTGGAACAGGCTGCCCAGGGAGGTGGTTGAGTCACCTTCCCTGGAGGTGTTTAAGGCACGGGTAGATGAGGTGCTGAGGGATATGGTTTAGTGTTTGATGGGAACGGTTGGACTCGATGACCTGGTGGGTCTCTTCCAACCTGGTTATTCTGTGATTCTGTGATTCTGTGATTTAATGATAATTAATGAGTAAAAGGATAAACTACTTCGAGTATAGGCATAGATTAAATAGAAATATAAGTTAGTGGAACTGCTTGAGGTTTTCTTTAAAGTTTTAAAGAATAAATGGAAAGAAGATAAGCGTGATCCCCAGAGGAACATGAATTATCACTTTTGAGGGAGAATGGAAATGAGACGGCAGAGATGAATTATCATGGTGGAACTGAGAGTGAATTCAAAGAAGAACAACCGAGAACTGACAGCTCATGGAAAAACACCATGTAAAAACACCAAGAACTTTTTGAAGAAGAAAAAAATAAATACCTATTGTATAATGTATATAAATATCTGATGATTTTGTGTGGGCTTTGCCACTCATTGAGGTGATGGCCCAACTGTGAGTTGTTAATAAAGCAAGCCTGAAGTTCCCCACAGTATAGTGAAAAATCCTTTAACATTTTCTTCAGGTATCTGGATTTTCTAGTCAGCTGTAGTCACAAAATTAGTCACAAGGCTGGGCCCAGGTTCTGAGCACTTTTAACTGACTTTATCACTGTGATGTTGGAGTTAAGGTCTTGCTGATTAGAATGTATTTATGCTTTTAACATCTTTGGCAGGAGTTAAGAAGCTCCTACTTAATGTCATTACACAGATACGGAAGCTAGGAACAATTAATGACTAAATGCCCCAAGGCCAGGTCACCCACTGAGAACCACAGCCCTGAATTTTGCGTATGTGTTCCCTGTGCACTGCATGGAGTTGCTTAGAAGCCTGCAAATAATATCAACACAAACCAAGATCATGAATGGGAAGGTGCCAAACCAGCAAATGGGAAACACTGCTGGAGGTGTAACTTTAGCTTTTGCATATTTAGGAGTATAAGGATGTAATTCTGGGTTGCAGGACTATAGCATGTTTATCCCTAAATGGTGTTTACTACCTTGAGTTTTTTTCTGAAGTTACAGGCTGCTTTTGAGTCTTTTTGACAAAACACGACTGGAAGAACTTCCCCTTCTCTAGATTGTTCAGCAGAACATGTGGTCAGTTAGCTGTACGAGACAATGATATATAGTTCCTTTTTGTCTGCAAGAACATGAATCCAGATCACTTTCCTGACTTAGAAAATGCCCTGATTGCCATCAGTGATTTGTTCCAAAGACCCGGATGCTGACATGTCCACAGTTCTTATTTCATGGTTTCATTTAGTAGCAAAGGCTTATGCAGACCCTTTGCCTATAACACGTGGTCCTAAATTGCCTTTTTCAACAAACCAATAAAGTACATGTTACTGTGACAAGGCACTCACTAAACGGTGCCTTCATGGCTAATGAGAAACTGATCTGATGTTTCACTGCCCCATGTATGCAGTGATCAAAACAATAATGTATTACATTGCATGTGTCCTGGATGCCCACGTTCTACCCCTACCACAGATTTAATTACTCTCAACTTAATAAACATACTGTTCCTTTTTGTCAGGATTGAGATTTGTTTTACAATCCACCTAATTTCATTATCCTCTACTTGTATAAACAATTCATCCGTCACTCACACCTCCTATGCGATCTATTTTGGTTCCTGCTTTAGCAAATCCTTCATCTGAGTAAATGTGCTAATCAATACCCTCATCAGGTCTGTGCCGGATTTGACAAAGAGAAGTTGCTGTCTAGCTGCCTTTTTAAAGCTTCTCAGCTCCTCGCAAGGCACTAAATATAAATTGGATGAGAGAGCATGGGAGAGTAAGTACACATGCCACACTGTCCAAGGGTCAGGTCGTTTCCCCACCTTAAAAATGATTTTCAAGTTGTTCCGTTTAGTAGTCATACTCATGCAGACTGAATTCCTGCAGAGGGCCTATGCCACTGCAGTAAGCCCCTCTCCCCTCACTTATCCCCTACCACCTCTTCCCAGTACATCAAGTTCTTCTGTAATCCCTTCGATTTTGAATGTTCTCAGAGCTTTCTATGTCCCCAGCCAGAGAGCTGGTCAGTCTGTGCCCAGGGGCTGGCCACTGGAGCCCTCGCTGCATGCATGATGGCTGGGCTCGATACAGGTCTTCATGATTAAAGTACTCATTGTACTACCCAGCTACTTACTTTTTGCTTATGAAACAACTATAAGATATCTTTGATATATATCAGATTTGTTCTAAATTTGTCACTTGACTTCAAGGTTTGTAGATCAAATGCCTGAACTCTGCAGAGGCTGGCATATGCCTTCTGTCCATGGGACAACAGGCAGTGACTGGTGACTAAGATTTAATATATGGCTAGGATTATATGGCAGATCTGCATCTGCTGTGTGGTGGTAAGAGGAGGGAGAAGTTGCTCCCTGCGCTAGTTCTCCCAAGCCTGCTCCAGCCAGCAGCAAGCATTGGACGTGCCTCCCTCTGGCTCCTCTCACTGTGCTGGGGAGGAACAAGAGGACAAGCAGCTCTGGACATGCTATTGCCCTAGGTAATTCTTCTAGCCAAGGAAATGTTTTTTTCCTCTCCAACAAATGCTATCATAAGGATCAAAATCAGGGTTAGTGTATCATCAAACCAATACCACAGCTATGTGCACCTGCAAAGAGTTGTATACTGCTAGGCACTGCTGCTAAAAATTTATCCATCAACATTCAGTAATCATGTGATAACTAGCACACAATATTTATTTTGCTGATCTTTGCCTTATAAAAGGCAACTTCTGAAATTTGGCCTCTATTTTTATTATCAGCTTCTAAATATTTTAAACATTTATTTGTTACTAATCCTGTACTGTTGCTGTTAAGAAGAGTAGTCAGTGCTATGAGGTTTTGTTACATTTTGTTTTAAACAGGATTGCAGAATAAGTGTGTGGTTTTAGTTTGACAGCTGACAAAAAAATTACACTAACTGCGTTAATTCTGATGCTGAGGACACTTATCTTGAGTCACTATAGGAAACTGAGACACTTCCTCCTGCTTTATGAGCCAAGTGAAAATAGGTTTTCGGCCAAAACTGCTTTGTAAATTTAACTAAAATTATATAATATTTTAAACTGACCAGCACCACAATTTCTAGCATTTTAGCTGTATATGTTCTCTCTGTTGCTTCAAATAGCTATAAGCCAAATGATCTCTTTCTGGTATTACTTCTCATTTATTGTTTGCAAAGGATAGCCCCGCCACATGGGTAGGGCAATTAAAAAATACTGTAATGGACCTTTTAGTGATTATTCTTCAAATATTAGTCTTTGGAGTGCTCACTTTATATATAATTATCCCATAAAACATACCTTTATGTAAGAATAAACATACAGAGTAACATGCAGAAGACGATTTACAGGTACGTTAAAAACATGCAGGCTCTAGGAAGTGAAAACATGCACATTCTTAACCCGTGCTTTGTCACTGATGGGGGGAGGTTTGTAGTTATGCAGGTATTATAATATGGGCACGCAGCATTCACAACTACAACGTTATCTATAAAACAGACAGCAATGTGCACAGGCATAAAAGCAAAGATATTCATGCCAGTATTGTAATATGAAGCTATAAATCTTATTAAACACAGATTTTGTCCTTTGAACTGTAGATTGCAAAAAACCACACAGATATTTCATGGAATAATTATTTTTAAATCATCTGTTTAGTTGTTCCTGTTTGCTTTAGCTTCACATTCATTTAAAAACAAGCATTTTAAAACACTCCTTACCTTCCAAGAAAGAAACATGGCTTAGCACTAGCTCTCTCCTCTAAGTATCTCCACTTTAATACTTCTGCAGTGGTATTTCTGTTGTGGTTCCTCATGTAAAAAGTTAGAGGACAGCAGTGGGTTACTTTGTTCCTGTTTTTTTTTAAAGAATGGGTTTGATAATTTACTCTAATTTTAGACTTTGACTATTTTTGGCAAGAGTCGGTTGGGCTAGATCAATTGAACCTTGTACCAGCAGCTTCATTCAACAGTCCTTGTAAGCACAAATTCTCTGCTGGACTTTCTTTTTTTTTTTTCTGAAGAAACGTTTTACTCATTTGTAAATAAAATTAGGCACAGGTATGGAATATTTGTAACATTTATAGATGCACCAAGCAGTAGTTATTGTTAAAGTAGAAAAGAAAAATATTACAAATTTCTCTACCTCCCATTCACAGTGCTCTTTAGTCTTCTGCAGAAGTTCAATGATTCCATAAAATGTGTTTGACATTGTGACAGAAAGTCATGGCAAGAGCAAGTATTTATCATATCAAAAAATTACTGAAAACATTTAAGCTACTTTAAAGCAAAACATGCTTTTTCCATTAGTGAAATGTATCCTTTTGAAGCACAGATCTCAGCAAACTCATTGGTTTAACTGCAGTTCCCCTCTAGAGCTTAAGGCCAAAGGTTGTGCTGCCAGCATTGCCTCATGCTCATCACAGGCCACCAGGTCACAACTCCATACTATTCACTAAGCTGGCAGCGGACCAGCCTGCACACGGTGAGCCTGAGGGACAGGGATGTCTTCGGGGAAGTCAGCTTTGTGTCTAGAAACTGTGTGTTGTGTCACTGATACCAGTATCAAAAAGCCACTGATTAACTTCATCCATTAAAACTACGTACATGTTTCTGTCGTTCGCCAGTTTATGCTCTGCCCTACTCCTGGCAAGCCAAGGTTTAACCTCAGAACAGATTGTCCATCAGGGCATGATCCACTTTTAACAAGAGAAATGAATATACTGCAGAGCAATGCCTGCAGCAGCAGGGAGATGTGCTTCCCTTTCACCAGTGGCTTCCAGATGAATTCTTCTCCAGGGTGGTAAAATGCAGAAAATGGCAATGTTCTTGCCAAGCCAATTCTCACCTAAAATCCTCTGCTTCCATGACTTGCCACCTAGCAGCCAGAGGGAGCAGCCAGACCTTGTGGGAATTCTCTGCCCAGCACCAACTGCAGCAAATCTGCAGACATTCATAGGATGGTCAAAACTACAACAGCTGTTCACAAAGCCCTGTGATGCAGCCATCCACAAGGAAGAAATAAGCTTGTTCCTGATCTCTGCAGGCAAACAGTCAAAGTCATGCTTGATTGTACTTGCAGTGTCTTTCTTACACTCTGCTACATTTAGAGCTCATTTTGTAGCTTTATCTCCAGGTAATTCTGATGACTTTGTTTTCTTTTCCCTTTATGCGTTTTTTAATAAGATCTATGGACAAAGATTGTGTCATTCCTTGATTGCTGATATGAAGTCAGTTTGGCGTAAACTCTGAGCAAAAGTTTTCTGGGCCAGTAATCTGAAAATGTTTAATTTGACTATGTGGTCTTTTGTGTCTTCCCTTATTAGAAGAGCTTTCTGTTCTGCCAGCAGCTCAGTAGGACATAGATGTCTCCTAGTTTGATCCATATACAGATATTGCTCCTTTTCCATGTTATACTTTAGCATGTTAGCAGTAGTATCACCTGTCCACAGGCTAGGTTTTTCTTGGTGCTTGGGCAAGTCTAAAATGCTGGATCACATATAGTTCTGTTGGTGAGTATGAATCCAGGGGTTTCTCTCCTTCTAACTTATTATCAGACTATTTTGAGTTGTATTGTGTAGCTTGCTATCTACCTTTTTGCCCTTTTTTGTCTGTTTTGTGTTTTCTTTTAACCCAGACGGCTTCTCAGCTGCTATAAAGTTTTGTATGTTTGTGGAATAATGGCTTCAATAAATGCCCAAGTACTTGTTCACCTGGGTTCTTATACCTAATGCACAGTATTACAGAAAGTTCTTCAGCAAAGGTATCTGTGTAAATGGTAGCAGGACAGGGGCCATTTTTTAGCAGTACCTGATTTTATTGTAGCTGGAATAAAATTTTAGGTAATTTTAGGTCCCTGGGACAAAACCACATAACTTTGTAGCTTAGCTCTGCTTACCAACTTCATGTTGAAGATTCTGTGCTTATGATTTATCCTGGTTTATTTGCATCCTATAGCATTAAATGGAAACCTTTTTTTTAGCATATTTACTTAGAGCATTTAAAATCATGTAGAATAAAATAAAAAATATGTTTAAAAAAAACTAGCAATCCCTCATTTTCACAGTTTGGTAGACAACAGTTTATTTTTATTACAATGAGAGATCATGTTTTTTGACAGAACTCTGAATTCATTACAGCTACACTTACCATAAGTTTTAAAAAGCCTTACTTCAGCTGCAGTCATCATAACCAGATTTCAAACTTATTTTATGATCTAATGTCTCTTCAATACAGTGAGGAACAGTAATATATTCCTCCTTATCAATGTTCTAGCTTGTCCATCTTAACTGGAATCCTGATGGTAATGTTGCATATTCAGCATGAAATTTTACATAGACTTGATGAGATGTAGCAGTAAATGAGCCGATGTTTGTATCCTAAAAGTAAAGACAGGAAAAATTAAATGCGTTCTAGAACACCAAGATCCTTTGGAAAAGCCAAACAAAGTTAAAACTGAGGCACAAATCAGTTCATAGTTTGGAGGGGAACTCAAGTACGTGCTAGGTACTGCTTTTGCATTTCTCCTTCAGGCAAGTATTTAAATTACAAATACAACTAAATATAGAGCAAAATAGTTTAACGATGCCTCCCACTAGATGTCACTGTAAGGTCTGCGTTGGAAGGTGCCACACAAGCCTTATGCCTTCACTGCCACACATCTCTATGGAATTCATGCCAGAGCTGGAGAAACAGTCTGAAATTATTAACAGTAAAGATACATTTTAACTACTTATGGGGTCACAGACAATGGGGAATACATACCATCCCACAATATGGTCCGACTTGGGGATAGCTGGCATCTGGCCCTTTGTAAAGGATCAGGTAGTTGCTGCTGCAATCCCCTGGGTCATCGATGCTGATGAAATCAAAGTTCACTGTCACAATTCGTCCCTTGGGCACAGTAATGACCCATTCGCAGTCAGTGTGGTTGGGATAAGTTGCAGGGTAGCCAGGACTAGCAAATGAGCCAGCACTGCCATATAATGTTCCTCCACATCCTGGAAACAGACACTGTTAATTAGCTGAAAAGGATTAGTTTCACAAGGTACTACATGGTGTAGTACATTAGTACAGTATTAGTAGCAATCCTGAAAAACATAGAGATGCTGGGTGCTGGAAAAATAAATGTGGGTAACAATGTTATCCCGGTAAGAGACAAAACCGATGGTCTAACTTCAGCAGCCTGAGAATAATATGCAATGAACATTTGATCATCACTGAATATTAAAATTCAAACCCCGCAAACTTCTTTGAAACTGGAACCAGTCTTTAGTCTGTGTCTCATTCGGTTCAGTCCCCAGTACTCAACTAAAGACAAATTTTCATCTCTTCTTTGGAACGAAAAGTAGTGAATCCTCATCTGACAGAAAAACAGAGACAACGACTCAGAGAAAATAGTCAT
Source organism: Phaenicophaeus curvirostris (assembly GCF_032191515.1). Lineage (NCBI taxonomy): Eukaryota > Metazoa > Chordata > Aves > Cuculiformes > Cuculidae > Phaenicophaeus > Phaenicophaeus curvirostris. The sequence goes on along the minus strand of NC_091397.1, from coordinate 22,236,703 downwards.
ATTAAGTAAAGTAAGGGCTCTTTATACCAAAAATCAATCTTCCACAGTGGGCAGCATCAGATGCCTTGGGAGTAATGCAAGTTTATTGAGTAAGACTAAGTATGTGTGAATCATGCCCTAGATTACTCTTAGAGTCTCCAAGAATTTTCAGCTCACAGCTCCCAGAAATGACTGCTTTATATTTAATGGTCTTTATCAGATGCTTTCCATAAACTTGTCCAGGCAACCCTTGAATCCATGTAAATTTGTGGCACCTACCACTTCCTGGCTTTATCTGAAGGCCTCTAGTTTTTCTATGGGAAAAGCCAATGAACAGCTGATCACTGTTTACTATCCAATATTACTCAATTTTATAAATCTCAGTAGTTTCTTAACTGGATTCAAGAGTCTCAGCATACGTCATAGGGAAGCTATTTTTTATGTTGAGTCCTTTTGCCTGATCTTTTTCTAGTTATAGAGGGTTCTTTATAAGCGGAGGAGATCAAAACTGTGCATGTCATTCAGTTTGTGTGTAAACTATGGATTCATGGTCCAGTGGCTGTCTGTTTGTTCTCTCTTCCTTTCCCAGTAACCCCTAGCACTGTACTAGCCTAGTTGACTATTCGTAAGCAGTGAATTCTCCTTTTTTTTCATGGCACTATTTTACCTACACGATCTTGTTGCTGAATGCCAAAAGTCAACACAGAGACCATGTTTTTGTAAGTAAAGTTAGGTTTATCTTTTTTTCCCCCCACGTTCTTCATCAACACTTTCCTACACTGACCTTTACCTGCCTTTTTGTCACCAAGCCACTCAATACTGTAAGGTTATTCTGCAGCGCTTTTCAGCTAGCTGTGAACTTTCCTGCCTCCTGTAGCTTACTGTTGTGAACAAACTATTACCTACCTATTCACAGCCACTTTGTAAGACATTTATGAATTTGTCTAATGTACAGTCGCTACACAGCATTATAGTTAGGTTATTTTCTTGGGGCAAATTTCAGTCCTTCTCAAGTTTAGCAGTGCCTAGATCCTAGAGCACATCACAACCAGACTAATAATGGAGTACACCGAGTCATCACCACCACCAGCACCACTCTGTGAATCCCAAGACAGTTGTTCCATATATTTTCCGACCTCTCAGTGAAGGAGGTAGATCTTCATCTTAAGTGGACTACATGCTCTGAGTTTGCTAAGTTAACACTAGAGAGAAAGAGAACTGCCGTAGTCACATAGAACGTATCTTGTGTCACTGTTCTTCAGGAACAACGACCTCTCTGCAGTGGCTGAACAGGGTGGACCGTGGGTACTTGGGAGGTCTTAAGTTCTCATGAGGCAGGGCCCAAACTGAACAGTCTGAATTCCGCATTTCTGTATTTTCCCTCTGTGTACAATTGCTGAGTGGAAATACTTAATCATGACAGCCTTACCATCTGGTGATGAAGTCCAAGTAATTTCATATCCATCATGAGCCACTGAAAAATCACTCTTGAAACGAAGGTAGACAATGTGATTTTGTGGGAAGATGGGGCTGGGCACAGTGTGTCCACAGAACTTGCCAAGTAGTGGTGATTGCCCATCACTCCCATTTCTAACCTTCAAGGGACACAAAAAATAGTGTCAACATTAAATCCCTATGCCAGTTATACACCAGTGCAATTATGCAGTGATACAAGCACAACACAAACTTTGTACTGACTTGCATGCATACTGCAATTATCATTTTAATACTGTTATTTTACCTACTATATAGTCTAATATAGAAGGAAAAAGAGACTATTAACCAGTCTGTCTGAGTTTTGTGAGTAATTGCACAGAATAAGCATCATCAGAAAAAGGTAGCTAAATTTTATGGTGTGGTTCATCTACTGAGTGAAAAAAATTACTTGACTAATAGCTAAGAAGTGCTTTCAAGTCCATTTTTTTACTTTTCAGAAAAAATGTTAATATTCCACGTGCAAAGATTAATTCTTTACCCTACAGACCACTCTTTTCTCTGGGCACATTAAGAGACAGATCTTATTACACATAGCTCAGATTTAATCAAGGTTTCTTTCTGAGCTCAAATAATGCTGGTGCTCAGATACATTTCTTGAGATAGTAAGAAGGATATGAAAGGTGAACTAAATAATGATTCTGCCACAGACATCTGATTTTGTTATCTGACCAGTGAATAGGGAAACCTTCAACAAGCTTGAAAGGATAGAGTTAGGGTTGTGTAGGAAGATATGCTCTTTATTGACACAAAGTACCTCTGCAAGTATCCTACACTTGTTACTAAAGCTCCTGTTTTTTTTAAAGAAAAAATGCTTTTTTAGGGAAAAAAAAAAAAGAAAAATATCAAGCAGGTGGAATCTGTTCCTGGAATGAAAGCACACAGGTTTATGGCTTTCTCCTCATGCACAGATGTTAATATTAGACGAAAACTATCCTGGTTTGCTCTGTTGACTGGGTAACATCAATGAGAGCTAGGTAACAATGAGTTAGCTGATAATGAACCTATATATTCACTGGGTTTGCATTTACTATACTGTGTATTATTTAATCTCTTACTATAACAACTGAGTACCTTCCACTATAAAACTGTAACAACATGTTAGTCCTTAATGTCAGTTCAGCTCAGTCTTGATTCAAGCTTACTGATATCTTTTGAATTCAGCAGGTTTTGACACGGGCCCACAAGATATGTGTACGTGTTTGATACCTCTAAGAAATCATGTGAACACTGGATGCTGTCCTCCAAACTGAAAGCATGGAAAAAGAGAGAAATGGTGTGATTCAGGGGAGCTCGTAGAATGATGGAACAGTCCATGTTATTGGGGTGCAGACCAGGCCAGCCAGGGCTCTTCAGGTAACCAAAAGGCTGGTTATACTCTCTGCTGCAACCTTGAGACAGAAAACCAGAAACGTGTAAGCATTTTGGATCTCTGTATTGCTTCCACTGAATGACAACAACAAAGAAAATGTTAGGGAGATTTTTTTAGACTTTTCTTCAAGCTTACCTGCAGCTTGATAGGTGAATCTGACTCCATTATTAATCATATATTCATCTGATTTGAAAGTCACAATGGCAGTGCGATCATAAGAATAAAATTCAGGGATTGGAAAAGTTTCAGTGCCACAGAATCTATGGATTGATCCTTGGCTATGCTGAAATTCAATACATGTCACAAGTTACTTCTACTTAATCATATAATTCAGTTTCTACTTACTGAACTTGAAGTGAATAGATCTTTCAGTACTTTCTATACCAACCATGCAATCACATTGTAAAGTGCTCATGGAAATCACTTAATAACATCTCAACATTTTATGTTCAATTGTTATGAAAAACAAATCAACACAATAGGTATTTTCATGCCAAAATAAGAAACAATGCAAGAAGTTTTATGATAATATAGTACAAAGGACATAAACAGGTTTTTTTCATGGTGCTTTCTATAAACACTCTTCTTGGTATGAATACGTATTTTTATTATGGTTCTTGGGTGGGAGGAGGAACAATTAGTTTATGAAAACTTGCTGTTGGGCAGTATATTCTGGCTGTTAAGTTTGGCAGCTCTGTTATTTGGTGCAACTATGAAAAATTTCCTAACACTTACAGGACTAATTCAACCTGTGTGTAGTGTGCTTCCATGAAGTCTATGTACCAGTTAACACACCTTAAGTGGGGCACAGTGCATAATGCTTTGGGTGTGTCCCTCACACAGAATCATCAACTAGTCTATTACCAAATAGTGAGTTTCTCTGCTCTTTACAAAGAGTGAGGAGAGATGAATGTGAATGGGGAATGATATCAAGTGCAATTTTCTTACAGTTGGTGAGTCCTGGAGCTCTAGGTAGTTTTGAGAGCAGTCCTGGGTGGAATGGAGGTGGAAGGCCTCTACCACTATCCTGACTTGGTGCTGCAGAGGGGCATCAATGACCCAAGTGCAGAGAGTAAATGGTGGATATTCATTCGGGAAGTTAGGAGATGTTGCAGTCAGAGATGTAGAAGTTGCATTATATATTCCTCCACACAGTCCTGTGTAAAATAGTAATAAATGCATCATAGAGTGAAAACCTTCCCAACAGGGGTAAAATATTTATTGAGCAAAACTACACTGGATAATCTACTTTTGTATTTACCTGTGACTCTCTGGAAGGAAAAAAGTAAAACACATGATAATGCTGTGTCAATGTATGATGTAAAACTCAAATAAATGCTTGTTCCCTATGATGTCAGAGTACTTGTTAATGGTGTATGATACAGAGTTCCTGCTTTGTACTCCAGACTGACAGCCATCCCACAGGCAGCCAAGAGTGGATATGAATTGCACTGGGGTTTAGCAGTGCTGCTTTTGGGTTGCTTGTAAATGCTCCATAGAGCTGCACTAAGGCCTGGATTTGCACCTTCCTGGACCTGATATCTAGAATGAATTTTGATGATTTATTATTTAAATATCTATTTCCAGAGAAGAATCACAACAATACAAATGAATACATATATATGTGTACTTACGATCCACTGTGGCGTAGGTTGCATTGAAACCCTCCCTTTCCACAAAACTGTCTGTGGCAAATCTCACAGTCAGGGAATTACGGCTAGAAAGAAAAGGAGCTGGAATTGTAGATCCACAGAATGAGCCAACTAAATTGGCATTTTCATTATCTCCATCATAAAGCTGAAAGAAGAAAAGCATATCAGCTATTAATAGTTTAGGCACAACAAACAAATAAATAGAAATATGATTCTCTGACCCCTCCTGACATTAAAATTTCTGTTACTTGAAAGCACAGTAAGTGTTCTTGGGCTTCAGCAGGATGTTCTTGATGACTATAACTATTTACTGTCATATTAACTAGTTCTGCTGGACAGTGTAAATCTCATTATTGAACATTCTGGTCTCATCTCGGCAAATCTATCAACAATTTTAATTTGGCATTCTGTTTTCATTTTTATATGTGATCTCAAAGTGATTCTCAATGAGAAAGGTTGATTTTATTCATCAAAATGTAGAATTAATTCCTTGTTTCATTGAGTGCCTCTAATGGATCTATAACACTCCTTGTTGGGTCTTGTTTAGAAGCATTCTGCTATCTATATTTTATATGCCCCTATTCAAGAAAATAGCTTTCACAGGTGAGCATTTAACATCAAGACTTTTACACAAATGTTATAAATTTAAGTATTTTCAGGCAATTTTTTCTGATAATGAATCTGCATATTTACTTTCAAAGTGCTTGGATTTTGTTTTGTTTCTATTCTGTGAAAGAAATACTCATTTATATAGGCAGCCTTAAAAACAAAAGCATGTCCCCATAGCAATGTTAAAACTCTTGCTGGTTTCCAAAAAAGCAGGATGTCACCTGGAGTAGTAATGTAACCCATCAAAAAAAACATTGTAATTATGTTAAACAATTTAATTTCATAGTAAGACCATTTTCTATTAATTAAGTTTTAGCCTCATGGAGAGGATAGCAGATTGTATTTGATATTTTCTTGTTAAAACACACAGCTATCTTACTTTGACATAATCATATCGACAAGTCCAAGCAGACTGTGCTTCAAGCCTGAATGAAGTGAAGGTGAGATTGATCAGTTTGTTTACAGGTGCAGTTATGATCCATATGCAGTCCAGATTTTTCTCATATCTTCCAGTCACGTTGGAGATTGGAGAGCCAAAGCTATAAGCTGAATTTGTCAAGTAACCACCACAGCCATTCTGTGGTCCTGTTGAAGAAGTAGAAACTTTTTAAAAGCAATTCTTGCTATTTATTTAATCAGCAACTTTTTTATGTTGAGCCAGCAGATTTTTTTCTGTGCTACAGAATTTTACTGTCCTGTTTCACAGGGACTATCTGAATGATTAAAAGGATTTCAACACAAACAGCATTAGATCGATACAAATCACAATTAGACTTGGTAGAATGAATTAAGAAAGTCTCACGTGTTCCATTAAATATAAAATCAGTATCCACTTACACAATGTAGCAATAGATTTTTTTAAATGGACTGTAAGAAGACAGAAGACAGAAATTAAATAGAATGGTGGTTAGAAGGCCTTTTAATGCAATTCGTCCCTTCTAATACGAATAGTTGGACAGTAGGGGGCACTGGTATGTTGACTTTGAAAATCTTGTTTAAAATTAAGCTTATTTTTGGCAAAAGGATCTTGTTCTGGGGGCACTGAACTTGGCAGCCTGACATTGGGATCCAGACTCATATTCAGGGATCTAGCTAAAAGGGGAGCTTCTGGAAGCATTTTGCATGTTGGGAACTCACAACCTCTCTGGAAAGCAGGCTACTTTCCATTTGGATCCCACATACAGAACTCAGTTGCACTTACTCACTGAGAAAATTTAAACTCTAAAATGTTTTCAGTCACATTGCAAGAAATTACTTTTGGAGAAAAGCAGTTATCAAAAGATCAGAATTTACTGCATTTATTTGTAACCTAATTTATTGCATCTAATTACAAACAAGCAAAAAAATACAGGCTATCTGAAGGGTTATTTTTTTCACTTCTTCTTCTTTTTTTTTTTTTTTGATAGCCAGATTTCCAGAGGTTGGACTGGGCTAGTAAATCTAATCAATTTATTCTGCCTTTCTCAGTCTTTATGGGGTTTCATGGCCACTCACTTAACTCAAGAATTCAAATAAAGCAGAGTTCATACTTTGCTTTTGAGTCTGAGAGTTTTTGCAAACTGCACAGAGTAAAGCAGTAGCTGCAAGCAAATCCTTTTAGGGGAATTAGATAATGAAAGAAGCTACAGCTGTGGCTAAGCAACATGAGCAGAGTTTCAGAATTTCATCTGCACATGTAAAATATTCCTGTCTGGCTGACAGACAGTGACTTAAGCTTGACATACTGATATATTTCCAGTCCTATAAAAAAAGGCACAGTATTTGAGCTACAGTATTGCAAAAGATCATTCTGGTGAAAAATCAGCATCTAAGTATCAGGATTGCTTCAGTAACCTGGGGTTGGAGACAGCCCTGTCTTGCAAGACTGTAATGGTTAAACCAGAGTGACTAAGGCTAAATGTCATCCTGCTTTACTAACCAAAGCCGGAAAAACTCCACCCTAAAAAGAAGTTTGCTCAAAACCAAAATCTTAAGAATAAGCGATTTAAGCTTTTACTATAATTAAAATTGAACAGAAGAAACTTATTACACAGTGAAAAAGTCAGGATTTAATAGTCTAGTCCAGTTTTGTGGGCTGTTAATGAAGTCAGAAACTTGGAAAAGTGTTAGCATTCATTCCAGTAACACTGCAGAAGCTGAAAACAATAATGGGGGAACTGCAAGCAATAAATTGTGTTCTTATAAATTGTCTAGGAAGGAGGAAAATGTCAGACAGGAGGGTGCGTGGGGCCCAAGAGTGCAGTCTTGGTATATTTTTCTCTGGGTTCACCCTTCTGTGTGATTTATTCTGTCCCCCTGAAATAACTCATTGGAGCCGCTTCCTGCTCAGAATTTTGGACACCATCTACTTGACTAAACATTAAACATATAGTCATTAAACAGAGACCATCCAGCCTAGCGATATTGAGTCTGTCATGATACATGGGTCAGACACCTTACAAAGCTCCCCTTCACCCTTTCCAGGGTTAGAGTTGCAGAAACGTTGGTCAGGATATTGCAACAGGAATCAGAGGATTGCCACAGAGTGATGCAATGGGAAAGTTCTTAGTTCTGTTGGATTGTCCTTTTCTTAGGATATCAAATGTCTGGACCTTCGCTATAGTGCAGTTCACTGCTAGCTATGCAGCTATAAAGACAGCTCAGATGCCAAAAAAATACAGATGTGGGTAACCTGTGTGTGTACAGCACATAAAATGGACTTGACAGAGAGAGAACCAAGCCAAATCCACATTATCATAAAACTAATTCTGTTATAGCCAGCAGTAAAATCTAAGAGGAGATAAATAACTAGAGCTATGATTTACAGTTAATAAAGATGAGGTTTCATCATTGGTTTTAACAATGCTTAGCCTACTCAGCCAAGGTTGAGTCAAATGCTCACAGGACAGTAAGTTATAAACTAGCAGCTAGACTGGGAGCCAACCAGATAGCAAGTAGCCCTGCAACAAGCCAAATAAAGAGCAGCCCTTGTCTTGGTGTTTTTCATAACAAATCAACTTTACACCTGAATGCAGCCACTAAAAGTTACAGAATAGGGAAGCTGTGTAGATCTAGGAAACACCCACAAGTAAATGAAGAACCAGCTGCTTAACGGGGGGAACTCAGGCTCAGAGAAACACTATCATACTGCATTTAAACCAGATGCAACTCACTGTTTTAAAGGTCAGCACTGCTTCTGAATAGAAGGCCGAATAGTAGCCATCCAGCCTGCTAGTGATCATTGGTGGAATGATATTTATCATTGGTTAATACAGCCATAAAAAATTGTAGATAAAATTTAGGCAAAATGCAGGACTAAGAAGTCTTAATTTGTAGAATAGCCTCCCAGATATTAAAAGCTAAACTTAATGAAAACAATGAGAAATTGTTATAGAACAGGTTACGTGTGGGCAGATGGATCGACTACTTGGCTTACTGTTGTTTCAGTCTCTGGTTTCTTATTTAAAATAAAAATCATATGGTCATCACAAATCAGATTTCAGTCTCGTCCTCCTTTTAAACAGCTTGCCAATGAACACAAGTTATGAGAAGAACTAGGGCACACACTGTCGTCACTAATTGCTTTTGGTGGGAAGCATTAATGAAACTAAAAGGCTGAAGGACCATTCAGGAAAGGAGGAATTGAAGGTTCCCTATGGCAAATAAATATAATTATAGCAGAGAAGAAGCACATGTTTCTCTGTAAAGAATTCCATCCTCTACATACAGAATGAAAATGAAGATGAATCTTCACAGCTGCCTGCCTTTGAAGCACAGCCAGGAGTAAGGTTGATTTATAAAGGTATAGATGCTATGAAAGGAAGCCTACTGAATAGTATTCAATCTATCAGAGGCAGCTAAAGCAATGATATTTCAAAACACAACAAACAAATTCTGTTGCCCATCTCTTCTTGCTAAATGAGCACCACAAACAGCTGCTAGAAGGCAGAAAAGTTCAAAGTACTGTTCTACTTCTGCATGGACAGCAATGAAAGTCATCTCCTGGATTCCTGAATCACAGTTGGTCTCACCTAGAAGCATCCCTGGGAAATCCAGGCTTCTCTCTGATCTGAACTAAAAATCAGAATAAGTGAAGATTAACTCTGCCAAGACTGATGCTTCTTTCCTGACAGATCTTATTTCCAGTGCAGAGGAGCGGATGGACTAATTATGGCTGTAATAATTAGCTTATAGCTTGTTTGGATTATGGCTTCAAACAGTAAGTCTCAGAAGGACAGAGGGCTGGAGGGAGGAATGGTGCTGCCATAGTTTGTCTTACGGCTGATACCAAAGGCTGGTAAACCTTCAGAAGCTGAGCTGTAGAGGTCAGTTCCCATGTTTGGCAATCACTGTACAGACATCGTGACATTGCGTAGCAGCCGGACCCTGGCAGCAGTGCCCGCCACAACCACAGTGCCCGCAACATTTGAGAAGACTTCTGAAAGCACAGGACTTTTTAGATCTCAGCCTAGCCTTTACTGAGAAAGGGTTTTTAACTGGTTTGATGCCCTGGTAATGGTTCCGGCAGTAAAGCCCCAGACTGCTGCTTTAGCAGGATTTCACAAGTGCAGTCAAACAAAGTTCCTCTTCTTAAGTTTTTAGTCTATTGGCTGATACCAAATATAACAATCCAGACATGCTCTGTGCCAAGCCTGCCCTGGTTCTGTAATATATGTTCTGTCTTATCCTTGATGCTTGCCTGAGAGACCAGAGGCAGACATGCAGTCTGGCTTCATCCTAATACTTTCTAATACTCCATTAGCGTATTCTTTGGTATCACAGCCACTCAGGCCTTTGTGACTCTCTCTTGCAATATGAGTCAGAAATGTCTCCTCACACTTTGTACATTTGCACTGGAGTACAGATTTTCAGGTGAAACAGTCGTTGACTTCAGTGAAGCTCAGACAATTCATGCCAGCAGTCTGCCCACAATTATGTGAAGTGCCTTTAACCTGAATATCCCATTAGCTTTTAACTGTTTAGTCACCTACAAAGTGATATTTAATTGATGTTTCTGAAAATTGTTTTCCACCTCATTTTTTCAGATCCATCAGGGATTTCTTATCTAAAAGTCTACCTCTTTTCTTGTCTGCCCCATCTGAGTATGCAAACCACTTCTATTAATTTTGCTTTGGGAGAAGAAATGTCATAGGCATTTAATAACTGACATTTCTGAAAGGCATTTGTAGACTACACAGTTATATTCTTTTCAGAGATACTGAAGGGATGCATTTCAACACTGCAAGTGCTTTCTAAATTTACTCATATTTCAAGCTGATGAATATTTTTATATTTGAGCCACAAAATAAATTTAGAAACAGTCCAAGAATTACGACTTATGAACATAAATTCTGACCTTGCTATGAATATTCTTATTCTCATGGACTACAATAAGAAAAGATATTATTAGCCATCATTTAGTCATTATTTTATGAGATTAAGCTAATGAAAATTAAGCCATGACAATGTAATGACTCTGAAATGTGTAATATTAATGTGTAGTGTATATAGTGAAAAATTGTGTGAACCAGCAGCCCAAAGAAATTTTTGCAAGAAGAGTTTCTGAGTTTCAAGCAATTTGTTTCACACCTAGACTCTGTGCAGCACCAGGCTCCAAGATCAGGTTGGACATGTTGAAATACAGTCTTGTCCTAATGGGCTGTGAAATCTATGCCCTGCTATGCTACTTTTGCAAAACCATGAGAAAACACAAGAGCATTTGCTTACCGCAGTCAAGGACATGTTCTAAGATTTTTTTGCTGGAGGGAATAAAACTGGCAGGAAACCTGAGATTCAGCTGTGCTGTGTCCTTTTGCTCCTATCAGCCCATAACTGCTGTTGTCCCTACAGGTGCCTGATGCCAGCTACAGAAGGTGCTAACATTATTTACATAAATCAGTGCAATGATTTGATGCTGGTGGTATAAGAATTTAGGAAGGACTCACAGAAGAACACCTAACCCTTACCTATGCAACAGAATAAACAACACAATATTTTTTATGGCTTATATTGGCCCAAAAAACCTCTGCAGCAAGCGTGCATGCTGAGCACTACTGAAAATCTGCACCTAGAAGCTGAATATAGAGTGAGCCAAGCTTTCAGTTTGCAGGGCAGAACTGGACTTAGAACTATACTAAGAAATTTTTTTGTTGATAAAATAAAATAGCTTAACCATGCTGTGAAAAATCTACTGGATCAATTTTTAAAAGTGCAGCTTAATTTCATTAGAAGAGAGCATAACAGTAAACCCATTAGTGATAGATGCTTTGTGTGTTGTAATCCAAACAGGAAACAAGTAATTCAATACAGAGCTAATAGAATAAGGGAAGACAGACACCTCTGGGTGATTTATCAAGTAAATTACAGATTATTTTGTCAGAAAGAAAAACATATACAATTATCATCTATTTCTATCATATGCATACTAGATTAATTTTGTGAATTACATATTAATGCATTTTTCTGGTATATCAGGGAAGATTCCTTTTTAAACTATTTTTCTTCTAAATTCTACTTGCTTATGATTTTTTTTTCCGATGTAAAATGATTCATATTCATTCAATAGAAAGGCTTATTTGAATAAAAAGGATGGAGGGATCCTTGAGGGGAAAGCTGGGCAAACTGAGAACAATGCAGAGGACGGGGTTTCATATTCCAACAGCCTAAGGGTTGCCAAAAGTTTTGGAGGCGTTTCTTCTGCCTTAGAGTTTACAACACTAGCTCTCTTGTTGTTGCCACTCTATTCTTCTTGCCTGTCTATATCCATCTGGTTTTTCTTTTAATGTGTTTAAGCCATAATCTCTTTGTGACAGGACATTGTTGCTTTATTCTATCTGTGCAATGGAATCATGGCCCATGAACTCATAATCCCCAAGGTAATGCAGACAAAGGCTGACACTGGTATTGATGCAGTACACCATACTGCTTTTTCACAAAGTATAAATGTGAATTTCTCCTACATGCTCACAAGAGATAGTATAAAAGGGGGGGAAGGCAAAGAGCTGGCTGCAGCTTGAAGTCAAGCAGTGCTTAGGGCTATAGAGAAAAAGCAGGTCTTCCTGCCCTCCTCCGTCCCACCTTCCCCACTGTCCTAACTCTGTTTCAGTTTTGCCTGTATTGTGTGAAAAAAGGTCAGAAAGAGCTTTCAAACCCAATACCCTTATCTAATCACGTGTAATGCTTTACTTCTTGTAATTTCCTGTGGCTTCCTCAGAGAGCCTGCATGAGCAGACCTACATTTCAGAAAAACCCTGAATTCTTTTCTAATGTAATAGAATGTAATATATTTCTCATTACTGATACAATAGAGCTATGCATATGAGCACAGAGGGCTGCCATGGAGAAATGATGTGCTGTTAATAAGATCACAGCTACCTCTCCTGACAGGCATTACTGACTCTTGAAAAACACAGAAGAAATCCAAATCCTTACATGTCTCCTCAGTATTTGTATCATAAGGTTCAGACGGATCACAGATTGGGGTGAGAGGGGTAAGGAGTGGGCAGAAGCTCCATGTGTCACCGAATACCAAGTACCTACTATCACAGCAGGTTTGGTAGAGGTGTGTGCAGGCTCTGTCCCTGCCAGCCAGAGGTCAGCTGAAAAGCTCAGGTTCCTCCTTAGAGCTGGAAAGATAATCAGGAGATCTACAGCTGAGTCACAACCTCAGTATGCAGAGCTCATTCTTTTGGGAGAGATCTTAGCTTTTCTTCTGTCACAGAGACATCTCATGTAACCAAACGCCTTGAGCTGGTATTAATTTGTCTCTTCTCATCCTTATATTGATTTTCTAGAGGACAATATGCCTGCTGTGGAAAGAAGGTATAATGCTTATTTTACAGACTAAAAAGAAAGGCAGAAAATGTCAGTTGCAAATAAGGCAAGAAAAGTCTGTCTTCCTAGAAACCTAACAGTCAGAGCAGGCTAGAACCTTCCTGTCAGCCCAGTTCTGCAGCTCAGCCTGAAAGGATGTCTAAGTGATTCAAAAAATGAGGCTGATAAGCGTCCAAAATTAGCAGCACAGATAGTGAAATTATAAACCCTCTAAACTACATGAACAAGGGCCATATGTTGTCCTGCCTCAAATGCACCATATCACAGAGTCAGTTATGTCACAGAATGCTGCTAAGTGAAATGTGCTCTTAATGTTGTATTGCACAGCGTAAGGAGCAGCATGGTGAAAGAAAAGACATCTGGCAAAAAGGTGAGAGGTTGCTGTACTGTCAAGTGAATATTATTTCATACTTTCTGTTAGTCTCCTTTTTCTGACTGCTAGGAGGACCTTGAATATTCTAGTGGGTATAGGATCAGTGATGCAAGCAAATTGTTTTAATTAAAACAGAGCATGCTTTTTTTACAGAAATTTCAGTTTTAAACTCTTCATATGCCTGGTCACTGTCAGTCTTGCTCGGCTTCTGTGAGTTTCCTACTTGATGTTCCCTCTTCCCTCCCACCATGATGGTTATCAGATGGACTCCCTAGTAATAAAATTCAGAAGAGACTAAATGGATAATGTTAGATTTTGGCAGTACCCCTGAGAGAAGCCTGATCAGGAAAGAAAGTGGAAGAGCTTGTGAGGAAAGGAAATAGTTTAGATTGCTACAAACAAGTTTCTGCTCACTTCTTTCCAATACATAATCAGGGTCACTCACATCATTAAACAGAGAGCAATAATTACGTTATCCAGTTGTGCTTCCCTATGATAACTATGGAATAATGTGCTCATTGTTATCTAACAGAGAATGAGGCTTCTTGTTTCTCTACAAATACCATCTTCCTTACCCAAGAGATTTATTATTATTCATTGTCATCTGATTGCATTTGTGCTTTTACAAAACTGCATAGGTTTTACCTGTTGATGGATATGAGGGAGCTTCTCTAAAGCATCATTTAGAATATAAGGCTTTTAGATCTTCATGGTTTTATTCTCTTTCATTTGAAGCAGAATCTCAGATCTCATATTAGGAAGTTGCATCACAGATTTTCCTGTCTCTGTTTTTCAGACAAGTGAAATTGGAAATGTTTACAGGACTATGAATTATATTTTCCTTTTATAATATAGTTTTCTACCTTTTGGCCATTCTGTTCTAGCATGGGACTCTCAGGATCCTTCCTAATGGTTGGGTGGTTTAGTCCCTGTGGCTTACTTTTGAAAGCTGCGAAAGAAGACCTACTATTAAGCATCTCACCACCATCTCAATCACCAGATAACCACATCTCCACATGGCTATCTTTTCCAACTTGCAACTCCCTTGCTCCTGAGTAACTCCTGCAGCATCACAGCCTCCCTTTCCTTGGAAGCTTGCAGAAATGTCCCTCCAAAACTTAGGCTAATAGATGTCAAAGTTTATTCATAAAAGGCTTCTCCTCACTCTGGGAAATTACCAGGTATGGTACTGACTTGAAGATCTTGGCTTGTGTTCTATTATGTGCTTAAGCAGAAACTCTGGCAAGTAGCAAAAATAAATCTAAAGTCAGTTGCTAAAAAATATTGACCGTATGCTAAGAGGAAGAGCAAGAGCTTGAGGAGTTCCTGATGATCTCACCCTGGAAACACAGACACAGGCTGTGCGGCATGTCTGATAAATGATACCTAACGGTTTAAAGACAGCAACATGTGAAGCAGCATTATGTTACTTAAATAGTAGTCCACAAGAGTGGTCTTAAAGATTTGTGTAGCAATTGCTTAAAGAAAGCAAAGGAAGAGTTAGTAATAGTAGTGACCATGAGGTTCTGTGGGAATACTTTTCTTGGCAAAGCCTATAGAACTGGTTATTTTCCTTATCTGTAAAACTTTCTCAAACTGTATCAGATGAGAAAGTCACTGGCTAGGGCTTGGGAGGGGATTCAATGAGTCAGCAGAGAACTATGTTTGTTCTGCCACAAAGGCCTTTCATTCTGAACTGTCTGAGTGCCAGCTTTGTAAACTGGACAATTACTTCTTTCTAGATCATGAAAACATTGAGTTAATTACACAGGAAACTAGTACCAATGACATGAAATCAATTTACGTGCCATAATCATTTGTTACTTATCATCACCAAACAATTCAGAAGTTATAAGATGGTAAAAACCTCATTTTACATCTTGATCTTAAAAATAGACTACCGAGTTTAAACCTTTTTTTTAAGGCAATAATCAGGCTCCTGATTCTTGTGTCCATTGAAACATTCAACATTCAGTGCCTTCTTACTACGACCCCATCGATGTTCTGGCCAGCTAACCAGACCGATCCCCAGAATCGGCTGATATCAGCACAGGGGGGGCTGGGGGAAAACCCCAATCTTAACTGAACTTAACACTTTTTAAAAAGGTGTAAGGTGAACTGCAAATAAGGGGAAATTGAAGATAGATAGAAAGGAGGCACCTTTAGCACATTGCCAGCCTTTGACTACAGAAGAAGAGCTCTCAGGTATTGCCATATTTACTCCAAAGGAGAGGCCTTTGGGTGGTGCCAAGCCAAGTCACACAATAAATGCCTGTGCTTTCAGAGAGCAGGGGAGTTGTTTAGCAAAGAATAAAAGGAAACAGTTCAGAACCAAGGCTGGAATGCAAGCATTCCAGTAGCTTAGTATTTACTTTAATTCATTTAATTTTTACCAAATTAGAAACATTCTTCTGCTTCCAACACCCATAGTGAGAGAGATCATAGCTGCTCCTCACCAAAGGAAATTACCAGCAGAGTTATTAAAGTTATGGGTCTGACAATAGCCTTACCTAAGGTCTCTCTGAAAGATGCTTTCCATCCCCTGTCTACTCCAAAGAAGTCAGTGTTAAACAGCAGGAACATGTTATTACTGGAGCTTTTAATATTTGGAGGCAGTTGTGAACCACAGAATTTCCCAAGGAGAGGCGCATGAGTGTCTGAACCGTCATATACAGCCACGTAATCCTTGTAGCAGGACGGAGATATTTCAAGCTGGAAGCTGTTGAATCTGTAAAATACACTTGGAGCTTTAGGTATCACATTTTAATTTATATTCCTGTGTCACGTGTGGTTTTAGTGCTTGAGAAATGGCCCAAGTAATAGCAATAGCCAAAGCCATATACAAGCAAAACATTTTTCTTTAAGTACAAGCAAGTAGATATATTAACTGCATGGCAAAATACTTGAGCCAATCAGCCTCAAAGAAATAGTGAACACTGGGCATCTTGGCTTTCTGTGAAGCAGGAGATCTCCCCTTTGCAAACATAGTCTCTCTCACTTCTGCAAATTGTTTGGGCTGCAATTTCCTCCGGCATGTGAGGGACATATAAAATGCAAGCTCAGAGTGCAGACCAGCTGGGCCTTCCACTTAGTTAAGAAACTCTCTTAATTCACAATGAGCTACGTGACAAAAGAATGTATCCATCATTTAATCTAGCAGGGGAAAGATTTTGTGGCAGACATATCCATCTTTTAGGCAAGACAGCACGCACTCAGAAGTATACTCTTTCTGGCTGGGGTACTATTACTTGCACTCTGGCTGCGAAGTGAGTATCAGCCTTCTAAAATAATTAGGTTTTTTTTCTTTTATAAACTCGCAGGAGTCTCATAACTCCTCAAAGACCAGCTGAACTTAACTAAAAGCATGAGCTGCATTTCTGTAGTTTCTTAGTCCTCTTGGTAACCAAAGCGAGGACTTAAAATTGTTAGGATGTTTTGCACATAAAAAGTTAAGAAAAAGGTGTAGGTGAGCCTGAGGTTGATAAAGGTGGCATCAGTAGCCATTTTTCATTTTAGTTTAGCTTTCCATTTGGAAAAGGAAAGGAAGAGAAAAAAATGTCAATAATTGCTTTCTTTAATTGAAATCAGAGACCTCCCTGTCCCCTTGATGACAAGCTGAACTTGGATTACATACTTGAGGGCCACTACTTTGCCATGTCCCACTGTGATGTGGTATGAGCAGTTCATGTTGTTGTGATGATCAAGAATTGAATGGCCTGGACTGCTGATAATGCCGGAAGAGCGATTGAAAATGCCACCACATGCTGTAGGGGAAACAAAAAAAAAGAGTGATTAGAATACTAGCTTGATCCTAATGTTCATAGTTCTTGCAGGAGTTTAACCTTAAGGAAATAAAAGCCCTTGATATATAAGGAACAGTCTTCACTGTCCTGCCTCAGGCTGTTAAATGTGAGGATGCTTATCAGGTTTTGATCTGCAGTGGAAGGTTAACCAGTAACAGGTTGTTACTTGTCCCTACCAAATGGCAATAGCTTCATGTTTGTAGAGTAAAAGATTTCTACTGTGGTGTGGCAGGACCAGGGAGCAGCAGGATCGAGCAGGTGTCCCATGCAGTAGCATGGTTGAGGTGTGTCTGGAGTAGCTCTGCCGCTGTTCTAGCTTATCAGGAGAAACCTGACTGACATGTGGACCAAGACAGTCTGGGAGCCTTTGAAAGTTTAGCGCTGGCACAAAATCAGGCACAGTTGCACTCATAGATCTGCCCCTAACTTTTCTGGGATAACTGTACACAGAACCTCACCATGTCTCCGTCTCCCAGCAGGGCTGGGGCATTATGGTAGCATTAGTTCCTTGCAGAAAGACAGAGAGAAGTTCCCAGGTGTCACTAACCCTGGGGACTGTTCCTCATCTCACCTTGTGCTGGGTCTCACCAGCAGTGAGAGGTGGCTGAGTTGGAGGACTGCATACTGTCTCTCTGGATAAGGAGCAAGTTAAACTGCAGCTGTGAATTAAAGTCACTGCTTGGCTTCTCAAGGTTTCATACCATGGCTGATGACAAGGCCAGGATGTGGCTGATGTTTGTTCCCAGCTTCAGTGCTTGAGGGAACAACAACTATTATAAAACCAATTTCCATTGTTAGCTACAACCTTTATTTTATAATCTTAACTTAGCAAAAAAACCACCATTTCCCTGTGTCCTGTTGATAAATAGCTCAAAGCCACACACAGCTTTTCATGTTACAAAGCACATGCCATTGCCCAGGCCACCACCTTAACAAAGACACTCCCACACTGCTGCTGCAAACAGAGCCCGTGGCTCCTCAACCACGCTCAGCCTGGTGGCCTGGAGTGCTGGCAGATAAAGGACAGGAGCTGGGAGGACAAAAATTCAGTATTATTCCACACTAGGAGGGGGAAGATTTTTTTGTTTGGTCGTTTTTTTTTTTTAGCAAACAATACAGCTAGAGGGAAGAGGAATTTTAATTGCTAGAATCTGCTTTGTGTACAACAAGCTAATAAGGCTGCAGTCATCTTTCTCAAATGTCAAAAGTCACAAGTCGTATAGCAGCAACTGACTTCAGTGAGTTATGAAGGTCTTTTCAATGAGTAACTGCACATTGTCATTTCTCAGTGCCATTCCCTCTGTCTTATCTCTATCAGGCCATTCATTTTATATAAAGAATTTAGCCTTATGCTTTTCACTGTGGCTTTGAACATGAGGAACGCATTAAGGGAAATACCAAAGTTAAGAACTCACACGTTCCTCTGCTGTTAGAAAAAGATGCTTTCAAAAATCAAAGTGCTGTCTCTACAAGTTAAGCCTAGAAAATATTAAAATTGGTTTTGAAAATGCAATTAATCTTTTAGGATACTTATATGTGTGCAGATGTAAATTCTAAACTCAGTTGGAGACTATTTTCTAATACACATCTCCACTTTAAAACAAAAGAGGTCTCGTGAATGACAAGAAGTTTTGGTGAAAATATTGATTAAAAATTAAAAATATATTTATATCCTGATTTTTTTTTGTACAATAATATCTGGCACTGCAAGAGGGTAATCAAATTGCAGCATATAGCTGGGCCCATTTAAAGTTCCTGTTTTGCTTCCCATGTTGTGTAATGTAGTTCTAGCATAACTGAGAATCAGACAATTCTTCTGTACATAAAAAATCTTTTAAATTAACTCAGTTAAATAAACTGATCATGTTTGTCCTTAAACATTGTTAAAAAAACCCGCAAAAAAAAACCAACAAAAAAACAAACAAAAAAATTCCAAAACCCTTCCCAAATGAGTTGCGTTTCTTTTTTACAACAAAGGAAAAGAGTTTTGGTTTCTAACTTGGTCCCATGTCGTGTCTTGAAATGAGGATTGTGAGATACCACATCAGTCAGTGGCAACATACACCAAACAGTCCTATATCCTGGTCCTGAGAGGTCTTTAGGGCAAGTGCAGAGGGAACATAAACCACCTACATCCATCCAAGGTATTCTCAAACTGGAGTACAACATTTCCTACGCTGAAGCATTCTCCAGCCATAATATTTCTACCACTTAAAGCACATGACAGTGGCAACTCACCAATTGCTCTGTATCTTGCTTGGAATCCAAAGCCCACAATGTGGGAGTCGGTATAGAAGTTGACCAGCATAGGTCCAAAGACACTGACTGGGGCAGGAAGCTCATGACCACAGACTGTGATGAGAGGATGTTGGGTAACTGTAGTCCCACTGAAGATGCTTACTCCGTCATAAAGACAAATTCCGCTCAAGAGTGCTGGGTCTGCGTGGACACATAACACAGAAGTGTTAGCAGCATATTTTCTATGTAATTTACCGAGCTGTAAATATATAGACCTCACATAGGATAAGAATTACATTTTACATTACTTTCTAGTCCAGGATCTTGGTATCTCATTTGTTGCTGAGGAAACAAATATCAACTTTTAAGATGCAGTAAAACTGAGGCAGAAAAAGGCAGAGACCTTGTGTATAAGAGATCGGCAGATTGCAAGATGACTGAACAACAGGAAAAAAAATTAGTTTACAGAACAATTCACTTTAGGGGGCAAATCAGTGCAGATATTGGGATGAGGGAAAAGCTGCCCATTCAGAAATGCTAATAAACATAGAAATGGGGAATGTAGCATTCTACTATTTTTTCCGCATTGGTTTTCAGTTTCTTATTCGCAATTAGACTTCTAGAGGAACATTTCTGACTTCCTGCCCTGCCTTTCTGACTTTCTAGCCACTTTGTCATTTGCAATCAGATTCAACAGAGAAGAGAGGTCCCAGATGTATCAGGTTCATATAAATTTAATGAAGGTCGGTAGCTGAGTTATTGCATCAAGTGAATGTCCCCAGAGAAGAACAAGCCGTGCTCCCAGTTTGGACAGAGATCTGCCAAGCACCAGCCACTGGCACCCTGGGAGCTCAGAGCCATGTCACCATCTTCCTTCCCAGCTAGTAGCCATAAACATGGGGAGAAGGTGGTGGTACACAGAGTAGTACCACCAAGGGATGTTAGGTGGGAGCTAGAAAGGTCTGATATCGTGTGGAAGTGGTCAGGGGAAAACACAGCACATGTCTACTGAAAAGTGAGCTTCATTAGTTGGTATGCTTATAGAACAACTCGATATTTCCTTTGTCTTTTTCTTCATTACTCACAGGCACAATGGAAGCTGGGGTGTCACATGTTTATTGAGGTCAAGTTATCATGTTTAGTGATCTGTTGGTAAGAATAGGGCAGTTACTTAAATTGTAAAGGATTAAGAAGGAATTATGTAAATTTAACAAGAGAGATGCTGAGCCTACTGTTGCAGTAGAGCAACTCCTGCAGATTGTGCAGTCAGAACAAGCTTGTTGTAAGAAACAAGATGACTCATACTGAACAGGGCGACATATAGTAATGAAGTGATAATTCTGTTTCACAAGAACAACAGTGATCCTACCAGTCAAATACATTTGAGATCCTCTCCGGAATTTTAATTTTAAAATTCCTTTTTCTCAATGAAGACAATGTCTTCTAACATGCTTTACAATTATGCCTACAGGGAAATATGGTGCTTGTCACGCTCTAATCAGAGTATGTAAGCTGAAAAACTAAGCCACATCAGATAGCTGATTACACTGTTAATAAAATAGTTGATTAAAAAATTCTTCATGTCCTACCCTATTATGAGAATACTTGATAATGTGATAAAATTAAAAACCATAATAAAATTTAAAATACAAAGGAATGTAAAAAAAAAAAGACATGGAGACAAATGAAATTTCAGAATGGAAAAGATCTGAGAAAGCAACTGAGGTCCTTTTCTGAAAAGACTTTGGGGAAAGGCATGAAGTGAAACAGATTTCTTAGCAAAGCAAAGGTTCATAAAACCTGCCAAAAGTTGTTTTAAGCTGCTACAGGGGAAAGAATGAGGTAGTTGAGGTAGGATTGTGAGGAAAAGGTTTAATTTGTAGCTTTCAATCCTCATTACTTGGCCCTATATTATTTATGGTCCATGAATTCTGACAGGACTGATGATTGTTTGATCTCTATCCTGTAACTCATTCTCTTGCTCATACTTTTCCCTAATTTCTCACCATACTCAACCACACTATTCTGCAAATAATCCCCAGCCTCAGATTCCTCTCTTCTACCTCTTCATGTTATCCTTTCAGCCTCTACACATACTCAGCACATCATCAGTGATTGTTCTCTGTGGTTTACTTCCTCTAATTCTATCATCTTAGATGTTTTTTAGACCAATTTCTGTCTCTTGCACAAGCATGGAACAGCTTTCATGAGTCTCCAGAGATCTTTTCTTAGCTGGATGTTAGATTCACATCCTTTTTGAGGTGACAGTCACTTTCCACATAGCTAACACTGGTTTTCTTCATAAAATCTTTTCTAACTAACAGCTTTTGCTCATCTCTCTGGTATTACTGTATTCTGTCTTCCAATTAATCCATGAGGATTCAATGAGACATCTCCTCTCCTGTCTTCCTCTATCTCCATATTAGCTCTATATAATCTCTTTTGCAAGGACAGATCCAACTGCTATCTCTATGCTGATGACCCCCTAAGTCTGCTTCCCTCCTTCAAGCCTTTTCCTGTTCAGACTAAAATCTTATTTCTGTCTCTCAACAGAACCATTCAAGAGAATAGCTTTCCACATCCCCTCAAGTCTTCCTTTGCATCTTTCTTCAGAGCCTCATCATTTTGCCTGCCTTCATTAGGTCCATGTTTATGATTTGGATCTCTTCAGGTCTTCACATCTAGGCTATATGTCAATATTAAGAGTTGCCAGCTTAAGACACACTCTTTCCTATTCTTCCATATAGCTATGACTCTCACCCAAGAAGTAGTGATTTTTCCAACATGGATACTGTACCATTCATTCCTCTAGCTTTGACAATATTTCTTCCAAATACTGCTGGAGAGATCAATTATTTGGCCTGACGTTATGAACATATCCCCCTTTCTTTGAATTGCTGCGTGTAATTGCTTTCAAGGCCTTTTGTTATCTATCTGCTCTCTACCATCTCTTGGTACCACTCAGCATTGATACATGAACTCCTGCCTCCAAAGTTCACATGATAAGAGTTTCAGTTATGCTTATATTACATTTTGATACACACTTTTGTGTTGTCTCCTTTCCATTTAGCAAAAGTTTCTGCCCAGTCTCATTATTCTTCATAAAATCACTTATTTGATATGATGCCTGAACAAAAACCTTGACCGAATTCGGACTCTCAACTATCTGATCACTTTCTCCATTCTCTTTCCATTGCTCTGGTTATAGCCATAGGTTCTGTTTCATTTTGTGTTATGGCAGAACCTGTCTTTTTGTTTAAAATAAAACTCAAAATAATTATGTTTTGATTTACAAGTGTAGCTTCTGGAATAAATGGTCTTAAAATTTTAATAGTAATGACTAATGTAGAAGTATTATGCAGATATATATACTCGTGTGCAAGATATTAACCATCTCCATAGCACAAGATACTATTTCAAAAGCAAGGAATTACAAATCTTTCATATATATATAGATATATTTATATATACATCCTCTTTCAAAATAATCTATTGCAAAACTTGACTTTTTGTCTTTTTTTTTTTTTCTGAATTGCCTAGTAACAACTGAGGAACCAGATAGAGAAGACTCCAAAACGAAGGTGTGACCCTATCCCAGATTGCAAAATTATGGTTGCATGTTTAAAAAAAAAAAAAAGAAGAAGAAAAAATAAACAAGTTAGTAAATACTTTTCAGGTCAACATGGTTTCAACACAATGCAGTTGTTTTGTATAGACAGGGTATAAATACTACAGAAATCTAAAACCAGTTGTTGCAAGAGACTCCCATCTTTTTTTCCTACCCTTCCTCGGATGTTGTACTCATACTTGATGAGTATTACAGTAATTTCATAAGACACTACCATAGCTATTCTAGAGATGTGTTTGTGGGGACATTCACCTGAATAAAGCTTATGACCAAAAGATGGATATAATTATTCATTAGTCAATGAGTCTACCAAGACAGAAAAGATTTTTTGCTAACGCTAGCATGTTACATTTGTGTAGACCTTTGATCCAAGGAGGAAGGACAGATGGAAAACATTTATCACTATCACAGAATTGGGGCTGGGAAAACAAACTCATCCACACTTGCTTGGTTCTTATAGAACCAAACACAACAATGCAGGTGGTACTACAAGAAGCAGCTGTCCACCTATGCAACTTCATGGAACAAACAAATCAAAGGATAGGTTCTGTAACCATATTCAGTTTCACACAGGAAAGACATTCTTCAGGCTGGAAGGAAATCACAGAGACTAAGTCAAACTCCATTCATAGGGTTAATCTTGCCTATGTTTTCTGCCTAAATATTAAGACTCTTGTGTGAACTTGTGTAAACTCCTTTAATAGTCAATGGAGAAAGAAAGTGAGGGAGGCCTTCCAAAAGTGATTCATTCCATCGGCACAACACATTTAGTTTTAAGTTTGAAGCACTTATTCACTCTAGTATAGGAAGAGGTAAGTACAGATCATAATTTAAATTAGATGTCTGTTTCCAATGGCTTAAGGTCAGATAAAACCAGATTACTTACTTACCAGGAAGCAGCCAATTCAGATTAAATTTTGGTCACAAAATCAACAAATGTATTTTTCTCCAGTTCTCTCTTGCTCTCTTACTTGCTATATTTAGTGCTTAATACGTATTTAATGTTTAGTACATGCATGTCGTATTCATTTTGTTCCAGGTATCGACATTGTATCTCTGCTGTGGGTTAACTTCCTCATTTAGAGTTCTTCTTTATAATCAGAACAGGCGCCTCATCACAATTGAAAACATAGCTCCTCTACAGCAGAGATCTGTGACTAACCCAAAAAGTCATTCAATTTTGTACCAGTGTGTCACTGCACTACAGCCAATTACCTTCTGCCTTCTAATTTTCTGGAAAAGATATCTCAACCAGTTAAAGTCAATGAGATGTGTATGCCTTAAAGGCATTATTTTAGATTCTTCATTTCATTACTAAACAACCATGAAAAAAAAATTTGATTTCTTTTAAGGTAGTAAATTATGTTAATTGGACATGTAGCTAAATTTTAAAAAAACAATTCATAACATCTGTGCTAGTATGGTTAAAATTTTAAACGCCACACTCAGCAACAATTTATGCAGATGCAATGCTTACTTGCATACGCAATAGCTAGAAATGTTTTTAACAGATGCTGCCAAACATTGTCATGTCTTTGCAGGTGGAAAACCTTTAGACACATGTGCTAAACATATTCAGTGGACTGCCAAGTAAGTTTTTACTTCTGCATAATAGTTTGCAAGATAGTGTTTTCAATTTTCTTTCCCATTTGAACCCAGGCAATTGCTGTCTGCTACAGGATTTATTTTAAGATTTTATGAAAAATATTAATAACCATGGTATAACATCAAAGTATATCTATAACTATTTCATCAGTTAGGGAATCTGAAGCACCGAAAAGCAAAACAGCTGGCCTAAGATAAAAAAGATTATAAGACTCAATGGCAAAAAAAAAGGTAGGAGCAAACTCCCAAATTGGCCACAGTCATTCATACTCCAATCACCTGGCAAATTCCCAAACTTGTTACTGCAAGATATTCAGTAGGTGAGATCTACCTTCACTCTTCTGGAAGCCTTCAGTGATGCAAAATGGAACCCTAGAAACTATTTCTATAAATGCATATCTGGAAATTATTTTCAGAATTAAACAACAAATTAAACCATCAACATTTTCCATGATAGAAGACTTGTATGTTTCAAGTAAGAACTTACACTTCATAGTACATATTGAAATTATGAAGAACCAGTTACCTTCCAAGTGGAAAGTCTCAAATTCTAGGATCACCACTGACTGTGGTCCCTGATCTATGAGGTAACTGCAGTTCAAGTTGTTATCATACTGACGAGGGTAGTTAGGAGAGATGATACGACCTGCAGGTCTGGTGAAATTTACTCCACATCCTGCAAACATAATAAATAAGACACAGTTATATTCCAGGTGATAAAATCATTCTGATTTTGCAGTGATAAAAGAAATAATGTTCACAAGAACTGGATGTCTTCTGAAGAAGTTGGTCAAAAAACCAAGGAGTAGTACATATTGTGATGGCAAAAGTAGGTCTTAGACACACAGAGAGCAACGTTTTTGGGTAACACAGGGCCTTCCTCCATACAACCTCACACAGTACCTTGGAGTGTCCTGGATAAGATCAGGCCATAGCCCCCCCAGCCCATTGACCAGAAGGACCAGCACTGCCTTTCCTATGGCTTCAGAGCCTGCACATTTCAAAATTCCCTGGTTCATACAAATGTAGCTGAACTGGATGAGGGTTATTGGAGCACATCAAGAGTTTAGTGTCATGTGAAAATGCCCAAGTGTTGCTTCATGTCTGACAGCCAGAAGGATGCAGTCTGCTCGAGGGCCATCTCTGGGTTGCTTTGCTATATGAAAAGACAAGGAAAATTTAATACCCAGAACTTCCCACGCATACAGAACCGTTCATTTTCATGGAGCTCCTTCTGGTACTAATGACTTGCATGGCCTTGGGGTTTCTCTCTGTTTTAAGCTACAGGCTTAAATGTGAGCAGTGCACAGTGAAATGATGATATAAGATTAGGAACAGGCACATGAAGCCTGTGATTGTTTTCACTAAGAGGTTTTTAGTTGTAACTGATAACATTAGTCCAGATGTAATGAAAACAAAAGTAGTTTCAGTTTGGAATTCTGTGTACTTCAGTAGTGCCCTCCTCTAAGCACTTTATTCCTCGCTGTTCTAATCTGAATACAGTAAAGTGGTTTCCTTCGGTGGTATCCTACAAAAAAAAAAAAGCAAAATGAACAATCCACAGCAAGTGAGCACTATGTCCTACACTTCTGGTGGGTTTGACCATCATAAAGTACATGTCATAGTTAAAGAAACAGAGAAGCCCACCCAATAAATGCCACTTAAACTGTTCTCAGGAGAGGAAATGACTCCTTACCACCTATTCTAGCCTTTGCTTTGCTTTGTTGTATTTGCATTTCATGTAGTTCAGGTGAAGGGCATGGGCTACACCATACACAGGAGAAGTTACTGGAGTTTAAGCATGTGCCTTGAAAAGAACAGAGGTAAAAATTCTAAACAGGGAATAGATCCTTTTTCCTTTCTGAGGAGATAATAGCCTTAGCTTCCAAGCAGTTTAACTGCAGAGGTAAAAATTTTTAAAATTTAAAGTCTATTCATTTCTTTTCAGGACACTGAAAAGGCAAAAGTGGCTAAGAATACCTACAAAGTTATAGCTGCATGGAGGATCTCTGGCAAGTCAACACTGGAGAACACAGTAGCTCTGTTGCATTCAGTAGGGAAACTCTTGATTTCAAAAGCTGAGCAGAAGCTTCAGTGCCTTGTTGAACTGAGATCTGAATTGTTACACGCAGATCAAATTAATCCAAAATAGAACAGTGATTTTGCTTTAATATTACTTACTGCTTATGAAAGATGCAGAGAAACCTGGCCCGGGAGTGTCCTGAGACTGAAATACTGTAGTTATCATGTTGTTTGGAGCAACAACAGGATCAGGAGCTGAATTTCCACATCCTGTGGTTAACAAAGATGCTGCTGCTTCATCATTTCCTCTCCACACCTGGCAAACCCATATTGCAAAAGATTTAGTGCTTTCCTTCAAAGACCATGCAGTTTGTGCCAATCCACCAGGAACTGCATATGCAATTGTTCTTTCTGTAGATTTAGGGTAGGACTTATCTCACACTGAATTTTAGAGCCCTAAATCTGTTCACTCTACAGTCAGTGGAGACCAAAAGGTTTCTCCAGGGAATGAATCTCGGTGAATAATGAATTAAAAAAATATTCTTTACTGTACCAACAGCCAGTTTAAGTTCAATCAAACCATGCATTCAAGAAGCCCATTCAGGCTTACTTAGATTTCTAAGTGAAACTCTCTTCAGGTAATTACATAAACATGCACTTGAGGCTCAATGTTTAATTAGTGAATTTCAATACCCATATGAAATCAAACATAGGCACATTTTTTTAATGTTTCTGAATGCTTAAATAATTTCCTGAATCAGAATGTTTATTGCCAAAGACCTAAGCATCTGCTTTAAGAAAAAAGAAAACAATGTTTTCTCTAATAATAAATTTATTTTTCATTGATGTGTTTGAACAGGTTTTTTACTGGGAATTCATGCCAAAAATATGTTAAAACCAAATAGTATTTGATTTTAAAATTAAGGTATTTGAAATAAGTCTACTGAAAGTAGAAGAACCATATGAAATTGTGAATTCTCTAAGCAACCATCCTAGAATGGGTTAGCAAAGGGTTAGTCTGTAACTGCAGGCATATGAATGACTTCATTCTTCTGGCCAGGTGTTTATAGGCAGTGGATACTCAAAGGATTAATATAAACAATCTATGGCCTGGCCAAGAAGGCATTCTTGACTTTGGATTCTTCATATTTGGCTGCTGACCTTGGAATGAAAGAAACCTACATCTCTTCCACACTTTTTCATATTCAGACGTTTTCGTACATCTCAAATAGGGCATTCAGAAATGGAGGTGGACATCACCAAAAATTTCAAATCGCGCCCTACAGAGAAAATCCCCTGCCAACACGGTTTTGACTAGATCATTCAGGGCAGTTTAGAAACTTGAAATTAAAGTATCTTTACTGAGTGGCATAAAGACTTTCATATTAATGAAAACTATTGTAACATAATACATCAATTAATCAGTAGTGCAGGCTAATTAATCAGTAAAGCAGGATATTAAAATATGAATCTAATTTTTTTTTTTCCACAGCCCTAAAAATTAAGTGCAACTGTGGTTTGTGAGTTAGTAGGTATAGATCAGACGTACAGCTACTTAAATCTTCCCACATGCTGTCAAATTATGTTTGCCCTTTATCTGAAGTGGGAGTTGTAGTGCTGTGGAGAAAATGAGCACAAAACCACTGAGCATATGCCAAATGCCTGAGAAAAAAAATTACACGGAAAAATTCAAAGCATGTCCACTTCATTCTATTGCTTTGAAAACAAGTGGCTTTTGACAACCTATGAAAGATAAGAATGCTATCTTTGTTTTTTTGAGATTAAAAAAGACGTGCAACTTGGACACATAAAGAAATTTTACCAAATTATAGTGTCACATTTCTGTCTTTTTCCTCACTGGAGTAACTGAAAAAGGTCTTTTCATTAGACTATATTTTCTCATTATTCCTTGATTCTGAAGTCATATGTACTTCTTCCATATTTTTATTTTTGGAGGTGCATGTGGGGTGGTGGGATGTTGCCTGAAGAGGAACCTCAAGAACTGATAATAATTAAATATATACACAAGTCAGATATCAAGACATACAGAATTGACTGTATTGTACAAAGACTTCAGTCTGTATTTCCTGAATTTTGTGACTTGACAATCCTAACCACGATCCTGCAAAACAGGATTCTAGAATGATGACTTCTTAAAGCACTGCTCTGCTGATTTAATGCCAGTAATTATTTTACCTTCACATAACTGCTTTGGCAGCTTCCAGTGTTATCTGGAATCTGGAAGTTACTATCAAAGCTCATCTCCAAGTGCTTGCTTTCATGCGTGATGATGGTCCATGTGCATCTGGTGTTCATGGGAAAGTTTTGAGGCCAATGAGGAGACTTGATCATACCATTCTCTGAATGAATGATTCCACCACATCCTGCAAAAAATAGTAATGGGTGGTAGAAATGTTCAAATATTTCTTGTTGGTGCCAGCCTTGAATAGCTGCTTGCTTCTGTGGCTGCAAGAGTGAGAGAGGAAAGCCTTGACACCCATCCAAACTTCATTTACCCCTCTTTTAATTAATTTTCCTTCTCCCAACCCCACAGCAGGGAGGTAGTTGTACTCTATTCTTCACAAGTTCCTTGTCCTTGCCAGCTCATGCCTTTTTGCTCTGGTCCTTCTATATGCTGCCGACAATTAGAAGCAAGTATTGCTTAGAGATAGATAGACTAAAGGTCAGAAATCGTTTAATGAGGAGCTTCTTCCAAGACCGTGCAGGTTCCTTTCCACATCCCACAGCACGCTTATCATGACTGACAACCACTCGGAAAAGCACCTTAGGTAAAAAAACCTCAATCTGAATCCTTTTTTTTGCTCACTCTGCAACATGAAAATATTGCAGTTCCACACGTGAATCTACTAAAGCTACCTCCATTTACTCAGGGCAAAATGGTGACTGCAGGCAGCCCTATGGATCTCAGTGGGATAATGGAGGGGGCTGAAAATCATGTCTTTAAAAATTGTTAACAGATTCATTTACAAGGGGGAATAGCTGGTCATGGCTCTGTGTCAGCCCATGTTCTTATAGGTAATAAGTTTAGCTAATCTGAAGCATACTTGAAAATGCCCTGCCAAGAATAACTTACTAGGGCTGTGCATACAGTACTACAACCCAGTATTATTTCAGAGTTGATGTAGTAGAAGGAGGAATATTTGTAACATCTTTAATTTTTTGTCTTAAAAATGTGTTAGCTTTAAACAGAAGATTTTAATTTTCATTCTTCTGTGTTAGAAATGGCGATTGTTTTTAGAAGGATATGAGACCAAGTTTTGCTCACACCTACAGAATGAAAACCTGGAGAATCTCAGTGGATGGATGAGAAGAAAGCTGAGGCAAGGATACCAGGTACATAAAAAACGGAAATCTCCTTTCACAGAGAGAATATTGACTATGCACACTGCATGTGTATGCTAATGTCTATTACATTATTGAAGAGTGGCCTTCCTTGCACATGAAATCGCAGCAACAACAGGGGAAAGTGTCAAACCCTGCTCAAGCGGCAGTGTATATTCATGCAAGCACAGACTACTGCTACATTTAAGACACTACATCAACTGCCTGTGAATACTACTAGACCATTAACTGATGGAAAGCTGATCAGCATCAGCTGGAAGGTTTACAGCTGGAGGTGAAACTAGGGAGCACATTACCAGCTCTGTACTGAGGTAGGAAAGCACAATGAATTCTTCCCTGCCACCAGCCAGCATATTTACACTTGCCTTTAGTCACCTCTTATTTTTTTTAATCCAGAGACATAATTTCAAGAGAGGGAAAGTAGCTTTCTAAAACTCACTAAGTCAATCCTGCATGTGTACCACTTTCAAAAGAGTACCAACATCTTCACTAAAGCGCAAGAGTTCTAGGCTGCTGCCACATGTCTTCTTTGAGAGGTTCTGTCAGCCTCTCTGTTTTGAAACTGACTTCTTTCTAGTTTTAAGTGTTGAAATCAAATCAAACTGTGAAACAGTTATTGTTCAAGAAACAAAATGTCTCATAGTCACTGACAATAGATACCACTGCTGGGAGGATAATGGGCATGGTACAAATTTACAAACATCAAGAAACTGTCCTATAGAGGCATAAAAGTACAAAATCAGGCTAAATATGATTTCATTGTGTGAGATTAGACAATACTATTTTAATATTTGACTTTTGTAGTGCTGGCTTCTTTCATGAATGTTGAAGAGGTTGGAATGTATTCCTTTTGTTCTTTAAAGTAAACTTAAGTAAAAAGGAGGAATCCTATTTCATTTTATGGTTGAAAAATACTAAATAGGCATGATGCACTGCTATGTTAGACCTGAAAAAAAACCAGTGTTTTTTTCTCTTACCTAGAGATTCTGCTGTCCATGTTGCATAAAAGCCACCTCCTTGAATTGAGTGATCAGAGTTAAAGATGATGACTAGCTTGTTGGAACCAGACTGAATAATACCAGGTGATGTGTTTCCACAATACTTTCCAATGACAGGAGATCCAGGAGAGCCACCATTCAGGATAGTAACAGAGTCCCACTTGCAAAGTACATGATTTTCAACATGGAAGACTGTAAAATTTAGCTGCAACACACAAAAGTGATATTTGGGAGCTAACAGCAGCCACACCAGTTGAGAGATTAAAGAAATGTCAGCCAGATCCCAAAGACATCCTAGCATAATGATTTCTGGGTATGCTCAGAAATCCAACCCTCCCTTCACTTTGCTGCTTTCCTGCAAGTATCGCTTGGAGTCTTGCTACTGTAAGTAACAGCAGCTACTTAGAATGAAGACAGAAATGGAAGAAGAATTCACAGGTTCAAAACTGGTATCACTGAGACTTAACATGCTTGAAGCTAAGCATGTGCTTCAAAACCGTCTTGAGTATGCACAGTTGTTGAACCACTTTCCTGCTCTCAAGGCTTCTGGTCATGAGGTCTGAAGTTGCACATTCAAACATAAGCAGCTATGTAAGCGGAAAGCCTTGGGTTTTGTTTTTTTTTCTTCCTCTTATTTTGAATTGGAATACTTAGCAGTTGCTAAAAATAATGCAAGTTTCCATTAAACGGGGAAAAAACAGTTACATGGTTAATTTCTGTGGGCCTGGATGCATCGCATAGACTGGGCTGGGCAGGCAGCTTCTGACCCCTGTCTTCTTCCCACACTGATGCTGTTTGCCCTTGGAGTGATATGCACATGGGTGGGATTTCCATTTCAAAGATTTAGATTGCTCATCCAGGATTTGTTGATGTTGAAATATTGATGTACACTAATGACTACCTGGACCACTTCCAATATGGTATTTTTTTACCAGTTCCAGGACTGGGATTTTTGCGGAATACTTTAGAAATATATAGTACTTCTCCCTGAATCTTTTGAGTGTGTTCATTTCCAAAAGAAATCTGCCTGAGGCAAAGACCAAATAAAAATTTAAAATGGTCAAATTGCTTAAGTTTGGAACTTCACCAGCAACTGAAACTGGCAGCTTATACTGGAAAAGTTTAGTTTGCCATCACTGAAGGAGCTGTTACTCAGTCTGTTTAGAATAGATATTTACTTCCATCTGAATAAGATTAGTTCAGTTTTACACAAATTTGTGGATTAAATAGAAATTTTGTTGTCTACTAAAATAATCCTGTGTTCCCTGAAACAAGTACCTAGGCAATGGTCAGAATATTTTGCAGCGAAGTAATTAGGACCATGGGTTTGCCTTCCTAATAAATACCTTTGTAGCTGTAAATAAGGAAATTAAGATAGAGAAATTAGTGAAAGACATTACATATTAAAATCTGCAATGTGTTTTTAAAAAATTGTTTTTCAGATATTTTTCTGACATGGACCAGAAATGTCACTGATTGGACCTGTTCTATAAAGGATCAGTTAAATAATTCAAAGAGTGAAATTTAGCACTGCTTCATCATAAAGGTTCTTAAGCTGGTGTCTCAGCAGTTCAGCTCAAGAAGGTAGCACCTCAGGCAGTCTGTTAGTAGTTACTGAGAAATGAGTAGCATCTCATTGATGTATCAGTAATTGTATTATTTTCCACACTAACTATTAACAGATGAAAGTAATTTCCTAGTAACTTGTTACTTTTTGGCAGAGATGATGAAACTTCAGTCTTGTGTTTACTCTCATGATAGTGAGAATATCCATGCACATCTAGTAAGATGAGTTATTTCAGTTTCCTAAATGCAGCAAGTCATTGTTCAAAGGAGAAATGCTATGTTTTGAGGTCAAGTTAGACTAGGATACTTCTAATTTTCAAAAAGCATAATCTAGTTTGGCTGTTATCTTCATTTCCTCCTGTTTCTTAGGTAAGATTGATGGAGACATATTTAATTCCTCCACATTTCTGATTTTCCAAATTGTCTCCAACTTGTTCCTCGGGTCTCAGAGGATGCTTCTCACAACTACAGCTGCACACACAGTCACAGCATTGTGTACTCACAGTGATGGTTTCACCTTCAGGGGCTTCCAACAACCAAGAGCAGTGATTCAGGTTGCTGTAAGGTTCTGGGTAATTAGGACTCGAGATAACTCCCCTTTCACCTGACTGTATACCACCACAGGCTGAAGGAAAAAAGTAACATTTCAATACAGTTTAGGAACTGAACACTACAATTAAATGCCTGAAAATATATGCAGCTTGGAATAGTACTAAAACATATTTACTTACTAGAACATAGTTCAGTATTACTGATATAGGTAAGAATGAATAATTTATCTGGG
Organism: Phaenicophaeus curvirostris; assembly: GCF_032191515.1. NCBI lineage: Eukaryota > Metazoa > Chordata > Aves > Cuculiformes > Cuculidae > Phaenicophaeus > Phaenicophaeus curvirostris. The sequence continues at coordinate 22,203,405 of NC_091397.1, read as the reverse complement.
AAAATTCAGGTTTTAAAACCTTTGTCATGGAATAGTGACCTTGAAACTTTGCATTTATTCTGATAGCTCTGCAAAACCTTTGCCAGCTGACACTTACAGCTGCCTCTTCCACCATATCTTCCATTCATTTTTCTCAGACTTCTAAGCAAACTAGTGACATTCTTGGACTAACATAATCAAGTCAAAACTTACTGATGTGCCTAGATAAGCACCAAGGTTAAACTCAGCTGTGACAGAATGAATAGTTGTGCTGGCATGTAAATGGCAAAGTGGTGTAATTTGCACTGAAAGGGCTTTAAGTGGATTTCAAAATGAGTGCAAAGGTCTGAGCAGCAGAATTAATTTCATCCACACTAACACTCTCGAGGCCTATTTTAAATAAGTCAAATTTGGCTAGTGTTACCTGTTACACCCCTATTCCCAAGAGCAACCAGCTGTTCCAAGTGTTGCAATGCATTGCAAAAACTCAAATATGGTTCAGGGAATGGGAACAGCAAGGCAGAAAATAAATCTGAAAGTTCAGTTGCTGACATATTTTTACTATAAATGGATATAAATAGTGGCAGGCACTGCGTAACTTTTGAGGAGGTCTTTGAGAGCTGATCCCATAGCGTAGATTCTCACTATCACCAAATGAATGGCAACGTTCCCCACAAGTGCCTCAGTCAGCAGGGGCAGCAGCCTATGAAGCCATTTACCTTCAGACGTGTAATGGGCCAAGAATCCTTTATCTTCTGTGTTTTCATTGCTTACAAAGTGTACCCAGATCTGGGGGGCAGCTATGACTAGTGGCACCGATGGTGCAGCCTGACCACAAAGTCTGGATATTAGCTCTCCATCAGCATCCCCTTAATAAGAAGGGAAAAAAAAAAGCACTTTTTGAATCTTAAAAGAACTACAATAACATAAAGAAATATTCAGAGCAAACATGCATGTAATTTTGCTTTGACTAGAAAACAGAAAAAAGTACACATCACACTTAATAAATTATTATTTGTTATGGGTATAGGTATGGTGCTGCAGTTCATTGCTGGGATTTAAATCTTCACAATGAGGAAGTTTTCTCCAAAGCTCTATTAATGATCCTTTTAATATCTTAGGCTCCTTCTCTCCCTTCCTTGCCGTACTGCACGCTTTAATTTTGTGTGATCCATCAGACTTGAAAACACAGAAAGTACCTCAGACTGTAGACATTTTAGGGCAGAACAGTGAGAAGATATTGCCCAAGGACCTGTTTGCATGGAAGCCTATTGAAGTCTAATGTTTCTCACTGAATATGCTAAGTCAGTTCTGCTTTATCTTTTTTTATTTTATTTTTTTAAATTCAGTAGCCTTAAATATGTTGCATAGGCAACGCAAAAGAATTTTACAGATCTCAGTTTCATTTGAGGTCTCTCAGGTGACTTACTGTTGAATTGGACGTTTCCTCAAATTCACTTCTGCTGTGATGAGAGTCTTGAATATCATCTGCCTGAGTTTAGTGATATTCTGCACTATTTACATCTCAGTGTTTGTTAAATGCTACTTGTCAGCATACACAGCTGAATTAGGGCATTCTGCCTGTGATGTGAGGCTGGTTGTGAGGACTGGAGGTCCACTAGTATGGCCAAAATGGACATTACTATTTAGATGACAAAACTGTGTAGAGCAAAATCAAACTATATTTTTTCCTCTTCCTTTGATTGTATTGCCTGAAGGCCTGAGATTCAAATGAGAGCAGTGGAAAGTGATAAAAAACTAATTAGTTCTTTCTTTCTTTCTTTCTCTGAGTTCTTTTCCTATTATTCCCCAGCTCCTGTGCATACATTAGAGGGAAATGCTAGGCTACACAGCAATGCATGCTTCGGCTCTACATAGGACAATTCAATGTTACAACCAAGGGCATTTGTTCAAATCAATACAAATAAGGACATAACAAATTCCAGCTCTCAACATTCCCCCACCTTTCAGAAATTATTTCCTGGTGAGTTAGGACCTGCTTTCTCTGGGATTCATAGATACATCCTCTCAGTGAAGAAGACAGCTGGAGCTTCACACTACACTTGGCAGTAGTTGAGAGACTTTCATATGACATTTCCAGTTGCTTGCTGTTACGGATAGCTAAAGATGCTTAAATATGCAGAGATATTACTGATGCATTAGTCCTGTGATTGTTTTCCTTTTAAAAGCTTAGTCTATATTTTGTGATGCAGTCTCACAGGAAATATGGATTTGGTTTTGGAGAATCATCTTGTAAGTACAAAAGTGGGATGTGAAGTGGGTATGCAGCCCAGAGGTTATGAATAATTAAAGCATTCTTTACTCCACTTCTGCTGTCCCTAGAGATATTTCAGGAATAGGGAAAGAAAGGGCCACAGACCAAGTAAATTGTTTTGATGACTTCAACTTCTTCTGACTGCCATCTTTCACGGGAGATGAAGTGAAATTTGTATTGTCCCTTGTAAAGAGAGTGTCCAGTTTCTGTTGCAACCACCAGAACATAGTTATATCCCCCATAGATACCTATCCAGTTTTCCATTTTCTCCCCTGACAGAAAAAGTAGACAAATCCCTGCATTCATTGTTCTTGACAATGAAATCCCCATCCTGGTCTAGAAGGCAACACAAAATGCATGCACGCAAATATTCTTTCAAATATACAGATCCCACAACAATCACTTTCTGCAAATATAAGCGAACAAGATTTGGCACAAACACACACACAACTGGAATCTTAATAGGCTTAATCCATTCTCCTGCTGAACATACAAACCTATTCGTAACTCTAGATAGTCATACTGGCAGTCCTGGTGATGTTCCAAGTGGAAATCCTCGAAAGAGATATGTATGGATGAATTATAGTAGGAGGGGTTTTCAATGGTCCATTCACAGTTCAGATTACTTGTGTAATTTCTGACAGCATCGTAACCAGGAGAAGAGAAATTTCCACCTGCAGATCCCATGAGGGTTCCACCACAAACTGCAGAAACAAGATATTATTTTTTAAAAAATTGGTAATGATTCTTGTATGAAGAGAAATCTTGTTATATTTAATCTGATGTACAGATATCAGCATATGTAGGGATTTGATCAAAACATTTTCCATCTTTTTAATGATTTACTGCTATGTACAAAATAATTCTTGGCTAGTATCCTGGAATTTATTTGCAACTCTTTAAAAACACATATGAAAAGCAAAGAAACAATTATTCACATCAGCAAATAAAATATTTCAGAAGGACCATCAATGCAACAGGCGTTATTTAACATTTTGATAAAATCCCACTGCAGCTCCAGTTCAATATTGCACAACCCTATCCATTACCTAACTCTAGACTTGAGATTTTTCTGGGACCTACACTCAAGAGCACTACACTCATGCAACAGCAGGACAGAGTTGAGAAATCAAGTATGAAAGACTCAAGGCTGTAGTAGTCAGGCTCTGCCAGCTGCCTCCTCTCTGGAGGCCGAGCTTGCAGAAGTAGGTTAGCTGCACTGTTTCACAAGCTACAACAAATTAATTAACCCCCTGAGTAACAGCATAGCACTTGAATTATTCAGGTTGTTTCTGGCACTATGCTTTTTGGATTTTATCGTGGAATATGGCCACTTCAGACCATGTCTTACTCAAGACTAAGTACAAAACAAATCAGTAGTAAGACAAAGCATTGTGATTCACAACAGAAGTTGTTCTTTGCATTTGAAGTTTGACATAACAGGCACCTGGAGTTTGTAACTCCCAGAGATTCCCTGTTTTTTCAAGTTGTTTAAGCTAAGTCAAGGTATACATCTACTCAAGCCCAGAGATATAAGAGAGACCACAAGATATCAGAGAATTCTTACCTGATAGAAAATTTTTTTGACAAGTCACTACTTTAAGTGTGAAATGACTCCCCAAAGATCAATCCCTTAATTCAAAACTGTACATTACCTGCATCTTCACTAGACGTGTATGAGACACTGAAGCCTCTGGTTGCACGGGATGCATCTGTCACCAAAATGACTTTCATTGTGTTTCCAGAGGATTTTACCTCAGTGCCTGGATTTACCTCACCACACAGCTTGGCCAGCCTGGGAGAGTTCTGTCTGAGGCCATTGTAAACCTGTTGGGTCAAAATAAACTCTTGTGAAATCAAAATACAGTCTCATCTCTTGTTTCATTACCAGTGCTTCACATCTTTAATACAAGGTTCATTGATGTCTGTCACAGGTGGCTAGCTCCCATATCTACTCAAAACTTTGGAACAAACTTCCATTGTCTTGAATAGACGAGGCTCTGAACCAAACTATCAAAAATATGCTTATTTTGGTGAAACACAAACATATTACTCCTCTCTCTCTCTTCCCCCTCCCCCCTTTCTAAAAACATAAGTTGAAACAGTTTTATTGGGAAAAATACTGTACTTCAGCTGAGTACTCCAGCTACTGATCACATTAATACTATTTCAAATTATCATCTTTGTATTCTTGTTAAAGCCAACATCAGCTTTATCAAAATCTCCTTCAGCATACTGAGTGCTGGTGAGTATTTTTGATTAATCCAAACATTTCACTTTTTGATTATCCAGAGGTATATTACTGATTTTCTTTCATACAGGCTTTAGGCTGGGAGTTAATTTCCTTATTTCTACTATTGTTTCAGCAGTGCAAGTGAGGCAGGAATGATGTTTCCCACTGAGATCTGGAGTATATTAAGAGCGTTGAAGGCGCAAAAGCTGGCAGGACAGATCTTGCTTTAAGAGATCATTACTTCACTAATTGATAAAATTCAGCTCCACAAAGTCTGTCTAAGGCATATGTGATGGAAAACAAAGGAAACATCTGCAAATCACAAGGGAAACCTACTTCACCCCCTCACACTTGTGCATGGGCTAACTTCTATTCATACTAAAGCTAATTCCTGTGTTTTTTTCTGCTAATCTAAACAAATGGGAAACTAAATTAGATCTCTCATTCCTATGATTTCATAGAGGAATTGTATTTTTGAGGTATTTGTACATTTGATCAGGTTGAGTTCTGTGAGCCATCTTTGACTTTTTTTCCCCTAGACAAGAAAAATCTAAAATACCCATGCTAAAATAACCATCATTTATCTATTTTTTTGAGATATGGGGTGATAAAGAGGTAGAATTTCCTGGAGTTTCCTTATCTTTCTTTCAGAATATGCAAGGTCATGCTCAATAGTTGCAATCTCTGGCTTTTTCTCTTTTTTTTTTTTTTAATTGACAACAATAAGTAACGACAGCAGTAACAATCTCCAAAATCAAAAGAGGCCAGGAACTGACTGAAAGGAAACAATGAAAGGTTTCAATAACCCCAGAGCTTTCTCCATAATAGATAAAAAGCCCATTCCAACAATTTTTTCAAATTCTGCCCTCTTCCTCGACCATAAATTCAAAATTTCCATACACTAAGACAGGCAGATAATTTAGACACACTACAGAACTAACTTCCTCTCATTTATGTGTTTTCCCCAGATTCAATTATGATTTGTCTGAAAACCAGATGTAGACCTATAAATGAAATTTCAGCTCTATTACATCCATTCATGCTCCATCAAGGAATTAGGAAGAGCATTTTCTGCCTTCATGCCCAATACTCACAGCCACATAATCCGATGAGCACCTCCAGTGTTCTTCAGTTTTCATATCATTAAAGGTCAGAGTCACGCGTCGGCCTTCTTCCACTGTGATCCTCCATTCACACACACGATTATGTGGGTATACGTTGGGATAGTTGGGTGAAGTAAATGTTCCAGCAGGGGCGGTAAAATCCCCACCACATTCTGAAACACCAAAATATTGAGACACTTCTTAGAATAAAGCCTTGCTTATAGAATTCTGGCAAAAAAAAAAAAAACTGCAAGAAAAGAGATCCTGAGAGCTTGATTTGATATGCTTATCCTCTCCATATATTTGCCCAACAGCTACATCCTGCAGTCTTTCTCACTAATCCATAAACGTAGCGGAATATTAATTGATCATTGCAGCTCCTCTTAGTCTAATTATTAATATTCCCTTCTCTGAAGGGCTCATGCCAGCCTTCAGAAGCCTGAGTGACCCACAGGCTTTGATGTCAAGTGATGCAAGCCTCTCACTGTGGCAGGATTGGCACATTTCTGCCTTTCATATGACTGGGCAGAGGTACACAGGATAAGCAGATTCTCAGAGTAGGTAAGGATGAAGTATGTGTGTTCAGCTGCTGGTTAATAGAGGTAAAAAATGAGCTTTCAGGGATTTTAAATAACACGTTTTCAGTACAGTTATTTTGTGGTTTTCCTATCTTTCTTATGAATATCAATTTTTGCTCTGAGGAAAGAACACTAAACACGTTAGGTATAGGGTGTATTTTTCTTCTGAGACTAATGGTATAAATTCACCAGCTTACACCGGGTTTCCTTTTCCTCTCTGTTGTCCAGAGAAGTTTTGGAGTCTCCACCCCTGAAGACATTCAAAACCCACTGGCCACAGCCCGGGCAGCTTCTCCTACCTGATCCTACCTGGGCAGGGGGATTGGGCTACCTCATCTCCAGAGGTCTCTTCCAACCTCAATGGCTCTGCAGTTCTGTGATTCTGCTTAAAATCTATTGGTTAAAAGCTAATGGTTTTAGGAAGTTTTAAGAATACCATTCACCTCACAGGGACAGTATAACATAAAGGAAAATCACAGCATTTCTTTACCTACCTCCACATCAAAAGGGATGTGGGGAGGGTGTGTTAAGACATCCCTAGACAGATTGCTAGATAGAAGTGGTGAGGAAGAGTGTGCTTCATTGTGTGAGACTTACTGCTGATTGCAGCATCCACTATAGTGGGAGACTGCTTGCATCTGAAAGTATCACCAGAGCACTCTATTCCTACTTCCTCTAGAGTTTAAATTTAAGAGCAAATATGCACCACTCCAAGAACAGATGATCTACAATATATGCTGTACTAGTGCAGATATGGTCTGTGGTATATGTTGCTTCCCTGAAAGAAACTTGCAACCTCACAAATCCAACCTTCAGTACTGGAATCAAAGCGTAGTCTGAATCCTCGAGCATTGACTGTTCCATCAGTGACAAATTTGACATAAGCAAAACTGTCAGAGGTATCCACAGCATCAGGGAGATTATTACCACAGTACCTGCCTAATAAATTTCCTGCAAAAATCGAAAACAGAAAGACGGTTTTATGACAATATATTATTTCTATTTCTATTTATATTTATATTTAAGGATCACTTTCCAATTTAACTGAACAAGCAGGAGTAAACTAGTAAAATCAAGTTATTCTTGCAAAATAGAAGGGTTTTGTTTGTTTGTCTCTGCTTCAGCAAGCAAGGCAGACAGAAACAAATACTGTACATTGAAAAGGCTCCAAAGGGAATCCAAAGGGAAATGGTCCCAGGAACCTCTGGTGAAGTTTCATAGTAGTAATAGAGAAGGGAAGACAAATACTGAATAATTCTCAGACCAGAAGCATTGAATTCTCGGATCTCCACAAAGTCATTTGTGCAGTCGGAGGAGTTTTGAATATCTAGGCCTTCTAGTCTGATGGTAAGATAGTGGCCCCTGGGACCTTGTAGAAACCATTCACACAGCAGGTTGTCTTGATAATGAAGCTCAGGATACCCCGCGCTTTCAATGATACCAGTTTGTCCTGTCACCGTCCCACCACAGGCAGCTGAAAAGGAAGAATATTGCTTGGTTCACTGAAGGACATCAGAGAGATGACCTTTTCTCTTAAACATGACTTAAAGCTAAGGCACAACTGACTTGTTTCCTGGCTGTGGTAATAGAACAGGAATTGCCTTCCAGTTAAAAATCTTGCAAATTCTCCTTTTAATTCAACCAGGCTTAGTTTGGGTGTTGTTTTGGGATTTATTTTTTTTTCACACAGCTCCTTACATTGCAAACATCCTTTCCTTTCTATCGCATATTTCAAAGTCTCTATTAGTCTCTACCCATGTCCATACTTACCAGAAAATCTTGGAAAGCTTTATTAGATAATTGTAACGAAATTTACTCTGCTAAATGTGGATCGAAATTTTTTATGACTGATGAAATCAGACTGTTGGTTTGGGCCTACAGCTATGCTTCAGGCTCCTCTTTCCTGCAGTCCCTTCCTGTTCACATTCCAGTCCTTGCAATGCTTTGTAAGGGGTCACTGCATAATTTGGGAAACAGCTATTTATTCGCAATTTTCTCTCTCTAAAAACTTATTTCTCTGTGATATCTACAAACATGAATTTATACTACTATGGCTTACAGCAAATAATAGTTCCAGATGGAATTTATTGGATTTTACAGTGTATTCTGTGTGTCTGCTAGTTATGATCTTTCACAGCAATAACAGTACTGTTCATACTGTCTGCTCTTCTGAGTGATTAGTGCTTTGTTCCAGGATGACTGGCATACAGCTGAGACATTGTGAATCTGTTATGGATAAATACAAATTGTGGCTTCACATCTTAACAATGTTTCATTACAAGCTGCTTCAGTTTTCACATTCAGAAATGTGAAACACTATGCTGGCTTAAGTGTTTGTGAAGTAACATAATCAGCAAAATTCTTTGTAAAGAAATATAGTCCACTACTTTGCCTTTGAGAAATGAACAGTCCTAGACTTGCCTATATGAGTAACACTAATATAACAGCTGCTATTCTTTGAAGAATATTAACATTAACTAAACGATAAAGTAGCATATTTCTAAATCTGATCAAAGACTATTTTTTATTTATTTTTAAAACTTTGCTAGTGCTTTCTAACCTGTTTTTTCAGCTTGAGAGTGAATAATTTAAAAGTATTTCTTTTCCAAGGTGACAAATTATGGTTCTTAGTTAGTTCCTTTTTCAGTCCGTTGTTGTGCTTCCTCCATTAGTTTTGCAGCATTGTTTTTGCGTATTGATTTATACCTACATATAGAATACATATACATATATAATTTGCTCTCCTGACAGCTCTCAGCTGATCTTTGCATTCCCCTTCAGGAACTCATGAAAGTGACACTAATTTTGCATGCTGAAAATGAAATCATGTCACATGACTTTATCTATGTTTTCGTTTTCTTCTACTGTGTCTTTGATAGTCATCTTCCACAAGAGGTTACCCAGTCTTTGTTTCCTCTGCTGTAGATCTATGAGCATTTTCCTGTTACCATTTCCATGGTTTTCAGCTCTTATTAAATGCAGAGCATTTAACGATTTTGATGCCTCAGCTCTAAAACTAATTTAAAGAGGCACATATTTGTCAGTCCACCTCACAGGCATGATTCAAGCCCTATTACAAAAGCCTGACACTTGAGACCAGTATCTTTAAAATCAGAGAAATTGATAATGCAAGCATTACCAATAGAGTATTTAGCATTGAATCCCACGTGTGTGGCACTTCTGTCAGATCTGAACCTCAGGTACATGACAGCTCCTGAGGATGTCTGTGAGCCTGGCATCAAACTTCCACACAGCTTGGCAATGATGGGGGCAGTAGAGTCGGCGCCGTTGCGTACCTCTAGGTAACTGGAAGAGCAGCTGGAAGAGGAGAGTATTTTCTGTTCAATACATAGCAGTAACAGTCTGAAATCATTTCAGTATGTGTACAAAGCCAAGAAACTATAGTGAATTAGATCAATTTCCATGCAGCGTGACCAGGACAGAATCAACGAGTTAATGACACTTAGGTAATATTTGAATCAAAACAAGTGCTGGAAACATTGAGAAAGGTTCATTTCAAGACCATTCTATAATCACATCAGATCTGAGAGAAGCAGGTCCTGGGGAGGGGTATTAACAGCACTGGTAAAGTAGTTGTAACAGTCTTTGACATATTTTTTGGTGCCCTTCAGATTCAGCAGATATTCCTTACTAAGACTAATTGATGACTGATGTAAAAGAGAATAAAAATTCAAACCTGGGGGGTTCCTTAGGTGGGCATAGAGATACCTGATATATCTTAAGTAACTACTTTGCCTTCTGAATGATGCAGTCTCCTGGGAAGCCAGTGAGAAACAACACCTTTGAGATTCTCCATCCTGCAGCACTTTTTCTGGACATAGTCTCACGGGTGAGGGTCACCTTCATTGTGTAGTGGTCCAGTCCCAAATCAATGAAGTTATATCAGCTGGAAACTAAGCCTTGTTTTATGCTTCAGGCAGGGGTGTAAAACATGTAGACCCATTGCAAATCAGCAGACAGGCAATGGAGGAGGGAGACAAGTAGTTGTGGTGGTAATCCATTTGATTTAAAAGTGTTGAGAGTCAAAATGACTGAAAATCAGAATATGAAAGTACTAGAGGGCACAGATTTTACAGAAAGCATCTTTTTACCAAATGCTTCCTTTGTCTGTTATATTCATTTCTGTCATGCACTGCAAAGTCCTAGGAATGTATACCATTGGCCTAATAGCTTCAGTGATCCCTCTCTCAAAAATTTCCTGACCGTATTTGATTGTTAATCTGACAGTGTGCTCTGGGAGGATTTAAAGAAAGTGACAGGGAAAGAATAATCAGAATGGAGTCTCTGAAGAAACACAGGCAAATATGTGGATGTATACTTTGGTGAAGGTTCAATGTAAAACTGATCTTCAAACTGCAGCTCTATTGCATGTCCATTAGGAGCAGTTATGGTCCAGACACAGTCAGCATGTGGAGGATAATTGCTCGGATAGTTGGGGGAAGATGTATATCCACTGGGATTGAAATCATTGATATAAATATTCCCTCCACAAGCTGGGGAAGAAAAGAGCACCAATAAAAAAAAACATGTTAAGGAAATGGATGAGGAATCAAAACATGCGTTATCACTATGTTCCAATTCAGTTTCCTTTCAATGTCATCTAGTTATATCAAAAACAAATGCATTTAACTGATTGCTGTGGGAGAACATTTTAAAGCAGTAGAATCCTATGTTCCCCTTCTCCTGCTTATCTAGCCCTCCTCATACTATGGCTTAGCAATGAGCAGGTATGGTTGGACTTGATGATCTCAAAGGTCTTTTCCAACCAAATGATTCTGTGATTCTGTTCTACAATTTCCATACGTCTAGGGCCCTGAATTAAATTGCTATTAGCTCTTCCTTGGATTGCTTCTAAACCAAGTAGGAAACATATTTCTTGCCTTGTTACCACCCCAGTTCCCAAGAACTAGAAAGCCTCCAAGTCAGAACCCATCAATGTTTCTGTGAATCATGTCCTGCTTCTGATTTCCAAATTTTGAAATGTCTATTTGAGACAATAATGGATGTGTGAGGAAAGCCAGATAGAGCATCTGTCATGCACACACACACACCCCTGCCCCTCCCCATATTCTAGCACCATGTGTTTAACACAGGGTTTTCATCGAGTTTCGTAAATGAAAGTGGTATGAATAGTCTTGTACAGCTTCATTCATTCGCTTCATGGATCCCCTGAAGTAATGCTAAGAACAATTTTTTTGTGGAAGCAGGGAAAAGTACACAGAAAACAAGCACTTAAAAATTTGAGTAGAAGCCAGGCTGCCTTAGTTATGTTTAGCCACACTGTTTAACAGGAGGTCTTCTCATGTCACAAGTGACATGTGTCATGAATACAGTGGAATAACTTAAAATACAAAGTCCCTGACGTGAGTCTCCATTTTTTTCATTCTTTCAAAAACAAAGTAGGCTCTGGCAGGGAATGTTATTTTCTCAGCAGAAAGTAAAATCTGAGAGAAATGTTACCACCTTTCCAGACACACTAGCCTAAATAATTCCTGACATCTTTAGGCACTTGCACTAGGTGCTATATGTGCAAAATAATTTTCTTGTTTCCAGGTTTTTTTTTGCTTTCCCGTATGAATTTTGAACACTTCCTTCAAAATATAGATGCTACTCCTCTGCTAAAGGGTTCCCCATAAGTTGGGTTTTTTTTAACTTTAATATTTTCAAGTTCTGTGACTTCGAGCTGGCTCTCTTTAAAAAAGAGAAATTTGAGAATAGAATCAGAAGTCATGAACTAAAGAAGAAAATAGGACATCTTTGCAGATATCGGTTTTTACCAGTATTGGGACTTAGAACAAGTACCTCCTTTAAGAGGACAAGCTCCAAGTTATGTCTATTGTGTTTCAGAATTTATTTCCTATACTTACCTAGACTCTTAGCTTCATATTTCAGTTTGAATCCTTGACCCTCAATCCTACTGTCAGAAATGAAGTGGACAAACAGCTGATTATCTGTGGTATACATGGTAGAGATGGGGTTGCTTCCACAAAACCGTCCATTCCTTCCTTCCGACACCAGAGGTGGGGCAGAGTTATCTAACCCATTCTTCAACTAGAAGAAGAGAAATGTCACGTCAAGCAAACAGCCCTGGAATGTCAATTTTGAGCACACACCATCTTAATGCTTCCAGCCATGGGGGAAAAGCAATAGCCTAATGATTAATTAATACACAGCAATAAAGAAGAGAGGGAGATAATCTTGATGGTTATTTTTCTCTGGTATTTCCACCCCCTCACTACATGGGCTGCCTTACTGACACTGAAATCTATAAGATTCAGTAGTTTCAATAGCTTTAAGGATATGGCGACCTAGCAAATAACCTCACCTCTATATAATCTCCAAGGTTGCAGGAAGTATCCTCACTCATAATCTGGAAAGGCTGTTCAAAATGGACAGCAATGATAAATCCAGAGGATACTACCACGTGCCAGGAACAATTCAGATTAGGAGCATAGTCTTGAGGATAGTTGGGAGATGTTATCACACCACTACCTGTGTGCAAATAGCCTCCACAACCTGAGAAAAAGGAGTCGAAACCAAGAGAAAAATATTAGCATGAACTGTTCACATACTCATTTACAGAAAAACCCTGTCTCCTAGAAGGAAGATGTAACAGGTAAAAGCAAATATTGAAGCAAGTATATGAAGAGTTGAGGAGCATAGAGCAATGCACACAGTGAATGATCACCTAAATACAAGCAAGTCGACACATACCAAACTTCTTGACAGTGAAGCTCAGTTCTCAGACTTGACAGAAGAGTAAGCAGGCAGCTACGCCAAGGACCTTCTATGGCATGAGCATACTACTACACTGTCTGACTACATTGCTTACAGACGTGGACTAAGCCTCTGTCATTTACTCAAGATGTCAGCCATAAAAAAACTCTCCGTTGTTATCATAACACCTTCCTTGCTGCCTTGACCTACTCAGGAAGATGCTAACATCCCTGCGTGCGTGTGGGAGAAGAGCCTCTGGAAATTGCTGACATTCCTGCGAGAATATACACAACTTTCTGCATCTGTCTCTCTTTGTTTTGTGTCTATGCTTTGAGCCATTTATTCTGTCTCTTAGTTGAGCACTCTTTCAACCTTCAGTTAAGATGTTATAAATTTAGGCACGCACTTCATTATGAAAAGTGATTGGTCTGGTTGAATCATGCTTTGTTGTATTATGTTGCTGGGAAAATACCAAATTTTACCTTCGCAGATCCAGTCATTTGTTAATGCATATTCATGAGAAGTGAACAATTGGTATGTGTGATTAATTAGATAGACTGCAGACAGCTGTTAAAATGTCAGTCTTCTCTTTCCTTACTCATTGTTAGCAGCAAGGCAGACATTTATCTGGGACAGAAGACAAACATATCTTACCTTTGTGATAAGAGGCATTAAACCCAGCTCCAGTGACACTTCCATCTGATGTGAAGTGGATGTACATTGCCTCTCCTGTTGATCTTATTGGTCCAGGAGGTTCTCGCCCACATACAGTAGCCAGCACTGGAGAAAGACTAGTCTCTCCTGAGATCAAAAGAAGACATATTGGTGTGAATCAAACCAGTTCACACCTGCCTGTTGGTTGCTGTGGCTCATACTTTCAGCCAGGTGCTTTTCAAGATCTTTAACTCCACACAGGTTGAGAAAATATTTATAGACCAACAAATATGTTGCTAGACTTCGCTGGTTTTATTTTCTCTAGCAGAATGTCTGAACATAGAGGAGGAATACTGATTTAGAGCATGCTAAATTTTCATTGCTATCTAGACTGCTTAAGCTCAATGGACATGAGAATTCCAGGTACTGGGACCATGGGTATCTATTGCAAGCTGTCAGTACAGGGCAAGAGTAGCTTCTCACCATCTTGGACAATAAGTTGGTCATAGTTGCACGAGCTGTGAGATTCTATGTCTAGAGACAGGATATTGAACTCCACAGTGGATCCAGGAGCTCTGATAAGCCACGCACAGTCAGCAAAATCTCCATAATTCCTGGGCCAGCCCGGTGAGAAGAGGAAGGAAGGTGTTTGTTCAGCTGTTACAGCCCCTCCACATGCACCTGTCACATACAAAATGACAAAAATGAAAGAATCCTCTTTATAAACTGAGCATTCTCCTCATATAACTTAAGGTGATGGCCCTGTAAATAAGCACAGTGGTGGCGCAGTGATTATGTGTATAGCCACAGGTATGCATTTCTTCAAGCATTGTATCAGTTTGGACTGGGAATATAAATCCTGAAAATCCTGACCTATAAAGATGTTCCTGTGCTACCTGGTACAGCGATGATATGATCTATTTTACCACAAGAAACAGCTAGCAGAAGACCTAGAAGCATCTACCACAGTATCTAACACAGGTTGCATGCCAGAAAGGAGTGCCATATACATAACCAATAATACATAAACAATTTAGACTCTCTTAAAATTGAAGTACTTTTCTTTCTCCACTTCTAATGTCTTACATAAAGTTTAAGTCAAGACAGAGTCCTTGCTGGGATATCTAGTGGCCCAGTGCTGTCCCAGCACATAAACTCATTACATACTGCCACTATCCTGCAGAGTACCAAAGATCCTTAGTCGTTCTGTGCTCGGAAATCAGCCTTTAGATTTAGAATGAAGACAGTGCCCTATGTCCTAATTAGTCTTAACATTTTCTCATTGAACTCGCTCAGAGAAAATCAATGGCATAAGAAGCATTCTCTCTCTTCCCAGGAAGTATTTGTCAGAGGTACATGATTATATTGGGCACATTCTCTTTATTTATGGTTATCATAGAATCACAGAATAACCAGGCTGGAAGAGAGACCCACCGGATCATCGAGTCCAAACATTCCTATCAATCACTAAACCATGCCCTTTAGCACCTTGTCCACCCGTGCCTTAAACACCTCCAGGGAAGGTGAATCAACCACCTTCCTGGGTAGCCTGTCCCAGTGCCCAATGACCCTTTCTGTGAAAATTTTTTTCCTAATGTCCAGCCTAAATCTCCCCTGGTGGAGTTTGAGGCCATTCCCTCTTGTCCTGTCCCCTGTCACTTGGGAGAAGAGGCCAGCACGCTCCTCTCTACAACCTCCTTTCAGGTAGTTATAGAGAGCAATGAGGTCTCCCCTCAGCCTCCTCTTCTCCAGGCTAAACAACCCCAGCTCTCTCAGCCATTACTCATAAGGCCTGTTCTCCAGCCCCTTCACCATATGAAATAATATGAAGTATTGCATATGAAATAATGCATATGAAATGCATTAGAGTAAAAAGTTTTATATCACAATGGCCAGTGATTTAAGAATGATATTTCAAGATGGATACTTTTTCATGAAAGCATATAAAATATTTAGCATTCATGAAATACCTGCATAGAGAAAAATTCCCCTCTAGCAACATCCTTATTTTTAATACACTGTAAAACAGTATAGCTGATCTATCTGAGAGTCCCTAGAAATTGTTTTAAAAAGCTCTTTAAACACTTAATTAAAATGTCATAGAAAGCTTTCCCTCTATTAGTAGCTAGAGCTTTCTCTGATGGGGAAGTTGGTTTGGAATTCTTTAAGTAAAGCTTAGTATATCACTGGTTACATCACTTTAAACCAGACAGTCAACTGAAAACCCACCTCTAGCAATGGAGCGTGGAACAGCAGAAGCATCTACTGCATACCACTCCAAAAGAAAGCCATTTCCAGTCACGGTTGAATCTGACTGGAACTGGATTGTCATTGAACTGCCAGAAGATGCAAAAGAAGCAGGGTCTGCACCACAGTATGTTGCAATAGGACGAGAATTAATGGTGGGTCCATCATAAACCTGCAGAGAGAAGAATGGTGTTGTTCCTCACACATGCAGATCTTCATCTGCCCCATACTCACCAAGTTTCCAAGGAGAAAATTACCTTCTATAAATGAGTGAGGGATCTTTCAGCAAATCCCAGCTAGAGAGAAACCTCTCTAACAAAAAAAACCAGAACAAAATCTTCCTTTCCAATCTATTCTGCTAAGAATAGATTGAAGAAGAAGGAGCTGAATGTAAGCCATCAAATTCATTTCATTCCCCACCACAGGGCTGGGGATATGGACTGACCTCTCATGTTAAAAAAATCTACTAGTACAATCTTGTTCCTTGGTGAGGAAAAAAACCAACACAATATGCAGGAGAAAAAAAAGGCACTGCTTTTCACTTTTAGTTTACGTTTCCCCCTGAGGAGTACATATATTTTAAATTCTATCAAATAAATACACAATAATATTTTCTTCATTTTATGTATTTATATGCCAAAATCCTGGCTGGTTAAAAGATATTTCTTTTTTGTCACCTTTCAAACCTATTTGTGTTTTAGTCCTCCTCCTCTCATAAAAAATGTCCAGTAGAGAAAGCTCAGAAATATTAAATAAATGGGAACATTACACTGAAGATCTGATCCTTGAGTAAGGTTAAAGGTCAGGCTAATTCACATCTGCTGAATGTCTAGCTAATTTAAGAAACTATTTTTGCTTTCATAAGGACAGACAAAGAAAGGCAGACTGAGTTAGAAGAAAATGCTGTTAAAATCTGACATGAGATGAAGGAAAAAGTTATATTACCATTTCAACTAACATTACATTTGGAAATAAGTGAAGTAATAATTAATTGAATATACCAAATATATTGAACTAGTATTACATTTCCCTTTCATGAATATGAAAGAAATGATAATCATTGAATCAGTTGGTTAAAAAAAATGACAAGATGTTTACCTTAGTTAACTATGTAGTTATGTTTAGCTAAGTTCAGAAAGAAGTTGTTGCCCAGTTTGCTTAGCACCATGCGTGCTGTATTTTTTAGCTTGGTGAAAAGGCTAGACTGTATTATAGGAGGGTAAAGAGAAACAAGGTACCTCCTTATTGCCAATAGCAAGTTCCTGATGCAGAGAGCAAAGAAGGTGCAAGAAAAGGATTGTTCCTCATAGGATTTTAAAATACCCTCATTCTTAGAGGCACTAAGATACTATCATTACTGCTGTCCTCAACTGAACCAGCACAGAGAAAAGTTCAATCTGGTATCTGACTTGAAAGGCTTGGATTTGATAATTCAGGATTGCACCATTGTGGACTTATTTTAACTAAGTTTCAAACTTACAAATCAGAAATAGCTGTCAGGGAGCCGAAGAGTATGTAACCTCTCCTATAACTACTAATGACTGAAAAGAGAACATAGCAAAAACAATAAACCACAACAGATCCTCAGAAATTCTTCCTATTCCTCTTGCTGTTTTCTCTATTCATAGTTTTTATTTAAGTCAATTGAAATAAAACAATTTTTCACAATGAAATCACCTTTAGTTTGTCATAATGGCATCCGCGATGATTTTCGATATCCATCTGCAGAATATGGCCATGAATAACTTGTGAAGCATTAACACTTATTCGCCACTGGTAATTGGAATTGTAAGGGTAACTTCTGGGCCACTGTGGTGAAGCTATTTGTCCTCGGTTCCCCACAATATCGTTTCCATACACTGAAAAACAAGAATGAGACAACTAATGCCTCTAATTCACATAGATTAAAAGAAGCACTGAGGCCCAACCTGGAATATAGCTTTCATTTCAGTCCACCAGACTTAATTTACTTAGAACTAGACAGCACTGTGAGGCTTAGACTTGTGTCTCAGACAGTCCTTGGATGCACATCTAATTATTTTCCTGTTGTAATGGATGCACTGTGCCCTTATCTGAAGGAAATTACTTCATTTGAGCCATGTGGCTCTGCATACAGGGGCGCTGGGAAGATCTAAATTCTCCCTTGACTCTACCTACTTCATTTTCATTTCTTCCCAAGAAGCATTAAATAATAATTTTTTTTAAATGCCTTGGTGTTCAGGTAAAAATGGTTCTGATTTGATTGAGCTCTGACCTATTGATAATTCCTTTTGAAAATAAGTAGCAGAAGTCTCAAAGTAAGGAAAATAATTAGTAGTCTAGCTTGCATAATCAGAATGGCTGTGATGTTTAGCTTCAGCAGTCTGTTCATGCAGCAAGTCTGACTGTTGTTTGCCACTGTCTCTTGATACTTTGGATCTATAAACTGGCATAATTTCATTTTCTTCTGATTCTGCTCTCTAGTTGATGACATCGAGGTACAAAACTGGAAGAGGGACACTGACATACTCAAAAAGCAAAATGGAGAGCCGAGAAAGAAATCCTTTTCTCCTAATTTGTTAATTGCCTAATAAATGGCAACATAAACATTGAATACCATTGATTACTCTCACGTATTAAAGATACCAGATACCTCTAACAAGCTATTGGCAAACTCTGGTTGCCATAGAATTTGCTAGTACATAGCTCTTGTTTGTATCTGTATAACCCAATACTGCTGATGGAAGAATCTGAAAACCACATGATAAACTGTTAAAGAACAGTCAGTGAAATAAAGAACATACTATTTTCTGTAATTCAAGGAATTTTTTCTTTCTTCTGGAGGATAGTATGTTCAAATCGGAAAAAAAAATATTGTCTGTTATGATAATTTATAAAGATAGAATGTCATTTGTAATTCTTCCAACTAGGTTATACTTAATATACTTACATACACAAGAGTTCTGTTCTAACATGTTTTAGAGCATCTTTTCACATTCAGAAGCTATTTTACAAAATATTGTTAAGTGAATTCATAGCTTTGCTGACATCAAGAAACATTTTCCAATAGAATATAAAGGGCCAAAAGATCACTTTTTGGAATCATTTTGGAAGTCATATGAAGGAACAATAGCTTTCAATTCAATAATGTTTACTTACAGTGAGAGAATGTGGCCCTGAAGCCAACATCAGTGCCTGAGCTGTCAGAGACAAATTTCACCCACAGGACATGTCCAACCGTAGACGTATAATTTGAAGGCAACGATTTCCCACAGAATCGTCCTGCCAGTGTGCCTGTATAATTCCCTTCACGAATCTCCAGGTAATCTTTGGTACAGCCGGTACTACCTTCCATCTGGAAGTCTCTGTTTCAATTGCAATAGAAGAGCATAAGCAAGCGTGTGACTGGCACATATTTCAGAGTTTGTCTTGCCAAGGTGCTAGTCCCCCCTGTAGCTGTAGCTGGTATCCTACTGTAAAAGTTAAGAAGAGGGAAGCAACAAAACCTAGAAACCAGAAGTCACTGTTCATCACCTGGCAGTGCTACTTATACAGGGCTCTCTTTTCTAGCCCCTTATTTTATGACAGCTTCAGTTTGTGATGTTTTAATTTTTAAAGAATTTTCAAACCCTTGCAGTATTTCTTGGTTCTCCAGCAACAACCATGAAATGCAGAAAGCCACTGATATATAATACAGATTTTTAATATAAGCCCAGGCCATTTACTGCATGCACATCTAGTGGGCGCAGAGAATACTTTCAGCCTTATAAATCACTTTGCAGTCCCTTCCTATCTATATTATTTCAGTACACTCACTGATGAGAAAACAATTGCAAGAGGCTTAGATTCACTTGTAGTTAACGCCTCAGAGCTCACCTCTTAGCAGTTTCTCCAGAATTATGAAATATTACTGTTTCTCTGGCCTCTCAGAGATTCATATACCTGTGTGTGCAAAATAGTAATAAGAATTGCTATGAACTCTTCTAAAGGAATTTTTGCCTTAGAAAGAGAATGGCATTTAGTTATCAAACTATAAATTCCTAATTATTGCACCAAGTTGAATGCTAAATGTATTCTAAAAATCATTATGTCATTCTAAGTGAAGTGCTTTGATTCAATACAATGTACTTTTCAGAAGCAGGCTATCAGAATATAGGAAAGGTTCAGAGAGTGCCTATTACAACCAATGACCCAAATATTTGTGCTTTCTGATTTTCTGGTAACAACTCCTCCCCTTCAGTCCTGAATATAGCCAAGTGTTTCAGTGTAAATGTGCTATAAAACAGTTCCAACCACTCATCTGGATATACTTCAGACTGATTTAAAGCTAACTCTCAAATTGCAACTCAGGCATTTCTGTTCAGGCTGAGCTAAAGAAAATTAACACCTCATACAAGAAAAACCTTATAAATCCCTAATATTAAATTAAATTAAATTAATACTGCTTTCTAATGCAATTACTCCATGCTTTCCAGTATTTTCAGCTTGCCTTTCAACTTTGTGGAACTGTAGAAAAGGAGTTTACATCAACTTGGTGACACTTTGTCCAACCAAATGTATGTTCCACTGATAGTTTCTGCTTCACACTACAATTCTGGTTTGCTTTGGAAAAGCTGTTATTCATTATTTAGTTCCAAATATTTTGGAAAATGTTTTCAGGCTGTAGTACTTTTACTCTGTTTCAGTGAGTAAAGGAGGAATAGAATATCTTTTCTATTGTGTTGGTGAATCAGTACATGTCTAACAAATCGCACTTTAAGTAGTCAGCATGTTAGTGAGCAATTTTTTCTTTTGTCCTAATTAACTGTAAATGCAGGTTTCAGAATTATTTTTCTATTCCTGCTCATTCTTGATAAGATTTGCAGAGTCAGTGTGCTCCTTCTTGGCAGAAGCCACTGTTTGATGCCAGGAAACAGAGAGGCTCAGATACCCACATCCTGGGTAAAGAACAACTTAACCATCCTGGTGAAGAATTCCACATTATCCTGTGGATTGCACATGGCTTCAATTTTAGAAGTCTGCAAAGGAAAGTAACTTTGCTGAAAGGAAAACAAAATTTCTACAGGTACTCTCCTGGGCCTTGTTGTATCTGCATTGCTATAATTGCTGGAGAAATTTTGAAGAGTTTAATATCAACTTTAACCCTACAATCTGCAGAGTATCTAGGCCCTTTATATTACTGAACTATACAATAAACAATACAACGAATCTGCTAGTAAGGAAACAGTAGGAATTTCCTTTGTAAAGAAAAGGCAGAGCAATGCTAAATTTCCTCTTCTTGTTTTTAAGTGAGGGAGAACTGGCTTCCTCAGCATCCCAAATTGCTCAAACGTTAAACTACCTATTTACATATGCCTTAATATAAGCAATGATTAAGACAGGAGAACATTGATTTCAAGCTGCCACTAACCACTGTTGTGTTCCCTTTCCAAGTTACCCTGAAAATATGTTTCAGCTTTATCATCTGGTAATTACATTTCCTAATAAATACAGAACATCCTTCCTTCAGGTCTGTTAAAGGGCTGAATAACAACCCCTGGTGATGCATTTACATGAAGGACAGCTGAAGCCGGTTGCCAGGGGAGCTGAAAATTGTCCAGACGCACTCGGTGTTGGGCGGATATGGCTCAGGATAGCCAGGGCTGTTGAAAGCTCCTCTCTCCATGTGAAAAGCACCTCCACAGGCTGCAATAAGAAGGAGACAGTAGAGGCTTAAGAAGGATGACAGACACACAAAAAAATACCTTGACAGAGCCATAGCATTTACTAATCGAGAAAAAACAATTCTTCTTGTCTCCTTATTCTTTAGCTTCTTGATGTACTTGCTGAGACCTTGGCCAAAAAGAGGAAGGGCAATAGGGGATCTTAATAGTGGGAATGTCAGAAAGACAGAGAGATACAGAATCTGTTTTTTTTCTTAAAAGTCAGAGGCATAAGGTAGCAAGACTTGTCATATGGACTTACATGATGAGGATGCAGCATATGTGGCATGAAAGCCCCTGGCAGTAATGCTGTTGTTGTTGGTGATGAAGTTCACCACCAAGGCATTACCAAAAGAAGTGATAGGATGTGGTATAGTAGTGCCACAGTAACGGCCTGAAAGAAAACAAGACACAGAGAGAATAAGGCATGTTCAGTATGTAATTACTATTGCTAATTTAACATTGATTTTAACTCCTGACAGCAACCAGGAATAACATTTGTTGCTTACAATTGCGGTTGTCATTTCAATATACATAAAAATGAAACATTCCATTTCAGTAGCGCAGAGCTCAACTCTGGTGGCAAATTTTTTCAACAGAGGAAGGACCTTTTGTACACCAAACACCCTAATCACTGGCTATTCTGTCACTGAGCTCCCTTGTGTTCACTTCCATCCAGAAAATACAATCTGACTAAAAAAAAATCCCATCAAATATATCTGGCAGTAGTTTCCATTTCACTCAATGGGTTTCTGAGTTAAAAAAACCAAGTGACAAATAACAGACCAGGTCTCCTGTAATGGATTGCAACATGGGGATTAGGAATATGAATCACGATCTAGCAGAAAGGCATCTGACAGCAAAAAAGAAAGATAGCAGCTAGCATCCTGGTCCTCTTGCCAAGTGAAAGCCAAGTGTAGGAGATAAAAAAAAAAAAAAAGAATTGTGCTCTTAGTTACAAACCATTTAAATTGAATGCAGCCCCACTCCTGACAAAGAAGCCTAAACAAAAGTAGAGAGCATAATCAAACACAGATATTCCTAATTTCCCAGAAAGGAATTTGAGGCAACCCTGGGGATGCGAGGCGAGTCAGGACCACCATGTGGCAAGAGTGCTCTCATGGCTTCCTGGCAATATAAGCACTGAATTTTGCTACTTAAGGTTGTTTCTGCTACTTGAAGGTTATGGCTTTGGATGGAGATGGCAGGGGAAGCTATAGAAAATTCAGGAACAAGCAGAAAATCAGGCCTTCCATGGCTTGAGGAAAATTAATTTTCTGCTCCTAGAAATTTGCAGCTTTCTTCTCGTATGTTTACTGTGCTTACGAGTGTGGGTTAGATTCTGGTATTGTACAGTTACCTGGGAACTTAGTTTAAACTGAATTGCTTGGTTCCCAGTATTGTTCAGCTGAGGAGGAAGGAAAAGGCAGCTGGAGACAAAGACAAACTGCAGGTTAGTAGGAATACAGTCAGAGTCTGTGAGGACTGTGGCATTTACACTGAAGACTTATCCTCCATCCTTGGTCTCCTCTAGCCAGAGTGGCCAAGGAGCTTCCTTGATCAGAGAAAATATATGAAACAGGAGGACACTCATAGAAAACCTTCTCTTGTATACCTGGGTGTAGTTCCACATATGAAATAAACAAGGGAATGGTACAATACCTTGAAGAGGAGCCTCATAGTTATTCCCATCCAAAATCTCCACAAAATCCATTGTACAGTTTTGTCCATTCATTTCAATATCAAAGTCAGTGAATGAGAGTGTGATGTGGTTGACTGGCAACAGCAAAGAGTAAAACATAAAAATAAGTTCAGCATTCACAGAGAAATAATAACATGTAGAAATAATAACATGTAGACATGGGCTCAGTGCTGGGTCCAGCCCTGTTCAATGTCTTCATCAATGACCTGGATGAAGGCATCGAGTGCACCCTTAGCAAGTTTGCAGATGACACTAAGCTGGGTGGAAGTGTCGATCTGCTGGAGGGTAGGGAGGCTCTGCAAAGGGATCTGAACAGGCTGGACCGCTGGGCAGAGTCCAGTGGCATGAGGTTTAACAAGGCCAAATGCCGGGTCCTGCACTTGGGGCACAACAACCCTATGCAGTGCTACAGACGAGGAGAAGTCTGTCTAGAAAGCTGCCTGGAGGAGAGGGACCTGGGGGTGTTGGTTGACAGCCGACTGAACATGAACCAGCAGTGTGCCCAGGTGGCCAAGAAGGCCAATGGCATCTTGGCTTGTATCAGAAACGGCGTGACCAGCAGGTCCAGGGAGGTTATTCTCCCTCTGTACTCGGCACTGGTGAGACTGCACCTGAAATACTGTGTTCAGTTCTGGGCCCCTCACCACAAGAAGGATGTTGAGGCTCTGGAGCAAGTCCAGAGAAGAGCAACAAAGCTAGTGAAGGGGCTGGAGAAGAGGCCTTATGAGGAGCGGCTGAGAGAGCTGGGGTTGTTTAGCCTGGAGAAGAGGAGGCTGAGGGGAGACCTCATTGCTCTCTATAACTACCTGAAAGGAGGTTGTAGAGAGAAGCGTGCTGGCCTCTTCTCCCAGGTGACAGGGGATAGGAAAAGAGGGAATGACCTCAAGCTCCACCAGGGGAGATTTAGGCTGGACATTAGGAAAAAAATTTTCAGGGAAAGGGTCATTGGGCACTGGAACAGGCTACCCAGGGAGGTTGTTGATTCACCTTCCCTGGAGGTGTTTAAGGCACGGGTGGACGAGGGGCATGGTTTAGTGTTTGATAGGAATGGTTGGACTCGATGATCCGGTGGGTCTCTTCCAACCTGGTTTTTCTATGATTCTATGAATGTACCATTTTTCTTTTCTCCCCTGAAGTCAATCAGTCCCTATAAAGCACAACATCTGAAGTAGTTTAATCCCTGATATGTAGAGTGAATCTGATGGAAGTGCATTAATCCTTACTGCAAAGGTCATGGTAAATCTCTTCCTATTTCAGTACTTTCTAGTACAATCGACTTCAGAAGTGTAGGATTTAACACATACACATTTCCTAATATCCAGACAGCTTCATTATATACTGAAAGTGTCAGCAAATACAGCATGGAAAATTTACACACATTCAGAAACAAAACTTATTTCTACACATCTGTGACCTTCTGTCCCTTTGCAATCCATATGATAGATCCAGACAAAATGTGAATTGATGCTGCCCTGCTCCAGGCTTAGAAAGTGCTGGTTCTTTCATCATTTTGTAACATTCTATATACATCAATTGGACTCGTTAAAGAATCATTAACTACCCTCAGCTATATTTGTACAGAATTGGATTTTCCACACTCTTGGACTGCAGGTTATGTCTTGAAAAAGAGATTCTGACTCAGAGTATTTTTGACTCTCTTATTGGTCTTGCTTGCCCGCAAAGTGATGTTACAACTGAAAGAAGAACACCACTCTGAGGCAGTAGTTACTTGTGGCCTTAGGGTTCCCGTGCAGTTCAACCAAGTCGGTCTCCCGATTTAGATGATAACTAAGCTTTCTCCCGCATTGACCAAGCCTGAATTTGAGACAAATATTTTGCTTCTCACCAAGCTACAATTAATTAGCTAGAATAAGCTAAAATGACAGCTGTGGACCCAGGCACTGCATTCAGCAGGGTGCCACTGACTGGCATTCAAGCTACGTAGTCTGTGTTCTGCGCTCTTTTGTGTCCTGTCTGGTCAATCAATTACAGCTATCAACACAGGTCCCTGGGATACAAAGCAAAAAGGAAAAACACAGTGGGAGGTAAAAGCAGGAGACTTGTTGGTCTTCTCAGTAAAAGCAGGGCAGGAACTGTACTGTGGTTTGCCATAGGCTAAATCTATTGCATGTGGCTGGGCCCTGTCACACTGTGTGACTGCCACAGCGGAGCCGCGTGTACTGGATAACCTGCAGTCTGTGGTGGAGCTGGTGGAAGTCACTATATACATAGGCCACTCTTTATACAGCATTTTTCTAGTCTCTTCTATCCATGTAGATCAGGACACAACTGTTAAGTATGGATCTAGGAAAAGATTGTCTTTAAAAACAAATGTTGTGTAGGTGAGGAACAGCTTTAATTATGTCCTTTTCATATATTTGTAGAAGAACTTATACTAAAAAATACTGCTTACCTCCTAATCTCTGTTTAGCTGTTTTCTTTGGCAAACTGAGTTTCATTTTATAATTTAGCAAGCTAAACTTATAAATGGAGCTGGAACATTCTATGATTTTTAACAACAATGGCTGAATATCAGATGAACAACTGAAGTTCATATTTGCTATTAAAACCAAGGATTTCTTTTAAAAGGTGTTACCAGGACACTATTACCTAATTGCAAATACTTATAGGAATCTTAAACAATGTAAAGGTAATACTGAGTATTAAAGGGAATATCACTATTTGATGGAAAATATTTGGTTGTTTATGATCAATCATAAATCGCTCCATCTGAGGGCACACATATGTGCACAAGACCAGTCTGTTGATGTTCTTTTTCAATTTGTATTTTAAATTGAAATTCCTCCATACCTTCTCTCATTATTCAATTAAAATTTCATTTTCTTATGTCAACAGTATAGACTTGCTCTAATACAACTCAAGCTTGAAAAATGCAGAGCAAAATAAGGTCAGCTAAGTGTAAGTGCTTTAATTATATATAAGTCCTTAGATGTGAATCCAACTTCACATAGTACTCAACACCTTATTTATAATTGCAACACTTGGGTCACAGTAAATCAGATAAGATGATAAAGTTGTAAACTGTTTCCTCACTATGCACAAAGTCTACAGTAAAATCAGATCTAGGACAGATAACGAGAGTCACACTTTCTAACTACCAGGATGCAGAACTTCCTACAGAAATAAAGGAGGAATTTTGTATTGTTACTGCAGAAAAGAAGATGAGGATGTTAGTCATTCCAGCTAACTATGAAAGATGTTTTTACTTACATGGTTCCTGAGCCTGAATAATCCAGCTGCAGTTTTGATTGTTTGTGTATTTGGCAGGATACAGAGGAGAGGAAATTGCTGCCCCAACTGAATCTGATTCAATGAAACTTCCACAAGCTTTAGAAGAAACACACACACAAGCGCATATACATATAAGTATTTACACATACAAAACATCTATCTTCGATTCTGTAGGGAAAATGATTACATAAAATGAAACAAGCTACATCAACATGAAATTAGGATAAAATTCACAACAGTAATTTATCAGAAAAAGAGACATGAGGACTAACTCCCAGCATCTGGTGTACTTTCTTGACCTGGATCCACAGGCCATGCTGGACCTGGCGGACCATCTGAGAGAAGCCAGAGTAATGTGAGAACAGACCTCATCTTTTTCAACTCCTCATAGCCCAGAAGTTCAATCTCGGGGCCAAAGAATTCGGTTTCAGGGTAGTGCAATCATACACCCATTTCTCTGATCATCTGCCTGTGTTGGCAACTAGGGAGTTAAAAATAATAAGAAACTCTTCAGAGCCTTCCAGTGTCCAAGGATGGCATCACATTGTATTGGCATGATCCTCTTGTGTGCTGCATCAACAAAACTGCAACTGTGTGAAATGTTCCACATGTGCAAGAGCTTGGCTGACTGCACAGCTTTGGCTGGCAGTGCTTAGTGCTGCCACACCTCATTTTGAAGCACACTAACTCATCATAAAACCTCCAGATCTGAGCTTAATACATTGCTGCTTTGAAGAGCAAGGTGGGAAGTAAGGTATCAAAGACCAAGATTAATTTATCGTGCTGTGCTGACTAAGAAACCCAGCAGGACATGGGACTTACAGGGTTTTCTCAGGAAGAGGGAAGCTGGGTTGCCTTCATCTTAGATACAGAACACTTGCTCACCAGGCATATTTTGTACAACAAATGTGCCCTGAGAATGTTTAACAGATTAGGATCTCATAGCTGTTGGTCAGGAGTGCCTAATTAGATACCTAACTAGTACTGCAATAACTGGGGTAACTGACATTTTTGCTGATGCAAAATCATCTTTTTCTTTATAATTTCTAACAATATTTTCAAAGAAAAAATATTGGATAAAAGTACTAATTTATAGTGAAAAGAATCCTGAGAAGAAAATGAGAGAAAGGGATTTCCTTTGCAAAAATGAAATGGCTATGTCTTGGGGAAAAAATACTTCCAAATGATTGTGAAAAAATGAAAGAAAATCACCAAATGTCAAATAATATGTAATTTCATGGAAAGTTCTGCCCAGTTGGTGTCATTTTTCATTAAAAAGGAAACTATGTAAAATACCAATTAGTCCTCCAGAAATTTGATAGTTGGTGTTTGGCAGGGTTTGCAGGCCTGAATCCATGGACTTCATCAACAACAACACACAGAATTCTTTCATAGCTTTTCAGATTCATGCGCATGGATAGGCTTATAAAATGTTATTTTGTCACTAATCTGTGGAAACTGCCAGTTGCATATTTTTCTCAGGAAAGTGCTGGGTAGCTAACCCTCTTGGGAGGAGGAATAAGAGCTGACTGATGTGTGCTAGATGACTTGCTATAAAAAGATGATCCTTAGATTTTAAATTATTTAATCTACAATTGAGAAAAAATCAGTTCTGTTAAAGATGCACACTGGTATGCTGCATGTACAGCTGTGCTAAAAGATTGTGTCTATTACAAACAAACTGGTGATTAGTTAAAGATGCATTAATGTAAGTGACAAAATTACCTTCAGTAAAGCGAGCACTGAAGCCCCTGTGATGAACAGTTGCATCAGAGTGCAGTCGGATATACATCACATTCTTGGAGGATGTGATAGGAGCAGGACGCTGTGTTCCACAGAGTTTTCTGAGAAGTGGTGCTTCATCGCTATGACCATCAAATACCTGTTATGAAAACATCAAATTAAGTATCTGGTTTCAACAGGCGGATTGAGAAGACTTTTATTTCATTCCCTCTCTTACATTTCACACATTTTGGAAACAAACTATGCATTGTGTATCTTAATTCTGTGACCATTTCAAAAAATGCACATATTTCAGGGTGAAGTTACTGTAGCCTTTATAACAAAAATGCATCAAGTAACCATTATATTCTGTGTATCTGGTGTGGAAACAACTCTCCTGTAACAATCCAGATATTCCCATACATTTACTGTTTTCTGTTAATCCCTAACATGAGTTCCCGTTTAGCTTTTATTCAGTTAAACTTTGCATCTTGCCTCATCTTCTAAATTGGCTCTAGCATGCAGCTAGTGAACCAGTGGGAGCTATGGCTGTGTATAAAAAGAGAAGATGCTTAGATTATGAGTTTTAGATATATGTACCCTGTGTCAAACATCAGAGGCCATATACCTATACTTTATAATAGCTTTAGGTTGCTGAATTACACACATATACATAAAGTGTTGTTTAAGCAGAGGGCTAAGAAAAGTAAAAATAGGGGAGGAAGAAAGCATACATGGTTTTACAAAACTTCACTTTTAATTTTACCACAAATACTTTCCTTCTCTTTTTTCCCCTTAGAGCTGATAATTTTATTTCCTTCCTCTCTGTTTCACAATAAGGAAGAGAAGCATAGTGAAGTTAAAACCACTGAGTTTCTAGCTTAAACGACATCAAAATTATAACAAGAGAAACTACAGAGAGGAAAAAATGGCCATGGTCTCAGAGTGTCCCACTAATCTTTCCTAGCACTCCAGTAGCCATTATTTGTTGCTGATGTGTTTGGAGCCATGGGCCAGCTCCAGATCTTTTGTGATTGTTTTCAGAAGTGATGAGCCCTGGAGCCATCACTAGCTCGTGTCCTAGAGAAGAAAGCTGGGCTTTGGGTTACTGGACAGCAACAAGAGTTGAATTTAGCTCCTGTTTCAGTGTTAGTGCATTGCCAGAGGCAGGTCATTTAATACAATCTGTGACTCAGCTTCCTATAGCAAAATGGAAAAAAATATGGATAAAAATATGGATAGAAGGACTGGAAGATACTTAGGTGCTAGGATGTTAAAAGGTATATAAAGGCCCACTTAGAGAGAAATCCTTGAGTCATAGAATGGTTTGGGTTGGAAAGGACCTTAAAGATCACCTAGTTCCAACCCCTGCCGTGGGTAGGAACACCTCCCACTAGATCAGGCTGCTCAAGGCCCCATCCAACTGAGCCTTCTTTAACTTCAAAATTCCTCAAATTCTAGCAAGTCCATGTAATGCAGCACCAATTAATTAAAATTCTCTAACTAGACTGTTTAACACAATGCAATGTTTCTGCCTCTAGTATTCAAATGCCTTTGAGAACATTAGTTAAAAAACAAAGGTGACCTGTCTCAAATAAACCTCAGAGCAGAGAAATCAAGGACAAAATTCCTGCTTAATCCACTGACATATCCAGTGCTGTATTCATGAATTACACATTTGGTCTGGGGCCCACAACCCCAGCTAGCTGTGTGAGACCTTGCGCTGGGGTATTAAATGTACTGCAAAGTCTGTAAATAGGAGCACCTGGTAAAGAGACCCAAAATATCCATTTGTTCAAACTTCTCTTCTGTCTTGGCATCCTGCCCCAATCATCCCTGGTGTGCGGTGTTGAGTCATCCTCTGAACAAGTATTTTTTATATAAATCAGACTATCTGGAGTTAAAAACCACAAAACACTGAATGTGAAAAAAATTAATGACTAACAAACTAACCCCTTGGAATTAAGGTACTTTCTTTCCCTAGACAGCAGTGAGGATTTTGACTGAATGCTAGAACTCAGAATATTGTGTTGACAGAGCACAGAGAGAGGGCCTGACTACACTTAACATAAACTGCTGTGCCACTCTGCACAACTGAGGATATGACCATTGACATATGGACTTTTGTGAGACACTAGTAGTTGACCTTTCTCACTTGGGAATATACAAAGGATGAGTAATATAAGACACTAAGCACGCATTTCATTCCAAAAGCTTTCTGGAATAAAGAAGTCTTTCTGCAGCAATACTGGAAGAAGAGCATGAAGTCAGAGGAATGTTTTCTAAATTATCTGTATTTGCTGTTTCTGGGTAGCTTGCTTGAAGAACAGTACTATCTCCTCTTTCAGAAACCCAGAGATTATTCCTAGCCCTTACACTTCCTAGAAATCTGATTAAAGCAACAGTCCAGCATAACCACTAGTGAGATACAGTAGCAACTCTTATGAAATATGGCAGCTACAAGTTAAGCAGAAACAGTAACACATGGATAGTGTATGGCTGCATCATTTTTGCTCACCTGCTATTTACTAGCTTAAAAATTTTTGTAGGGAGGATTTCAGTCTTGAATCTAGATCAGAAATCCCAATATTCACACACTAGTACAAGAAAGAGTTGTGTTGCTCTGCAGCTTCTTAAAGTTATTTTGAAAACATCTGAGAAATGCATTTCTGTGGCTGCATGAGTAAAGGAAA
Organism: Phaenicophaeus curvirostris; assembly: GCF_032191515.1. Classification (NCBI taxonomy): domain Eukaryota; kingdom Metazoa; phylum Chordata; class Aves; order Cuculiformes; family Cuculidae; genus Phaenicophaeus; species Phaenicophaeus curvirostris. The sequence continues at coordinate 22,172,548 of NC_091397.1, read as the reverse complement.
ATGATGCATCTGCTTACTTAGAAGCCAAGTTTTAATTTGCAGCGTACATAGCAATTTTTTCTTCTCTTCCCTTTTCTGCAATGAACATAACTGAGTGACTCATTGCCTTCTTGTTTAAATGTGTCCTGCATTTTGCAGAAGCTCATGACAAATGAAGACAGTGTTTGTCTTCTGAGCCATGAAAAGTCCTCATATTTCTACCTGTCCTCTCCCAGAAGATTGTCTCTGCCAGAACCTGGAATAAATGAACTCATACCTCCTCTCTAGCTCCCAGAGGCTTATGTTTCTACATTCCCCTGTACTACTTGTTATACTGCAACAGGAAAGAGAAACGTTTACATAATCAAAGCCACTGAAAAGAGCAAACTATTCCTCCCTCCCATTTTCAGTGCCTTGCTCTACAAGCACTGCCTTCCAAGGGATGTTCTCCTCGAGTCTCCAAATACTAGAAACTCTTATTGACCTGCATTCCTGATGTAGCATCAGATACAATACTGCTTAAACATATGGGCAAAAAAAAAAAACAAGAATTAGTACATTCACCATTTCTTTCCCTGCATTTTCCTTTTAAGAAACAAGTTTGTTTGTTGTAAGGCACACTCTCTGGGTAGAAATGGGCTGGTACACAAAGAGAAATTAGAAATTTATTCCTTATGTATGGTGAAAAAGACAGTATAAATTATTCCCAAAGATCTTATGCTTTCTATGGAATATAACTGAGTTATATTTGAGATCAGAGAAAGGAAAGGCTATAGGCTCTCATTTAGCAGATAAAGACATGTTTGTCTGTTCTGAGAACAGATACGGTACAGAACAGAAGCACAGAAACTGAGGAATCGACTAAATTTAGGTAGCTAAGTGAATGAAGAATGTGCTTTTTTGGTGTCCTGGACTACTCACTGAGCAGTCCATCCATAGACTCTAGAGGGAGCTCAGAGCAGTTACACTGTAGGTTACTACTACGGCCTGAGAATTAATTTGTCTGCACCGAGATCTGTGCTTAGATTCAAGTGTGAAATCATTGAACCGAACTCAAACACACACTGGGCTTTTCGGATTTGCTGCACAGGCAAGAAGCAGCAGACATGAGTATTTTCCCTCCCTCCATTTTGCTCACAAAACAAATGTGCAATGGAAAACACTACAGGAAAAAATACTTTCTCCTGTGTTCTCCATGGAAAGGAATATACAGCAGAAATACATCTTTTTAAAAAAATCTCAATTCATAACAAAGGGAAAAATGACTGAGTCTAGAAGGGGAAGGATGAAGGAACAGGGCATTGGTACAATTAAGGGTGGAGGGGAGCCCCAAGAGAACTCACAAAGCAAACAAAATCCATAAAGATAAGTAAAAAAATTAAGAAATAGAAAAGGGTGGAACCACTGTGTTACTCATACACAGTAGTAGTTACTCTACCAGAGGGAGAAAAACAACCCAACAGCTTCCTGAGCTGCCCATATTTTCCATTTACGCAGATTTTGGAATGCAATTCCTAAACCATTCTCAGTCAGACATCTACTTATACATTTCCAGGCGCACTCAGTCCCCTAACTCTGTTCTTCTGTTACCGTGTGAGGCATATAGCAAATCACATCCAGGTGTTGGTAGCAAGGGATCTTTTCTGCATATTGGAATACCAAGTAGAGAAAGAAACCCCATCTTCTCCTTTCTTGCCCTTTGGTCCCCCTATATTAACACTGAAGAACTCTTCTCTAACTCATACACCAGAGGCTCAAATCCCTTTGTTATCTCTTGGCTTCAAATCAACATTCTCCCTCATACATTTTCAAACCACTCTCTGCCTGGTGAGCAGTGATTGATGCCTGCATTGAATTTAAATCTCCTTGTATGCTCTCACATTGCTGCTTCATTTGTGTTTGCACAGCTGGGGCTGATGGGCAACTTTATCCTCCTCCACCACCCTCTAAAAATCCCAAAACCCAAAAAGCAGAAGCAAACAAGATACTCATGTGGCAATAGAGGAATAGGGAAGTCACTGCACCACAACAGTCTGTAAACTCTGCTCATGAAAAGAGCTCTGCTACAGTCACTTTTTCTGCCAGCTGAAGGACTGATGCCTTAAAACCCCAATGACTATATTCAACCTGCGAAGGAGATGGGAGTTGTGCCTATAAATGCAAGGAGCTCATGGAGCTGAGTACTCTACAAAGGGTTTGGATAGGCACATACATCCACTGGCATCAGATTAGTAGGAGAAACTTGTACATCAGTTTTTTTCAGAATTTAGCCCTTAAATTGTGAATAATTTTTTTTTACCAGTACTGCCATTTCTGATGGCTTGTGTTTCTGTCAGGCAAACTGTTTTTCTACTCCTGTGTGATATCACAGAAGGCTTTGATTTTTTTCCAAAAGATTTTGCCTTTCAATGATTCCCCTGATGTAGTTGAACAATTTAAAATAAAAAGACACAATCAGATTTCCCTGTGCTTCAGAATCAGAAAAAAATGAACAGTCATTTTACAAAGATGGTTGGTGGCCAAATGAAATCTCCAGTTCTGCTCAGAGAAAGGGGGGACATTTTCTTTTTTCTGGTTCAATACAAAAAAGTTTTACAATGCAATGCTATTAAATTGATGCTGTTTACAAAAGTGTCTCAGTTCCTGCCAAACTGAGTTCTCTGTAAATGACAGTTTATCAAGGAGAGGAAAGCTGGATTTTGGGCTTCAGCCACTGTGCTTTATCTGGCTGGTACTGATCACACATGCCTTTGTACTGAGTGAAGTGCAATCTGACATCAAAGGTCAGGATTTCATGTCCCTGCTTCCAAAAGGGAAGCCAAGTGGAGATACGAAGAGTTCTTTGTTGTCGTGTACTGATTTGAGCAGCAGCTTGAATGTCTTTGACATCAACGAAAGTTCACAAACAGCAGTGCGAAGCTTCTAACAGAGTAGTAGCTCTAATAAAGTAACTAAACTGGCAGCCGAGGAGCACCTGAATATACGGTGCATGCAGAAAGAAAACCAGCCAGTCAAAATTCCTTCTGGATGTAGACCTCTCTCTCTCCTGAGTCTGTAACTGAGTGTTGGTAAACTATTATACATGTGGGCAGTTCATCCTATTGCTTGGAGCAAGCGGTGGTAAACTGCACTGTAAATGGGAGAGGGTGTCACAGAACATCCATCAACATATGAGGTTGTTCCTGCAAGATAAACTACAACTCACACCACCAAAAGGAAAAAAATGGTGCCAGGATGCAGCATTCACTGCTTTTAAGAAAAGTTTCTTCCAGATATAAGTCAGAACCTGGAATAATGCAGAAGTGCATTTGTGAAGCCTGTTTCATTGGTGAAGCAAAGGGAACTAGATCATAACTATTTAGTGGTAAATTTAAATCTTAGCTCATCAGTGAATAAGTATGACTATGCAACTACCAGTCTGAAATCAACTGCAGCCCAGGTTGCGTGGTAAGCTTCCTCTTCTGCAAGCATTTCACCAGACTCAATAAGGAAACTTTTGAAATTTCTATTGTTACTTACAGCAACGCTGTCATAGTTGCATGAATGGTGATTTTCAATGTCAAAATCCGTGAAGTTCAATAGGACTCTGTGGCTGTAGTCAACTTGGATGACCCAAGAGCAATCTGTGTTGTTATTATAAGGTTCAGGATAGTTCGGAGAATGGATTTCCCCGCTGGTAGCTTGGAAAACACCGCCACAGCCTGAAAAAGACACAATTAGTTTTAATCAGAAGCTCTTCTACGCTTAGCAAGATTCCACCTCTATTTTTAAACAAACGGAAGAGCACCTTAATCTTTATATTTTCTGCAATAAACTCCTGTAAGATGAGTGCTTCAACTGTTTAAGTGTCCTGTCCACAACAAAAATCAAAAGAAATTACTATCAAGAGAGTAAACATTATCATTAACGGTGAATATGCAACAACAAAGCTTGTGAGTAATCTTTCTAGCCTCAGTCCAGTAGTAGATATTGTAAAGGTTGATGCGTTACTGCTGGTGTTTCTCTATCCTAGATATTGTAAAAGCAATCAAAAATATCATTCGTAAGAATGCCACAGATTAGCATTCTAGGAAAGCAATGACTGGGCCTAGCTGAGCATAGGGATGAGAAAACCATTTCTGAAAATATCAAGGCAGCTAGGAGCTGCAGTTTCCATGTCAGCAACTCTCAAGTTTCTACTTCTTTTCCTATGCAGTTGAGGGCTTCCTGAAGACTCCACCTTCAGGTATTTTCGACCAGAACACAACAGTGTTCATGTTCTAAATAGCCTGGAATGATGGATCTTGTGTGGGAAGTAACAGGGCTTTCAGTAGGACTAACACAAATGGACTTTTATATGTTGTAAAGGGATGGAGGAGGGTAAGAGAAAGACATTGGGACTGCTGTGGATGGATGCAGCCTACTGGAAAGGTAAAAACTATACAGTTACTGCATTCTGATAAGCTGGCATTTTGGATGCTAGATGGGGAGTACAAATAGGCAAGAAGCTATAAAGAGATGAGAAATCTTCAGGGGGCCTAAGTAGAAAAAATAAGCTGCCAGATCTTGGAAGGGGATTAATTCAAAGGATTGTAGTAGACTTCCTCTATTAAAGAAAGACTCTTGTGCCTTTCTCATAAAACTTGTGAGAATGGAGATATATAAACCTTGACAAACTAATGAATCCATGTGCTTAACCAAGCAGAACTGCAAGAATTAAAATCTGCCTCTCCTCACTTTTCATTGCAATTACTTTCTGATAATTGGCCTTCTCGTAAGAACCCCCACGTAGAGACTTTTGGTTGGGCCTTTTAAGCATGCCTCTTCTTTTATGGATTACCAGTAAGACTTTGAACAAATAATTACACAGGGGATGGATGAATCTTATAGAGTCCAAGTATTTACTAATTACCAAGTATTTTTTGAGCCCGTTGAGTTCTCCAAGTTAAGCCATGTTCTCAGCTATTTTTCACTTTTCAGTTTAAAACCAAAAGCATCATTCAGCTAATAAAGAACTCTGTGTGGGTGAGTAGGTGGGGAGAACTGCTAGCATGCAAAAGTTCTTTTCTGATTACAGGGTTATCGTTATTACTTATGTAGAGAAAAAAATCCAACAAGGTAGACTGTGACAAAATACATAAATAGGCCTAGATTTTAGCTAGTTAGACAATTTCTCCCTCATTTTGTTTCTCAGCATCTCTTAGTGTTACCAAATCCAGTATCATCCAAATTTTCCTTCAGTTTTCAGACCTGTGCTGTTTGACTACTTTAAATGCTTGCATGGCTGATTCATGATTCTCAGACTTCCTGAATTTCTTCTGGTATTAATCAGTATACTCACCACCTGGATTTTCCTGCCAGGAGGCACTGAAACCTTTCCCTGTCACTGCTGCATCAGTCTTAAAATGGACAATGGCTGAATTGCCAGTTGTAGAGACTCGCAGTGGGTTCTGCACTGATCTTGAAACACACAGCTGGGCCAGTCTAGGAGAGAGGAAATCAGGGCCACCGTAGACCTAGAAATGGAAGAAACACTGTCAATAGTTTTTTTTAAGAGACTGTCTGACACAGAATATATGAGAACTGTTTAGCTTGGAGAAAAAAAACACAAACTCTGTAAGTATTGAAGGTGATTCTACATTTTGAAATGTAAAGTAGATAACAAAATTGTTTTCTTTGCAGGTTTGCTTGGTGTCTGAATCACCTGGTGCAAGTACGAAATTCAAGATGATTTCAAAACAGCCTTTCATTAAATAAGAATTTTCTACTTTGGGGGCTTTGCCACATTCTTCTCCCCCATCCCTCCAGTGTTAGCATCTTGCTTCTGTAGGGTTATAAAATCAGATTTTTTTGTGTGTGCTCTAACAAACAAGCTGTATCTCCTTGCAGGAACTCGTGATGATATTTTGCACCCTTTGTGATTAAAGGCACAGCTAAGATTGATTTCTAAATTCAGGCTTGATTTCATCACTCTTTCTGATAAAACAAACAAAAAAAATTGCAATTTTATTTACTCCGGTGGTAGAATCAACATCCAAACTGTGGGAATTTAGTCAAGTAAACTACATTTTAATAATGGAAACAAGGATACATATTTGCTACAGAAGACGGGTTTTGACTTTTAAGAGAAATTATTTCCTACTAAGAAGTGAGTGCCTCTGGCAGCTATTAACCAGAAAACCTCCACTCTCTTAAAAATCATCTGCAGTATTGTGTGCTTTATAATGCATTTTTAGAATAATAGAAAAATTTGGGTTGGAAGGGACCTTTAAAGGTCATTTATTCCAAACCTCCTGCAGGGAGCGGGAACATGTTCAACTAGACCAAATTACCCTAAACCTATTGAAGTGAATTAGGTGGCAGTGCTGAAGCCTTGTTAATCCTGTTTCCTGCTTTCCAAAAGGGGTGTGGAATTTTCATATGAGCTCATTTATAACTGTTGGAACTGGCTCATCTTCCTTAATTTTCCCTCTCAAATCTGAAGAAAACACACATGCTCAGTGTAATTTTCAAACCCAGATATGTGATTTTGGTGTCTAGTGCATTCAATGATAGAATTTTCTCAACTTCTTGCATGCTAATGAAATGACACCTGATATGAAAGTTCTCCTGTCTTCTACTGGTATGTCCCTGGTAGGCCAGCAGCTGCAAAAGTCAGCTTGACAGTAACCTCAAATGTGAAAAATACTGAAGAGATACACAAAATAGAGAGCACTATTGTCTTTCAGCCACTAAACTAGCAATAGATAGATTCTCACCGCATATAGTATGTACAAATCCTAAAGCTAAACCGGAGAATGGCAAGTTTCAACAGAAAAAACAGGGAACAGGAAGAAAATACAACAAATCCCATCAGAACTTTCCCACCAGTAGCATCTCAAGTCTGCTCCAATATTTTACTAGTCTGGTAAACATCAAAAAAGTCAAAAAATGTAATCCATTAATCTCTTTCAAAAACATGTCCATACTATAAGAACCATCTTCTCTATGGCCCTTTTGCCTCTGATCCCTTCTGGATGAGGGGAAATTCAATATTTTAATAAGCTCTGCTGGATACTTTTTAATCTCAGAAGAAGTCCGGGTTCTGTCCAACCTAAATATCTGAGCAAGTTTTACAAATAGCTGAGATAGTCCCACCACCTCCAGGACAAATTGTAGTGCATTGCTACATAACCTGATTGATCGTGTGCTCACTAACTCCTAACAGTGCCTGACTCTGCTCTGCCAACCAAGGTATAAGAGAAAGAATTTTTTTTAACGTGGAAAAATATTCAGTGACTCCAGAGTAAAGTGAGACCTCAGAAGCAGAAGCTGACATCCCTAGAAGAAACAAGGAATTTTTTTTTTATAAATGTCATAGTCCGTTAGATATTCAGAAAAGTCTGTCTTGTTTTAGTAGCTGATCACACAGTCTTAATAGATTACATATTTTAATTTTGACCGAGACAGCACTTTTTGCATTCTGCAGGAAGGCTGCATGACTTGAATGTATAATGGTTCCTCTGCCAATCGATCTTCTTAAGGCATTCAATAGAAGGCAGAAGGGATGAAATTACAGTTCAGATTGAGAATCTGTAATGGAGTAGTCACAGTCTGGGGAAGAAGCATGCTTGTCCGCTGGAAGCTCAGTGTCATCAGAAAAATCTTACTGCTTGGCTGCTTGTGAGTCTCAATGACAGCTGCATTTGTCAGAAGTCTGTTCAAAATGTGAACTTTAAAATGTCTTTGTGGTATACTCCCTGAATCAGAGCCACAGCATGAGATCTAGCAAGAACACATGCTCTTAATCATCTAAACCAGCCCAGAGAAGCTATGTGGCAGAGGAAACAGCAGGAGTTCCTAATATGCATCTAATACGCATCATGGACCAGCCTCTCACATCATTGCTGGTGCTCCCTAGGGCCATCTGCACACCACCACAGACAAGGGGGCCAAACCCAACTCTGACATAAACCCTGCTTGTTTTTGTAGTATTACCTCAGAAATGAGCTTGGCCCAAGGTGAACATTTATAGTTGACCTGTTGGAAGAGAATTATGGATGGGGAGGAAATACTGATGGAAATCTGAGGTTTGTGGGTCTGTTTTAGATTGTTAACTGTTCAGCAACGGCCTTCTGCACAGTTTCAAAATAAAAAGCACAGTCAAAGGCAAGCTCTTTACAGTTAGGAGTGTATTTTCTTTTCTCCTTTATGCCAGTTCAATTAATCAGATGCTTTCACAAGGGCTGGAACAAAACCAAGTCAGAGTGTTTCCATGACAAAAAACAATGAAATGTTACTTCTGGCCAGAAAGAGGAAAACCAACAGTTACCACATATAAAAAATGAAGAGAGTAAAGAAAATGGATGGAAAGAATTAATTCCAGGGTGTGGTTAACAAAGAGTCACAGGATGTCTGGGATGCAAACAGATAAAGATAAAAATAAAAATAAAAACATTTAGTCTGCCCAGAGCACCTGATCTAGGGATAAAATGATGCTGGATGGCAGAGTGGAGGTGTAGGACACTGCCATAAAGCCCATGGTTTTAATCTGTTCTTATCATTTGCTTCTGCCCTGTTAGCTCCATTTATTGTTAACAGTCAGCATTCCAGAGTTATGAGCAACAGAAAGCTGTTTTTATGTGGTTGGTCACCCTCATGACACAGATTTTCTGGGAATAAAACTGATCCCTGTTCAGATATAACTGCCAGCAAAGGAGAGAGCCTGGCTTGGACAGAGAAATAAGAATTTTGGTAATACTTATTGTTTCTTTATATTTAAATGAGAAGGCCATAGCATCTAATGAAGACTTGGAAGTGCAATAGATTGACTGTGTTCCTTCCTTTTCAGCTAAGAGCTGCACCTTTCTGTGGGAAAATATATTTTTAGTGCACAGAAATCTGATCCATGTTAAAAAGAAGATGTCAATATTTAACAAAGCAGGCATGGTCATTTTTCTCTATGTATGTATTTTCTCCATGTATGTATATACATAGAAACAATTTAAAAATATTTTTAATTCTTTCTTTGTGTCCAAAATGAACCTTTCCTTTCCATGAAACATTTCTAGAAAATATCTTTAAGAACAACTTAAAATTTTCTTCTGGATGTTTGTAAAATGGATGGAGTCTGGTGTGGAAGAGAGAAAGTGCAACAGTGTCATAAAAGAAACAAGGAAGACTAAAGGAGAAAGTGTAAAACATTAGAGCATGTAGAGGCCAGGGGGAGAACTTGAGCATTTCACACATAAAATTTTTATGTAACTATTATTGCACTATTGTTGGTGAAACATATGGCAGGACTGGCATACTGACATGAAAGGGACAGCTTGTTTAGGAGACATCGTCGAAAGAAAGGGAAGGGAGAAAGTTGTTGCATTTTACAAGAATAAATACACATCAGAAAAATGTATGAGAGAAATATTCAGAAAAATATATGAGAGAAATCTTCAAAAATACAGTATAAAAATGAAGTTAGCAGCAAAGGTGCAGAGATAGGAAGGATCTCTTAGAATTTTCTTATAATTTTCTGTCAGGTCAAAGGGGTGAAAGCGTTTGTAAGCAAAAGCTAAACACATCCAGGTGAGAAAGTCTTGTGATTACTGGGGAATTTTAATTATAGGACAGCTTCTCATTTCAGAGAGCAGAGAGAGTTAATGGGACAGGGAGGGACAGCAGGGTGCAGAGAGACTTCCTATTAAAACTGTAAAGTAATTTGACTTGAAAGAAAACAGGAAGCAGTAGAACTCACAAGAGATAAGGAAAAAAAGTGAAATCAGGAGAATAAATATGAGAAAAAGCAGGCTACAAAACCCAAAGAAATGTAAGACAGGAGACTTTTGAGAAGATATGTGAGAGTGTAAGGAGTTTGGAAACTTAGTGATCACTGAAACTAACTGACAAAAGCACATCAGGAACCTGCCGACACTTTTCAAACTTTTGTGTGTGTGGTTTTCAGCAAAGACATATATTATAAGGTAGAGCAGCTCCTGAAAACAGTTGGCCATGTTCTTTTTTTTCCCCCACTAAATCCAAGTCATCATTTCTTCTAGACAGACAATATCAATCATGCTGTGAATTTGTGATTTTATAACAAAAGCAAGAGAATGTGTATGTGGCAAGGTACATAAGGTTCTACCAAATGCTTGCAGTTTGGCAGGGGAAGCTGTTTGCTGCTACATAGAACCTTTGATCTTGCACTAAGACGTGAACAAATTTTCCCCAATCAGCAGATCAGAGATGCTGGGAACTGGGTTAGACATGTAACTTAGATGCATACCAGTTCTGAGGGCAGGAAGGCTGGGAAGTTCAAACAGCAAGGTGGGCATCTGTGCTGATGAACGAGTAAGGTTGGAAAGAAGCAAAGCACAGAAACTAAGTTTGAAATGGTAAAGAAAGAAAACCCCAAACCTAAGGTGAATAACCTGCTCAGGGGCACAGAGCAGCAAACTGAAGGGCACTCTTACACAATCTCTTTAAGGAACTGGCGCCCAGCATCCAACTTAGAGGTTTTAGGCCAGAAAAAAAGTTGTCAAGCACATGGTTGCCAGCCATCTGTACTCCTACTGGATCATGATAGCTCCTGGATGACCCTCTGCAGATGTAAGCATCATCTTTGCACCCTTCAAGAAATGATCAACCACAGCAGACTTAGATTTCATAGTTGTTCAATGCATTTTAGGCACATACAGCAATGAAGGTGCACCAAGAGAGACATCTTCAATACCCACACTAGCCAATACATATCATCTACCTACTGACAGCGATGTCAGGAATGTGACGTACAGTCATACTTTCCAATGCTATTGATGGAGAAGTCATGGAACAGCTTCCTTACACCTAGATCCTACAGAAGTTTCAAAGACAATAGGATACTCAAAGAACAGTGTCCATTTGGTCATGACTTTCATTTTGTTACTAAACTAGGTAAGCCTTTTTCAGAGCCAGAAAGCTGGAGTTATGCATATCTTTACTTGTACAAATGTTTAGCAAGCTATCTGATGACTATGACTTTGGGACCTTCTTTGGGATGTGGGTTAAGTCTTCCAGGAATATTGCAGATGAGTAAGCACTAAGGACCATAGTCTGCAGAAATCAAAGCTACAAATGTGAGAATATCTAGAAGTGTAACAAGAGCATTGTGGCTTCTGTGACAACATCTGTGGAATGCATCTCTAACAACAGCAGAAAAGGAAAATTGCAATAGAATTGTTAGTTCTGCTCCTGCAGTTCTTAGAATTATCTGCTGCAGACAGAAATGCATGTAACTTGTGTATTTTTGAGGAGTAAATCTAATGCTCTTACCTCCAAAACATCGTAGTTGCAGGTTGGGTGATATTCAACGTCGAACTCGTGAATGGTGAGTTGAATGCTGCTACCAGGTGCTGTGTGAATGTACCAGATGCATTCCCTATTGCTTGGATATCTGCTGGGATAGCCAGGGCTGTGAAATGAACCAGAAGGGCCAGAGAGTTCTCCTCCACAACCTGACAATACAGTAAAGCAAGCCATCAATGAGGGGCTCTGGAAAAACTCACGGACAAGTCTACAACAAGGACAGGGATTGGCACCCATTCTATGCATCAATGTGTATAATGGGCTTGAGGGTCTGCTCTGTCACAGGGAATGGAGGTCTAGCAGGAAAGAGAAACTCAGGGACCGCACGCTGGACTGGCTTGCACTGTCCGTAAACTTCACTTCCTCTTTTCCATGTTTCTCCGTGTTCCTCAGCATCCACTTTGACAGTTGAAGAAACTGGGACACAGAGCAAAGACATGTGACTTCTGCATTGGCCTCTAACTTTGATCAGTTCTAGAAAGCTGAATCAGATCCATCCTCAGCTGTTACTGACCTCAACTAATACACAAAATAATTTATCATGGGGGTGGTTTCCTATTGTTATAAAAATGCCATTTCCCACTGCTTTAGAAATCATAAAATCAAAGACAATGTGATTTCCCTCAACCCATTGAACATGATTACAAGCTGCCAAGTCACAGTGGATAAACTAGCTTTTTGACATTTGGTAGGTTAATACTCTTTTTATTGAATTCTAACTGTGCAATTGTAAGACATGCAATGTTTGAAAAGTTACATATTTTCTTTTCAGATAAGAAATTATCATCCTAACCTCCCTCCCCAGCCCTATGAGTGATTAAATACTTGCATATTATGAACTAGATTTAAAAAATAAAAAAAACCCCAAGGTGCAAAACCCTGGATCAAATGCAGCCCTGATTTGACAGCACAAAGCATATCAACACCTGAAACTGCAGTTTTATCATTGCTTTATAGAGATATGACAGCCGTTGTTCTTGCCTCTACTGTCGAGTTCCCAGGAAGATGGTCTCCTTGACCCAGTCAATAGATGCAGGTGTCAGCAGGACAGGAAGGCACAACAGCCCTTCTCAGTGTCAGCACAGATTTCTATCAGCTCCGTTCATGGTTAAATCTTACTTTTAGAGAAGCCAGTATGGTGGCTGTGTATCAGTTACATGCAGAAGCAAGGAAATTGTGTGTTCGATCTGATTTTATGTGTGTTGCTCTGCCTTACAAGCCCCGCAGTACTTCATTTAGGTATTAGCGAATCTTTTGCTTACATTGCTTTTACAGGATCACTCAAGCTGGGCAGAGTCCAGTGGCATGAGGTTTAACAAGTCTAAGTGCTGGGTCCTTCACTTGGGGCACAACAACCCTATGCAGTGCTACAGACTAGGAGATATCTGTCTAGAAAGCTGCCTTGAGGAGAAAGACCTGGGGGTGTTGGTTGACAGCCGACTGAACATGAGCCAGCAGTGTGCCCAGGTGGCCAAGAAGGCCAATGGCATCTTGGCTTGAATCAGAAACGGCGTGACCAGCAGGTCCAGGGAGGTTATTCTCCCTCTGTACTCGGCACTGGTGAGACCGCTCCTTGAATCCTGTGTTCAGTTCTGGGCCCCTCACCACAAGAAGGATGTTGAGGCTCTGGAGCGAGTCCAGAGAAGAGCAACAAAGCTGGTGAAGGGGCTGGAGAAGAGGCCTTATGAGGAGCGGCTGAGAGAGCTTGGGTTGTTTAGCCTGGAGAAGAGGAGGCTGAGGGGAGACCTCATTGCTCTCTATAACTACCTGAAAGGAGGTTGTAGAGAGGAGCGTGCTGGCCTCTTCTCCCAAGTTACAGGAGACAGGACAAGAGGGAATGGCCTCAAGCTCCGCCAGGGGAGATTTAGGCTGGACATTAGGAAAAAATTTTTCACAGAAAGGGTCATTGGGCACTGGAACAGGCTACCCAGGGAGGTGGTTGATTCACCTTCCCTGGAGGTGTTTAAGGCACGGGTGGACAAGGTGCTAAGGGGCATGGTTTAGTGATTGATAGGAATGGCTGAACTGGATGATCCGGTGGGTCACTTCCAACCTGGTTATTCTATGATTCTATGATTCTTAAGTAAAGCTCACATTCCATCAATCCCTTTGGCTTCATGTCCAGGGGGAAGGTTCTGTCACATAGCAAAAAAGCTCCAAAATACTTCATAAGACCATCTAACAAACCACAAGATCTATATTCCCAGAGGGAAACACCGTGGTATGTCAGAAATGATAAATAGCATCTGCATCAGAAATTTTAGTTATAGGAGATACTTTAAAACATAAAACAAATAAACTAATCCTCTGACCTGCTCAGCAAATCTATGTGTAAAAAATCCCTTAGCCTCTACTAAGTCTATGCATAATTTGCAACTTGAACAAGATATCTTTGGCCATTTCTCTGCTTAACACATTTTGTTTCTTCAGAAAGCTATACATCATGATCTTCAATTAAATGCAAATTCTTTGCTCAACATCTTCTGTGACAAACTTTTGGCTACTGAAGGGTGGCTGCTATGCCCCAGAAGGTTTTGCCATCATCTCTGCAACGGAGTCTGTAAGTTCCTCACTGAAAATGAGAGTTTGGCTTTGCCACAATTGTATCTAGAATTTCTAGGACAACAAATTACAAATCTGTGAGAGGGAAAAGCAGCTAGTCTTAAAGAAGCAAAGCAATAAGAAGCTATCTGAAACTAGACAGAACCATCTAAATGCAGATGTAAGGATGACTCCACCTGTGCCAGCAATGTAACACAGATGTCTGTCAGTCCATCACTCAGTATTCACTTGAAAGCCATATTTTAAACACATGAATTCCCATAATTGAACAACAGTTAGCTATAGCACAGTAAAGCCTTACGGAACTAAGGCTGATTTCACAGGTGAACTTTTACAGGCTTAGTTCTCCCTTCTGCCCCACTTTGCTGTACACGATGCTCCATAACACTGAGGTGGTTTGCCCTACAGCCTTAAAGGTACCAGATGTCTCAATCAAGAAGTAAAAGAAGCTTTTAAGTGTATGAAATCAATCCTGCTTTCACTCCTTCTGGAGAGAGAAACAGAAAGAGGTAGGGCACTTACTTCCCCACGGCCTGCCAGCACGACTGGGAAAATGCTAAGTCCCTGAAACTTCGATATCTGTGAACATTTCAGCAGAGATACAGCGAGGAAGAAAGCTTCAGTGTAACCCACTACCCTGGTTTTTTTACAGTGGTATTGGATGATGGCCTAATTTTCCTGAAAACAAACCTCATCGTTGGCTTTTACAAGTAGAGGAAAAAAGTTCCTCAGCAGAGGAGGACCCTTGCAGCTGGATTTTGACGGTGAGTTTCTCTCTTTTCCCGCAGCAGCAGGAATGACACTGTTGCTGAGGACAAACTTCAGGAGGGGAAAGCCGCTTTGCCAGCTTGGGAAACTTTTGAAAGATTTCTCAACAGACTTAATGGCCCTGTTCCGGAGGCGGTGGGAAGGAGACAGGGGAGTTTCAGCAGGCAAGAACAAAGCAAATTGCTATTTATCTCAGCCTGAAGAAAGCTGGGAACATTTTAAAACTAAACAGGCAGCTATGACTCATCTTCTCCTACTAAGTTTCCTGATAGCCACAAAGATATTTTTTTATTTAAACCCAAAATGGCTCAAATGAGTGGAAATCTTGTGTGCTGTGCTGAGACACAGACCTTTCCTCTGAGCAACTCTTGCAGGTAGCATTCAGATTGCGCCTGCTCCCTCTCCAGAGGGGTTTATATTTTCTCTGAGCTCAAACGATATTCTCTGGATGAGGTATATGAAGAACATGAATAGAAACATCAATCACTTGTTAATGTGCCATTTCTTTTCTTCCAACTACAAATGTTCCCAGAAAAGGCATTTTGTTAAAAGAGAAGTGATTCTTTTTAAATGTTCCAGTAAAAGGGAAGCATAATTTAGATCTCTGTGATTCTTTTCTTACAAAGAATGTGCTGGACTCGTGTTGCCAATCAATTATTATTTGTTTGCAAACAGATCAGAAATTACTTGAGTTTATGCCTAAGAATTCACTGAATAATAGCTGAAAGAAAAGACTCACTGATCTTTGCAAATATTCACACCTGAACTATTTTGGCTGACCCGTGTATGCAAGCAGAAACCTCCATGTCAGAGCAGAAACATAATCTTTGAGCTCTCTGGCCAGCTGAGAGAAAATATACATATTATGTTTCTGCTTTTATATGGAGGAAGTAAGAATCAGCTCTGCTATGCTTTTTTTGAAAATGTAGATGCTACATTATTTAAAAAAGAATTTACAGAAAAACTTAAGAGATTAAAAAGATGTTCCTGCCTTTAAATTCACTTGCTACATCTATGGAACATCAAAATGAGAGAAAAACTCAATTAATGACAGAAAACTTTTTGAAACGCTTGTCCAGGAAAAATGAATAATGAGAAGCAAAATTTTAATCACTGACTTTTCAACTTATATTTCAGATCCTGGGACATTATGAATCCTTACTATTCCCAAAATTTTTGTCTTCACTATTTTAAAAGGGTGAATCTAGAATTTGATCTCTGATTTAGTCAGTGTCTTCCTCAATTTCATTAGCCACAAAATTCTTGCAGCATTATCCCTTTTGGGAATGGATCACAGATAAAAGCCAGCAAGGGAAACTAAACTGGAAATATTTTTCATGCTATTTGTTCATTTCCTATGAAGACAGATTCCTTGTCTTAAGATGCTTATATTAGGCTTTGAAATCTGCCCTGGCGGATACTTAAAATGATCAGAAAAGATACCAAACAAATTACATTTATATGAATGGTGTTCAGGCTGAATACGTAGATGCAGATACATATTTATTTACATGCATATATGAATATATGTGAGTATATGTATGGATTTTGCATTTAAAAGGAAAACTTCAGGAGAAATGCCAGCCTTGGGTTTTTTTGAAGCATGCATTTGTACGTACATATACTTTTCCTATTTTTTGAGCAAGCTAAGAAATACATTTTGATATAATCTGGAATGTAACCTCCATACAAAAGTAGTCTGCCTACTTCTTTTAAAATGCTGAAATAGGAAAAGTTTAAATGATGATGTTATCATCTCAGATAATTAAACTCCTTCCATCTCTGGTATCACCACTGAATGAATGCAAACCTTCTCCCAGTGTTTACATTTGTCTACAAACATTGAATTGGAGTTTGCTTCTATTCAAATAAGTGGAATTTGTGTAGTTTACGGTGACAATATGGAAAAAAAATATAGTCTTTAGGGTAAATAAACATGCAGAAACAGACCCTATAAATTGCTGAATGACTTCAACTTACACTTATATAACATTGAATAATCTGAAACACTTCTGTTCCAAGTGAAACACCTTTAAAAGTCTTTCTCAGCACAGACATACGAGTTCTTGCAGTATGTGGACAGATATAACAACAGCTGCATGGTGGAAAAGTTTTATGCAGCTGAACTGCATATGCCATATGATCAGTTTGTGCCAACCTCCTTGCAGTCATTTTGGAAACTTCAGCCCTGCAGTTTAAACTGAGTAAAAAAAGGGAGGGGAGATACTCTTTCAGTAGTGTAAAGGTCCTGGAATTCCCTTGAAAAATCCTTAAAACAACTACCTAACCTGCTGTTAGTTGCTAGGAAATCAGAAAACAAATAGAAAGCTCAGGAAACATGTATTTGGTGCTTTCCTCTGGCTAAAATCTAAGTAGTCACTGAAGATTGTGCAAGGAATGATTTACAGATCCTTCCATATTACTGCCTGTCTGGTTAGCAGATGGTGTTCATTAACCAAAGAAGAATCCCTATTCTCATAAATAATTATAGCTGAATAGAGAAGTAGTAGTCTGTGGAAACTTCTATTAACTACATGCTAGAAAAGATCCCTTCCATAAAGTTTAAAGTGAACTGGCATTGTTCCTTTAAAATTAGAGTTAGGGAAATGATGAGATTCAGAGTTTTTCCATTTGCTGTGCTCAGGGTGAAATATCTCAGTAAACACTAGCTGACTAGCTGCAAGGAGAGTGCCGTATGAACAGTTGCCTGTACTACACTAATACTTGCATGAAAAATAACTTGGATTTGATTCAGAATTCTTTTGTTCTGTTGAATAGCTTTAGTACATAGAATATTATCCAAAGGAGGAAGTAGGATATTTTTTGTGATGAGAGTTTATGCGAGAGAATAAAAATTCAAGTGATAAATAGGGGGTATTTTTCTTTCTAATTTGTTAATTTCTTCTGTAACTTCATTTTCTGAATACTGCTATTTTCTTCAACAAGTTCCAGTCTGAAATCAGTAAGATGGATAATGAATGAAGATAGACTAACAGGACCCAAAGACATAAAGGTAAGTTAAGGTTTTTAAAAAGGAGCTGAATCCTCCAAGATACTGAATGGCTACAGTTCCCATATCAGCTGTCAGTTTTCAGTGTTAAAAAAGCACCACTTTATAGCTCTCACACATTGATTGAACTGTTCAGCAGCAAGTGTTTTAAGAAAATTTTGGCCCTTATATGTTACTTTGGGGTGTAGGGGGAGGTCCAGCTTGCTGGAGAACCAGAAATTAATTCATTCTTAGCTGTCATAGAGAACATGTCTATGTTTTTAATAGCCAAACTACAATACAAAAAGCCAGCTCTGAACATGGTAGCACCCACAACTCAAAACAACTGCTCAGGACTTCAAAAGATCAGACCCTGTGCATCCTTAGACTTAATGTGAGAGGAAAGACATTGAAAAGGACTACTCATTTTTGAAAACTGAACAAATGGCAATTTGTCAAAGGCTGCATAAGAAATCAACAGCAGAGCTATGACTCAGGCTTAAGAAATCTGTGTCTCAGCTTCCTCATTGACCTGCAATGCAATATTCTCTCCAGCAATTCTAACAGATGCCTGGCAAATGTCTGCAGTGAATAGTTTCTGCATCCTAATCTAATCTCTGTTTCAGTTACGCTTCCCCGAAGAACTAACAAACTAGCTCACATTTTACTTGGCAAATACACTGAAAACCCCAGTCTTTAGCTGTTGCATGACTTCTAATGATTTTCATCATCTGAAATTACAGGCCCAAACCAATGAAAACTTCTCTTCTCATGAAGCAAGTGGCTTTCTCCACATCCTGTCCATCAACTATTCCTTAGGGAAATCCATCAGAAAGAAGATGGTAGTGAAGGAAAAGAGCAATACAGTGTCTTTGGGCTACATAATTCTTTTCTGTAGTGTCCTTTGCTTCTTTTTAAAAGCGGGAATTAACGTGTCTCAGAAAACAGAATAGTGGGCATAAATTTTGACTATGCTAAGAAGAGCCAATTGAATTACAAGCTTTAGTGACAATCAAGCAGCCAAATGAGTAAACTTCCAACGAAACACTGATGTATATATAAAGCAGTCAGCTCCTACATGCACATTGCTTATCAAGGTCAGTGACGGGTCTAGGAAATATGTGTCTTCTCAGATAGTGACAGTTGTCACTGGTGTAATTTTGCACTGAGAGACCTCTGCCCTTTTGGCCTCATGACTTTTTTTTTTAAGGAAAGCAATTCAATTGGTATGTCATCTTTGCAACATCCAGGCTGTTACTGTTTGTTCTTTTTCAAAGGGCCAATATATGCCCCAAAGTACATTTGCTTATATCACGCTTCCTAATAACCAGCAGAAGTAGAATGAGAACCTTGCAGATTCAAGCTTTCCTCTGGTGTTTTCTTCTGCAGAAGAAAACATTAGTGATTTAGCCAAATGAATTCTAAATTCAGCCTCATCCATGAAAGCCCTTTAGATGAACAGTGTTATTTCAGAACCACAAACACTTTCAAGTTTCTTTTCACTGCAGCTTTGCATCCAAGTTAAAATTATATAGGACACTCTGAAACATAAATAACAGCATTCTCCTAGGATCAGTTACCAATTTTGTTTTTAGGAAAGCCTAAAGAATGTGTTTCCTTCAGCAACTGAAAAGAGGTGGTTTAGCAACTGGAAAGATCAGATGCAAATGTTTCAAATCAAAACACTTCAAATTTGTGTCACGTGTGGCAGCAGGAGCTCCCCACATCAGTTATCAATGAGGTAAGTCACTTATTATGACGCCTCATTACTGCAAGTAAAGGTACCAGAAAGAGTGTCTGAAGTGAACTGTATCAGGCACATGGTGGCGAATGTAATTGCTGCTCTCTTTTATCACCAAAGCATGTGACTGGCCTTGATATATATCTCATAGATGCTTCACAACTGCCAGTTAAGGAGCACACAGACAGCCTGAGAAATACTTCACACCAGCTTGAACTCTAGAGCACACGTTTGTCACTTGAGCAGAAGCAAAAGCTCCTCACTCAGCAGTATATATGGCCTTGTTATTTTCTTGCCAGGTGAGATGTTACCAGATCCAGGTTTTGACTGCCCTCAAGGAAGAGGGAACCTGAATGCTTCACTCTGAAATACTCAACTCAAAGGTCTTGATGAGTTCCCCAAGTTGAGGAGACTTTCTCCAGTGAGCTTTTTATGTGTATTTGAAAGATTTTCAGGAGGGAAAAGCAAATATAGCACCCCAGTGAGTAAGGTGAATACTGACATTTATTCATGACAACAATTGAGGAAGAGAGGAAACACCTGCAATGAACAAAAAGATGACAGCTGTGGTCAGCTCTGGAGGAACTTGCATTCATATTACAAGCTGTCAGGAGTCACAGCTGTGACATTCAGTACCAGCAATTACATTAGCCGGGAGCTAGCCCTATCTGAACCCACAAATCCTTCCCTGCTGATTAGACACAGCCCCACATTAGCAGTCTGGACCCTGTGCAGTGTTAGGCTGCAATTTAACATCCAGGAATTGACAGAGGGGCATTGCTGTCTGACAGAGAAGTGAATTTGTCAGTGCGGAAAAAGAGGGGCGGGGGGTGGGTGAGGGCTGGAGAGTCCGGGAAATGTTTGGAGGGGGACATGAAGGGGAAGCTCAAGAGTGCTTACCATGCAGGCAGATTCTGGAAAGCTTTGAGAGCTTTAGAAAAGCAAGCTAACCCAGCACCATGGCTACTGTATGGAGCTGATGTCATCTGGCTGTGCATAAAAGGCTCCACTTCTTCGTCTTTTGTGGACTCCCAGAATGACATCACCTCAGAACACAAGAAAGTACCTTTGTGCAGCAGTGCTTCCCCTGCTAGCTCTTGCCACACATCTCAGTCCTCCCACATATGTCCCTTCTTTGCTCAGAAATGCTCCTTGACCTCCAATGAATGCAAAACACCACTGTCTAGTCAATGAGAGTCTTTTAGGAGCCGGCAAGCGGCAGCAGGCTGCGGTAGTGCTGAGGAGCTCCTATTTGAACAATATATAGCATGCCATACACCTCAGCAACCCACAGTGGGGCCTCTGCAGCCAATTTCAGCTGCTTTAAAATGCTGTCAAAGATGAATGGTGTTAACTGATTAGACAGACAGGGCAATTGCGGCAATTTAATTATTTTCAAGGTTGGATCCTCTTTGATTGGATGCACAATGGCACACAATCTTGTTACAGTCCAGCACTGCTGTTAAATAAGCAAAGTGAAAATGTTACGTTTGTAGCCTCACTTATCAAGAAACTGCAAACATAGTTAGCAGTTGTACAGTCGTTAACAGATTTGATTATAATTGATGTGCATTCTTGCCTATTTAATAAGGTCCGTGACGGTCCTTGTGACACGCAAGAACAAGAGAAAAAGTACCCAAAGCACCTCCTGGCCAATTTCTTCGGCCAGGAGGGGAGGGGATAGCTGGAAGTGAACACACTACCCAAGAAAACAAGCACCACTAAATAAAACTAGAGAGAAGCCGGCTCAGAAAACACAGGTATATAGGAATGGAACAAACTGAGGGCTGAGTGTTTCCCAATTTAGAAAGTCAAAGTCATCCATGTAACAGCATGTAATTCTTGGTCAGTACAGAAATCCTGCAGATGCACCTTATCCCTGTGCCTACTCCAGAAAATGAAAGCATATTTCACTAACTGCTCTCAAACTCTGATCAGATTATCTTCGAAAGTGTGCTTGTGCAGAAACATCCGTTGGGAACGTATTTAAGGAATTATGAGGAAATGCAGTGTTCTTAGAGATCCAGTAGATTATTTCTACTTAGCTGACATAGGGTGGCATAAGCTGCGATTCCGTTATGCATACAGGGAAGAAGTAAACGTACCTTCCCAGATGAAACCTGGCTAACTTACCATTAACATGCCACAGCATCTGGAACCCACTTCTAGCGTTCAGACCATCAGAATAAAACACGACATGAAGGCTGGTCCCTGTAGTGCTCCCTGCCAGTGGAAGAGACTGTCCACAGAAAGTGCCTATCAGGTTGGATCGTGCATCAGGTCCATCATACAGCTGAAAAGAAATAAAAAATAGCCCAGTGAGGGAAAGCAGCTCCCCAGTTCTTATTTTTTTGTGGAGAATATCAAAGTAGAGACAGTGAGACTTCTTACACTGGCCACCTTTGCACAGCAAAGTGAGCTATGGGGAGCATGGAAAGATTTGGGTGAATGATGAGCAAATATAAGTGCAATATGTCTTTAAACTTGGCTGCATGCTGTGTACAGCAGGAAGGTGTTGCTGTTTCTGTTTTGGTGTGTATTGGGGGTTGCTGAGGAAGAAGATAAAGGGCAAATGGCAACGAACTGAAATAGAAAGAAAAAGGGGATGTCACGGGTCTGTTTTGACCATGCATCTAACATGCTCAGTGCTTCAATACGCCTCAGTGACAACTCTGTTTACACCTTTATTTCTTTAAGACTGTACTCAGATGACTTCAGGACTGATTGAGCTTGTGACAGAGAAAACCAAGCAGTCAGCATCATCAGGGCCTCCCAGAGTAGTGAGGACAAACTGAAAATCAAAAGCAAAGTAAATCCTCAAAAACCACATGGCAAACTTCACAAGTTTATTGTTTCATGATTTTATGCTAGTGTCCTGCTTTGAGGGGAAGTGGACTGAGCCATGCTTTCTTTGAATATTTTTTTTAGGTACAAGAATTTTGTACTTAAAAACACTTTATGTTTGATGGCATTTTGACAGTCAATGTGCTGACAGATGTAGCCAGTCTAAAGAACTTCCTGTTCCTCAAACACAGGTAAGAAACCTTCCATTCCATTCTTAAAACATCAGCACTCCAAAACAAACAAACAAACAAAAACCCAAACAAACAGCTCAACAAGAACAAATAAAATGCTAAGTACTCCTGTATTTAAATCTTGACATCCAAAGTTAGTCGTATAATCACATCTAAATGGAAACACTTAATATGTATTTTGATGGGGTGAAGGATGCTTAGAGCTTTTAAGCTCCTTTACATTAGTTTTCTCCAAACATGTCTAAGGGGGTCTTTCAGATTCTAGTTTTGTGTCTTTTCCAGTAAATCCACTGAATACGCATCTAAATACTTTACCAAATATCCCAATGGTCAGTGTAATTTTTCAGGGATGAGGAGTATAATTTTTGCAAAGCTGGTAAAAATTTTAGCTAAACTGCCTTTGACTTATGATATTGGAATGCCACTTGTCAAGATGGGAGTTGCTTTATTATTTCTCCTTTTGTTACTATGATTCTTACAGCTTAGAAAAGCAGCAACCCTGGGTGCATTTTTATCACTTCACCACAGTTCATCTTCTCTTCTGACTCACAGAGCACATCCTCCTAACATAACCTAGGAAATCACTGGCACAGAAACCCTGTCTGAACATTCTCATTGTGAATTTTTGGCATGATTCCTTTCAGAATTTCAACAAAAACTTTTGTCTGTTCTGAAGCCATCAGTGTAAAGTTCTCCCCATGCAAAGAATCAAATCTGTGATCTCTAGAAAAACAGCCACTGTTTGTTTATTTTTGCTCTCCATTCAAATCTCTTTTCCAAATACCTCTGATTGCACTGAGAATTCTCCTACACTCCAGACCTGTGGTATGGAAGTATGATATTGCAGTAAATATTGATTAACCATGCTAGCTACTAGATTTTGCACACATTTTCTAGCAGACTCACACATGTGAAAGAGTAATTAAGCCCTCAGCTTTTCTGTTCAAAATATTGGTTTTGCAGAACCTTCAGAAATCGTGTGGGTGATTAGGGGCAAATTGCAGGAATAATGCTAAGGTATTATTCCATGGCCTATTTTATGGCTAGTGACCATGACCATTTTGTTACTTCTGATGCAATGAAAGGCGTAGAGCATGAAAGAATATGGAACTACCACTCCATTTGGTATGATTTCTCTAGGTGAGATCA
The DNA here is from genome assembly GCF_032191515.1 of Phaenicophaeus curvirostris. Classification (NCBI taxonomy): domain Eukaryota; kingdom Metazoa; phylum Chordata; class Aves; order Cuculiformes; family Cuculidae; genus Phaenicophaeus; species Phaenicophaeus curvirostris. Next base: position 22,149,030 of record NC_091397.1, on the reverse strand, counting down.
GAAAAACTTGAGAAAGTTTGTAATTGCAGACCCATTGTTGGTAGTTTTTCCAAATCCTTGATTAGATGTGGTCAATAGTAGATACAAAGTTGTCACAAAGATTAGATGACAAGAATTTGAAGATCCATTTGTATTCTTTCCACATGCAAAGCTTGAAGGACTGCCTGACAGAAAGATGAGTTGTCCCATGCCCAGCATTACAGTTTTGATCTTCCTCCAAGCCAAGAACTTCACACATACTGCTTAAGTTCAGCAAAATGAATTAGTCAGATCCAATTAGATTTTTTAATAGTACTACTTCCTTCAGCAGATTTGTGGTATATACTACTCATATTTCTGTGGCTTCAAGCCATGGAAACCTTACACCAGAAAAGTATCAATGGGGAAGAATGAATCAATGTGGAGATTTTGAATATACTCTGAATAGAAGCAAAAACTGTCTTAAGATACATATTCAACTATCAGCTGTTAGCTTTAGCGATTACAAGTAAAAAATCTGTCTAAAGAACTATGGACTAATCATACCCAGAAACTTTCAAATGCAAACAAAAAAAAAAAATCAACCTTCATAAGTCTCCTGGAACTTTGATTCATCAAGGGAGTGTTATTTTTATCTAAGACAGAGAATGTCACATTTCTGTGTAATTTCCCCTGAAAACAGTCCATCAGTTTTTTGAGACACAAAGGACGGTTACTATGGCAACCCCTTCATGCTGCGCTGCCCCGTGGGACGGGGTTCAGAGGGGAGTTTCGCAGGAAATTCGGGTGTCTGGCCAGCTGTAACTCATTGAGGGAGGCAGAAATGCGACTCCTAGAATTTCGAGCTGTCTTTCACTTCTAAATGAAGGGAACAGCTGTGTGTTTTCACAAGACATTTTGAACTTCTCAAACCACATTTTGCTCTTACACAAATACAGGCAAGAGAAACTAAGCTGAATACAGACCTCATGAGCCATGATTTCTGATCTCTGAGATAGTGTTTCTTCCTTAAGGGTCTGCTTTGTCAGCTGTGCTATCCTAAACTGCTGCAAATCAAGCAAAGGTTCTTCCCCAGGCTATCCTAAGAAAAGTACTCTTCTAATCTGTGGGAGACAATTTAATTTGGGGGCAGTTTATTAGCTAGGCTGGTACCATACTTACTCTAGGAACTGGGGATTGAGCTTTGCTCCCTTTCTGTGCAGGCATTTGTTTTGTGAGTTATTCTTTGTTCAGACCTCCTAGGCTCCACCAGAAAATCCAAGGGCTTAGTAATGAGTTTGGTAGACAATCTAACAGGCAAAATATGCAAACAGCTGTAGCACATGTTCAGATTCTTAGCTACCCCTCTTTACATAAAGCAATTGCCCAGCAGCACCTGGAGTGCTCGGTGTCATCAGCCTGCATCCAGGCACCAGGGCCAGGCAGGGATGCAGTGCATTCAGACAAATTGTAATGTTAGGCATGGGCTCAGTAACTGTTAAGAGAAACTCCTCATCAGGCTGTCTAGGAGCAAGCATATAGGCTGGCACAGAAGTAGAGAGGGGAGGTACCAGCTCTCTACAGGGAAGAATCAGTCTGTGGGACTGCCCTACAGCAAAGTAGCAGCTGAAAACTATCTGCTGTACTTTGCAGTGGGGCTGAGATAGCAGGGCTATCCAAGGCTGCAGGAAATGTTTGGCTTGGGTAGCTCACCTAGAGGAGACGCTGTGGTCACTACTATTACATTTTGCCTTTTCTGGCTTTTCAGCCTCAAAATCTGTTGCTGACACCAGTAAGGATGCCCTGGAGGCCACAGCTGTTCACCTGTCTTTGAAAGAGCAAAGAGAAGTGGCATGACCTGTGCCACAGAGAAGCTCATTGCCAGAACAGGAGCAAGGGCTCAAGGACTGAGACAACTGGAAAATGGCGTTTCTGCTGCATGGCAAGAAAAAAAGATCTCAAACAAATGGGATGAAAGAAACTTTGAACTTGTTCCATTTGGACTACTTGAAGCAGGGACATTTTTCTAGCTGAGCACTTTATCAAGCTTATTCCTTCTTGCAAAGTGAAACTGTCAGAATCCTTCTAGACAGGCTGTGGGACTCCATCTGTTTGGTTTTCCTGCAGAAAACTGATGGGGTTTTAGGACAAAATTACAATTTTCTCTTGGAGGACTTTATTCCAGTGAAAAGGCTCTTTCCATTTCATATGAAGGGAAAATACATCCTATGAATACTGACAGTTCTCCTTTTATGGTACTGTAAATAATTCTATTATCAGATGTCATTATTCATAATATAATTATGAGTAATTATATCAATAATTGTTTTGATTTGAGTCTTGAAATGAATTGTCAGCAGTCTGAAAATCTCTTTACAGTGACCAGCAGAAACAGCCCTGGGCAGAACTCAGAAAAGGAGGTTGTGCCTTGGATTAGACCAGCATAACTGCATGTGCCACACCCATTGCTGGAGTGTCTAGGGCATCCTCAAAGAGCTATTCTGACACACACAAGTATCCCTTTCCTCTTTGAAGCGGAAAGCCTGATATGGGATCATTTTGATTGATCTGAACACTAGAGGCAGCAACCACAGGAACCTGAGCAGCTCTTCCTAAATGCATTTTTTTGGAAAGGATATTTTGATTGCAACAAATGTGTTACCAGAAAAAAAAAAAGAAACAAAAACCACGCAACATAATCATCATCCAACTAACAGAATGGACTCCAAAGTGAGATGACCATTAACTGTTAAAGCAAGGATTAACATAAATAAAAATAATCCATTTCCAAGCAACACATTTCCTTCTAGAAGCACTAGAGTTAAGAACCTGTAGGTCTGTCAGCCAGAGAAAAAAAGCCAAACAAACTAAAGTTCCAGGATGTGGCACATTGCACACTCTTAGAACCACAGCGACATAGTTTTCATAGAAACAAAGGCAGCTTAAGACTTGGAGCGACTCATTGTGTGGAGCCTTGTTATTTCTGAACAAACAGGAGAACAAAATAAGGTTATGTTTGTACTTGCATGGTGAGAAGCGTTGGCAATTGCCGCTCGAAGAAAAGCCCTCATTAAGAACTCATACTAGTGTTTTAATATGACTGCTTAAATATGTTTCTGCCCTAGAAGACCTTTAATAAATAACTCCTTCCTCTGAACACTGTAGGCAACTTTCTTGTCGCTACACAATGACACACTTTCACTAATTAACCATTTTATGCCATAGCACAATGGAATTTGACACAGCGCATCATTAGACATATAGGCACACTGGTCAATCTCACTGGGATTTATCTGACATATGGATATGTATAAATGTCCAAAATTTCAATAGTTGGAGTTGTATCTGAGCCTATGTTTTGTCTCGTAACCTCAACCTGAAATACTCAGAGCCCTCTGATAGTTTCAAGCAAAGTCAAATTCCACATTGGACAGCAGTGATATTTTTTTTTAAATACTTTTTCATCCCTTACATTACCACATTGTCAAAGAAAACAAGGATTTCTAGCTACAGGCAAATCTGCTCATTCTTGTCTTTCTAGAAAAGCTTTATTTCTGCAAATGATATAAAAAGAGTAATTTTTATAGCAGGGCTCTGGATTTATTATAAGAATGTAAGAAATGCAGAGTGTATCTCTGGATGAAACTTTAAAACTGTTTTAGATACTGGAGTAGGAAATAGCTGCTGTTTAAGAAAGGAACACCCAGGAGATATGCATCCAGTTGGTCAACCACAAGAGCTGCACTCAAAAGCTTATTTGTTCACCATATTTCAAATCCTCAAGCCTGTAGTAGGAGAGCACCTCCACCTGATTACCATGTTGTCTGGAATCTACTCATGGTGGAGGAAGTAGGACTGTTTCAGAGCTTGGAACAATAATATTTCCAAAGCTATTCTTCATCAGAAAGCTGCTACTATGGGAAAAGCTCCTTACAAAGAGAAGGGGCTATGCCTAGGGATGCAGCAGCTGGGGGAGATGGAGAAGTTTTGTCTGCTCTGAAAAGCCCAGGGTGAGTCTGAGCAGTTTGCAGCAGTGCTGATGCACGCAGAGGCCTGAGTGCTGCTCCTCATGTACTTACTCAGCGCAGACAAACCGAACTGTCAATGCAAGCAATGTCCCAATGACACCATCAGAGGTCAGAAAGGGCAAGATCCTCTCTGGGAGTCCCCCCCATTTGAGAAAATTTGCATCATGCATAACTATGGCAACTGAGGAGAGCTGTATCTTGGTCTCAGCAAATGAAGATGGGAGAAAAGGGCTTAGGCTTTCCTCTTAGGCTTTCAGGAAAGCAAAACCACCTGTTAATGGGAACAGTGGGGAGGGGAGACCTTCCTCAAAGTCTGGTGTGGTTTTCTCTGAGTCATCTGTGTGCTTCCCTTTGATGAGGGGAAGCTTTGAACAATTCAGATGGGGTTTCTCAAGGCACCATGTCATTTCATATTGTGATGTCTGTGCTGAATGGGATAAGCCATCTCATTGCACAGTCTCACAGATGCTGGCAAGGCTTTCCAGCAAAAAATGGAATACAGAAGAACAGAGGAGAGAAGAATCCAGCTGCAAATAGATGAGTCCCAAATGCTCTTTCCCCTAGGAGGGGCATGCACACTACCATCATATGGTATTATTTTACAGTTACTTCATTGTTCAGTGCTTTTTCCTGAACATACAGGCAAAGTCACATTGCTCTGAGCTGGCAGGGTGTGGAAAACACAGAGTCCGTGAAGGTCTGACTCATTTTGTGAGTCCAAGAGCACAGTCTGTGCTGGCTTCACTCGTGCTTCTTGTCATCTGAGGTTTCTGTAGGCGCCATGCAACCCTTATATCATTGACAAATTTAGCCATCTTGAGGGGTGGGGAGTTTTGTGTGCCAAAGTGTACTTTGATTCTGGCAATGTAGGCAATTAGGAAAACAAAAATCTGAGCCCTGAGCAAGTTTTGTCTAAGGTGGGCAGATTTCTGCCCCAACACTCTCCTTCCAAGTGTCCAGATCTTTCATTAAAAATCAGTGCAAGGGCTATGATTTCCTTGTGTACCGATGCTAAGGCCTGCCACAGAAAGCCAAGGAGAATTGTCACTTTTATCCTTACAGTCTTACACTGAAGGACTTCTTGTGGAGGCCCATAAACTCTTGAAGGAATTCAGGGATGAGCTGGCTTGCTGCCAGCTCGAATGGTAATATGTTAATGGATACCAACTGCAGTGTAGCCAGCAGGCTGTAATTTGATGTCTGTGTGCAAAACCTGGATGCGTATATTTAATATATCATCTGCTTCCTTGAGGTGATGTAATATCGGTGACATTTTGTAAATCAATGCACAGCCATAGGCAAAGCTATTCTCTGTGCTTGGAGAATTCCTGCAGCACTTTATAAAGACACACTCATAAATTAAATGTAATAATGGTAATCTCTTAATATGGTTTAAGCATATTTACTAAGTACAACTATAAAAGGGAGTAAAACTAGAAACAGGCAAAGGTTTTTTCAGTTTTTCTGAAAAGCTAATAAGAAAAGAGGATGACCAGCTGAGTGCAAGCAACAATTATCTAATGCAGTATTCCCAGGTGGAGAAAAAGGATATTATGGCATGGAATGCTACTGTGGTTTAAAAAAAGGGAAAAGAAAAGAACGTATCCTGTTACCAGCAGATGGAAATGAAACAGTTCTCAGAAGCAGATGCCATATTAATTAATGTACTCATTTGATATTATTCCACATGTAAGGGTACAATGGTATTTTAACCACTCTGAGCCTAACTGCTGAAAGAGTCAGAACTGCTTAAACACACTGGCTTTGCCAGCAAGCAAGGAAGAGCTTTATTCCAAAGAGGAACTCTGTCCCGCCCTGCAGCAGAAGGAAGGTTACTGTTGTTATCAGGCAGTTGTTTGCCCCCATAAGATGTACTTTTGCATTAACCCAATGATAACTCCATCCCTGCTGCTAGACTAATGTGCTGCACAGACAGAAGAGGTGAGACCCAAACAGAGGATTCTGAAACTTGTCTTGTCACATAACACAGTTTTAACATCTGCTTATCAGGCTGGTAGTACCTTGCAAAAGGCTGGGCAAGGTCTTCCCTGTACTTACTAAAAGCAGATGCTAAACAGACTGGACTTCAAGGGACAGTTGTACTTTCTGAGCAGAAGAATATTGAGAAAGATTAGTGGGTTTAACGTTATTTCTCTCAGCTAAGAAAGGAATAAATTTCAGTCCTCCTGCAAGACTCTGATCTTCCAGGAAACAGCATGACATTCTCCGTATAAAATTGTTTCACCTCTGTGGAGGTTATGTTCTGTCATTATAAATAAGAAGGTAATTAATCATTAAAGATGGGCAGTTAAATATATGCTTGTTCAGCTAAAAACCTAGAGAATGTAGAGGAAGAAATGACATTTCTATGTCATTGTCTGCAATATCTCATTGGCTACAGCCTGATGGCTCCTCTAGAAAGACTAATGTTAGGTTATTAGGCCAATCCACAGCACGTAATATAATTTAAAGACCATCCAATCTAATTACAGCTAATGCAGCATCGCTAGGAAACAGTCTGTTATTTGGTATGCCTTTATATCATACCAGAGGGAGCTCCAATGGGCTTCATGGCATCACCACGTCAGGAGCTGCCAGTGGCTGTGCTGTGAAGGGGGAGGTCAAGGCTATTCCAGGATGCCAGCTGGAAGGTGTGAAAAGGGACTCCTGCACTAAATGCCAGCTGGTCAAACCAGCCCAAGCAGAGCACTGCCATCTTTGTGCAAGGTGTGTAAGGAGGGTGGACCACCACTGTGTCTGGTAGGTTTTGCACTGGTGACTCTGCACATGTTCTGTCTCTCTCTTTTTCTCTTCTTTTTTTTTTAAGTTAGTTTCTCGTTTTACAATCCTTGTGAAACAAGGTTGCTTTTGTTAAGTGCAAGACCTGGTACTGCTCTATAAGAATTGTATTCCACTCACAATGATCAAAATTGTTTGTTGTTAAGTGGAATGACCTAATACCTGATAACTTCTACAGCATACTTCAGAATTACTTCTGGTTCTCTACTGTTTTTCATCTGAGTTTGGTTGGTTGGTTGGTTTCTTGGGGTTGTATTTTGTTTTAAGACTTGGTCTGTGAAACACTAGCAATCCTGCAGTTAGCTTGCATTACTGCTGTCCTGGGACAGAGGAACCCAAAGCTGCCTGTATTCATGCAGTACTGGAACCAAGGAACATTAGGTATAGATGCGTCCCAGCAAATGATACTACACTTGCTAAAGTTTGAGGCAAATGGTACACCACCATTACCCTACTGATCTATTGCCTCGTGCCTTCCTATAAAAAAACATAAAGCTTCTTTGATGTGTTTCAAAGATCTTCAAAGTTAGGTTGGATGGAGCTCTAAGCAATCCAATCTAGATCAAGATGTCCCTGCTCAGTGCAGGGGGAATGGACTAGATGATCTTCATTGTCCCTTCCAAGCCAAACCATTCTAAGATTCTATGATGGTCACTTCTTATCACAAGCAATTAATCTCATGTTCCTGAAACTTTGCTGTAAAAGTCCTTTCCAAACTGTCACACATCCTGCAATGAGCCAACATCCCGTGACAGGCCATGAAACACTGCATGCTGCTTATTTGTTGATAAAGTGCTAGTATAAGATTCATGCTAGAGACTGAAATTATAGAAAACTGCAGGCTTGCCTCCCTCCTGCACTGCCCTGTCTTGGTTTCTGGCACCTACACATGGGCAGAAAATTGGCACATGGGCACCAAATCAGATGAAGAGGGTTTTCTCCTTACTACTTGACACAGGTATAAATAGTTATACATGCTGAAGTTGTGGACTTACACACCCTGCCCAGGCAGACCAAGTCAGAGTCAATCAAGGCTCCCTGAGGAAAAGGAATGCTGCTCACCATGAGTAACACCAGCCAGCTGCTGCAAGCAGTGGTCTGGCCCACAAGAAGTATCCCATGATCAAAGGAGAAAAGGAAATAGGTAATACAATACGTGGCTGACTTCTCATTGAACAGCTGTGGCTGCAATTCAGCCTGGGACAGCCACGCACTGTATTTACACTTACTTGTACTCTTTGGACACCATCACAGAATCACAGAAACATAGAATCACAGAATGGTCTGACTATCTTCTTCCTTGTCCTATATTTGAAACAGTTATTTGGCCTAAATTTTCTTAGTAACTGACAACCACCAGGAATCCTTGTGTGTAGAAACTGTTGGTTTTGTCATTATTCTACATATTTAATTACTGACTCATATGTGGACTAAGCCAGGGAGCAAATACCAAATTAATATAGTCTATATTTGCCTCATGACCAAACTAGTCACGAGGCAAAATCCTTTTTTTGTATACTACATATGGGTTTGGGTCAGAAGTGTAAGTCATAATAAAGCATGAAGCCGAAAAAGAGACCCTTTTCCAGTATGGAGACTGGGACAGTGGGCCAGGTCCATCCAGGAACACAGCTCACCCACTCTAGCTGCCCCCATCCCACAAAGCACAATGGTTTTCTTCACAATTCAGAAAGATTTCCAATAAATCAGAGCTCTAGTTTGAAATATTTGCAATGTCTAAAAGTATGTCCACATGCATTAAATCCGTTTCTCCTACTGACTTCTAAAAGCAAGTCTGCTATTTCCTTTTTCAACTGCCATTTCTTGATTGTACTCCGCTCATGCAGGTCAGGTCTCTGCCATAACACCTCTGCAATGTTTAATCTTGTCCTTCTCCATCACATGTCACTTTCCCTTACTCCCTCTACCATCACACTGTGATTATCACCTAATCCAACCAAACAGTTAACTTTTGTCCTTCCTGTCCCCAGCCTCCCAGCAAGCAGCAGCAAATATTGTCACCAAGCCTGCCAGCTGCCAGCTGCATTGTAGCACCAGGCTACTACTGTCAGGGCTGCCTCAGAGCTAAGAAGCCAAGTAGAGCATTGCTGCCTGCTGCAAGGGGTTGAGTGACAGAGCTGCTACAACTAAATCCAAAAGGAGATGGGAAAAGGGGCACTTAAAAGCTCCTGAGAAAAAACATCACCTGCCATTCTGTTTTGTGAGTGCAAATACATGTCTGAGCAGCAGCTTTCCATTTCCTCCAAGAAAATGGTGAAGCATTCTGGCACGTGGTCCATGCACCACTGACTTGGACTACAGTGAACAGGATTATACCTCTATTTTCTCATTGTTATATTCAGCCAGGGAATCAGAGCTTTCCCCTTTTAGGCCTCTTTGCAGTAAAAGAATCTCAAAACTAGCATGTGGCAGAAAAGAGATTTATCTTAGCTGAACAGCTCTGAGTTGTTTGAGGTCGTTTTTATTAACCGGTTTTACAGTTTGCAGTAGCGTCAGACAGATTTCAGACCAAAAAGTCCCAAATACCTTCAGGCTGCTTAGAAAGTGAACTGCACACTTGTTCCAGATGATTCCCCCTTTCCCCTACACCACAGAGCACTCCCAGCCTTGCCAACATACTCCCCTTTCGCAAGATACGGGGTGGAAGCAAACGCTACTCAGTACCCTGGCTGGTTCAACCTTGCTCTCTTTTTTACACTATGGCACATATTTGTGCAGCAAGCAATAACCAAATGAGAATATCTTTTCCAAGTGGCATTTCTTAATGGCATTTAGAGAACGATTTGTAATTTCACATGAACTGCTAATTAAAGCCTCCTTAACACACTTCCATGACTTTGTTTTTCCCTTGCATTTTCCTCTTTATATCTTTTTCAGTCTGTATTTTCTATGATTAGAAGCACTGAAAATTTGTTAAAACTAGGAATGCGAGTACTTTTCTGCTCCCTGTCTCTTCACTCCCTCCAATATGTTTTATTTTTGTTAAGTGCTTTGGATTAGGTCCTTGCCTCTGGCACTATTCCTCCAGCCTTTACTTAGAATAGCATCTTCTGGCATGTCTCTTGCTCTTTAGTGGCTGGCTACTGCATGCAAGGCTCCTGCTTTTCATGGATCAAGAGCTTACGCATCTTGAGACTAGCACTGGCTGGTTGCAATGCTTCTTTCTCAAGCCTTCTCACAAAAAATGAACCAGGGCTTAACAGTTAGTCCTCAATACAGTGCTTCCTTGTATATTTTCTTCATGTGTCTATTCTTTCTTTTTATTCCTGACCATAAAGAGAAGAAAGCTGGAAGAATATTGCTTTTGCTAGTTTGTTACCAATTTTGAGCTGTGAAAGCTGGCATACTAAGGAGGTAGGAGGAGGGAGGGAGGACATCTATAGGGAACAGTTTATTCCATCACCAGGCGGATTGCTGGACCTTCTGTGAGACCCCAGTATAAGTAAGTATCCCCAGAAATGTGAGCAGTATTCCTTAGCCCTCTTCTCTGCTGTAGGGGGTCTTCTCTAACTCTTCTCTAAATTTCCGTTTGTCTTGTGCAAAACCTAAGTAAGTAGATCACAGGGGCTACATGCTAGCATCCTGTGTAACAGTGAGATCTGAGGGATGGATTAGTTCACCAAAACACAAAATTGTAGGCAGGAGATAATAATCCTTAGTATAGCAGTGATCACGACTACACTCCACTTCCCACAGTACAAAGTACAAAATAGAGAAAATATCTTATCAGTTGTCCCAGAAATCAATTTTTTGAGATTTTGAAAATAAAGGGTATTTGGCTTTAGATTGACTGGATGGCTTTATTTGACTAAAAATTTTTCATTTTGTTTGTGGGTAAATTCAGTTTCTTCCAATCCCTTTAAAAAAGTAAATTAATAATGAAAAGGAAAATACAAACAGTAGACAACACCCCTCCCCTTTAAAAATGTAGAAATAACATATTTTAAAGTTTTAGAACATATCTCACTCCTTTTGAAATAAAAACAAGAGGAAAAAAATGGGTCATTACCCTTTTGCAATCAATTTACTAATCTCAGAATTTCTTCTTTATGTGAAGCTAGAATCATAAGATTTCACTTCACCCATAAAAAACAGTGCTTTTAATCTAAGGTGATAGCTAGACTCTAAGAAGCAAATCCAGTCACCTGCAAAGTGATTCATCCTCCCTGTTGCAGTCTTAAGGTCTAGCAATGCTTCATTCCCTACTGACCGCAGAGGAAACAGGAATAAATTGTTTAGACTTAACACTTGAGTTTTAATGGCTAAATTTAGAAAAGTTGAATTTCCCCTTTGTGTTCTGCATTTTACTGTGTTTCTTTAGAAGCGAAGACCTGGGTTTTCTTATTTCTATAATTTGGGTTCGTACCTTCAAGAAGTCACAGTCACAATCAGATCCATCTTCTAAATCAAAGGCTGTGAAGCTATAGTTGAGTGTGTTCCCTTTTGTGGTTTGGATAGTCCAGTCACAGTGCTCATTTAATGGGTAATTATTTGGATAATTTAAACTTTCCAATACGCCATGGCTACGATTAACAGTGAGTACTTCATGGCAAACTGAAAAAAAAGTGAAAATAAATTATATTTGTGTGGTGCTTATTAACCCAGTATCTCAAAAAACTACTAATTGAAGTTATAGATAGCATTATAATACAAGAAATATTATTATTCACAGGTTAGAGAATACAAATCATGCAGAAAGAGCATTGTGATGTATTCAGGAACATATTGCGTATGTTGCAGACAAAATGCAGACTTTCCAAACTTGAATCCTTCAGCTCTGTTATGTCTTCCTTTTCTGACATTTGCAGACTTATCAGTATATGTAGCACATATATTTTTTTGGCAGTTTTCTTTAACTCTGAGTACATGCTTATTCCTGAAATATGGGGGTTTTTCTGTTTTTTTTTTTTAAACTAATAATAGAAATTTGCCCCTTCATTTGAAACAATTTGCAAATTTGCAGAGGATGTTCAAGAAAGATTGACTAATGGATTAATGTAGTTTGTTTCAGAAAACTGGGGAAAAATTATAATACCTGGTTAAAATAATGAATGGAAAGTACACTACTTGTACTGAATTTTCTAGCTCCAGGAACTGGAAGTGATCATGAAATTCTTTAAAAAGGAGCCATGATTCTACTCATGAGTTATCCAGTAGCATCTTAGCATAAGAACTGGACACTCACCTGGAACAGTAAGAGTTTTCCTTGAAGTGCAGAGAAAATGGAAAAGAAACTGAACTAGGTAAGGTGTTAAATTACAGTTATGGTATCAGATCTGTGAGTCTCATTTTCCTCTATCCAACTTTCACTAAATACAGAAATTATCAATGTGGGCAATCCCTTGACTGGAAACAACATACAGTGTGTATAGGGAGCAGATCAGTGTAGTGCACAGAGAATAAGTAGGCAGCATCCAGGGAGCAGAACAGGTAGTTTGCTTTCTACAGCAAATCTCCAGTGTTTGAACAGCAGAAATAGCTGAGATTCACTTGCAAAATTCTTCTACTGTCTGTCACTAGGGATAATGCACCTATGTCCTGCAAAGTTTTTTTATTCTTTCCAAGTGATTTACAGAGCAGCAAAGTCTGTGTTTTTAGGACTTCAAAATGCTCCAGATACAGCTGAAGGTCAGAGTTAGGTGGAGTGGAACTTATCTGCAGAGCTACACTGAAGCATACACTGTCTGAAAGGACCAGATGAGCACAAAATGGATTTTGAAGAACACAAGATGGGTAAAAGCTGCTACTCCTTCTGTCAGGATTTTATTAGAAACAGGTATCAGACACAAAGATGTCTTTGAATGTCAACTTGATACCATGTTTACCTTTGCAATATTTTCCAATCTATCATTACAGTTCTTTCAAGTACATGTAAATGCATCTGGCATCTAATTCCATACCACTACCTCCTACATAATTTTAGCTTTTAGATAAGCCATTGAAAGCTTTCTTTTATGCATCTTCAAGAATTAAATATGAATGTAAGACGTAGATCACATCTGATAGCTCAAGTTCTGCATCTGAGTGCTTTGAAAGTACTCTCTCTGTTTAATTAATGAAAGAAGGGAAACACTTCTAATATATCATCTTGACTTAGCAGTCCGAAAAGTACACTGTAGGTAAGCCTGTACTATCTTTAAGGAATGACGGAGCCTCACTCTTCTAATTTTTATATGTGCCACAAGTGGATTAATAGGCTTTGTTTTTCTCATGATCCATTTACTATTGGCCAAACCCATGACAACTTAATGTCTGTGAACCCATAGCAATCCCTATCTCTTGAACACATTATATTTAGAGTATGCAAAGATGCTTGCAAGTCATTTCATATGTGGTGAAATTGTGCATGTTCCAATGTGCATTTAATCATATATGCTAAACTGTATAAGGAGAAAAGTAAAAATTAGGTCAATATTCAAGATTATGACTGGGAAAAAAAATAACTTTAATTTGTCGTGTATCTTCTTGGATTTTTCTCCTAATAATATTCTGATATTTCTGGGGTAGAACTATTTTAATGGAAAAAAGTTTGCAAGAAAATTGTGACCCTTACCATATGAAAAATGAAACTTTTTGAAGTGTCCCAGTTGGACTAAATGATCCTAAGCACCCACCATGACCCAGGATGGCTAAGGGTTAACTCACTTATTCTTTGCCATTCGGCTTCACAAGCAGCTAGAAAACAGAGAAGCTTGTTCTATCTGCCTTTTCTGTTGAAAAGTCCAGAGATTGGCTGAGCAGAACAAGAACAGTCCAATCTACCCTGTAGTGGAACTTCAGCTTGTTATTCTGAGTAAATCTGGAGCGGCAAGTGTCACTGGAACAGGTAATATAAGTAGAACCACCTCTCCAGCTTTCTTCTAGGGAGGAGATAATCTCCATCAGAGGCAGATGGGCAGATAATTTTTGGCACTCTGTATTCTGTGACTGCAGCAGACTAGAGAATCTGGGTCAATAATATTTTCTATACATTGTCCTCGGTTCATGAATAAGTAAGATCATGGGCTGCAAGAAGCAGTTTCAGGAACAAGCTGAACAGTAGATACATATTCTTACCATCTTCTTTAACTTACTTACCCTGTTTGTACTTGGCTAAAAAGCCTCCACCACTCAGGCTGCCATCTGTCCTTAGTTTTACATACACGCTGTCTCCACTGGAATGGATGGGTGGTGGTATCTGGTTCCCACAAAATTTCCCTAGCTGTTTAGCATTACTGCTGTTGCCATCATATACCTTATAAAAAAACCCCAAACAAATTAATTGAATAAACCTGAAGATAACACTACATATCCAACTAATTTTTCCCTCATAAACGTCTACTTAAGGGAATTGTTACTAGGTAAATAAGAAGTTAAATTCTATTTTTGCTCAGAGAAAAGCCTGACAAGCATTTCAGAAACAATCCACATCAGTGGAAAATCAGAAAGTCACTAATCAAATACTGATGGGTTTTGAGGGGCTTACTCATGAACAGGGGAAACGTGCACTCCATTTCAAACCTATTAAAAACATTCAAATAATTTATGCAACAATTCAAATATGAAATTTGGGATTAACAATAAGGTTATTGACGTTGTAATGCCTATTTCTTTGTAAGTTAATAAGAAAGCACACTAAGGCCTCAGTCCAGAACACAGCAAATTTAAAAGATACAGACAGATTCTCGTCTCAGTGGCCTTTATAAGAACGCTTTTCTTAGCAGCAGCTACACAGACACTGCTGCCTTACTTCTCACTGCTCTGTAATATGAAGGTAGCAGGTCAGCATGAAGCTTTCATGTTCTGGGTCTGTTGACATACAAACATTTGAAGACCAGGGCCATATGTTTTTCAGTGCCTGTGTACTCCTCATACTCAGCTGCTTCCTGTGGAGCAAAGTGTCATAAGGGACATACCGCCAGGTAATCGAAGTTGCACTTTGGGTGATAATCTAGATGGAACTGTTCAAAATGGATTTCAAACGGGGTTCCTTGGTTTCCTCTGAGCATCCAGTAGCACTCTGAATTGTGGTAATATGGCATGGGGTAGTTGGGAGACATGAATATACCAGAAGCTGCCATCAAAGTCCCACCACAACCTGAAGATGGCAAAGAAACCGAACATTTAACATCTAGCAGAGTAAAGAATTATACATAATGTGTGAGATTCACATTACTGACCTCTTTCACGTGCCCTGAACCTCTTCAGTTATGCCCCAACAATCTGCATTTAGCCAACAGTGCCGTAAGCAGAAGAGCTCCCATAACACCTAGAAGTATTAACTATCTTATTTGAAGAGTGCTCTTAATAGATAGCTAATCTCCAAATGGAAGCCTCTCCATTAAATTTGTGGTTACTGCTTTCCTAAACACAGGAGAAAGTTGATGCTACATTATATCTAGGGAATATTATATCATTCCCCGTGGAGAAAAAGAAAGCCCAAGGATCAAGAAAGTAGTATTCTTTATCTTAACAACATGAATATATGTTGCTGTATAGTTAGCAGATAGATTTTAGAAGACAGGAAGAAGAAAAGATGTGGGGAAAAAGGTGAGAAATTAAATAGAAATTAAAGATCAAAAATGAGATGTGCAAAATTGTTTTGTGCTTGATGCAGTCATTTTACCTGCTGATGTACCATCCCACTCTGCTGAAAATCCTGTACTCGTGCCAAACACATCACTTACAAAGTTTATCCACAACTTGTTACCATGGGAGATTATAACAGGAGGCAGGTCTGTACCACAGTATTTTCCAAGGGAAGGAGAAGTTTCATAGCCTCCATCTCTAGAATGACAGAGTAGAAAAATCTTGGGTCAAAGGGGGAAAACATGAGAAATATCAAAGCAAAAATCTTGGTGTTTTCTCAGGCCCAGGAAAGACTAATCTTGGCTCTCCATCTTCCACAGCTATAGAGCTACCAAATACTGGAAGTGTCCTGCTACTTGCAGTTAGAAGTCCTACCACAAGTACCTGCTTTCTCAGTAAATCCAGTCTCTGATCTATGCAGACTGTCCAGAGCTGTCAACATAATGACCACCTCCAGAATTGTCTCAAGTAGACTTGATGCTGCAGAGACAGGACCTTCTCAGTATTCTACAAGGTAGCAATCATTGGTGTAACTAAAGGTAATCTTCTGATTTCAAGAAATAACAGTTTGTTCACTTAGCCTGGCACATTTATATTCTACCATATGATGCATGTTACAAAATATTTTTTTAGCCTTCAGTATTGTTTCTATGACCACTTATTTCTTATTTTTTTAAAAGTATTTCCAGTAAAATTTTCTAATACTGTAATCAGGACGCACACCTAATGTCCTGTTTTGCTTCCTGCACATGCCTCATGGCAATAAAAGACAGTGACAACCTGCTTATCAGTTGCTTCCTAACCTTATCTTTAAGCACCTTCATATTACAAACACCCTATAGGTCATTATAACAATAATAAATACATTTATAGCTATATATAGCTGTGATCTTGAACTGATTTAAGTGGACAGTAGTACTTTCAATTAGATTTTCACAAGTTTATATCTGCTTTTGAGAGAAATTTCTACTCAGACCTCACTGCTCTGTTTTATTGTCATCCTCCTAGCTTTAACTGCTTGCCACTGTTTCAGGTTACTGGCAGTTGAAGAACTGTGCAACAACCTCCCTTCACTTGCATCTTGGCCTCTACAGCTGTGGTGAGATACACAATTTTCTTCATTGACTGAGTGCAATTTACAAGAGAACACCTCAGGACAAGGAACCAGAGCGGCACCTCACTTAAGACTTACGTTGCTACCCCATCAGCTTTGCTAAGACATTCTTGAAATAGATATGGCAGCAGAAATGTGCTGAGTTGCACTTAGCGATGTTTTGGCCACATCTTAAAATATGTTTAATGCCGCTGAGCTCTTAACAGTGACAATAGACTTAGATTTATGTAATAAATGAATGTCCTGAGTTCTCGAGGTGAAAAAGTGAAAAAAAAAATCCTATTATAATTCAAGTCTACCCCAAATTAAGGTCTTAACTGTTAAAAAAGTTATGTTAAATTTTATGTCAGATTGTCATTTTAAAATGAAAAAAAATTAGGCACAGTACTTGGAAAAACACTGAAAAAGCCTTTCAGTTTTTCATAACTTTCCCCAGTTTGTATGTGCAGCTGAAAACAACCAGGTAATACAGCATGAATTCAGAATCCCAATGCTCTCTATCTTACTAGAATGGAGAAGAGAGGAAAAATCACCTTCCCTGACCTGCTGGCTATGCTACTTTTGAGTTGCACACATTGTGAGCTCATGACCAGTTATTCATCCACCAGTATCTCCAAGTCCCTTTCAGCAGGGCTGCTTTCAATCCCTTCATCATTCAGCCTTTATTGATATCAGAGGTTGCCCCAACCCAGGTACAAGATCTTGCACTTGGCCTTGTTGAACTTCATGAGGTTCACATGTGCCTACTTCTCAAGCTTATCCAGGTCCCTCTGGATGGTATCTGCTCTCTCAGGCATGTCAACAACACCACTCAGTCTGGTGTTGTCTGCAAACTTGCTGAGGATGCACTCAATCCCACTATTTACGTCATTGATGAAGATATTAAATAATACTGGTCCCAATATGGACCCCTGAGAGACACCATTTATCATCGATCTTCATCTGGACATCGAGCTGTTAACTGCTACCCTCTGGATGCAATAATCCAACCAGTTCCTCATCCACCAATCAGCCCACCCATCAAATCCATACTTCTCCAATTTAGAGAGAAGGATGTTGTAGGGCAATCAAAGGCCTTAGAGAAGTCCTGGTAGGTGATATCTGTAGTGATTCCTTTGTCCACCGATGTAGTCACTCCATCATAGAAGACCACTAGGTTGGTCAGGCAGGACTCGCCCTTGGTGAAGCCATACTGGCTCTCTCAAATCACCTCCCCGTCCTTGACATGCCTTAGCATAGCTTCTAGGAGGATCTGTTCCACCACCTTCCCTGGCACAGAGGTGGGCAGTTCCCATGGTCCTCCTTTCTACCCTTTTTAAAAATGGGTACAATGTTTCCATTTTTTTCCAGTCACCAGGGACTTCACCTGATTGCCATGACTTTTCAAATAGCATGGAGAATATGTCACAAAACAGGCAATAAAACTCCTTGTTTCTGCACTAAGGATAACAACCAGAATGCAGTGCATGGGAACACAGTTAACATACTCCACTCGCTCTTTGAAGGGAATTTATCAAGTGTGAAAGCGAACAACAGAGTAGGATCGGAGGAAGAAATGGCAGCCTTTAAAGTTCTCTGGTAAGTTCTTTTCCCACAGTGACAACATAGGTGTATATTTAAAACTACAGATTCTGAACATCCCAAAGTGGATTTGGACAACTTCATTAATAAAGACAGAATGAATAATTAGGCTTACCTGATTTCTATATAATCATCCGTACATTGTTTATTCCCTTCCAAGGAGAAGTTGGTGAAGTGCAGCACAATTTGTCTGTTTATTCCCACTGTGATGGTGTATATGCACTCCGTCCGGACAGGGTAGTCACTGGGATAGTTTGGAGATGTTAGCTCACCAATTTCAGCACTGTAGTTGTGTGAGCACACTTTAAAAAGAAAAGAAGCATGTATGAATTAATTTAATATGTATGCTAAGTTAACAGGAAATTTCTATTTCCAACTGACAGAAGAGCCAACATCCTGTGCTCCTGTGCATTACAACTCTTTGTTTTACTGCTGAATGTCATCCCTATAAACTAAAACCAAAATCCATTTTTATCATGTGATTTCTTATGTTTGAGTTCATTTGTTCAGCTTTTCCAGAACATCATGTCTGTTATATACAGGCAATGTAGGAATAGTTCCAGGTGCCTAAGTTGGCTTTGACCTAAAACCAGGTAAGCAAAGAAAGGAAACTGAAAGGGATGCCTTGGCCAACACAAAAGGTAGGATTCCTAAATTTTTGAAAAGCAGTGGTGGTGGAAACTGAATGCAGCTGAGGAGATGTTATATTTTTCTCTGGAATTCCCCATGATAAAACCTGGGATTTGGGAATTTTTATATCTAAACTTCTTTTCCCATTTTCTGTGACATAAGTGACAATCAGTTGGAATATAGTATAATCCTTAGATCATGAAGGCAAAGAAGTTCTGCTTTAGGTCTTCTACTAAAATCAATTATATCAATTCTTCTGTGAGCACTGTAGAAGCGTCTTGGTATTATGAGCTGGAAAGAAGAAAATAGCATGGACTAATGCTTATCCAGAGCCTCAGTAATAAATAAAAATAAGATCTGTTGAAAGAACAGATATAAGAAACAGGAATAAAAATATCTGCTATACAATGTTATATAAGACCATTGTGTTGTTGACCACAGTCTAAGTAAGTTTTGTGATCTTGCTGCAAAAGGGGCAAGAAGAAATGTGATCCATGTCAGGTGGTTTCAGTCAAAAGAGGGAATCTTGATGCTTCTGCATAAGGCATTGGTGACATGTTGCCTGGAAAAATATGGATAACCATGGTCATTGATATTCTGGAAATCAAATAAGAGCAAGTAAGACAGAGGTTTTGGAGATAACAGGAAATTAATAGATCTGTAGGCAAGAGACACTAGACAAGCTTAACTTGTTTCGCTTAGCAAGTGAAGGAGAAAAAAAAGAGACAAAGATCAAGAAGCATGAAGAAAAGAAAAACCAAAAACACTCTCAATGACAGTACAAGCTCTGAAATTAAAAATTGTCCATGAGTACTGATACACAGAAATTAGGAGAAAGTTTCTATCAAGAAGCAACTTTTTAGAGCAATCATCCAACATACAGATGCAGAAAGGGGAAGAGAGTCCACTGTTTATTTATGATATAGTTTGATTAATTTAATTAAGAAGAGGATCACATTATGTAGCTCTTGGCAAAGAAAAGTGGGCAGAAGCGTAAAATGGAGGGCTGGATTTGAAGACCCTGGAGGCTCGTTCTAGTCCTTCATTCCCCTATTTCAGGTCTTACAGGTTGCAAAGATAAGAAACGGAAATAGATTTCTTAAATACATTCTATCAAATAGGCAGGGCTACACTAATTATAAAGGACAACTGAAAGAACAAGCAAAATATTATGGTAAACTTTATACTTATTTAAGCTGGTTACCACAGACCTCTGAAATCTGTTTCTAATGTAGCACAGTTTCAGTGTAGTAATACTTGTGCTTAAGACTTCAATACATGTAATAATTTAGGAGGAAGGAATGAAATTACACTTCAGGCCCTCAGTGTCTATAGCTGGTCATTTCTATGCCTGTTCTCTATCCATTCTAACTAGTAAAATGCTTTTGCTTTTAATGGTGCCTTTTTTAGTGGTGTCTTTTTGCAATCTTCATTAGCTGGAAGTCCTCTGTTGAAAATGTTTTCTGTGAGATAGATACCCCCGAAGCTAACTGCCAGACTAATGTTCCTAAATCATCACAAGGAGAACAAAGAAACACGACACAGAAACAGGCAAATCATTTTCTCCCATTGGGTTTTACTTCATTATTGACAAGTCAAAAAATTTTCATGCACTCGTTAACCTAAAATCATGATCTTTAACAAGAATTTTACTCATTTATGCGTACCATCACAGATATGTTCCAATGTATGCATATAATGATCAGGTTGGTCCTGGTCACCTTAAAAACTTCATGCTGCCTTATAAATCCTTATAATGCCCTTGCTGTGCTGCCAGCTCCCATGTTGTTTCATGATAAGTAAGGCTTACCATCAAATTTCAGATCCTTAGGTCATGTGATTTCTTGAGAACCCTGACTGCGTGGTTAGAAATCTAATTTAGAAATGTGACCCAAGTTTTTCCTAAGGGTATATTACACAAAAAATAATTTAAAAAAATTAAATTAAAACATGTCTACATTTAATAAGTTACTTATTTTTAACTAATCATTTCGTCCTGATTTTGGAAGGGTAGGCCCCTGACTCATGTATATTTAATGACAGAGATGCTGCAATACTCTCAGAGGCTGAGACCATGAATACTGGTTTTCACCTTGGAGAATATTAAAATTGAGGTACTAGATAGAGGCCCTTGGAGTAAAATCAGTAACACAGAAGCCAAAATACTTTTAACAGCCCTTTTAAGAACAATTTCCACAGAATTGTCCAGGTTCCCTTCCCCACTGAAGTTTACTTATTTGGGAGTAATCCATACAGAAACTGATATCCCAAGTGTGCTGTTTGAAACTGGATGCTGTATATTGCTCTACACTGTATATAACAATCTTCTTTATAAGTTAAGAGGGATAAATACAGGAGTGGAGCAGCACCTTCCTCAGAAAAGTCAGACTTCTGGCTACAGTGTAATAAGTCCAAGTATAGACACTAGTATGATGATTAGGAAAAGCATTAATCAAGTCATGTTTGGTGTCAATTGCTTCTTTTCTGGGATCTGGATTCTCTTGTCTTCTACTTTCAGCAGGAGAGCTGGCACCCTCCTTCTGCACTCCCCTTACTAACACTGCACTTGGGAGTGTGCTTGGGCAGTAATAGTTCCTTCAGTTAAAACTGTTAGCCAAGTCAGCAGGAAGAAAAGTACTTTGGTTTCTTTGCCAAAGTTCAGAATGCAGCCTAACACCATAATGAGATTATTATATGCCTGGAAAAAAATATTAATTCAGTTTAGTTTTAAGACACTTATCACAGATCATGAAAAACAGAAGAAGGTGGCAATTGTCAAGGGCAATCACACATTTTACCAATCTTGCCTTGCCAGTGGTTGAGGTTTTGAAAGCTATTCAATCTATTTTTTTCATGTGGTATTGAATGTGTTTGTTCTTCTGAAAAAAAAATCCAGAAATGGCAGTAATCCACTTTAATAGTCAAAAATGGAGAAAAATGTCAGCTTTTGTACTACTCACTCACGATTTCATACTGCAGAAAATTATAACATATCCATATTTTCTTCTTTTCAATCTCACTCTGCCAAGGGAAAACTGGGATCCCTAACAATTAGACCTTTATGAAACACTAAGCATGTTTGAAAAATAAAAGAAAAAACTAGTACATGACGTATATTCCTCTCTACAAGCAATGGAAAAACACTTCGGCGCTTCAAAGCCTTCTGTTACTGCTCTGGCAGATGCTAACAGGCTTAATTTTTACCAAGAAGGCACACAAATTTCCTTTGTAACATTTCAGACCAAAACTCCTTAGAAACACTGGGCGCAGCTATCCAAAAACAATCTCTCTTTTCTGCCAATTTACACACAAACACACTTACTATAGACCTGTATAAACATATTTAGGCACACCAATAAACTGATCAAACATGACCAAGTTACAGTGACCTAACAAGCTATCAGTTGCCAGCTGATTGAGCCTTTTTCCTGAGTCTCAGTATGAGATGAGCAGACACCCAAGATGCATGCAGGACTTCAGATTTTTTTCCTATCTAAGCTCAGCTGCATTTAACCATGCCCTGTATATCTGCATGCACATGTTTGTCAGACATCACCTTCCATTCCTGTCTTTGTTTCTTCAGCCGAAGAGAAAAGCCAAGCAACATTCTCCTAATAATTACTGAGCTCAGTCAGAAAGATAGGAACTGAGATTTCAACTTCTATTCAGTGGCCAACAAAGAATAACAGACAAACCTACACATCACTTTCAGGTACACTTTGAAGTCCATAGGTTCACAAACATTTTTCTTTCTTTCCTCATCCTTCTCAAACTCTGACTTCTCCAGCCAGTCATTGTCTAGTAACAGATGCCACAATGAAGATATTTAAAACCAAGTTACCCCTCCTGATAAATAATATCATTCACAACTTAGGACAATAAGGATGAAAAACCTTATCTTTCACCAAAATCAGAGAAACAGAAGGAAAAAAAATCAATCAAAAAGGCATTCTGTTAAAAACCTTGTTAAGGTTGACTTTTCTCAGCAGAAAGCATGAAATGAAGCCTCTTTAATGAAACAATTGAATGAAAAAAAGGAGAAGAAAAAAATCCACCCCTCCAGTTCAAAGCAAAACGAATAAATTCCCACTTACTTGTGAAGAAGTGAGGGACAACAAAATACATACACTGACTGTAGTGCTATTCCTACAGGAAAATTTTAGCCTGGACCTTTCAAGGCCCTGAGCAACACTTCCTGGAAAGACTGAGCCCTTTTAAATTTTTTTTCAATATTTTATTATGGTTTCTTCATGGTGTGGTTCGACAAGATGGGAAAAAATCTCTGAAACCTATCATAATATTTATATGGGTGTTGAGACATTGGTCCATCTGTTATTGAAACCTGAACTCTAGGAAATAAACCCATTTATTACCTTGCTTTCTATGTGACTTTCATCTATAAAAGACAGAAAGATGGCTAGGAACTAAACATCTGAGATGCAGATACTTCATTGGGCACTATACATTGACTAGAGAATTTCCATTTTATTGTGGCCAGATAAGCTATTCGCAACTACCAGCTGGCAGACTGCTAAAATAATTGTTTGCATTTTATGGACCATGGTCATGGCTGTGTCTTGTGGCATTCAATTTAGTTTTTTTGTCAGGAAATATAATGTTGCCATTATTTTCAGGCTGCCACTTTTTAACTAATTAATACATCACAGATAAACCATGCTAACAAAAGCATTGCCAAGATGCATGGAGGAGGAAATTAGTTTTGTTCTATGTAAAAATATTTCTATCAGTCCTACTTATCCATTTTATATTTTTACTCCTACTTATTTGGGGGGGGGGGGTGGTCAACTCACCCATCTTTTCAATAGATCTTTCTCTGTAAAACAACTCCAAGCAAAAGCCTATTGAAATTTCTAATAAGAACCAGAACAGCTTTGACCAGTTCTGATACTCGTTACACTCTAGCTGGCTAAGAAAACAGCTCAAAAATATGAAGTATTCTTACTGCTCAAGAAACATCATTAGAACCATATTTTCCTTAGTAGAAAAATGAAAATAGGCAACAGATGTAAAGAAAAAAATGCATAGTTTTGGTAAATCTGATATGATTATGTTCAGCAGTTTGCTGCTTTAGTGTAACTCAATATACGCAAGATATCAGGCCTAAACAGTGGGAAAACTAAACTTGATATGATTTCAGAGCAGTAGAGCGTTGCTTTTCACAGCAAAGTCCACATACCCATGTACACGTTTTCTTGTCTCAGGCCATGGCATCTTCAAAACTATTTATTCTTATTATAAAATTGATGCTAGCAGTCCAGTATTTATTACAGTTTTATAGTACAGCTGTGTTTGTCATGGGATCAAAAGAAACAAATCATGGAATCATGGACTAGTTTGGGTTGGAAGGAAACCTTAAAGATCATGTCATTCCACCAGCAGCTTTTTCAAGTACAGCTGTCACTGCTAAAACACTGTCAATGCTAGAGAGACATGTGAACAGTGCATCAGGTACTGTGGGTTCAGCATAGTTTGGAAACACAGATGTGCCTCCATCCTAGAAAGCCTTCAAATCAATTAGAATTCTGAATAATTTCTCAGTTTTTCTCTAAAGAGAGCTAAGAGAATGAACAGTCATTCTTCTCTTCAGTAATCTTTTTCCCACTGATGTATGTCTTGGTTCCTTATGGGAAGACACTTCAAGGAACAGGTTTAAGGCATAACAGGAGCCTTGAACTCTGCAGGAGAGAAATGTTGCACTGTGTCTTAATGAAAAAAACAACTTGGTCTTTAAGGTTATTTTGCTGTTTTATCAAATCACCCTAGATGATCTTTCTCTACCCGTCATCAATATTGCACCTTAATAGGGACTAAATTAATTTTTGTGGCACCTATAGGTTTCCCATTCAAATGAGATGTCCATGATTGCTAAGCTTCGTAGATCTCACATACTCAGCTCAAAATGGACAAAGCAAATTCAGAAAACACTTTCCCTAAATAATTCATGCTTTTTTACCCTATCAGCTCTTACTGGTTTTTTTAAGGAAACAGCAGTGTTGCTTACAGAAATTGCTTTCTGCTTTCCTAAGGAAGAAAAAGCTTGTGAATAAAGCAGGATAAATATGAATAACCAGGCTGTGTTCTGTTAACATAGAAAATAATGTTTCTGTTTCTTGTAGTCATTATTTACAGTAACAGTTGAAAACATTTAATTTGCATAATGAACAGACTGACATATTACCTTTTGATGCATCCAAGGAGATATAATTAGCTGAGAAGCCCTCAGATGCAGTGTCGTGATCGGTCACAAAGTACAATGTCATCACGTTGCCACCACTAGTGAGAGATGGTGGAACTGATCTTCCACAGAACCTGCAGAAAAATGATGCCTCAAATTGAATGGCAGTACTTTATGAAGCACCAGTATTACTGGAAGAGGATATAACTTTCCTGAGAAGTTTCAACAGCTACATGTACACAAGTGTCTCCTTTGGATGATGCACATCCCAGCCATATACCTTGTACCACGGGACTAAATAGCACACTACATGTTCAAGACTACAAATCTAACTCATGTGGCAAAGTCAGAGAAGAAACTGTTCATCATGTTGTCAAAATCTTATTGAAATTAATTATGCTGTACCTACAACATATTCTGTGCTTTTTGAGGAGTCAGAGTTGCTGGCCAAAGGCTACGGTTGCAAAACACTCTCCATTATAAAAGTCATTTGTTCCTTATTTTCCAAAATACTGCCATGCCAGCCAAATACCTTACAGTCTGTAACTATAGCTGGATACTGTTCCCAAGCAGTTTGGATGTTCTTGAATTCTAGGGCAGCAATAAACCCTGTGTATAGTCCAACTGGAGAAGAGGAAAAAAAGAAAAGATTCTTCCCTAAGATAAAATCACATATCAGGAAAAAGCAAAACCAAAACCCTCTAAAATGCAGATTTGGTTTAGTTTTTGCTGAGATCCAAAAGTGAAATCTTTCAAGTAATCTGTCTCTTACTTCTGTAAGTGTTTCAAATCACATCTTTTACTGGGCACATATATATTGATGTTTTTTAACTTATTTCCCATAATTCAAAATGTTAATGGAGCTTGACAATGTCTGCTGTTGAAACCTGTCCTTAAAAAAGCTTTCCTTTTGGCACAAGTTAGCTTCTCCCAATATAATATTTATTCTCATTCCATGGTCAAAGAAAGCAAGCTGCCTTTTCCATCCTAGGCAGAGAAATTGCTGCTATTGTTGCTGTAATGAAGAGAAATTAACCTTTACACAAAAACTAATTTTGCAAGTTGGATGTAGAGATCTACAGTAATTCAGCTTTGTAGACTAGTGAACATATTCACCTTCCCAATTTTCGCATAGTGCTGTTGTCATAGATCTCAAGATAATCTTTTCTGCAACTATAATCAAATGCCAAGTTAAATGAAGTGAATGTCAGGCGGATAAGGTAGCCGGGTTGAATGTTGATAGTCCAGGTACAGTTAATACCATGTGGGTAGACATCCGGATGACCAGGACTTCTAATTGTTCCTTCCAGTCCAAAGAGAGTGTCTCCACATACTGTAGAGATTAAAAAAGTCAGATTAAATGGTATATTTATAAAAAAAAGTTAAGCACTTACAAAATTAGTGACTTTTATTTCTGAAGTTTCATAGTCTTGTTTTATCTCAATGCATAATACACAGTAACTGATTCAGAATTTATCTCCTATTATACCATAATAAAACCTGACAGCCAGCTGTATTCAGAATAATACATGTATTTTTGTATACAGAAAAATCCAGGAAGTCCCAGCACTAAGCAGAAAAATACAACAAAAAAACCACCCTTACCTGAATCTAATGGTGAGTACTCAGCTCTGAAGCCAAGGTTGGTAAGAGAGGAGGCTCTGAGTTTGATATAGAGATAGTTCCGTGTAGATTGCACTCTAGATGGTACAGCTGTACCACAGTATTTCTCCAAAAGAGGAGAGTCTGTGCTGTTGCCATCTCTGACCTGAAGAACGATGTATTCAAAATATTTCTATTATATTAAAGCTGCAAGCATAAATGAATTCACAAGAATCATATAAAAGAGATTCTTAGTAAGTCAAATCCTACCTTTTCTTCAGCACAGTTTCTACTACAGGGACATACAATATAACCTTATGACTGACAGAGAAGCAGTCTCTCAATGAAAGCTGAGATCTTACACCCTCCAGTTAGTGGCACATAAACCTTCAAACCCAGATCTTTCTATTTAAAGACACCTGATACTCATCTGATTATCAGAAAGGTCATATCACATTTGGATGACCAAGAAAAGGTTTGGGATCCCATTATGAGTATGGAAAAGCTTTTATAACTGCTGTAAGAAGAGCTTACCTGTCAAGCAGTTCTGCGTTGGTGGACATGAGCATGAGAAGAAATACACAGATAAGAATCTAGGTATTAGTCATAGTATGTGTGCATTATTCTTTACCTCAATGTAGTCTGAGTCACAAGTGGTTGTATTTCGAATTTCGAAGTCGATAAAGTTTAGAACCACTGTTTTGCTATCTGGCTGGGAGATGATCCACTCACAGGTCTTTGGGTGAGGGGACATCCTAGGGTAGTAAGGTGAGTGGATAATGCCTGCTCCAGACAAGGAGCCTCCACAGGCTGCCAAGAGACACCAAGAATCAGTAATCATGAAGAATCATTTCAATGATTGTATAATGTGATGTCTATCAAATATCAGTATGAAATTAGAAGAAAATCACCGGTAAAACCCTATCTTCTTACAGCATCTACTACAGATCCTCCAAGTAGTGTTAAGAATGTCTTTGGATTTGACTCATTTGTTTCACAGACATCAAAAGATTTTTTGGTGATTAAGAACTAAAAGATAGGAAAGATGTAAAAAAAAAGATTTAGGCTAAATTATAGCTGTATCATCTTTGGTATGTTAGTGGCAAGTGATTTATCATTAATTGAAGCAATGAGGGGTATACTTTCAAGCATCCTAGGAGTGCTTACAACAGACCTACTGCAGACATCACCTTAGCATTTCTAAAAGTAGCAATAAATAAATAAATTTAATCTATTTTTTTTCCTTTCTTTTGAAGTTAGTCTTAAACCCATTATATTGACAATACAGCATGGAAATGATTGAAAGCATCCAAATTACATATTAGTTCACTATGCAAGTCACCAGTTCCTCTTACCAACTTGATAAATAGCCCTGAAGCTAGCCCTCTGAACAGAAGCATCAGACTTGAACTTGATCCAGAGACTGTTGCTGGTAGACGTGACTGGAGACGTGGCTGTACTATAACAGAACTTGCTGATAAGAGGAGATATTTCACTGTCACCATCTCGAACCTGGTAATTGAAAAGGAAAAAAGATCATAAAAGCATTGGGGTCTGATATCCAGATAAAAATACAATCTCAGAAGAGCTGATAAACACCAAAGGAGTAACTATTTCACTTTTTTATATGTGGGGCAAAGAATCATCACAGTAATTGGCACAAGCACATGATTTACAAGAGCTCACAGGAAGAACAGCACGATCAGCACAGAATACTCAAACACGTGCTACTGTTACAAGACATGAGGACAAAACAGATCTTCTCTATGAACCACAGCTTTATTATAATTTGCGTCCATGCTTCCAAAAGCGGCACCTTTACTATGAAAGAGACAGGTGCTCAGCAGTGATAGCTATGAAATTTTTGTCAGCTCTAAAATCTCCTGGGGGAAGAAAAAGGGTAAATGTCATTTTTTTTTTTTCTTTTTTTCACTCTGGTCAGGAAGCTTCTAGTGATTTTTCAATGGCACATCTCCAGAACAAGCACACGTCCCATTTCACCCTTAAATCAATGCAGCCAGACAGCTCAGAAGATGCAACTCTGAGTCCCTAAAGCAGTAAAGAGGTATACTGATGTCATTCCATTACTTTATCGGAAAGATCCCATGTCTGATAACAACAATAAAGCTATATCAGCTTCTATCTTCTGTATTGCCACTCTACTGACCTCAATCACCTTGCTGATCAAAGGAGAAATGTATCTTACGTCTTTTCTCAGAAGTTGATTATAAATCCTGATTATCAAGGGAACTAGAAGGGAAAGAGGTATTTGCACTTCCGAACTTCAGGTCCTGAGCCCATAGGCACAAGGCAAAACACTGGTATAGCCAAGAGCTCTGAACACCCTCTGAGGTGCCCTTCTCATTCCAAGGGGGAAACCATTAGCTGAGGTCCAAAAGAACAGGCCCTCTGCTATTCGCCCAGGCAAAAAATGCAATTTTTGTCCCAAAGATTATCCCAAAACCAAACCAGCCATTTTCTGCTGTACAAAATTGGTGGTCATTCATGTAGCTGGAGTTGCTTTTAAATGCCTTTATATGCTTTTTACTTCCAAAAAATCATTCCTGTGGAATCACTGGCAAAGCCAGGGACATTTTCAGCTTTCAGGCCTCTCTTTTCCCTCTTCACCTATTCTTTCTGTCTCAGAGGTATCCCTCTAGGGGCTGGAAGAAAAGGTAGGGAACCCTCATCAGTGCTCTGGTGAAGGAATGCCTGGATTGCACAGCTTTGAAATCTCAGATTGGTGAGTCAGCTTTCTAACAAACAGGTATTTTCAGTATCCCTGGAACTTGAGTTTAAGGTGACAGGATTTGGGATTTACAACAGAGCAACTGAGATCAGGATCTGTGCTGGAATAGTTAGAAAATTTTTGGACAGCAGTGAAAATTTCCAGAACTGTAGTTCACAGGAGTTTAGATATTTTTCTTGAGCTGATTCTGTTTATTTTTTTTATTTATAAAGACCAATGAGAAATGATAAAAATAACAGGGTCTGTAAACCATGTGAGTAATGTCTCCCAATGGCAGTTAGAAGGATGGTATGGAAAAGGACCTGTCTTGGCTATCACCTTACCTCTGCAGTATCATGTCAGAGTCTTTCTTAAAGAAGTTTTATTGTTTCTAGCTACTTATTGCAGATCCCTGGTCCCATGCCATTCCTTCTTTAGAAAAGACTAAACATCACTCACTGCACAAGTGCATGTGAACTGTGTCCGGTCCCTGTGGAAACTCTGCAGGTTTCCTGCTATTGCCAGGGATGGGAACAATCTGCACCTTTTCAAAGTGACAAAACAATTGTCCAAGAGTGACTTTTAAAGTAACAAATACACGAAAGCCATCTTCCTAGCTCAACTTCATCATAAAACCCAGTGAGACAGTACTTTAGAAACCATATGTGGAAAATCAGGCCTTGATAAAAGAGCACAGTGCTTTAGTCATACTGGCTGTCCCAATCAGAAAATGTCAGTCCATTTTCTCTGTGCTGGGCTGAGCCACCAAGGGAGAGGGCAGGAAGAAGAGGAGGACAGAAGCACAGGGAAACTGAACAGCTTGTGACTGATCCACAAACAGTGAGGTAAATGCCTTGCTGAACTAATATAAACTGATTGCGTTCAACAGAAATGGTTTTGTTTCTCTGGCTGCTGTGAATTTAGCTGCTGTTCTGCCAGCAATTAGGCAAGAGGAGTACCAGGCCAAACAAACAAAAGCTGTCTGTTTTCATTAAACACACTTCCCCTCTCATTGCAGAAATTAATTACACTTCATTCCAACCAAAGTCTCTGAATTAGGGGTGGAGGGAAGGGAGCGATGTCAGCACAATAACATCTTTTAAACACAGATTAACAGCATGGAGATCACAGGGTTCTATTCCTCGCTTGGTCAAAAAAATATTAAGCACAAAACCAAATCCCACTGCGACATAACTGCGTAGCTGGTGGCACAGGACGCAGCTCTGCACCAGGGCTGTAGGTCTTGCTCCTACCTGCTTCAGCTGTGCTGGCACTTTTGCCAAGCACCCTGGTGCTTCTGCCCAGTTTGATTTACTTCTGTTTGCCTCTGAAAAAGCCATGCTTTTATAGAGGCAGTAGTATCCAGTAGTCATTCCATGAAAGATGAGGGTTTTATGACTGAAATGCAAGCTGGGTGTGACAACAGACACCTTGAAACATGGTGGGTCACGGCGTGGCACAGAGAACAGGGACAGGGTGACAGTATAAGGGGCATAGGATGCTGACATAAAGAGCCTGTCAGGCCTTGAGGGCACCACCAGGGCTCACTGGCCCAGCCTTGCCTCCTTTGAGGCCCCCACATCCTTCCCAGGAGCCCACGTGAGCCCCTCAGGGCCATGGGTCCCTGCCCTGGTGACACTGAAGCGGGCTGGTCCCCAGCTCCCCGCAGCCCTGCCCTGCCCAGCCATGGGCTCTGCTGAGCCATAGCCCAGCCTGACTTCCACCCCAGGGAGGTGTCAGATGCCCAGGGCTGCCCTGCACCTTCGCCGGGGCAGTGGAATGAGCCCTGACAGTGAAGCCTGCTCTGCCTCTCCAGGGAATCACCACCATCCCTGGTAGTCCCTAGCCCACACAGCACCGTGCCAAACCTCACCCATGCTCAGGTAAAGAAAAGCAGACCAGGAGCTGGACAAAACTGGACTTAGGGAAAACAAACAAAACAAAGAAATGTTATCCAGTGTACTTAAAACACACACTGTAGTAGTAAATTCAGGTGTAACATGAAGCTGCAGACCAGTGAAGAGGTGTAAAAGCAAACACAGAAATCATCTCAAGTGGATCCCAGTTAGTATCAACAGTATCATTGTCTTATTACTACATTTTCCATATAGAACTACTCTAACAGTACTATTATTTTTCTGTAATAATAAGATCAACAACATTT
This sequence comes from Phaenicophaeus curvirostris, assembly GCF_032191515.1. Taxonomy (NCBI): domain Eukaryota; kingdom Metazoa; phylum Chordata; class Aves; order Cuculiformes; family Cuculidae; genus Phaenicophaeus; species Phaenicophaeus curvirostris. The sequence goes on along the minus strand of NC_091397.1, from coordinate 22,117,641 downwards.
CTTGAATTAAACTTGTAAGATATCAGCTATGCTAGAATAAACACCTGGTTGTACATGTTTATATAGGTACATATGTGTGTATATTTAAATGTATATATATTGTGCTTCCCTTTTGTGCCAGAACAAGATTTCCCATAACACCGTGACTCCAGAAAATGCCACATAGTGGCTATGGCATTACCTCTTTTTTTCTTGCATTTGGCATACATCTGCCAAAGGTTCAAATACCATCTTAATCATGTAGAGCTGATTAAGAATTAGTCTTAAGCTGGACAGATTTTCTTGTTCTCTTATCTTTGCTTCATTCTAAATGTTCAGTCCTGCTCTTTCAGACCCTGTGACTTTTGGACCCTAATAAACTGGCATACGTAGTCCTTTGATTAACACCTATTTCTGTAGTAGTTCTTGGGATAGAAATTATGCAGCATGGTTTTGCACACACATGTCATCCACTTGTCATAAGAACTGATTAAGAGAAATCACCTCAATATAATTCGATGAACAACCAGTGTGTCTCTCCAGCTCCATATGGGTGAAATTGAGGTATACTTTTTCATCCTCTGGCTGTCTAATAACATAGATACACTGCCGGTTGTTGATATAAGGGTTAGGCCAGAAAGGAGATGTGATAACCCCTTCACTATCCGTGTAATTTCCTCCACAATTTGGATCTGCTATATTAAGAAACAAAAAAATCAATTGAGATATTCACAAGTACAGTAACTTTCAGTTTAGGCTGCCTCTGCAAGATGGCTGAAAATCAAAGAAGGTTTATGTGTTATTAAATAGCAAGTGTTAATTACATCCAGTTATGTATTGTTAGCTATATCTTGGGAATGTCACAGATCAACCTTTAATGCAGAATTTTACTTACCAGGAGATGTTGTGTAGACAATGTGGAAGCCTGTATCAGTTACTAAGTCATCAGAGTGAAAGTGAATCCATGCATATGGACCAGTGGTTTGGAGCGGGGGTGGCGATACAGTGCTACAGTATTTACCCAGGACAGTGTCTTGTGGAAGAAGTCCATCTCGAATCTAGACAGAATGTCAGATCAGTGATTAGGCTTATTAGATGTGTGCCAACTATGAACAGTACCAACAATCTTAAAGTTATCTCAAAGGCCCCGGGAGTTATTGTAGATTGTGGGTGGAGGGAAAGCTCATAGGAAGTTTCCTCCAAACACACAGGAACAGACCCACCAGCATAGCTGTGATGGTGCTCTTAGGAGAGTTATCAAGGGGTTTGTGAAAGGGAAAGAAAGTATCAGGAGTTTCAGTTTTCCTGAAACCATGCTCCACATTGCACAGTTTTGAAGAACATGCTGTTCCAAACCAGCCATAAAATGTTTTCATAATCCACAATTACACTTTACCTCTAAATGGTCATAACTGCAGTTTTCATGGTGTTCTAGGTTTAGTGTGCCAAACACAATTGTGATAAGGAGGCCAGGACTGGTTGAGATGGTCCAGAAACAGTCTCTGTTTACAGGGTATTTACCAGGGTATCCTGGAGAGCTTATCGAGCCATAAGTACCCGTCAGGTCACCACCACATTCTAAAAGAAAACATGAAAGAACATAGTCTCTAACACATCAGGGCAGAAGATGACTTCTCCTGTAGTGTCAAAAGTAGGTGCCACTTTGACATCCAGAATAAATTCAGTAACAAAGATAAAACCAAACAAACCAACAAGTTACTTCTTTCTTTAAATTTTACAGTTAATTCTGAAACTCAGTTATAAAAGCAGAATGACAATATTTCCTGATTTTCACAGTAAAAGAAAGACCCTTTCTCAGTTATGACGGAAATATCTACAGGAGAATGATGTAAAGCACTGTGGTTTGGATTGGATTAACAAGTTTCTGAACTTTGTTAATCAAATAATCTTCGTATTTTACCCTAGCACTAGACAGTCTTAATTTAAAAAAAAATTAATTAAAGGGAAGACTATTGTATATACTTGTAATAAAAAGAAAACAAACATCCCTCTTAGCATAACAGGCATGGTAGGGGTAACTTGTGTGCTATACCTAAGGAATAGCTAGTTTAGTCGCATGTATACCTCTCTCCCTCTTTACTTTTTTGGGGGTTTTGCATCATACTGAATAAGTCGCAGATAATTTAAAATCTAGTTCCCAACAATCTATCGTGTTTGGAAAGCATGGTTCAATATCTTTAGCCTCTTGTAAAATGTCAGTGGCAAAAAAGAATTAACTTGCTTGCTCAAAGTACTAGATGCTTTTGTGAGAAAAAGAGAACTTATCAGAATTACAGCATCTCCAGGAACTCATGCTCTTTGGGGAATTTCACACAGAAAGAACATCAGAATGTTGTTAATGCAGAGGCCTAGACTTGGAGTTTAAATATTTTAAATTGACGGATGTCTACATTTCAGTCTCACCTTCAAGTAAAATATTGTCTTACTTCTCCTAATGTTTCCTAACCAAACAAAATAACTCATTCTTTTTGCTCCAAAGCCAAGAAGATGCTAAATTACTTGACATTTTATCAAACTTACCAGGATCTCGAGATTCCCATTGAACAGTAAAACCTTCAGCTGTAGTGGCATGGTTTGAGTAGAACCAAAAATATAGGGAACTGTGGGAGCTGAAAAGCTCTGCAGGAGCTGACGATCCACAGTATTTTCCCAGCATGTACGTTGATGCTGAAGGTCCATCATGGATTTGAAGGAAGTCAGAGTTACACTCATCACTAGCCTCCAGTTGGAAGAATGGGAAAATAATACGCAGAATCTAACAGGAAATAACAAGAATTCTCTTTTTTTTTTTTCTCCATCTGCTGAAGCACAGTTCATGCAGTTACTCTGTATAAAGCAGATATGTTTATTCATGCAACTGTGAGAATCTGTGCATTTTGGAGCCATTATGGCGTTTCCTGAAAAGTTCCATGACAGAAGAAGATACTACAGAATCTTAAGAGTCAAAAGCAAAAGAGAGGATAGATAGGAAACAATTCAGATAGGGAAGTTGTCCGGAAAGAACATTATTTCTATAAACTAATAGTTGAGACCATATGTCTCTGTTATGGATGAAAAACATATGTAAATATATATTTCAGGCTATGTGAAAGGCTTGAAATACACCATAAAATGCTTTATTCCAGGTTTCCCATGGCAGTTATCTCACCAGAAAATTAATATTCCTCATCCTTGCTATGGCTGCTAGTATTGTCATGCAAGTTAAAAAAAAGAAAAAAAAGAAATTATCTTTATTTGTATATATAAAAGCAGTGTCTCATAATCCCACCCTAGATACTTAGCAGCTACAAAGCTGTGTATGTTCTGGTTCCTCACAGATGTGCTTTAATATTAGCTCTGCTGAAGACAGTAGTGGCTTTCAGGCTAATGCTAAGAATATGTCACGTACACCTATATAATTCTGTATAAACCACTTGTAACCTCCGGTTTATAGAACTACTTAAGTAATTCCATAAAATTTCAAAAATAGATTAAACATTTAGATCCTAAGAAAGAGGTTCCATGCTAAAGTGAGGACTAACATATTTTGTAGCTGTTACTTGTAACACAAGTGCAATAGTTAGTTGCAGGTCAGGATCAGAACATACATTCTAGTGCAACATTTAAAAATTAATCCTTTAAACAAATCAAATGCTGTTAATACACAAAGCCATTGACAATATGAATTTAACATTCTACATGTCTAGCACTCAGAAACTGGAAACATGAAATTGTTCTGTGGTCACTTAGCTCATGAACCAACTGTGAAATCCATCAGGGCAAGGCTTTTCTCATACAGCTATTCATAGATCACATTCTAAAACAATATAAAAATACACCTTCTCTAGCTGGTGGTAGGTGAATAAATTCTAACCCTCGGCTGCATAGAAAAAACCTTGAAAACATAACTGAGGCAAATTCTTAGGTTAAGGGGCCTGAAGACTTGCAAGGATCTGAAACTTATTCTTTTTGAAAAGCTACTTTTTCTGAGGGGACTGGATCACAATATCAGAATATGTGACATGAACATTTATTTTGATGAGCTAAGCAGTATTGCAGAGTAAGGATTTCTTTAGTTTGAATTCTATTTTACCTTGTTGGGATAGGTTTGAATAATCCAAGCACAGCTGACCCCATTGCTGTACTGCTGGCTGTTTGGGTTGTTAGGGTAACTGAAACTCCCCCTGGAGCCTGAGAGATATCCTCCACAAACTGTATAAGGAGAAAGAAAATTAAATGGATTAATTTGTGCTATTACTATACAGACTTAAACATCACCTACATGTCTTGCATTGCTTTGGCTTCCTAAACATTTAAAACAACAGTGAAAGGTACTTCTATAAACTCCTCAGGATATCCTTTAAAGTTGAATGACATCATAAAATAGGAGAAAAAATACTCCCTGAGAGAAAAGTAGTTCCTAAAAAAGAACAAAGATTTTCAGTTAGAATATGTGGATACTGCCAAAAGTTGTTGATCATATCTCGGGAAAATGTCCATAAATTAGTTTGTTTCCAGAAGGCCACCTCCAGATTGTATCATTAAAATTTTAACTGACAATGAAATAACATTTTGAAGCTAACATGATATAAAATTGTCTGTCTCAGTAGTGGTTCATCATAGAGGCTATCCTTCAGATGTTTTATTGCCCCATTTATGCTTTTTGGTCAGATTTCTGGGCCTGATAATACATCTCATGATATACTGCGGTCTCTTCTCTCACTGAGCCATTGAATGAATGAGAGCTGTGAATGAAGAATCCCAAACAGCTACAGAAGATTAAGTCCATAAAGCACCCAAAATACAATGCACTTATGGGCACAGTGTGCAAGCAGCTGTGGTTTAATATGGAACTGATGCTAAAGAAACATGCATTTCTCAGCAAATTGAAATTAATTATTTCCTTTAATGAGTGGTAAAAGGTATACAGTTTTGTTTGAAGTGTCCATCTAAAACATGTCACAACTTCTCAAACAGATTCAGAATCGTGTTATAAAATGCACTATTTTTACCCTGGTTTGGAACTGAAAGAAAAGTTGATATGTTATAATAACTCACTGAATAAAAAATGGCTTTCTATCTCTTCTATTATGAATGGTTAAAAATAACTTTTTTTCTACATGTCCTTAACAATAGTTAACAATAAAACATTATTGGTTAGGTATTTAAGGATAATAGGAAAGAGCCAGACGTAGTTATAAAATTTCACAGGGGCTGAGTGAAAACTCACATTCTGTATTCTGTGAAAAGTTAGTTTGCTTTCTTCACAGCAACCTATGATAAATATGAGCTATCTGATTGGTGATTGCCACAAGGAGGGTCACTGGAATGTTACCCTAATTTTGTTTAATTAAAATTAATGGAAAAAAAATCTCAAACAGAAAAAAGTGATATTAAGAAGAAATGTTAAAGGCAGAACCTTGCAGTCACACTATAAAATTTACAGTCCCTCATTTTCATAGATAACATTTCTTTCATTACATTTCTGGTTTAAAGCCTTTTCTGGCTTTTTCTCTTGACTAGAAATGTCAGAACCTCAGCTCACACCAAATGTAACAGTATGCGCAAAAGAGAAACATTAGTATGTTCTCATGTAAATCTGTTCTCCTTATATTGGATCCTCTTTCCTAACCAGCTTATGAGACCACGTTCTCAGGAACAGAGATCTGATTTTAGGGTGTCCGGCATCTAGTCAAGGACAACGGGCTTACAGATGAACTTCATTTTACGCTCCTACTGCTAAACAAAGCAGCTATAATCAAAACTCATGGAAAAGCCTGACTTCAAGGAATTTTGGATTGGGACCTATAATCCACCAAGAAGAGGGTTGGTTTTTTCCACCATATGTTGATGTTCATTCCCGTATTAATCATATACACCAAGCATTTACTCGTTGAAGCCTAGTGACCCTTTTCTCCTGGGGAGGAAGTCCTGGCTGTACCTTGCTGGGCAGTCTGGCATTCTGGTCCTGTCCAGGTGCTGGTGCACTCACAGGAGTAGCCATTGACCTCATCGGTGCACGTGCCCCCATTCTGGCATGGGTTGCTAATGCATTCATTAATGTTCTCTGTACAATTGGAGCCTGTCCAGCCTGCATTACACAGGCAGAAATATCCAGTGATCGTTGCCTACAGATATAAGCAAATGCAATAAGCTTAATGAGCATGGATCACCAAAAGGAATCAATGTAGTCAGCAGAAAACCTGATATTCATACCTACTTTATGTGGAGATATCAGAGCAAAGAAATAAAACCTTTGGAATTTAGTGGCCTTGATGGTCACTGGTGAGTACCAAAATAAGCCTAAAGCTAAATCAGAGTATCTAGCTCTTTGTTTTTTCTATGAAGCTATTTTTTCTCAGGGGTCTTTCAAGTTACTTTCTAAAACATCAAAAACTGTATTCACTTAGCCATTCACAAAACTGTTTGCCTGGCTTAGAGCTGATCACCCTAGAAACAAGTCAAACACATTATTTAAATCTTATCAAAAGCAAGTCAAGATAACAGTGGTTAATACATCATTTCTCTCACGCCTGTTCTATGGGAAGTCTGCACTGCACTTATGTGCAATGATAACTTTCATTTTCATTCTGATAAATGTTAAATTGCAGTAATTTCCTTGCTTTCTCTGCCTTATTACTTGTTCTGTATGTCTCTTCCATTTCTCTTGCCTCAACCTTTATTACTTTTCTTCATAATCAAGTCTTTCCATATCTCTAACTGTTTTAATTTTATATCTTCTTTCCTCATATTTCTCATTTTATTTTTTACAGTGAAAGTAGAACTTGGTATTCCAAAGAATAAGCTAAGAATCCCATCTTTGTTGATAATGTGCTATATTTTCTATTTCCTTTTGCATTCTCTGTTCATGTCCTCTGTGTCCTGAACAGAGATCTACAGCATGATGGAAGAAAAATTTTATGTGCATTTAGAGCTCAGAGATGCTTTAGAAGGCAAAAAAAGTTTTTTTCTGATCTGCTTGCCTGCTATTTAATTAACATTACATTTTAGCTGTCATTACGCTGCCCAAAAATAACTCTGCCATTCCTCTATTTTATTAGATGCTTCTGTAGTCCCATTACTGAAGTATTCTACTGTGTTATTATCTTTATGAAGTAATTTGTAGCTATGATTGCCTACAATTGCATGTTAGGATATATTTAGGGGAAGATGCCGTATCTTTTAATAGACTGACTAAAATAACTAGTTTCTAAAAGGCACAAAAGGCCTTTTACATATCTGAGTGAAATGACAATAGGTATTTAATGAATAGAGAGCAAGCAATGCTAGTAAGAGGTGGAGTGGAGGTGAGGTGATCATCTGCTTTCATAAAGAAAATGGATTGAGGGATAGCTAACATATAAAATCATAGAAGCATTTATTTAGGTTAGAAAAGACCCTTAAGACCATCAAATCCAACTGTTAACCTAACACTACCAAGTCCATATGGTATGTCCCCTTTCGCTCCTGCCTACCAGGATCATCAAAGCAGGTTATCCATGGACCAATGTGGACAAATAGGATCAGACTCTACCAGAACAACAAATTTTCTATTTTTGAACACTTCTCCAAATCATAATCATAAATATCCTTCACAATAGTATTATCAAAATCTTCAGGTCTGCAGCGTGGAATTCCCCGAGCACAGCACACCTCACTGAGGAAGCCTAAAGGCTTCCTTGTGGACAAACTAGATGGTCACTGTGCATAAGAGTGAATTCCCACCACCAATCAGTAGAAGTTCAACACTGCTACCAGCAAGAGTACAAGCCATTCCCAGGAAGCACCCCTTCCATATCCACATAAACGGCCGGAGTCCAGGGGGTCTCACAAGATCAGCCTAGGAACACATAACTGACTGCACCAGATATTAGCAGTGAGAAGGTCAGCAGAGGTACTAATTTTATTATCATGGGTAAGTCCTCCATGATCCAAGGTGGTAAATTACTTTCCTCTCCCACCAAGGATAGCCATTCATCAGTTCTCCCCGACCAGCACCAGCATCCCATTGCTAGCTTGGGGTACAAACTACAATCCCACTCAGGTTATTAGTGTCAAATTCGCTGCCTTTACTGCAAACACAAATAAATGTCTTGTGTGCCCTGTATCTGTTAATCTCCCACTCTCCACTGACCTTGCCTTATTGCCTTTAGTATGCCAGCACTAAGCTTCCAGTCTTGCCAAACTCCTCCTTGTTACTGCTCATAACTACATAGCAATGTCACAAACTGCAAGGAGTCCAGCACTTACCAAGCACTGCCCATTGACACAAGGATTTTGCAGCTCACAGATATCACTGAGAGGAGAGCATCCATTTGGACCATATCCACTTCCAGTGTACCCAGATGTGCAGGAACAAAACGGTATTGGCCCTTAGGAGATGGGGAAAGATACCAAAAGTAATTTGATCCTTTTTACAATGATAATACCAACCATGATGCTAAGAGTCCCTAACATTTTGAAGCAAAGCCTTTATGTGATTCTAACTTATTTGATCTTTTGATACTTTCCCTGACCAATGTCCAGTTTCATTATAAACAAATATCTACTGTTGATTTGTTATGGGTACCTGAGAGTCCAAGGTCACCTTCACGGGAAGTGGTAGGGATAGTCAAAGGGTATTTAGAGAACAATGGAAGCAACTGAAGTTGGAAAAATGCATCAAAGAGAAATGATCAAGATCTCCACCTTTTTTTTGATGAATTCTGCTCTTTGGTGGAGCCTAAATCTATTTCTGTCAGTATTTGTGGAAAGGTTTGCTGGCTTTAGCTAACCCGCCCATAAACTCCTTTGGGTGAGGCAAAACCAGCTGTGGAGAAGCAGCTACAATATAAAAGTTTCTATGAAGTGGATTCAGCCTAATCAAACCCTCCTTGACATTCACACAGGTATTATAATACTTACAGTCTTTAAGAGAACACTGTACCTGGAGCTGAGGTACAAGTAGCTGAAGGATGGCACCCTCCATTATTTATTGAACAGATATCAACCTGGGTACACGTTTGTCCATCTCCCTCATAGCCTGTTTAGAGATGAATCTCAGTCAGTCTGTAACAAACTATGTTCCCCAAGTATCAACAGTGAAAGAATAATTTGGTGAAAGAAAAAACTAACTTATGGTGTTCTGCAGTTAAAAAAAAAAAAAGCTGAGATTGCCACTGGAGCATATCCTGGCGTATTCCTTGTGGTTCCTACACTGCAGGGATGGACTCTGGTCTTAACTAAATCCTCCCATTATTTTAGAAAAAGGTATGTTAGTAGCACACAAATATAGGTGAGGTTAGAGTGAAGCCATAAGAGTTCAGCTTTCAGCCACAATGTGCTGCCCTCCTTACTCTTCTGCAACCAGCCAACCCTGACAACCTCCAGGCTTCCCACTGTGTGCTAGAACTGCTCTTGGGTCTCAAACGCAACATCTAGCTCCTCCCAGGAGGCTCAGCAGGACCAAAGCACTGAATGGCCAGAGCTAGGGTCCACTGCACCACACAAAATCTTGTCTGAGGCTGTTTTCCACACAGTGATAGCACTTCAGTGCTCAGTAACTGAAAGCCTTCACTACTTGCAGTCTATTGCCATTTAAAGAGCAATTGAAAGGTCAATTACAAATGCTTTTTCCTACTAGTAATTCTAGTGCTGATAGCATGCATTTCATAAAGCACTTTATATCATAAACCACAAATCATACAGAGGTAAGACACAACTGCCACTGCTTGATTTGTACTGCCATCAAAACACTGCCTTCTTAGACAGCATTCAAAGCATGAAAAACAATCATCTAGGTTTTTTTAAGACAAACAATACAGCTAACTTATGGCACACTGGACACTCCTTCAATTAATACAGACAATTAAGTTACTGTCATAATTATGCAATCCTTGTTTCCCGATAATGATCTTATAAAAAAAGTACTTCATCAAATCATGGCTCTAACTGAAAAGGTCTAACTAATACAAGAGAAACATATTTCAGAGGATTATCATTAGACACGTACTCTACAAAATGTTTATTAACTGAAGCAATACACTTGGACTCTGCCTTCTATATTACAGTATTACTTTGTGCATGTGATACTTCTATATATAAAACCAATCTTCAGCTTCTTAAATCTACCATAAAACAGGCTCAAATGTGGTGACTCTTCATCTTGTAAGCTTTTCCGTAGTTTTATCAAGAAAAAAAATCCATTTTACCTGGTGGACAAAGCCCGCAGTGGAAGGATCCCATTGTGTTGATGCATTGAACCATTGGCGCTGTTGAGCAGCCTCCATTACTACTTTCACACTCATTAATGTCTTGGCAACTGTAGCCATTTCCTTGCCAGCCTAAAAAGCAGCACAGAAGGGACATTAAAACATAAAATGCCTAACCTTTTTTATTTTTTTCTTCGACAGATCTTTTTGTAGAGCCGAAAAATATGACCTTTTAATCTTATTTCATTAACACAAGAGAAGTTCTGTCCCACTCATTACAGATGAAAAAATAATACAGGTCTGCAAAATAGGTTATGAACACAACAGAGCAGAGATGTGTGCAAGAAGATTTTACTTTAACTGTACTCCAGATGTTCCAGAATCAAACACACTTTTACTTAAAGTGGACACAGTTCAGTGCACACATGTACAACTGGCAAAGATTTATCTTAATCCCAAATTCTTGTTAAATACTTTCAATATTCCTCCTATGCACACTACCTACCCAACACAGGAAGAGGAATCATAGGTTACGTGGCTTAAGGGGACAAACAGATTTTATACTGCCTTAGGGCAGTGAGCACATGGACATGAAAGTAACTCAGACATATTATATGAAGTTAATAGGACATGACAGACATGAAGGTACATCACATCTATTTAGATGCTCAGTTTAGGGTGGGATAACTTATGTGGTAGACTCCACTGCCTGTGTTACCTAGGTAAGACAACCTGCAGGCATTAGTTCTCTAAAGATGAAAACACTGTGTCTGTGCTTATGACTTAGAGGCAGTAATACCTGCTACCACCCTCTCCCACATGAGAGCACGGAAGGACATCAATACCTGTGGGGCAAGGACCACACGAGTAGGAGCCCAGTGTGTTGTGGCACTGCACAAGTGGATTCTGTGAACATGGAGGATTAGGGAGGCTGCATTCATCTATATCAGCACTGCAGGCAGGGTTGCCAGGAGGGGACATCCAGCCAGTGTTGCAGATACAGTGGTACTTGGGCTGCCACAGCAAAAATCACATTATGTATTTAATACAAGTAAAACAGCCAAGAAAAGGGCAGGAGGAGTCCATTTTAAAAGATGCCTTTTAAGCTATAGCAAGAAAGCTTTCAGAGCATTTCATGGTTTGCACATTCTGTTCTATAAAGCGCTTCAGTAGTTTTCTCTATTCCTTCCTCTGATTTACCTACTTAGATTATGGAAGCAACAACAGGCTCATTCATTATGTTCATAAAAGAAACTTGTATCTTACCCCAAAGCTCCCAGAGAAAGTGAACAGTAATTATGAACTGTACATAAACAGAATTAAAAGTCGTCAACTTGCTTTGTAACCAGAGTATACAAATCAGTGCAAGCAATCTGAAATCAGCTTGGGTGTTTTCTTTTAAGCAAACTGTTCAGTAATCTGTGCATGTACAGCACTGACATTAAATTGCAAATATATATTTTCCTTAAGCAAAACAGTTTTCTCTTTAGTAAACTTTACTAATGGCCAGATTTCAGCATTTATCTAGTTTTGGTCCAATTAAAGCTAATGGGAGCTTTATTGTTAACTGACAGGAGCAGACACTGTTGAGCCAACACTGAGCCCTTTTGAAAAGCTTTCTTCACAAAAAAATGGACAGAAAACAAGTAATGAGTTGCAAAAACTTTTACAAATTGAACAAAGTAATTATTTTATAGTATAGCACAAAGAATATGTGATGTGTCTGGCCTGGTGCATGAGTGTATAGGAGTGTTAAGGAGCACAGTGCTTGGTAAGGCAGTTTTTGAGAGCTGCTGTGAATGGAAAGAAGCAAAGCTGGCACGTATCATATATCCCTTTGAAGTGATGTAAAAAAAAAAAAGAAGTGCCCAAATTCTCTCCCTAAAGGAATGAGCTGCCTTTCTCCAGAAGACTGTTCAAGTGTATGTTAGCATCCTTGGCAAGCATTTGGAGTTAGAGACCAAGTCCACCTGACACAGAGGATCAACAAAGATGAGCAGCAGCCACTCCAACTGCTATGCAGTCCTGGAGGCTCTCAGGCTGCTGATAATCGTGTCCCACAGCTATGCCTTTTCCCAGGAAAAACAAGATGCATGTTTATCCTCCTTAATCATTTAAGTAATAAAATATCCTTGCAATTTAGAACTCCCCAAATAATGAACATTATGCTTCAAAGAAGACTGACTTATTCAAAGAATATTCCCAAGTTCTCTATGGATGTAGTAGACTCTGACAAGTACCTCTAACAAGATATCAAGCTCCAAGGCATTTTCAATTCTTTCTGCTGTCCTTGGGGCAACAGAGAGGATAAGTTATGTTGTACAGTGGCATTTCTTGCTGTTCTTAAGCAGTAATGTATGTTACACAGTTTTGCGGTGCTCAGAATTATTTGTAATTTTTTTGTGCTGTGCTGTGTAAGACTTATACATTGTCCTTACCTTGTTGGGCTCATCCCTGTCTGCATCTATGCAGATGCCATGCTCACAGAGTGTCTCTGATCCTCCCTGACAGTCATCAAACTTCAGGGCACAGTGAGGCCCGTAGGTTTCTGGAGTACAAGAGCAGCTAAGGGCGGAAACAGAAAAATCAAAATGTTGTCTTTATATAGCAGTTAATGATCATGTATTTCCACAGTAAGAGATCATTCCCCTCTTTTTCAAGGCCATGTCTGGCCTGTCCCAGGGCATGATGTAAACTCATATCCGCATCTCAAGACACAGCAGCTGCCGTCTCAGCAGCAGTCCAGCTTTCAGTTGAATGTAGCAGGCAGGGGAAGTATTTGGGGCTGATGGGCCAGGAAGAACTTAGTGGGCTTAGGGGATGCATTTCACAGGAGGAATCTTGCTTGCAGGCTACTAGCTGCATTGTGCTGTTATTTATAGGGTGCACTTTAGTCATAGCACTGTACATACATGGTGGAATTGAAATTGGAAACTCCTAAGCCATTGGATAAAAAGTTTCCCTTTTCTCTGACTCTTTATTTCCACATGGACGAAATCTGAGGCTCTGAAATACAACTGAAAAGGACTTAAACCTACAGAAATCCTTCTATCAGTTCACTAATTTTATGAAAATGACAGTGAGACATTTTTTTGGATGCATATTATATGCTGTGATATCTGCTGATGACTGCTTCTCCCAGGGATACATGACAGGTACACACACACACACACCACGTTGAACTGCTTTTAAGCTTGCTAACAAAAACTACCCTGTAAAGGAATTTACCTACAGAATTTGAATGAGGGTTTTCCAGTGCAGCTGATCTGGACCTTGAAGCAGTTTATTTACAAGCTGTAAGTGTCCCTCCAGGGTATCATATGCTCAGTTGAAATAGCAGTTTGATAAGCTAATTGCAGGTAACTAAACCCTCCACCCAGGACAAGAAACCTGGATGAACTTAGGCTTAAAAAAGCCCACAACAGTTTAATGCTTAACCGCAGTCTGCAGTGCTGTAAGGTAGTATGTTCATTATTGTAAGACAGGGCAAATAGACCAACACCATCTCACCAGGGCAGCAGCTCAACCCGGATGAGCAGAGAGGCAACAGGACAGGGGACCAGATCACCTTTGTATGTTCAAAGTACATTCAGAGATTCACGTTTAACTCCAAAGGACACAGGAAGGGAATACGACCAGCTTCAAAGGAGGAGGAGAACAGCACTGTCTCCTGCCTAGTCCGGCAAAGATTAATCTACTACCTATCTGAAGCTGCTCAGAGAACAGCTTCAAGAATCAGGTCACACTGTGAGAACCTTCAAACATGTTTTGATATACTGCTGCTCAGCACTGCCCCGGTTCTCTCCCATCTCTGATGGCACATGAGAATGGGATTCCTGGTACTTTGGCTCTGACACAAAACTCCAATAGGTTTGAGGACTTTCACAGCCTTTCATCCAACTAATACAACATTCCATTAAGGTCTTGATTCGGGAGAAGTGTTTCTCAAATACCTGCTCTTTTTCCTCATAATTTAATGCTTTCCTGAATTTCAGACTGAAGCATGCAGGTAAGGAATCTGAACAGGGAGTGAAGACTGCACTATGCTCAATTTCACAACATCTGACCCAGTATTGCCCTTCTCCTGTTGACACCACTGGGGGCTATGAAGCACCTCTGCTGTGAGGACAGCCTGAGAAAGTTGGGGTTGTTCAGCCTGGAGAAGAGAAGGCTGTGGAGAGACCTTATAACAGCCTTCCAGCACCTGAAGGGGGAGTAAAAGAAAGGTGGGAAGGGACTTTTTAAGAGGGTATGTAGTGATAGGACAAGGGAGAATGGGTTTAAATTGGAGGCGGGAATATTTAGACTAGACATTAGGAAGAAATTCTTCACAATGAAGGTGGTGAGGCACTGGCATATGTTGCCCAGGGAAGTTGTGGATGCTCCATCCCTGGAGGTGTTCAAGGCCAGGCTCAATGGAGCCCTGGGCAGCTTGTCTGGTGAGACATATCCCTGTACAAGGCCGGGGTGGGGGTTGGAACTAGGTCATCCTTAAGGTCCCTTCCAATCTAAACCATTCTATGATTCTGTGGGAAGTTAAATATCACCATTTTCTTTACCCACAGTCCATGCTGGTGCATATAACTACAACAGAGCAGGAGTGGGATGAGCTGGGTTGCTGAGCCCCAGAAAACCCATCAGCAATGTTCTCACAGTTGTTGAAGAGTCTATCATGCTCTACCTGGCGATGGATTTAGCATCTGGGTTTACTTACAAGAGAGACAGTACGTAAAGGGGGACTGTGAAGAGAATGAGGGTGGGGAAAGGACTCAATAAACCCACAGTGCTGTCAATAATCCTGAGGACATAATGCAAAAGCAGTAATATTAAGATTTGGATAAGTTATGAAAAGGTCTTAGTTTGTTTCAGGAAGCAGCAATTCAGCAGGTACCAAGGAAGGCAAGAATTACATTGGGGAACACTCAGGAATTACAACTGTACTAACACAATGAAAACACTGGTGAAAAAGTCTGTCCTCTTTAACCTTAATTTAGTCACACACCTGTGCCACATTACTGAGCAGAGTGAAAAAAACAAGTAAAGGCTGCTTTGTGTGTTATTTCCTTGATAAATGTCTGCATCAGGGACAGCTGCAAGCAAGCTAGAAACATCCTTTAAAATCAAAGAAAAACTAACAGGAAGTATCATGCAAACTCATTAAACACCTCAGCAGGCTCTATGTTAATGTTGAAGCGTGAGGAGCACTGCAGGAGAACTTTGCTTGTGTAAGGTTCTTCTGTGAACTGACAAAGCACTACAGGCCAGTGTTATGCCAAGCAAATGTTTGTGGGGGCTAAGATTTTCGTGCTGAAGCAGGAGACAAAATGCTTCGCAGAAAGCTGTGGCATGCTCTCCAGCCTTCTTGTCCCCATTGCACAGGGAGAGCTTTGTATTATATCTGAAAGTTATTTATTTACCAGATTATTTGACATTTTGGAAAATAAAATGCAGAATGTTCAAGCTGGCTTGCCCTGTAAACGAGCGCATTTCCTAAGGAGCTGGGCACAGCCAGAGAAGGATATGTGCCAGGGACCTCATGTCCATGGGGGCCTGCACACAGGCGCCTTCCTGGCAGCTGGCTGCAAGCAACATCTCTCCACCCTTTCTGAGTGGCAGGACTGTGCATTGCTTGCTCCGCAGCAGGCTCAGCAGTGTCTCTAATCTGGAGGGCGTGAAGACATTTCTCAGAGTTATGCGATGGGCTGGGAACACAAGTGATCAAGGGTGCTCATATATTCAGGAGGTTTCCCCAAACACAAACCCTTTGCTGAGCCAAAGCACCTTCATCTTCCTCACTCCTTTTAGTCTCAAGGGGTAAGTGATAATGGAGGGAAGATAACACAGCTGTGCTGGGTGGGCATACTGCTGAGTGCAGGTTACAGACCAGCACACTGCATCTCACCGCCCCATCAGCACACTGTGGCGCAGTAAATTTGCAATAAAGCATCTACACCTACAATGGAGCCAAGTCATCAGAGCCAGGCTCTGATTTGCAGCCTCCTTCCCCAGCATGGCTGTGTGATAAACCTCGTTCTTACTGCTCCTCTAGTGCCAAAGCAGTCAGTGACTTCAGAGGGCCGTCTGAGTCTGTGGTGGAGTTGCATGTATCATGTATTAAGGATTTTATATTCTCTTAGGCAACAGGGCGTTATAGTCCATAGATACTGAACAGATTTATTCCTAGAGCTTGTGCCGCAGGTGTGATGTAGGGTACAAAAATAGCAGAGTATTTTGCATAGAGGTTCTGTGTATAGTTTTGAAAAGTTACCTGTAGCTGCCTGGTGTGTTCACACAAGTGGCTCCATTCTGGCAGCCTAAAGCTGTTCCAGCATAAATCTGGCATTCATTAACATCCTCTAAACATAGGAGGCCCTAAGATGAAATGGAAAATTAGTTTATTTTCCAAAGAACTGAGAAACTAAGCAAGCCATGGAGCCAATGTTTAATATAGTTCTGTAAGATAAACAAACCATCGCTATCAATACAGCTTCCCTTATGAAACATTATAACAAAGTTCTGTTCCTCAGCTGTGTTTCTATGGCTCTGGTTATCAGTCAAACAAGGGATAAAATATTTCAGATGTTTGTAGAAAGCATACGAACAGAATAGTACTGTTATCTCCCCTACATTCCAACTTGCTAGCAAAAGGCTCAGAAAGCTTTCTTTCAAACAGCTTCTACCAGGAGATGTTGTTTCATTAAGTCTGAAAGCACAGCAGTTTTGATCCAGTCTTGCTGGGACAACTTTCAAGTTGAGATTTTTGAGGAAAAGATAAAACTTCTCCGTATCTTGTTCATGAAACAGCACCATTAAAGCCTTTACCAGCGAATTCTTTGGACTTAAAGAACTGAGGGTTGGATTGATTATTTACACGCCCATTTGTCTCATTTGTTTGAGCTTGAACAGCATCCTTCCCCTCCCCCAGTTACTCTCTATTCTTGCATGAGATCAACAGCAAGGCATGCAATTCAGTTCACCTCACTCAGCAAAAACCAAAGACTAATTTTCTGCTCTGAGAACTGCCTGGCATTACTGACTTCATGGGCCATCACCTGCATATAACAATAAAACTTCATTTTTTTTGTATATGTTGATACTGCTGAGAAGCAAATGTGTTGCCCTTCAACCAAACAGTGAGTGTGATTCTGCTGCTTTATTCTTTGGTATTTGTCACTCTGTACCAAGCAACCTTAAAATCCTACACTGTCACAATTACACTAAACCAGGTGTATCCTTACAGTAAAAACACACAGTCTCTATTAAAGGAGGCTAAAGACTCACCTTCCAGTTGCTTGGACAGAGGCAAAAGAAACCATCAAGTGAGTTTACACAGGTTCCTGAGTTCTTACAGGGGTTACTACTGCAGGCTTTCCTCTGGATAGCCTGAAGAGAGCAGGGAAAGAGCAGAAAATGAGATTACTGCTTAGTTTCATGGGAATTTAATTACAAGACAAATCTTTTCTTTCTCTTCTTTCCCTCCTCCTCCATTCTTTCTTGGGTGTCCTCCCCCCTCTTCTTTTTCAGCAAGGTTGATTTATATATGCCTTGAGCTCTTTAGCTTGCATTTGCACAAAATAATTACTAATATGATTGGTCTTATGCATGGTGGCCAGCTACAAGCACTGATATGAGAGAAACCCTGTAAGAAGTAAATATTAATAAAGACTGGTCTTCAGCAGTGGACTGTGAGTCTAGATGAAGGGTTATCTTGTCTTGTTGATTCCATGGGTGAATCATCTGACAACTACTTTTAGTAGCAGCTGTAGCTGTCGTTTATCACAAACTCATTGGAAAAACACATGATAGTTGAAAATTAGCTACTTCCAGTAGAGTATAAAATCCAGTTTGACTACTCCAGTCTTTGTCTTAACTGATCACTGAGGGAAGTTTCCTTCTCCTTGGTATCTAGCTGTTGTTACAGAGTCTACAACTGTTTTTCCTTTAAGGAATGCAGCCTCCCGCAGAGTTTATATTTTGCGAGAAGGCATTTCACCTCCTCTATAAAT
The DNA here is from genome assembly GCF_032191515.1 of Phaenicophaeus curvirostris. NCBI lineage: Eukaryota > Metazoa > Chordata > Aves > Cuculiformes > Cuculidae > Phaenicophaeus > Phaenicophaeus curvirostris. Next base: position 22,099,466 of record NC_091397.1, on the reverse strand, counting down.
CTTGGCTCTTTTTTCATCTCCTGTTACCAAAGAAGGTTTTCCTGAGAAATGCGTTGAGGGGAAAGAAATCATTTCACTGTTCAATCATTGTAAACCCACTGTACTTACCTGGGGCTAGGTTTTTCTTTTTCAATCTCTAGTTTGCTTCCCATTTACTTACCTGCTCTAAGCTTTGAAGTTTGTTGTCAAGACTCCCAATCTGCAAGAGAAATGCAAAATACATTGTGCTTGGTATGACAGTAACCACACAGGTACATGCTGGACTCCAGTAGGCCAACAAAACATTTTCTTTTGAGAGCAGAGAATAGCTGATATGTGAAAACAGATGACAGTCAGGTCCAAATCAGGCCCTTTCCACTGGGTTTTCAGTATTTTAGGCTGTTCAGAAATGACAGTTCCAAAAAGCAAGAATCAGTCTTATGAAAATGTATTCAAGGACTGTTCAGGTGCTTGTGGGCATGCAAAGGATGGATGTCTGAGACAATAAACCAAAAGCCAAGAAAGATTCACTATATCTCAGAGGATTATAACCACAAACAGCAAGCTACAACTCAATCAGGGAGTATGATGGATACGTATTCGCACCATCTCCCTAAGGAGAAGTCCCTTAGGCTATAAAATACTTTTTATGAAGAACTTGTGGCAACACTGTAACAAAAGGCACTTAAACCAAGTGAAACAAAGGTTTCGAAATCTTCTGTTGGAGAAAAAACTTTAGTAGCAGAGAAGAGACAAAATCAGTTCTTTTTCTCTCCACTGCAAACCCCTATAGCCTATCTGGCCTATGGAATGGAATGTCTGTGTAATGCCTGTAAGAGCATACATGGTTAGTTTCCTGAATTTAGTGGGGTTACACTGCTGTAAATATTAAATAGTCCACAGAGATGTTAACAGTGAACAACGACAAAAAAATCCTGATAACTAGAAATTATGGTATTTACAGGAGTATTTCCATTGTCTCCAGAGTTACTGATTAAGTATCTCAACATTAAACACAGACTCTGAGTTGATGTTAAATATGGACTCTGCTGCAGTTCTCCAAACTGGAGCCCAGAAATACTAAAATGAATCATGTAATTATGGTAATTAAGTTAATCTGAGGAATGGAAAACTGGGAATGTTGGAGGAGGATACCACAAAGCTATGGCTCACCTTGGAGGTCAGCAGAGCAACCTGCTGGGATACATTCTGAGCAGCACCATTGGCTTTTTTAAGTTCTTGAATCTCTGCTTTACTTTCTCTCACCTAAATTTAAACAACAGAGATAATGAGAAACAAGCCTGGCTTATTCAGAAGTTTACCAATGTAAATAAGCTTTGCTTTTTCAAAAGCTTAGGAAAGTTTTGTCCCTGTCTAAATTTACTACTACAAAGTCCACTTAAATACAGAGAGCTCCATTACATACACAATATAATCTTTTAATTATTTTCTGTAATATCATGATTCCTATCGAAGTCTGCAATGGCTTACTTTCACATTAGAATGCTGACACAGAAAATACAAAATAACAATAATACCAAACACATGATACATTTGCTAAGGTAAATTCTGAGGACAATTAAACTATTGATATGCAAAAGTAAAAATAAAAAAAATATTAAGGAAAAGTAACTATGTCACCTGATTAGAAAGTTCTGCAAGATCTTCTTCATTAATTCTTATTTTCCCCAGTGGTCCAGTTCTAAATTCTATATTTTTGCTGGAGCCAGCATGGAACACTAAATTACCCTGCTCTGAGGACAAACGAGGCCTGTTGTATTATGGAAAAACAGAGAGATCATTTAGTTACAGATATCTGCCAAAGAGTAAAGCCATTCCATTCCCTTTACTGGCACTTGGAAGCCACCATATGAACAAATGCATTTGCAAGCAATAATACTTACTGCTCATCATAAATGGTTCTTTTCTGCCTCTTTTTTCCATAGTGGTTTGATTCACAGCTCAGTCCAGTAAGTAATAATAATGTAACTAAAAGCCCTGGAGCAGGAGCAGCCCAAAGCATTGCTCTCCTCCAGCTGTCCGGCGCTTGAAGTAACACTTCCAGTGCTGAATTTTACTGTTGAGAGCCCAGGTGACCTTTGCTCTCGCACAGCTCTTTATTCACAAGTTCCCATTCTATTGTCTTATCTTGCAAGGATGAACTTTATTTCAGGTTATCTTAATTAAAGACTCAGAGCAAGCAAATCCTCTACATGTTAAATACATTTTTCTCTTTTTGCCTTTTTGTTTCAGGAGCTGTGAAAGATCATTAATTGAAATCTGCTGATATTTCATCATTATGTCTTTGACCTTTGTACAACTGACCACCCCTGTTTTTCAGAGCACCTTGTAATCTGCAGCTGGCTACGCAGGACTGGCTTTGCTTTCCCCACATGCTGCACCACACGGGTGAAGGAAAGATTAGTTGGCAGCACTCAAGCACCTCAATTGTTACCAAAAAATAAACCAAATCCAACCCAAACCTCACAAGTAAAACCCACAGTGGCTGGCAAGGAATATTTGTATTGAAAGAGAAGCTTTCAGCCAGTAATTTACGAGGCAGATGACACAAACAAGTTAGAGTACCAAACAGCATCCCATGGATTACAACAACAAAATAGAATTTTAACTAAATATGGTTGTTCTGACTCAACAATGACTCAGTCCCCAGATGCTGGAGAGACAATCACACATCAAAGGGACTGTATTTTGCTTGGCATGTGTAGGCTGCCTTCATTGCACAAACCAGGGCTCTGAAATTCAGGGTCAGCAATAGACAATGCAGAAGACCAAGGAAAAATTCAAAGAAGGCTCAAAAGTACTTAAAAAATGCAAATTAATATGTTCCAAGAGCCAAAATCTGAATCTTGACCCCATTTTGATCTATCTAGAATTCTGTAAGTCCTTTAACACTGTCCCCCACAACATCCTTCTCTCTAAATTGGAGAGATATGGATTTGATGGGTGGACAATTCGGTGGATAAGAAACTTGTTGGATGGTCATATTCAAAGGGTAGTGGTCAACGGCTCAAAGGCCAGATGGAGATCCGTGACAAGGGGTGTTCCTCAGGGGTCTGTACAGGGACTAGTGCTGTTTAATATCTTCATCAATGATATTGACAGCAAAATTGAGTGCACCCTCAGCAAGTTTGCAGACACCAAGCTGAGTGGTGCAGTTGCTACACCAGAAGGACAGGATGTCATCCAGAGGGACCTGGACAGGCTGGAGAAATGGGCTTCTGTGAACCTCTTGAGGTTCAACAGGGCCAAGTGCAAGGTCATATACCTGGGTTGGGGCGATCCCTGATTTCAGTACATGATGGGGGATGATGTGATTGAGAGCAGCCCTGCAGACAAGGACTTGTGGACGCTGGTCGATGAGACACTCAACATGAGCCAGCAATGTGCGCTCACAGCCTAGAAGGCCAACCATGCCCTGGGCTGCATCAAAAGAAGCGTGGCCAGGAGATCAAGGGAGGTGATTCTGCCCTTCTATTCCTCTCTTGTGAAACCTCATCTGGAGTACTGTGTCCAGTTCTGGAATCCTCAACATAAGAAGGATGTGGAACTATTGGAACGGGTCCAAGGTAGGGCTACAAGGGTGATCAGAGGGCTGGAGCACCTCCCGTATGAGGAGCGGATGAGACAGTCAGGCTTGTTCAGTCCGGAGAAGAGAAGGCTCCGAGGAGATCTTATAGTGACCTTGCAGTGCCTGAAAGGGGCCTAAAAGAAAGCTGGAGAGGGACTATTCATAAAGGCTTGTGGTGACAGGATGAGGAGGAATGGGTATAAACTGGAAAGGGGCAGATTTAGTCTTGATATAAGGAAGAATTTCTTCACCATGAGAGTAGTGAGGCACTGGCACAGGTTGCCAAGGGAAGTTGTGGCTGCCCCATCCATGGAGGTGTTCAAAGCCAGGTTGGATGGGGCCTTGGGCAGCCTAGTTTGGTGGGATGTCCCTGCCCATGGCAGGGGAGTTGGAACTAGATGATCTTTGAGGTCTCTTGCAACCCAAACTATTCTATGATTCTATGATTTCCTCTTCAGTAGTACCTTGCAGCCTTCCCAAAAGAAGTTTCCCACCCAGATGCTTGTGGGTGCTTGTTCCTGAGTTGTTGAGTGGCTGTTGCTGATGGAATTTTTAACAGAGCCAATGTGCCACCTCCCTGTTGCTTTAGCTTGAGTCTCCATATTCCCCTTGCACAAGACCTTGCTGAGCTTTCCTCTTCCTGCTTGGAGAATTTTGCGTATCTTTCCCTTCTTCATGATAGGAGCTACCTGAACCTCCAGGCCCATCACCAATCCTTTTGGCTTTTCTTTTTGCTTAGTAGACAACTCACTTGGGTTGCTTGCATACTAAAATTCTACTGAGAAGAAAACAGCAGCAACATTTGTAGCTGCCCTTGACTGAAGATAACATTCACTGATAACTTGAAGCCTCAGACCTTCATGGTGGTCATGCAGCTCCTGCACTTCCCATCTCTGCTCAGCCGTCCTTTCTGCTCCAGTTTGCATTTGTCACCTACAGACATCCCACAGATACGTTGGACGTGCTCTGGAGCTGGAGGACTGAATGAACTCCACAGTTATGAGGTCAAAGCACCCTGGGAAGAGATTGAATGTGGTGAAAAATATTGCCACCACAAAGACACAGAGGTGGACTGTGAAAGGGAGTGTGAAGCCAGGACAGCTAATGTTTGTGGTGCTGCCACAGATAATTTGACCTACAGTGTGAATAACTATAATGGCTGCGGTTGTATCAGCTCCACTATATCCTGTTTACATAAAAACTAATTTTTTTTATTACATTATGTGTGTCTTTAGAAACATAATGATGATTGTCTGTCTTGTGCTTACATGAATTGTCATGCAGGTAACACAACAGTTACTGCTGCTGCCTAGAGATCTACAAGGGCAGAGGTGAAAGCTCCTCATGAACCCACAGGAGGTAGCTCATCCCATGTGCCTACTGGTGCAGTAGCAGTAGCTCAGATCTCTGGGTATTTCCCTGCTCCACAGCAGCCTCTGGTCTCCAGGAGAACAAGTCTATCGGTTCCTGCTGCCAGAACAGAGGATCATCAGGAGGAGTCCTTGTGTGTTGTCCTTCAACATTGTAGGGGGTGGTGTTCACACAAAAATACAGAATTGCATCTTCAGTTCTTGAAGACCCTAACTGCTCCACTCAATCCAAATGTGCTACAATATTTTACACCAGCTGAGGATCTGTCTTTGTACATTTTTAAATTTTATGTTCTGCTCTTTGCTCTGAAACCTCTGCTCTGGAATAGGAGAGCATAAATGAATTATCAATATCTCTGTCTAGTCAACAGGACACCTCCTGCCTCTGGGTATCCTGGTATTGTCCATTAAACTACTGTTCACTAACATTCTTCATGTCAGTTCTGATGCCTGTCTGGGGGCGATTCTGTTTTTGTTTTAACAGTTTACTGAGTATTTTATAACTGTCAGTTGTGTGTAAACTCGAAGAAACTACAGACCAACTAAACTTGCACTTCCTAGCAGGCTGGTTGAATGTATGCATACTTCTAGGATTTTCTTGCACAAAGTCCATTGTAAGCTGACAGCTTTCAGTCTGGACTTTGGCTGTGATCCGCAAAATCCTTCCTTTTTTCTATTAATTTCTTTTGCATATGGAGTATGTATTGCCCCTGTCTGCTGGCTGTCAATCTTGGATTCAAGTTTCCCTTTCCCACTTATTAACTCCAATACACCAAATGAAAAATGAGCAATAAAACCATAGAGAATGGAGAGAAAGCTGCTAATGCAAGCACGAAGAAGAAATAACTCTATTCACCTTCTCTTCACATAGGCTTTACAGCTTAGAAAATGGTTGACCTGAAGACCAGGTAACTGTCTACGCACTGATTGTAGGATGGAAAGAGTTGTCTGGACTTCTATCTAAACCTCTCATGACACGCTATTTTCCATGTCCTTAGACCTTTCATATTTTTGTTAATTTGTTCTCTGTTCCCAGTGAATGCACTTTAGGCTGGCCAAGTTGCGAAATCTATAAACCATCTTAAGGAGAAAAATAGGTCCACACCTTTTAATTTTACTGAAATACATTGGATTGAGACATCATTTTTGGAGGAATGGAATGGAAAATCTGCAAATCTCTAGCATAAGAACAGAGGCTGTTCTTTCTAAAAAGGAGCTAGCACGAACCCCTCCTCCTGGGACAGATCATTCACTGCCTCATTGACATTATGGCTGAGAAAGCACCTCTGAAGAGTATGGGTTGTGCACAGGTTTGGCAGGAAGTAACTGAGCATTTGTCTTTAAATTTGGTTGAAGTTCAGCTTGTACTAGCAGGGACTACAGTTTACTACCATCTTGTGTAGCTGTGTGAAATGAAATGGTGATATCCCTCTACTCCTCCAGCAGTATGCATCTGCAATGCAAAGATGCTGCTGTGTAAAATAAGAGTTGACTTAGATTATGGCCAAAAGTTCAATAGATATTAATCAGCTCAGATGCAGAAAGATGACAAGAGTCTGTGACAATGCTCCTGTTTTATATTGGGGAAGTGCAACTACTGGTGTGAATCCCAACTTGCCTAATATTTTGATGGAAGACTAACTAATAATCTTTTATTTTGTGCTACAGATGAAAAAAAATACCTTTGTTAATCAGTGTTAGGATTCAAATATCTACAAATCATTATAAATCCAGCCTCATTGCTGACTTAATCTCAAGTAGTGAATTTAAGCGAATTTAAGTGAACGAGATCCCTTGGTTCACGCTTCCTCCCACTGCCAAAAGGACTAGGTGGAGGAAAGTCAAAGAGAACAAGCCAGTTGTCTTGCTTTTACAGATAATTACTGGTGAGCTTCCCCTTGACCAAGGTCATGTCTCCCAACATTTCAGTCTTCACTTCCCTGGATTCTCTTTCATTTTTACTTTATGTAATAATATTCTAGTGTTCAAAAGTGACACAAAACACAAGAAGCAGCACTGTTACCTACACAGTACAAACAGGCAAATTGCTGGAGTAAACAATGCTCCATATCAAATTCAGCACTTTCTGTGTGCCCCTACAGCTCTGAGATAAGCAGCTACTAAGCTGGTGTTAGGCACTACACAAAGGATCAACAACCATATGGTTTATATCAAATGAGAGTGACTGAAAAACAATGTTCCCCTTTCTGTCCTTCACCATCATCACTTCTTTCTCTTTCTGTGCATCTGGAGAGTTTTATGGCTTCAGCATCTCCCCCAGGGGCTGCAGCACCTGCAAGGAAGCTCTATTTCCCACACCATTCCTCATGGAGTTCTTTTGCTTCTCAGCGTGCTGCCCTCTGACACCTGTTTAAAATTTTGCTCCTTCAACATAGTTGATGAAGTTAATAAATTACCTGCTGATGAAGTTGAACTAACTGGCCGAGAAATCTAGGTTTTAATTCTAAATAACAAAGAGATGAGTTTTGATTTAGTTAGCTACTTCAGCTGGAATTGATCTACTGTCCTTATCCTCTGTGGGTTCCTTTATCACAATTAAGGCAGTTATATCATAGTTTTTCAGTTTCATTAAAAAACTTATATTTTGGTTCCTCCGTGTTTCTGATTTTTCTTCCTACACATGTTGGTTTTATAAACCACTAACCACTTTGATGCTTCCTGTTTTATTCCTTTTTTGAAATTAGGTTCATTAAAAGTTTGCAGTCAGTTACATTGGCTTTGTTCTTTTCTATTGATTATTCCAGCCCTTTTAGCACATTCCAATTGCTTTAACATACACTGGCGTTATTTTTAGGGACTTCCATTTGCATAGTCACCCTTCTCCGCTAATAACCCTAAAGCCATGGATGGACCTGGCTGCAAAACCTCCCTCAGATTCGTTCTATTCTGTACTGTTGGCTTTATCAAGAGGTTCAGATCTGAGGAAAGTCCATAAATCATTTGCTGTGTATTGATGCTGTGATTACAAATATTGGCATTCTGTCACCATACTAATATAAGGAAGTGACAGTGGTCATGCTGGGTTAGAAAAAGATCCATGTAGGCCAGTACCCTGTCTCCAACAGTGATCAAGAGCAGATAGCTGGGAAATGAAGGGCACACAAAAGGGCAAGTACATGCAGTACTTCCCCTAAGCACTCACCTGGTCTCCATCTAGCTGCAGCTTAGGAACTTCATCAGCCAGAAGTCTACCTACTCAGTAGGATTTTTCTTCCACGATCTTGTCCAGACTCCTCCTGAACTCTCCTCCATGCTTCACCTTACAACACACGCGTAGTGAATGAATAAAGCCGCATGGTAAGTAAGATCAATATATAGTCAAAATGTCATTCAGAAATATTAATTCTGAGTTGAATCCCATTTTTAAGTGTAACATTTATAAACAGAATGTGACTAGGTTTTTTTTTTAGAATATATATAGAGCAAACATTAGAACTAATCAAAACTATTTATTACTGTTTAAGCATAAGAAAATATATTAGCATCATCAAAGTGCTTTCCTTCCACATGCCAGGCCGTGATTTAAATATGTTTTGAGGTACAACAGCTCCGTGCATGCCCAAAAGCACAAGCCAAACATGTTCCAACAAAGCTGGGATTCCAGGATGAATTCCTGTGTTTAAAACCAGAGAGGCTCTCTACTACAGGATATTTTTAGGGATGACTTTGCTGTAGGGTTTTCTGAATCCCAGTGAAAGTTACCCAACCAGAGTGGCCGCCTGCAAATCCCTCCAACAATCCTCTCGTACTAGTATACCAAGTGGTGTATTCCACTAAATTTTTAGCCCCTGCAACTCTGTATCTTACTTCATCAGAACTCTTTCTTACCAAAAGACCCCTTGTCCTCCCACCATCCAAAGGTGAAAGAATCTCAAAGAGAACAACCCAGTTGTCTTGTCTTCACAGATGGCTGCCTCATAATCTAAACCCACATATTTCTTTTCTTCAACAGTTACATAAATCCACCAAACCTCATAATCAGCTAAAGATAAAAATAACACAAATCTCTTCATGCTCTTCACAACATTTAAATCAACATATTATCACTACTCAGTACTTCATTTTCCATGGTATCTTGGATATCAGTTATTTGTTCAAAGGAGTCATTACAAAACAAGCATGAGCTTCCCCTAATGAGGTTGCAACACTCCAATACTGATGTTGCCACAGGCAAAAGGAAAATGGTTACAGGAATTCATTTTTGGACACTTAGCAGTTTCACAGAATCATAGAATAGTTTAGGTTGGAAGAGACCTTAAAGATCACCTAGTTCCAACCAAAAGTTTCTTATACCTTCACATTATTTTTCCTCAGATATTTCTTTGACCATTTCTACTTTATACACAAATTACATAAGACTGCCTAGAAATGCGTAATGTTTTAGGCAATTATTACTTTGCCTCCTCTGAATCCTTACAAATAAGGCACATTCTTTAAACACCATGCAGAAAAAAAAGTATACCAACCATTGTGCTTGTTTTCACTGGGACAGAGATAATTTTCTTCATAGCAGCTGGTATGGGGCTATGGTTTGGATTTATGCTGGAAAAAGTGTTGATAATACAGCGATGTTTTGGTTACCATTGCACAGTGCTTACAGAGTCAAGGCCCTTTCTGCTCCTCATACCACCCTACCACTCAGGAGGCTGGGTGTGCTTTGCTTGCATCCATGGCTTTTGCTTAACCTATAAACTGTCTTTACTTTAATCCATAAGTTTTCTCACTTTTACTCCTCTGAATTCTCTCCCCCATCCCACTAGGGGAAAAGTGAGCAAGAGGCTGGGTGGTGCTCAGTTGCTGGCTGAGGTTAAACCACAAGCAGCATGTAATTGGTTTCAAATACAATAAGCCAAAAGTATGTGAAACTTCAGTATGGATAGCAAGAAAACAGAACAGAGAAATCAAAGGTTGAGCTGAGAATTAATAGTTTATCCTTGTGGTGTAACAAATGTTTGCTAAATTTTCTATTTATTTTAGAAACACGTTACAATTGCTAAAACAGAATTGTACAGTCATCAAAGCATTGGACCTGTTCAGATTTCTTTAGAAAACAAAAGGGGCTTACACATGACAAAGTTCAAGAGAGATACTAGTGTTATCACATGCCAACACTTTTCTAGCCTGTAATACACTGATTCTCGATCATCCTACTCAGAGGGTCAGCAAAAGTGAGATAAAAATGCCTGTGGGCAGGATGCATTCACTGCATGGAAGGATGCACCTCCACTGCAAAATTTTGAGTTCATGATTCAAAAAAATATTCAAACCCACTGCATTGAACACATGTTATTTTTGTAACTTCACTGCTACATAGATTTCTTCATGAGTATAGGGAATCCCCAGATTTCCTCAGATGAAAAAAAAAGCTTATCAAGGTAAGATATTCTGTAAGGGTAACCGCAGGCTTCAAAAATGACTGCATAAAGATGACACCACCAAACTTGACATTATTTTGTCAGTGGAGCTTCTCAAGATCGAGGGAACGCAACATCATCTTGCTCAAGATAATGAGACGTATTTGAGATATGCAGAATAAGCGAGCTACAAAACCACAAATCAGATTCTGGAAATCCTCAGTTTCCAGAGCTGCCTTCCAAATTTAATTTATTTACCTTTCAGATGCTTTTGTCATCACGTTTCATTGCCGGGAAAATTCTTAAGCTGAAGGTGCAAAGTGCAGCACTGGTGTAGGCCACAAAACACTGAAGATTAGGAGAATGCTCGGAAAAGGAAGCAAGGTGATCAAGCGAGGTCAAGCAGGTACAACCCACCAAAGCTCAGTAAATGAGTCTACTCATGACAAACAGATGGGATAAGAAGCAATCACTCAATTTAGCTGCACTGGTATTACAAGGTTAGCAGGGGTAAAACACACAAAAACACACTTGCAACTCTGAAATCAGTTCTTTCAAAATATCTCCTTCAGAAACAGCTCTCATTAGCAAACAGGCTCCTGTCTTCACAATCAAATTGAATTAAAATTCACTATCAACATGAAACAGGCTGTATTTCTGTATCAGTTTTAGATGCAGCTAGGAAACTTTCCACTTAGACTTTAACTGCTTGCTTACGCGTGGCAAATAAATCATTAAAACACATATATAGATTAAAGAAAAAAAACCCTAATTGTTAATAGTAAGATTCTGCCAAATATTATGGCAAAATGAACAGATTATTTACATGGTTTAGCAGAAATAAAACCCAATTTATACATAGAATTGATCTCCTTTGCTTTCACTTCAATGGTTGGATCATGTTAGATAGCAACAGATCTTCCTATTACCACACTTCTCCCGTATAGCTACTAGTCTACTAGTTATTGATCTGGCTGATAAATCTACACAATAGCCACCACATAAACAGATAACTGTGGTTCATGACACGGTCAAAGCCACATTTGCTCTTTGTAGTTTAGTAATAGGCCCAGCCTAACATTCATCCAGTACTTTTTTGCCATTACAGTACTAGAGACGCCAGGTAAAGATAGAGGCCAACATCACCCTTCTCCAGAGCCTAGCCCAGAGCTCTTGTAAGAGAATCCATTTTTTTTCTTTTATAGCTGGAATAGCCCAAGCATTTGAATGCTCTTAAAGAATAAGACAGGCTGAAGTAGGCCACCTTAGGCTTTTCCTGGTTTAACAGTTCAGAAGCAGCACGCAGATCAAGACTGAAGCATAAATACACAGGAGTCAGCATAAGATACAGTATGGCAACAACAATACCAAGCTTTTTTTCTCTCTCAGTACTATGAGAGATGAGAACAGCTGCAGTATCTCTACAGCAGCTCTGTTCTCTAGTCTTTAGTTTCTCCATCTAGGCATTACCAAGCCTTGATGCAATGCACTGTGACTGTTTCTGTCTCATCCCATAGGAAATACAATCCCCACCCCATCCAGCCTTTTTCAGGATTGGTAGTTCTGACAAATCAATGCTTTGCTGCACAGGAGGTAGGAGCAATCTGAGAAATCTCTCTGATTTGTAACACACCAGCACCCTAATGGATGCTTATTAAATAGTGCCTCACCTTTCTCTCCCTTAAGCTATTTTTTTCTCTAGATACTATATATTTATTACCTGTAAGGAAATGTAACAACTGAACACATTTCTTCAGAAGGTTTTTAGTAAACTCACAAGACTTGATGATTAAAAAAGCATTTAAGCCCAGCTCTACGAGACAGTGTGAGACTATGGCACTCAGGATGGGCATATGCAGTGGTTTCATCCCAAAGTACACTCCAAATCCTGGTACTATCAGGTTTTGCAAACAAATGTTCAGAAGAAGCTCACACAGTTTCTCTCCAGTTCTCATGCCATAGAAACCTAGACATGGAGCTTTGTCTTTTATGTGCAGGTCTTTGATAAGGAGCAATGATCTTATCCTGAATAATGTGAGACTAGAAACAGTCAAGTTATTGTCAGAGTTGTGAAATCTTATAGTACTTTTATTCAGCTGCACCTAAACACATCATTCCAGACAGATACAGTTGGGTTCCAGAAGTCTACAAGTATTAAGAAAGGATCAGACAACCACAAACTAAGGATGACACCGTGTCTTCTTAAAAATTGTATATAAAACACTGAATTTAATAATTCCATCAGCTACAAAAACCACATCAACATTTCAGATCATATATAAAATAAACCTTTTAAGAATAGATCACTGATATTTACAGATGAGGACATTATACATTTAGAACTTGGTCTCTGCACTTAATTAAAACAGCTTTGACACTTACATCCTTTTTATACTGTACTGAGAAGATGGTTTGAAGATAAGAGTGTCTTTTCCATTTTCATTGAGTAATAGGTACATTTTGCAAACTAAAAAGTCCTGGAAACTTCCATTTAAATAAAACAAGTCTACAGTGCAAATCCACCACAAAAGCAAGGTATTTATATCCAAACTCTTCAGCAAAATGTCTGGACAGAGATTTTGGTAAGCTACAATTTTTGTTCACCTGCCATCAGCTTTCTCTTCAAAGATGGAAGTACTTTATCACCAGTCTGTATTCATCAGATTCAGGTTCTAAATTATTCAAGTAGAATGGAAATCAGTTTTGCCACCACATGTACATTGAGGCTGTTTCCCAGAAGACGGTAGCATTGCTTTATTGATACTTTGTCAGGAAAGCCTAAAAGAAAAACCAAAACATAGTGCAACATCATTAGTCTGGGCTTATTCCTAGCTTAGCCTACTCCTTTTTTCAGTGAGCAGTTCTCAATGCAGTTATCACAGATTGCAGCAGGGTTTCCCCCCCAGCCAAAGCCTCAAAAAGTTAAAAACCCAATTCCTAACCCGTTCATTGGATTTGGATCACTTCTTCCATTAGCAGTCCTGCCATCCCTAAGGTTGAACAAGAAACCTCAAAACAACACTCTGCTGTGTAACAAATGCCAATCTATCTTTTCTTCATACAGCATCCAGCAGTTTTAGGGAGAGGCATCACCATCTAAACCACTGCACAACAGCTACTCCAGAGAACATCCACTGAGGAACATGGCCACAGCAGAAAGAAAATGTGATGATTCTGCAGATGGACTAAACTGCATTACACAATAAGCTTTATATTGTACTTCCAGCCTGAGTCCCTTTAATCAGCTGAGTCAAATCAAATGAGTCTCACAGTGCAACGTCCTACCAGTACAGATTAAGCTACAAGCAAGGCTTATTCAGCGAGTGATCCAGCAGCTCAACAATTTTCCAGGCAGTTCAATGCTGACCCTATCAAATGCACTCAGAAACACAGCATCTGAAGTGTCCTTTACATGATAAGTGCATTGACTGGCACAAAGAAGGGAGGTCCAATAAAAATTAAACCGATCCAGGTATCATGAAAGGCCTGTGTTGTGTATTGAGCGTACACAGGAGACCAAGCTTCTGAGAATGAAGAAGCTGCCAACAGCCAGCCAGTCCGCTTTAACTTTCCTTGCTTGAACTGCTAGCTTACTGTAGCTGTGAGCTGAAGTGCATTCACCACAAATTGAAAGATAAACTGCAGTGGTGACTCAGTCATTACATTAACTTGCTAAGCTGCTGAAACTTGATCACATTCAATTATTTGATCATTCCTTAAGAAGAAAACCTAACTTTGAGCCTAAAGTCATCACCAGCCACACTAGCTTTGATGCATAAATACACAATGTGTGTGATTAGTGACATACATGTTCTGAAGTTTCCATAGCACTTCAGAAAAATCCTCTTCCAGGGATTGCTCAGGAGAGAACATGGTTAGACAGTTGGTGAGCCAAGAATGAAAAGCTGAGGAGGTGGTGTCTGGGAGGAGTTGTTCCATACATCCCTGCCAGTTAATAATGTCTCAAACATGGACTGCTCCGGTAAACACATCTTCTGCCAGCTCCATCCACTCTGCCCAGCTTCCCGGCACTCATATTTGGGCAACCATTCTTCTCTCTTTGGAACAATCACTTGCACTCCCTCACACACTTCCTTAGACCGAATTTTCACATTAAATCACTGAATAAGATACAGAATCTACCCATTTTTAAAAGATTATATAAAAATAAATACGTATTTATGCACACACACACACTCACAGCCCAGGAAGCTTATCTGAATCCTGAAAATTTCAGAGTTTCTCCTTCCTGCCCCTTGGCAACTGAAAGCTTAAATTAATTTTCAGGGCTCACTGTCTCCTTTCTCCCAAGCCACTTCCATCTGCCTGTTAACATTATCTTGCACCTTCTGTCTTCTTGGCTTAATAGTTGCCTACATCAGAAGGACAGATTTAACAACTCTTAGTACACTGGTACTTGCAGCACATCTCTCATTGTATCATTTAGGTCATGCACACTACTTGAGATGATGTTCCATTGTTGGCAACACACACTATCACATTGCGCTGGCTTTCCACTAGGCTGCCATTTGTCTCTCAATAGCTTATATGCACCACTAAGAAGACAAATGAAAAAGGCATCCTGATACAACCCTGATGAATGCAGGTCGCAGGTGCAAGAATGCTCAGATCACTTTTAATGATACTGCTGAGGGACCCACAGTAGCGACTAAGACAAATGACTGCTGTATCCCATTGACCTATAGTGCAATTACTATTTATACATTTAGATGTTAAAAACACAAATAAATCTGTTCATATGAAGACTGAACAATAATGTTAACTCTGGGCCTAATGTATTGGAGAAGGCCACCAATTTGTTTTAAAATATAGAACCATTTAGACACAATCATGTTTCATCTGATAATACTTTAGCTGCAGCTAGTAACAGCATCTCTACCAAGCTTCGTGACATTCTCTTTACTTCATTTTCAGCTTATAATTTTCTCATTCTTTAGCTTCTTGGATCAACAACATATATGCAGTGGGTACATCTCCAAGCTTTCTGTTGCTGAAAATTTCAGTCCAAACGTTGTTCTCATAACAGAACACTGGAGCAGAGAAATTATAGCACATTTCTCTCTGAAAATACCACACTTCACAATAACAACTTGAAATTCAACATGGGAGAAACTGTCTGGGAAACACCCTTTCCTGTAGCCACTTTAAAAAAAAAAAATCCAACCCCATAGCTTGAAAATCACCAAAAGAAACTCAAACAGTGCCTAAATCCACAAAGACTTCAACCAGCCTAAAGCTGAGTAATCCTTTTTTTTTTTCTTTTTAGTGCAACATGGAAAATATCTTAGATTAAACACAAAGGAAAGAAATGTCAGACTTGTGACTCAGCACACTGGGTTCTGCCTGTGAATCAGGAGTATAGGTCAGAGGAAGCCAGTGAGGGAGACTGGTTTTCTGTGCTGTGGAAGTTGGAAAAACAGTATACAAAGCAGGGAACTGTAAGAACTCTTAAGAAAAGATTAAGACAAGAGTACTGGCCTCTGAGAGGTAGAATCTATCCCTGTTCCTCCCTCTGCAATTCCCACATGACAAAAACCAAGTTTGCTAAAGGAGCTCTTCATAGATGGTGATGGTCTGGAGGGCCCTCAAATTCAGACACCCAACTTGTCTTGAGAGTTCATTCTGGTTTGCAAAAATATCGAGGCTCACAGCTGTCCCTGAAGATGAGCTCTGAACAGAGAAAGTATGGTATTCCGAGCACTCTGAAACAGTAAAGGTCGGGTTTCACAAACTGGAGGCCCTACATGAATAGTGTTCCAAACATAGATTTCGCCATTGTTTTGGTTCTTCCTCTATAAAACACAAGCAATATTAACCCTACATATTATTAACAGCATGATAAACCTATACAGGCCAAACCCTGCCCTGTTTAGATCAAGTTTCTTTGCATCAGCCTACACCAATATGGAACAGAACTGTGCTAAGAAAAGGGCTGGCTGCAAAAAGAACAAAACTATGAAAGAGAGACTGCATGTTGGCATATAACTCAACATGGCACACTCCTGCAAATACTCTTAAACAAGGAAGCTTAGTGCTGGCAACTCTGATATTTGACTTTGCAACCTTGATAAAGTTCTTCAAATGTAGTTATATTCAAAATTGCTATTCAAAATTACTAAGTAATAAACAACAAAGTAAAATAGCAAAAGAAAGAAATATATAAAAGCTTTCAGCACTCCTCAGAACTCACTGAGGAAGTTGAAGAAAAATATAACAAATTATTTAAGGTCAGTGGTGTCTTTTCCTATGGATTCTTGTATTGCTGAGAGACAGTGAACTGATCTGATCTGGCGGCAGCAGGCCAGACTCCTTAGCAGGTAGCAATAGCTACGCTTTCTTGTCTGCCTTTCTTTGCAAGGGTAATTCTAGGGAGTTTATTTCAGGTTGAATTCAAGTTGACCTGTGTCCAATGTACTGGTATTGCTGAGTCTTGTTTCTTGACTCCCTCTTTTCCACACAAACAGTTAGAAAATAAAGTAACTGACCAAGGGTTAGGACTGCCTTTTATTGAAAATAAAGATGGCTTAGAAGATCATTAACTGAAGAGTTTGGTTATTCCTGAACAAAGAAGTATCTGTATCTTCTGAAATTCCCCTTCTGTCAGCAGCTGTAAATGTGTGGAAGAGAGAAAGCAAGCAGCTCAAACACTGAGAACTTGTTGACTTACCACAATTGTGAGTAATGTTGGCTGCTGAGCAAATAGTTTCAACTTTAAACAAAAGTATTCCTTCATCACCATTCAGTAACACAGCATTTCTTGTGTCAAGCCTTTTTTCTTAAGTTTATAAAGATAAACCTAATCACATAAGCTAGCTCTCATAAAATATAAAAAGCTAGTGGAAATTCAGAGAAATTCAGAGTTAAACAAATAGCAAGGATCAATTATAAGAAGCAAGTGGTCAAAATATTAAAAAATGCAAAATAAAAAGCATGATTAGTCCCCAGTAAAAAAAAAACCAACGGCATTGGCATTACTGGAAAATGAAGTAAAAATTAGTACTTGGCAACACATACCAAATTCTGGAGGAAATCCATGAAGATTTGCTATTTCTCTTGGAGTAAAGTACCTCAGTTTTAGTGTTGACAATTTCATAAGCTTCTCTTCTTCCAGTAACTCGTCAATACCTTTAAACACTGATTCAAGCTATGAAAAATATCCAAAAACAACAGGTATCACCAATGCAGGCCAAATAAGTAAAATATAACACTTGCATCTTAGCAGAATATTTTTTTTATTATCAACATGCCAGAAATAGTGTGTTTCGCTTGAAAGTATGATTAGTGTTGCATTTTTGCAGCCAATATCTCAACACATGGACTTGCAAGAAAGAAATCAATGTTGCCATGAGGGCATTTATCATTTCTTCCTCCAATTACAAACTACGCTAATACTTAATGAGGCAATCAAAGTACTATAAACATTTGTTAATGACAGGACAGTGACAATATAACTCAGTAGCAGACCATCCACACAAAATTAGCTGTATGGACGTAGCTGTTTTAATACATTTGCTTTGAGATTATCCCGAGTTCCAAAGCTGCATTCTCTTACGTTTAGAAATACCACATAATGTTTGTGTACAGCACAGAAGTGCAGGAGGTGGTGCTTGTGTACAAAACAGGCTTTGTGAAAAGCATCTTTAAATGCTGATTCACCAATATGTTTATTTTTACCTTCCCCAATGCCAAAATACCCTTTGTGGTAGAACTTTTCAAAATACTGTCTTCCCTATATAAATAATACTACTGAAATTCAAACATACTAAACATTTGACAATATTTACTGAATCAGCTAAGTACAAAAAAAAAAAATAGCTCAAGATTCACAACACTGCACAGCAGTTTATCCATAGAATTAGTATTTTTTAATGTATTCACATACCCCTGTGAAATTTCTGTATGATGCTACAGATAAAAAAAACCCAATTCATATTCTCTACAAGAGAGAGGCACACGTATAACCCTGATTTAAGTAAACTGTTTAGAAATGCAAAGTAAATAAATTGGAAACTCAGTTACCATAAAATGTAGTTTTAAAAGCATTCTTTTTTAAATAATATTCAGAATAACAAAGTAGAAGACAGAAAAGACCAAGTTGTAAACCAAGTAATTCTCACATGTTAGTCTACATATTCTTACCTGTACATCTACTGCTGTCTGCAGAACTGAGCCGGTTCCTTCCACATAGTGTCCATACCTTAAAAACAATAACAATCTTAAATGAATATCTCCATTGGACCTCATAGTACTGACAACTGCAAAGATGAAGGGAGGTTATTACGTTCCTTTCTTTGATTAACAAATCTCCTCCTGGACAGATAAAGAAGTAGTCCTGGTTATTAACTATGCTAGCCCCTGGAGTGCTGACCTCTGAATACTCTCTCTGGGGACGAGTCTGCTGTCAAACCACAAGGGTTTATCCACACTAATGCCTTATAATAAGACAACCAGCCAATATACAAGGCCAAAGAACTCAAGCACAGCATCATCAGAAAGGGCCATCCACACTGCACAGACCAATTTTACATTAAGGCAAAATGTGTTAATGGTCAAATGGCCCTAAGGGTTGAAATCATCTCTCTGTATTCAAAGGAGAACCATTAGTGTTAGCCTCCAGCTTTTCTATCAATCCATTAGGAACAAAGTGGTTCAGTCAGGTTTAAGTTTGGTTACTTGTGGATTTTCCACAGAGTGAATGGATGGTGGATGGCCAGATATCTATGTAAAGCAGAGAGAGAGAGGGAGGGAGGGAAAGAAGAAAAGGAGGGAAGGGAGGAATTAAATCCAACTAAACAGTAAGCAAACTTAAATTCTAAAACCATATGGCAGCTTTTTTGGATACTTTGTGGTTGATTGCATAACAACATTTACTCTGTAGTCTCTTCCAGCCTACCATTTATATACAATTATGGGCTTTCAGAAACGTGCTCCACTGGTCTAACTATGATAGTGCTTTAACATCCTGAACACAAAGAGACTTGAGTCAACAGACAGCTTCTATGCAGTGCAAGAACCTCAGAAGATCCCACACATTAGACTGTTGTGTTCTGCATCCACCATTAACAGATGCTATTCTCTAGTTTTATCTGTGCATCCGTAAAGGCAGCTTTAAAGGCCTTTTGCTCCATTTGGGGTCCATTCCAAATCAAGGAACTGGAACAATTTTTGTTTCAAGACTTTCTAATTCCATAGTGAACACAGACACCATGACCCCAGTACATCTCAAGCTTGTGAATTTCTTCTTCAGTTTGGAAAGCTTAGGAGTAGTTCCGCCAATATCAGTGAGAGCAACCCTCATTTTAAAATAATGTGCTTGCAAATCTTCCTTAAGATCAGAACGGAAGGTCCTAAACACTAATACAGATAAAGAGAACATGGAATCAAACTGTGTTGTAAATACATCACGTTTAATCAGTTAGTTGTACTCTGAAATATTCCCTAATATCAAGTTTAACAATGCAACACATGTAACACTGAAGAATCCTGACCTTCTTATATAGCACCTGATTGTATTCCAGATGAACATATCTACACTAAAATAAATAAATGACGATTTATTTCAAAGTGGTATTTTAGAGGTTTACTGGGAGAAAAAAATCTTTTAATAGGATCCATGCTATATAAAATACACTAGTCTAAATAACTGACACTAGAGTACAGAATTCCTCACAAAAAAAGAAATCCAGTTGGTGTAAAAGTGTTTTGGGACCAGGGGTGATGAAATTTTTTTATCACAGATGTGGGCAGATTGCCAGTGTTAGCTGAGTTGTTATTAATTGTTATTGCAGCTGCTGACTACAGGAAAATCAACATTCCTACCTTAGACTCAGAACAAAATTAAAGATGGCAAATTTTGCTACTAAAAAATGATTCATTGATTTTCTGACATTTCATTAGCCATTATAATGAAAGAAGTTGGCTCAAGAAATTACAGTTTTCGATCTTCATCTGACTCAGTATTTCCCTCCCACCCCTCTTTATTTCTATAAGCTTTCAGAAAATGCCCTTGTTTTCATATACAGAAGAAATAATTTCTGGGTATATTGAGTCCTGTATTATGACTAACAAAAAGGTAACTTACACAATGCTAGGGAGAGTTTCTGTAACTAAAATTACACTATTTTATGATTTTTTATTTCATTTGCTCTTTCCCTTAAAACAGACATTTTCCTTGCACAACTTCAGTCGCCACAAACATACTCCTAAGAGAAACAATGATGTATTTAGTCTCAAGGAACTCAGCAATGAACTTCCAATTGTCTAGAAGTCAAGGTCAGAAGGGAACGCAGGATCATCTACTCAATCTCTCATACAACACGGGCTATTACATTTCAACTTATGCGCCGCCAAAGTCTTTCAGAAGACATACCAGTACAACAAAGGCTGAAAGGCAAAAACACTGATGAAATATCAGTGTTTGAGGTCTCTGAATTAGCAAGGACTGCAGAAGGCATACCCAAATTATTCTCATCACACAAACCTTGCTGGAAATACCTGGAGACCAAGCAGAACTCAGGGAAATCTTTCTCCCAGTCTTAAAGCTGATGATCAGTATGACTTGTTTGAAAGACATCAGACAGGCACCTCATCAGAGGGATTCTATGTACTACCTGGAGTGCTACTGTTCTCCATTCAGGGTCCTCTTTCCTACATGTGATGCTTTGGAGAAACATAAAAACAGAACTGCTAGAACACATACAGCAGCAACTTATTTTTGGCCTCAGAAAGTGACCTGGATGAGCCTGAGATGTAATTATAATCTTTCTCTTAATGTAGCGCTCTAAATTATGTGACCACATTGAGAACCATGTTGGAAACCTTCCTTCCCAAAGGCTTTTAAAGAAAGGGAATAAAGACGGTAAGTCAGATTCCTACATTTTCAGGAACAATTACCACAACTATCTGCCCTGGCTTCTAAAGGCAACAGTAACGTTCTGTGACAGATTTCCCACCACTACATACAAAAACTTCTTATTAACTATTCAGCAGCCTCCTTCAGTGTGATTTTGGTAAACATAACCACAAATTACCATGATGTATTCTAGTGAAACCACAAGTGGCCAGTTTATTTATGATGAGACTTAAGGTATACATGAGATATGCAATAGATCATTCTGGTTTAAGATTTATAATTTAACTATTTTAGTTAAGAAAGAGATTCCATGAGATGTTGGCTCCCTCACAACTCAAAAGAGCAAGGGCAGAAAAGGCATACAACAACAAAAGCCGAGGAAAGACTTTCCTGGTGCACAAATTTTGAATGTTTGAAATTCTCTCTTCTCAGCTTTTTTTACTGTCAAAATGTTCAAAATCACAAAATCTGCAGGAGCTGTGTCAACCTGGTGGTCTAATTTCTACTGATTTAAAAAAAATAATTAAAATTAGCTTTAACTCATCAACTAAGCCATTTTGTTGAAAGATTCTAAGAATTCATAAAAAAACAATCTAATTTGAAAAATATTAACATTTCCCACAAATTTCCAGGCTCAGAAAACTACTAGACAGAAAAGCACTGATGTTCTCCTCCACCAAACATGACTTATAACGCATCAGTCTAATTGGTTTTATGACATATGGCCAATCCACAGCTATTCTGACCTACACAGCCGAAACACCCCAAGAAATCAATAAAGTGTACAGTGGAGACAATTTTAATGAGGAATGGATCTCTCATGCATGACACTTTGTAACTTCATTGAGCAACATAAAGAAATTCATTAATGAATCGGTACTATACCAGTCTACTGGAACCATATTTCCGCAGGGATAATTAAGCTTCTGTGAAGGTCAACAACAAATGGCACTGTCTTTTTTGAATCCGTTTTTGGAGTGGGCACATGATGTTCTGCCAGACAGATTCTGGCATTCCACTGGACCAGGAAGCACACTATATAAGATTTTTTTTTTTTTTTTTTCAGAGGCCTGTTTTTTTTCATGAAACAGCTCTCCAGATTTTTACAGTACACAAGAAAAAACACACTTCAAATTTCAGAACGTGATTCGGGAAGAAATTTTCTTTGCAACTTACCCTTTTGTAAAGCATGTGGAGCGCCGGCAGGTGGGCTTAACAATGTCTAACAAGAAAGCATAGCGCAATAAGGACTTTGGTGGTAAGAAATACTGACTCATTTCTTCATTTTCCCCTTCCAAGAAATCTTTTAGCATTTGAATAGAGGAATCATTGTCCTGAACATGCTTCCTTTCCATTTCTTCTACTGTTTCAAGCTTAAAAAGAAAGGCCTCTTTTGGTAAATTCTTCTTGCTGCTGCAATCAGAACCAATGTTTGGATCCAGACTCTTCTCTTCAGAAGCCAAGGAAAAACTAGCTTCACCAACTTTGTCAGCAACTTTGTCCTTGTCTTCTAGATCCTGATCCGGGAACCTTGTCAATATCTAAGAAAAAATTGAGAAAAAATTAAAGAATTGCATTTGATAACCAACTTGTCAGCCAACTCTGCAGCGAGTAAGGATTTCCTCAGAGCAGCTTAGAACAAAGAAGTAACCCTTAGACGTTATTTTCATGAAGATTTTAAAAAATGTTAGCATCAAGATTTGCTGACCTACTAGTAATAATGTCAGGAACAACCACAAGTAATTGCCTTTGCAAAAACACCTTTCTAAAGGCGTAAAAAAGGTAGTAGAATGCATTGCTTTCTTGTCCACTATCAGCTACCATTCTCCAACTGTTTAAAGCCATCTAAGCTATTGAAGTGCATTTCGGTCCTCAGGAAACACAGTATTCTGGCTGATATCTGCTGATATCACTTTTCCCTCTTTCCACTCAGAAACATACAACACTAAAATGATAATTCAATCCTCAATATTCATGAAACAAAGCAAACTCAGGTAGACTCACCTGACCAGGAGCTTGAAAGGAAAATGGTTCTTGGTGAAGCTTTGCAATTAGAAAATATCGCAGTCTAGAATTGGGAATGCCAAGCTGTAAGCAAAATACACAAGCCCTTAGTAGGTGTGATAAAGAGAGAAAAAGTGGGCTATGGCGTCATACAAGTTATTTACCATTATATACAGTAGTAGAATTATGACACGGTAATATATTTTGGGACTTCAAAGTTATCAATATTAATTGATAATACCTAAACACTTGTGACTTCTATACCTAGGTATTTTCAAAGAAACAAGTGGGCAATTATTCTTTGTACCTCATGTTTTTGACTTTCTCTGTAAATGAACAGAAACATAAAGAAACTTTTATGCAGGGTAGAAGAAAATTACATGCATCATGATTTCTTGGGACAAGTACTGCTTTCTATAAGAAAGCAAAAAAGTGTCTCAATTCCTTGTTGAAAAAGGCAAGATTAGACATCTAACAATGCAATAAATGCACCACAACTAGTTTTCAAGTTAGCCTCCATAAGTTTCTCTCAGAGACAGACAGTCCTTCACTGATTCCATTCAGTCTTGCACAATCTCTCTCAACTCTTTTTTTTTCAGTTGCCAGAGAAACATGCAAACAAAGCCCCTCCTCCAACAAATGACACAGTCACATTCTCTGTGCTGGGAAATCCACAGGCATCAGCACTTCTGAAGCAATGAGGCTCCTGCAGGGAAAAACACTTTCCTGGTCACAGTGTAAAGTCATGCCTTCTTGAAAAATATCAAGTGGTAGCAAAGCAATACAGGACTAGGATCTCAACAATAACAGGAGTACGATCATGCCAGTGTATGAGTGAGAAATCAGAAGTCATGCCAAATGGCTTTCCCATTCAGAAAAGTATCCTCAGCTCTAGGAGTGACTCACTTTTTTACTGCAACAGATGATTTTCAAATGTTTTGGGGCTCAGTGCAGTTTGAACAGTTAAAACATATTAACATTTTAGTACTCACACAGGTTGGAGACAAGAGAAATTCTTGATATTTAAATTTGCATGTTTCTAGGGTTCGCAAAAGTTCATTTCTGCCAGTGAAAAGAATGAAAAAATAATTATGTTCTTCATAAAACCATTAGGCTCCTTTTTACCCAAAATAAAACCACGATTAAATGCAACACCTTAGGTACAAAGACCTTCAGCTCACTCAGTGAAAGAATTGGAGAAAGGATTACAGATATGAAGTCATCCACTTCTGAGCTTGAGGAGACAACATACAAAATTCAGTGTTACCATAGCCAAAAATGACTATTGCACTTTCAGAGGTATCTCACATCTACTTGGGTGCAAAAAAAATCCCTTCAAAAAATATCCTATCTCTAGGAGAGGTCTTACAGTGTGTCAACAAGGAAAATAATCAGAGGACAAGACATTATCTTTATTACAAATCATAAAACAGGAGGTTAAACACACTAAAAATAGCTCACTACTCCCCTCTGTTCACACACATGGCATCAGCTAAGCCTAACAAAAGGGCTAACACAAGGGATGACAAAAATTGATGGCTTTGATAAGACCAGTGAGGTTGGACTGCACTTTATAAACAATGGAAAAATCACTGAAATGTAAGTCTTCTTAAAAAGACTTGTTTTTTCTATGCCATGCAGACTGCACTAAGCTGGAACTACACAAAAAACATGAGCTGTGACCTGTGCCTGCCACTATATGTGACACTGCACCCCAAATGTCACAAGAGAGAGCAGGGTGCTTTCTGAACTACAGCTTGTTCCTAACACTGGCCTGCAAGACACAGCCTAGGGAATCATGGGGTCTGAACCTCCAACAAAGCTTTCAAGTGTTCGTAGCGGATCACTGCACATTCAACCAGTGAGAATATCTCCCAGCTGCCTGCCATATTCATTAAGGAGCACAATATTCAGGGTGGTGCTGGGTGCTTTAAGGAACGCTATGGAAAGATCCTACTCTCTTCCAGCAAGAAATGAGAAGGAAGACCACAATCTCCCATCTCCTGCTTTGCCTACAAGAAAGGAGAATGCTCCTGCTGTCATCAGATAACCTTGTTGACAACTGTCCTCTTCTACATTTCAGACAAATGTTATATGCAGTCTTCATGCTCTGTGGACCATCTGATGGCAACCGTGAACCAGTGATAATCTACTGTCAAGAAAACAACTGAAGAAAATCTCTATAGTGTACCATATTCTTAACACAAGATACCATCAGCTCCTGTGCTATACCTATTTGGTTTTTTTAACATGCAAATTATTTTTCACATTTTTTTAAAGGACACAGCATGATCAAATAAAATCCACAGAGTCACTTTATTATACCATATTTTATCTGCTTAGAGAAATAAATAATTGCTTAACAAGTTCCTTTTGGAGCTCAAGATTTTCATTCCTAAATTAGAACAGTATTTTTAACCCACAGCTGCTAGCTGTCCCATCTCACTATTTTCCTAACTTAAATTCTACGAAATAAAAATCCTGCTTTCTCCTTCTAAAGAAAATAACCTTTATTAAAAACTAAACCTGCATCAATTAGACTTTACCTTGTAGAAGAGGATTCAAATCCTTTAACATTTTCTAAAAGTAGGTATTTCGGAAGCTTCTGGAGCCTACAATGGGAAAAAAAAAGGTTCAACAAATCAGAGCAACAAGATATAAAGTACATTATACTCATCCACAGATTCATTTAGCTACAAGAAAGATCAAGGTACTTCCACAGTACACTGGCTGTTAAAGTTCAGCATCCCTTAAAAAAAAAAAGCACCTCAACTTTCAAGCTTGTCTAGATCAAAACCTTCCCAATTGAATTAAAAGTGTGTACTGCTGGTAATTATGAAAAGCAATAAAACAGACTTCTGTTTGGACAGACAGCTGTAACCTCCTGTACCCGATGCACGTACTGAAAACGCTTACCACTGTTCATTTCCTAAAGTATAATATTACTATTCAACAGATTGAGTTTATAATAAGAAAGGTAATTGTGAGGGGGAAAAAGGATCACTACTTAGCCATGGAACAGAAAAGTTTTGTTTTAAAGTGCTTAAATCTGAAACCACAGTCAAAACATCACATCAGCTTCAGTGATAACATATCCGAACCAGTATTCATCTCATTGCTTTAAGAAATACAACATGTTTAGAGCTCAAACTGTAGATACTCTCAATTTTCTATATTTAACCTTTTCGTTTTGATAGGGGGAAGGGGAAGGAGGAGCCTGAGGTTTAGCAAGATCAGTGCAGAGGTCTGAAAACAGGCTCATTCCAAAACCAGCATATTAAATCTCTGAAGAAATGCACATTCCCAAACATCCTAACAATATAGAAGCACAGAAGACTTAGATTCAAGTCTCTGGAAACACTTCCTGGCACAGATTAACTCTCTCATAACGCTAATGTAGACACACTATGTCTGTCACACATTAGGATCTCAGAAAAGCATGTAGAAACAGGACACTAATGCCATCAGACAGCAGCTCCGGGCTTATTTAAGTCAGTAAGTGACTTTGTACATCCACTGGTACAAACCACAGCAAAATATGTTTTAGAATGCTCTTAACTACCATCAATTAAAAACATTCACATGAAGAATTAAAAACTATAGCATTTCACAAGAAATTGGAAAATGTACATGATACTACATCAAATCTAAAATTCTAAAAATAACAGTGAAAAAATAATACTGAACTGAAAAAAACAGCAGCAGCCAAATTCCCTGTAGAGGAACAGAGAATGTTGGTTGTTTAACCACACTCAACATGACATCATCACCTAATATGAAACTTATTTTTAAAGTAAAATCCACAGCAGAGCCTGAAATGCAAGAGCTCACACAGGATCAACAGATCACAAGACACGTAATCACCACACAAAGAGAATGTGTTAAGTACTTGGCAGGTATTAACATTATAAATGCGTCCGTAAAAGTAGAACTTGGACACCTTTGCATTAGATTTCCCTGGGTTATAGCTTGGACACAATGAACAGACAGTATCTGGACCACTTGGGTCAGATTTTGTTTACTTGCTGAGTGTTCCAGGGATATCCTAGGTCTTCCCAGCATCAGAAATTATCCTTCCCATATCTCTAATACCTTCCCAGGCTAACTTAGAGCACATTTCACTATAAAAGGCTGAAAATAAGGTAGGAACAGCCAAGGGATGAAAAACTATATTACAATTTCCATAAACTGAATGCAGGCTGCACCAATATAGAATGCAACGTGATAATTCCTATATTAAGAATTTCCCTTTTGGGGGCTGAAATATTCCATAGGCAATGTCTGGCAAACGTCCCATATCCAAAAACTACACGAACGTTATCTGAGTAAAACATAAATCTACTGGAACTCAGAAACTCTGCAGAAGTCATCATTTTGAACATACTGCAGACTGCTTACAGCAAGTACTGCCTCAAGAAACAACCTGCTCAAAGGAGATAAGGGGCATCAGCAGGGTCTCATGGGGTGTTGAGATAAAGTGCCGCAGCCAAGTCTGGCTCCTTTGCATAGTCATGACAAAAAATGTATGTCCTGCACAGTCTAAAGCATTAGTTTTGAGAAGGAAAGTTTCTGCTCTTTATCCAGCTAAGGCCACAGCAAGCAGGAAGCAACATTTCCCTACTAATGCACCACAGTGTCCCAAAAGCTGCCAACCTCTTAACTGTGTCACTTTTTAACGGGAAGGAATACTGAGGTCAGGATTATCTTAAGAAAGGTACTATTGTGACAAATTATTAACTTACATACTATCTGTTGTTTTTAATTTATCATTTTGAAAGGTCAGGAGGACTGAGCAACATTCCTTCTTCCAGAAAAGATACCCTTTGCAACTCGTGGAAACTCACGTTATCTCCCTAATTCTGTGTCTGGGCTAGAAGCAAGGGAAGAATAATAATTTTTCTTTTTATAAAATCATAGAATAGTTTGGGTTGGAAGGGACCTCAAAGATCATCTAGTTCCAACTCCCCTGCCATGGGCAGGGATATCCCACTAGACCAGGCTGCCCAAGGCCCCATCCAAGCTGGCCTTGAACACCTCCATGGATGGGGCATCCACAACTTCCCCGGGCAACACGTGCCAGTGTCTTGCCACTCTCTTCATGAAGGAATTCTTCCTTATATTAAGCCTAAATCTGCCCTTCTCCAGTTTATACCCGTTCCCCCTCATCCTGTCACCACAAGCCTTTATGAATAGTCCCTCTCCAGCTTTCTTGTAGGCCCTTTCAGGTACTGAAGGTCACTAAGATCTTCTCAGAGCCATATCTCCTCCAGACTGAACAAGCCCAAGTCTCTCAGCCTGTCCTCATATGGAAATAGAGGGACAGAATCACCTCCCTTGATCTCCTGGCCACGCTTCTTTTGATGCAGCCCACGACATGGCTGGCTTTCTGGGCTGCAAGTGCACATTGCTGGCTCATGTTGAGCTTCTCATCAACCAGCACCTCCAAGTCCTTCTCTGCAGGGCTGTTCTCAATCACATCATCCCCCATCGCGTACTGAAATCAGGGATTGCCCCCACCCAGGTGTAAGACTTTGCACTTGGCCTTGTTGAACCGCATGAGGTTCTCAGAAGCCCACTTCTCCAGCCTGCCCAGGTCCCTCTGGATGACGTCCTGTCCTTCCAATGTGGCAACTACACCACCCAGCTTGGTGCCATCTGCAAACTTGCTGAGGGTGCACTCAATTTTGCTGTCAATATCATTGATGAAGATATTAAACAGCACTGGTCCCAGTACGGACCCCTGAGGGACATCGCTTGTCATGGATCTCCATCTGGACATCGAGCCATTGACCACTACTCTTTGAATATGACCATCCAACTAGTTTCTTATCCACCGAATGGTCCACTCATCAAATCCATCTATCTCCAATTTAGAGAGAAGGATGTGATGGGGGACTGTGCCAAAGGCTTTACAGAAGTCTAGATAGATCACATCCATCAATTTACCCGCGTCCACTGCTGTGGTTTACTCCATCATAAAAGGCCACTAGGTTGGTCAGACAGGATTTGCGCATGGTGAAGCTGTGCTGGCTGCCATTAATCACCTTCATGTCCTCCATGTGCTTTAGCACAGCTTCTAGCAGGATGCATTTCATGATTTTCCCAGGCACAGAGGTGAGGCTGACAGGTCAGTAGTTCCCAGGGTCATCTTTTCTACCCTTTTTAAAAATGGGCACATTGCCCTTCTTCCCATCACCACAGACTTCTCCTGATTGCCATGACTTTTCAGATATCACAGAGAGTGGCTTGGCAACCACATCAGCCAATTCCCTCAGGACTCTGGGATGCATCTCATCAGGTCCTACAGACTTACTATTACCCATTAATTGTCTAACATTCTAGGCTACAGAATCTGTATTGCATTCTCACTTGTGTACTCTGCCACAGATTTTTTAGTTCATCTCAGGCAAGCCCCTCAGCCCTCCTGTGTCTGTGTTCTCTATCTGCTGATGATAAGGCAAGAGGTGGCCTCATTCGCTGTTGCCAGCTACAAATAAGTTGTTTTTCTCCCAGTGTTTCAGCAGCTGGAAAGAAAGGCTGTTGTTGGGACCAGTTTCCTTCTGTGCAGAAAGGATCCATAAAAAAAAAAATTAATAAGATGGAGAGACAGCCAAATCTCCCTTCATCCTTCTGCAGTCCTGAGAGCAGGGCTCCCAGTGAGGGAATGTATCGAGAACAGCTGTCTCAGTGTGCAGCAGAAGCAGGACTGCCAGGAATGGTAAGTGTCTGGTGGACTGTAACCGATGCAAATTCTCAGGCTTATGCCAACTGGTGTCCAACCAGTGGCCAACTCAATCCAGAAGCAGAGATTTCTGCTGAATAATCTCCCTGAGCAACTGCTTGCTCTACTTCTCCAGGAAGCGTTCTCTGCCCCAAAAAAGATTACAAGCATTACTTGGAGGTGATCTTTAACACTCTCAATAAGAACAATTAGGCCAGCAAAACCCACTTTTTTCAGATTTACTGTTTCAAAATTTAAAGCATAAGTAAGAAATAATCATGGCTGTTTTATTAGGAATGAAGGTCGGACAAAGACAAGAACACTGTTCAGACAATGCAGTGCTATTTGAATACTTTAGTATTAGTACTCAAAACTACTACAAACCAAAAATACATAACCTGTGCCAAGATACGTAGAAGCAGCACCAAAAAGACAGAATAGACACTTCAAGAAAGAATGGAAGGGGACAGAAAACGCACCATATTATGCAGTCAATAACATACTTAAAGAAACTTTTAAACACATATATTCAAGAGGTGACTAAATGTTGAATCAAAGATTTTTTTAACCTGGTATTTTAAACAATTTCCATGTTTCTACAATGGTCAGTAGCAAACTGTTATATTACCTACTCCTCCTTCAAATTAAAGCCAGTGCAAGTTTGATGTTGAACTCAAAATAAAAAATTCTTTTTTTTTTTTCATTTAAGATAGAGCCACAGTTTAAACAGTCACGTGGTAAAAAGAAAACCGAACAATGAAACCATGTATAGTAACTATGAGATGAAAATGGCATTAGTCAAATAAAAGTATTTGTAAGTTATATTTGAACATGTGAAATCAAACAGGTAATACAACACAATACAAGTAGTAACCCTGCCAACATCACAGATGACTTATCTCACTGAAATATGGAAGACCTACTTAATTGCACCAAAGGTTTAAGAACTGAGGTAGAAGTTATACCTTGGGAGAATATCAAGTATATAGAGAAAGCTTCTTGTCCGTGGATCAGATATATCACCTTGCAGGCCAATTCTAAGGAATAATAAAGAAACACCTGTATATTACTTGTAGCAGATCGACATTTGATTTTTTTCTACAGAACGCTGACACTTTTTGCTTTGAGTTTCAGAAACGGATTCTGCAAAAGCATCATGTGCAGACAAGTGGACTTGCTCAAAGAGGCAGCGTCCTAAAAAACACTCTAAGGGTCTGTCCTTGGAATCCATCAGCAAGGCTAACATTGAAGCATTCAGCAGTGAAATCCACTCCCCAGTCTGCAAAGCATTTAGTATTCTGGTCTTGTCCAGCAAACCCCTTGAAGATATTTGGCTCTGAAAGAACAAAAAGACCCCACTGGGTTCCTGGGAATACCCTGCTATTTTACACTGAATATATTAAATTATTTCTATGCATCAAAGCCTCAGTGCTCAATATTTTGAAGGACTGAGCCCCATGTGAATAACTTTGTAACCAATTTTGTAACATTAAACTGGACAACTCATGTAGGTTATAAAAATGCTAACATAATATAACAATTCCAGGCCTGTGTTCCCCTAACTTATACTTGTATTAGTTCTTAAAAAAGAATAAAGCCCTGGTCGAAGAGCCTTAGCATATCTCTAAATTAATTAGTTAAACACATATTTTTCTTTTCACTGTATTACTAAAAAAAAAATAAACTGAAGGAACGATTCCTACATACGTCATAGGTTTGTACAAATACATTTTTATAGATCAGCATCACTTTGGATGGATTTCTTTTTAATCTGAGAGCATTCAATGAGCTGTATTTTCTTGCACAAAGTTTCATCACCATCAACAGACTTTTTCATGAAGTTACTACTTTGCATGAGTACAGTTGCTAGAATCTTATCTCTGCTGGTCACTGCTGTCAAACAATATGAATTTGAAACAAAAAACATTTCATAAGTTCAGTTTTTAATCAGCAAGATATTTTTCTATATCATCCACAAAATAATTTCAAAGCCATTATCTGAGGAATATTTCTATTTTCTGAGTTGAAAATAGAAATAAAGAATATTTCTCAGAATAAACTATTTGAATGCATATGCTATTTTAAAAGTACAGATAAAACCAGATTACACTCTTAGTCTCAGGCAGAAGTGAGAAATTCAAATCCTCCTTCTGGAGTTACCACAGGAAAAAAACAGATTGATATCTAAAGGTAAAGGAAGCACTCCTAAACAGCAAAATCGCTGAACGTCACTGTTAGGGGAACAATACCATTTGCAAAATAGGTGTGGCAAGAAGCTTACTTAATTTAAACTGAATTAAAATATATATTAAAAGAAATGTGATCAATAAATAAGATTCAAATTGCTGCATTTCTTCCACTGCATTAAGCATCATGGTGAACAGAGCTACAACATTTTTGCTCCCTAGAAGATACACAGTTGAATCACACATAGCATCACTCAAAAACATTCCTCCTTCAACAGTACACACTGTAATGACTGCACTTTCTCCAAAGTGTGCTGTAACTACCTTGTGAATGGTTGACAGGGAGGACTCATCAGAATCATATCAAAAGATAATCTGTCAAATTCTTTCAGTGTTATGCCCTGAATAAAGAGAAAAAAAGAAGAATTTTGAGTGTTGTAAATTGCATGAAACTCTCAATTAAACTTTCAAATCAAACTACCCCTCTTTACTTCCACCATATGCTTCATCTAGCAAAAACCTACCTAGTCTCCCATTTGACCTAATAATTTCATTCTTTTCTACCTTAGCAAACTACACAAAGCAAACATGCATTGATTTATTTGAATATGTACCAAAACTACTAATGATGTTAGCATCTGTACATAATCTTGAGGTTTTCATCTACCCATTCTTTCAGAAGAGGTGTGTAGTGGTGCTTTCAGTAGATCACATCAAAGGATTGACTAGTTTCTTCACCTCATACCTCCTCCAAATAAAGTATTGTTATTCCAAGATGAAGCCTTTGTACATCAAACCCAATATTAATATATTTCAAACAGGCAAAAAAATATTAGATAGTCTCAAAAGACAACATGTCTGAAAAGAAAAGTAGCTCAAGTGTTAACATGATAATTTTTACAGGTCCAAACCGTGGGGTTTAACTCTGCGGAACTCACTACCAACACATTCGGTAATGTTTACTTCATTCCAGCTTTACCTAGTAAAAACTCCTCCAAGGCATTATACGGCTGCAAGCTCTACTCTAGAAAAATATTTCAGTTTGGAGAAGGAAGAATTATGTCTGTGGCATGAACTTATTACACAGAGAGAAGTTCTTCTAGACTAAATTTTAAGCAACAGTAGAGGACAATACATTAAGGGGTCAAGAGGAGAGAAGGATAACTATGAGCTAGACAAAGAAATCACTGCCTTACATACTTTGAGGGATATCTATAAAGCAAATGTAGCTACCCACAGAAACTAGACAAAAGCTGCTATCTTTTACAATAAATTTAAAGACAATCTTACTGACTGTAATCTGCTCTTATCTACTACAAGGAGACATAAACAAGCGTTCTTCTTCTTTACCCATATAAAACTGTAAACTATCATTTAGCCTGTTATTATCAAGTGCTGAATAAGCAGCTAACCTTTAGCCATCTATTTAGGTCTTACTTAAGCTGCTATCTTTACACAAATACAGTATCTTTTACTGTTATGTTGTAAAACTGAAAGGCTAAGTATATAGTAATTTCTAACTAAATCCAAGCAAAACCACATACCCAGTTTTCCCCTCCATTATTAAAACAGAAGCCAATTTTACCTAGTTCTTCTTCTAATAATTTGGAAAAGTGACATAATTCCTAAGACGTTTGATCTATTGAGCCCACAAAAAAAAATAAATGTAAGACTGTCCCATCCAGTATATTTTCCTGTGCTTTAATCAGCTTAACTGTAACTATGAAATGACGGCATGCCTCCAAGTGATTTGATTAAATTCTTTCAAAATACATAAAAATATTTTTTTAATCCAGAAGGTATGATTTTTTCATTCCTTTTTTTGGTTGTAAGCATTCCTCTTGGTATTCATGTCAACTTTCTTGACTGTCAAGACTTTCAGGAAAAGATCGCAGTGTGAGCTATCCCTCTAGCTTCAACAAGCAAACCGAGCATAAGGAATCAAATTCATTGTAAAATGGCTATTTTCATAGCAGCATAAATTAAATACTTTTGTTTCTCTCGTTATTAATAAGAACAGTGAAGATACTTGTACAAATGCCAGGCTAGAGCAAAAAAGATATTCGTTACTTACCTCAATTGTCTTTGCCCATAATGGCGTGCTGGGAAAGTTGTGCTTATAAACTTCATTAGCAAGAGTGTTCACATCTACAGCAGCAACAACTTCAGCAGATGTGCAGCTTTCTAAAATTAAAAAGAGAATTTGAATACTGGAGTTTCTGTTTATGGAAACACATGTTGCTTTAGTTGTGTTACAGCTACACTCAAAAGCGAAATTGCATGATCAAACTCTGCTGTTTTCTTTAAAACTTCAAATGAAATACATCCATGCTACTAATTGTACACCCAATACTTCTCTTCCTTATATATACAAAAATGGAAGTTATCAGCACAGTTGTTAATTTGTAAAGTCACACAAACTCCGAACAGGGTTCACGTCTACAACGCTCCCACCTGCACTCAGTGTTCTCTGTGACCACTGAGTTCCTTAGCCACAGGAACACAGCCTGAGTCAACCTGCTAAGCTCCTTGGCACTGAATGAGACTCTGCGGCCACAGACAATTTACAGGAACTACATTTGTTATTTAAAAGTATACTACTTCTCGCCAATAAATATGTTTGAGGTACATCTACTCTTGTAATAAAACTTTAAGAAGTTGCCTGAAAAACATTTGTGCTTATATTCCGATAAAATCTTGGGCCTTGGACCCAACTGCTGCCTCCTCTGAGTTCAAGGTCCCCAAAATAGCAAACGTTTTGAAGGATATTTGGCAGTTCCTTTTCTCTTGACATCAAAGGAAAAACTTCTGGACACTTAGAGGTATTATGGAAAAGGAGGGCACAGTGTAACAGATATACTAACAGGCAAAATCCTGAAAGAAAAATACACTAAAATGAATGTAAATAAGCCATGATTGATTTACAAAGCAACAGAATAGTAGGTTCTATAGAAGCTAAAGACATAAAAAGAACAGTGTTTAATCCGCAACTCATCACGTCAGACTATTTATTATTACTAATCACAATACCTTCACTGAGGCTTTTTATCCTGGAAGATGGCTGTGCACTGCTACAGCTGCAGGCAGAAAAGAGTGACCATACTTCCTGATATAAAAAGCAGCTTCAACCACCGGGAAATCTACATTACAGTCACCTCTACAAAGCCCCAGATGAAACACAGGCCTTAAAAACAAATTTTAAAGGCCAAAAGAAACATGGCAAATAGCCACGTGCCTTCGAGTAGACTCACAACATGCTCGAGTAACACATTAACAAATGACCTTATCAGACATCTTAGAAATTACCGCTAGTCAGCTAATTATTTACAGTTTGAGAGGATGAAAAACCAACTACAATGTCCCCAGTGGATTTCATTTCGAGTGATTCATCTATATTTCAGGTTTTCAGGATCATCTTATTCAAAATCAAGATGAAAGAAAAATTCAGGTTTTAGAAAGACAGCAGCAGACATGTTCACAAAGACCAGCCTGGTTGTCCTGGCTTAACTTGGTGCAACAGAGGACAAAAAGAACAGAATTTTCACAAGAAAAAGATTTACAGATGGCCATCCATTCAGGGTCAACATACAAATCATTAATTGCAGTTACTGTCTTGATATTTTGAACATAAATGTAACTCAAGTATTAAATACAGCTGTATCCATGAGTACAACAGAGTGACTACACCTGAGATTACAGAACAGGTATGTTAACACTGACATCTAGCGTGAAACAAACATCACCTTAGCAGGCTGACTGTCTAAATTTACAAGCACATTCAAGAACCAACATTTCCATCTTCCTAAAACAATGCTGTAACATCTAAGTAAAGGGTACTGTTTAAGAGATTGCTTTTCTCATTTATTTTTTCAGCTCTTAAAACGTGTTGTCCTGACAAGCTGATCCTCACTTTATGATCCAGGCACTCTACAAGAGAAAAAAAATAAATAGAAAATTCAAGAACCTCAAATATTATCTAAATTAACATATAGTTTAACAATGACATTGGAAAAGCAGGCAGTGTGCCTTCCCTCACCATTCATGATTCAGACAGTAATAGTTTTTGTTAACATCAATCCAATCTCCCCATGTATACATACAAAAAAAAAATAAATAAATAAGTACTGGGAATTTGCATCAAGGGACTTCATAGACCCAAATGCCTAGAAATACTGGAAGGGAGCACATAGGTAATTGTAACTTATGGAATCCCCTTGTAATACAATGTTCAATTTAAACCAGAGATGTTAGCCTGCATAGAAAAGGGACAGAACTTTTCCTGAATTATTGCACCCAACATCCTCTCTTCCTCATTCAAAGACCTGATAATTTTTTCAAAGCTTTTCCTTCTTTTCATTCAAAAGCCACGGCTTACTTGGGAGTTCCCGTTACAGAGTACGCTCCTTCTAAAAGCTGATTAAGCATATTTGTGTGGAAATACCCTGGAAACGCATGAAGGAGCTCAAGCAGACAACCAGAACTCACACATCCAACATAACAAAGAAAAGCTTGTGTAAATTTCAAACAATGAAAAACTGAAAGTGTTTTAAAGAACTTCTCCTGAAATTTAAACAACTTCCACACCAACCTGGGATACTCTGCTTTGCTATGGCATCATAAAACAGACTGAAAGCAAAACCTAAGAAAAAAAAATCAGGACTGTGTTTAACTTTCCTCACTGACAAAAGGCACAAAAGCAACTCAGAAATATGAAAATGGCCCTGAACTGCTGACTTGGCAACATGTTAAATCAACTCCCAAAAATATATAGCAGAACATCAATACTGAAACAGACACAGCTCTGAAGAGACTTTTTCCAAACAAGTACATCCAATTTCCAAACCACAGCCATTTAAGAGAATTACAGCTATGGAGAAAACTTAATTTTATGCAGACTGAAGAAAAAAAAATACATTCTTTGTATGTGAAACTAAGCAGCCGCTGAAATACTTGATTTGCAATATTCCTCAGTGCCACAGTTTTTGAACAGAGACTTCACACTTCTGAAAGAGATGTCGTGGCTTAAAAAGAAGCCACAGACATGATGGGGAAGTTACTGAGGGAAGTGTTAAGGCTTATTTTCAAGCTAACTGGATTGTAATACCTTCTCTTGGCTGAATGCAGGTGAACTCAAATTCATATCATCCTGCTAGCAAAGTACCGATTTTGCACTCAAGTTTTAAGATAACTAGGAACCACAGAGTGGAAACTCTTAAACTGTTATTTACATTGCCTAAGGAGGCAGCAATCAAATTTTGGGACCTGAGTCTCTATTTTGTTATATACACAATGCTAAAAAGCCATTGCAGCTATCCAGTAGTGGCTGGAGTGAAAGGGACACTGCTGTAATTAATGATTAAAAGATTCAGCATTTGAAACAAAGGAAGACAAAATGCATGTGTTGACTTCTGACTTGGAAAAAACAAACCCACATGGTG
This sequence comes from Phaenicophaeus curvirostris, assembly GCF_032191515.1. Classification (NCBI taxonomy): domain Eukaryota; kingdom Metazoa; phylum Chordata; class Aves; order Cuculiformes; family Cuculidae; genus Phaenicophaeus; species Phaenicophaeus curvirostris. The sequence continues at coordinate 22,061,931 of NC_091397.1, read as the reverse complement.
TCATTTTTAAAGCCCAAAAATAAAATTTCTGACATGGCAGTATCTGTCCTTTTCCTCTTCAGAATCAATTCCTTCATCATGGGTTTCTAGCAGACCTCAAAATTAACATAGATCTGTTTATATTCACCACTGTGCTTTTATAACAGAATCATCAGTGTCAGCAAAGCACATGAAATGCATGGTGTTACACCAAGGGCAGAGCCTGGTGGATCTCGGCATACTGGAAAATCAGAGCCAGAGCAACTATCTATTTTAACAGGTATATGGAAACAGATGGAAAACGGAAGATTAGTCATATGTTTTGTCAGTCCCATTTCCTTTTAAAACAGAGCAAAGATTTCATTGCTGAGTTGTCTCTTGGCTGAAATGATTAGGATGAACTGCCCATGGCTACAGTTAACATGACTATCACTAAACTTAATACTTGCTTCCTGCGGGACACTTGGCAGCATTTTTCACTGCTCCATTTGTACAGGATTTGTTCGTGTTCAGCTATATAAACAACAAAAATTTACATGGTAGCACAACTGGCACCATCCTGTGTTCCAAAAGGCTATATTTTAGAGAACATCAAAATGGTTTTAGGTATAAAAACTTGCTCAAAATGGAAATATTTCTGTTTTGATTTGTGCTGAATCCTAAAGTTGCTTGCCAGTTTTGTCTCCTTTGCCTCTCCTCCTGAGGCAGCTATGCTCAGTATAATTAGGCACACCAGCTTATTACACTATGCAATTCACAGACACAATCCAACAAAATGAATTAACAGAGATGATAGAGTAGAACAAATTGAAATATAATAACTGCAGAGGAAAAATATCACCAACTTTATCACTGCAAAGATACAGTATTTCTTAAAATATGTCCTTCTGTGTTTTACGTACAGAGACTTTTATTTTCAGTGAACTGGCACATTACAAACACTTACGGCAGAGATCTGGAACCAATTTTTCATGGGAAAACTGCCTAAATTAATAAGACAGCTTAAGTTTGTTTTGGTTGGGAATGAGGAAGAGCAGGCTGTTTGTTTGATGGAAAGTTGCTAAGGAAATTAATTTGTAGCCATAGATTTTCTAAAAATAAAGCACTATTTTTTTACTGCAGAAACTCTCACTTTAAATATAAAGAATACATTCACACACATACGAAGTATCAGAGGTTTAGACATATATATGATCCAAATATCAACCTTTATAAATCTTGTAAATTTTGGAGCACGGAGTGGGAAGAAGGAAGAAATGCATTCCCATCTCTTAGCTCGACATATTAAATGATACCTCTATGCAAGTCATTCTGTTAAACTTAAAATACAGTTATAAAGCATTCAAAATCTAAAACCAGAAGTTCTGCATATGCTGAATTACCTGCAGCTAAATTATCAGCACAGAGCTATACTTTCCTTGAGATTTTTCTTAGTTCTGGACTGATATCTAGATTGAGGACTAGTCTCCTTTTCACTGTCAAAAACCCCTCAATTGAACTATGTAACTAGGTACTAATAAATTCTCAATACTGTTAATAGAGAGACAATTATAAGAGTATTAACTTCTGTAAAATTACTAAAATTCAATTATTTCTGCCTGTAGGCGAGGACAATCTTAAAACCAGGTGAATATGACTTGATGCCAAATGCATTCTACTTCAATGACAGCTGCCAAAACAAGGAACATCCCTGTCCTGCAAGCTCAAGTATATGCTATGCTAAAACTGAGGTTATGGAATATGTGAGAAACATCAATTCACTGGTAAAATATTGAAAAGGACAAAAGTCTTCGAAGCAAAGGCAATAATATTTTTATTTTACAATTCAGCACTGAATGGGATGCCCTTCTAAAAAAAGGCATAACATCTTTCAAAAGCAGTGGGCATATATACTAATTTTAGACAAAGAACCATATCAATTTTAAAAGAATGCTCATTATTTTTTTGGATTATCCAACCATGTCAAGAGACTTCCTTCAGGTTATCTCCTACAACAGCTGCATCTTACAAGACAACTAAGCATTCTCACACCCTTAAGACAGGTTATCTCTTAACCTAAACCAGCTACATCTTACAAGACAGATTTATATGACAAGATAATTAAACATACAAACCAGCTGCAACAAAACGTATCAATTAATTCTCACAAATATTACAGGCAAAAAGGGCTTCAAGGTAGAAGATTTCCTGGGAAATACCTATTGGCCAATTGGCATATTCACTGAAATTTCACTAAAAAATAGAAAGTTAGACCAGCTCTGCTGAATATAACTGGTCATAAAACTGGCTACATAACACAGCCAGGAACCAACACTGAACCAGAGCCACAGAAACCCTTTTGCAGGACAAGTCACTTTCCTAGGGTGCTGCCACTGAAGTGTTCCATGCTTTCTCTCTTTTCTCAATGTTCCTATTATTTTTCTTGATAGTATAGATTCACTAGAAGCCATACCATGAAAACAAAGTAATATGTATAATCTTCATCGCTCATCTACCTTGTTTATGAAAGCACTGGCAAAACGGAGGGCTTGCTTTCAAGCTTCCTACTCATGTGGAAAAGAACCGTTCTAGTATTTCCATACTTGATTTAAATGGAAGATGCCAAACAATCTGCCATTTGCTAAATGATATCCAAAAAAATTGCATCAGACATTTTCAAATAGCATGGTTTCATGTATACATATAGACCTAAGCCACAGCAGAAACCCTATTATTAAAATGCTTAGAGGAATGTTCACTGTTCTCTATTTGATTTCCACATAAAAGCAAACACTGAAGCCCCCCTTGACTTTACTTTGTTCCTTTATAAACTGTGTAAGAAAACTGAATCCAGATGTCCAAGAAACTTGGAAAGAGAAAACAGCAGGAAGGATCAAAATGCCTGACTATATCAGTATTCCTGAATGTCATACAATTCATCAAAACCAGTTTTATATAAATTACATATCATTAAATACTTCATTCAGTGCAAATTGCATAGAAGACTTCTTATTCAAATTGCCTGATTATCAGTTTTAACAACACTCAAGATTTTCATCTAGAATTCTACGGTTTGGACTTTTTCCAAGACAACACAATGCCTGTGGGCTGAGTTCTCATATGCTTCCAAGAAAAACAAGCATTTAGATTTGAAAAAAAGTTATACCAACTGTAATGCAAATAGCATTATCTGTCCACTTTGCAAATTTCAATTGGCATTTAAACATTTAGTACTATCTAGTACTACATGAATAATAATTTAAGTCTCCTTTAAGCACAGTCCACTCATCTGTTTTGGCTGGCACCACTACAAAAGAATCTCAGTCTCACTATTCGTTCTTACTGTAATTTCTTCAGTCAAGTGTAAGCCTAGAAGAACAGAAATTGCAACATGCTGATGCAGTCACATTCATAAAGTTGAGAAGCAGTAAGCTTGGAAATAAATTTACCCTTTCAGGAAATAATACAAGACTTTTGAATCATAGAATCACCAAGTTGGAGAAGACCCACCAGATCATCGAGTCCAACCATACCTATCAATCACTAAACCATGCCCCTCAGCACCTCATCCACCCGTGCCTTAAACACCTCCAGGGAAGGTGACTCAACCACCTCCATGGGCAGCCTGTTCCAGTACCAAATGACCCTTTCTGTGAAGAATTTTTTTCCTAATGTTCAGCCTGAACCTCCCTGGTGGAGTTTGAGGCCATTCCCTCTTGTCCTGTCCCCTGTCACTTGGGAGAAGAGGCCAGCACCCTCCTCTCTACAACTTCCTTTCAGGTAGTTATAGAGAGCAATGAGGTCTCCCCTCAGCCTCCTCTTCTCCAGGCTAAACAACCCCAGCTCTCTCAGCCATTACTCATAAGGCCTGTTCTCCAGCCCCTTCACCAGCTTCCTTGCTCTTCTCTGGACTCACTCCAGAGCCTCAACATCCTTCTTGTGGTGGGGGGCCCAGAACTGAACACAGGATTCAAGGAGCGGTCTCACCAGTGCCAAGTACAGAGAGAGAATAACCTCCCTGGACCTGCTGGTCACGCTGTTTCTGATGCAAGCCAAGATGCCATTGGCTTTCTTGGCCACCTGGGCACACTGCTGGCTCATGTTCAGTCGGCTGTCAACCAACACCCCCAGGTCCTTCTCCTCCAGGCAGCTTTCTAGACAGACATCTCCTAGTCTGTAGCACTGCATAGGGTTGTTGTGCCCCAAGTGGAGGACCCGGCATTTGGCCTTGTTAAACCTCATGCCATTGCTCTCAGACCAGCAGTCCAGCCTGTTCAGATCCCTTTGCAGAGCCTCCTTACCCTCCGTCAGATCCATACTTCCACCCATTTTGGTTAATTTCCTCATCCTCCAAAGTACACAAGATGATATATGAGCTCAAGCCTTCACATGCACAATATTTATCCACTGGGGCATCACTCAAATAGTGTATCTTCTGACAATCTTCCAAGGCTGCATTCTCAATATTACCATCCTGTTAAGTATTTGTTGTTTTGCAAATGATGCTTTCGTAGGTGGCCATCCACAGGATGTGCAGCACACTACTGAACACTCACAAGACACCTATTATTATGTTAATAACAGATAACATACAGTAAAGATTTGTTACATACATACGTGCACCAACACAGTGCAAACAGCTGAGGAAGGACCATGGTGTAGGTTAAGTTTCAAGAAACAGTCCATTTCCTAAAGAAATATGGTGATTGTCTATAGCATGAAGAAGGCTCCCCATCACTTCAGAAACAAGACTACTACAAAAGCAAAGTTTTACTATACAGCTATATATACTATATACAATGTATAACACTCTCTGGTCATTCCAGGAAAAAACCCTCAAAAATCTGCAGTTCCATGCAAAGATATAATTTGCTCTTCCAAGAATGTATCTGGAAATAAGGAAAATGCATCCTTACGACATGTGGTTCAGATTATTTACAAGAATAATGTAGGTACCTGTTTTGTATGTTGTGTAATTTTATATATTATAAATATATAAAATATATATACACATTCAAGAAAAAAAGTATCAGAAAAATTGCCACACTGCCAACTCTGAGTATGTTTTAAGCAAATAAATGATGCTAAACTGATTCTGCTCTGAAGCATAGTCCTTTAATATTGCATAGCTCTCTGGAAAAAAAAAAACACAAAACAAGATAAGCCAGGTTTTCAGCTGATGTTTTTAAGACAATACTCTCTATTGCAGAGTATAACAGAAGGGCTGCTAATGCCAATGAAATCTTAAGTAGTTGAAGGATTTTAGTTACAATTTAAATTATTCTGGTGAGTCTCATAAATTATACAAATACGCGTTGAAATCTGGACTTCAAAGTAACAAGGCACAGGGTACTTTACAAAGGAAATCAATAGCCCTGGCTCCATTTTTTATTTGGAGGAGCCAAGTCCCAGACAGTCTACAGGACTTGCTGAAGGTCACAGAGCACGCTTTAACAATTCAGTAAAGCAAGTTCAAGTTTTTCTTGTACCAGATCAAAAATTCACCTTGGCACCTAGACTCTTTGTCCCTGTTTAGATCCCAGTTTTGATCCCAGTTTTTATATTTATACAATGTTATACCAACATCATATGGTCAGGCGCACATTGGATCACCTATCAGCTATTCACCCAACTATGCACCATGAAAACCAAGTCTATGCACGTGCCAATGGGACACTCTGGCTAACGCTTCACTCTGTGTGTCTCCACGATCCTGATCTCATTTGCAGCAAGGGTGCATCGGTAGCTGACAGAACATGTATTAACAAACACAAATTCACAGCTTTCCTCAGAGCTGCCTGGGCTGAAGAAGGCACACGGAGCCTCAATTTCCACCCCAACGTGATCCTGGTGCCGCCCTGCAGGCCACAGACCCCGAATGAAACATGTCATCAAGCAAGACGAAGTTACAAATCCCCCTTATAAGTCACCCCCATGCAGCCCCTGACGGCCTGTGAGGCAGCACCCAACCCAGGGCCGTGGCCTGCCCTGCAAGACGGCGAGGGGTGGGGGGGCGGGAGTGGTGTACAGAGGGGGTGCATTGTGGGGGGTTGCCCTGGGGGGCTTCACTGAGGGGGGATTGCACTGGGGGGAAGTTCAGAAGGAGGGGGAGAGGTTGCCTTGGGAGGTGTGTATTAAGGGGGTTGCACTGGGAGAACGTATTGGGGGAGTTGCACGGTGGGTGGGCTGGGGGGTGCACTTGGGGGGTGCATTACGGGGTAGAACTGGTGGGTTGCACTAGGGGGTTGTACTGGAGGCCTGCACTGGGGGGTTGCACGGGGGGAGGGTGTCACTGCGGGGGCTGCACTCGGGGGCTTGCGCTGGGGGAGGGGTGTTCTGGGGGGCTGCACTAGGGGGCTGCACCGGGGTCGGGCTAGGGCCCGCCGGTACCTCTGAGGGCCTGGTGCATCCCGCCGATGCCGCTGTAGAGCTCCAGCACCCGCAACCGCGCCATCGCCGGCCCGCCCGGCAGCCTGAGCGCCGCCCGCACGTTCCGCCGCTCGTTCGTTCCGCCCGCCCCGCGGTAGCGTCTTCGTGTGGCATCGCGGGGTCCTTACACGCTGAGGCGACCTTAGGCCCGGAGGATCCTTGAATCAGAGTCTCTAGGTTGGAAAAGACCTTTGAGATCATCAAGCCCAGCCGTACCTGTGCACTACTAAATAGTGTCCCCAAGCACCTCATCCCTCCGTCTTTTAAACATCTCCAGGCGTGAGGACTCGGACACCCCCCGGAGCAGCCTCTGCCAGTGCCCTTTCAGGGAAGAAGCTTTTCCTGATGTCCAACCTGAACCTCCCCTGGTGCTGCTTAAGGCCATTCCCTCTCATCATATCACCTGTTGCTTGGGAGAAGAGACCAACACCCACCTCGCTGTAACCTTTCACGCAGTTGTAGGCAGTGATATCTCCCATCAGACTCCTTTTCTCTAGGCTGACCAACCCCAGCTCCATCTGCTGCTCCTTGTAAGACTTATTCTCTGGCCCCTTCACCTCCTTCACCTTTTGTCCTTCTCTGAATATGCTCCAGGACCTCAATGTCTTTCTTGTAGCGAGGGGCCCAGAACTGAACACAGGATTCAAGGAGCGGTCTTACCAGTGCCGAGTACAGGGGCACAATCACCTCCCTGGACCTGCTGGCCACCACACAGTTTCTGATACAAGCCAAGATGCCACTGGCTTTCTTGGCCACCTGGGCACACTGCTGGCTCATGTTCAGTCAGTCGTCAACCAATACCCCCAGGTCCTTCTCTGCCAGGCAGCTTTCCAGCCACTCTTCCCCAAGCCTGTAGCACTGCATAGGGTTTTTGTGTCCCAAGTGCAGTACTCTGCACTTGACCTTGTTGAACCTCAGCCCATTGGCCTCAGCCCATTGATCCAGCCCATTCAGATCCCTTTGCAGAGCCTCCCTACCCTGGATGAAGCCAGCCCCTGGCTTAGCTGGCTCTGCCACCCCCTGAGATGGCCATGGGGCTGATGGTGGCCGGCAGCAGTGCCATCTGCACCCTCCTGAGAGTGAGGGATCAGGAGAAGTGCCTGCTCCCACCATGAATCCCTTTGGGGTTAATGTCCCTTCCCAGCTGAGAACACCTTGTAGGGGCAGCAATGAAATCCCCAGCCTCACTGCCCATCCTCAGGCCCTATATCAGCTGATACAAGAAGCAGTTACTGTTACAAAAAGTGGAATATTTTTTATTTAAGCTAAAGTAGAGTTAAGTTTCTTCCAAGTAATTGTATTTTTGAAAGCTGGTCAGGATGTCTCCCAATCGCCTGTTTTTCTTTCAGTGTGTTTCAAGACACTGTTCACTCTTTAGAGATGATAACGTCTTGTGTGAGGTATGATCTGTGCTGAACAGATGTGTCTTCTTCTGTAATCACCTCTGTTTGCAGTCTTTCCCTGTCTTGGATGCAAGGTCAGGCAAAGCTGGCTCCAGAGCTCCAAATTAACAAGATATTTGACTGTTGTAAAGTTCATAATAACATTAAAAGTAGTCCTTGAAAATTAATAGAACATGCATAAGATTTCTGGGAAAAATTATACATATGCATATAAGTGGGAAATATATTCTGTAACCAGGTTTTGTCTTGTTGCACATGATTGATGAAGATCACTCGCTCGTGTTGCCCAGGCCTGATAAAGGATGCTTGCTTTCTAAAACTCTAAAATGCACCTTAGACAATTTATTTGCCAGCATTTTTGGTATCACAGGGAGCCCAAGCTTGCTGTGGAGGTGGAAGCCAAGCCTGGATGTTGGCCAGAGAGCAGCAGGGGAGGGCAGATTGGAAGCCAAAATTAATCCGGGTGTCCTGTACCCAGCCAGGGACCGGGGAGAGAAGGGGGACGAGGGGCAGCAAAAAGGGCTTATCCCCTGGGCTGTGCATGCTGGTCTGCTGCCTGGCCAGGGAGCTGGTAGGAATGGTGCTCAGCAGTTTGATGGGCCCAAATGTTTTGTGATTGCAGCATGCAGTGATGTTTTCGAGAAGTGATTTCAAAGCCTGCACCACTGGTGGAACAGGAAGGAAGGAAATAACTGATGAAACTGCTCTAATTTGCCCTAACACTATGAAATTACTTTTGATAAATTGGAAAGGAAAAGATGACTCAAAGACATTGTTACCCGTGAAAAGAGGTTTGGTTTTAAAACAATGCCAGATGTGCATTTAAATATATATATATATATCAGCAAGAGTAAATATACTGCATACTATTGTGTGGATGATTCCCAATGCACAAACAGTGCTCACTTATGCCTCAGTTTACAGATTTAGATTCTAAAGTGAAGATGGAACCTTAAAAAAAGAAAAAAAAAACAAAAAAACCTGCATGTTTCTCTAATAATTTCTTGAGTTAATCATTTTTTTTGTGGAGCCTCCTAGAACCCTGTCAAAAATAAGGTGGATTTGAAGACTGTTTATTTTTCCTTCGAAGCTGCCTCATACAGCCTGCCATAGTAACTCCTACCTCTTGCCTTTTGGTAGAGGAAGAATTTTTAGCTGAAAGTGGAGGGCAAAAATGTGCCTTTCAACCCAACATTCTGATGGGACGCATCAGCTGCAGCAAACGGTAGAATTAGAAACAGAAATGAGAAAAAAGAATATTGGTCTTGGCCAGCTTTTTCAAAACAACTCTGGCATTCACCTGTGGATCTTCATCATCAGAGTCTGGGGCTGCTGCTTTGTTTGTCAGCCATGGAAGTAAGCAAGTGACTAAAACAAGAAGTTAAAGTCTACTTCTAGAATTTCTGAAAGGAAGTGCAGCAGCTGAGGTACCAGAGGAAGTGCATTGCAACCAGCAGTATGGCAAGTTGCCTGCACGGGTGGCTGATGGAGAGCTCGGAAAGGTGGGTGAACCACATGGCATAACAATACCAGGAATGTGTCAGCTGGAGAAAAGAGTCATGGGACAAAGACAGCAAGGGCACTGAAGAAGAGGGTCCAAGATGATGAAGCTGACTACAAAGGGTGAGGTTATTATTAGCTAAGAATCATAGAATCACTGGGTTGGAAAAGACCCACCGGATCATCGAGTCCAACCATTCCTATCAATCACTAAACCACGCCCCTCAGCATCTCATCCACCCATCCTTTAAATACTTCCAGGGAAGGTGACTCAACCACCTCTCTGGGCAGCCTATTCCAGTGCCCAATGACACTTTCCATGAAAAATTCTTTCCTAATGTCCAGTCTGAACCTCCCCTTGTGAAGCCTGAGGCCATTAAAGAGGATAGACTTCAGCCGGACCCCTTCAAAATACAGGTGCAAGGTGAAGGTAAAGAAAAGGCAGGTTTTACTCTACTGAAATTAGTGAAGCTGATGAATGAGTTTGAGCTCCTTGTATTACTACTTTGGCGACCCATACATCACAGCACTGTGTACAGTGTGATGAGTGGGAGCTATAGGCAGCTGGGAGCAGTTAATTCATTTGGAGCTGCCCAGTACCTGGAGCAATCAAAGCTATAGAGGAGCAATATTTCCTTATATCAGACAGGGAGACATGGCTGAACCCTGTTTTTCCCTCTCCTTTCCCTCACTCCAAGGTATTCATGCTGTTAACTTGTGGGAAAGGAAGAGTCATGGAGAAAGAAGCAGAGATGTCTTTGCTATCCTGGTAGCAGTAGAAAATTCCCTGCTTAGGGTAAGTTCTCCACCTACCTTCTCCACCAGGCATCCTCTGCGTAGTAAACCAAAGAATCTGATCAACACACCTCCGCTCCAGCAACAAAGAAATTCACAGACTACGTTGTGATTTTATTGGCTTTTTCTTGCAAAAATAGGAAACACCAAAATTTCCCTAGTGCTCATAGTAGTAGTAATTTTCATAATTCTATTCCAGTAGTCATTTTCATAATTCTGTATAACTCCATTTGTCTTAGCCTGGTTCTCATTATTAATTGAAAGCTGCAAAAAGGGCAAAGATGAAAACAAGGAATCTGGAAACTGCTTTTTTAGCACTTTCCCCTTTATAAATGTAATAATAATAATGTAATAATAATAATAACCATAGGTTTTGGATCAGATCTTACACGATATTATTTAAGGCATGCTGCTTATTTCAGAGACTGGGGCAATGGTCAAGAAGTGCTGAGATCTGTGGCCACTCATATCTTTTTTTTCTTATATAAAAGCTGGATGACTGCAGAGAGATGATGAACCCTGTGAAGGCAATTCATTCAGAAAATCTTGCTAACAAATGCTGCTGCTGCTACCATGGAGCAGGCTAAACAGTTGCTCACTCTTTGTCTTGTGACCCCAAAGCAGCCACATGTCTGCAAAGTTTCCCAACTGAGTCTCTCTGAGTTACTGAAATTTGGGTATTGTGACAGCTCCTTCTTTCTCTGCTCCGTGCATGTAGGATGTATAGGATTCCTGTAAATCTCAATGAACATTTCGTTTGACTAACAAAGGAGAATAACAGAGTTAAAGTCCAATGTTCTCAAACTTTTTTAGGACATAGATATGGGCTGTTTCCCATATCAGTTATGGCTCAACAATATACCTGGCTTTAAATAACAATTGATCAGCTTTTCTAAAAAGATATTTGTTTTTTCTAAATGAGCACATCTATAGAACTATGATAATGCATTGATGAAGCAGCTCTTTTCTCGACTCTAATATATTTATAGCAAAATATATTTTAAGCAAACTAATCGTTTAATGACTTTTTTTAAACTGTTGAAATAAGCATGTGATATCAGCATTGTCATTGAGACAGCATTTGAAAGCTCCTGTGTCCTAGCAACTAGCAGCATTTCCGCAATATAGAAGTTTCCAAAGCTTGCCCACATCTCTGATGAGTGGGTATGATACAGGTAATCATGACAGATCTGAAACTGTTGCCTTGGTAACTGATAAACACATCCAGTGAAACAGCTACGTGTGGTAAGAGGAACACGCAAATGAAACCCCTGCAATATTTTCTCTTCTTAAAATGCTTTAGATTTGTTATAAAGTTACAATTATCAATGTTGCCAAACAACATCACAGAAACATGCAAAAACCCACTGCCTTAAGATTCTGCTTTGTACTTGGCAACTGAAAGATACAACTACTAACTGTAACTGGACCAAGCACTCTTGTCCTGAAAGTGAGAAGAAAAGATTTTCACTGTTGTGTTTCAACAATTCATACCAGCAACAATTGCACACAACAAACGTGCACAAAACATCTTACAAGCATCTCAAGCCTTCTCCCTGCCCTTCCATCTGCAGCAGAGCAGAGACTAACATGCCAGGAAGGCCTCTGCCTGCACCTGGCTGTGAGCAAAAGGCTTCCAGTCTGCAGTACATGTCACAGTGTTTTATCAATGTCACAATACTACAGCGTTATATTTGGTTGATGTTTCCTTTGAGTGTAGCCCCTCAATGTAAGGCTAGGTAATGGAAACTGGTAGACCTGCAGCTGTTTGTAAGCATTTCCTCCATATTCAAAAAACAAAGAGAGAGCAAGAAAAATCTCTTTCTGTTGATACACCAAATGTTTAATAGTGCATTCCCAGTGACCGGCCAAGACTTCAGTACAAGCAAATAGTAATGTTGACAGCTGAGTAACAGACTATGCTTCTTGTGTCTGAATGTCCAATATAATCCACTAAATACCTAAGTGAGGATCAGGAAGAACATACCAGGAAGAACATACAGATGTCTCAGCTGTCTAGAAGGGAAAGAAGCTTATGTTCTGGGTCAGAAATCACTATGGCTAGGAAAGAATGTGAGGCATTTCATACCCTTGCAATGCAATCACTGAATTGAAAAAAATCACTGAGACTGTCTAGCATAAATCGTTGCTTCCATAACCATTGGCCCACTCAGTTACTAATAAAACTGAAAACCTTTTGCTGTTTATCAAAATCGATCTGTACTGGATGTAATGTTTTAGGAGGGAATTCATCATACTCGGTTTCTGCTGAAGTGATGATCAGTAAAGGTAACTCTCAATCAGAGAGATGGCATATCTGGGAAGCCTGCTGGGCTGTGCCAGTATGGTTAACAAAGATTTTCATGTATAATGCCATGCATCTGCAAGACTAGAAATGAAACCCACATCAAACCAGATTAGTTAGCCTCTCCTGACACATTTCTAAGAACTCCCTACAGGGAAAATGTATGTAGCTTATTATTTGGAAGAGTCATCAGACACAAACATTTTTAACCCTTCTCTTTTCAAATGTATTAATCTCTCCATTTCAGGATTTTATTTTCAGATCCTGAAGCTATGCATACTTTCTGTAGGGAATAAGGAATAAGAAGACATTGCTTCTCTAATTAAATTTTTACTTTTCTGGTTTAAATAAATTTAAATCTAAATAAATCCAGTCTGTTTGTTATGTTTGGCCTGCTGTAGTCATCCTGACTGCATGAGAGGTGTATGTTTACATAATGTTGTTGACATTCTTGTTCTTACACTTTCCAGTGCTTGAATGAAAACATAAAGTATAAAAACCAGCTAGTAACAAAAAACCTTCCCCCACCCCAAGAAAAAACATAAAAAACTTTCTCTGGACTGAACAAAACAGACTCTCAGCTCTATAAGGCCCACTGCAGTCAGCCAAAAGATTGCTGCTGCAGTGAATGCATTTTGAAGGAAGGTTACAGGAAATGGGTGACAGCAGACACAGAGCCAGGGGCTGTAAAAGGGGGGATGAGTTCAAGCTGCTCGGCAGGATGAGGTAATGGTGTGGGGGATCTCAGCTTGCTTGCAGGGGCAGGAGGAAATGACATGGTGCCTGCTGCTTTCTCAGGAGGAGGGGCGGATGAGGGAAAAGAAAGAAAGATGAGTCTGGCTGTTCCTTTTACCTTTTTGCTTAAGGCCAGAACTTTCATCTCCAGCATTCCCATATGATTTGCACAGTCTATAGTGTGCAAACTGAGAAAGATGTTCAGTGGTGTGTTGACATTGGTCACATCTTTTGGTCACAAAGCAATCTAGTATCACCTAAAGCTTTTGTATAGCACAGACTCGTTTTTTAAGGAGTTCAGCCCCAGCCCAAACTTCGCTTTATTTCATTCAGTCCCATGTGATGAGTTTAATCTTTGACTAAGACTGCAGTTAGGACAGGAAGTAAGATCTTGTGCTGGTCACCATGGTGGCAGGATTTCAGTAGTGGAGTGTTTCCTCCAGACAGAAAGAAAATCTTTAATGCAGCCACAGCAGAGCTGTAACTGTAGAATTGCTGAGCTATCTTGAAATCAGATAAACCACAACTGCACAACAGAGGTGTCTTCAACCCTGGCTATATTTCTTGCACATTGCAAATGAGTTATTTTAAAGCTAATTTAAAGCTATTTGATCTCATCTATGAACTACAAGTACAGAAATGATTGCACTGTAAATATTCTCTTTCTCAATTTGGATGTATCTACAAATGTCTGTCAAGCATATCAATGTAGTAAAGCTCAGCAGCTGGAACATAGCTCTTTTCTACCAGAAAATCTCTTAGAAAGTAGTCTACGGAAAAGCATAGGTTTGAAGAAGTCATGAGATTTTATAAGAATAAACCAAAGTGAAGGTTAAACTGAAAAGTTGTACTGCAAAACATCCCAGCTATAATACAAAAGTGTCATTTTCACTGCTAAGTGTTTTGGGGTTCCTGCCTTATTGAGGCAATAATTTTGCCTCACCTAAGAACAAAAAATTTTGGGTCATTCCTAAAGTTGAAACAAACATTTTAGAGAAAAAAGGGCTATGAATTTTAAATGTTATTTTTGCTGAGACAGTCTGGAGAGAGAAGCCCCAAATGCCTAACCTAAATGGGTTGAGTAAGTCTAAAATAGTTGTTTCTGAAGAAGAGAAAGCTTCTTGCACAAGACATATGCCAGTATGGACTGGCAGTATTGATATTAAGCTGTAGGGGGTTGGACTGATTTAAGACTCCAGCAAACATGTTTCACATAATTCATAAGAGAAATACAATGGAAAACTGTTGGACTTGTCTATTGGGAACCCTGTATGTAAGATGAAGTCCCTGAGGATGACTTCATTGCAGTAACAGTGCCAAGTCAGATGTAACACTCATCTCCTACTGCATAGGACATAGTTGTTCAAAAAATAACAGAATTAAACGCAAGTAATTAATTAACCTACAATGGGCATCATTCACACTGTCATTAACGATTCAGGGTATCTTGTAGTACAATAGTATTATGTACTTCATCTGCAGGGTGTATCTCTAGATTCTTCTTGATACCACAGAAGTTGCTCTATTTTGGAATAGCATTGCAGGGCATTGGCATTATTACCATATTGAGGATAAAACATTCCTCTCTCTTTTGAAAGATCCTGACATCTGTTGTGCATGTTTTTTCATCCTGTTGTACTTCCAACGTACATGGTAGGCTTGGTAACTTCCATGTCATGGAGTTTATGAGAAGTGCCCAATTCATGTCAAATAATCAGCCACAAACACTGGCAAAGGTCTAAGAGTTAACAAAACTAAACCATCTGCAAAGCTCCTAAATAGTTGCTAGGTCCTTCCTGCTGACATCCTACAGAAGCTCCCTTCCACCCAAGAACAAATCCTCAAGGAAAATTTTGGGTACATAGTGAATTTGTCTCTGTATTGGGAAGCAGGACACCTTTCAAACTGAAAAAATTTGAACCTCTCCACTCTTCCAGATATTTGCTCTCTTCCTCTCCATCTATATGCACCATCTGCTTTACACATATTTAATAATTTTTGCACTCAAATTCCCTGTAGCCCACAATATTATATGCATCTATCAGTTTAAATCTGGATCATCTTCCCTCTTCAATCCCAGATGAACAGAGCATATATATGCTTGAAAATTAGACATAAACCTGGCATGTAAAAACAGCTCATCTTTTTAGAAACTCTGTCTTCTCCACTTTGGGGTGTGTGCACTACCGCCTCTTCCCTTCATAAGGAGACAACTAATCCCAGAATGGCTAACACAATGTACGCTCAGTTTATGACTTTCATTGGAATCAAGTATTTGGCACAAGAACTTGGACTGAGGAATCCACTAAAACTTTGGCTCTCGAGGAGCTAGTGCTGTTCTGCTTGTCCTGGGCATCTCAAAGGAAGAGTGGAACAATTAGTGCACACCATTAGAATTCCATTGCTGTGTCCTGCCTCTTCCTCAGAAAGAACATCATCATTTCCTGGTATATCATGGCAAGAAAACATTGTGCTATTTATGCTTTGTGTAAGTGATGGAACTAGGGGAGAGAAAAGAATGAAATACCTCCTCAGATTTAATTGTTTTTTGGCTAGTGGAGCTCTTTAAGCAGTTTGCTTTAAAAAGCTTGGCTAAAGAGAAGTAGTAAATGTCTACAACTGACAGGGTTCGTTAACAGCATACTAGAATGACTTCACTTAGCATTTTCCAAATGAGAGAAAGGATGGATGGATGACTCATCTTTGAAAAGGTTTGAAATCTCAACATTTGAAAGAGCGATCCCAGACACATAAATATTTATGATTTCCCGGTGTAATGTTCAGCCATGCTGTTGATTTCTACCTGTGCCAACAGCTTACAGCAGGGATAGCAACTGAGCATTGTTCTTGATAGCAAGATTGAGATGGCAAAGTTAGCAATGTGGCAAAGGAGAGAAAGAAACCCCACATGTTACACAACATCTGAAAAAGATTCTACTGAAAGCTTAAACGGTCTATAAATTAAAATCCTTTATGTGACATTAAAGTTAAAAGGCCTTTATAAAGTACCTATCTTGATCCTTGAATAGTTCCTTGGAAAGGAATACCTATATCATCATCACAATGCACTTAAAATTTTTTGCATTGATACTGGAGAAAATAAGGTATTTTAGAAAAATCATCTTCATGCAAATATTTGCAAAGGCCACTCAAGACAAAAGGTACAGGTAAAATTAAGTCCACATGAACAAGTTCCAACATTAAGTATCAGGGTGAGATGTCAGCAGTGATGAAAGAATTTCTCCCCACTCCTTTTTCATCTAATTTGTGATGAGCTAGGCAAGATTTGCACCTTGGGAAAATAGTTAGTAGATGTTAGTACCACCAAATCAAAGAATCTGAGACTAAAAGGCAGTAAGTGCACGGTCGGGCAGACAGAGTGGACTGCCAGCAAAACATTGCTTTTCTTGTGTGTAATCTGTGGCTCCTCTAGTTTTACATCAGTCCTTCAGAATGAACTGTGAAATAAGAATAACAAAAATCTCAGTCTTTCCTGTATTTTCTCCTGACTGTGCATTACCTTTCTTAGCATTCAACACATGCCCAAGAATTTATTTAATCCTGGGCATTAGGGGATTTCGCCCACTTTAGGATTTAGGAAAAAACCTTTTCAGCTAAAAACCATTTTATGTCCTACATCTTGCCTGGCTTCAATTTCCTCCATCTCACTAATCTATAGCTTAACCAAACTACAGCATTAATCATCACATTCTTTATTTTTCCACACAGTCCATACAATTCCAGTATTTACTTTTTTTCTGCTGCTGAATTTGGTACCTTTTCCTCTCACTCAAAAATCCAAACACGTGGTCCCTGATGATATCACGTTCATTTAGTATGATGTCTTCCATCAGTCTAGCATTTCTGTCACCCTTTTCATTGCCATTATTTCTCCAATATGCACTGTTTCCTTCTGAACGTACACCAACCTGGCCACCCAAATTCTCATCTTCTTATTCCTACCTCAATAAAGGTCTTCTAAAAACATGGTTTCTCTAAGTAAAACTTATTTTTTAAGCATAAAAAAATTAATTGGTCAAATTAACAGTATCACCGTTCTCATTCACATTTAAAATCCTCATGTATCTCTCCTGTTATTTTGCCCTCTGAGTCAAAGTTTTGCCAGACTTGTCTTTGGCAAAAAAAAAAAACAAACCGACAAAAAAAACCCCAGACTTCACAAAACAAAGACAGCAGATAGCTAAAATTACAAATTATCCATTTTGGAGCACCCAAATAAAGATGGAGGGACTTGGTGTATGCTGGAAATTACTTCTGCTTAAAATGTTTCAGGGTGAGCATTGAGCCTCAAGGCATGCTAAACCTCTTGTCTCTTTGGAAAACATTGCCCTTTATGTCCCAGTCATTGCTAACTGCTGACATTCAGCAGTCAGTGCTATTAAAAGAGGCAGATGGAGCATACAGGTTGTCATTCTCTTTTGATGTTAAGGGGTGGATTAAATTAATTACTAGAGCTATGACAGAGCTGAAAACCACTTTCTCCTCTCTACATTGCTAGAACTGTGTATGGTGTTTGGGACAATCATGGGACTCAGGACAGAAGATTGTACCAGCTTTGAAAATGAATACCTGCATTGGTTCAGAAATGTCCTACTTTGATACAGAAAAAGTCCTGATCTGGCAGCTAGAAACCATAGCAGAGGGGAACGTTATGCATGACAATAACAATTTTTGGAAATGTAAGTAATGCAACTGGGTGGCATAAGTCATGTTCAAAACACTTCCCCAGTGAAGAAAACCCCTGCCAGTTTCATACAATCCATTTTATATCAAAATATAATGCTGCAGAGAGACTTGGTTAGTTCTGAGAAAAGAACCAGTCATTTACTTTAAAAACTCAGCAGCTAGTCACACCAGTTTGATATGCATTTCAACACGGGCAACAACTGTAGGCAACATCATTTTAAAAATAAATTTCATGAAAGAATTTGTCAAGTGCTTAAGATCATAATTAGTCAAGGAACTTACTCACAAGTGGAGACTTCAATGCCCACAAAAACATTTAGGTGTTCTGCAGCCCCGTGATTTTCAAAAACCCAAATAAATTTTTTCCAGGCAGTGTACAAGGAGATGTATTCTCTGGGTTCAGAAAAAACGAGCTTTTCCTGGGATGCACTGGCCTTTCCTGGGAACTCCTCACTACACTTAGCTCCTAGCTAAGGGGTGGAACCGGCCCCAGCTGAATATTTACAGCCAGAATCCATTTTTTGGAAACAGAAACCTTTCTGTTTCCAAAAGCATAGCAGTCTTCATCATTTCAGGTCATGGCTGAAGGAGGAAGTGCTCTTTTGGACTAAAAGTTACAGCACACACTCAAGGAACTGGCCAGAGCACTTGCTGCGGCTGAGCATTACAGAGAGTCCCTATTCAGTTTGCTGTAGGACATTAAGAGTTTTTCATATCCCCATGCAAAAGCAGATCCCTTTTGCCTGGAGTTTGTTCAATATTCATGGAGCAGGGGAAGTGTGAAGGAAAGCCTCTACAGCCCCATGCATGCCAGGGCTTAAGGCTGCTGTATGGTATGACAACAGAAGAGATTGCATTTGTATTAGGCAGGATGTTTTTCCTGGGTATTTATGGATCGTTTTATACCTCCTGGAAGCAGTAACTTTACTAACATAGATCTGACTAATGAAAGCATTCATATCTCTTTAGCCAAGGTCTATAATTGGAAAGGATATTCAATATTTGGACTAAATTTCTCACCATTTAAATGAAATGGCAAATCAAGAAATTTGAATGCCATTCTTTTCAGTGATGTTTTCAGACCAATAGATATTTGTGCAAGAAAATCAGAGAAATTCTGACAGATACGAGGACTTTTTATTTCTAGTGTAAAACAGATTTTCTGTATAAAACCATTCCGGCATCTGTACCCTCTCCTTATGCACACCCATGGTCCCTGTTAATGGAAGTTACACAACAATATAATATTTTTTGCTACATTTCAATGTCTTGATTTCGTATTATATTTTTGGTATTGAACTGATACATCAGTTCTCTGGTAAAAAGAGAGTCCCAAACTAAAGTTCGCAGTGTGAACTGAAAGGCTAACAAAAAAAACAAAACAAAAAAACCCAAAAAAACCAAACACCAAAACAACCCTATTGCTATTTTTAAGAGTGCCATTGGCTTACCTTCTGATCTGCCACTGTAGACATAAGTACAGCTGCCTGACTGCGTCCTGGAATTGCAAAAGAAGGCATTGCAATAAACAACACAGATGACAACTAAAAGGTTATGAATAATCCCCAATGTGGTGCTTAGTGAAGCTATTAGCCGCCTGTTCTTCGTGTAAGAATTGGCCAGATCCTGACCAGCCATGGTATCTCAGAGTCCTATAGCACTTTCCTTAAAATTAGGCTAATTACTGTGGTTTCATTTCAGTTCGTAGTAGTACACTCTACATGATTTTTATAGCTACACTGAGACAGAGTCTTTCCTTACAAGTACTGTGAAGGTCTTTTCACTTTCAAGAGACCAGTTTTTGTTCCCTTTTGGGGTTTGGGATGCAAATGTGCATTACACTTATTACAGCCTTACAAGAAACTTAGAGCTTCCTCCATCTCTCCATCTGTGTAAGTGATAAACAGCAAAAGGCACTTAAAGGTTCATTGTAGTCCTGACAACTGGCAATATTTGAACATTTCTAGGAAAATTTCAGGGGGAGAAACAGCGATGAGGCAGGTGGCCAAGAATACATATGGCAGCAGTGACATAAACACATGGAAATTACACTTGAAACACCAGGAGTGGGTTGTATTTATTTACTGAAACAAACACCCCCCTGAATTTTAAGGGCAAAGTATTTCCTGAATGAAGGACGACTGTTGCCTGTGTGTACTTCTAGAGCTTTTGTTGAGTATAAATAAGCTGTGCTCTGTCAGGAAAAACAGACTGGGCACAGTGCACCTTTAAAAAAAATAGCAATCTGCTAAAACTCTCAGTACTTCTGAAAAAAAGCATCTGTAATCTGTGAGGCTGTTGGTTATGTGCTGGTTTACTTTTTTGCCTGCTAATAGAAGGAGTGCGTAGTTTTGTTCCAGGGCTCACAAAGGCTTGCAGCTCAAACTTGATGGCTTAAATAAAGAGCTCTCAGAGGGCCAGACAGCACAACAGCATTCGGGCTGGACTGTGGGTACCCTTAGCCTCAGGAATTCTGTGTGCCCTGTGTCTCTATTCAATGGGTGAATGGAATGAGCTGTATCCCAGGACGTACGCTGCAAGCACTTCAGTAGCTCAACCTTGTCAGCTTCATTTGCTTGAATAAGCTTCAGCGAATAAAGGAAATTAAAACCTCAAGGACCTACGCTTAGATACAAACTGCATTCCTGCACTTCTGGTTGCCATCAGGATGAAACAAAAGCAAAGTTTTCTTCACAAAAAAAAGATAAAATAATATATATCCTTAATAAATGATATGGGCTCCGATTCTTCCTCCTGAGGTACCATACCTGAAGTAGAGTAGCTCAAGCATAGTAGCTGACGTCACTGTGAACTGGGGTTATGAAGATTACTTTCCTCTCTGCCTGCTGCTTGTGTTCAGGTATATCAGCACTTCAAATGAAGTAATTTGCTTCTACAGGACTACAAATTAAGAAGAATTAAAAATCAATGGTAATTTTGCATCCCATAAGAGCTGAAGTAATATGTTACAAATTACACCTCTACATTGTATCGATCACTTCCCATAGCAAAGAGGAAAAAGATGTCCCTTACTTGATGTGTCAGCACAAGATTAGAGAATATACTTCATGGTCTGGCAAGTCCAGTTTTAAATTATCTAAATGACGGGGATTCTGTTATCTCCCTGAAACGATTTCTGCATTCACACTGAAAATAATCCACTGCTACTCAAAGTTCTTCCTCTGTTTAATTACATGCTACTGCTATTGCCCTGCACTACCTACTGACATCACTAACCCCTACGGCTGGTAGCCCCATTTTGATAGCAAAACTGTTCTTGGAACACTGGGATTTTTGTCTGTCCTTTGAAGCAACATAGAAATATATTTGTGAATCATGTCTAATAAATAATTACCATTTTACCAGATGGTTTCCTAAGACCCTGATCGTGTGCCCACTGAAAAGAACAGCAAAAGTCTGTTGGATACAACAGAGCAGAAACAAACCTTCATTAAAATCATGCCTGCCACTGTCCTGGTTATTGGAAGGATTGCGTCCAGGAAGGATTGCAGTTATTGCAATAATTTACTGTCCATATGAAAAAAAATTAGTTAGCACCGGGATCGTTGTTCCAAAAATGGCGGAGTTAAGCCTCACTCGTGTAAACGCTCACCCAGCTACAGGGGAAGCACGTTTAGCCTGGAAATGTTGCACAGAAGCAGGAGCCAAGGTAGCTGCCAGGGAAGGCAGCTGAAGAAGACGCAGATGTATTATTTTCCTACCCGGTTTTTTTTGACATTTAGCAGCCTTTTATGAACAGTATCACCCTTCTCCTGTACCTATCACCCTGTAGAAGAGGAGGCTGAGGGGAGACCTCATTGCTCTCTACAACTACCTAAAAGGAAGTTGTGGAGAGGAGGGTGCTGGCCTCTTCTCCCAAGTGACAGGGGACAGGGCGAGAGGAAACGGCCTCAAGCTCCGCCAGGGGAGGTTTAGGCTGGACATTAGGAAAAAATTTTTCACGGAAAGGGTCATTGGGCACTGGCACAGGCTGCCCAGGGAGGTGGTTGAGTCACCTTCCCTGGAGGTGTTTAAGGCACGGGTGGACGAGGTGCTGAGGGGCATGGTTTAGTGTTTGATAGGAATGGTTGGACTCGATGATCTAGTGGGTCTCTTCCAACCTGGTGATTCTATGATTCTATGATCGTCCTCTCTTTCAGAAAGCTAATAAAGAGAAGAAATGGGTTCTTAACAAGCTGTAGAGACACACGCACGCACGCACGCACATCACACCCACAGAGGGTTTTCAATGCCTCTGCGCAATTCGGGGACTTATTCCCCGTCCCGGGCCGTAACACCAACCCTGCCAGCGGATAACGGGAAGCAAAGGCACCCCCGCAACTCCTCCTGCTCCACCGCCCCTCCCGTCTTTGTGTCGGAGCCCCCTCCCCGCGGGGCGAGGCGCGGCGGGCGGGACGGCGATTGCCGGAGGTCGGTGGGTAGGGCGGTGATTGGCGGAGGTCGGTGCTGGGGGCGGGGCGCTTGGCGGCGCTCGGGGCGGTGATTGGCTGGACGCGGCGCTCGGGGCGGTGATTGGCGGGGCGCGGCGGGCGGCGGCGCCCATAAGAAGGGTCCCGGAGCGGGGCCGCCGCCCTTCGCCGCTCGATCCGGTCGCCACGCTGCAGGATTACAAAGCCCGCGCCGCCGCCGCCGCTATGAGCTTCAGCAGCAAGAACTCCTCGTACCGCCGCATGTTCGGCGGGGGCAGCCGCCCCAGCACCGGCACCCGGTACGTCACGTCCAGCAGCCGGTACTCGCTGGGCAGCGCGCTGCGCCCCAGCTCGGCGCGGTACGTGTCCGCCTCGCCCGGCGGCGTCTATGCCACCAAGACGACCTCGGTGCGGCTGCGGAGCAGCGTCCCGCCCGTGCGGCTCCACGACTCCGTGGACTTCTCCCTGGCCGATGCCATCAACACGGAGTTCAAGGCGAACCGCACCAACGAGAAGGTGGAGCTGCAGGAGCTCAACGACCGCTTCGCCAACTACATCGACAAGGTGCGTTTTCTGGAGCAGCAGAATAAGATCCTGCTGGCCGAGCTGGAGCAGCTCAAGGGCAAGGGCACGTCCCGCCTGGGCGACCTGTACGAGGAGGAGATGCGGGAGCTGCGCCGGCAGGTGGACCAGCTCACCAACGACAAGGCGCGCGTCGAGGTGGAGAGGGACAACCTCGCCGACGACATCATGAGGCTGCGAGAGAAGTGAGTGTGCGAGGGGCAGGGCGGCTGCGAGAGGGGAGAGTGTGCGAGGGGCCGGGCGGATGAGAGAGAGGAGAGTGTGCGAGGGGCAGGGCGGCTGGGAGAGAGGAGAGTGTGCGCGAAGGGCGACTCTGAGAATTGAGTGTGCGAGGAGAAGGGCGGCTGCGAGTCTCGCCGGCCGGGCTGGAGGCGGCGGGGTCTCGGGGCGGGACCCCCCCACCCCGGCTCCCTCCTCAACGCCGTGTCTCCCCCTCTAGGCTGCAAGAGGAGATGCTGCAGCGGGAGGAGGCTGAGAACACCCTGCAGTCCTTCAGACAGGTTGGCGGGGCCGCCGGGCGGGTGGGGCTGGGGGAGGCCGCTCGCTGCGCACAAAGGGATCCCTCGGTTCTCACGCGAACCCCCCGTGTTCCCTTTCGGGGGTGTCGCAGGCCGAGAGGAGGAGGGGGGTGGGACTATTGTCTCGCCTTATCCGAGTCTAGTCTGGTTTACAAAAAGTGCTCCGACGTGGAATCGCTTTCCGATCCAGTAAAAGTGAAAGGGGCCCATCTGCTCGCTTGGCTGAAGGGTATTAATGGTTTCTATGGGATTCACCGTGGAATGCAGATACAGGCATTATGGCAAGTGTGGTGGCAGCAGATTGGAATAATAGATCCCTTTGTGTCTGAGGGGAGGGTGCAGTGGGCTGCATTCTTGGTAAATGTGTAATGCTGTGGGCTTACTTATAGCAAAAAGTGTCTCTCATGTATATGGTCCAGTTTTTATACGGAATGGCTCCTTTTTAGTGCATCCCTTTGGTCGGTGCGTCACTGGACAACAGCTTCAAATGTAAAGTGTTCCCTGTGGATATTGCCTGCTGACAAGTACACAATTTGTTCCTTGGGGTGAGGTCTCAGCTGTCAAGTCTGTCTTCTCTGGATGTCTGTTAATAACAGACTTAAATCCTCTGTAAAGGAAGATACTACCATAGGAAACAATCTGTGTTAGAGTTTAGTCTCTGTAGGAAGCTATAAAGTTACCCAAATAAGCTAAAACCCATATGACAGCCAGAACCGACTGTGCAAACTGTTCAAAAACTGTTAAGCTCAGGTTTTCTCTTGTGTAAAGCCAGCTTTCAACTTGGATTAAGCCATGTTTGGACTGGGAGATTATTTCGGAATGTGCCTTGGCAAAACAAGGTCTCTTCCCTAAAACTGCTTGTGAGAAACGGCATTGTTAGCATTCCTCCCAGCTGGAAGTGACTGCCCTTATCTCCAGACAGCTGGGCACAGGCTAGC
This sequence comes from Phaenicophaeus curvirostris, assembly GCF_032191515.1. Lineage (NCBI taxonomy): Eukaryota > Metazoa > Chordata > Aves > Cuculiformes > Cuculidae > Phaenicophaeus > Phaenicophaeus curvirostris. The sequence goes on along the minus strand of NC_091397.1, from coordinate 22,037,631 downwards.
TTCATCCTGAAGCTCTTCATAGACATTAGCAAATGTCACCATTCAGGAAGCCATCACTTGATTGTCAGCATTTCTAGTCAAGGTTTTTGACAACAGTGTATTTGTGTTCTTTGAAGAAGAGCAGGTGTCTTAAAGAGGTAGATAATGTGGAAACTCTAATTTGGAATCTTGAAATTCAGTCTCTGTTGGTGTTCTGGGGACAGAAGTTTGGAACAGAACAGTTTTGAGATGCTTTCTTAACCTCAGCTTCTGTTTTCTTGAGTGCTAAGCTAGTGTAGTGTGAAGTTGTGTGCAGAAGCATTTAACTTAAGAGAACCTAGTCTATTCAGATTCATTGCTGAATTGAGTTGAAGGATCCTTTGACTGAAGGCTGGCATAAATGATCTTCCATGCTTAATTGGTGCACTGCAAGGCACATCTACCTCTATTTCAAGCCAATTAAACTTTGTGAATGCTCTAGGCTTCTAAGTTAACTCGTCTTTGTGCATATTCTGCGCTCATTATCCAGCCCCTCCCTGCACTGTGGAAAGGGATCGTTCAGGAGCTCAGCCTCTAGCAGATGGGTGTGCACAGTACAGTCAGAACTGGATCCATTTAACCTCTTAAGGTGTGGCTTATGCCTAAGAATTGCAAATCTTCGTGGAAGCACACTAAATCCACTCATGACATAACTGGTATGTCCTACTGTGTTTTATTTGAACAGCAGCAATATCTAATTTTTCTTTACCATGAAAGGACAGGATTAACATACAGGTTTTGAAAACTAAATCTTTCAGTATAAGTATTGTTCTCCTGCTAGAGAAATTAAATTCATAGGACACTGAAGTTGGAACATCCTGTTGTGCTTTCCACTTTGAAAAATGTACAGCTTTTTATTAAACCACTACATTCTTACACTGGAAATTTGTATGCATGGATTCAGAATACTTCAGCAGATGCTTTACTATTCTGATACAGCATCAAATTTACTTTTTACTTGGTGGAGCGGTTGGACACTTAAGTATTTTGAAAGAAAATGAGCAAATTTTTGAACTTAAATATCAACTCATATGCTGAATGTTAAGTTAATTCTTCTCCTGAACAAACGTGATTTTACTTATATGCTGAGGAGTGTACTATATTAAATAAATGTAAAGGTTCATTGAGTTCCTTTGGGACAAAAAACCCATCACGATTAGTGAGGAAGTTATTAACTGCAGCTTTGCCAGCTGCTCTGGCAGCAAGGAATAGATGTTGAACCTATGACAAGACTAACAGATTTACTCCTGGCTAACATGAGGTTTGTCTGAAGTAAACATGGATGCTCAACCCTGCAAACTACATCAGTGGCTTTAAAGAATCTCCTAGGTTAAAATCAGTGCACAGTCTAATGGCATGTGTGTATGCCTTATGCCTTGTTTGCTCAGGCTTCAGCTAGCTTATTTGTGATTCTCCATTCATGTAGGAAAACACTGATTCTTTACTACCTAACTTAATAGTAACATTGTAAAATGCCAAACATTCTAAGATTTCAATTCATTATAAACTCCTAAAAATCCTGTAGCTGTTCAATTGTCCTGAAAAAAAAATTGTAGCCTTCAGGATCCAGATTTTTGTAAAACCCACTAGAAACCCTTTGGACATCTGTCTAATTGCGTAAGCATGTTGGGTCATAGCAATGTAATTTCCTTCCAGAGTGATCTTGAGTTTTTTGGGGGAGGAGAACATAGGAATTAAGGAATTCATTCTCTGAACTGAGAACAGAATGTGAAATACTTGGATGTAAAACTGGAGTTGATAAGGAATTTATGGAATAACACATCAACATGGTGTCCTGCTGGATAAAACAAACCAGAATTCTCTTGGAGCAAGAACCTTACTCCAGAGTAGGAGCAATCCAAGGAATGGCTTTCTAGGCATCTAAAGAAAATGCATCTTATTTCAAAGGTGCCACAATAGTCAGAACTGCTAATTAGGAATGCTTACACTTTGGACAATCCAAAAATAGTTTTAGAGTAAGCTGTGAAAACCTGATATGCTAATACCATGTGAATGTAAGCAGGCAGCTGCGTATGTAACCAGTACGAAAGGAACAATCATTCCCTTCACAAAGGAATTATTTCGCACATTTGAAATGTAAGAAGTTACTAGTCAATGCTTAGTCTTAAGACATGTTTTTGAACTCATTCAAGCTGCTCCCATGAAACTTTCATGGCATATCTTCTGTTATGCCTTAAATGAATTTTTGCTGTTGATTAAGACTATCTCTGTCCAGCAAAAGGTAGAGTCTTTGCCAGCTGATGTGGGGTGTAGGCAATGGTGACTAACTCAATTTGTGCTTATACCTTTGTTTTTGTGAAGGATGTCTGTCAAACCACTTTGAGAAGTTAATGCTTGTAGTTCTTAAATATACCTCACTGGCTTTACAAGTGTGTTGTGGTCTATAGATCCAAAGGGCTCTGTGGTTGATCACCAAGGTGTCCATAAAAAAAACAAATGAGCTCACTGATAAGTGTGTAGAGACATGGGGCATTTCTAAGCCCCACTGCAGGAAAAAAAAAAAGAGGAAGTCTGTAAATTGCAAGGCTAACTCTCTATTTTTTTTTTTCAACAATAAGCTAAAAGAGCTTATTGCTGGCTTGCGACCCAAGTATCTGCTTCATCTTGAAGCAGGATTTACACCCACTGTGATCTGTGTGCTCTTGATCATGCTCACCAATAGGTTGACAAAGGTGAAGTAATCTGCGTATGCTATATTGTTCCCAAAGTGACAATAAAGAGCCACATTGTGTTCTCTGAGGCTAGGGTAGGAGGTGGCAAAAAGGTAGAAGTATTTTGAGTGTTGATTTCACAGTGCCTTGCTAAGAAGCTTAAATGTAGCATCAGGCTGTATGCTGCTGAACTTGCTGTGAATATCTTCTTTACATCACTTTTGTAAGATTGTTAATCACTCTTCTCTCTGGTCAGGATGTTGACAATGCCTCTCTGGCACGTCTTGATCTTGAGCGCAAAGTTGAGTCCCTGCAAGAGGAGATTGTCTTCTTGAAGAAGCTTCATGATGAGGTAAGCTAAAAAAAAAAATGAGGTCTGTGATCGGATGTTAACAGTCTAGTGAGCAAGTGAGGTCTTCATTGCTTCTGGTCCAGAATCCCCGCTTGTGTTCTGTATGTTGTTGCGTAATAACATCAAGTGTCTGCTTTTCTCTAAGGAAATCAGAGAACTGCAGGCCCAACTCCAGGAACAGCACATCCAAATTGATATGGATGTTTCTAAGCCAGATCTCACTGCTGCCCTGCGTGATGTTCGTCAACAGTATGAAAGTGTTGCTGCTAAGAATCTTCAGGAAGCTGAAGAGTGGTACAAGTCCAAAGTAAGTAAAATCTGTTCAGATACATCAGGCTCTCAAGTTAACTGTACATAACAGCTTTGCTGTAGCAGTTGGTGTTCCCTGTTTTGCTACTGGGCACAAACACACCCATGGCAGGAGGAAGAAGACTCCTAGTCTGGGAAGAGTACAGCTGAAAACTTTACTTTGTAGTGCAGCATCAAAGTAATGGGTTCATACTTGGAGTCTTCCTATGCGTGTAGCTGTAAGAAGGTATTGGATGAAATACTGGAGAAAGGAGTGAAAGAATAGGTGAAAAAACTGAGAAGATGGGAAACCTCCAGGGTAGGGGAGCAAATATGAAAGGTTTATCTATGAATTCCAATTTAATAATTGGAAAGAAAAAGGCATTTTAAGAGTAATGTTTATATTTAAATGTGTTAGATGTTGGGGTGTGTAGTGGCTTCAGTTGCCCTCAAATGCTGTGTCCAAAATGTCTGTTGTACTGTTCCTTTTGAAGAGTTACACTAACCAAACTGGGCATTTCCACAGTTTGCAGATCTCTCTGAAGCTGCTAATAGGAACAATGATGCCCTGCGCCAGGCCAAACAAGAAGCTAATGAATACCGCAGACAGATTCAGTCTCTCACTTGTGAAGTTGATGCCCTTAAGGGAAGCGTAAGTAAAAGACAGAAGTTGTTGGGATATTATTTCTTTTGCAGCTTTAAGCACTGCACTGCAGTTTAATTGCTGATACAGATGTGAATGCAGCTGGTCGCCCATGCAAAACAGCAGCATATTAGTACTCTTTTGAGAAGGATGCTGTGGGCCCAATTTGCCTGCACTACAGTGCACTAGTTACATTGATGTACTTAAGGTATAAACAAAGCATTCATTTCCTTGCTACAATTTTCATCGTTCATGTAACACTTCCTGGAAATGTTTATGGCTTGTCTGTCAGGTACACCTGAAGCTATACAAAAATCTGCAGAGGCAGTGGAAAGGAGGTGCAAATCTTGCTGCTGTTAGAACCTGACAGCCTTAAAGGCTGATTTGAAATGGATTTCATGTAGTACATCTGAAAATGTCCTCACTGAGGACTGCCTGCATGCTGACTTGTACTGCATGTGTTTGATTTACTGTAAAGGATTACTTTGCCACCTGGTAGGAGAAATGTAGCACACTTCAGATCAAATAGCAGAATAGCACACCTTGGCTTTGCAAGGAGAAGATAAGGTGACAAATTTGGGATGTGTGGGCACTTTCAGAAAGGATGCTAAAGTAGCTCCTAAAAAAATTTTAAGGATCCTGAGGGTGAAGAAGGGTGGCCGACCTGCAGTAGTGCTTGACTTTGTTATTCTCTTCCAGAATGAGTCCCTGGAGCGCCAAATGCGTGAAATGGAGGAGAATTTTGCTGTTGAAGCTGCTAACTACCAAGACACTATTGGCCGTCTGCAGGATGAGATTCAGAACATGAAGGAAGAAATGGCTCGCCATCTTCGTGAGTACCAGGACCTGCTGAATGTAAAGATGGCTCTTGATATTGAGATTGCTACCTACAGAAAACTGCTGGAGGGTGAAGAGAGCAGGTAAAATATCATGCGCAGGCACTTTTCTAAGCAGTAATTACTGGAAGATGATCTACACTTATGTCTGGCTTCATCCATTTCTTTTTTTTCCTTCAGGATTAACATGCCTATTCCAACCTTTGCTTCTTTGAACCTGAGAGGTAAGCAGTTTATTACTTCAGTGTGGGCATCTGTTCTGTCATTAGCAAAGGGTCCTTGGATGGTTCTAAATTTTGGACTTGAATAAATGCAATTGTGTGCAGTTGTTATTCTTAGCTATAAGAATGGCTTAGCCTTGCATGGGAGGAGCTACTTTGTTCCTGGGCACAGGATCATAGTGAGTGGTTTAGATGCCTGCTGAAGATTCTTTAAGGGGAATAGGGAGAAAATGGAGAAGATCAGCTAATCATTCAAAGCAGGAGACTTCCTCATATACTAAACTGGGATTTTGAAAGCTGGCAAAGTCTGTTGTAGCTCATTTCTTTGGGGAGGGACTTTAGGGACTATTGGTAATAACGTGTTTTCTTCTGCAGAAACCAACATTGAGTCTCAGCCAATGGTTGACACTCACTCGAAGAGGACACTTCTAATTAAGACTGTTGAAACTAGAGATGGACAGGTTGGTGGCAATTTTGACTTTTATTTCTATTGCAGCTGGTTACCTTAAAATAGTCTTCAGTTTGTCTACTGGTCAGCCTCTATATGGTACCAAGTATTGAGTAAAACAGCATTTAACAGGCCAAGCTGCATGGTTGAAAATGCAGATCTAGCAAACGGGCATCTGTGGAAATGGTAGTCATCTGACAGTAAAGCCTGAAGTGGCTGACAGTTACTGTTTACTGAGTATTTAAGTTCAGCTGAGTTAAGTTCTCAAAAGACTTCTTACGTTTTTTCTCAAGTCTTTTTTTTTTTTTTTTTTCCATGAGAAAAGCATGTGGCAGTAAACAGAATTACTTGTTTGGGACACGACACTGTGTTCAGACTAAGTCAATAAAGCTTAAATGGTTTCTGCACTCTACCAAATAGAACTTCTAACTTTTAAGTGAGAGTTGATACACATTTGTTCACATTTCTATGGATGTTCCAATCCTAACGCCAAAAAAACAACAGTCTTACTACCAAAACTTAATGCAAGTGTCTGTTTTTCAACAGGTTATTAATGAAACTTCCCAGCATCATGATGACTTGGAGTAAAGCTGAAGTGAAGATGCATACTTAATACAGGAGAAATTCTTACCAGCAAGATTTAAAAAGTCCATGTCTTAAAGGAAGAAACAGCTTTCAAGTGCCTTTCTTGCAGTTTTTCCATGAGCGCAAGATTATTATGCTAGGAAATAATAGGTCATAGATCTTGCAAACTGACTCTCCCTGAAGGATTAGAGTTTACAATGGAGTCTAGTTTACAGATAGCAATATCTTGTGCTGCAATACTGTTTTTAAGTATCTGAATTCAATAAAACTGCTTTTTCCAGCACAGTATGAGCAACCTGTCGCTGCTTCAATAAATCTTTGGAAAATGGCCCTTGATGTGTTCTAATTTGTTAACTTCATAACTTTTTGTAAAACCATAACAACATAATGCTGGAATTACTGTATGGTTGAAATCTCCAGTACTGGTTGTGTGGAATGCTGTTTTTTCAGTATAACTGGATAAACTGTCTTATTTACTGCTTAGGTTTTGGAACCAACTAAAATGGACTAAACTGGCAGATGCATAATGTATTATGGTATTTCTTATCACTTGAATAAAATGATACTTCAAGCTAATAAAAATTAATCTTGCTTCCATATGCTAGTTAATTTAGTTACCAAAGAGCTAAGAATGCTGCAAACAGTGTAAAATTGAGCTCTGTAAAACCTAGTAGCTAAGTAGCTGTGAAATAGTTCATGCAAGCTCTTATCTGTGACAGCACCTTTGCAAAGTTAACAGCTGACTTGATGCATTGACTTCATTTTCCAGGAAAGACTAGTTCCCAAAGGCTTGTCTCTGTTGCAGAAAGTAAAATGAGTGCATCAGATGGAGTGGTGGTTAGGAAAGGTATTTAAAGGTAAAGCAGAGGAAAAATAACTTGCCCTAGTGATGACCTGATTCCAGTACTTCAAACCATTTAAAAAAGGAGAGGAGGTGCTATGCTCAGCGTTGTCTGCTGAACAGGGGCTGAGTGCAGCATATTGGTGAAGAGTGAACTCCTGTTGGACATGCCATTGTCATCTGGGAAGCAGAAGTGAGAGGTTGAAGTCCTCTGTGAATGCTTACTAGAGAATATCTTTTGACAAGCAAGATGCTTCTTAAATTAAAATCCAGTCAAAACCTTAGCATGGCTCTTGCCCCATGGAAGTAGATACTGTCCCCTGCATCACTTTACCTGTAAACCCTGCTGCCTGTAAGCTTTCACCCAGATCTGCATTGTGTGGAATGAGTAAATGGGAAACTGGAGTTGTTCACTAGGTAGGAATTGCATTCAGCGCTCATTCAATGTAATGGTAGTAGTTTCATGTTGTACAGGTACTCTCAAGTCCTGATAACTGATACATAAAAGAACTTGCTCCTTTTCTTATAAAAGTAACTTGTTATCCCCATCTGACAGGGCTGAAAAGAATTTTCTTTTTTTGATCCCCTATCAGTTCTCTCTGCTCTAGTGTGTGGTTAATCAGATGCAGTGCAGCATTGGAGTGAGGGGCCAGTTTGAGTCCACTCTTTTCATCCCATTGTCTGCAGCAGAATGTTAGATCTGCAGCCAGGATGCTGAAGAGGGAGGCTGGCAGTGTTTGGCATGTCATAGAATTGTAGAATAGTTTAGTTTGGAAAGGACGTTAAAGATCATCTAGTTCTAAACCGCCTGCCGCAGATTGGGATACCTCCCACCAAACCTGGCTGCCCAAGGTCCCATCCAACCTGGCCTGAACACCTCCAGGGATGGGGCAGCCACAGCTTCCCTGGGCAACCTGTGCCAGTGCCTCACCACTCTCATAGTGAAGAAATTCCTCCTTATGTCTAGGCTAAATTAGCCCCTCTCAAGTTCATACCCAATCCTCTTCATCCCATCACTACAAGACTTTGTGAACAGTCCCTCCCCAGTGTTCTTTTACGCCCCTTCAGGTGCTGGAAGGTCGCTATAAGATCTCCTTGGAGCCTTCCTTTCTCCAGACTGAACAACCCAAACTCTTTCAGCCTGCTGTCATATGGGAGGTGCTCCAGCCCTCTGATTATCTTTGTAGCCTTCTTCTGGACTTGTTCCAACAGTTCCATATCCTTCTTATGTTGAGGATTCCAGAACTGGACACAATACTCCAAGTGGACTCTCACAAGAGAGGAATAGAGGGGCAGAATCATCTCCCTTGATCTGCTGGCCTGAAACTTTCTATAGCTCAGACCCACAGGTAACCTGCAGCCAGCATAATTGCAATTTACATCTTTGAACCTCCTAGGGAGAAGTGCTGAAGCCATTCTCCACAGCAGAAAAGCACCTAGTCTTTCAAACAAGGCATGGCAATGCTGTTCCCACCCTGTTTTTCTCTTGCTTCCACATTCTGGCAGGCCAGAGGGGAGTTTTCTCTTCCCTGTTACATAGCACTTGGGCTGGTGTTTAGCAAAGAATACAAATCCATTAGGCTGGGAAATGTAGCTGTTCAGCTTGGTTCTTTAGGTACTCAGCTGAGAGAAAACTCCCGCAGCTAATCCTGTGTTTTGTCTGATGACTCTTCTGTGCAAAAAGACTCGGAGGGCAGTGCCTCAGCTGCTGCTTGGTGCAAAGTGGAACAGATTCAGTCGACAGTGCAGCGAGTAGAACAGCTTCGTGAAAGAGTGAACCCAGCCTCTTTTGTGCTGTGGAAGATACAGGAACCAGGTTTTCTACTAGCTACCAACATGTGGAATGACAAAAAAAGTATAGATGAGCTTGCATGGGAGATGCTTTCTGTGATAGTGACAGCTCTGGGCATCTGCAACAGCTAATTTTGAACACTTGGTAGACATGAGCGTCTACAACCTTTCAGGATAAGAGTGAGATAATATACTGATCCTATTGCAGACTACTGAAGCCTTTTTATGGATCCAGACATGAAAAGGTCAGGGCAACATGTAGTGTAATTTCTTGCAGCTGAAGCAGGGTGGGAGCACTGGGCAGTGATCTCTGTGTGTGGGCAGGGAGGGCCACTCCACCAGGCAGGGACATTCTATGGCTCTGGGCAGAGACTTGTGGCACAGAGGGTCTGAACTGCTTGCTGGAAATAATCTGAATTGTGATAGTCTTTGAGATGTTGCATCTCCCTCTGCTGCCAGCTACCCGGCTTGTTGCTTTCTGTTGCCTTTGATTGCTTTCTCCAGTAGATGAAAGGAGTGACTGTACCCAGCACTGACAGTGCGGCAAAGGAGTTATTCCTGGCTTTTTTGTGTTCAGGGTTACTCAGAGCAGAGAGAATTACGTGGCAGAGATTTCAACCCTGGGAATAACTAGAAAAATAAATAAAAACAGACAAAAATAAAACCTAGTTGCCAAGGGGATAGGGAGATTGCAGGAAACCTCCAAAGCCTGCGCTCTGTGTGAGTCTGAGAGTACTCTTATGGTGGAAAGGCTGAGCGGATGATGGCTATGTAAACTTCTCATTGTTTGCTCTAGGTACACCAGGGTTATGCTCACACATAATCACCAAATGCTGCTTAGTGCTGAGCCAGCAGCTGACCCAGAACTGTATTTCATAGCCTAATAACTGCAGGCAGCAGCTGTACCAAGCGGGGTGGATCTCAGTGGCAGCTGGGTCCTTGTCCTACCCTTCAACAAGTACAGTGAAGTGGTTCCCATGAACTGAGCCGCAGCATTCTAAGGCTGAATTTCCTCATGTGCTAAGTGACTGGTGCCCATGAGAGTCACCAAGTCCTTGTATGGTGAGTAACAGAGGTGACTGTTACAGGCAACATTGCCTTCTAACAAGACTTTCTGACACTGGGTCTGTTCCAGCTAGCCCAGGCAGGACTGATTTTGCCTATGTGGCTTCTGTCACACAGTGAAATCTCTTACACGGTCACTATCTTCAAGTGTGTAAATATTATTCCTCCAGATATTTAAGTCCTCATATTTAGTTTATTTTGCTTCACGTAGCCAGGAGCTTTCCTTTTAAATTTTTATTTTTTTTAGTAACCCTGAAAAACATGAAAACTGTTAAAAGGGACTCAATATTCCACGCCCCTGGCATCCTGTAACTAATGCATTTCTTCTGCCATCTAGTTTGTCTACTTTAATACACAGCAAATACAATTTTCCCTCCCTTCCTCCCTTCCCCTTTCCCCTTTCCCTTTCCCTTTCCCTTTCCCTTTCCCTTTCCCTTTCCCTTCTCTCTAGTATTTCGGTATGGAGCATGCTTTTTTGCCTCACAAAGAATGCTCACAGCCCTGGCTCAACCAAAGGCTCATGCCTTCTCTTTTCCTCTCCAGTTCTTTTCAGCTGTTACATCTGCAAATGACCCTGGTGCTTTCCCTGCTGGCATACTGTGCTCAGTGGGAGCATCTGCGCTTTTTAAACACACAGAAGAAAAAGCAAAGGGAAAGAGCTGAAAGACTGCGTTGAGGTTCTGAAAGCTTGGTTTACATGGGAGGTTTAAAGAACTAGGACACTGTGGATGAGGCCTGAACGTGGTGAGGCAGAATGCTGCCCAGCCACAGGAGCGGTGGGTTGGTGTCATCGCTGTGCCTCTGGCTGCCTGATGGGACCCCAGTGCATCAAGATGCCCTACAGACTGCCAGGCATCTGGGCACCTCATGCAAAGCCACAAAAGTACCCAAGGAACTGAGACTTTCAGAAAATAGAAACTGTTTATCCCAGCCTGGTGTGAAAAATGGGGTCTTGGGCCAAATCTCACCATGCCAGGCAGGGCGCCCAATGCTGCCTGTGATTAGAGCACTTCTGGAGCTTACACACAAAGACTTACTTGCAGGTGCAATACCCCACAAGTGAGAGGAGTCACCCAGTGCGGGTTACTGGGCACTTTGGCACTGGTATGCTCTCCTAGGAGTCAATTAGAACATTTCCCATCGACTCTCCATCACCCTTAGGCATCCACGGAGCATAGAGAACCATTTGGTTCACATCTCTGTCACAGGGCTATTAGTGGAAGTAACCAAAGTCCTGTACTGTGTGGACATCATATTCTGCTGTGACACACCTGACACTAGAAGGCTCCTGCTCCTGGTTGGGGTTTGCTTATGCCAGCTGGTAGAAGGGAAGTGCCCAGAGGCTACAAATTCCTGCATTTGGAGAGGCTGAGCAGCTCAGATTCTGGACAGAGAATCTTACTGATGCCCTAAGGACAGGTAAGTATCAGCAATTTTAGTTTCAAATCCTTCCACAGGGGAAGAGGAGCTTGGATATTACTGAAAATTATCTGCATACTATAAACCGTTTTAACAGACATTTGCCTGAGTGCAGTCATGCATGCAAAATTAGGAAGTGCCAGAAATAAAATTACATCTTCACTCTTCATTTAGCCTCTCAGTGCTCATGCATAATGCTGCAGATTTCAGCTGCAAGTTCACAGACCTTGTCTCATTCAGCTCCCACACCCGACAGCACTCCGCTGCTGGAGTATTTTCAGATCTCCTGTGTGTGTGTTCCCCCAGTTTATTTATCTGCTTTAAAGAGTCTGATCTTTTAATTTCCTCTACGATACCCTCTGTTGTTCTTCATGGATCTTTGCAACACCCCTGTGAGAGGTGCGGTGTTATTTGCCCTGATTCACACATGGGCCCAGGAGCAGTTCAAGCTCAGAAGCTAAGCTCAGAGCATTGGTGTGAGGTTGGTTAGCACCGTGTGCTTTTAAGGCACTTACTGATTTCAGGTCCAGGTGCTTTCCCAGTCTGGATCTCAGATCAAGTTCTCGCAAAATGAAGTTCAGACATTCAGGGGTATCAACACAAAGCACGGTTCAAGTGAAATTCCCGGCCTCGGCCAGGGAAGCGGTAGCACAAGCAGGATTAAAAACAATCCAGTTCTCCAACATGGCCTAGAGCTGCCTTAAGCGTAGAACCCTTCTCTCTCTACAGCACGTTTCAGCCTTCATTCCACAATTCTCTTCTGCAATAAGGACAGCCATGCTCCTGCTAACAGGCCCCCTCAGCACTCGGTTCAAGGCCATTCCCCCAGGGTCGTGAGGTAAAAACTGCTCATGGTCTTCAGTGTGCGGCACTCAAGCTCATTGCTTCGGGAAAGGGCAAGTCCACAGCAGCCAGTTCTCTGCACAGTGGTGTGTAATAGCTTCCATACAATCTCCTCAGTCTGATATTTTCTGTTCGTTTCTTTTTCAGAGATGTATTTCAGCTGTCTCCCTGTGGTAGGTTACGTGAACTGCAAGAGGAAGACAGCCGGCATGGAGCGTTTCTTTGCTGACTGGGTGGTTTATCCTGCCGGATTGTATGGACACAAAGGGAAGAGATGCAGCTTTCTCCAAGAATTGCCCTTCGGTTATTCTCTGCTGCTGCCTGTGATGCTGAAGTCCAGGAACATGTCTCAGACCTGGCAGACACCAAGTAAAAACATATTCAGGATAGGGAATGATGGTGGGTTGAACCTGGCCAGCAGCAAAGCACCCACACAGGCTCTTCCTCACCCCCTTTGCCTAGAGAGGGATGGGGGCAGAAACAGGAAAAACAAAACTGAGAAAATTTGTGGGTGGAAATAAAGAAAGTTTCATAGGTGAAGAAAAGGGGGGGGGGGGGGGGAAAGCACTAAGAAAAACAAAGGCAAACACACAATATCCCCACATGCAGATGGTTGCCCAGCTGGTTTGCTAACAATGGCCATCTTGGGAGCCAAACCCCTTCTTGTCCCTTTAGCTCAGTCTTTATTGCTGAAGATTGAGCTGATTGATCATGATGTTGTGTGGTAAGGAACATCCCCTTGGCCAGTTCTTGTCAGCTGCCACAGTTGTGTCCCCTCCCATTGTCTTTCCCACCCCTAGCCTCCTTGCTGAGGGCCAGAGTGGGAAACAAAGAAAACGTCTTGATGCTGTGCAAGCAGAGTTCAGCAACAGCTGGAACATTGGTGTGTCATCTATACTGTTTTAGCCACAAATCCAGAACACGCCACCACAACAGCTGCTATGAAGACGGTTAATTGCATCCCAGCCAGACCCAGTACAAGAACTTCACAGAAGTTCCAATGGATGAGTGTAACTGGCAGCTGGGTGGAGGCTATGTATGAAGGCTGAGAAGGACCCAGATTTGAAGTCCACCCTCTATCAAATTTGGAGCAGGGTTTTAAGCTCAGATCTCCCATCATAAGATGCTCTGTAGACTTGGTGGATGTCCAAGAAATGTACATACTAGAAAAACTCTGCTCTTTCATACAACCAGCTTTATCACGCTCTCTCAGCCTCCACTCAAATGTCAGGGGCTCCGAGCCCTTCATTGTCTTTTTGGCCCTTGGCTAGACTTGCTCCAGTGTGTCCATCTCACTCTTGTACTGGGGAGCTCAGAACTGAATGTACAGGGATCCCTGCAGAGGGATGTCACCATGGCTGAGCAGAGGGGAGGGATCACCTTCCCCAGAAAGCTTAGCTTCATTATAATAGATTTTATTGACTGGTCTTGAAAAGTGAGGATGTAGTGGACAAGAAAGTAAGGTAAAGGCCAGAGCTCTACAACAACATATGAACACTGGGTTGTACTGGGTCAGAATAGTGACCCACTCAGTCTTCTGCAGTGCTTGCCTTCATTTTCCAGAAAACATAAATTCATGAACTTTTTGAGCCAGCGGCTTTATCTAGATAATTAATGAACTTGTCTGATCTGATTTGAATCCTGAGATATTTTTGGCTTCTATCAGCCCATATTTCATCCTTTGACACTGTACCAGGGAAAAACGTTTTCTTTTGATTGTTTTATACTCATTTTCTGATCATTTTGTTGGCTTTCCAGTAGTTCTTGTGTTATGAAACATAGTAAATAATCATTTTCTCTTCAGCCCCTCTGTGCCACTCTGCATTTAACAGACTTCTCTGGTAGCACTTCTCCAGCACCTCTGGACGTTTCTAACATTTATAGTGTCTTTTCATCTAGAAGCCATCCTGTAACCCTAATAATCCTCATCTCCTCATTTTAGTTGTGCTATAATCCAAATAAAACAAGGTGACTAAGACAAAAGCTGTCTTCAAGATCTGTGCATTGGAGCAACACAGAGTGTCAGAATGGGAACTCCTGTTTTGTGGTTAGTTACCTTCAAAGTATGTAAAAATATCCCACCTACTTTTTTGATCACTGCTCAGTACTGGGCTGATATTTTCAGAGTGTTATCTATAGCGACTCAAAGATCTATTTCCTAAGGACTAATAGCTATGAGTTATTTTTTTCCCCCTACTTTGCCATCATTGACATTAATTTTTCATCTACTGTTTGATTGCCCCATCATCCAGGACTGTGATACACTTCTGCAACTTTGATCTTGGCATTAACACTGACTGCCATTTTTTTGTACAGAAAACTTTTGTTAATCTACTAGTCATTCTGTGCCAGCTCTCAAAGGAATATATTGAATGGTCAAGTCCAGTGTGCAAATACTTCTGGGAGCTCAGCAACAGCTTCCTTCCACAATGAAGGCTCTCCATTATATGTCATTTCCTTCTTTCTTGCTTAAAATAGGGGGAACATTCCCTTTATATTTCTTAGGAATCTGCAGTGATCATTTTGCAAAATCTTTTGACAAAATCTTCCATTTGCAGCACTTTTAGCCAGAAAGCTTGTAAATCCTACAGAAATTTCCACTAGAATCATGAGGCATGACTTCCTCGGGGAAAAAATGCATGTGGAATCCTTCCCAGCACAGTTGCTTTTGCAGTTCCTCCTCATTTTGCCAGGTGAAAATGTTAGATTTATTGTTCAATAGATTACAGCTTTACCCTGGAGCCTTTTTCGAAGTCCAAAGTTATACTGACCATTGACTGTTCCTCTGACAGCAGATGCATTGCAATGAGCAAATTAGCAATTTCATGCTGAGTTACCCCAGACCCATTTGATAGTTGCCATCCTGCCGCCTCCTTGCCTGTCAATGTATTGATTTGTTTCAAATCCTTTTCAGTTTGAGATTGTTCTTCATCTGTCACAGGGGGCTCCTTCACCTTGTTCTTAATGAGCTGTATACATGCAAGTGTTTTCCTAGGGTCTTATCTTTACCTAGGAACGCTTCCACCTCTTGACTCTCTCACTTGAATCTGCACTGAATTTCTGGCAGATGTCATGGTTTGGATGAGTTTGAAAGTGTTTTTTATCAGCAACTTGCCTCTCAAAGTGGTATTTGGAACATCTCACGAGAGATCTACTCTTCATTTGTCAGAATTTCCTGGTTTCATCATTTGCACATAGTTTCCATCAAATTCTAGTACTTACCTTCACTGTTTTTTGTGTGGTTTTGTTTCTTTTCTTTTGCTTTCTAAGAGGCTTTTCAACAAGATAGTAGATACTTCTCAGTTTAATATGGTACCTCAGAAAGTTTCTTCATGGTTTATCAGCATTTTCAATCTTTTAGCTCCTACTTTAAAAAAAAAAATTGTGCTCACATTTGAAGAATGCTCCCTTTTGAAGTTCAGCTTGATTGAAATGGGCTTCTAGGTCATTTTTCCTTCCTGGCTCAATTTTAAATTTTGGTACATGCAACTACTACAACCTTTTCACCGCTAACCTCTCCACTTTCCACACAAGCTGTAAATTACTTCTCACTGTCTCTGCCCTTTGCAAGACATGTTCTTAGCATTTCTCTCCTTAACCTGCAAGTATCTAGCCACCTTTTCCTCTAGCTGGTACAGTGCCTATGTACCTAATTGAACTTGGAGCAATTGCTTTGAACTTCATGGCATCTATTTCAGATGTGAAAAAGAGTTTTCAGATGAAAGCCTGTCAATTTTTTTTTTCTCCTAACTTAGTTAGACTAAGTAAACATAGGGCCTCTATCCACAAACCTTGACTTAAACTGTCATCAAATGAATGAGCACTTCAGCTGCTCCCCACAGCGAGTGGCAGGGCACGGCCTCGCCGCCTGGCACACATCCCACCTCCCCCAGGCAGGGAGCATGGCAGGCTGGGGTGGGAGGATGGCTGGGGCAGCTTCAGCCCAGGGCATCAGGCATTTCCATAGAGAAGGAGGTGCCTAATGTGGAGGGTGTCTTACTCTAGCCTGATTGATCAGGAGGAACAAGTAGAGGTCTTCCACAGACAGCTAGAAGTAGCCTTAAGGTCTCTGGCCCTTGTCTTCACAGCAGACTTTAACCACACCAGGATCTGCTGGAGGGAGAACACAGCATGACATCATGATAGGAAAGGTGATCAAGGAAGTATAAGACGGTGATACTGTGATAAATCTGAGAAGGTCTCCAAAAGTAGATCAAATGGTCCTCCAAATGCTGGGGATCCATCTGGTATAGCAGCATGGGCTACGGGCAACCAAAACCAACGGCAGGTACTGCACGTGGGAAGTTTCTGAGCTTCTGTGTACCTGCCAGCCTGAAAAAAACCTTCCTGATTCAGAACATGATAGATTTTTTGTGTCTTTCCCTTGCTTATGATGGTTCTCACCTTGCTGCAGCTTCCTGTCTGGCCGGTGTTCCCAGGCATAACAACAGGCATCACAGAATTCTTACAATAGACCAGAGTCCTTATATTCCATATCATCAGCCTCCACTTGGAGAGTTGCACTTTGCAACTTTATACTTAGAGACATGTTGACATTAAGACAAGGTATTACATGGGTAAAAGACTACAGGAATAAATTCTGCAGAGTTTATTTGCCTGCAGTCTGAATGTAGCCTTCTAGAGCTATTGAGGGGGTGAGCAGGAGACAGCAGCAATCTGAGACGGGTGGTAAAAGTGCTGCAGGACCCAGAAAAGATCGATTGGTATAGGCTTAGTTATAAAAGGTTTGGAAAACCACTATGTTATGCATGAGACATAGCGAAGTACTGGACTGGCCTTCTACCTTTCTTCAATCTCCTTTCCACGTAAGCAAAGCAATTTCAAATAGAGGATTTGCTTTTCATCTCTCAAATATTATTTCTGTTCATCCAAGAAGCCCTTCCCCAAACACGCTGTATATCACTGGGGACCTGCTCCACACTCCAAATGTTTTTTTCATGTAATAAATACTTGACATTTAGAAAAATCACTTCTAAATTTACACAGTGCAGAGCTCACAGTTTGAGATTAACCTCTTAACACCCTGAAGTGCTAGGCGCATAAATAAATATCTTGGCAAATAGATTCTCATTTATTAGTTTTGCAAGTGTATTTTCACTTCTTGGAGATGGATGATCACTACAGACAGAAAGAAACAGTCCTGGTTTAAATTAAATAGTAAGAAAGCACAAGAGAAAGGTTAACAAAAAAATGTTAAATTCTTATTCTTTTGATTTGTTTTCTCTCTTTGTAATTTAAGTTTTATAATAATGATACTATACCTCTAAACTGTTTAGTTGTGCCTTATGTCACAGCCAGCCAAGCATAGATCAAGCTGTGAAACAGCAGCAAGAGATAAACTGCAGATTTTAGAGAGAGAAAAACCTTTCTGTCTGCAGTTTATTCACGGTCTCCATCATACAAAACATAAGTGGGCCTCAAGACATAGTGGATTCACCCCCATAACACTGCTGGGAGAGGACCAAGCACTGCTGTCCCCATTTTGAAGAGGCAGTTACAGAGGTCTAAGTGCTTGGCCACAGAGAAATCAAGGGACCGCTCACTGTTTTTGCTACATGGAAATTAAAACTAAAAGTTTCCTACAAAGCATCCTTCCCTCTGAACTGCAAAGTCTTACCTCATTTCCATGTGTGTGGAAAGGAGAGAGAGAAAGGATTCCTGATGGACACAAATTTGTTAGTATTCCTCACTATCACGAGAGGCTCCTGGATCATCCCCGTGCTGCAGAGGCTGGAGTACAACCTTAATGAGTGATCAAGGTGATCCTTTCATTTACTTTAGATGTCAAAAACCTAAACCTCAGATTAGCTCTCTGCTGTCAGTGAAGGCATAACACCACTGTGGTGGTTGGGATAAAGGGCCTGTTTCCAATAGTCCACTGACTACAGAAGAAAGCTGTGTCAGCCCAGACAGTTAGCCTGGGGCAGGCTGTACATGCCAGTCCTCTCTTCTGTACAGGCTGAGCCTTAGCGGACAAAACCACAAGGCACCAGGGATCCTTGGGCACGTGCTCAGAGCCCTTGAACTGAGGACCTTCAGCTCAGCGACTGCCTGTGTTTTTCTACGAAGTCTATGAGTCAGTACCAGCAATGACCATAATTACAGACCTTTCTTTTGGTTGGGATGTGTCAAAACATTGTTTCCTCTCAACACTTTAATGAGTAGTTGGTCACTTTTTTTCTGGCAAATGACCAGTGAAACCGTGTGGAATGGACTGAGCATGGAGGTCCCTGTTAGCACAGAATCATGCTTTTGCTACTGCTTACCTCTTTCTCTAAGCATGGATATCCAGATTCAAGGAATATGCTGCCCAGTCAAACTTCATGATATCCTCTTCACTGATGCTGTATTGCACTAAGAACTGGCTATTACTTACCTCCAGTTTTGATTTCTCTCAGGAAGAGCTAGCCCATGGCTCCCCAAAACCCTCAGACTCGAGGTGCTTTATGTCTTGCTGATGAATTTATCCAAGTGAAGCAGTGACAATCCCTAAGCAAAAGTAGTTTTACTTGCACTACTAGATTGCTGAACTAAGCTAAAACTAGAGTACAATAGGATTAAACTACATTTAATGTATTTGTTCAGGGCTGCACAACAGCTCGAGTTCACAGATCCAATATTGATTTCAGCACTGAGCATTTCATGGAGAAAAAGAGCTCTTACTTTCTGATTAACTTCGCATGACCATGAATTTTTAGGGATCAAAGAAATTAAGTTCACTATGTTTGTAATTGAAAAAGGTACAGCTTCTTTTAGAGAATCCTTATCAACCTGATCTCATTACATCCTACCTCCAAGTTATGTTACACAGTCTGCTGCTTAGCTCCTATGGCCCTGGTCATGATGTCTAATGCCACAGGTGTAATGATCAGGCTACTAACAACTTTGTAAGAACAAAGTAGATAGTAGCTCAGTCTGTCTGTTCTTGTTCTTTGGGTGGAGCATCAAACTACAGATGTTATTGCCCAGCTAGCCACTCTATATTCCCTTTATAAACTGGAAAGTCTGAGGCGTAATTTATGACATCCTAAAAGAAATACTTAAAATAAGCCAGATGAATTATGCTCTACTTACTCCATAGAACATAAAGGGAATCTACAGTGATGAGTTTTGATTTCCACACCTGCATTTAGTCACATGGAGACCACCTTTGGTTTTAAAATACATCTACTTCTGTTCACTACTAGACTATATAGCACAGAAGTCCAGCTCTGGCCCACATTTCCCCCCTCCCTTTTCCTTTCCCCCTGGTCTGAGGTCACTTTGCAGTGATCTTCCATCTCAGCTGATCTCTTGCTGACTGACTTCTGAAATTAATATCCTCAGCAAATCATTCAGCTCCTGCAGAGCACATATAACACAATCAGTATAATTACTTCACGTCACACCTCAGTTGTCACTTCACTTTAATGGACTGCAAGTCAGATGAACTTGAAAAGTGCTCTAAGTTAATGTTCTCAGAGTTTCTATTTTAGACTCTTCTGAAAGATACATTCAGAAAAAGAGATTTCATCCTAGAAATTATTATCTATATTATAGCAGAGTGAATACAGCCAACAGACTTCAGGGCTCTATGATTAAGACACTGTTAAAAAACATCCAATGTAGACAGGGAAAGGGTAGGACAGGAAGGATGAGACTGATCTAATAAGTGTAGGTGTAGAAATTTGTACATAAAGTAGTCACTCTGACTATGAATTAACTTCCGGTGCTTATGGACCATGGAGTTTAGCATACAAGTCACCCTCCCTTGAACTGGAGACTTTGGTTGGTGAGATGAATCTCAGTCTATTTCCTTCTGCCACCTCCCTCAGGTTTACAACAAGGCGAGATGCCCAAGGACACCAGTAGATCTGTGTCACAACTGCTAGATCTGTCTCCCACTCCAGCCCATCCAATACTTGTCTGGCTTTTTAAAAGGAAGAGTATCCAGTGTCAAAGTACAGTAATCTTCCATTTTAGGTCACTGCCTCTGCCACTTAATGATCACACCCCCCTCAGCCTTCCTTTGTAACATTTCTCCACAATGTAGTGTGTATCCGCACATATAGATCTTAAATCTTGTATCTCTCTATTCTATTCCAATGCCTCAGAGAACATCACGGTCTTTTTTGGATCCAGCTTTGAAACCTTTCCTAAGAGCAGAACAACTCTGTATTTTTGAAAAGTGGAACCAACTCATTTAAAGTCCAGCTAGGGGAAGATTCCTTTCAGTCCTTTTTTATATCACAATCCAGCCTTAGAACATTTACTGATGCAGCATGCCACCCAGCTCAACTCCTTCCTGTCCAACAGGTGATTCAGACCCATCATTCCCACATTCCTGGCAGTAATCCCAGGCACCAGCTGCTGCAGGGTCTGGGTGGAGGTTGGTAGCAGCCCATGGGCAGGAGCTGTGCTTGTGCTCTTAGCGGGCAGAGCAGGCATGGGGATGCTGCCCACTCCTGGGGTCTTGCCTGGGCTCACAGTAGGTTTTGCACAACGCATACCGTTCAAAGCGCAGAATCAGTTTCAGAGAGGCAGTTCCAATTGAAGGACCATTACAGAATGTTTTTACTTTGTTAAAACTCCACACGTAATATAAGAGCAATTTTCTTCCTTACAAAGGAGATTAAAAGCTAAATAAAAAAAAGTAATGCTCCTGCAGGTTTGCAGCTATACAAGCAGCATTGCTTTTGGAATTCAGATTATTTTTGCCCTAAAAGTCTCTTAGAATACCTAATAAAGCAATTTAGAAGATGAAAGATATTCCGCTTCTAATACTTATATCTTTTTCCCAGCATATCCAGCATTTCTCCCTCCAACGACAGCAGCACGATGTGAGCTTTTGGACTAATTCAGCTTTGCTTTCCTGCGCTGTAGAAAATGGAGAGCAGCTTAAATTCAGTCCTTGCTGAGCTCTCCCTGTTTTTTCACTTACATGATGAAAGAGTTTCATCTGCATTTATACACTTAAGAGCTAATGCTTTCATTATGGTATCTCCATTAACCAGATGGTTCCATCTATCAGTCTGCATGGGCCATGAGACCTTAGCACTCCAAATCACTATTAATTAGCTCTGGCTGCAGAGTAAGGATGACACAAACACTTGTTACAGGATGGAAGAGGCAAACTGAAACTTATATGTGTATCTCAAAATCCAGGCACATTCAGATCCCAGAGCATGGGCATACTGGGGTTGTTGAGATGGAGGCTATTTCTTCCTCTCTCATGATCTTCCCCACCCCATACGTGTATTTTTCCAGCTGCTGGCTGTGATGTGGTCATGATCCCAGTTTCCCTAGCTTACTGCCATGACTTTCAGTGTGTGAACTAGACTTTGTCCCTTCTCTTTCCCTGGACTAACCCAGTGCCCCTATGTTGCAAATTCTTCATGTGACACTTTTTGTCTAACTATTTTGAGAGGCAGGAGGAAAACCTAACCTGGTCTTGGACAATCTTGTTGTCCCCGGGAAAATTCCTTCTGAAGCCCTTCTAGCACTAGCGACCAGGTGTTTTCCAGAGCAGGATGCTTTGCCCCTAGGATGCTTTGTGCATGGTCTGATCCAGAGGTGCTACCACTGTTTAACAGGCATAACCTTAATGCATAACCTCTTCCCTCCTTCTCTTCTCTTGCCCAGCCAGCTTTTTCCAGACCAATCCCCTTTTAAGCAGGGGATAAGGAAGAGGCAATGTTTTGTCTAGGGCAGCACTCACTCTGTACATGGATCAGGCAGTGCTGTTCTTTCAATGTTTAGCTGTCATCAGCTAATTATTTGAGATGTCTAGGCTCATTCGAAGACGATTTCTTTCCCACAGCAGAGATCACAGTTCTGCTTTAGAAATTGCTCACATTATGAGGACACATTCACAAACAAAACTCCAGCAGTCAGTGCAGCAAACAAAAGAAACGCTTTGGTTTTGATCATGAATGACTGACTGACAAGCCAGATGAAGGAAAGGGGCCACAAAGACTCAGCTCTTCATCTAGTGGTCTGTAAGAACAACTAACAACTTCCAGATCTAATCCTCTGTTCTGGCTGCAATTTGGCAATTGGAGTTCAGTCCCTAGAGGGCTCTAAAGGCTAATAGTCCACATCACAAACAGCTGCATGTACATATTTGACCTGATTTGATGAGACGGTAAGCTTCTATTTGGAGAAGTCACAGTAAGCAGTGCAGAAGCTATACAATCTTCTTCTGTCCAAAAGTAAAAATTAAATGCTTTGAGGGAAAGTATTTCCTCTAAAAGTCATCTATTCACTATAACTATCTGTGTATGTGTCCTGCAACCAAAATCTTATTAAGGAAAAAACCCAGATAAACGAGCCACTGAAACATGCCTAAAGTGCTACTAGATGCACCTCTACTAGACCTGTACTTATGTTCAGTATTATGTTAAGAAAAACTTCCGCATCAATGGTTTAAACGTTTTCAGTTAATCAATGTTTTCAAAGTGTTCTGTTATTTTTAGAGATAATTTTCAAATTTAATAGCTATTTTTAGTGAAAAAATGTAACAATTTTTTTGTTTTGTTTGGTTCATTTCCTTGTTTGATTTTTCTTCAACAAATAATTTTAAAAGTACCTCAAGCCATTACAAGGAACAAAACAAGATGGTTAATTGTGTTGCCATGCATGAATGAAAAAGACTGAAATAACAAGGAGGTATTATTTAAGGAATACATATTTATACATGGATCAATGCCCCAAGCCCCCATACCTGTTTTTAAGCATAACTTACTTTTTCCCTTGTACAATTTTGAGGAACTGCCCATATTTCTATTGACAGTTTCTAACACTGCTGTAGAGGAATCAGACTAATGAAGTTTCTACACTGTTGTGCTTCAGAAGACCTATTCTTGACTGCTAGGCCTCAGGAATATAAAAAGAAAAAAAAATCACAATTATGCCTAATAAGTCTTTATTTCCAAACAGAAATTGCAAAAATATTCTATTACAGACCAAGTAACAAGTGCAGAATCCTAAGTATGCATTATAACAGTGAAACCATTGCTTCCTTGACAAAAAATCATTAGGCACTTAAAACATGAAACAAAGTACAAATTAAATCAGCCATAACAGATGACTCAACAATACAACTTCATCTTGGTTTTCTGTAATAAAAGCACACACACACGGTTGAGGGGCTTTCTGTGCCTCCTCTTAAGTCCTGCGCAGAGACACTTCTACATTATGCTGCACACATTCTACTCAGACAATATCAAGTTCACATCTGGAAACATAAAGAAGTTCAGTGTTGAGAGAATCTGAAAGGATCTTTTTGGAAACAGCAGTAGCAGAGCCTGTACTAGCAGCTTTACACAGAGCCTGGTGCATGTGGAGGAGCACAATTATACCAGCTCCAAGAGGGATAAGCTCTGCTTGGATAGTTGCATCAAAAAGAATGGAGCCAAAATAATTGCAAATACTACACATCTTAACAGACAATGAAACCTCTGGGCTAAAGCTATCATGGAAATGTTATGACATTACATTTTGACAGATGGAACAGTCTCTGAAAAGAAAGATCACGTATTTGCCATCCCTTAGGAGCAGCCTCAGGTAGAACCTCTCCATTCACCTATCTTCTTACTTGTAGTTTTTGAACTAAATCAGAAGCAGAGGTAGCCACTTAGACCCACTTAGAAAGGTAAATATCAGAAGCAAGTGTCCAAATGACTAATGAAAATAACCTTCTAGAAAACACATACCCTTAAAAATTATTTTGGGTGGAACCACTGGTTTTTTAGGTGACATTATGTAACTTCCCCAGCAGTTTACTCTGGCAGTATAAAATAAAATTAATATTTTAAATAATTTTAATTAGATATTAAAATAAAAGTATATTAAGAATATTAACATAAAATCATTTGAAGCTACAATATAAAATGTGCATATAAAACGTGCAGAAATTTCAGCTACTATACTTCAATTTCTCAAGAATTCAAGAATGGTTTTATACCATAAGCACTGACAATAAATACACCAAGACAGAGGTGTTTTTAGAGTATCACCTGACAGCTGAACCAAGAGCTGAGAAGCCTAGTGGGCTGTTGAACTGCAGACCTGCTATGAAGACTCTCCTCTTGTCAGCGACTAAAGCAAATAGTGAAGAATTTTAGAACAGCAATTTTGTTATAGACCAGAGCACCCTGTCACAACCAGGAGCATGATTCACCCTGACGGCCTCTTGCCATGATACCATGAATTCATGGTGGGACCATTAAACACTCCTATCATATAATTGTCTCAGTTTTCTCCCCCACTGCAGAAAAGCAGGATTTAAAAAAGGCAAGACACAACAGTACCAGGAGCAGCAATAAGCACTGAAGTGGCATACTGTACTGCTGAAGCTACACCAGGATTTAGCAAAACACAGATTTGAATGCTCATCTGGTGGCAATGCAAGGAGGCCACTCCTCATATTTACCCTTGAGGGCTAAAACAACTTCCAGTAGTTGTGGTACTTGCAATAAAGAAGCACAGCCAGACTGTTTTCATCCTTAACCCAGTATTTGCCCACACCTGCCACTGACAGGCAGTTATTGCTGACACAGAGAGGGGTGTGAGCTCAATAAATCACCATACCTCGAAGTAATAAGTTTAGTTAATGTGTGGGGCTCCTTGGTGTATGGCAAATCCAAGCTGGTATACTCCCATTAGGTTAAGCTCTTGTCATATTGCTTGAATTTGTTCAGCATCAAGAGCATACTGACAGGCTGCTACCCCAGCTGGACCCATACAAGATAACCCAGTAACATGGGGTCATTCCTCTGGTGAACTGGCTTTCCCAGAAAAGCAAGGTATTCTGAAATGCGACTTCATGGAAGAAGTTTGCTAAATAACAGCAATAGTTCCTTTGTTTAGTGGCATGCTGCAAATTGTTTCATGCTTTACTTGATCATTATGATAATTCAGAGCCAATTAAGAAATACTTTATAAAAATCTGAAACAAAGCTTAATAAATACAAATCTGTCTGCTCGTCGTGCTCTGCTGCTGAAAGCCTCAGAGTACCCTGAGAGATCAGCAGCCTTTAAAACTTGGCTGTCCAGAAATTCAGAGAAGGATTATATTCCAATCTAAAATGACAGAATGCAATATCAAGGCAGCCAGGCTTTACATGGTA
Organism: Phaenicophaeus curvirostris; assembly: GCF_032191515.1. Lineage (NCBI taxonomy): Eukaryota > Metazoa > Chordata > Aves > Cuculiformes > Cuculidae > Phaenicophaeus > Phaenicophaeus curvirostris. Next base: position 22,012,479 of record NC_091397.1, on the reverse strand, counting down.
AACACACATCCCTTTGTCACTGTTTCTGGCTAGCAGAACCAGAGGAAAGAGATCTGCTGCTGAAGCGTCACAAGATGAAGGATTACATGGCTGTGAATATTTAAAATTAAGATATATTTAACTAATAATCTCATATGTAAGAAGTCCCAGGGAGGTGGCTGACTCGCCTTCCCTGGAGGTGTTTAAGGTGCAGGTGGATGAGGTACTGAGGGGCATGGTTTAGAGATTGGTGGGAATGGTTGGACTCGATGATCCGGTTGGTCTCTTCCAACCTGGTGATTCTATGATTCTATGATTCTACTGCTTCAGAGTATGCAACAAGGGGCTATCAGCTGTTTGAAATAAAGCTGTTTCAGAATTAGCACTTCCTTCCGCTTGAGCTCACACAGACTCCTGTATACAAGTGGACGTATCCTTTGTGGATCTGAGAGTCTCTGGGGGAGCTATTGCAGGGATGTTCAGAATCTCACTCCACAGATTTGTCACATGAGATCAAGTGACAGGATAAAAAGATCCCCAGGTCAAATGTTTTTTAAAGCTAGATTGTTGTGTCAGCCTGTAGCTCCACCACAGTCTTTCTAGGGTTAAGTTCTAAATGATTAACTGACCCAGACCAATTAACCAATCAAGATACCTGTACTGGATAAAATCAAATAATACATAACAATAGGATTGGGCATTTTTAATAGTTTGAGAGGGCACAGAAGGTGCTAGGTCAGTAGATCATTAGTTTCTTTACCTGAATCACTCAGGAAAGAGAATTTCATCTTGACTCAAACATGGTTATGTGGTCAGACATCTCACTACTGCACAATGGGAAGAGAATCAAAGTGAGATTAACTAGTGTCAAAACTGCCAGACCTAGAGCAGCTTTGTTCTCTGCAGATGCTGTTTGAGATGCAATAACAAAGTAACTTTATGCAAATTTACTATTAGTGAACTGAGAACGAGTATTTACAGTCAAAGGTTTTTTTATGGTTATCACGTCAGAACCTGCAGAGGGTGGGCAGCTTGTTAAAATGACTGTAACGGGAAAGAGAGAAGAGGGAGAAATAATTAACCAGTGCAAGTACCCAGAGTTCTTAGGCACCTTCTGTCAACCCAGGGAGAGACAAGTTCTTGCCCACCAGGATGATCATGTCTCCCTTCTGACTGGGGAGAATCCCAGAGATGTTACCTTCCTGACTTAATCAAGGTTTCAGGGACCACTGGGCCTATCAACAGCCATCAGATAACAAACGGCCTCTGCTACATCGGTACAGTCCACCTGCATGGTCTCACCCCCTCCTTTGCTTTGACTCTGAAATTCCCCTGGCTCTGTTGGTATGAACCAATTTTCTCTTTTTGTTGCCATGTCAGGTTTTCACTAGCTCAGTACAAGCTCAGACAGGAGCCAGAGACAGCATAAAGGAAGGGGCAAAGCACAAGAACATGGACTGGGCTGTGTAGCCAGCCATTACAGCTTAAGCCACCCCAAATTTAGCACCTCCAATGAGGCAGTGAAAACACCCTACAACGCTCCCTTCCTTGAGATGCAAACCAAGACATTTTAAGTATGTTTTACTACACCACAAGCATAGCAACATTTGATTCATAGCCATACAAACCTCCTAACAGACACTAAACAGGAGTACGTAATGCCCCACAGAGGGAAATTACCAACTCGAGGCACCACTGGATCTTAAAGGAAGATACAACATTAAAGATTCAGAGGAGAAAAAGGAATAAAAGCAACAAAGCAAGCTTTAATCTAACAAAGCAGTCATGTGCAAGGACACTGTCAGACTCTGCAAAGGTACAGTGGAACTATTATTATGTTATCAGTGCTTCTATCTTTAGAAAACTATCTAATCTCAATATTCGCTCCACAACATGTGACAGCATTGGAGGCCCACAAACCCTAAAAATGATTATTCCTCATGTGAAGTAGAGGGAACTGAAAGGCCCTTCCCTTACCTTTGGTCAAAAATCCTTAATCAAAACTGCACTTGCCTTGGTCTTGCAAGTATCATAAAAACTCCCAGTCAGGTACAAAATCCATTTATTTATCACTAACCTAGCACACATTGTAAAATAAATGAGAAATTACAGATGTAAAATAAATGAGAAATGGCTTATTTGGCTACCCAAGAACATACCCTTTCCCTTACTTCAGCAAGTCCTGATCAATCTAACTGTATCCTGTCACACAGAAATGCCACTATTAACTCACTCAGCCTGTACACAAGTTAAAACGACCTAGCCACCAAGCACACAGCAGCAGTAGCTATAATAAAGCCTAGTACAAGGTCAGCACTCCTGTGGAGTGCAACTAACAATCTCATAATCACTTCATGTCTTGAGCAAGCCTTGAGAAAGTTATATTAAAAATAGGTTCTTAATCTAAAGTCTAGTAGAGCATATTTTTATTCAATGAGGAGCCAAGAGCATTGTAGGAAAGGGTAGGAAAGGTTAACAATTTACTCACACAGTTCTTGTCAGTCCTGTGCTCCACACGAATCACTGAGATCTTTGAGAGCACAGAGTAGGTCTTCAGGTCAATGGCAAGTTTAAAATGCTGAAATAGCACTAAAAAGTCAAAGTGTCTGTTCATGTTACAGAGCTTTCTGTTTGCTCTCATTTGTGAGTGCTACATCACATTCCTTCAGTTAAGACTTCTTTTTGCCAAGGAAACTAGAATAGGTTTCTTCTTTTCAGCTAAAGCTCTCCTAAAATGCATTCCTATAACCTTTCCTGTTACTAATACATGTGTGTTATAAATAACATAGCTGCACAGAAATAGTCCAGACACGTAACTTCAGCTTTTTATGGTGTGTCATGGTACACTACACAGATTTATTCACTAAGACAATGCAATATGGTGCTAACAAACACGCATTTCTGAAAAAAAGCTGCTTCTCCACTACAAATAAAATTAATTTTCTCCCCTCCACATCTTCTATTATACTTATACCAAATCAGTTTATTCCACTTTACTAGTGCTGAGTAGTTAATTGAATTTAATCTGAGTGATGAATTATTTCCATCACCTCTACATACACATAAAACACCTGTAATTGTTCTAGATACAATGCAAGATCCTCTCAATCTCTAGAAGAGGTATGATTTTTTCCAAGTCAAATTATGTAGCTGCTACACAGCCAAGATCATCTCACTGCACGGTGCTAGACTGGAAGAAATAAGTCTTTGAATGAACACAGGTGCATCTTTGTCTCTCTGGGTGAAATATGACGTGGTTCTCCTCAACCTAGGCTGTTTGCATCACCCAAAGTACAAGTACACCACTTTTTACAGCTTTCAGCTACAAACACTCAGGGACAATCTATGTGAATGATTTATAGTGTAGGAGGAACTCTTTTGGGAGCAAATTCAACTCTAATCTATAACTAGGGTCTTGCAAGTTGGCAATCATCCATAACGCTCATAACATGGATGCAGGATCTTGCAGCAGCCAACTCTCTACACATGAGCAGCAGATGCCTGTGGCCAGAAACTGGCACAAATTTCACTGCTGGTGAAGACAAAATGTGGATGTGTGGTGCTGGAACCATAACAGACCACAGTAAATCAAACCCTTGTGCTCATCTCTTTCAGCCACCAGCTGGTAACGCAGATGTACCAGTCAATTCTGATGTCTCTGAGTCTGTTAAAGGCCCTACTGATATTCAGAGGTCCACTCGCCATTCAGTGCTCCTAGGTACTGTCTATTTTTTTAAAACCTTATTTTGCAAACAATTCACTTTATTGCTGATATTTGCAGCCACCATTTATAGATACTTCTGCTTGGGTAGGAGTAGTATTGGGTTCTGACAAGATTATCTTGGAAGCAGATCAAGATGCTGAATGTGTCTCAACTAACACACCTGGAACCATAACAATTGATTCTAATACTTTCAGGATTATTTATGTGATTATAAAACTGCTGCAAGGTAAGCTTTCAAGTATTGCAGCAATACAGAATGCGCTTATAGAGTATCAGTTGAAAAGTTTTTTTTTGAACCTTATTTTACAAGGTTCAATTCATCTAAGCAGAAATTTTTTGCAGATATAATCCTCAATGAGTGGAATATTAAATGTTCTTTAAATCAGTTGTTTGAGGATTTAATGCTACAGTGGCAAATGCAGTTTTAGTAAACAAAATACCTGATACTATCTGACTGTAAAAGAAGGACACACTATCTTTGAACTGATCATTCAGTAGACTCTTAATAAATTTACTGAAACTCTTAATAGAAACCGGTTATTACAAAATTTTTGTTGTTTTTTTGGTTGGCTTGTTTGGGGTTTTTTCCTGCAGTAAAACATATAAGCAATAACATGCAAGCAGCCACAGCTAGCAGAACACTGCTTGTCATAGCTCCTGTAAATGTTAATGTAATACTCTCCACTGGGCTGATATTTCACTTTCTGCTGTCACAGGATGTTTCTCCACAGGTATTCCTGGACTATATGGAAACTTAGAGCACAAGAAATGCACGGGTTTTAAACTAAGTTACTGTAGGTTCTTTTTTCATATGTCCTAGTATAGGAAAAAAACTTGGAGTTGATTTTAAGAGGAACATTCTTCTAATAATGCTTAGTGCAATTTCCTGATCTGTACTCAAATATTGATAGAAGCAATGCTATGTGACAAAGAAATAGAAGAAATTATAGGTTTGGCACCAGTATTTCTTCTAATGAATGGTTCATCTCGTATGTCAGCTAAGATACAGATCTGGGATTGCAGGACTGTGTGCAAAGTCACACCCTACCAGGTCTCTGGAGATTGCAGCATGGAACCTAGTTTACTGCCATCATTTGGAGCTGAACAGGACCTTAAATTGGTACACAAGCAAGAAAAGGGATTTAAAAACAGTTATACAGCTCTTCTTGTTCACAAAATTAACATAATTCACATGAGTGATCCCATTAAATCCACAACATTATCTATTGCCCACAAAATGAGAGCCCATAAACCACTTGACTATTTCTAAGGTGGGACAAACTAAAAATGACATGGCTCTGAATTAATTACTCCTCTGTAGCTCTCCTCATCACCCACGCCATACAGACAAATGCTAGAGGTTACAGGATCAAGTTCTTAATCGAAAGCGTTCACTGCCAAGTCATGCAGCTATCATATTGCCTATATTATGTGAAATTAACAAAACCAGAAATCTTATGTCAAAATATTTTAATGATACTTTAAGAAGCAAAACATGATGAATGTCACATATTGCCACCATCCTGAGATTGTGCTTTGCTGCAATTAAGCCAATAGTCAGGAGTTTGAGAATTTCCCAAATAAATGCTATTTTGTGTTTTTTAAAAAATGATCACTTAAAAATCAGAAATGTAGCAGTCACTGTGTGAAAAATCACTTCCTTTTCTCCCCAAGAGTAAAATACTTCTGTATTATAATAATGCAGTTTAATGCTCACAAAATCACATCAGACCAATATCCAACACCGATCTGCCGAGATATATACAAATTGTCTCCTTAGGATCATCACCCTGGAATTAAGACAACAAAATATGTTACTGATATTTCTCGTATAGTAGAAAATCTGCTTGTTGTATTCAAAATGAGCCAATAGCTTAGTCCTCTGTGTATGCATTTCACCTTCTGCATCTCCTATTTCAGCCTGATTTCAGAGGGAGTCTATGACATTTACTGTATAGTATCACAGGCTTGCAAAACTCTGCTGGGTGAGCTGGACTGCTAGTGCCTGATGTAGCTTGAGCATCTGCTCTTTCTAAAGGACTCCTCCATTTGAATATCCCCAAAACTGCTCACACTTACCCCACCCTGCAGCACCCTCTTCAGCCTTCCTAAGCTAAAGAAGGTTGGGTCTAACCAGTATCTTCATAGGACACATCTGCTGCTAATCTGAATATGGATATGTTCTAAATTGTATTATCTTAATCACATTTTGCATTAGCTAGGGATTGAAATGATTCTGTTTCTCCAACAGGGTAGTTCTGCTGTGGAAAAAACCCCAGCCCTTCTAGATCTGGAAATACTTTTTCATTTGATTTGAAATCTACCATAAACTCTAATTTGATTTAAACTACATTTTTCTATTCTGGTGGGTTTTAACTAAACCAGAAGCAACTTATCTCCATTTGTTTCATTACTAACATTATTCTTAACACTGAAACTTTGTTAGTGGCAGAACATGAGCAAAGTGTGTGCTTAAAAGCTCTATTAAATGGGTACTAAAGCAGAAGACCTTTCTTTCAAAGTTGTATACATTTAATAATTTCACACTACTAATTTCCCAAGCCAAGGATAGGCTGAAATTTGGCTGCCCGACAGGAATCCAGAGGTGTCCTTATTTTCAAAATGTGGTATCATTTTTCTTAAGGTAATTCCAAGTGAACTGTGGGGTAGCTCATATTTCCCTAGCTACACTGAGACAACAGAAGCATAAAAAAATCAGCAGAATTTAACCTTATATCGGTATCTTACTATTTTACAAATAGGTTATTTATAATAATTATATTTATAAATAGGTTACTTAGAACAGTATTTATCACTTATTTGGATCGCAGCAGCTTTTAGGATTAAAAAAAAAAAGATCACACGCTGACAGAGTTTGAAACAAAATGATTCTCTTTGAGGTTAATTCCTGAGCAAGTAAGCAGGTGGACTTTACAGGATGCTGCACTGCTAGCTCCACCTTGAGTGGAGGGCTGCACTGCAGCTAATCAGAAATAGATGACTTTTAATCATCTGGTTGGAATTAAAAGGCCCAGTTTTAGTTTTGACTTTCCAGGTCAGATACACTCGTACTCAGTTGAGGGTTCAGCAGTTCCTACTTGCTAACCACCAGCACACCTCTGTTCAAGCACTACTCCTTCAGCCCTTTTGCTCAGTCGATACAAGACTATTCTCTTTCCCAGGCTCAGGCAGTCTTAGTCTCATTCTTAGTTTCTACACTTCTTTCTGTTGATTGACTTCTCTGAGCAGCTGCTTAATGCTACTATGCTGTATGTCAAAGGAATACATGCTCATCTTCCCCCCGTCTCTTTCTAGCAAGCAGAAAACCTGATGGATTCTTGGTCAGACAAAATTTGCATTTTAACCAGGCTTCTGGGCAATCAAATTTTTGCCAGTCTGATTAATTTATCATTTGACAATTTTTATAATCAGATTATTTTTGTCTATTTCTAAATATGAATCAGGCCATTTCCCCTCCCTGAACTTATGTTTACTTGAAGCTAATGAAAGGCCCTTCAGGCTTATCAGGTTAAGCCAGCGGACAGACAAGACTTCCTTCAGCTGCAAGGCCATAGCAAAAACAATTTAGTAATTTAATGCAAAACAATAATGATCATTATTTTAACTACATTTCAAGATTTTGTTCATGTTTCACTCTCCATTTTACCATCAGTGACAGGTACACATTGGCTTTAGCAAAGACATGTATGTCTGTGGAGCATAATCATAAAGGTACAGAAGCATATATTAAGGCAGATGGAGCTTCCCACATTATTCAGCACCAGCTCTACAGGGCTCTCATACTTGACAATTCCCTCTATCCAATAAGCAAAGTTCACCTTTACAACAGCAAAAATGGTGTATAGGAGCAAGACTGCCAAAACGATCACTGGGAGGCGGTTATGCTTTCGCTACACTATTCCATAACCTGCTGCCTGCTTGCAATATAGATGCTTGCAGTAGAGTAGCTTCCTCTGCTTCTTATTTACAGCAGCATATTTTTTTGTCCCAGTAATGTATGAGGGAAGTTCTGCCTGAGGGCACCTAGTGGTGTAAGGAACCTTCAGCTACACACAAAGATGGAAGAGCACAGAGCAGGGAGAAGAACATAAAAGGGAAATTGAAAAGAGAAAGGTAATTGTTCAATATTTAGAAAAGGTCATCTTCAGTGAAATATACTCATTACAGAATTTCAATTATCTCTAATAGCTGATAATAGTAGCAGAGTGGTAGCTCATACTGAAAGCATTTAATTTCTTTGGTTTTAAAGGAATAACTTTTTTCTTTATAAATACGACTAAATATTATTTTTTCTCTACTCTGATACAGTGGAGAAAAATCTTAGCACAGCACAACTTATCCTTCTGCTTGTTTCTCTCTTACATCTTATTTTGCAAGTTTGGCCACAAAAGTGATTTTCAGTCTGTCAAGCATGGACAGCATTTAATTAACCTATTCAGATGCTTAAACATTTTTGTGGCTTCTATCTGCTTCTCTCTAGATTAAATATTCATGAAGAACTGCCTTTCATTTTCTTAGCTACTGTAGTTACTACAATTAAAATTACATAGTATGTCTCCTGGGATTTGTACTATAGGAAGAATAAATACAATAGAAACTGGAGGGTATGAACAACTTAGCTGCTAAGAAAAAATATGTTATGTATTTCTTACCCTTTCCAATATGCTGCAATGTTTCACAAGCAAAACAGCAAACCTTAGCCACAGGAAACTGCAAACACATACACCTCCTCCTAAGTATGGACTAGGAGAATGGGTTCACTAGATGGCTTGTAGCTCCGTTCTCACATGGTTTATATTATTCTAATAATGTATGAAAGCAGTTTATTTTTCTATTTCTTTAAATAAACTGAAACTGAATAAAACTGTTTCTAGGTACTAGCAATCTGCTAGTTTAAAACTTAGCAGCCTCTGATGATGAACCAAGTGCGGCTGTAACTTTGATAGCACGTTTTCTAAATAACGTCAAAGGATATTTTCAAATACATTTCAGATCTTTGCTAGAAGACAAGCCCTTAGCTTTTGAAGTTATAATTTCTGGCTTGAACAAGATAATGCTATTTTAACTTATTTAACTTGAGTAATAAATTTGTGAGTTTACATCAGTCCAGTTAAAGCATACTGTATACAATGGTAGTTCTACTGCACATTTCACTTACTGTTATATTAACTTGAACCCCCTGGAAAATCTGTTCTGTGAAAGGCAAATCTAGCAACAGTACTATGAGCTGGGGAATTTCTGAGTTAGCTTAAAAGATGAGGAAGTACTTATACAAATATGTTTATTTTGTCAAGAGGACAAGCCAAGATTGAAAACACACAGACAAGTCTTTTCAAAGAAGTCATCTGTAATCTGTACATAGTAAACTGACTCAAGGTCAGAGGCCAGACTCTATGCTGCATTTCTCTGAGGCAATACACAGAAGGTAGAGACAGTTAGAAAGGACAGAGGGAAGGGAATGACACTTCATCCTATATTTATAACTTCCAGATTCTGAGCTGCCTCAAGATAAAATCATGAGCAAGATCTACGGTCGTGTATGGCAGCTTCCTCACTGCTGTCCACAAGCTGTTCTGCAGCTCAAGGCTGTGAGAGAATACTGCTCTGAATTTATCCTTACCTAACAAGAGGGAGCAAGGGTGCATAAGCATGCTGCTCCTTCATGGGGCAATCCTTATTTTGGCCTCTCTGTATATCTTGAAAGGCTGTGCCAGGATTAGGTGTTTTCTCTTGTAGACCATAGTATGTGATGGCCTTTAATAAAGCAATTCACAAAGGAGGCTGGTTCATGGGAATTGATAACAAACCAAACACAGGTAAGTAGAGACACATATCTGAGATAAGGGGACACTACTAACTGACTGTGAATTATGGTGATAATGTGTACTTAGCTACACTATCCATCTAAACCTGACAATTAAAAAAAAATTCTCAACTCTGTGTTACATAATATTTATTCAGAAAACTCAATCTTTCACTTCTTTATGAACGCTACTTTTATTGAGTGTGAGGTATAAGTGTCTCTCTAAGGAAAAAACAGACCTTCACTGTTCACAAAACAAATTTTACCTTGACACATTACTTAAATAAAGACATTTCATGTAGTAAGAATGTGACCTACCTTTTCAGTCTGATTCACATTTACCAAACTGCAGTTTCAAAATGCCTTTGCCATGAAGCTGAAGGATCTGATTGTATTCTTTGGGCATTGCATGGAAACCTGGTTTAGGCAGCTGATTGTCATAATAATGGTGGCTGATTGGCACCTTCTCCATGGACTTTGAGAAAGGCCAGAACCCATAAAGCTTCACACTCTCACACAGCTCAAGAGCAGCACTAGTGATCATAAAACCAGATGACAACCGGTAGGCTTTCACACCCCTAGTTCTCCAGAACTGGGCAAGACTTTTCAGATAGGTGGGGTGAAAAAATATTGCCCTTTGGGTTGCTTTGAACTCTTGCAGTGTGTGATACACTTTAAAAGAAGTGGCTGTGTTGCTTCTGAAGGAAAATGCTGGCAATAGAAGGAAAGCATCTCCATAGACCGCAATGTCATCTAGAAATTCTGTCTTCTTTTCATTTAGTTTGTTGTATCTGTGAAGTAAAACATTTCAGGATAACAGTGAATGGAAATATCAGACTATAGCAGTACAATTGCACCTGCAGATATGAGTTATGAACTCTGCTGCACCAGTTCACTATGTCTACATTGAAAATTAATACTAGCCTGTTATATGTTGTCATATGTGGATTTATGTCTGAATCACCTGAACAAGCTGGCACCCTCTTTGCGATTTGAAGCCAAAAGTATTGAGTCCTCTTTTGTAGGTAGTTGTCTCTTTGAGCAGTGTATTTTCACCTTTCAAAGGCTACCAGAGCCTATTTCTCACAAATGACTCCAGCAGAAACTAAAAAACTTGGTTTCTTTTCTGTTCACAACTTGAGCAAGTTCAAACCCTCGTGCAGCACTTTAAAACAGAGGACAGCAGCCACTGCCGTTTCCACTCAAAACACTCATGAAGGAGTTATTGGTTACTTCTTGCATAAGTGATACACCCCTTCTCAGCCTGAAGAGGTTTAAACTTACAGCTTCTGCTTCCCAGAAAAGTGCCATGACTATCAGATTCTGAAATAAAATGAATGAGAGAGACTCAGCCCCTCCTGTTGCCCCTGGGCATGCAAGAGTCCCAACACCAAAACAAGCAAGAAATGCCTGAGCCTATGTCTAGGAAGAGTGGCTGAAGGATGAACTTCTGGCCTCTACTCCAAGAATTCATTCCATTCCTACTCAGTGTAAAGTACATAAAGAACTTTCAGGACAGAATTCAGATCTCTCTTCTTCCTGAACTAGAAGCCTGTACAACTCAACCTCATCTTGTTCTCCTTTCCAGCTCTGCCGCTGTAAGGTGCAGTGTAGCCCAGCTCCATTAGGGCACATAAGGACTGTGCTTCTTTCCTCCAAAAGAGTTAACCTACATTGTACACCTTGACAAATACAGTTCAAAAGCTGATTAACAATAATAGTATCAGTCTAACCCGTTACCAAAACACAAAATTACAAATTAAAGTGAATGAAGTTAGAACAGGTCTTCTGAGATAAGAAACAAACGTAGTTCTGCTAAATGGTGCCAACTGGCTTTATGCTCCTCTTTCACAAGCATTTACAGTGTTCTCTGAATATTTAAACGATTATTTTTTTTAATTCCTAAAGTCTTCTTATAATCTCATTTCATCCTCACATAGGTTTAGCTCCTATTTCCCTTCAGTGTAACTGCTATAAACCCCAGTATGGTTTAATTTGGCTAAAAAATGAGTGCAGCTATGGAAGAACATTTTAATCAAGCCCAGACCAATCATGCATCAGGTCAGTTGTCACCAATGATGCTGAGTCACTGGACGAAGTTTTTCTTTCTCATATTCTTGTGCAGCCCCATTAACATCAGTGAGCTAAATCTGTTTCTGTGGGAAAGGGTGGAGTAAGCATCAAGGTAGTTAATACTCATTGCAAAAAATCAAGTTCTATCCTTGAATCAATGACAAATGCCAGTTAGTTATTTCTATGCTTACTGTACTTTTTTGTTCTTTCTCTAAAGGAGAAGGAAAAAAACCCCCAAACTTTGCCTGATGTTGTCTATTAGACAAATACACATATGACAGGCAATAAGATACAGTAAGATCAGTAAGCCGTAAATAACATGCCACAGCAGTCCTTTTCATAGATAAGCTGCAGTTCCAGCTGCTGAAGATGTCAGATTAGTCAGCCTGGCCTTATTAGATTTTCTTTTCATCAAGAAGGTGAAAAAAAAACTTTGCTAGGGAAAAAGTGTGTGAGCAGCTTTCATGTGGATTGAGAAAATGGATTACAGAAATCAGGTCTCCATTCAGCAAATAGCCTCCATCAGAATAGCCTCAGAGCACATCACCTAAGAACATTCACTTACATCCTACTGACAGAGTCAGGCACGCGTTTTCAAGCTTCCCTGATTTATGATTACAATTCCTTTCTTGTGTTGGGGGTCATGAAGATCATGGCGGAGGGGAAGAAGAGGCTTCGGCTTGCAAACATCTATTTTACTCTGCGTTACTCATAAATTGTGGACTGGTGCCAACTGTGAGGCACTTGCTAATCTGAGTATTGCTGACTCCTTTCTGCTACAAAAAAAAGGACCAGGTTTAACAGATTTCCGTTTAGACTGGCACATATTTTATATGAGAACTATGGCTTAATGAAGTAATCTGTATGCACTGCTCTCTTTGCTGGTCTCCCAATGGATTTTCAACAAAATCTAAATAATGTCAAACAATTATAGAGTATTTCAAAGAAACAGATTTGCAGTGGTACTTACTTCTGAGCTATGATACTCGGATTAACAGTCACAAGGTTTGTTTTATTGCCAACATCTTTGCTAATACTTCCTGTGGTTGGAGGGAGGTTGCACCTGAAAGTGAGAAACACTTACATAAACAGATGTGAACCAGAAATGCTTTGCAGTTATTATTTGCAAATTCCTCTCTTGTGCAATGACACTTTCTCATCAGCTCCCAGGGATCTCTAAGCACTTTACAAATATTAAATAAGGCTTACAGCACTTCTAGTAAAAATATTTAATCTACTGTGCAGATGGTTAAAATAGGGCACAGAGAGCTCATTTTCATAAATCATCTCACAAATCAGTAGCAAAGTTAAACTCCCAGAAGGAGCCAGTCTATGAATGCCTTGTGTTCGCTGCTGGGAAATACTGCCCCTCTTCCCTAACCAATGCTTTTCCTCTGAAAGTCTTCTATTATTTCTATTATTTTCTGTTTAAAAACAGTCTGATTGATACGAGGCCCTCAGCTTGCACAGCAATGTTGACAGCTGTTTCACAAGACAACAGCAGCATAACTTGCCCAATTGCAGAAACAGTGGCTACTGTAATAGGTAAAGAAAGCATTTTTTAGAAGTCAGTCACTTGGTAAGCTTAGCATCTTATCAAGTAAATTTTTATTAAGACAGTTACCAAACTGGAAAGACTTGTTGGTTTTTTTAAATTTGAAAAGCCCTAATACTAGATAAAAGCATGAAAGGAAACAAAATGTAGCAGACTGTGTGATTGGACAGGTAGAGGTAAACATGTGACTTTTAATACCAGTCTTTCTTTTTTCAGATTTTTCTTTATTCTCTTCTCCTGATAAAAAAAAAAAAAGCCCCCCAAAAAACAAAACCAAAACAAACCAACAAGAAAAACGTTTTCTCTCCTAAAGGATGTTAAATAGAACAGAAACTTTAAGTTCAGAACTTCAGGCTCTCAGATAATCACATCACTGGCAAAATAACTTTGTACCAGGTTTCTTAGGAAGGTATCAGCATTGTGAAACCTACAAAGCAGAAAGACTACCCATAGATAGGCAGAAATAAAGAATTACCAAGATCCTTCCTCATTGCTGCAAACTGGGATTGGCATGCTTCCAAGCCTGCCAAGTTTTTAGAAACATTCAACAGCCTTTAGAGAGAGGAAACAGCTCTTACCTAAACACAAAGTCAGAACGATCGATTTCAGCTCCACAGCTGGAATTTTTTAGAATGCCTCCATTTCCAACCACGGCACAGGTCTTGAAGGGATAGACTGAAAGAGGAGTGGACTGCAAACAAATAAAAAGACAAAGCCAATGCCTTATAAATCTTTTAACTGTTTCTTTGCTTCTTTAGTCATTTGTCCCTGCAGGTTTAATCTGGTAAATCCTAGTGAAGCATTCACCTTTTAGCAGATAGGGTTGCCAGGCCTGAACAGCCAAGACCCCAAAATAGGCACCAACACAGAACTGTGACTTCTGTCATCAGTATTTAGAGGCAAGAAGACTGGATTATTAAAACTGGATGAATATCTTTTAAGTGTACTTAACACAAAAATTGTCTACTAGCAGACTGAAACCTTGACAAAGTAAGGAACTGACTTGTACTGAAGGCAGTTTAAATTTACTCATTTTCCTTTGCACTGTAACAGATTGGGGGCTGTCACACAGTTGCTAATTTTGTCAGCTAATGGAAGGTAACTTTGTAAGTGTTCGTTACTTGGTCATCACACAATTACATTTGATGTAAAATAACAAATCTAGGGAAACCCGCCCTAACTCATGGTAGATGCGAGGGCTAACTGAAGAGGTTACTGTTTAGGGCTGTTTGCCCTCTCTACTCCTCTTATTCCTACAGGTTGCTGTCTTGCGGTTGGGAAGCTGAATTGGAGCTAAGCACATCCTCTTGTGAACTAGGACAGATCACAACCTAGCAAATTAATGTAAACTGTTAGCTATTTCAGTTAACATTAGTACAGTTGGCTGTTATCCCAGGGTCTCAGAAACATCTCATATGTCTCATTCAGCCTCTCCTGCTGTGGGAGGACTAACATTCAACAGAGGCCAACACCTGGGCAACTTTGACTGCAGAAACCAAACCTACCTGTAAAACTGAGTCAAAATTTGCTTACATAAAGTTTTATTCCTCCCCATTCTCTCATCAGCTAGCCCAAAGAGAAGTAGGAGGGGACACTTACACACAGGGCAAAAAGTATGGGGAAAAGTGGCAGACATCACGTTCCCTGGCAATATCTTATAAAACAACACATTCAAACACCTTATTCAATTTGGAAAAGACAGTAGGAAAGCACAAAGGCCAGACAACTCTTGTTGTCTCAATATATACACATACACCTGTTTTATTCTTTCATTTAGTTTAAATTTGGAACCACTGTAGCCTCGACTGTAATGAAGTTTTTAGTGATTCACAGCAGCATTAAAAAGGACTAGACTCACAGTAGCTGGGATCTCAAAAATCAAGAATGCTGAAGATGAGTAAAAGGGCCCCATTGTGCTCTTTCAAGAAACCAATTACGTCCCTGTGCCCCTCTTTGTCTGTCCTCCAGAACTTCTACGTCTATTATAAGCACTGAGCTACAAAATCTGTTTCCTTCATCAACCTGCATTTCTGGCTGCAATGGCCCCATCCCAGTGGGCAAGAAAACTGGTGAAAGTGCTAGAAGGAATGTCCTATGAGGAGCAGCTAAGGACTTTGGACTTGTCCACTCTGGAGAAAAGGAGGTTGAGGGGGAACCTCATTGCTCTCTACAGCTTCCTGAAGAGGGGAAGTGGAGAGGGAGGTGCTGGTCTCTTCTCCCTGATATCCAGGGATAGGATGTGTGGGAATGGTTCAAAGCTGTGCCAGGGAAGGTTTAGACTGGACATCAGGAAGAATTTGTTTAACAAGAGGGCGGTAAAACACTGGAACAAGCTTCCTAGAGGGGTGATTGATGCCCCAAGCCTGTCAGTGTTTAAGAGGCATTAGGACAATGCCCTTAATATCATGATACTATGTTTTAATTTTTGGTCAGCCCTGAACAAAGGTCAGGCAGTTGGACTAGGTGACTGTTGTAGGTCCCTTCCAATTGAAATATTCCATTCCACCACCAAAACAGCTTTCATAAGTTATATGCC
Source organism: Phaenicophaeus curvirostris (assembly GCF_032191515.1). Taxonomy (NCBI): domain Eukaryota; kingdom Metazoa; phylum Chordata; class Aves; order Cuculiformes; family Cuculidae; genus Phaenicophaeus; species Phaenicophaeus curvirostris. The sequence goes on along the minus strand of NC_091397.1, from coordinate 21,996,788 downwards.
CAAGTCTGTACTGGAAATGGCATGGGAATATAAGTAATATGGAATGTTGTTCCAGACTGAAATGCCTTTGGAAACTGGAATGAGAAAAGCACAGCAAATGTTCTCAGATAATTAACTCCTGAATTCAGCTGACTGCCAAGCCTGGCTGCAACTTGTGCTCTGTAGCAACTCTACCTACAATCTGACCTATGATACCCCAGCCCATGCCTCCACCACTGCAGAGGAAGGCGAAAAAAAAAAGGTTTTACAGGGCAAATGAAGAAGTGCATACAGAGGGTGAAGGGTCTCTTCCAGAGGAATCAAACAAAGCAGTTTTATTACTAACCCAAAATATATATGATACTGCAATCATAACAACAGGTGAAGATACAGTTCTTACCACAGGCAGCATCTTAAAAATGTCCTCTGTAATGAGAAGGGTCTTTTTACTGTCCACTTCGTAACTCATGTTACTTCCCAGTGGGGTGTTGTTTTGAGAAGCAATAAAATTGTGAACTGCATCACAGCAGGAAGCTAATTCTGACCTGCAAAAAATCCAAACAAAACCTGCTCAAAGACAGGCAAATAAGTAGGAAAGCAGTGGTAGCGAACCAGATGAATGACAACCGCTTCTAATTAAGTAAGCAACAAAAGGATATATGAACCCTTTTTAATGTCATTTCCCTTTACCTGCTTTGCAGAGTAAGTCCATTTTCACAGCAAATATTCAGAAACTAATCAGACAAAGAAGTTCTTTTCTTATCCTGTGTTCCTCTCTTGGTCTCCCTTTCCCATCCAGAAAAAGCTGTAATTGATCTCCTTATCATTAATTGCTTGGATTAGTATAGAAACACTGAGAGACTTCAACCCCAAAGAATTAATGATGTCATTTACGTCAACATAGAACAAGTCACTGTAAGAAACTGGAAGGCTGAAGAAAGAAAGAACCAAGGAGATGAAAGGAATGGTGATGGGAAGTACTGGCTATAGTACTTAGTGAACAGCTAAATGGCTCCAAGCCAATTAATTAATAATTCATTTCCACAACTGTTCAGCAAGGTTTTCCTGTGCACATTATCACATATGTTAAATAAGTTACATCACAACTTGCAATTAAAGAAGATGGATATGTTTTTGGTAGAGACAGCCACCCTAGCTGCTCCTCAAAACACCTCGCAGAAGCGCTTAAATAGACAGGATTGCAAGGGTTTCACTCAAACTTTATGTAGAAGCGAAGGCTATCACCCTTCTTACAATTCCTGCTACCTCCAAATTTATAAAAATATTGTGTGCATAAATATCCTAGATTATTATTAACAGTGAAACACAATGAAAAGCCCCATCAAGCCTGAAATGTTATAATTAATTTTGCTTTAGGAAACTATGTTCTCTCTGCTGCCACTGGATCAGACTTTCAGACCATAAGGCTGAAATATTCACGGTCATCCATTATCTATCAGTTGGTAAGACACAGATATCTCATTAGGTAAGATACTAAGAGAACTACTAACCATTTAGAGAATAAAATTAATTGATAACAGAATTGCTCAGAATTTTGAAGAACACAGCAGGGAAAAGATAATAATTCCTGTCCTAACACCGAAGGCTAATAGTGAGGAAAAACCTCCACATATTTACAGTTAGAGCCAGAGGAATATAAAAGCTTTATTTCATACTTTTTCAGTGACTATAGTGAACCAAACCATTTGAACTAGTTAAACAGCACAGACCAAATTCTGGCTGAAAGTAAGCTGCCTTTACTAGAGTAAGACATGGGTAAGAGAAGTTGCTTCTTTCAACTATCAGCAATGTACACCAAACAAATCCTCTAATAATAATTTAGTTTTATTTCTGCTGGAGATAAGGCATAGTCTAGCATACAGAAGAAGCCAAGGATTAAGGTTTTTGGAAGACAGGGAAGAGAATGAACAGGTCTCGGAAAACTCCCAATCCCACTTCTCTTGAAATGGGGGGAAAAAAGTTTGAGAAAGTTGCTTTGATTCATACATAAAAAAACAAAGGAAAGAGTATCATTTCAGTTGTCAGATGGTTTACTGGTACGCATTAACCTGAATCGATTACTGAATTCTGAAACTCCCGAACGACAAAGTTTCCAGGTGCAAGTGGAACACTGGGAATGACTGAGTGCTGGGATTTCACAGATCTGAGATAATCATATATGAATACTGCTAGAAAATGTTAACAAGAAATATTTTTTACTAAAGCTAAACAAAGCAGACCTAAATATTATCTGTGTCAACTACAGGATGCTTGGCAGAGAAGCAGTAACAACAGAATATTCTTGCTCGGCATTAGTAAAACAGCTGTTTTGCATGTGATAGCTACCAGAACCTGAAAAAGCAAACTGATGATAGATAACTTTCATTAATACAGATGATGTGGTTTTGGTTTTTATTATTCATTCTACAAGAATGAGTGCTCCAATAAAAGCAGAATCAGTCTGGAAGAAAGACAGATATCAGAATTAATAAGAAAGTGATAGTTTAAATGAATATTATGAATCTACTGAGGAAGCAAAAAGAGCCAGGCTAGATCAGAACTGCAGTGAGAAAAAGAAAATACATACTGATTATTGATACATATTCTTATGTTACTTAAGAGCACACATGCTAAAAATTTAGACATGACAATAGAAACCTCTTACTTAGATCAAATCATGACACAGAATCCTATCTTGCCCAAACATCCACATATAAACCCCCAACACGAATGCACGCAACCTGCAGACAGCAACATCCACTTGCGATACATCAGAGACCCCTTCATACAGAACTTTGTACAAGTTATGACACGTGGAACCTCTACAACTGATTGCAAATAATGAGTAAGGGGTAGAGACTGGACAGTTCAAGCAATCTATTACTGCAACTGTCACCATAGTACTAATGTCATATTAGTATGGTCTCTGTGACCATAACATGTAACATGCAAGTAAAATCTTTTAACAAGTGCTGTATGTAAGGTGTTGCAAAGCCAAGACAACATTTTTACTCATGCATCAAGCCATTCAGGGAGAGAGAAATTCCTAAAATCTACTATAGAATGAGGTTCCTAACTAGATAGGGGGACAAGAGACAAGCGTCAGAATCTGAACAGCACCAAACAGTACTACCTTAAAGCCAAACTCTGTATTTTCTTTAGAAAGATAGAAAGTGATCCACATTGTTCTGACCAGGAGAAAATGCTGTGATATGGGGGCAGCTCTTGGAAGATGGTTTTGGGAAGTGACTCCTTTGGAGTACACATTGGTACTGCCAGTTTCTTATTTGGAGGAAGTCTATCATCCAGCATTTCTCCTGCAAGCAGCTGGAAGCAGAGTGAGATTTTAAGAGCTATTTTTAAATCTGAGGCGTAATATCAACCACAGATATTTCTTATGCCAAGATGAGCGGAAAGGGAGATGATTGCATTATCTGGAAATTTCATTTCTAACAAGTAAGTAACAAAATCAGTACCTGGGAAAAGACTACACCTCATGAAAGTGACTTAAGTACAGTCATGACAGTCTTAATAACCTAACCAGAGTGGTAAGCTGCATTTGTCTGTGAAGTTTTATTTATATGACACAATACTGAGTCACTGTTGCACTGGAGAATGTTTTTTGTTGCACAGTAGATGCTTTTGCTGAATTTTCTCCTTTGTTGACCAAGGACACCAGACCCATTATTGTATTGAGATCAGCTGGAATGGAATTCTGAGCCCACATGGCATCCAGGTTTGTGGCTGCTGAGAACTTAAAAAACCTCCTGGTTTCTGAAGCAAGTTATCAGAGTATTGAGACAATCCAAAGGAATAATGCTGTTTTCCAGCTGCTATGCAGTTAGGCCACACTGAACTGCGAGACTGCTGCCACGATTGTATATGTTTCAAAATCCCTCTGCGTGATACAAGCATTTCATATGAATAGGCCACTCAATTTAGTGGAAGTCAGTAAGTACCTATGGGCTCTAAATATGCTGATGTAGTTTCTTTGCAGCTCTTATGGTAGCTCTCTAGCCAAGAAGCTCAGCCTGAACTACTGTAACCCTCCTAGTGACAAAATTAATTAGCTCAGCTTGGTTCAACACAATTATGAATATATACTTTTTAGCTGGTCCAGCACTTGCGCACAGGGTACATGTGCCTGCTGACAAGACACAGTGTGCACACATCCTGAAGAGATTCCAAATGTCTCAACATCTTCCTTACAACAACTCAATTTGAATCATCCACAAGGGCTAATGCAGTCAACAGTTAGTCAAGGACTAGCAGAGCTTCTCAGCTGGTCCAAAAGTCAGCGCTGCCTGAGTGGAATGCGAAGAATCTGTAATAAGAGTGAAACTTCTCTTTACGCAAAAAGCTCCTGCATAGTTTTAAAACTCCACACTCCTCCAAACTACACATAAAAGCACCAAGAAGGCCTTTGATTCACCCTCCTGAGGTAAGTAGGATGGGTTTTTTATTTAGAACACCTTATTTTATTAGAAATGCTTAAAGTCATTTTGTTCTACATTTTAAAAATATTTTAATTCAGATATATATCTGGTGTGAAAAGGCTCTCACTTCTGCACCAAAATTTTACACAGCCTCAAAATTTGGGACATGGGAAGAAGAACATACCACTGGAACTGTCTGCTCCAGCCTCGAGCTGGTCCACTGGGCAGAGTTAACCACAATTCTCAAGGGGCTGCAGTGCCACAATGGCACGTGAGCCTGCAGAGTCTAACAAAACTGCGTGAACTTCATAGCATTCCTTTTGTACAGACCACACTTCAGTGTGACGCCAGTGCCTCTAGACCTGGTGCCCAGCGGCATTCCTCGTTGCTGAGGACAGTGTGAAATATTTCACTGAACTGAAGTGAGACAGGAGGAGGGGAAAAGCGGATGGGGATGGACACTGCAGAAGCATCAAATTCAGCAAAACATTGTTCCAAGCAGGAGATGCTCTACTGTCTTCTATGGCCACAGTGTGTATATGTGTTTGTGTGTGTGCACACGCAAGTCTGATGTTTGTAGATTACTAATAACCAGAAGAATTCTGTGCTTGCCTAACAGCTTGATTTAATAGTTCAGCTAGCTTGGGTACTTATAATCTTTAGATCAAGTGAGCTATTGTACAGTACAAGTGAAGGCAACAAAGACTCTGAGGTTTCACATTGAAAAGACTGTCATGACAGTATAGAGGAGAACCCACAAAAAATTCCACTGTGTAACAGCAAAGTTTCAAGGGTGTACCTAGAAACAAGCCTACCTTTTATCTGTGTCCATTGCTGTTATATTTCAAAATGAGCAAGCAATTATCTTATTGTACTGCACTAGGGGCTCTTGACAATGACATGAGTTTCTCCAGGCTCTTGTCAACCCAAGTCAATAGCACCCAGGTGCAATGACGCATATTATGACATATTGCAATCTCTTAGAAAAGAGCGGTTAAAACTGATACCTGAACAAAATGCGTTGAAGGAGAATTCAACTCTGACAGTCCTTGAACTCTCTATAAATGAAGTAACATCATAAATGTCTAAGAAATTGAAAGCTAACAGGGTTGAATCAGAAATCAAGGCTGAATGTTTAAAAAGTGTAATAAAATTTTGAAATGAAAGACTATTTGAAGAGTTTGCCATGAAGACATAATTAATTCAGTCTCATCCAAAATTAGGTTCCCCCCATAGGAATTCTCCAACCTTTAGGAAAGTATATAGTCTATAGAGCAATTAAAAGATTCAACCATTACTCCAAGCTGTCCCCAATTACTATCTCTCCACCCAGTCTTTTTCTCTTCTGAAATAGAAATATGTCTCTGAATATATACTCCTGATTTTAAATATGAGCTATTAAACCTATGCGGCAAATGTACTCTTAAAATGCAGTGTAATCTCAGAGTTCCGTGTATTTTCTTGAATACTGGAATGGAAGATGTCAGAGAGTACAGTGGAATCATTGATCTGTTTAGTGTTAGGAAAGCTATTGATTATGTGGTGGCGTGAGATTATGTAAGCATAAATTGACCTTGCAGGGTATTTTATTTGTGTTTCAACTGTTGTTCATTGCAGTACACAGATGTTTTAAGCAATACTGTTACATTTGTTAAGAGTGTAGCACACTACAAATTAATCTCTTCAAAAAGGAGTGGGATTTTATAATCTGTAGGAACTTTCAACACACTTTTCAGAAGAGATATCAAAGCGGGAAAAGGGTAATAGAGGTCAAGTGGAATAAAATGCAGAAGGGGAAATTACAGGACTAGGAAATAGGCTGATCTTTAAACTATTCTTTTGAAGACCCACGCTTCTCTTTTTAAAGCAGTAAAATTTTCTTTTAAAAAAAGTTAAAAACATTTTGGTGGGGTGGAGCCACGGGCCAGCTAAACTGCAGTGTAACATCAGAGGGTTTAAAACTGTATTTTGCACCTAGAAATTTCCTTCCCCCTCCATTATCAGATGCAAATAAGATTTGTCAGAAATGATATGTCCATGGGGAGAAGTCCCCGCATCCACAGCTCACACAGGGCTCTTCCAATGTGATACCATTCCTGGAGAACTGTTGCGTTGCTTTGCCAGGCTTCAAGCTCAGCGAGATAGAAATACTACACCCAGAGGTTTCTCTGTAGCACAGCATCTGCTCAGCCCTTCTCCATATCCTCCCTCCCCCTCAGTAATTTCAAGGACTGTTCTGGCTATTTGTTAGCTTCCAGCCAATACAGGAGTTGCAACTATTTAGAAAACCTGCAGAATATTTGCTACCATGGATGCGTAGCCCACCTGAGAATAAACCAAGCCTAAAAAGTCTGTAAAACAAAGAGATGTGGAGGCATAAAAAACAATTACAGCTTGCACCCAATTGGGCTCTGTAATTTGTTTCACTAATGAAACATTTCTTTTAAGTGGAAAACCTTTGAAGAATACTAATATAATAATTAATATTCAGGTTACCTAGGGAACCTGAGACTCTACTGACTGTAGCTAGAAGAGCCTTTGCAGAGGAAGCTACCCAGCACAGCTTTTTTCTGGAGCTATAAGAATGATGCTTCCAGGCAGCTGAGATTATTTCCCCTCCTATTCCAGGTTTGTACCAATCCTCTCTCACAATCAAGAAATCCAAGGACTTGCTTTGTTTAACGCAAGTTAGAGCTCATGTAAATCTGAAAAGGGAAGAGAATTCAGGTGAGTTTAAAAACAAAATGTGTTTATTTTAAAAAAAATAATGTGGTGATGCTAGATGATTGTAGAGCCACAAAGAACAAGAGAAATAATGAAAGAACAAGAGAAGTACAGCTGAAATTCACAAAGAAAAGGTCTGAATAAAATATACTTAAAATAGTTCTCTATATGTCAGTAGCACCAAACATTGGCAAAGACTTTCTCTAAATCACTGTTAATAAGATGACATTTACACAACTTCTGGTGTAGTTACCATCACCTTTGCTAGCATCTGTTGTGAAGTTAAGATGAAATCTCTTAGCAATGACTGACAAACACTACAGCGGGGTACAATTAATGTTAAGTAGATTGCAAGAGCAATGAACAAAGTGCTTCCACTTGCTCCTCTGAAAGAAGCCTAAATCTGGCAGTGCCAATGTCAGCATTACAAGACACCTAAACAAGCGAAGGGCCAGGAGACCTGTTACTGACAGAGGCTGGACAAAAGTCAACCCCAGAAGGGTGACTTTGGGTATGGGAGGTATTGAAGAGAACATCATTGACTGTACCTGCCCTTACAATTCTTCTCAATATTGAGAAATGCATAGGTAATCACCACATCGCTGTGAAAAACCACTGCCAGACAGCAATCTAGCCAAGTGCATGTTACCTTGCATGGCAGACTAGCTCTAGAGGAAGCCATTTGGAAAAGGAAAAATGCAGCTCTCTGACAACAAATGGACACAGTTCACACAGCTGCATGGCAAAGCTGACCTAGGTAGGAAAGGGTCAACCTGGAATCCTGCACTCTGCACTTTGTCCAACAGGCTGGCAAAAGCCCTGGCGTTTGTGCCATATGTGGCTGTCAGCTGTATTGGGCAAAAGGGTTACAAAGACAAGTATTTACTTCCAACACTACACTTCTAATTCATATTCTTTTATTCAGCCTGTATCTGCTGGGTGTTTGGCTTACAAAGAGAATTGATGTGTACTCATTGGCATACAGTCTTGTCTTCTAGGAACTTAAGAGTTTCTGGCTCAGATCACATATTCATTCACTACACTACCAATACGAAGGTAGCCAACAGCAAAAGCTGCAGAGGAAATCAGGAAAGCTTCTTTGAGAAATTCACTACCCCATGGGAAGCCGCTTTTAAATCTTATTAATTAGAGGTTAGTTTATGCCCTGAAGCACAAGACATTAAATCCTTTATAAATATGCATGCTAATTCTTCAGAACTTTAGGATAATACAAAGATGTCATACAATTGACACCACGCCTGAGAAGCATGTATGTGTTCACTCCATTTAACAGATGGGCAAACAGAGAAAGAAGTCAAGCAGTTTCTCTGCAGTTTAGTCAGCAGGCAGACTTCTGGTAGCACTGGCAGGTGAATAATACAGCACAGGCAGCTTCAAGCTCTTCTCCTGAAGGTGCCTAGCTGTATTACCCAATTCCTGCTGCACAACCCCTCTGAGATTAATTCCCTCTTTTGCAAAATGGGTGTGTTTATCTACCTACTTAATGAGATTTTTAGTAATGAATAATATTTGTATGACAATTATTATGCATTACTGATACTAGGCAAAGCTAGAAAAAGAAAGAGACGTGCTGCCAAGGGATTATTAATTCATTTATTTTGCCACATTTTTAGAAGCTTTGTTCCCCATAGAGCTCTGTCAATGCATTGTTTCTCAGCTAGAATGTCCTTGCAAAGCTACTCCCAGGCTCTTGTACTTACAATTAATAAATAAGTTTGGGAGTGCTGTAAATCATGGAGTGTATACAGATCTAGTTGGTAAATTTTATACTGGATTTGTTTTTCTCTTTTTCTTTAATCTTTTTTATTTTATTGACCAACTGCTAAGAGCCTTGAAAGTCTCCACTGTGGTCAGGGAACAAGGACAACTGCAAAATTTTAATATCCTATTTCCAGAAAGCAATAGACAGAAGAAGATTTTGAGAGAATGGAAAGTGAAAGACTTATGCAAAAGCACACATCTTATGTAAAATAATCATCCTCCATGCCCTAAAACAAAGTACCAGTCCTTGGCAATATCAATGGAATTTTTGGATGATTATATCAAAGTAGATCAAATTTTATAGAGGAGGAAGAATATACAGTACTGTTACCAGAATCTCAGCATGAATTGTGTACACATGAACTAGCTAATACTCTGGTTAGTTTGGATGTTAAAAAGCAACAAAATCGTAACAGCAGAACCCTTGAATGTCGATCAAGTAATAAGAGTTTGTCTAGCCTGTGCTGATCTATGGGTTTCAAAAGAATTTTCCATTCAGTATTTGAGCTAAGACAAAGATAGTAAGCTCAGCTCAATGTACACACAGTCCACATTTTCCAGGTGGTTCAGTGCATCCCACAGCTTTCACTTTAGAATATTTCCAGTCTGATTACTGGCTGTATAATCCACCTTGACTACTTATGACCCACACTCCTTGTTGGAAGGCAAAGACACCGAGAGGAGCAGTAAGCATCTTAAAGTCCAACAGTCTCACATGACAATTTAGATAGAGGGTATTACATTTGATTCCGTAGGCTTTGAAGATGTAGAAGTTAGGCCAGTGGAAGGGAGACTGTGGATGCAATAACTCAAGTCAAGTTGGAACAAGAAGCAGTTACTTCACCACTGAGTCGTGCATCTAGTACAGCAGAAGTGGCAAATTGCAGGTACATAGTGGCTGGTTTGTTTGGAAGGAAGAGAAGTTAAAGGATTTGAAAACAAAACCCCTAAATATATCAGGATGAAGAAGAGGTTAGAGAAGCTTCACCTCATCACTCTGTACAAGACACCTGCCTGTTCTGAAACAGAATGGACTGCTTCTACATCTCCTTATCATGCTCCAATACCTCCATGAGCAGCTAAAGCCCACCTGAGTTAACCAGAAGTTTCTTAAACCTTAACTTTGTACTCTCCTACCTCAGCTTTGAGATGCACCATTAGTCAGTTATGATAAACAGCAATTCATGTCACAGAAAAATCTTTAAACCCTTCCCCCTCAAAGTACTTCCTCCAAAGGTATCATGCTGATCATGTGGACATTAAGTTTTCAATGCTACTTAACTCCAAAGAGTTGGAAGGTAGGTCAGTTTATTTATTTTTAATGATCATGATAGAATCTTTAATTCTGATACATGTAATTCAAGAGAGTATTTGCCTCTGGGGAGAAAAAGGTTGGCACAGTGAAACTGTTCTCTAAACCCAGCATGATACATTTCCAAATGGCAGTGGAAGCTTTTCAGGGGATCATTGTCCCTACTGATCATGTAGTTATCTGCCAAACAAGGACAGATGCAATCATGTGCTTACAGGTTCAGGAGCCATGATGTGCAGTGTCAAACCTAATGAATGCCTTGGGCACTTCTGTAATAGAAGCAATAGTCTTGGGGCAAGAAACACACTGCTTCATTACACAGTCATTTACCAGAGTGCCAGTTCAGATGGACAAAATCACATTACTGATTTTTTTAATACTGTAGGTTTTGTGTCAGGAATATTTTAATCTGTTCTACTTAAGTTAGTTAACTTTTCATTATGTGGGAGACAGGTAAGATTACTTAATTTGTGTAATTCTTTTATCCAACTCAGTTTGCACAGTTCAACTCAAATAAGCCAGAAGAGCCCAAGCATTAGAAGGAATTTATTCACCATGAGGGTAGTGAGGCACTGGAACAGGTTGCTCAGGGAAGTTGTGGATGCCCCATCCCTGCAGGTGTTCAAGGCCAGGTTGGATGGGGCATTGAGCACCTTGACCTAGAGGGAGGTGTTCCTGCCCATCAGAGGTGGGTTGGAAGTATATGACTTTTAAGGTCCCGTCCAACTCAAACCATTCTATAACTCTATAATCAAAAGATTACGGCCACGAATGCAGTCTAAAAGCAATACAAAATTACCTTTTTAAAAAGAGAAAGATCTAGACTTATGGCTTGTTAGACAAATCTCATTCTAAATGAGACAATGAAAATTACCTGAATTTTGTAGATTCTTCTGGTCTCCTTATCCAGGTGCAGTTCTGGAGTTTTGTGACAATGTGAAGATGATAATCTTCTGAATACCTAAAAAAAGGCAACAACATCAAACACTAGAATATATATGTATGTATATTTAGAAACAGTCTCTAAAACCTTGAAATTATGCATGTATTAATAACAATGTGCATGGTGCATACATAATAGATTGATTTTAGAACTCTGCGACCTATTTTATTTTTGTAATTTATAACAGAACTATCCTCATTTAATTAGCATGACCTATTAAACATTGCTTCTTAATAGGGACATCCTAAGGAACTTCTCAGAAACTTCCAAAAGTCACTGGTTTCAAATTTAAATATTTGACCATAAATATCCTGAAAAAAAGAAATCATCTCAAGTGCAAAAGTAAAAACAATTACAGAAGATCTTTCACATATTTGATTTTAAATTTCAAAAATGTTTAGAAATGTGGCTCTTGTGAACCAACATGAAACATTACACGTCTTATGCCTTCTCTTTCATTTACCTTATAGAGTCCCCAAAGCTCAATTCAATCACCTAAGACCATAGACCAGTATTTACAGATTCCTTCAAATTATCTCTCAAATAAAACAACCCATTGTTTTACATCACCAGCACTCTGGTTACATCGATACATGCACCTGAAGAGCTTTCTGCTCCTTTAAAACACTTTCAAGAGGTTTAAATTTGTGCATATGTGAAATAGTTCAGAACACGCAAGTCCAAAGAATGGAGACATTTCTTCCCTTATAGGTTCAAGGTTAACAATCCTCCCATTTGTGTTTAGGTTTTTTTAAAAACAATAACTCTGACTTATAAGGAGGACTGGGGGAACAGGAAGGAGAGATGTTACAGATGCCATGACTACAAAGTCTGTGGGACACATCTCCAGAAAAGATCTACCTTGTATTATTTTAGCAAAAATGGCTTAGCATTGGCCCCAAATCAAATGATCATGAGTTTATTTGAGCTGGAACTTAGAACTGTGTATTTTTAACATTTTTACAATAATGGCAAAACCCCCACTGTTTAAGTGGAGCATAAGAATTGGTAAAAAGGAAGATAAAAAATGCTGTGGTGGCTTGCAACAGCAGAGGTCAAGAAGCCAAAAGCTTCATTCTCTCTGTGTTCAATAGGCTTTTAGTAGCACAGCTTTATGGTAAACATTTGAAAAAAACAGATCATCTTTTTTGTCTGCTTCTTTAAAAAGTACGGCAACTGCTAAAGTTAACTTATTTACTACTTGTGAGTCAAATCATGTCTCATTTCCAAATGGAAAAAGAATGAAACTTCTTAGAGGAATTCTGCATTGGAATTGATATTTGGCTCAAGTCTCTACCTGTGACAACATGTACGATTTTGATTCTGGGGACTTAGCAAATTCTTAAAGGAACTAGATGATTGTGACTAAACCAATTTCACTGAGCCCTTGTACAACTCCAGAGAGCAGGGATTAATGGGCATAAGTGGGAGAAGAGCAAAATTTGTTTCATTTTAACTGTGCTGACCTGACCTAATGCAGTATTTTCTTCCTCCTCCTCCTAGTCCATCTCCACGTGTTTTCTCTCCCTATGCCACCGCTGGTACTTACTGGTCTTCACCTCTGTTTTGGTTTTGCCAGCTTTTGCCCCTTTCAAATGGCTTCATAAGCCACTTTAATTCACTACCATGGCAAAAAAAATAACCCAGGAAGAAAAAAGGAAAAACACACATTTTCTTCTCTTTTTGGTGTGTTAAAGCAGATCAGGAAAGATTCCATCAAACACCACAGCCGGTATAAGAAAGGAGTAATGGGAGCAGAGAAACTGGAAACAAGGCCTTACTAGTTTGGCAGCTGCCTGCTGGTATGCTGTATTAGCAGCATTGGAACTGCAGACAGAGAAAATAGAACTATTTTGTTGCTGAAGCTGCTACCTAAATGGGCTCACAGTGGGGTCAGACAAGTGTCGAGACCAGCAATAGGCAGGACAGGGAGTGCTTGTCTGGGAGAGTGGGATAGAAGCACAGGACTAATACAGCCTATACTGATGTTTAATCACTTACCTAGTTTTATTCCTTAAGGCTAAACAATAAATAACTCCTACTGCTGGTATCTACAGAAAAATTCAAAAAATTAATAGGATTACAGAGCATGAAGGGTTACTTTAGCTATCATTATCTAGGAGAAAAAAAATATATAGAAAAAGCAAATTCTAGCCTAAAGACATTGATAAGATTAAGAGCAGAGTCAGAAATGAAAAAACTACCATCAGCTCAGAAAGAAATCACATGGACTGACAAGTTATTGGGAAGTTACAGGGAAACATTTGGTAAAGAGAAAAAAAAAAAAATCAAAGCATCATTCATAATGCTTGTTCTGAAGCTTCATGAGAAACACAGGCACTTGCTGTCAGAAACTGTAAAGACCTACATGTAACAGAAGCTGCACTTAGGGTAAAACCACCAATTTTAATGCAAGAACACTGCTGCTTTTCCACTGCTCGCTACTAGCTGGAATCGCTCTTGCTTGGAGGTGTCTAAGCTCACCAGCGCACCCAAGAGAAGTACCACTTACAGGTCCATACAAGGCAGAACACCACCTCTGCATCCAGTTTTGCTCCTTTCATGAACTACAAAGACCATGGACTGTCAGAACACATCTTTGACAGTGCTGGGGCAGCACTGCAAGTGGCAGAGACAACCCAGAAGCATGTCCTGGGGGACAGGAGCTCCTGACTGTGGCAGCTCTTCAAGGCAGCCACCAGATCTGCTCATACCTATATAAAGCTTCCGTGAAATGAACTCTACTTGAATGTAGACAATATTTCCACATATTAATTCTCAAAGTGAAGCTTTAGCTGGATTTACAGCCCAGAAAGCTTTGTGTTCCTCTCAGAAAGCTTATTTTAGCATTTCCTGCTTTAAAGGAGCCTCAGGGAGTCAATCCTCCAACGAAAGCAGTCCAAAAGGCCATCAGAATATCATTTCATAGCTCTGCTGTAACCCAGACAGTCCTCTTCTTCACTGTTCCATTTTAAAGAGCTGGGACAATACATATACTTCCACTGGCACCCAGGAGCATACAGCACATATTCACTGATGCTAAAAGGGTTTTAGTATTAAGATTAAAAAAGCTCAGGTAAATTGAACCATAAAAATTCGTGGACAAGACAATAATTACACTGCTGAGAATAGTGAATGAAACGTGTTTCATCCTGTTTTTGTCTGCTCCCTGCACCACAACCACTATAATAACTTGCTGCTATAGGAAACTGTCTGAGTTTTGCTGACAAATAACACCTGGAGGGTTTTCTTTGCCTACAGTACGTGTCAGGTACACAGTGACCTTCTGCATTAACTGCAGTGGCTAAGGTGGAATTATTATGCACAGTCAAGGCAGTAAGAAAGTATAAGGATCTTTTAATTTTTGGTAGATATCTAAAGGACAACAGCAAGGACCGAAGTGTCGAGACAGAAAGAAGACAACAGGTAAAATGTCATAACAAGAGACAGACGCAGCCCACTGGTCACGTGCTAAAACTATACACCTACATGAAAAAAAATTATTTGAATTAGAAGGAAAAATCAAGCAGCAGGAGTGAAAAAAAGCAGATATTCTTTCTTGGCAGCTTATGCTAGTGAAGGAAATAAATAAAAAGAAAAACAACAGCAGGAAATGCAAGAGAAAAGGAGGATCCCTTTTGCCTTTGGACACTTTAATACTGCCAAAACAACTATCAGTTTTTAAAACCCTCAGGAGAGTCTGCACAGGGCTTGCTCTAGAATAAAAATGGAAAACTGCCAGCAAAACTCAGCATTTCAGGCTCTTTATCACCACCAGCACATACCTGCTATAATAATAACTTCCCACTTACATAGCATTTTTCACTATCAAGTCATTTCACAAGCTTTAAACTAGTAATTTTTTTCCCTTTCTGCCAACTTCAGAAGCAAGAGTGTCCAGAATGACCCTGAAAGTCTAGAACTGCAATATAAAGTGTTTAGACACGTTGCCTGTGGATCACACCTGGAAAACCCAACAAAGATCCCTCCAGCTCTGCTCTGTGAAGGGCAAAGTGTTGCAATATTCATGGCACAAAACAATCTCTTCCTTCTTTGTTCCAAGCATTGGTTTCTCTTTCTACCTGCCCATTTCATCTTCTGCCTCATTAAACAGCACAGCTCCTTTCTCTTTAGCCACGGAATAAAGGTCTCACAATTCCTAAAGCTTTTACAATCTCAGCTCCAAGACATCCTACATATGAAGAGCACGTCTGCAATCTTGCAGCCTGTACAGCTTCATAAAACATGGGATAAATAACAGCATTTATAGTGGTGCAACTGGATTTTGGAGGCAACAGCGTGGCTGGTTATTCTTCTCTTGGTGTAAATCACTCAGTTTTTCAGTTAACTCTTTGACCTCTGCTTGCCAGTCTCTGTTTCAGCTCTCACTAGCAGTGCATCAGTAACATAGTGGTCTACCACCCTTCAAAAGAGTAAAAACCTCAATGACAGCATTGCCAGCAAGGTGGAATATTGATGGGAGAAGGGGTTATAGAGAAAAGAAAAAAAAAAACCCCCAAAAATTAAAACAGTAAAGACAGAATGCTGGATATGTGGTAAAGTGAAGAGGCGGAAGAAGACCAATGTTTTAAAATAATGATTTAATATTCTTTTTGTGTTAAGGAAAAAAAACGGACTTCTCCAGTCCTTTGAAGAGGGAAAGGCACATAATTACTTTCAGCAGAGCTTTTGTTTCTCATTCCATTTCTCAAAAGCAACAGGGCACTTCTCCCATTTTCACTTGAGCAAGTGGCAAGAAATTTGAGCAGGGCTGTATCAAATATTTTATTCCATATCAGGAAAAGACAGAGCAGCAAGCTGAAACTCAAAATTAATTTGGAGTATTTTTTCAATGTATCTAAAGTGGAATAGTTAGCTTCCTGTAGACTAGTTATTATAATTAGTACAATTAATTAGCAAGTTCTTATACATGTACATTTCTATGCTTACTCTTATAAACATGCTGAAAAGGATCCATTAACTGAGGTTTCTCATAGCACGAGTGTTCACCAATCAGGACAAGGACCCTCAAAAATGAAATTATATGCAAGATATCCTCACAGATTCTCTTCTACCTTTTTGTGAATATCTTGGAAAAAGATGTTGCTACCTGGCAAGGAGAAATCCTGATGACTTACATTGTGAAAACAAAAAAATAAAACCCAAACTTGAATAAATCCAATATATGTGAAAGAAAAAAAACGCAGACAATCGGTTGAACAATTTCAGTTTCCTTTTGCGTAGCTCCACATTAATATCATCAAGAATTACATAGAAAAGGACAATCTTTTACTCTTCTATTTAAAGCAAACAAAGCAGAAAGCAGAGCAAACACCTACCTTTTCTTCTTGATAGATGATGACAAAACGTTGTCCTGAATTGCCTTACATTTTGAAGCCTGTTCAAACTGGTGAATTCCATTTTTATGAACAGTTGTTCTGTTTTACGGGGGAAGAAAATGCAACAAACTTTAAAAGAGAGAACATATTCTGACAATGCAGTCACATTTACTTTGTTATGACAATAGATCAATAACAGTTGATTTAGATGAAAACATTACAAAAGAAATCTTATTGACTTCTATTGTGAAGTTCTTGTGTAAAAGGGGAGTTTGTTGCTACTGACTATAAAATATTTGATTCTTTAATGCAACCCTATTTTATAGTCTGAATTATATTTTCTGCTTTAGACTGTAATCAGAAAATGTGATTTAAAAAAATGGAAATGGGAAACCTCTTGAACATTATGTTTTGAAGATATTTAAAATATTCACCAGCAAAATATTTAGTAGATGTGATTTCCTAACATGCAATATTCAGAGCCAATATAAAGTGTACAGGAAACACCACAGAACTGGATCTTTTTACTTGGACCTTAACTTCTTGACTTCAGCTTAATACTTCCTCCTTGGTTTATTCCTTATTTACACAGTGAGAATAAATATTTGTAAAAGGAACCAAGGCAAGTGCCAGATGGTGATCTTTAATTCCTGTTCTTACTTTCACCAAAATCCTATGTGGTCCACTTGCTCTCACATTCCCCGGTGGATGATCGAGCTGTGAATTAGTAAACGACTGAGATACCAAGATCCTATCCCATTCACTACAGTTCACCCTGTATCTAGGTTCAATCTCATACAATCATTCTCCACCATCACCAACTTTATGCTGGATGTACTGTCATTTATCATTACATTTTTTTCCTCCAGCATTCTTATTTTCCTTGCTCCTCACCATCTTCCCCTCACCTTGCCCCATTCCTTTTGGGTTATTTCCACTGATTCTCTACTTATGGAGCACTTGGACACTACAACCTATTTGTCCAGACTAGAACTGGAAATACAAAAGACAGATGCTATGTCATTTGCTCCTGGGTGTGAGCTGAAGCACTGAGCAGAACCCGTGCTGTTCTTGGACGCCCAGAATAACCAAGTCACCTCGGTACAGAGGTGCAAAGAGAAAGGGTCTTCCTGCTTTGTACTCAAAGCACTCTGCTTCTGAACCATCATTCTTTTTACTAACAAGAACCAAAACTTCATTTCATTTACCTGTCAAAACATGGAGACCACTTACCAACAAGATTTCTGACAAGCTGATTTTTTAAGCTCCTACTTGGGAAAGATGCTGTTTCAAGTCACAGAATCACAGAGTGGCTGAGGTTGAAAGGCACCTCTAGAGGCCATCTGGTTCATCCCCTTGCTCAAGCAGGGCCACCTCAAAGCCTGTTTGTGCCTACTACCCCCCGGTCCTGTCACTGGGCATCACTGAGAAGACCCTGGCTCCATCCTCTTTGCATTCTTCCTTCAGTTGTACATGGATAAGGTCCCCCTGAGCCTTCTGATCTAAAACAATTAAAATCTTAAATGAGGAAATCATCTAACTGGAGAAGAAAAAGCAGAATAAATGCTTGTTTATTTTGCTACTGAACTGACTGGCATGTTCATAGCTATGACAGGGGAGGAAAAGGAACAAAGCACCTTTCCTTATCTTTCCATTGCCCAAGAATTTTCTAGTGAATCAGTCACTCGATAGGAGCAATTCAACCAGGATGTTAGACGCAGAGGAAAAAGAGAACTCTCCCCCTTTTCTCCTACCAGCAGGAACTTCTTCCCAGTATATACTCAGTGCCCCTAAGGAAGTGTGTCGTCTGCATGCCCCTTGTTGAGGGCAATGGCAAGGAAACAAAACAAACATCTGTCCTTTCAATTCTGCAGTGACTTTAATAGGCAGTAACAGCCAGCACTACCTGCTGAGAGCTCCCTGGCTGATTTTGCGTAAAGCTCCTTAGCTAATTCTTTTTCAAGGAGCAACATAGAAAAATGAAAGCAAAAGGCTCTCAGAGCATGCAGTTCAGAGTAACAGTTCAGTGGATCTTATACGGTAAGTGCCAGGAAATATTCTGCCTATACTGTTTACACGCACATTTACTGCAGCTCGGTCTGAATGGCTCCTTCTCCAAAGAACCAGGTGGGACCTTCCACAAAAGAACTATTGATATCATAAGCCAAGTGCATATTACTGCTGCAAGTAAGTCTTTCATTACAACTAAAAATCAAGATGCTAGGTGCTGACTTGAGAAGAGGCCCCAGTTGTTCCAAGCCACAGCTGGCCAGAGGAGGCCTTCTTTAACACACCGAGCCTGCTAGGGAGACCAACTCCGATCATTGAGGTTTGATCAGCTCCCTGCAACACGCATTTGCAGGCATCATCGAAGAACCAACATTCTTTCACAAGTAGGTTTCAACTCTGTATAGAGAATCATTACAAGGTCCTTAAAGCCTCCTATTAATTTATGTCCTGAGATCAGTGAATAAATATTCTCTCAACACAAGCTTTACTCAGACTTCTAGTCTTTTTAAATTCATAGCAGTCAAGATCAACTAAAGCAAGTTACCTCATTTTTTTAATACGCAATAGCTTTTTATGCACACATTTTCAGATTTGAAAAATTCAAAAAAGGAAGTCAGATAAAAGAGAATGAGCAGAATAAAAGACTGCTCTGTTTTGTCATTAAATCCTGACCCCTTTTAAACTCAAAAAACCAAACAAAACAGTCTTTCCATCTTTCCTTCCCTTTCCATGACGTGTGTAATGATTGGTGAAAATGGCACAACTGTGGGGAAAATCAGACATGAATTTTAATCAAATTCTTAATATAATGCAGGTACAAGATAGATCCCCAAAATGCTTCTTCCATGGTTTTTCCACACAAAATTTACTCCACGTTCATCGTATGGTGCAAAAAGATACAAAAATAAAACAACATATTCACAAGATGTGCAAAAAAAAAATATCACTTTTTCCAGTAAAAGTTAAATTCCTGAATTTCTGTTTGTCATCAGAATGGCCTCTGCGTCACAGGAGTGAATGATTTTTGCATTCAGATAAACAGGAGTGTGCAAGGGGCAGTCCAGACTTCTACTGCATTATTCATTACAGAGCTGTGCAGACATCAGACTCGGATTATCACTAAATGAATTTACCTGACCTAGTGGACAGCAGGTTTTGTTCAATACTTAGAACTGCACTAAAACTTCTGCAATGAAATCGGGTAACATGCCTAACACAGATATCGGGCTACATTCAACTAATTTTGAAAACTCTTAAACTAGATGAGAACTTGAAGTGAGAACCATGTGCATTCTGTTGGCTTGAAGTCACAAAACTGATGAAAAAAGGAAAATTTCTGCTTCATGTCCCTTAGAGTTTAGATGTTCTCAAAGCCATCCTCACTGGACAGAATCTGTAAAACAGTAGGGTTTTTTTTTTAATCATATATGAGCAGCTTGAGGACCACACAGTTCCTATGGTAATTCTAGGAACTTAGAAAGTACACCATCTGTACATTAATAAATCCACAGTAGATTAAGACCATGTGCCACATTTACCAGCACATTACCATTCTATATCTTGTTCTTAAGAAGTCAGCAGTTCCTTAAACTGCAAAAATCTTTACAACAAAGATTGCACCTACCTTTAGAATACAAAATAGAGAAATTACATGGGAAGTCTATGGCCCTTTTTCCCCTTTTGTTGCACCTGTAGCACTCAGTCCTGAGGCTATAGAGAGCCTAAGTGCAGGGAATCACCAGACAGACAGGTATCTCAGTTAACAGGAAGTTCTGGGGAAGCAGTGATACAGGAAGGAGAAGAAAAGGGAAGCCCTTTAAAAAGAAAACCAAACTCAACCCCAAACAGTTATCAGAGTAGAAAAATGGATGGACATAAGGTGGATGAAAAGGGGCTAGGGGAGCAGGAGGGGTGACCAAATGGGAAAAGGAAAGACAGTGCTGTGAATTATACTGTAACAAAGATATGCCCAAGACTGAAAGGCCACTTTTCCAGGGTTCCCACAAAATTGGCTGGAAACAACTGAAAGAACGTGGGGTGACATTTTCAAAAGAGCTCAGAACTGGACTGTCTGGCAGCACAGAAAGCAACAAGACATTCACCTCTAATTTCATCAGAGGTTAAGTCCACACTGAACACAAGGAAAAATCCCACTGATTAGCTTTATTCAATCCATGCCCAGCAGAACTGGTTGTTGCACTTTTTCTCCAGCTTCCTGTTCTTGTCTGCCTGAAGCAGCACAGGAACTCTGAACCCTGTTCCAGCTGAGCATCTCCAGCTACAAAAGATAACTTCTGCATGCAAAACTGCACGTTTATATCCTTTTACTAAACTGGCACTGAACAACAATATCCAGATTCCGAATACATTCTGTCTTAATCTCTCCCTTGAAAAAGACTAATTTATATTTGAATCTCCTAGTCTATTATTTGAATACTATCAAAAACCTGTAATCCACACTTCCCTAGGAAGGGTACTGTTAACTGGTATCTTTGACACCATTTCAAATGAATCAGATAAGAACAGTGATGTTTGTAAGGTTCAAAACACCTTGATTAGTAAGACAATATACAATTTAAATGCTTTGTGAAACAGACTACAAAAATAGCTTTATCAAACCACAAGAGTAAGAGTTTGTTTTCTAACATTAATCACAGTAACTGTGAAATAGACTGATCCTACTATCCTTGTTTGAGTTCCCATGGAGGTTTTGCTTATCTAAGGAAGGCTAAATCAGGTCTCTAAGACAACTGCATTTTGGAAGGCCTTCTGGTGCATTCACCAGAGTTATACCTAACATCAGATAGTTTTTATTCATAAAATCCATAAACCGCATGACACATAACATGAAAAGCAACATTCAGAGCCTCACAGTGGGTAAAGTGAAAAGAATATGGTAGTTAGAGTAAAATGATGCTACTTTAGTGCAGGATAGACAGAATGACAGAGCAGTTTCACCTGGACCAAGTAAACAAAGAGGCTGGAAAACCTTTCACCACTGTCAGAACATAAACACGTCCTGGCAGCAGCTTTCAGCTGAACATCTATTCATTTAGGCAGAGCTAATACACGAGGCATGTGTTAGAAATGCACTCCTAAGATATGTCTGCGTGCTTGGGAATGAAGGGAAAAAACAGTAAGAGAGCAGTAAAATTAGTGAAGTGGCCACCAGTGCTGACTAATCTAAACTGCAGCAAGTTATTTGTGCACCATACAAAGCTACTGTTCATAATTGTGGTAATAGCCTGTATCTTCTTCCCTTTCTGCCTGACAGAATGCAATATTTTGACAGGAGACAGAATGTACAGGTCTCTGTAGCATTTTTAATTAGGTATAGTTGTTTATTCCCTAGGCCCCTATAAAGATCTGCTGCTGAGAAAGGAATTGGAGAAACCAGCACTCAGAAACACTGTATTAATACTAACTTGTTTACTCATAGCTCCTCAATCACTTCCTCCCACTGCTCAGTTACCTCAACAGCCTCTACACTATGCTTGCCTTGGACCTGCAAAGACAGAATAAGTTAGAGGAATAGTAAGTGAATGCCTCAAAATGGGCAACACAAACAGAATAACAGTAGTGGTGGTCAATTTGTCAGGGTACTGCTGCCTTGTAAATATTTGTATATATCATGCTTGAGAAAACTCTTTTGCTTCCCTTGTAGGGGCTGACATTATTTACCTACTGTATCTTCCTGGGCAGTACAAAAAGAGCTAGAAATTCTGTCCAACCTTAACACATCACAACCCAGGCCTCATAACAAAGAAAAGGACTACCCAACTCCTCTTATCATTGTCACTTTCCTCTGATAAGCACTAGCAGTATTGAACCCTCCGTTTTGCTATTAATGCTGTGACTGCACAAATGAATACGCTGGCACAAACAGGTGGGGACAGAGGAAGGGAGTACCAAATGTCTAAGGTGGGACAAGTGCAGGACTACTTCTTTTGGTTGTGTTGTTGGCTTAAGCACGTCAAAGCTGTAGTTGCAGTTACAGCTTAGAAACTGAGAAGATGGTATGAAGCATAGACATGAAGATTTGTCAGAGAACCATAGGGTTGCAGTGTAAACGATATCGGTTCCATTAATAAATCTGGGGACTACTAGAGAAATCTTACTAAAAAAAGGCTTTTTTTTTTCTTAGTAAGAAACCCTACTTACAGGCAGAGTAGGCTGTGAAAAAAAAATGAAGACAAAAACTGGAAGTCACAGTGCAGAGGCAGTCACATTGTTCAAGCTATCTAACATTTAACAAGAAGAAGTGGTAAGAAATGTTCTTTAAGAGACAAAAACGTGTCTTCAAGGTTATTTACTAAGACACAGATCTTCAGAGAACTTTAGGTGCCTAGTCACTATCTAATTAGACTTTGCTGTGCATAATAGCTGCCTAAATATCTATGACAGTCTGAACCAATCCCATTTTTCATCCTTTCATCCTTCAGTTTCATCCTTTTAAAAGAATTACTCAAAGTAAAAGAACAGATTAGCTTTCAATATTGCAAGGCAACAGAATAATAGGGCCTTAGAGAGTCTTCAGAGATGTCTAGTTACAAATAGGCTTCCAACAGCAAAGGAAATCATGATAAGAAGACAGATTAGCTTGTGATTCTGAAGGTTGTCTGGATTGCTTATACTTAAGAGTTCAAGAAGGATAGTGCCCAGTTGTTTTTATTTTTTTTCCTTCCTTTCCTGGATCCTCCCACCAAAGTTGGTGAGAAAAATCTTAGATTTCTAGAAAAACGCGTCAAGCTGAAAAGAGATCAGAGTCTAACCTAACATCCATGCACATCCTCTCTTACGCAAGAAAGGACATTGCTGTCAGCAACACAATGTTTTTCAAAATGTCAGGGTACTTTAGTAAACACATAGTTCGAGAAGTCTGCACCAGCAGTCCATTCTTAGTTTCATGCATGAACATGCTAGCATAGCCTTACCTGATTCAAAAATTCAC